>NC_139404.1:136776330-138006830 GCF_905368555.1 Meleagris gallopavo | reverse complement strand
TAGAATGACTGCATTTTTAGGGGAGTAGAAAGATTTTGTACAGAAGGACACAGCTGGATCTATTTTGAGAAAGGTTAGCTGGGACAGCTGAATGTCCCTGAGGAGATAATAAATTATATTGGCCAATTTGGTGGAGCTGATTCTGAACTGGAAGAAATCCAAACAGCAAAAGTTTTTTGAACGGTAAATACTTCCCCCATTAATTGCTGAAAATACAGGTGGGCTTGAGGGAGTTTCATTTTGACTACATATTGTGCTATTTTTTTGGTGACATACAGATAAAAATGATATACTGCACTTGAAAATGACTCCCATGACTTTGATGAGGCCTGGGTTCAGAAAAATTTCTATTTCCTTCCTCTTAGGAGCCAGCAAGAGAGGAGCAAGGCTAACAAAGTTAATGACTTGATGTCAGAAGCCAGAAGCAATGGATGTGAAGCAGAAAGAAAGCATGCCTGTCTCTTGTATTTTGCAGGGTAACTAGGAAGACACTGTATTAGCAAGAGTTTTGGCCTGGACACACTTTTGTGAGGCTCTGAATAGAAGGTCATTGTCTCCCCCATTTTTCCCTTCCAATCAATATTTAGCCTGCCAGAGCTCACTGCCTCTGAACTTCATTGCTGTAAGTTACTGAGAAACTGGCTTATTATGACAACTCAGATCTCCCATCAGATCTGACCTGCAGCTTCTGCCCTGTCTCTTTCAATCTACTCTAGAATACAAAGACGACTCCGGTGCACAGCATTTACTGTACAAACTGCAGTGCAGCTCCTAATCAATAGGAATAGCAACAGGCAATGAAGAGATTTGGGGCCAACTATATTACTTAGGACAAAAAGTATATCTAATAAGGTCAAGGTAACAGGTTGTTAAAAAATATGGCTACGGGAACTTTTTCATTAAAAACACTTTCTCATATTTTACCAAGCAAAGATTTAGTACAAAACAGACAATAACATAGAGATTTTAGTAAAGGTGATTATACTGACACAGAAATTTACAGGTTCAGAAGACTGCTAAGAGTGTATTGCTGCTTTTCATCCCTTTGTTACTAATCTGATGGTAGCAAAGATCCAAATCCATCCACGGGAGTACCTTCAAGAGGTGCTAACAACTGGATGAACAAGCAAAGAACTTCCCTTACTATATTTTCCTGTTGGAAGTCCGAAAGTCATCCTCTATACAGCATTAACATAGCTCTATTCATCTAATCATATCTGAATTAGCATGAAAGAAGGAAGTAGGAAATATTTGCTTTTATCAAAATTAAATTTTCAATCTCAAATCCCAGATTATCAAAGAACCTGGTTATTTCTTTAATATAACATAGCAGGCCTCCATTCTTTTCAAATGGATCTTCAGCATCAGTCTGAATGTGTGCATTAAGCCCAGTTACTCCCAAATCATGAAACCACTTCATAATTTTCCTCTTCTGAAAAACAATATGATACTATTACAATATGTTCTCTTTCACTTCAGTTTAAAACTGTAGAAAAGTTATTACTCTACAAAACAGAACTTCTTCTACAGAAAAGACTATGAAAATTTTTTATTTTTCTGTGGATTTTTTTTAATTTTTAAGAAACCAAGTACAAATCTGTCTGTACATTTTCAATGAGATAAAGACACTTTTCTATGGCATCTATTTAAATTTTATTTGAAGCAAGATAGCAGAAAAAGCTCAGAATAAGCAAGAATAAGGCTAGCCCTTTAATGAAAGCAAACTAAGGATGATGAAAATGATATCAATAATATATCCATGCATGTACAATTCTAAAAAAAATAAATGAGTCCCATACATCCACTCAGCTTTTTTATTTGGAGCATGTAGAAATTTCAAAATACTCTTAAGAAACATTTCAAAACATCTAACTTACATAAGAAGTACATAGGAGTAAGGATACTCCTAACTGAATTAAACTTTTTAAGGTTTGCCAATACTTGTGGAGGAGTTTTGATTCATCAAGAACTTTGTTGTGTCTGCCTTTGAATAGGTACCTCAGGGGGAGGGAAGTGAGACAGTAGTTAAGGCACAATTTTTGAGCTAGGCTTTGTTCCAAGATCTGTTCCAACTTTCTCTATGACCTTGAAAAAAAATACCTCATTCTTCTATATTTCAGTTCCATTTGTATAAAATGAGGACAAGGAAATTGTGCTATCTCAAGAGCCCTGTGAAAAGAAATTAATTAGCTGTTGTGACGCACTCATATGCTGTGACTGTGGCAATCTTCAGCCTGACAAAAATGGGACATTGCATATTAAGGGTTTTCACTGTTCTGTACACCTACAAAAGAGTCAGTGCTACAAGCTTGATTCTTAAGCATTTGGCACTCAGAAAGTCAATCACAGTCTGTTTCCATCCTGTTTGCATCTGAAGGAGTATAGCTACATAAAAAATGGACCATGAAGCAGCATGTTTATTATACAGACATGCATTTTTGATTCATCTGCCAGTCTAAAACCTAGATGAAAGTAATTCTGTTAGAATTCTTACTCCCCTATAGTGGGCTTCTCTAAATTTTTTTATTAAAAATAATATGTTTTATAAACCCAAAGTCAAGAGAAAATAGGAAAGAAATAGAAAAATAAAAAATGGAAGGAAGAAAGGAAGAGAGAAAGAAAGGAAGAAAGGAAGGAATAAAGAAAAGAAGAGGAAAGAAATAGAATCAACAAAGAAAATGGAGCGTCATACTCAGAAAATACCCATCAGAGGAAATTCCCTCTTACCTACTATTTTAGTAGCTAGCATCCTCTGTAAAATATGCGCAATAATCTCTCTCCTGCAGGAGACGTGGCTTTAAACTCACAGCTACCTCACACCTCCCACATCCCATATTTCTCACCTATTCCCATTATTTCCATTTGAAACATTCCTAAATAGTTTGGGGATGACTTAAACTGGGGGGTGGTATTGACATATTTAGAATTCATGTAACAGTTTTAGAGATAATGAAAACAAAAGCAACATTTAAAAACACATTGCTAATGTTGAATAATACTGCACATATATGTAGAATTATCATTTACATGTTTATACATTAATTGTTTGTATTACTGGCAAGTTAAACAGCAGAATGCTTTAGTCTATTTTGAAATTCTAAATAGGTAATTTTTTGTACTGTGAATATACACCTTAAGAACATGACTGGAAAAGCTACACTAGTCTAACTCATTCTTGTGGGTTGTATACTATGAATATAAGTTCCTATAATAGAACATAGATCAGGTGATGTCTTAAAAGAGAACAGGAGAAGAAAGACAATAGCAGAAGAAAATTTTAACCTGTAGGTTCATCTGGCAATTTTACAACTGTTCTCTGTAAAAATGTTTGTTTGCTTCAAATGCCTGTGTTTTGAGAACTTAGTTTAATTTTAAGAATACACTTTGAATAATACTTTGAATAATTTAAATAAAATGTGATATCATTTCAAATTAGTTCACTGAGAAGGATTTTTGCCTTACCAATATCAGATGTCAAATGTTGATGAAAGCCCTAGTTTCAACAGAGATGATCCTACTGGTATAGACATTCTTGATGCTTCAAAAATATAAGAATTCTGAATAACTGTTTTATGCACATATATAGCTATAAATGTTCAGAAAACATATGAATGCTTAACTAGTATTCATGTATATGTATCTATAAATGTTGATTATATGCTCTGAATTCAAGCATTTATTTGAATTTCCATAACTTTTGGCATTCCCTTAGTAGAAAACGGTGCTTTCTCAAGATGTGCATATTTGTCATCTAGCGCAATTTCTAACTAATTGCAAAGAGAGAGCTGCAATAAAAAACTAACAAACAAACAAGCAAACAAAAAACAGTAAGAATATATACTAAAAAGCAGAATGTTAAGTAAAAAAAATTATAGACTGAAGATGTAAATTGAAGAATGCTCAATTTTGTCCAATATTATTCTTACTTTTCTAACATTTAATCAACACCCACTTGCCTATTTCTTCCTTGAAGATTTTTTTGAACTTTTCTGCAGGAAACTGAGATAATGACAGTTTGGAGGTAAATCGATTCATTGGGAAAGCAAAATTTAATGTTTTAATGTGATTTTTTCATTTTATCTGTGATAGCTCGATTTTCAAATGGTAAATTGAAAGAGAGAGGGAGTAACTTACTGGTTTATTACAATTGTACCTGAAATTCCTCAACTTAATTTTAAATATTGCCTGTGTATCTTTGGAAATGACAGTTTTAGACTTTATCTCATTTCTCCCCAATTCCGTGGATGAAAAAAATGAAAATGAAAAAAAAATGATTTGCAACATGACAGGGATATAACTGTAAACAACACTTTTTATGAAATAAAAGAAGAAATTTTTTTGCTTTCAGTGAGATCCTGAAAGACATTAAATCCCCAGGGGCTCTGTTGTTGGAGGATGCACTCAAAGCTCTGAAAGGTCAGATTCTTTATATATATTTGTGTTTTGTTATATATATAAACATAAACATAAATCACATCATTATGTTGTGGTGTTGTGTGAGATTTAAATTTCTGTTAACACTGTAAGAAATACTAAAGTGTTACTGTCTTTTTCAAATAATGAAGCTAGATGTACAGTGTGGGGGTCTACTATTCACTACTTATCACCTAAATGATGTAGAAATCTGTAGTAGAACTTTTCCAAAACAACAACAAAAAAGTCCAAACATAACTTACAAAAGTTCTACATAAATTGCAATTACAAACACATGAATTATAAACCCAACCACAGACTCAGTAGGTTTCTTAACAGATAAGACGTTGCCCTGGTCTTGCTGCCCATACATCATCACAGCTCCATTTGTATTGAAAGAAAGAACAACCCCTCCCTTTGTATTGAAAGGAAGAGCATGTTGGTCTGTGAACAACATGCAAATCTTTTAAGGATATAAGCCCCAATCGTACAGAAAAGCCCTCACAATTCTGTAATACAAAGTATTGCAAGACCAGCACAAAATACACAGGTCCTCAGGGCTTGCTTATTTTCTGTAGAGGTTGTTCATTTTTTAGGAATAACCTGAATGACCAGTGTAAAAAAGAATTAGCTGAAGGATTTCCCTTAAACTATTAAGGAGGAGATTTCTTTATTGGAAGCTTCATTCTTTTTCACTTTCCATTTCATTAATAAAGAATTTCTTTTTAGTCTGTAGGTACTTAAGGTCAGTAATCAAGAGATTCTAATTTTTCATAAGCTTTCTAAAACCTATTCTATGCTAACACAACTAGATTACTAGGTATAAATCTACAGGTCAGTTTCAACAATACTTCTGCCTGAAACACTAATGGTGTACTGTCTACAGGCTGTGACTATTCCTCCTGCAATGTCATTATGAAGCACTTACAAAGAATTCATGACCAGCAGGGCATTCTCAAACAAACTAATCTGTTAGGCAACACATATCTTCAGCTGGGAAGTATAACTGCACAGCAGGAAAATATGCATGTTTCTTTATCCTTCTCAGAATAACAGCCTCATTGCTCTTTTTGTGATTTGTTGTATTTTTGGGAGGAGAGAGGAGGGAAGGGAGGGTTCCATCATCTGCAACTGTAGATCTGAATATATTGTGATATAACTTGTTTCTCTGGAAATACTCTTCATCCATTGCTTCCAACAGTTTCTCCAATGAAGTCTCACATTAGAAGAAATTATTCACTTAGGCTAACAAATGCTCTATAAGACTCAATCAACCATTTCCATTGTTTTCTGATTTTGACACACTTGCATTGTCTTTCATAATCTAAGAAATTATGCTAATGGTATCATCTTTCATATTTAGTCTAAAGAGAGAATTCTCTCTGCTGGTTATGGAGGTAGTGGAAAGAGACTGGAATTCCAGCTGCATTATATACTTTTGACTCACCTGAATAATAGCGTCATCTTGCTTCTGAAAATTAGCTACTCCTATTTCAACTTCTATGCACCACTCTAGTGTCAGTCTTCCAGCTGCTGCTATCAATTTCACAGGTTTCTGTGCATCTATTCTCACAAACAACATGATCATTTTTTCATACCACAAGCTATACTGAGTTTTTAGTTTCTCCCAGCCCCTAACATGCATCACAACTGAAAGGAACAAGTTCAATAAATTCCCTTGAGTAATAAAAATTTCATGCTTATAGCTTGATCTTCTCACAGAGTTGGGTGCTTTTGTGAGCATGTTGTCCATTTCGTTTTTGTTGACAAGATGCCCAATAACGCTTCATATGCACATCACTGGTTCTGAAGTCACAGTGTGTATGTATCAGGCAGAACATAGTAGATGATATAGCATGAAAAGCAATCAAAAAGAAATATAGTCAAGATTTTGCCAGACTGTGAACAAGAACATTACAAGTTGTTGATGCGGTCTGTTTTTATCTTTGCCTCTTTCAGATAGTGAGGATGATGGCATTTTGACATCCTCTAATATTTCTTATTTTTACACAAAGAAAGTCTTCATGTATATTTCTAAATAAAGGTCTTCATCTCCCCTGGATTCCACCCACTCATGGACGGTAAATGATTGTTATGATAACTTTACCAACTGTTGACATGGACTTATGTCTGTCCATGCGCTATTGCCATCTTTACAGTATCACCTACAATGTTTAATTAAGCACTGGAAAGTTTACTGAATTCGGTCAGTATTTCTTAAACAATGTAGTTAAAAATATTCCTCTTCTAATCCTCCCCTTGTGTATTCACCTTGTGTACTACCACAATGGGCTCACGTTTCTTCTCAAATATTTTTTTCTTGTCCCTCATTGCTTTTGTAAATGTTCAGTCTCTGTTCTGGAACTACATAACAGTTTCATCACTTCTGCATGACTAAATACAAATGGAGCTCTTAAGATATTTTGGGAAAGCCATCTTATCAAGGAATTACATTCCCATTCTTCAAAAGCAAACTTAAGTTCTTCAAGTACAGGTATCTAAAGTCGTTTAAGCATTACAAGAGATATATTCTATGTTTCACTTTTGATAAGCTGTTTGTATTTTATATTTTATATTTATCTATCTCTACAAATAGTACAAAACAGTTGCATTACTTATTCCACTTTGGTCCAAATTGACTCATTAGAATTGTAAAGTCTTTTGCTAACTACTGCACCACAGACAATAACAATCCACTGCAAACAGTGGTATTTTACAACAAAATATCACATTGACATCACTGAAATAGTATCCCAAATGTATTTACTGTATTTTCCAGTTTAAAGAACTGTGTGTGTGGTAAGGTAAGAAGTATACGCAAGACAATCTTTTAATGAAATTAGTTTTTCATCATTTTCAGTCAAATTTTCCACCAGGGTCATCATATTAGAAAATGTCTTATTTCCTATTTCAAATCAATAGGAATTTTTTCAAGTTTAATTGAGAAAACTGAAGCCCTGGAGAGAGTACTGTCAATTCAGTACAAACCTAGAAAGTGTATACAACCATTTAAACTGCAAGTATATTTTCACAGAGTGCTTTCCTCCAGGTTTAGGGGATGGGATTTACATCTATTGCAAAGCTATCTTTGCAGACTTCTTTATAGAAAGTGATTTATAAAGTGACTCTAAGATAGTTTTTTTGTCTTATCTCTTACCATATGATACAAGTAATAAGCAATGTGAATGCAATCTAGACACACAGCCAGCTGCCTCAGAGAGCTCACACCATGCTATTAAAGTCTTTTTCTGTCTCTTTTAATGACATTGCAACAGACGTGTTTTTGAACTGTTTTTATTCTCTTCCTTTTTAAGAGTGAGTTCTGATTTCTTCAAGGAAACACCAAGTAAGGTGTTAATGATCGTCTTCTCCCCAGATAATTAAAAAAACTTTCTTGAGAAACATCATGCTGTTGTTCAAGCTTTTATTCAATGATTACCAACAGATACCAAGTATTTACACTGAGTATGACACAAACTAACCTAGCAGGAACCTAATTACTGCTATGTACTTAAACGGTTATTAATTAACATATGTACCCACCTAAATATGAAGATGGGAATTGTTTAGACTGCTGAAACTGAAAAGATATTCCTGCATCTTGTAAAATACAGAGGTTCCTTTCCCCATACCTATGGACCTACCTTTTCTTAATGAAATGTACTTATTTTCCATATTCTTTATCTTTGACCTATTTGATCACCTTTTACTTTGAAATTCTCCGATTTACATACCTAAAAACTTCAGTGTTTATCACATTTCAAATAATTTATTTAAAATACATTTGTCATGATGATTTATGGCTAGTAAGAGATGTAGCAAGTGACAGTGTCAGAGTTGGCTGAAATCAGAAAGGTGTCAGGAATGCAGTGATATGTGGGGAGGTCGGCAATCAAAAAAGCTTTTGAAAAGTCAGTGATAATATTTTCCTGAAGTAGCAGGCAATGTGACTTGCTCCACATTACAAGCAGTAACATGAATTTATTTTTTTTTTTAATTTTGTTTTTTTTTTTTAAGAGAGGAAGTTCTGCAAATACTGGCAATCTGTCCATAGAATGTTAGACCAATCATCTCACACAAAAGAGTTTCAAGGTCAGATGTGCCTTTGATTCTCCACACAGTGAGCAAGTAATGCAATGTCTTTAACTGCTTCTCTTCACGGACAGTGCTTCTATTGATTTAACAAGTTGGGGTTACTCAAGCACTTCAGTGCACTTAGGAGGAAACCCTGGGTACTCATGTACACCGATACAAAGTGGTCTATTAATAGTGATGCACTTCTTGGATATATATACAAATAGTTCTTTAGGAAGTTCCACACAAAACACATGGAAGAATTTATTTAAAATAAGGATGACAGAGTACTGGAACAGGCTGCCCAGAGAGGTTGTGGAGTCTCCTTCCATGGATATTTTCAAGACCTGTCTGGACACATAGCTGTGTGACTTATTTTAGGGTACCTGCTTTAGCATGGGATTTGAACTCAATGATCACTTGGTGTCCCTTCCAACCCCCACAGTTCTCTGACTCTGTGATTCTGTAATACACGTGAATACCAAAGAAGTAGATATGAATCGATCTAAAATAGACAGATTGGAAATTTTGAAGTGAAAAACCTACATCTGAACAAAATTCTGGCAATATTCCTCATACAAGTGTAGTAGTTTTAATGATATAGAGCATGATAAAGAGGAAAAAAGAAATCTTTGAGTAGATACCCCAATTCTTGCTCAGTGATCTAGCCTGTAATCTGCAAAAATTTAGTTCTCGCAGAGTTCTGAAAAAAATAAAAAAGAACATAAGAGGGAAAATGTGAATGGTAATTATAGGCAAGTCTTATAAAAAGAGAATGAATTCTGATTCATAAACACAGCTGGATTTAGCTATAGTAGCCAAGAGGTTACTGTTCCCAGCTGCGCTCCCACGGTATCTTAAACCGGCTAGAGACATTTCAGGTAGTGTTCTGTTAACTTTAACCTCTATCATGTTAGAGTACCAAAGTAGTGTTTTTGTCAACAAGATGAAGATAATACGTGTGGCAGCTCAGATGCAGTCACCTCCATTGCCCTGTCCCTCCTGTTGATGCAGCGGAGAGGCAAAACAACCCAGGGCAGCCACAGATGTATTTTCAGAAACTAGAGTTCTGCATTTTAACAGCATTGTAACTGCATTGAAGAGCTGAAACCTACTCCAAGAAAAATATTTATGTATTTCCCCGATAAACTAAAGCAAAGAGAGAACACTGATGAACAGAAGAATCAGAATGGACTGAAGTTTGTTCAGTTGTGAGAAGGACCAGTGTGAATGTTATAGACTATTTTGAACTATAAAGGACTGATAAATGCTCTTATTAAAGAGAATGTACACCTGGAGATTCTCTTTTAAAGATGGTCTGCTGGCTATAGGTTCTCCACTGGTCTGATCTGCTCTGCATAGCTCTGGTCTGAAACTCCAGCTCCATTAGTTGCATATAACATTCTCAGCTGAGAAACCGCCCTTTCATAAAGTGAAATAACCTGACATGAGACTGGTTGAAGGAGTTGAATATATGAATATATTCAAAATGCTTTGTTTATACAGTTCACTTTTTTTCTAAAAATGTTCTAAATATACCTCCAAAAGTAATACTGAAGTAACATCTCACATTCCCTCTGGATGGCTTCCATTATTTCTTCTTATTTTTATTTAAGTAAGGCAGCTTCTTCATCCCCAAAACTGGCATTTATAATCCTAAATGTAGCCATGAGAATGAAAAGTGAAAATAAGTAAGAATAAGTAAGAAAAATTTTTGTCAGCTATCCAAGCTAGGAGATAGCAGTCTAGAATCATTCTATGGGCATTTCTATGTGATTTGCAGTTGTTTTCTAGAAAAGACAAGAATCAACAGTTTGTGTAGGTAGTTTAGTGGGCATGCTGGTGATGGGTTGACAGTTGGACTAGATGATCTCAATGGTCTTTTCCAACTTCATGATTTTATGATTCTGCCAAGCCACTTCTCAGCTTTAACATCTGCCATAGCCTGATTTGGAGGCTGATTTGGACACTGCCCTTGCTGCTAATGTGACCGAGGACTTGATGGTTGGACAGTCCATTTTACCTAGAAGATACTTGCTTTTAGAATGCATGCTTCATTCTCTTTATAGGGAGTCTCCTTGCACTATATCCAGGAGTCAGAAGTGAACTGTTCTCTGATACAAAAGAGAGAATATTATACAGACCTGATGGTGGGAAGAAAAAATTTCTATGAGAAGAAACTAACTGTGAGAAGGCCTAACAGTCTTTAGCCCAAATAGTGACAAATATTACTGAAAATCTTAAACAAGCAACATCCAAACTGTTTTATTCAGTCTGGTCAATATCATTTTAATCAAAAGAAAAATCTAGTCTTCCAAATTCCCTTAAGCTGAGGCAACCAAACTCCAACATCCTTTAAAAATGTATTAATATAATTCCTATTTTGACATGTAATTAAGAAACCCATTCCAGATGTTCAAGGCATCAAGTGAGTCAGTGGACGCTATGAAATAATTTGGACCATCTACAGTCAAGGCACTTATTAAAGTGCCTAATGAATTAAAGCTAACTTAAGGCACCTGTATGTTGCCAAGATTCTGCTGAAGAACATCTCCTTTGAAGTGCTCTTCTGTTCCAGCATGCTGCCTGTAAGGAGATTGTTCAATGTTGCAGACATATTAGTTTCTAGGCAAATCTAGTACTCATCAAAAACCACTACATTTATGCAGTGAGACATTCCTCAAAACATTACTAACTGCATATCCAAAAAGTGGTATAAAAGAAAAAGCCTGACCAGCCAAGTTCATGGAAAACAGAGGGTTGAGCATTTTGCTTGTTGATTTGGTTTGATTTTGTTGTCTTAGCTTCATGGAAGCATCAGGTAATTGGGCTTTCATCCAGTTCTAACTCATTCCTCGGTTAATCCTGCTTGGCATTCATATCATTTACATATGGACAAGAAGAACAGAGCAATCAGAAAAATCTGCAAACAGGAAAAGCTGTCATTTTTACCACACTAGAGTTTGCTGCATGGATCCAAACCTAAAATGCAAACTTCAGATCACAGTTATGCAAGTATTTGCTCACACTTCAACACTGAATAATATTGCAGCAGGCGTACTAGACCTTTACTGATAAAGCTGCCAGAATGACATAAAAATAGTCTACAGTCCATTTTGAGATCAACTCAATATGCCAAACATCAATTTACAGGAAATTCACAAGCTGAGAAGACAGAATTAAATAAAGAGTTCTATTCTCAAACCTTTCCTCTTTTTTCCTATAGTGTTAATTGGAATTTGCAGATATTTACCACACCACAAAACTTAGGCGCTCCAAAAATGCCACTGAAAACCAAACTTCTAAAAAATAATCACAGTGGAGATTTCTTCAAGGTTGTAGTGTTCTCCTGCATATCATTCTTGCAGTTCTAGTACTAGGTTAATGTACGCGTGATACTATGGATAGGCAGAGGATATACATGTTTAACTTGGCAGAAAGGCAAAACAACTTGTGTGAGCAAATGCTGCAAAGCACTAGAACCAGCAAGTTGTTCCACTAAGGTAGTGGAATTTAATGTGACAGTGCAAACACAGCTCTGCTAATTTAGTTTCAGAATATACATTTTTAAAAGACCTGTATTTTACACAAGAAAAGTAAATGTGAGCAAGAACACCATATTATTTTGCTGAAGCCTGTTAATACGGAAAAAATCTTGCGTGTTCACCTCTCAGTGGGGTGATGAATGCCTTGACTGCATGATGTACAAGTCAAAATTTAACCTGTTCTGAAATGCTGCTTTATTTAGTTCTGAGAGCCTGATAAACACACCCGTTTACAAAGCAAATGTAGCATAATGAAGTATTTCTGAAGGACTGAGTTGTTTGAAAAGTGCTTAAACTTAAGCCTACATCAATATACTTGGAAAGCACTGTGCATGACAAATTATTTGCCTTAGTTTCCAGCCAATCCGTTAATTCAGATTCCCTTTTGTATGTGTCACGGTTTTGTGTTTTTTGGTTTTCAGTATTCCACATCATAACACGTAGTGCACTGGGAGTTAAAGTGTTAATGCTCCAATTCCAGGTACCTGTCCCTATACATTACAGAAGTCATGGGATCTGGCCTTTGCGAATGGGGCGGTCTTTTACTGCCTTGCACTGGGTGCTGGAGGATGCTTTCCTAGCTGCTCCAAGCTTTTCAGGTTTGACTCTGTCTCAGGAACTCTCTCTCTCTCTCCTATTTTATTTGATTTATTAGTCTCAATTTCAATTAGTTTGTATTATATTGTGTTGCCTTGCATTCCGATATCATAGTAAAGTAAGTTTTCCTCCATAGATCGTTGCCACTGTTTTTTTTTTGTTTTGTTTTGTTTTTCTTCCTTGAACCCAGCTCCCATCTCCCTATCCCTTTTCCCTTTCCATTCCCATTTTGTGGAGCCAGCGGGGCCAGGGGCCTACTGCCCCCCTGTCACGTGCATAGATTGACAGTATGTCAGTGTAGATCAATTTTGTGGTTATCTTAGGAAGAAAAATTTTGAAAGGTATTTTGGAAAATTGAAGAATTATAACCTGAGAATTTTGTTGTCCCTATTAGTAATTTCTTCTCTTTAATAGATATTGGCCTCGTGTACATAACCACAAAGCAGTACAGGAAGCTGTATGGCAACTTTATTACTACCTCTTTTGACAATGCAATTTTTGGTCTGTCATTAATAGATATAATTGAATCACTAAGGCTATATATGTGAATGTACTTTCAAATACACTTTTGCGCTCGCATTTAGGAATCAGTTTAACCCTGAAAGTAAAGATCATGACAAAAAGAAATGCCAGGACAAGTGTGTTAGCTTGAGATGGCTTCCTGTGTATGCAGTAACTCAGAGGTGATAAGAGGTAAATCAAATATGGAAACTGCCACAGGAATTTTCCAAAAGGTCTTGTGACAGTCTCTGCCAAAAATTGTGGCCCATTTAAAAGGGGAAAAATAGCTTTGGAAAGCTGGTCACAAAAACAAGCTTCTTTTCTTTCCCATGCTCTACAATTCAGAGTAATTGACGTTAGATTATAGTAATATATACTCATTTTCTTCCCTATTATCTAGAAGTCTAGTTTGAATAACACAGGTTTCCCAGAGCTACATCATTAAGACGTGTAATGACGTGTATGTCAGTGTGTCTCTGTTCATATCTAAGCAAGGAAGAAAACTAATCTCAAAATCTCAGTTCTTCAGAATGTCTCAAAAAAGTCACCCATATATCGAAATTTTAGATTTACGAGCCTTCCTCCATACTTTCAGTGGGATACTGCATCCTCTACTACCTCCAGATATTTTAATTTAAACCAGAAAAAAAAATGAATCAGCTACTAAAAATAGTATTTTTAAGAATGGCATATCCTTGTTTCATTTGTTTGCTATCTTAATCTACAAAGAACATTTTTTTGTCGTTGCATTCTTCAGTGGAATACTTCCTTTTCGTTCACTCTAATTTTGTGCTGCACCTATCCAGCCACTGAAGTACGTCATTTTAAGTTCAGCATCTGTTCTGTTCTCCTTTTCCTAGGAGCTGCTGATGTGTCTCCTGCATACAGGTCACACAGGCTAGACCTCAGCCAGAATATGACTATCAGAGACAATAAACCAATGTAGGCTCCGAATGGAAAAAAAAAAAAAAAAAAAAAAAAAAAAAAAAAGCTAAAGCATAACAGAATAAGGGAGAAATTCTGCAAAATCATTTCATTTTTCCCCTGTGGAAAATTACAATTTTGCAAAAATTACATCCCTATTTCAAATAGCAATTCTTTAAAGTGAATACAGAAAAGGTGATTGTTGTGAAAATCCTTACAGGATTACTCTGATTCTCTCTCTGCGCTGCCATGATTATGCATATATTTCTGTATGCCATCACAGCCTTGAGATGAATTTGAGCAGAAGGAGCAGAATTTGAAGAAAACTATCTTCTTATGGTGGTTTAACACTGACGGCCAGCCAAGCCACTCTATTTCTTAGAGAACAGGAAGATAAAATACAAAAACTCCAGATGAGTATTTATCAAAAACACCACAAGGCAGAGCAGCATCTGCAGGGTTACACAGTGCTACACTAGCTCAGGATATAGATACAGGTATCCTGGTTGCCCATCTCCCCATGCACTCCAGCGTCAATGTAACCATTTTCTGCCACCACCACCTCTTGCTTTCCTTCCTTTTTTCTCTGACACAGACTGAATCTGCATCCTTGTCCTCTCCTCCTGACTTGAAGCATGAGTGGAGATGGCACAGATTATGCGACCTATACCTGCAATTTGCAGAGAGCCGTAAGGAGGATTACGAGAACTGCATATAATGGATTATTTAAGAATAGTGTATAAAATTTCCACCAGAGATTCCAGCTTACCCTCCTATACCAAAGGGTAGGACTAAAAAAGTCCTTAATTGTGGAGGATTTCTGGGCTGTTGTGTAGGTAGGGCAAAACCAGCAGTCTCTGGAGCAACACAGAAAGTGATACAATCACAGTTATCTCATAGGAAAGGGAATCACAGAATCTTGGCTTGCTCATTACACAGGAAAATTAGAAAGTCTTTCCTGTCTCTTCTTGTCTCTTCTACTTTTATTAAGCTGGAATAACGTAATCTATATATTTTTAAATCATCAATTTGTGAAATCACAACAGAATGACCTCAAGCATTTTTGAGTCAGATTTATAAAGGCATTTAAGTCTTAAATCAGTAAAGATTGGGCACTTACACTTCTTTGTAATGAGTCCTCATTGTTTTACCAGTATCAAAGCCAAATTCACGCTGACACTAAACCATTTTGTTTTGTTGTGTGTTGTTTCCTTTGTTTTATTCTGGGGGAGGTTCTTTTGCTTTTTGGTAGCTATTTCTAATGAACCATTGTCTAAGGTTTCTTCAGATTGCTAACTGCCTACATAAACAGCCTGTCTGAATGCATATCCATGGTAACTGATTTAATACAGAATCAGACTGCAGTGGTGTTAACTTGGTGTCATTAATGTCAATGGCAGTTCTCCTACTGATTTCAGTGCTGCCAGTAATGTTCCTGCTCTCATTGAGTGTGTGCAGAACTGTAGCTACCGTCAGTGTTAGTGTCAGATACAGAGTATATCCAGAAGTTTAATAAGATTTCCTTATCAGAGGTTTATTTGCTATTGCTCACATATTAGCATCTGTAGGACTCTCTCTCTGATATACACTGAAGCATCCTGTACAACTTGAACTGGAACCTGGTGTAACATTCTTCTCATGTACATCTAGGCAAAACTATATCTATTTGTGCCATTCCTCTCACCTTTGAGACTTTCTTCACACCTTTCAACTATAAAATAAGTTTATCAGGTTCTGATGTCTCAAGTGGTCCTCATCTGACACAGTCATTTATTGACTGCATCATTTATGATGTTACTGATGCTGAGCTACAGCACTAATGCTCAGTATTTTTTCCAGTTACTTTCTCTCTAACACAGTCAATGAAGAGAAGCCGTGCCTTAATTTCAGTAACATATGGACTCCAGCAGATTGCTCCAGGGGGCCAATCACTGGCACAACTCAATACCAATCAGAAGACCAAATTTGGGGAAAAAAAAAAAAAAAAAAACTGCTGTAAGATATCAGTTGTCTTTCACTACACATTACTCCATACTCTCCTTATAAAGACTCTCAAAAAGATTTTTTATAGTGACTTGGTTCACATAATGTTCCTCCTAAAAAGAGCTTCTCCAGAATTCCCACATTGCCACACCATAGTTCACTAATGCTCAAGTTTCCCTTTCTCCCAACAGACAAATTAAAATGTTATGAATTTTATGACTGGTGACCTCACTGGTAAGCCTAAGTACAACTCAAACTTTGTTACTGTAGTTAGTTGCTAATTTTTGGCCTCTCAAACAGCACAAGTACTCAGTGACAATGATTAAAATGTAAAGACTTTTTTTTGAACAGGGAATAAGAAAAAAAAAAAAGTTGCTTTTAAGAAATTGCAAGAGGAACTTCCTGTATTTTCAAAGAACTTGTGCATAGTATAAAGCAATATGTAACTTTCACTTTTGCCTAAAATTGTCTGAAAAAATATGGCAAGTAGGAATACCATCAATAAAATAATCCTAATCAAAGAAAGAGAAGCTTTTGTATCCCCATTGTTGCAGAACTGCAATAATAATAAAACAGGCATACTAAAAGCACATAAATTCATTTGATTCACAATATCAGGAATTCTTTGTGTCTTTAGGTCTGAGAAACTTTCAAAATACTCAAAAAGCTCTTGTTTGTAAAAAGTGTGGACTTCATGTATCTATATGTATATTCAGAGGAATATGTAAATCCCTATAGTATTTTCATGACTTGAAATAAATGTGTTTATGAAACGAGAAGAATGTAGCCATACAAGAATGAATGATGACTCATGTTTAAAAGAAATTTTTGTGAGAGTAGAAGCCTAAAGACAATTCAGAGTTTGAGATAATTCTCAAGAAACTCCACATCAGAGAATTTACTCCTGCACAACCATAGATCACACAAATCCATACACACGTACACTTTTTTGGATAGACTTGATTTGTAATGTGCCAGATTCAGTCCTGTGGGTCCCATCTGTTTCTGGAATGAAATTACACCATTTTAAAGTCCTTCTAAGAAAGGCTATGACATTGCCTGCCGAGAAGTAATGATCAATACAATTTATGGGCTGCCTTATTTAGCCTGCTAAGGAACTGCACAGATACCAGCAGCTGGACTGCTGTATTCATGGAGGGTAAGGAAAGACGTGTTAGGGAGCACTCTTGTCAATGAAGAAAGAGTTCTAGTGATTAGTCTAACTACAGAAATTTTACAGAAGATGAAGAAAATATTGATATCCTCTGTTATTTCTTTCCTCAAACAGATATTTATCTTTTCTGGAACTGATAAAATCTTATGTCATGAGGCTTTGTTTTGAGTACATGTCTATGTGCACGCATGTATACTCAGCTTTCTGATTTTGAGGAATATTAGAAGATTAGAATATTTGCAGGAAACAAATATATACATATACGAGGAGGACTTGTACAACAAAGAGGACTGCATGGAAAATTCAACATATATCTGCTTCAAGTGTGGATTGTGGTAAAGAATTTGATTTTCTTTTTCAGAATTTGGAAAGCACATCCTCTGTTTCCAGGACTCACAAAGGTAAAGGCCATCTTAGGAAATAGACTCCAATGTTAGTTTAATTAAATTCAAATATTTATTTGGGGTAAGCTCAGTTAAGATGGTCCATCTAAGTAATCCCCTATATTTAGCTGGACTAATCACTGCAAAATGTCTTTTTCTGCAGGGGAGGAAAAGGTACTAATCTTTTCTTTTTGGTGACAGAGACAGAACCTGAGGGAATGGCATGGAGCTGCATCAGGGATGGTTCAGCATGGGTGATAGGAAGAGGTTCTTTACCAGAGAGTGATGAGCATGAACAGGCTGCCCAGGACAGTGGGCACAGCCCCAAGCTGATGGAGTTCAAGTGGTGTTTGGACAGTGCTCTCAGAAATAGACTTTGGATTTTGGTGATGCTGTGTGGAGCCAGGAGTTGGACTCAGTGATCCTTGTTGGTCCCTTCCAGTTTGGGATATTCTGTAATACTATGATTCGAGCTGTATATTAAGATTTCCTTATAGTTAAATAAATAAAAAACTCTCAGTAAAAGGCTGAAAGGGATACTATAAGGATCTTCTCTGCCTATATATCTTCTTATTCTCAAGATCTCAAAGTAATATTCCAGTAATAAATAAGAAAAGAAAACCGATATCCTGTAATTAACGGAAGTGGAATAATAAATAAATATTATGAGTACAAAACTGTGCTCTTCAAAATATAAATCACATAGCTAGCAAGTAGATCAATGCTAGCTTTGGAGTAATGCTAATAATAAATATACATCCAAAATACTTAAGAAACATAAAGCCATGTTTTGTAACAGTGAAGAAACATAAGCAATTTGTCACAGGTTATTTGAAATTCACAGCAAAACAGTTTTCTTGGAGATCAGTTTGGTGAGGCTTAAATTTGATAATACCAAGCACACTGCTTTGGTTAAATTAACATCCAAAAAAGAACAATTCAACAGGAACTGTAAAAAGTGAAATAAGTGGAATTCTAAGATGTTTTTATCAATACTAATTAGGTGACTGCAACAAGGTTAAATTAGTTGACTCTGTAGTCAATATTCTCAGAGTAGTCTGGTCCTTATGTCTTTGTTATTGTACCTTTCATAAATGGAATTAAAGGTTCAGCGCTGTGTTGTAGGTCCACCCTTTTTCAGCTGCTACCATTTTTTCCTAATAACGAGGTATCTGAGTCATATATAGTTAATCTGAATTGATTTGTCCTGGAGCTACATACAGATTATGCCCCAAGGAAACAAATTATAAAACCAAGAATAAGAAAAGAACTCTTACGTGTACTGTTTAGGTGTATCAGACTTTCTTTTTCATTGCAGAAAGTTTTGTACTCACTATAAATTTTCAAAATCAGTAAAATATATTTAAAAAAAAAGGCTAAATACAACCTTTCCTTTAAAAGTCAGAGAGCTAAACCAACCCCTGTAATAAAAATAATTACATCAGTTTCTGATACAATCTTCAAAAATTGATGCTTTCCTGATCTGAGTCCTGCTTCCAGTAGGGTAGTTATGAAAATGTTGTAGATTTGTGGTACATTTGCTAAGAACTGCATGAAACCCAGTCAGTTTGACTATTTGAATGAAAGACCCTTCCAGTGAAATACAAGCATCTAAGACTCTCTAGGTAGAGGTAGAATGGCCTAGAATTCCATCCATCAATTTTAAGAAAATAAATATAAATGCAAGTATATTGAATAAACTGTCAATTTTTTTAGAAGATGCTTCACATTATTATTACTATTATTATTAATTGACTGAACTGACATGGTATTGTTCTACTGCTATTAAAGAAAATTGCCCTTGATTTTTTTAGGACAGAAATCCAATAGTAAAAGTAGCAGAATACATATTTATCCACATAAATCATTTAGTCATCAACCCACTCAGTCCTGTTGAAAAGCAGTTGAAAACATAAGTTTTACATTGAAAATCAGGTAGCTCTAAGGTGATTTTTTCAAAGGGTGTTACTTCATGCTTTTTCCATTTGGTATCATTACTACAAAATGTAAAAACTGAATAGTTATGAGCCCTCAACTATTAAAGTCTACATTCTTTGTATCATTTAAATAAATCAGTTCAAGAAAAACAGGGCTTCTTTCTATTAAAAAAAAAAAAAGCACAAAGAAAAAAAGACAGAAGAAGAAATCTTCTGAAAGTAAAAATTCAAAATCTAATCTATATATTCCAAAACTTTTCTTTTTCACAGATTTTGCAGCAGTTTTTGAAAGTACTACCACTCAGCTATCAAAGGTTCCTTTCTGTATCTTAATGATCCATAAAAAAAACTCCTGATAAAAAGCAGGTGATATTTACAGTAATTAAACAAAGTTACATAAAGCTGTTGAAAATGTTAGCAGTAAACAAAAATGCAGTGGCTGCCAAAAGTATACTGACAAAGGAGTAGTTAGGAAGAAGAATAAAACACAGAGTACAAAAATCCCATTTCAGTTTTGAACATAATAGACAAAATATTCAACTTAGTCCCACAGCATTTTTGTGCATATCTGAGCTAGGAAATGCAATGATAATAAATACAGCTGTTTCTTCTACATACATTTCTAGAAATTTCTAGAAATTAAATAGTTTGTAAACTCTCTTCTGATTCTTTTAACAGGATGATGAGGACTAAGCCATGTTTTACATATGAGAAAAGGAACAAATTAACAACATAACTGTATTAGTATGTGATATGCCGCTTTGTTTTCAAAGCCCTTCAAATTTTCTCAGTGTTCTGACTTTAAGAGGTGAAACAGAGGGGGGGAAATGAAAGTAATCTGAGAATACAGCATATTTCCTTCACTGTTTTCCTGATCCTTGTAAGAAGAAAGTTTTTTGTTTGTTCGTTTTTTTAATTGAAAACAGTGGTAGAAATAAATGCAATGAGAATCTGAAAGCAAAGGAAACAAAACTAAAAGAAAACACACAAACAACAACAGCAAAACCCACAATGATGAATAATTGTAATTTTTAAAGCCTTGACAGTATCCCATTAACTTGGAAGACAAAACCACAAAGCAAGCTATACATGCTTTTGTTGTCAGGGTATGCAGCAGAGCATAGAAATATTAATTTTTCAAATTGCATTCACTTTCAAACCAAGATTTGGTAAAAAAAATGCTTTTTCAAACAGTGGTTATCCTTAGCTGTCAAAACACCGTTTACGTGCTGTCTGAAAAAAATTACCATTTGTAGTCACTTGTCAGTACTTATCCTACTCTTCACAGTTATGCAGAGAGAAAGTTCTAATTTAAGTCAAAGTCATTTCGATCAATGATACTTATTGCTCCCAAATACTGATACATTGACAAAACTTTCCAAATACTTAATTGTTCTTCCTTATTTTTAATATGTATTTCATACTAATCATTTACTATTTCCATGTGAAATGTTATATCTAAGAGGGGTCTGGCATGCTTCCTTATGAAGGAGACAGTATATGTCTTTTGATCTTTCATTTTATTGATACACATTATTTTCCTGTCATGCTACAACATCAAAGAAAGCTAAAAAGTTGACGACCGCCTCGTTGAGAACTTGCTTTGCATAGCAAACAATATCTCCATTAGTGCTTCCATGCAAGTTGTCAAAATGACAGTTAAATATCTTCATGCATTTATATCACTTCATGTAGTAAAATGTCAAATTCTATGCACATAGAAGATAAAAATGTACAATATGTAATGTAGAATCAAGAAATGCACAGTCAGAGCATTAAAATATTATATAAGCAAAGGTACTCAGTATCAGACTGAAATCTAGAAATTATAGTCTCTTAGGTATAATGGTTTCATTAAAATGTTCAAACAGTGTCTCCAAAGCTAATTTTCTTTCCAAAGTACCCATGCATAGAAAGCACAGCAATAAGACATCCCCCTGCTATGCCTTTCTGAATAGCAGATTAACTGCAGAACTAGAATGATGTCAATTTGTTTCAAAATATTGCAGCAAAGCTTTTGAATGGATGAGCAATTACTAACAGAGGGTGCAATTATAACGGAATCACAGGGAATGCTTTAATATGGTTCTTCTTCTATGTACAAGCAATAACAAGAAAATGTAATGAAAGAGGAATAATGAGACAGCTGGGTTTGACAGCACCTTGGCAGCTGTCAATAAGAAAGTAAGTGCATTAGTGCAGCGGAATCCATTCTTCAAGGGATTCCTAAAGGAGCAGGAAAACGAGCACCTTGTCAGAGGGTAGCTGAAAGTGTAACCAGTAGGGACTGTAGGATATTCCCTTAAATTAAAACAAAATTTAGTTTTTATACTAATTAACTCTTAAAAGACAGTAATTTGGGCAGCTTTGACTTGAAAATTCTTTGCATTTTGTCCTTTTCTTGTGCCAGTTTCCCAAGCTGTTGTTAGGTGTTTGAAGACGATATAAAAACCTTTTCACTTGCAACCTCTCTTGCACACCAGCTCACTCCACTACTCACTCTTTTTTTACTGAATGAATATTTTACAAAGTGCTTTTTGCCATTTGTCACATTAAGGTGGCTTAATACTATTTCTACACTTAAATAGGACCAGCCTGGAGCCAGCTGGTCTACCTAGACAGGTTCAAGAGGAAGAAAATTGAGTTTCAAAAGCAGTGGGCCAAATTCTCCTTTCAATTATCCATTGTAATTTCATTACATGCAAAACCAATGATGCAGTGTGCTCCTGTTTTCCTGCTAGTAGAATCTATATAATTGTTTTTCGTGGCATTCAAATGCTACAAATATGACAAATGTTTTCATTAAAGATAAACAACTACAACAGAAAAAGTCTCTATAACAGAAAAGAGCTTTACTCAAACTAATGCCAAAGGTTGATTGTTTTTCTTGTGTATCCAAAAACTGCATGAAACAAAACTATGAGATCAAATATTCATATACTTTGTAAAATACTCTGGTAAACAATTGTGAATAGGTATCCAATAGCACAAGATATCTTTTATACACATTACTTCTGCACCTACTAAGTAATAAATATTCCATGGAATCCCCTATTTAAATAAGTCACTGAATATAAGGAAGGTTTGTTGGATATAAGGAAAATTTGTTACAAATGTATTCTAATTTTATTTACAAGGTGGAAAATGTAGGTTTTGTTGGGTTTTTTTTGTCAGTTTTTCCTTGGTTGGTGATTGGGTTGTTTTGGGTTGTTTTTTTTTGTTTGTTTGTTTTGATTTGGGTTTTTTTTTTTTTTTTTTTGCTTGTTTACCTGATTTTGTGAGTGTACAGCTAATTGAACTGGGAATTTTTGAGCATTCTCATTATTCATAAGAGTGCTAATACCAGTCCACTCATCTACATTTGAAATCTATGATCATCAAGTTTCAGAGCTCCAACACTGCATTCAGCTCTTCATTGTCTTGGATGCAATGTCAGACAGACCTTTACTTTCCATACAGTGGGTTTTGCAGTTAGTATCAGTTTGGGTAAAAACTACAACACTGGGTGCTATTAGCATAAATATGCCACAGAAATTTCTGTTGCTATCCGGAAGGATGTATTTTGATTTTCTGACATTTTCACTTTGTAGAACAAGAACAATATTCTTAAAACATGCATTAATGTGACTTAAATCTATAGAGAGTATTAAAGCACAGACTATTTTCTTTCTTATCTCATCACTAACCATACACATTTCCCCACTGTTACTCTACATACATCCCACAGCAATCCAAACAGGAAATTAGGTCTTCTGGCTTTCTCCACCATTTTTCAAAAGAATCTGCTCATGAGAAGATAGCCTACTTCCTAGACTATATTAACACATGATAATTACATTTTCAAAGCAAAAAAGAGCACATGTCCTTAGTAGTCTTTGATGGTAACTTTAAATTGCACTCATTGCTTTATAGCAAGTATCTCACTGAAACGAAAAATAAAGTTATAATACTGAGTAATTGTTCACCGCTTTCCAACTTCAAAGTGCTTTGTAAATATGATCTAATTCATCATAATTTTCAGTACTCATGAGAATTGAGTACACAACATCAGAGACAGGAAAAGCAAGGCAGACAGGACTAATGGACAAATTCCATCATTTTTTGCCCAGGCATGTCTTTGCTTAGGATTTTTCTCCAGGAAATATTAAATCTATAAAAGGAAGCAAAATTTTTCAAAACAAAATCTAATAGCTACTAAGTGTGAACTACTATAGATTTCTATTACCAGTTTTAGTTTGTGTTTATCTTCCTACAAGAAGTCAGTTCATATAGTATATGAGCTCATTAGCCATACATGCATCTTTTCCCATAAAAATCTATTCCCATTATACATGTAATATACTCTTTTTTCTATATTTATACCTTTAAATTTCAATAGTATATTAAAGATACATACATTATAAATAAATAATGTGAAAAATATTGAAATGTAATGAAACAAAAACAGTAGGAAACACAGTCTTACTGATATTGAAGATGATTTATACATATCATACCTGATTGCTCGGAAGAAACTTCATTAGACAGTTGTTTTAATTGTTTGGAAACACTAGTTAGGTTTGCAAAACTTTTTAAATTATTTTTAATTACATTAAAAGTAAAAATAAACTGCATAATTTACATATAAAACAGTCCAAAGTTGTCTGACCTGAAGACAGGGCCTCATAAAGCTGCTTTTGATGGGATTTCTGTGGAAGAAGGAAGGGAGGAAGGGAAGAATCCAGACGCTGATTCTTGAAATTACCCCATTTATATCTTTACTGTGCAAAATGCTATGTTTTTTTTCATTACAGCAGTAAATAATATGGGATCACCTAGCTCAGAGAAGTTAACCTTCAGTTTTGCCAATAGTTAAGCCAAAAAGTAAATAGAAAACAGAGAAGAATGAATGGGAAAAAATATCCAACTTTATAAAGGAATTATCTAAAACATCTGTTAGTGCGGGTTGTTCTCACCTCTTAAAATTATAGTAATGACTGTGACCATAAACAAAGCCATTGTGTTTTATTCTAATCTGACAGGAAGGCATATGATGGTTCTGTAAAAAATTACTTTTCATGAATGTTTGGTCCTTAGATTACTGGCATTTTATAAAATGGGATATTTCCCAAATATTTGTACTGTTTTAACACTTGTACAATGCTTATGTATTTCTGTGAATATGTTCACTGGACTAAAAGAAAAAATTGTAGCTTTATTTCCAAAAATATGTATGTGCTGGAAGTAATCCAGTGCAATACTGCTGGAAGAGACTGGCCACACAAGTCCTTTTCTTTCCAGAAAGCTAGGTAAAACAATTTGGGCATGTAATAAAAAGATCTCTTTGTTATTTTCAATAATTTTATTTTGCTTATAGCTCATTTTATGTGTTTAATGAGCTCAGATGTAAATAGAATAAGAAAACACACTCTGTAAGTAAATCAGTAGTAGATAAAAGGTCAAAGATCATATCTGATCAGGAAAACTGACCATACGGTGCTACAAATATTTACTGTTTGTATCTGACTATACTGCCAGCTCTTGGAGCAGAGAAGTTCCACAAGTCACCTGGATGACTCAATTAAATAAGCCACATTATGCAGGGAAAAAAGTAGGGCTAAGAAAGCCTCAGAGTAACATAATTGTTACATCATTTCAAGTCACCATCCGGAAATCACAATAAATCAATGACCAATTAATTAATCTAGATTAATCATAGGCATACATCTTTTGGCAACATGGATCCAATCAAAGAAATTCAACTGGCAGTATCTTGTGAGCATGCCACTGGATGAGAGCCCTGCAAGGCCCCCAAAATACGTTCTGTAGGACTCAGAACTGGGTCAGACACTGGTTAGCTGGGGGGTGAAGAGATGTGAGGGGGCTTCATGGGGGTCTCACTCTGTCTGGCTGCATAGAGAGCCTTCCATAAAGGTGATGGAATGGGTGCCATGGCCATCACCAAACATGCACATCATTTACTGGCAGGGATGAGCAAAGGGAAGCCATTGGTTGATTCCTGCAGCTCAGAAGGCTGAGAACTCTGTCCCAAAATAGTTTTCTCACGAGCAGAAGCTTTCTTGATTGAAATCACTGGTTAATGAGCAGTCACCTGTTATAATAATAATAGTAATATAGTAGTAATAGAACTGGAAAACAGGATTTGAGAATTCAGAAGTTTTCTCTATCAAGCTATTACTTTAAATAAATAAAAAAAAAAAAAGTAAAAAAAAAAAGAAAAAATAAAATAAAATAAAAAAAACATAACTGAATCCAGCAGTTTGCTGCTGGTAATTTGGGTCTGTCGGGAAGGGAACGTGTGCTTGTTTTTTATTTAATGTACAGATTTATCTCAGTTGTAATGTTGTTGTGATGTTTTTTTTAGAGGGGAAATCAATTGAAACTGCTTACTTATTTTGTTTTCTTGTTCCTGCAGACATTGAAATCTGAGCACGCCCATTCTGTGCTAATACATGGAAACCATAAAATTACACTGTCTGGGGATAACAGCTCACTCTAACTGAAACAGACAGCAGGCTACTTGCATTATTCACTCTGAGCAAAACTAGAATACTGAGAAGAAGGAATCAGAAGTGAAAAGTAAATTAGGGGCTGATTCTATAATTCTCTCTGAGCAATCTGCTTGTCTTCATATATATACTACAGTCAAATACAAAGTGCTTTCAAAAAGAAGGGTTTACAGGATCAGAACAACAGATTTCTAGCAAAAGTAACAAGCAGAGTAATGTAAGGGTTTTTATGGTGTATGTAATTTTTATTGTCTCGGTTAGGTCTATTAAAATATTAGTATTGTTTAGATTATTATTTTTCTTACCCCTTTTCAGTATTTTTCACGATAATATGCATTGTTTACAATGAATACAAATTTTAGAGACAACACAAAGAAGATTCCAACATGCATTATGTCAGGAATTTAATTTAATTGCTCCCAGTAAGATCAAGACAGGCCATGAGAAAATTTAGAAAAGTGGTTATTAATAGAAAAATCTATCCAAAATCATCCAATCAATTACTTTTCATCACTCACACAGTTGGAAGCAAATTCATACTAATTTGGCTTGGGGTTACACTCGCTTAAATCCTACTGATTGCAAGAAGCTTATCCACATGCTCAATGTTGAGATCATGCTTACAAACAAATGTCTTGAGATAGAAGACTAAATCAAGACATTATTCTTCCCTATTCCTATTTGTACCAAATTCCTCCAAAAGGCAATTTTATTGCCAAAAGCTGTCACGTAATACAGTAATACTGAAGCAAATCCAGTTTTGAAAGAGTTTGACAGATCAAAAGCATCACAAATTCATGACACAAATCATTGATCACAGGAAAATGCCAGTTGCTGGTTCAAATATGTTTGAAGGAGTTCTTTTTGACAAGTTAGCTTTACACTGGCAAGATTGGAGACTGCTCAAATATTTCCTGTCTGCCAGCTGCCCATATATAACTAGCATAATAGTATGAGGAAATATAAACTCTATGTACATGCTGTAGTTATTTTTTGGAAATGTCAGTTGTGTGTCCATTCCTCATCCAGATGAAATTAGCACTCCTGAGCCATCGAATAGCACGCAGATTAGGTATTAGCAATAGTGGAACGAAAGCCTAATTACAATCACTGTAAAAAGAGTATATTAATAGTTCTCAGCACAGCTAGAATATAGAGAGGATTAATTCAAATCCCTGTAAATCCCAGAGGCCCTTTATCTCATTCTATTATGGAAAATTTAGTAAAGTTGTAATATTACAGAACTTTATTTTTTCTACTTTGAAATTGTCTAGATAGGAATATATATTAATATCATTGTTCACACTACATAAGCACAACAGTAGAAACCAGACTACAAAACTCTAAATAAATGTCCATCATTCTGATATCTTCATTATCCAAACTACACTTCAAAATATCATTTTATCCAAATGACTTACTAGAGAGGAATTCTTGATCAAATTCTCACTTGCTTCAATTGAAAGTTAGAAAAAAAATTGAGAAGAAAAGCTGATTACTGGATATTCCTTGAAGAATTCAAAACTTTCCTTGACTCAGTCCATGAACAGACTGGAAAATTGTAAATAAATAATTAACATAAATTAAAAATGGTACACATATATATGGTAAGGCTGAAAATTACTGCCAATTATCAATACTGAGTTTCTTTCAATATTTGCAAGCTTTAAAAAATGGACAGCACCAATTACCCTTTTTCACAAGTAATCTTTGCAGAAGGAAGAGCTGCTTTAACCAACTTCAGAAATCAGACTGCTGCCTCAGTGCAACTGCTATTTTTCCATTCTACTTTTAACACATTATGTGAAACAACTGTAGTTTCTATCATCTTAGCTAGACTCCATCTTCTTTTAAATGGAATAAGGCATAATCTCTACAAGAGTTGCCTTCCTTTTCTGCATCATAATAAGAACTGCAACATTAAAGCTCCACCCTTAATTTCAAGTGTTAACTACTTGAAGCCAAGCCTCCATTTGTTTCCAAGGTAACAGAAAGAAAGTCAACTGAAGTCTGTTCCTGGATGTAAAAATTAACAGACTGATGGATATATATGTCCTACTTTTTGCAGAATATGTGTCAAAAATTAATGATAATACAAAGTCAAATGAACAATATATATATATATAAATAAAGTGAATATTTTTGAACAAATATATATAAGAAAGTTGCAAACGTTAAGAAACATTACAGCCTTACTTCTGTAAAGAAAATGAATAATTTACTGAGTTAATTTAGTTATTGCATGATCTTATTTTACAACCATTTAGGATAAACATAATTTCCATTTCTACAACTTGTTAGTAACATAAATATATTGAACATGCTAGCAAACGTCATCAGAAAATACTTTCTGATGCATTGTTCAGGGTTAAAGTTGAGAAACGTAGGTCACTGCTGAGTGATCATTCCATATTTAAAAGCCTTTTCAAGCATATAGCATATTGCAACGTACAGGCAAACATACGATTTCAGTTTGGAAGGCAGCTAATTAGCACCAGAATAGAAGCAGGAACATTTTTGTAACCCTTGGGACAGGAGTTTTTTCCATAGAACTGACAACTGCAAGTTTCAGCCTACGCAAATTACCCACAGACACAACTTGGGAATAAATACGACTGCAGTTTATTTTTTTTTTTTAACTCTCCTAATTCTGATTTCCATCTTTAACCTTTTTCACCCATTGGTACCTTCAATTTTCCTTAATGAATTTCGTTATGACTTTACTCAGGTACTGACAATCTAAACTCATCACCAAACTTGCAGTAATTTTCCAAGTTACCATACTTCAAAAGTTGTCTTTACTTGAAAACAGCTCACTGTAGTAAATCATACTCAAAATCCAGCTCTGTCTCTTCTCTCAGCCAGATTCTTGCAATCCATATGAAAAAGATTTTAGGAAGCAGCAAACAACACAAATACAAAATGAGATTCTAATTAACAAAAAATAGAATTCCTTGATTCCAAATAGCCCTGATTTTGTTGTTGTTGTTTGAGATAAAAAGAAATGCAAACATCCAAAGTGTTTCAGTATTCCCTAAACTCCCAGTACCAGAGTGATTACTTCCTTACCTGATTTTTTTCTTCCAACATTCACTACATTTTTTCACCTAAACTATTGACTCTGAAGTAGAAATGTGAATTTTAGTCAAAAAAATCTGAATTATACTGTCAGCATTATTTGTTTCTTTGTTAACTCCAACTTGGTTGACAAGCAACTTATCTGTGTGTCTGCATGTGTGTGAACTGAGCTATACAGACCCACTCACATTTGAAGACACCTAAGGAGAAAAATGATTTTAGTAAGCATTAACCAGTAGAATAAGAGATGTATATGGCAAGCTGCAACAAGTGGGACAGGCTTCAGAAGAGAAAGATAAGCAAAACATCCCGCTATTCAACTACTACTCTCCCTATTCAGTGATTCATCTCTCAAATCATCTTGATCTTATTACTTCCTTTCCCTTCCTTAGAAAAAAGAGGAATATTAAAGATCTAAGACACAAGAATATGTCTAAAACTGATTGTGGTGATGTTTGATGGAACTCTTTGGACTGTGAATATTGACACTGGAGGATTATGCTTGAAAATTTCAACTGCAGACAGAAAAATGGGACTTCCTGCAGATTGCTGCTGCATCCTCAGTAAAGGCTAGATAAGGAGGCAATACAGCAAACATGCTTAACCAAAAATCTTCAAACCAGCAAAACCTTGTCTGCTAGGAAAGCTTAGCCAAACAAGCATTTCCAGTGAATCTTTTGATGCCATTTCATCTGTCCAGAATATAATGAGTTGTTGCAAAATCTACAAAACTGTTGCCCACGAGTTGAGAAATAGAACTTTCTGGTGTCTCATAAAGGAGGGAAAAAAGGAAGATTTTGGATGGAGTAGAGAAGGTTTTTAGAAATCGATGCAGAAGGCTGAATAATGTTTTAAGCACGTAGAATGAGGGGATTGGCTTGCGAAATAAAACAAAGATTCAAACGGCCCTGTTAGTTGCCTCAGACTGATTCAGACAAGTTGTAATGGGGTTTATTGTGGTCAGTGAAAAATTTCTGAATACTGACTGGAGAAAAATGAGAAATGACAAATTAGTGGCGTAGTAAGATAGTGCTGTAATGAAAGAGAATGTGTGTCTGAAGCCAAGTGGCTCACACAGATTCTGCTTGAAGCTAGACCCTTCTCAAGAGGAGCTGTGTGAAAAAAGCCAGATGTAATTTTCTGTAACAAAGCTAGGAACTGGGTTAACAGTAAACTGTAAGAGTATGTACCATTATGAATGCGGTGTCTTTGAGCTTTTTAATTTGCGCACATATTCAGCAATATAAACATTTCCACAAAGCGCCGAGCTGGATCATGATCAGATGAGATTAAACTACCTTGAGGTTAAGATAGTTCATAGGAAGATATGTACTCTTGTCAGTACAACATGCATTTTGGTTGCATGAGAAGACAAAAATGAACAGGTTGGTTTTAACATATTTAACAAGTCCCAGTCTAGCTTGACTTCTTGACCAAGCTAAAAGTATACTATGCCAGGCTGCATTCTTTCCTAATTTACCAAGATCTAAATTGCTTCTATAGATGTTTTAGGCCTTTCAAATTGTGGTTATAATAAAAAAAAAAAAAAAAAAAGAGAAGGTCTGAGTATCATCATGCTTGGGAAACCTGTAAATAGGTTTGAGTACCATCATGCTTGGGAAACCTGTAAATTCCTAAGGATCACATTGAGCACTGGCCTGTGATATCATAATGTTTTCTTTGAGTCAAAATCCAGGATAATCAGAAAAGAAAGTCAATTCAGTCAATTCAGGACCATGAAATGACAAAGAGGCACCAACATTCCCAGAAATTTCCTGACTAACAGGACACAGGATAGTAAGCTAAACATTCTGGTATCTCTAGGAGGATACCACACTATCATTTTTCCCTACTTTCATTCACAGAAATCAAGACTTTTTTTTAGAAGGTAATATATGAATATATAAGATTCAAATAGAGGAGGTAAATAACTTATGCGTTTCTAAATACTGTATAAATAATGTTCCCCTTCTGTCTCATTTACTGCAACATTTTCTCCCCTTCCCATCTTCATCTGAGCAGCAGGTAGAACTAAAAGGGAGCTAAATTTCGATCTACTGATCAAGAAAATCACTCTCTGTTGGCACAGGTGTCTCATATTTGCAGTTTGTTGGTTTTTTTTTTCCTGTGTGAGGCAGTAAAAAAAAAAAAAAAAAAAAAAAAACAGTGATTTTACAGCTGGGGATTTCAACAGTAATTTTGTTTACTTATACTTCCTCAGATGATTATCTTTTTCCTTTCTAATTTTGCATTGTTTGTATCTCTGTGTCTTCTTCAACTGATAGTTTCACAGGCATTTTCTACGTAGAAGTGAAGGTTGCTTAAAAGTATTTCACATGCCATCTTAAAACACAGCTTCAGCTGTGGAAAAAAATAAATAAATCAGGACTTTATTGGATTAATTTTTCAAACAGTTCTAGGAAAAAACACTGACTTCCTAGCTTATAAAACAAATTCTAACAGAAAATCAGTTTTATGCAGTATTATGGATAGTTTTAGAGGAAAGTCTGTGTTACATTTTGCAACTTGGAATAGGGATTTTAGTCACAGCATCCCTTCAGAAATTAGAGAATTTAATCTTCCAAAATGGTATAAATTTTCTGTCAAATTACAAGCAAATTTCCTATTTAACTTAGTGATTAAACTGATTTTGAAGTTGTCATTCAAAATATTAGCTAGATATATTTAAAAATGTTCAATTCAGACAGTTTCTGTCTGGGAAATTCAGCAGAAAGATGATTCATCATAAGCACTGGTGATTTTCTTTGAAATGAGCGTTTAGCTAATTATGTAAATACTATACTTGTACTGATAAGTGATCAGAACTAAGCTTGAGGCCTTTATAATATACATGTATGCTGCTTTTATGTTATAAATAGTAAAGCATTTGGGGCTGGCATTAAAATGTCTCATTCTTCATATATAAACTCTCAATGTATAGTTCTTCTTAGAAATAGCATTTGGAGTGTGCAAGAATGAACACTAATGTCATGTCATTTATATTGTATGCCCAAGTATCAATCAAGCCTGCTCCACAGTGAGGCAGAGAACCACATTTTCCAGTACCTGAACCAACTCCATCTAGCACTGCATTATCCAAAAGCTGCTAGCAGATCTCAAATGAAAAATAAAGAAAATGTAACCAAATACCTATGTTTCAGCATATTAACTTGCTTACAGGAGGAAGGTTTTAGTTAGACCAGGTTGCTCAGAGGTTTTGTGATGCATATTGATATTAATTGTATGAGCTGTGTAATATTTATCATCTCCCTAGGACTGGGGCCTGCTATATTCATTTAAGAAAACATCTAGGCTCATCAGCTTCAAATTCCCCCATAAGAAAAGTGCTTTATACTGGTTTTCCAGTTGAGATCAGCTCAACTGAAGCTATGACGTAGGAGGCATGAGGGATGAGTAGAGAGAGGTACAGTAGAAATGAGAGGATAGTAGGCTGTAGAAGGCAGCTTGGTTTTTTGCCCTGGACTATGGTAGCCTTCATGTGACCAGAACTTAGCGTAGAGCATGGAATGCCTGTAGCACAGCTCATTTTAACTGAAGTAGAGCAGGCCTGAAAGGGATCAGTATCAGGCAGAATAAATGGCTTTGATTTTAAGGATAAGAAAACCTGAACAAATACATGAATCAAAAAGGAATAGCATGCAGGAACAATTGTATAATATATTTCACAATCGCTGTTTTCTATTAATTACATCCAACGTTTAAAAAAAAAAAAAAAGAAAAGATGTATAGGAAAAACATTTTAAAACAAACAAAAAAAAAGGCAATTAACAATCAGATGGATGAAGAGGTTTAAATTAATGAAATAGTACATCTATCTTTTTCTTGTTTTCAGTACTACATAGGCATAAACTTCAGCTTTTCTTTAAAAACAGTGAATGCTAGTTTCCAAATGACAGTTGTAAATCAAATTGTTTCTCTCAAATCTGACATAAAAGTAATTTTCAAGTTGTCAAATAAATGAATTTTTAATAAAAAAGTTACATGTGTTTTTGATATTCTGTAACAACAAAAGAAGCTTTTTTATTTAATATTTAATTTAAATGTGAAAGCTAAAGCATAGCCCTACTAAAAAGAGAATTACTGGTTTGGTGGGGAAAAAAAAAAAAAATAGCTCATAAGCCTGCCTTAATCAAAACCCAGAATCTAGCAACAAAATGTCATTGTGAAGTGCACGCTTTATATACTGATGGGAAAAGGGCTTGCAATGTTAATATTTCAAAATGAGTAATTTTGTAGAGTTTCTCAGTGATTAATAAGCTTGCCATTTTTAATTTAAAACATTAAGCACACATATGTATTCCTAATAAAAAGAAGATGGAAGATTATTTGTGGCTGAAGAAAATAAGTGATAATATTTTTAATGTCATGTTCTCTGATATAGTGAATATCACAATCAAGAATGGCAGAATCTGCCAAATTACATGGGGAAAACAAGCTAAATCCTTTTGTTTTGACCATGAGATATCTCAGCTTGTGCACAGAACACATTTCTATTTTCAGTTTTATCTTGGTGCCTTATCTCCTCTTAGCTATTCTGATCTCTGGTAACTACTTACATTCCTTAGCAAGGGCTATTATGACAATTTCTGCTATCAGAATATTCTTCTGTACAAAACCTGTCTGCTCATCCATTGAGGTTTTCACTCCAAACCTCTTTCCACAGCATTTCTGCACCCACCACCGCACCAGGGCTCAGAGCTAGAAGTGTCAAGTATCGTCAGGAAGAGGAAGCGCAGTCTGTTTCCAGATGCTTCTCTCTGCTGCTCTGGCAGAAGGAGCGAGCAGGGCTGGCCTGCCAAGCATGGGCAAAACGCCGCTCCTAGCTCAAGCGAAATCCTGGCTTCACTGAAGCCAATGGCGCAATGCCCGTCTTCATTTCCAGCACTGTAGTGGTGTCCGGGAAGGACACGGCTGCCTGACAAAGCAGAAAGGGCACTGGACAAAGGAAGCTGAGGCACCATGCATATGGCTGAGAGAGGCTGTGGAGAAAGTCAGGTGGAGATAGATCTTAGGTCTTTGGTCTCCCTTGATGTGGTATATAAAGATGGATGATTTTCACTGCATTACTGAAATTATTTATTGATCAGAGAAGGTAAAACAACATGCTCACCATTCTATCTTTCTTCATTATCTTACGCAGTTTATTCTTATGCCTAACCTGAATCCTGCAACATTTCATCACCATGCTCCTTCTTCCTCCAGTATCTTTCTTATTACAAGCCATCCTCATTCATCATGTCATATTTAAAATTTAGACTATAAGATCTTCTGATTCAAGGCTATATCTTACTGAAGCCCCTGAGGAGAGACTGGAGCACATCCTTCTTTGCATGCGAAACAATTAAATCAATATCAGTTTATTAGCTTCCCCAAAATCCTCTTCCAAGGTATCATTTTGTTTTCCTTGGACAATCTCCTTATGTAGTATTCCCTTCATTTTCAGACTGCAGATCTTTAAGAGAGCAACTGTTGAAAACAGCTCGAGGAATCTTTCCTCCAAAATGCATTTTCCATCCTTCATCATTTCAGAAATCAGAATATTGCCAGCTCTTCTTTGGTGAGAGATTGCAGAGCTGTTTGCAAGATGCCACCTAGCTAATATCCTCTGCTAGTGACCTACCTCACTATAAGCCCTTGAATAGTTCTGTTTTTGTTCATTTTAGTTTTAGTCCATGGTATGTCTCTCAACACTGCAAGCTTTTTAAATCACAGAACCCCTCTCTTTCTTTAATTCTCCTTCATTTTGATATGATCAGGATCATAGCCTCAAAAAAATCTGTGTTGGAAAGGGATATGAGAGTAATCTTGCCAACATACTCTGCGGTATGCTGTGGTAGCTGTGCCTACACTAGTTCTTATTGCTTCGCCAGTGGCATGGAGAATTCGATATTCCTTTTTTCTGTGGCAACTTTTACACACTTGAAGACTGATATTGTACTTGTTAGCTTATCAGCCCTCACTTTGCTCATCTCCTCTGATTATTTTGCCATTATTTTGCTTGACAGTTCTGGTTGCTTTTATGTCCTTTTCTTGGTTTGTTTTAGGTGTAATTTGTCCTGCGCTGTTTCATCATGTTGACTACTTCAGTGCAGAGTCATTAGGGCAGATGTCAACACCCACCTAGAACACTTAGCTGAACTGCAGGTTTGCTTCTCAAAACCAAGATTATGTTTACTGCCAGTGATGTTATTGATATTATCTTAAATGTGTGTTTGCCAGTGGAGCCAGATTCCCTTTTATTTGGACCTCTTGGAGGGCGAGGAGGTGCACTTTTCCCAAGCTGTCTTCCTTAGGAAGCAGAGCTCTCAGCTCCTAGACCCAGAGCTGCAGCATGGCATCCATAATCTTCCCTTTTTCCACCTCACAGTTGGTGAATAAATTCCAAGCAGATTTTTTCTTATTCCCACCACTGCGACTGCTCTGATATCATAAAAATAAAGAAAAACAGATGCTTGCAAGCCACAGCATGGACTGACAAACTTGGTATGCATAATAATAATATTTTAACACATTAATTCACAGATATTCTGCAACCCTTAAAATACATCAGCACTTGAAAATAAACTCAAAGGAAACTAGGAACCTTCAGTGTTTTCAATACCCCTACTGGACTGCCCTACTATAAAAGGCCAAGGGAAAGGCTTCAGCAGACATTTACAGGAGAAATAAAATATTATAGCGTAGCTCAGACAAAGCTGCTATAGTTGGAAGGGGTTGGGGAAAGTTTTCTTGTTATTTGTCCAGTATTAGTCCCTAAACTAACAATGAACTTCAAGGAAGGCAGGAGATTTACAGATAACCTCAGTCATGCAAGTTTTTTGCCAAATCTAATAAATTCTTCCTCACCTACTAATTTGGTATATCATTAAATATAAATTTGATTATAGTTCTCAGCAATTTCACAAATGAACAGAAATTAAAATGATATATTATTTAAATGAATAGAAAGGATCAGTAAAACTGTTCTGAGAAATCTTGAATAATGTACATCAACTACTGTTGCCTAAAGTTGCTGATTTTATAGGAAACTAGTTTGAAATAGAAGCTAGTTTAACTGCAAAAGAGACACCTTTTACTTTCAAAACTTTAAAATCATTAATTTCCTTGATATTTTTTTTCAAAGTTCAGCTTCTTTAAAGCTCTCATGTTTGATACGCGTCAATGATATAATTGACTCCAATAGATCCTGAAATAAATCACAGAAGAAACTACTTTTAGTAACGAAAACTTCAAGACTTTAATTAAACATGCCACTTTGCATGAGATGATAAATCATCATGCATCCATACAAAAGAAAAAATAATCAAAGGTAGACAAAATACTTTAATAATTTATCCAACTTAGATTTCCTAGACTTTTTCTTTTCTTCTAGTCTTCAGGCATTAATTTATTTTTTCTTTAAATGTTGAAGCTCTTAAGATGCAAAGTATGAGCATCTAATTTTGAAATCTTTTGGTTCGTTGAAACATAATATCAATTGTTATTTGTACCAAAATTACTGAAAATAGTATGTTCTCTGTACTTTTCACTTCCTTACAAATAACATATTAACATTTAAATATGCAGGTCACTCCAAAAGTAAAGCTTCCTGTGTGTTTCCATAGAAACTACAACAGATACAAAGAGTACAATAATACAATTTCATAGATCAAAATCTCAACCACAAAACAGTACTTTTCAACATAGTCACCATCATTAGCTATGCATTTTTGCCAGTGATCAACAAAAACCAGCATGCTACACTTGTAAATATATGTACGAGTGGACATCACCACTGTTGCTATCACCACTGCTGAAATGCATCACCTACAACCAAAGTGTGCTCACATCCACTGTTTGGTCTCCATCTCAACATTCAACAAGCATCAATGCATGTCAGTGAGTGCCATCTTTTTCCATGTGGAGGAATTCAATGATGCACCTTTGCTTCATATGCACTTTCATGTCAGACACCGTTCTGTCATGCTACCTCTCTTTTGCCATCTGTCACACAGCAACAAAATGGAACAGAATACTGTTGGGAAAGTTCAACCTCTGCTATCACACCACCAACATCTGCTTATGACTTTCTGAGCCAACATAATAAAATAGGAGACATTATTTTGAGAGCATTCCTTGTATAAGAACAAAATGAAACCAAATACCAGAAGATACATTTTTCACTGAAAAAAAATTCTGTCTCAAGTTAAAAAACAAAACAATAGTAGTAGTTTCCTGAGAACATAATACAAAAGGAGGAGTGTAAAGGACTACTAAGGGTAAGAAAAGAAGAAATTAGACTCCAGAGACTGTTGGGAAGAGGCAGCAATTGACATTCAAAAAATTGCATTCTTTTCCCATTTAGTCAGGTTAGCACTAATATAAAAGGTCAATTTGTTTATTTTCTGAGGATCTTTCCCATGTCATGCTGATGTGTTTACATTTCACACAAATTAATATGTGACTGATAGACTAATGGAATACATGTTTAACAGTGTTAAAGCTCAGCATCACTTAAGAGTATTAAATTAGGTACCATCACCTCCGCTGCCACACAAGCTGTCAGTGTCAGAGACAACATACTTTCTAAATGAGTTGACTAGGAAACAAGTGTCTCACTCTAGGAGAAGAAGATTCCTAGAAAAGAGGCTGCCACATTCAGACATATCCTCTGCATTTCACAGAAGTGGTGCCAGACAGTTACCTTGTGCAAAGGGCTGCACAGGAACAGTGTAATACATCACTCACAGCTCCTGCATCCTTACAAACCCAGCAAGCTTATCCAAGAAGAGACACTTGTAGCAGTTGCCAGTGGAATCAATAGACTGAAATTAATCACCTGCAGACTGAGCTCAATAGGGTGCAATGCATGCTGGAGTAAGGGAAAACACAAGACAGTCACATTTTTTATCTTCCTCAGGATTATTTTTGACAGTCTCATAGCCAACATAATTTAAGAACTTCATAATATGCAGTTTTCATCTGTGCCAAGCTCAAACCATCACTTCTGGATGTTTGCCACCAGAGGCAAGGGCCAACAGAGGACACCCTTTTCTCCTGAGTGTGGAGAGAAGGGAGAATACTCTCATATGTCCACTCTCCCACATGGTGACATGCTCATGGTTCCAAGAAAAGCATGAAGGAAAGGTCTGCAAGAAAAAAGAATAAAACCTGGGTCTGTTTTCATCACAGTCTTCTTGTCCGATCTTGACCTAGCTTTGTACCTAGTGACTCACTTTACCATCTGCTCAACATCACAGAAATACTATGAGGATAAATACACTATGAGTAGGAGGTATCAAGCTACTACAACAATAAATGCAATATAGTATGTCAGCATATCAAAATGAAGGTGTAATTGTAGTTCATGCTACATTCTTCTGCAATGATGATAGGGGGAAAAAAAAAAAGGCAGCATATCCTTTAGGGCATGATAATAACCACAGAACTTAGTTTCAAAGGAAGCTGAGAAGATGTAAGATGTAAAAGAGATACTATTTTAATTAGTGATAAGTTTACTCAAGTTCAATTTCCTGCACCACTAGCTGTTTGCGTGTATAAAATTAAATAGATTTAGCAACAGAAATAAAAACTAATCCATAGTCTGTTCAGAAAGCACCAGCTAGATACTCAGCTGAGTTGTGCTGTACATGGCTGCAAGATCTTTTGAGTAAGACAAAATAAGAAATTGAATACAAATCTCCAGTAGTCCACATCAACTACTCCGTTTCGGTAATTATAAAAAATAACATTTTGTCTTTTTCTTCAACAAAGTAATTCTTTTGAAATCATGTCTTTATGTCTCTTATGTCCGATGAACTCAGATGAGAGCTTTTATTTTTCCTGTTGTAAAAAGCATAGCAAAGGCAGCTTTTAATCTGATAGACAAGTAGTAACCCTTTTATATCCTCAACAGCTTTTCAAATTTGCCTGTACATCACCCACAACAGTTTCTCATTCCTCTATTTTACTGAAAGTATCTTGATTGTGGTATCTTGCTGTTGTGAACATTAACAGCTATCTCTTAATATGTCCCCATTTTTTAAAATTCTATGGCTATTATCATAAAAAAATAAATAAAATGTAAGAAGAGACTGCTAAATTCTGCAGATGACTTTGAAGATAGACTGTCGTGGATAAAAGCTTATTCCAATCTGTGCCTCAATATACCTATTGGCAAAAACAAAAAGAATAACTGCTTATATCCTCAGGGTTACCCTAATATTAATTATTATTTGTAAAGAGTTCCAAATTCCTAAAATTAAACATTATACAAATGAAAAGTATTTTCTTAAATCTTTCATTTTTATTTTAGCTGTTTCTCTTATTTCTTGTTTATTCACAGTAACAATTAGATGATTATTGGAAACTAATGAAAAATTTAAATATGTATTCATTTTATTTCTTGTACTCCGACTTCTGTAGAGACTTTCTAAACACATATCACCCCTGGATATACCAAATTTTACTTTTTTGCCGTCAAACAGATAGTTTTCTGGAAGAATAGCAAATAATCCTTAATGGTATGCAAAGCTGAACACTAATTGCCTAAATAAAAAGTTGTAAGTCCAACATGGCCACAATCAAAGAAATTATTCCAATGCCTCAACACTTATTCCTTGAACTTAATATGTGTGACTGTCACCGTGGGAATGCTACCTTGGCCCACTGTAATTGAATTACAAAGAGATTTGCTTTGAGCTTCTTGATTTTTTCCTGCAAACTGGTGTCTGTACAGGTCATTCAAAACAACAGTTTTGAGAGAGCAAAGCTTCCACAGAATAACAATTTCTGCTAATTTCACAGGAATGAATGCATATATTCTCTTTGTGGGATAAAGCTCCTAAATAACATTCCTTTTTTCAGAGTATTGACTACTATAATACTCCTTTAATGTTTTGTATTTGTAGAAACCTTATAATTTTCAAGAAGGATTAGGTAAAAAATTAATTTCTTCTAAGAACAACAAAGAAGAAATAGCTTTTTTATTTTTTTCAAACCCACACATCCATTTGAAAAAGAGCTTAGCCCACAAAGTCAGGAAACACCCAGTCCCTCAGCAGAAAACTAGACAACAGCATGAAGCCTGCCACTCCAATGCTTATTCATACTTCCAGGCACCCAGCAGGTGGTAAAAGTCTTAAAGCATCTAAGTAAACAAAAGGGGTATTTAAATTGCCATTTTACATAATCACTCATTTTGGCAATTTTCTGTTTAATCTTAAAAAGCTGACAGCACTTTAAAAACAGTGTGCTTTTTTAAATTCTTTTCCTATCAGATTACTTATCAGTAATTACAACTAACACGTCATTGTCACACTTTGCATTTCAAATTGCAGGTATGCATCCATAGGCCTTGATCAGAGCAGGGATCTTCATTAGTAGCAGCGATTTCAATTCAAAATGTACTCCAACAAAATACATAAAACATGTCTGTTTGTGATGGATCACATAGTAAGTGTTGTGACAGACTGAAAATGATGTATGCTTCAAGTAACAGCTGATCTTTGTTTGCTCACAAAGCTCAGTGTTTTTTTATTTTTCTTGTAATTTTTAGAAGCATTATTCCTATATGCTAGACAAAGGAAAACAAATATAAGTATGATGGAGTAGGCTGAAATATGTTAGGAGCTTTTATACTTCACTGTAAGCATAATTGAAACACAGATTGCTAATGACATGTATAGGGTGCTCCAGAAGTTACTGTTTATTACCATGGAAATTACAACAGATACAAAGTGCACAATAACACTATTTGATAGAACAAACATCGTTGCTAGGAAAATGCTGCCCATGCAGTCCATCTTCATTGGATGGATGTCAGAAGGCACCAAATATGGACTATACAGTGGTTGTGGTCGGACATTCCAGCCAAGACTGGCAATATCCTCCATGGTCGTCAAGCTAGTATAACACTTGACATCTGGTCTGATCATGAAAGTTTGAGCCTTCAGCTTAGTCTACATCTCAATGTAGTGGTCAGAATTTGTGGTCTGTCCAGGTTCCAGAAAATCCAGAAGGATCATGTCCTTCCTATCCCAAAGTCTGTGCACATAATTTTACACACTGGGGCTGCGTCTTGAACTTCTTATTCAATGGGGTATTTGCGTGTTGCCACTCCATGGACATTCATTTTCACTCTGGCTTATAGTGGTGACACCACATCTCATCACCAGTAATGATGCAAGCCAGGAAACTGTTACTTTCAATCTCATATTGGTTCAGAAGGTCCTGACAAACTTGCATATGATGTTCTTTCTGTTTCTGTGTGAGCATTTGTAGGACTAGCCTGGTGCAAACTTTGCAATATTCCAACATTGCCAGCATCATTTCCAATACAAAAAAGACAACGTTCAATTCTATATACAGTTCCCCAGTTGTAACTCACTAATTTGCAAAGATGAGTTGACAAAGTCACTCTTCTTTTTGTGGTGTGATATCTGTGTGTTTATGAGAGCTATGCCAAATTTCAAGTCAGCCAGTTGGGTAACATGGGCTATCAGTGGCCATACACGGTGTAGCCTACTGGGACACTTTGTAATTAACTTTTTATCTTTCTGCCATTGTATAACAGGATGTGGAATGGACCAATGAAGAAAAAATATTGCAAATTGTCAAATTTTTTCCGCAGAGATTTTGAGAATATGTAGAATCTTTTTGTTTAAAAGTTTTTGTTTAACACTGCAAAGATCACTTTGAGAGCGAATTCAACATTTTTGTTGCCTTTTAAAACTTAATGGGAGAATATGTAAATCAAATATTTTTTGACATATACCTCTGATTAATCCTTCTAGAACATTTTGAATAAAAAGACGGAAGAGACTAAAGCATGATGCGTTTTGAATCATGTTATTTTGCTGAAGGGAGTTACAGATTCCACATACAACTGAAAGATAGATTGGCATACCAATATTTAACTTATTTAGAAATTTCTTTGGATAAACGAAGTCCTTTAGTCTCCAGTGCTTTTTCTATAGCGCTTTCTTAGACTTCTTTCAGTAACACACAAACCTGTTCTCCGCCTTCAGCAGACTTACATCTAAGGTACATTCCATCCCGCTTATTTTAAAGAATAGCACTTAAGAAAGTGTTAGTGCTCTCATTAATTCTCATATGTTTTGTAGTAAAAGAACTAACCGCCAAGGTTCATTAGCTGCACAAAATGTCCTCAGAAAGAAGATAGCTGGAGTTACAATTATTACACTGGTGATGCGGAAATTGTTAACATGGTGGAATCTTCTTTATGAATTAATATCACATGTAAGATGCCACTAATTATTAGTTAGAATGTTTTTGGCTCTGACAATTCATAGCAGTCCACAAAAGCACAGTAAAGTATTGCAGAACATGACTAAGTAATGAACTAATGACACCACATTTACCAAAAACAGCAACAAATTTACTGTTACATACATTAAAACAATACAGCGGATATGTTACATAATGGATTCAACAAACTATACATTGTTCATAGTGTAAGACTGAGCTACAGCTGAATTCTTTAGACAGTGTATAAAAATACCAATAAAAGCTTTATATCCACAAATTAAAATCATGTATTTCCTATTTTATGCTGGATACAATATAAAAATATCGGGTCTTTTAGGCACTGAACATTTTATTAGAGTTGTGTCTCTGACATTAAAATAGGTCTTCAACATGAATGTGTTGGAGAAGTTTTCCAGTCGGTGGAAGATAAAGAAAAAAAAAAACACAGTAAAAATGTTCAGGTATTTAAAAATATGCTTTATATACTATTCTAGAAACCATATAACATTTATTTGTTTGTGGGTTTTATAGAATATTATGCATTAGTTATCACTGAAATATGTTAATAGGTGTTAACCAGACTGATGCATTAGAATGATGTTAATGCAGCATCTCTTTTCAACTTGAATCACCTATTAAGAGTCTATCTCCCATCAGAATACCAAAATCTCTCCAGATTTCCATGTTGTAGTCCAGATATCAGATCAGTTATCTTTATGGAAAGAGAGCTACTAGTGATCTGGAAATTAGTGGCATCAGAATCACAGAATGGCCAGGATTGGAAGGGACCTCAAGGATCATGAATCTCCAACCCCCCTCCCACATGCAGGACCACCAACCTCTACATTTAATACTAGACCAGGCTGCCCAGGGCCTCATCCAATCTGGTCTTGAACACCTCCAGGGATGGGCAACTGCAGCCTCTCTGGGCAGCCTGTTCCAGCACCTCACCACTCTCACAGTAAAGAACTTCCCCCTGACATCCAACCTAAATCTTCCCTCCCTCAACTTAAAACCATTTCCCCTTGTCCTGCAGTTATCCATCCTTTCAAAGAGTTGATTTCCCTCCTGACTGAAGGCTCCTTTTTGGTACTCAAAGGCTGCAATGAGGTCACCCCGCAGCCTTCTTTTCTCCAGGCCGAACAAGCCCAGCTCCCTCAGCCTCTTTGTACGGGAGGTGCTCCAGTCCCCTGATCATCTTTGCGGCCCTCCTCTGGACCCTCTCCAACAGTCCTCTGTCTTTATTGTACTGGGGGCTCCAGACCTGGACGCAGTACTCCAGAAGGGGCCTCACAAGAGCAGAGTAGAGAGGAACAATCACCTCCCTGTCCCTGCTGGCCACTCTTCTTCTGATGGAGCCCAGGAAACCATTTGCTTTCTGAGCTGCAAGAGCACACTGCTGGCTCATGTTAAGCTTTCCATCCATCAAGACTCCCAGGTCCTTCTCTGCGGGGCTGCTCTCAAGGACTGCTCCTTCCAGTCTGTATGGATGCCTGAGATTCCTCCGGCCCAAGTGCAAAGCCTTGCACTTTGCTGTGTTGACCCTCATTAGGTTCACCTCGGCCCACCTTTCAAGTCTTTGATCTGTTGAGGTCCCTCTGAATGGCATCCCTTCCTTCTACTTCTACTTCCTTCAACCGCACCACTCAGCTTGGTGTTGTCAGCAAATTTGCTGAGGGTGCACTCGGTTCCATCACCGATGTCAGTGATAAAGATGTTAAAGAGCACTGGTCCCAAGACAGAGCCCTGGGGGATGCCGCTTGTTACCGGCCATCAAATCCACATCACTCCAATTTGGAGATAAGGATGTGGTGGGGGACCATGTCATAGGCCTTGCTCAAGTCAGGTAAATGACATTGGTTGTCTTCCCGTTATCCACCAATGCCATCACTCTGTCATAGAAGGCCACCAGATTGGTCAAGCATGACCTTCCCCTGGTGAAACCATGCTGGCTGTCTCGGATCACACGCTCATTCCCCATTTGATCAAGCATGTCATCTAGGACAATCTGTTCCATGGTCCTCCCAGGCACAGAGGTGAGACTCATCAGTCTGTAGTTCCCCAAATCCTCCTTCCTCCCTTTCTTGTAAATGAGAGTGACGTGACCCTTCCTCCAGTCATCCAGGACCTCACCTGACAGCCACAACTTTTCAAATATGATGGAGAGTGGCTCAGCAACCACCTCAGCCAGCTTCTTCAGAACCCTGGGATGCACGCCATCTGGCCCCATTCAGTTGCACACATTCAGTGTCATGAGGCAGTCTCAGACTTGCTCCGCCCTTACAGTGGGGGGCGGGGATTTACCCCCCCAGTCCTCACCTAGAGGTTTAGAGATGCAGGGCTCAGGGACATGAGAAATACTAGAATCCTGGCCCCCAGTGAAGACTGAGGCAAAGAACTCATTCAGTACCTCAGCCTTCTCTTCATCCATTGAAGCCAGTTCTCCTTTTACATTTACCAAGGGAGGTACACTCGCTTTGGCCTGTCTCTTCTGGCCAATGTACCTGTAGAAGGTCTTCCTATTGCTTTTCATGTCCCTCACCAAGTTCAGCTCTGCCTGCACCTTGGCTTTTCTGATCCCATGTCTGCAAGTCCGGATGGTATCCCTGTATTCTTCTGAGGTGAAAAGCAGGTATGGTTTGCATATGAACTCTGTAATTTCGGGAGAGCAAAATCAGAAGCACTTTTCTTGCATTAGCTTTAGAAGCAACTTATTATAATTTTATCCTTACTTAAAATGTCAGAATTCTAATGGATACTGCTTCTCTCTTTTTGACGATATGATTTGCTTTATGCTGAAAAATTCAAACCAATAATGATATGACAACATATTAATTTATGCTATGATATAATAGACCCGTTTCAGCCAGTAAATTATTAGCAAACATAAGATTTTTTTTTCCAACATTCACATATTCATTTCTAAAGCACTAATGAACTTTCAAAAGAGAAAAACAATGATGATCACTGATTAACAGAAAGTTTCACCCATGTAAGTTTTATTGCCCTTCATCTCTAGCTTATATGCTTATGTTATTCTCTTAACACAGGAACTTTATCTTACACCAAGTAAAAGCCCAGAACTAATAAACAGCTTCACCTTGCTACATCTATTTGCTGCCAACTGTGAATATTTAACTGCAACTTGTAAGATTTTGTATGTATATGTTTTAACATCTCACAGTATGTATACATACATGTATATATTTTTAGTTGCACGCAACACTGTTTTTTACATTTTATTGGATATAAAATCCATTATTCTTGCTTCAAAAGGCCATCCATCTTACTACCAACTGCAAAAGATGCATCATTTGATGGGTCAGTGGTTGGAACAGAGGATCTTAATATTCTTTTCCAGCCTTAGTGATTCTATAAGTCTATTGTGTGATTAAGTTTTTCTTTTTTGGGGGTTGGAGTGTGGGGATTCTTGTAATGTATAGCTTACTACAAAAACACCTTCTTAGTATGCTTTTAATGCATGTGTATTATATCCAGGAATTAATTCCAGGGTTTCAACTGGTTACTCACAAAATTTCAAAACAACTACTTTATGGATTATATTGAAAAATAAATTGACATCACAGGCAAAGCATAATAGTGTACAGCAGGAGGGAAAGAGCAAGGAAACATGGCATTTTAATCTCATACACTTTGACCACAAGGGGCTCACAGGACCAAAACAAGCATTGGCCTTTCCATTGTGATGAGTGATGCAGTGATAAGACTACATCCTTAATGTGTTTTCCTCACAAATGTAATATGGATGAGAAACAAAATAAGAGGGAATAATTATTGTAAGTTAGCATATGACTAATAATTCCAGATTTATCTGAAACTAGAAATGCTCAGATCATTTAATTTGCAGCAGAAAGTCTAAGAAGACATTTCTTTTCATTGTATACATTTAATAATATCTGGATAAAAGATGTCTACACTACACTCATATGGAAAGCAGTTCCTATGAGATGACTGTTAGTTTTAAAAAGATTCAGAATGTACTGGATTATTTTGAATAACGAGTTCATGGCAGTGAACAGTTGGAACAAATTACTTTCAATTTATTATATATGGTATCATTATGTAGTACAGAGAATAAGCTATTATTTATCTTAATAGATCATGTATCATACTCCTTAATAATAACTCTTTATCTCAGGCTTTATAAAATCTGATTTACATTTGAACAAGCAAACTAAGAGCATTCAGATATGGCCAATCCTGCAATACCATGCTGTCGGTAAAACAATGACAGAAGGCATACATATTTCTGTACAGAGGAGTGCAAAAGTAGTAATAAAGCAACAGATATATATCGGCTAAAGATGCTTTCAAGAAAGCTACATCAAACAAACTGTTCTACTTTGTGTCTGAATTGCTTGCAAAACTCATGGTATCTGAAATCTCAAACTCATCTGTCAGTGGATGAGTCTGCTGATTACAAGATGAGAATCAAAGTCTAACATCCCCAATTAATTCTTGATACTGAAGTGGAGGATGAACTCCGACACAATGTAACTTTGCATGCATTGCATGCTATTGAAATAAAGTCTAGTAGCAAAAATTCAGAATTGATGTAAGATTTCCTGAGCTGGATGCAAAAGTCTGGTTTGTCACTTAAAAAGACTCCAAAAATCTTAACATAAATCTAACCTAAAATCACATTTGTAAAATGAAATTCCTGCATACAATATTTCTCTGCCTAGATTAGCCATGACCTTTCTTCATCCAATGACTTTCTTAACGTGATGGACATTGATCTGCAGCACAAAAATGAAGAGAAGGCATTCAGAATTTGAAAATACAAATTAGGCTAATTCAGATATGGTGCTAAAGTAAGGTGTGCAATTTAATTTTGATAATTCTGTCAAAACATTATTCAGTTGTAACTGTACCATCCTAAATGTGGGATGATAATTTCCTTTACAGGAAATCACTCAGAAAGGTTTCTAGGGAAACCAGGCAAGCACACCAAACTAATATCAGGTTTTGTATGACAGTGAATGCCACACAAGGAGAGATGGAAGACAATTTTCAAGGGAAAATGCTGTAAATGTGAATAGAGATAAACCTGGATTTAAACAATGACACTGTGGGAGAATTCTCTGCTTCTTACTTGAGATATCTCACTACATTAAGCAAAAAGAGGTATCCAGTGCATGAACATGAGCATGAACAGCACCGTGTGGGAGAGGACTTATTTAGAGAAATCCAAATGTAATGGAAGGAAGGAAAGAAAAGGAAAGTGTAGATTATTTTAATGGAAAACAATTCTAGAAAGGGCAAAGTAAAAGAAATTAGAGGGAACTCAACCCTGCAATAATGACTGATGCTTTCATAGGTTAACTACAGTCAACTGAAAATACGAACTCTTTGCAAGGATACTGAAGTGGTTTCTCTTTGATATACAATGCATGTCCAGCCTGAATGCTGTTAAAAATCAGATTCTCAAATAGAGATAAGACCAGACAAGAAGAGAGGACATGCCTAGATTTTTGATTTTTCAAACATCAGCAGTACTTGAGTGCTTCTACCACAACCTCAAATATCTTTAATTAAATGTTCCTCAGCTGAGGTTGTTTCTTGCCTTCCTGGGAACGATTCCCCCTGGAGATAAACTGAAGAAATCGACTTGCAGAGACAGGAGAGTATGGAAGTATTACATGTCAGAAACCAGTGTAGGTTCAGGCAGGTGGGAGGACATGGAGCGGGATAGAAAGTGACATGAGTTTTAGGGTGCAGATGCAGCATCTTTTTAAGAGAAAACTAGAAAAAAAGAAAATGTGGGAATACAAGAAAAACTGTTCAGAGCAGAAGCTGTGGAACAAGATAAACAGCATGAGACCCAAGGACACTTCTAGAAGAAGAAAGAACATCTCTTGGCTCTGATTGGATATGTGCCTGTGAACGGTTGAAGAGTGTTTTGTAGAATGCTCTGTTGACAGGTAAAGGTGGATGGGAAAGTTGTAGGGGTGGACGGGAAAGCTAGAAAAAGAAAACTTGTGAAGGTATATAAGTGATGTGAGAACTTGTAATAAACGATTTGGATCATTCACATCTGAGTCCATGTATCAGATGCTGCAAGAAGAAAAAGGGAAAGGAAAAGGGAAAGGGAAAGGGAAAAGGAAAGGGAAAGGGAAAGGCAAAGGAAAAGGGAAAGGGAAAGCAAAAGGGAAAGGGAAAGCAAAAGGGAAAGGGAAAGAGAAAGGGAAAGAGAAAGGGAAAAGGAAAGGGAAAGGGAAAAGGAAAGGGAAAGGGAAAAGGAAAAAGGAAAGAAGAAAAAAAAGAAAAAAGGAAAAAGAAAAAAAAAGGAAAAGAAAAAAAAGGAAAAGAAAAAAAAAGAAAAAGAAAAAGAAAAAGAAAAAGAAAAAGAAAAAGAAAAAGAAAAAGAAAAAGAAAAAGAAAAAGAAAAAGGAAAAGAAAAAGAAAAAGAAAAAGAAAAAGGGAAAGAGAAAGGGAAAGGGAAAAGGAAAGGGAAAGGGAAAAGGAAAGGGAAAGGGAAAAGGAAAAAGGAAAGAAGAAAAAAAAGAAAAAAAGGAAAAGAAAAAAAAAGGAAAAGAAAAAAAAAAGGAAAAGAAAAAAAAAGAAAAAGAAAAAGAAAAAGAAAAAGAAAAAGAAAAAGAAAAAGAAAAAGAAAAAGAAAAAGAAAAAGAAAAAGAAAAAGAAAAAGAAAAAGAAAAAGAAAAAGAAAGAAAAAGAAGAAGAAAAAGAAGAGAAAGAAAAAGAAGAGAAGGAGGAAGAGAAAGAGAAAGAGAGGAAGAGAAAAAAAGAGAAAAAAAGAAAAAGAGAAGCAAGTATAGAGACATAAGAACCATTTGCCCCAGATGAAGGCAGGGAGATGGTGTAAGGACAGTCCTGGGAAATGAAAATAAGGCAAGTGACAGCATACACTGCTAATAAGGAAGGTGCTAAATGAACAATAAGGAGCCCTCTCCCAGCAACTGAGTATCTCTTACAAAAGAAAAAGAGAACAACTGATGTAGATGTCTATGATTAGTTGAAATCAAGGTGCAGGAATGGGAAGCATGTGGTGTGCATGTTGTGCTTCCAAGCAAAATAACCCCAGGGTACAGCTTTCGGGTTATAGTAACTGGGACAATCTCTCTCTGTTCCCTTAGCCATAACATAGCCTGTGATTGTGTAGGTATCATATCATATCTTACACAGATATCATACCATACTACATATTTTACTAGGTTTTCATTTTTCAAAGCTACTTCAGAGTCTAGGCTCCGATTGTTAGGCTTTAAATAACCAAATATCAAGTTTTAACTCCAAAGTAATTTCTTCCAGTTTCTTTTCAAAATAATGTTTTATGATTAATAGAAATATATTGCTTTTTATAGGACTTTGATCTTTTGTTCTGCTGGGATTAGTATACAGTTACATTTCAAGTTACATATTAGCAAGCTTTGGTGACAGCGCTCCTCTACTTTTAACATATTTTTGCTAGCCTTTCAACTAGTGTGATGCATCAAAAATCACTCTTAATATCATTACTGATATTCTTAAGAGCACACACTTCCTTAATTTACAGTATTAGGTATCTCTTCTCTCATGATACATTATACATGTATTTTATTTACCACTTCTTGAATATTTTTATCATAATGCAAATAACTGGGATGCTATATTCAATTTGCAGATTCAGGTACATGTCAGTTAGATTGTTATATTATACAGAGTAGAGATAAATGCAAAAATAAAGGGACTGCATATTGAACAAATTATTCCATTTATAAACCATTTCATCACAGACCACAAATAGAAATGAAACAAAATAATAGCTTCACTATACTTCCTGAAAATATTCACTTAATAACCATAGACAGCTTTTTACTTCTTTATCCTGTGGTATGTTGACTAACAACCTGCTTTTTTTTTTAAGTCCAAGCTGATTTGGAAGTAGAATTATTTTACAAAGTACCAGGATACACTTCATAATGCTCAGGAGATCTTTACCCAGCAATCTCTCCATGCAGGTAAGCAAACAAAAGGTTAAATGCTTTGGATGCAAACACCTGCAGAGTCTTAAATATGCTTTTGTAAACAGGGAGAACATGTACCCTTCACCTGATCTCTGGAGAGACTGAATCTTTTATCAGACTCTCCACCTTAAAGGCAAGCAGCAGAAGACATTTTGCTGTTGCATAGTAGGAAAAAAAAAAAAAAAATGCATTAGTTTATTTAGTATGTTTGTTGTTAGCCCTCACCAGGAAACAAAACAGAAAAAAACAAAACAAGCTTTCCCCTCTCTAAATTTCACTAAAAGGGAATCACTGTTTATCAACCCATGTGCAGAAGGAAGGGAGAAATACTTATTTGGATCTACTGAAGAAATCAATAAATTACTTATTTCCTGCTAACAAATCAAGCCCTCTTTGATTTGAGTCTTAAGTAAAATATACAACCTTATTCAAAGACTTTCAAATATATATTTCTCTTTTTGAAAGCCTTATTTTTTTTCTCTCTCTCACAAACTTATACACACTGATGATTAATGAATACCTAAGCACTGGGTGATTTAACATCATGTGGGCATAGAAGAGGAAAAATAAACAAAGTACTAAGTTCCCTTCCTTAAAAAGCCTTTAGGCAAAAACAATCCGCTCTTTAACTAGAAGGCAGATGCTAAAGATTCACCTGTTTTCCATCTTTCATCATTGCTGGAATAGTTCTGTAGATATAAGGAGCAGGCCACTAAGCCAGATCCTGCTGTTCAAGAAATATGCTTCACAGCCAGGTAATTGCTTTTCTCAGAATGTTGTACTAGAAGGAGGAGATAGGGGAAAAAAAAACAACTGTAATGAAATAGACTGCTTTAAAAGGATCCTGTCAGAAAATCTGTTGGGGAGCATCATTTTATTGTATGTAATAATCAGTGTAACTGCACATTATTTGCTATAAAAAAGTGAACTTTCAACATAAAGCTCCAACAGTGTTAGACCATAAGCAATATTACTGATTATAATGTACCATAAAGTTCAATAATATCACATGGAAATGACAGAATGCTATAAAAATATAGTAAAATCACTGAATATGCACACATTAGAAACAAATGTGCATACAGTATACTTATATTTATATAAAACTCATTATTAGCTTTTTTTTTTTTTAACATTTTATTCTTCATCATGTGTCAAAGAGGGTTTCTGTAAAAATATTTCACTATGGTACACTTCTAAATGTTTACAAAAGACACTTATAAAGCCTAGATATTGATGTTAAAAAGGAACAAATAAGGCATACAACAGTTTCAATGAAGCAAGCAAAACTAACATATTTTTCCTTCAGATATACACCACGTCTCAGCAGGCAGAACCACAATATCACTTGGAGGAGCAAGACACAAACTGGTCACTGTGTTCTGCAAAAGCCAATTTATGACAGTACTCCAGTTAGCAGGTGGACTTTGAAGGAACAGAACTTCATCAGACTCCACTGTGAGTAAACAAATATGTACATTATCTGCCTATTTGTTTGATATTCTTTAAAATTATGAGTCAAATCTTGTACACTGTAAAATCAATTATTTATCTTTCTTTAAAAAAAAAAATCTGATTGAGAGGTAGGAATTTTTTCTATAATACAGGTACTTGTATTGGTGTCTATTTTAAAATTACAGCTTTACAGATGCAGAAATATGTCAATAAGACTGAGGCTTACACTAGTGCCCTTGTTAGCAAACTTAAGATTACCACACAGCATCATGGTCAGATACTGCAATTTTTCTGTCCTGGAGAACAAATGAACATTGATTTTGTGTATGTGTCATATTACTGCACATTTTCTTTTTTGCTTCCACAAAAGAATGGGATTTTCTTCTGAGTGGCTTTCTTATTAAAAGAAGTGCTGTTCTTTTGATTGTTTGTGGCTGTTGTTAAATAAGTGGGTGTCTAGTATTGCAACTGGGTACCCAGCATAGAGTTCTATGTCTTCATTGGGCACACATCCAAGATTTCACGGAACATGCAATCTATTTATTACATTTTTGGCCAATGGATGAAGCCAAAGAGCCGTTTTCCTGCATAACCGTTTCTTAGATATGAAAAATTACGAGAGTGTTATTACTGTTTAGGTGATGCAGATATTAATTCAAGAATAAAATACAATGCAGCTATCACAATAAGTCAGTAAGTCAGTAACCTGTTTCTGGCTTTGCCATGCAGAGCATCTATACATCTCCTTCACGCATTATAAACTTGTACTGCTGCGCATCAGTTTAAAAAAGTGCACAAGGGCATAATTGCAGACTCAGATCTGCAGTGCACTGAAAGCAGTAAAATAATCCTTGTTCAGTTATTGAGGCAGTTACTCTAAAGAGAAGCCTCACATTCTTTTTACAAACTTCAGGGGAACCATATCAGTTTACAACAGAAAAGAAATCGGCCTATTAAAGAAAAAGATGGATAAAACCTGAAAAATGAAAAATATATCTCTGCCTCTAATTTAGACATGGTAAACTAGTTTAAACTAAAATTCATTTTCCAGACTCTCCCAGGATGAAATCCCTTCCTAACAATTTTGTTGTTACAATAAAGACTTGAAAAATCACAACTTACGAAGACAGCTGTATAGACCATTAACTATAGAGGATGCCACAATAAAATAGCAGGGAAGCTGTCAGTGGGAATACAACTTTCAAGGGATTTACTTTTGTAGTTACATAAGAGTACTAAATAAAGATAATACTACATAGGAAACCCTACTGCATTAGTTTTACCTGATAGGTTTCACTGTACCTGTATTCATTCAAGGTCATTTTTCTCATTTCTTCATAAATATTCTTCTCAATAGGTAAAAAAGTTTTCAAACAAATGTAGCTACCTGGACCATTAGAAAAATATATTAGATAAAGAATGATGCTCGAGCCTGGGGATTCAGAGTTTTGGTCCACCCCATATGTGGAATGAGTGTCCTGTCTTGCTGCTGGGACATAACTGATCAAGGAGAATGGAAGCTGGCTCCTAAAACTTCATCATCAGCTCCTCTGTAGGAGAAAGGAATCTGTCTGTTTCACATATCACTAACTGTTAAGTGTGCAGTAAAAGTTTTGCCCACCCTTCTGTTCTTTGTTGTATGAAGCACAATGTTGGCAGGCTGTGGCTTTTCAATCTTTCTCCAGTTCAAAATTAATGTAGTCTCTATCTTGATGATTTGTGTGTTTCTTTTGGGTTTTCTCTGATTTCTTTTTGTTTTTGTGCAGTAGATCTCTACTAAAGTACAGTGCAGACATAATCACACACATGGACTGCAGTGTGCAGACTGTATTTTCCAAATAAGAACAGAAAGCAAAGAATAAAGAAATTAAGAAAAATTAAGGAAATATCCTGTCTGTTCTAAATTTTTGCAGCCTGTATGTGGATGAGGAAATAAATAATAGATTGTCATTGTAAACATATCTGAGTCACCACAGATCTCCAGAGGAAATGAGTTTACAGGTAACCAAAGCTGCTGGTTTTGTCTGGCTAAGGAGAATATCTGTAAAAGGCTGCAACAGACTCAGACAGAGATTGTGGTTCTGATGAGAACAAGATGCACATCCCAGTGCTGGTTGTTCTCAATTGACTTCAGTCTACCTTTATCCTTAACAAATTCTACGTCTAATCGGGCCTCGAGAGACTTAAGCTGTGTCCTGCTAATTCTTTTATGTTCTCCCTTTCTATATCTCGTTTCCTTAGACCCTGAAGTCAGCTACTTTTTATTTACTCACTGAATTCCTGAAAAATTCCTTACTCTTGTTACTTAATGAAAAAGATCTTTTAATTACGTTCACAACATTATGATTTAAATAAAAATCTAAAAACATATTACTGAAGTTTTGAACAGCAAACATAGAAAAGCAAGTATTAAATGATCAATTCTAAACTTTACAATCATTTATATAATCAGTATCTTTAATCACACATCTTTACATCACATCTTTAACCCCACACACTTCTCACTGGAAAGTCTAATCTAGGCTACAAGTCACATGCAACTCAGAAGTTTGTGTTCAGGAGACAAATCCAAGAATGCCTGCTTGGATGTGAGAGATTCAAAACCTATAGTTTTCAGTAAAAACTCTCCACTTGTCAAAGGTTGTGCTATTACAGGCATTCAGTGAAGCTGCCCTCTTCCTCAAAACAGGCACCTCTCCACATACTGTAAATAACAGTTCATGCTGGTTTAGCTCATACCAAAATGAGTCGGTAAGACTGCAATGAGCTTTACTGAAAGATGCCATGGTCTCACAATAACTTTAATACATGATAGCCTAGTATTTGATGAGGAAATGAAGACTGATGCTGAGGCTCTCTGAATTTGGAGGGAGTAGAGCCCATACTCATTATATTCCAGGATAGCACCAGCGTGTGCACTATAGAACATAGTACAGTCAGGAAATGGAAACCCAATGAGACCAGAAGGAGATGACCTAGGAAGGGAATCCAAATCAAAACTAATAAGAGCCAACTTCTGAGTAAAGCCATGCGGATCCATGAATTTTTCATTTCTGTTTGCAATGTAGTCTAGACCTAACAGGAGCACTAAGAAATAGTCATCTGTAGAAACCAGTAAGGTAAGGATTTCTGTAGGCAAAGAGTACTGAGGACAAAGTAAGCCTAAAGCCCTGGCTCTTTGAATGAAAAGGCCTACTACTAAAAAAAAAAGAAAAAAAAAGAGGTCTTATGCCATAAAAATCAGGGCCCAGCTTTTGGGTGCACAATCCCTTTTTTCACAAATGCAGACAGTCCTGACAGATATCAGATAGGATTTCAGCCATACCTTACTCCACTTTCCTCTTGTCTGATTTCAGCATGCCAGAATTCGCTACACAGAGTTCTTGTAACTTTTTCCAGGATCAGGTATGAGAGCTGTCAGTGTTAATTCAGCTTTCCTGGTCATCACAGACTAAACCTCTATCACTGTAGGTGCTAATACAGAAGCTGACCCTATAATGTTCTATTTTCTTCAAGGATAAAATGTGGAACATGGTGGATACTGCATGGAGAAATAAAACATTTTGCACAGTAAATACAGTTGCATCATGTCGTGTGAAGGGGGAAAGCATGTTACATCAGGCAGTAGTTATGTGTACTGGATCACTTCAACTCTTTTAAGGGTGGAATAAAGGCATTTTTGAGCCAAACAGAAAGACAATTACAGAGACATTGTGAAACTCTAAGTAAAAAGTTGGATTCTGGCTTAAAGACCAGATCAAAAATGTAAAGTACCGTCATTACTCAGGAGATACATCCGGGTTTAAAACTAGTTATAAATCTGATAGTGTCAATGAATCTTCCTCAGCACCATTTATCCATTTTTTTAATACTTTGTCCAATTAGTTTTAGCATAGACTATCTTTGCAAAATTAAGGCACACTTAATGATACAAGTTTTACTATTCACTGATCTAATAAATCATAATATTTTCTTTCTCTGCTTCATTTCTTTTGTTGACTCAAGCCTCATTCATATACATATTTAACGTAAGCTTATTAGATATAGTTTTAAATCCTAAATAACCTTATCTAAAACTATAGATGAAGTAAATTTTTTTAAGCTGAAAAAATCAAATATTTTAGATGCTTCCATAACAGGAATTGAACCAACCAAGCAAATAAAATCAACATAAGAATATTCTGATTATCTCAATAATTAGAACAGGTTGGATTTTGTAGTTGGTTTTTTTTTCCCTAGCAAATCCATCCTGACTGTAAGTTTTCATCTTGCATCTTGGTGGAATCTGTATTACAGATTATGTTTACAAAAAAATGAATTTCAGTGAAAGTGGAAAAGTCAGAGTGCATAATCTTCCATTAAAATATAGTCTTGAGAAACAGGATGCCAAACAATGACTGAATTCATTTAAATACTGGAAGCAGTAATTCCTTTAAAGAATATTTTTTCACATTTAGTTTCCCTCCTATTTGGCAGAAACCTTTACAAAATTTTCAGTCCTTTAATTAAGGCAATCGTAATACAATAATTATATGAATCATGATGTAATTTAAAGAAAACTAGCAACTGCTCAGAATTTGACAGTGGAATGAATACACTGTCAAAGAATATAAGTGATTTAATTTTTCTACCCACTATTTGTTTGCTTCACTTTAGCTTCTGCATACTGTTGATCCTTGCCATCTTGTTTGAGCTCTCTCCCCAGATATCTCATGGTGGGAAAGTTCCTTCCCGTTTGCACATATGATGCCACACAGATACTCATCCATGTCTCTTTCATCTGTGACTAAGTGCTTGCAACTTCAGCTATGCACTGGAAGCATCCTCACTGGGAACATTTGGTGCCCTGACTCATGGGTGCTGGAATGAGTGAATAGGAAAAAGCTGATACATCCGGAAGAGCCTGAGGCTGAATTCTCAAATTAAATTTCCATTCCTTTGGACTACTAGAAAGATAAATTGAGCGATACAAAAGCACTAAACACTCAAAAAAGACATCCACACTTTTTCATTGTTTTCAGAGCAATCTACTCAAGAGAAGCTGTTGGTAAAAAATATTCACAGAAAATACCTGATAAGAATATTTAGGTTTTTTAAAATGCTCTTCCATAAAAAAGTATGCAAAAAACAAAGTTCAACGAACATTCTGCCTTGGAATCGTCCCAGTCAATCTCTCAGAGAGCAGAAATTTATCAAAGTACACTAAAATTGGTGGCTAACTATAGAATGACAACACTAAAGCTAAAGCATTTTTCAACAAAGCATGAAATTTTCTCAATTTGAAGAAAATCCTTTGGTTAGAGAATATTTTATATTGCTTGTACAAGAAGAGCTCAACCTTTAAAAAACAGACTTCTTCTAAAAGCACAGTGGGAAAGGGCGGAGGCAACAGTAAGGTTCCTGAAACCACGCTTACAGCTTTGGAAATGCAGGCTTAGACAGGATTTTGTAGTAGTAAACCATTTTTGAACCATTTTGAAATACATGTGACACTCTCCTTCCTTTCTCGGTAAAACTTTGATAGCAAGGCCTTGGGAAAAATGATTTCTGCTTGTGAAGTAGTCTGAAGAGACAAAGTAAAAATGAAACCAGAATTGCCTCATTTCAAATAGTTTTTCAGGTTTTTGTCATTAACTTTGTCTCCTAGATAAAGAGCTGTCCACATTTTTCACTAGCCTACAAACTGTCTGATTCACATTTTCATCTTCTGATTAAAGGAAGTCAACAGCTTTCAAAGGTTTTGTTTGGCCAAATTCCTAGGAAGCAGATCTGTAGCACTAACTAATCCATTTTTCAACAGCATGAATTCTCACAACCTTGATTATTACTCACCTGCACTAATTCAAAGTCAATTCACAAAACTAACACAATCTAATTTGGTAGCAATAACTGTCTACCTATAAACTGAAACAAATTATTATCCAAGGTTTAGAAGTGTAAAGAGTAATATTCCTAAGTTTATTTATCTTTCTAAGAAAAAATGTTTTCAGTTATTTTAGATAGATCTTTCTAAGATTAATGTCTATACTACAATTGCCAAAAAGTGGTGTCTTGCACATTTTCTAGAAAATGAAGAGGTTCTAGAAGAACCTCTCTTTGGCCTAGTTTCCCTCTGAAAGATATAAAAAATATATATTCCTATTTATTTAAATTGAGAAAAATCCTATTCTAAACTAAACTGCATCTTACTCATGTATTTCTAACTTAAAGATGTTAAAGTTCATCCAATGTAAGTAGTTCATAAAATGCATGAAATATTAATTACTCAAGCTATATAGGGTATACATATACAAGGGGCTTTTTCAAAAAAGCGAACTTCAATATCTCAGCTACCCACAAGCAACTGAATGGGATTCCTGATGTATAGCCCAAAAGAGATGACATCCAGAGAATGACAGTCAACAGCCTCTGTTGTACTGCCTCAGCAGTGCCAAAGACCCTAGCTAAAAAATGTCTCTAGTTTTAACTTTAACTTTTAACATTAGCACTGCTGCTAATGTCAGGTGCAATTGTCGTACATGGTAAGAAAAGTGGTATTCCAAATGATACGTGGCTATGCTATGTATAGCTTTTCTTTTTAAAGCTTACTTTCAGCCACAAAAGCTCCAGTGCAATTGCCAGAGGATCAGCGTATTGTGCTTCTTTTAACTAACTCCATCGAGCAAGCTGAAAGTCGAATGAGCTGAAGAATTTGAGTGCCAAACTTTCAGTTATCATTATGGCTTAAAAAAAGCTGATGCTATTTTGAGTGCAGTTACAATAGCATGCCACCTGTGAATAGCTGGTTGAAATGCCACAACGACAAAAGCCTCATTGGCTCATAAGAACTAAATTTCCACCCTCTAGCAATAACCTAAACTACACAGGTGTCAAACTCCCTTGTTCTTCACTGCTCTCTAAAGATATGTCTTCACCTTGCTACTTTTCCAAGCATTATTTCAAACATTTTCTCAAGAATTTAGATTTATTAAGGAAATGTGTATGTGTACAGACAGTTATGTTAACTGGTAGCCTAAATCTAATTTGATAGACCTAAATCTAATAAATGGTATTGACATCAGAGATTAGCACCACTTCAATCAGTAGGGCAACCCGTTGCCACCATTATCATATTTCTAAATAAGCGAACATATTTAAAGCTGTAAATCGAGAAGATGCTGACAGACATGAATATTTTACTGACTGATCTGATAGGCAGATATAAATTTAAGGTTCTAGCACAGTGCTACTTAAAATTCAGGAATCTGTCTCACAAAGACATATGCACTGTCTTGGTTTGTCTTTCCAGGAAGTACTCACTGTGCATAAAATTAAAACACATACCACAACTCTAGTAGATGTCTCCAACTGAAAATTATCAGGCTGATATATTTTAATCTCACACAGTCTCACACAGTCTCACATCTCTTCTTAAGCTTCCCTTGCTCTCCATGGCTTCTCTGGAAGAGAAGGACAAGCAAATCCTTTCGCAGCAATGAGACCACAAGGTTTTCTTGACCATCACTTTACCAATGACACTTCTACTTTTGTACTATCCCCATGTTCAAAGCTATGAATTTACTATTTCCTTCCTCACAAATAGGTAATAAAGAAAGTGAGCAGACACAAAGACTGTTGAGTTCTTAGTCATTAATATTTTCCATTTAAACTAATGCAGTCTACACACCTACTGAAATTCCAAGTGATTTAATCATTTTCCTACTTCAGATTGACTAAAATTCATAGACATCTGAGCAGTTAAGGATGTTCTTTTTCTGGAGGCCTCTGAAGTACTGACTCTCTGTCCCTTTCTCCACACTTAGTCAATTCCTTAATTTAATCTTGTCTCTCTTCTATAAAATTATACCTCTCTTGCATATGGTTTTTATGCATTTGTAAAAAGAAGAACTTAGAATTTATCTTCTCCAAGTCATTCTTCTACACAGCTTTTCTCTCTTTCTTTTCTTAGGGGACAGCAGACAGGAAAAAGATAGATTGTTTTTAAGAGCATCATTATCTACATCTGTTTTCCATGTTTCACACTATGTTGCTTCTTAGATGGGAAAGAGAAAATCACTTCGTTTTGTCACAATCCTGGTAGCCCGATATGTTTTTAGACCAATTTGATCAGTTCAAGCTTAATGACTATTCAGGGTCTTTCTGTGAGGTACAATTCCATCCTGATAGCAGATAGTGACTTCCTCATACATATAATCAGGTTATTCAATGATTTTGTCAGAATATATCTAGCCCTAACTGTAATTGTAAACATTCCCTAGACAGTCACACCACAGCTGTCTTTTTAAATATAATGGCCTAACCCAAAAAGATCTCTTCCTATAGATATACTGATACATCCTTACATATAGCTCCTTACAGTGTCGTGCCTCATGGAAAGCAGAAGATAAATTTCCTTGATAATGACCATGAATTTACATAGCATTCTTAGGGTGATTCTGTGCCATAAATACAGCTTCTGCCATAGCTTTAGATACAGTTTTTACTGCAGTCATATATTATCTAGACTTACAACAGTCAAAATAAAGCATAGGCTTTCTAGAGTGTATTGATTTTTTGATTGTGAATGATACAGTGGGCTGGTATATTCTTTTTTAATCTGTTCCATTCACAAAATATGTGCATCTTCTGTTTTTTGCACAAGTGAAATCAAAGCTAGCATCAAGAAATAACACCTCAGAAACATAACTGAAACCTCTAGGCCTTAAACCTGCCCTATATCAGTCCTCCCCTCTCATGATAGAGCACCACCTGACAACAAAGGGACCATAGGCATTCAAAAGTGGAGTAATGTAGCAATTTTTTGCCTGATTTCTCTATCTTGTTCAGCGAGTAGTAGCTGTCTGTCTGCTTTCAAGAATATACTTAAAAGGAGATAAAGAAACTCCAGTTCTGGTGCTTGCTTGCAACTGGGAGGTCAGCTTGAGGGTTTTTTAAGATATTCTTTTTTACCAAGATATTAGGCTGCTTCAGTTACAGATGGTCAGAGTTAGACTATTTGCATATGTACTGTTAGGTTTCAGTTACTAAATCACTTCAAGTCATTAGTGATATGAAGTTAATAGCTTAATATTATGTGTTCAAAGACTTCAAAATGACAACATTTGTTTATGGCTGGTTCAGATTCAAGCTTATCTTCAAAACCAGACTATGGAGTTCTCTTTATTTATTTAATTATGTGAAAGAAAATGTTCAATGTTATATTATTAAACAGTCTGTTCTGCAATATTTTCTCAGAATCAAAAAAATCTCCAAACACGGCGATCCTGTTTTTTTTTGAGAGGTCAGTGTATAAATAAAAGGATATTCTGTAAAATAAAATTTAATCATATTCCATTTAAGCTTCTCTTTCAGTTCTGATTTCATTCAATATTGCTACTCACTCAAGTTTCTCTTTAAAATGTTAAGTTCATTCTTTATACTTCATACAACTCTACAAGACACAGTGCTGCCTTAATAATTTTTGTCAATTGTATAGAGTTCTAAAGTTTTCATAATGCTATCATAATTTCATAATTTTTCAACTTCATTATATTCATGTTGCTTCTTTGCTATTAAAATGTAATCCAACCATAATATTTTGCTTTTTCAAGTGTTTCATTTGCTCTGAGTAAACAGAGGTTCACCTATTTTCTTGTGAAATTTGCTTTTCTTGATAAAATTACTATAGATAGCATAAAACTCACACCTGACTTTCAAATTGCCACTGGAAGAGTTGAAGGCCGCCTTCAGCTTCTTTCAGTCTGCTAACAGATAAAAACTTCCTTAAATTTCTCCCACATTTCCTTCTGCCTTTTCTTTTCCGTCTGTTATCCTCCTCCACCACACCTGCCTACAACAAAGTTGTACTCAGAAGTGCAATATCAAAGCCACTAGAATAAATGTGCATGAATGTATCATGTGGACATAACTTTCTCCCTAGGATCACTTCCTGTCTTCTGGAGGTGGTAATACCACCCCTCTAAACCAATTCTGCACGCTACTTCTCCATGTCAGATATTTTCTTGGAAGTAATTTTTCCTTTTTTTCCTCTTATAGTGTGTCTGATCTTCTCTTTTCATCTGGAGTATGGAGAAACAGTGACTGCATTCCAGTGGTCTCTACTGTAATTCCCCATCATACTACGATTATGTGTAATTATGCTTTGTTATTTTCCCAACTATAAGCTGAAGTTGAAAGTACATTTGATGGAACAAGAGATGACACAAGCCTCAGTCAGGGACAGATCATCATTCAGACAAAAGTACAAAATGTAAGCCAAAAAGCTGGAGATAGTTAAGAAGAGTGGATCATTAGGTAAAAGGCAACAAATAGACAAATATATCAAAGAAACACAGAAACTGCCTTCCCCAAAGAGTCTTATTTGTAAATATCCTGTCTCTGATGTTTTGAGATTGAAATCTCCTGTCATTTTAGCATAATAATGAAGAAATTCTCTTGCCTCTCAAACAAAATGCTCTGTGCAGCTCTAAGCTTGGTCTCCCTGCTGCCTGAATTTAGGGTGCTAATCAGGTATGTCTTATGTTTATCTCTCCTTAGCAACCAGAGTGCAAAAAAAGGGAAGGAAAAATATTATGCATAAGCTTCATTGAAAGTTCCATAACAATGATTAATACTTATCAGTATCAGTCACATTGAATTAACTCTTAGCACTGCATTTTTCTAGGCACTGCTATTCTCTTTTCGTTCCTTGTTCTGGGTTACAACCAGTATCACCCTACAGGGTGATCATGGGAGGAGATGTATGGAAACTGAATACAGAGAGATCAAGGGCAGAGCTGATTAAAACTCTAGCATAAAGCCCATAACATATGCCTTTATGACCATCGGGAAAATTCTAAGGATAACCTACTTATTATAGTTTCATTACAGTAACCTTCAGTAACAGTGAGAAAGGGTAGGTATGCAGACGGAAGAAGTTAAGTTCACTGTTACAGCTTTACCTTGTATTGTGTTTCCCCATTGCAGGGTTATTATTCAGCTTGTATCTGTCCCCATCAATTGACTGGGGACACTTAAGGCAGCATTTGCTTTCTAAATCTGTGCCTCATGATTTTCCATGGACAATTCTGCTGGGGGGAAAAAAAAAAAAAAAAAAGAGAGAGAGAGAGAGAGAAAGAAATAAAGAAAGAAAAAAGAGAGGGAAAAAAAAGTAATCCAATATATCTTCCAGTACTTTCACATTTGCTTAATAATATTCACAACGTGGGTAGAATGAGTAGTGTCAAACTCCCAATCTGCCAGAATATAAGCACATGCACACAAGCAATTACAGTATAGTAGATGCAAACTTGCACTCTACTTAAGATAGAAGTAATTTACTCATAAAGCCAAACCTAGAGAAACAGATTTGCAATTGAACTAGGCTGCAGTGACTCACTGATAGTAAATAATTGAGAATTCCCCCCAAAAAATAATATACTGAAATCAACAGTGATGCTAAATATCAGCTTGTGTTTAAGTGTGAGTTACAAGCAAATCTCCTTATAATAGAAAAGAACAAAGAATATTATGCAGAATACCATCATCTCCTAATAAGGCGAACGGTGTACATCTTGAGCAATGCATTTAATAGATCACCTAATCCTTGCTTTTGCATGAAAAATAATTTGAAACTGCATCCCTTGACACTTAGGAAATATTGTATTTTCTTTCAGAAACTCTTGTTGCAAATAACAGCCCCACCTCCTGTAGACATCTAATCCTGCAGACTGTGTGTGGAAAGCCTCCAAAGGCACAGCACTTAAGATCCTCATCTCTGCAGAAGACTCTGCTGCAGAGACATCCTGCAGAGGCACTTCTCATACATATTCTGAAAAATCACATAGCTTTGCTTACAACGAAAGCAGGAGAAAAGGCAATCAGAGATCACCAGCATATCAGTGACATGATGGATTTGTAGTCCCATTCTCCTTTGAGATCAGAAACACTGCTCTGCAGTTGTAGTGGCTAACTTGCTGTCCAAGTAACCTGAGAATTTCATCTCAATTAAGACTAACCTGTCTTCCCTGTTAGATGTCTGTCACCCCAGGCTCCCTTCATAGATTCATTTTCTCTGCCGTGAATGCCTATGTTAGAAGAGGGTGGATAACTCCCTGGAAATGTTATTTCCCCCATCTGATACACTGAGTTTAAGTAAGACTTTTAAATCTAAATTTTAGACTGAAGTTAGAGCTGAAGAATCTCTCTCTAATTAATGGGGAGAGTGCAGAAACTTCAGAGGGTAATTCAACCCATCTATTTTAAGTGCCCATTTAGAGAAGAGAAGAAACCATTTTCTCCCCATTAACTACGTGGGGAGCCAAGTTAACTTGCTTAACTAGACACTTAGCTTTTGGGTAGCAAAAGCTGATGAAATGAATTATATCCCAAGTGTTCTACAGCTCATAAGGGGATTTTTTCAATCCCTTCAAATCCTGGAAAAACCCTTCTTAAAGCTTGTTTATTCAGACTCTACACAGAGGTCACATGATTTGGTGCTCTGATAGTGAGGCATGCCTGGTGATGCTTTTATTTCTTTTTTTATTTTTGTTGTTGTTTGTTTGTTTGTCTGTTTTTTATTTGAGACAAGTAAGAACACCTCCAAGCTGAACATCACTTCTGGCATAACAGCTCTTCAGCTTGATCAATACATAGTGAGAAGACAATTGAGAAGGTCAGCTTGGAAAAATCTCAGGATGAAGAAAAGGCAACTTACAAATTTTTTGTTAGAAGCAAGTACTTCAACCCACTTTCATGTTAGCAAATCTAATTACTCGAAGAGTGTTCAACATCTCCTATGCTGAAATGTTACACTCTGAAGTAATGCGTGATTTGTCTGAAATTCTGTCCATAAGTGGAATTCAAAAGTGATTTAGCTGGCAACACTTGTATTACTACACCTAACAACACTCAGGCCTTTCTAAAGCACATTATCCTATTTCTCTTTTACATTAAGACAGTAAAGGGCCCTTTCAATAATGTGTAATTACTGGCCTAAAGTATAGTGTAGCTTAAGTACAAACCACGGATGGAGAAAATCACTCATCTCCAGGAAAAACCCTTCACTATAATATAGAAAATTCAAACATAAGAGAAAAACCATTCTTAATTTTACCTGTCAGGATGTGATTAGTCCCTCAAAAACAAAGGCAATGCTTCCTTTAAGAAATCCATTACACTTTTGGAGAAAACTAGTAAAAAATAAATAAATTCCTGGGGGTTAATGGAAATCAGAAAAACAATAGATCTTCACCGACTCTCATAAAGGCTGAAATAAATACTTGATCCCCTAGATCTAAGAGAGTCTGATCACATATTTGATCCTGTAATTAAAAAGACAGAAGAAAGTCTTCACTAGATATTCTTTACAACTTTTCATTGTTTAGTAAAGCTCTTTGGGTTTTTATTTAGCATTTTACTGGGAGCTCAACTTCACAGAAGACAAGAATCAGCAAACTATAGTTGACCTAAATTTTCTTTAATGCCTGTCACGTTTCAATTTAGAAACATCTGAGAGCCTCTAAGATTGCTATTTTAATTTGTCTTGAATTTGACTTTTTATGCAGACATTCAATCCAGATGCAGTTTTACCATCCTCAAGTGCAATACAGTTTATGCATTTTAGAAGTTAAAATATGCATGAAAACATACCATCTTCTGTTCATAAAAAAAGCCCTCTAGTGAAAACAGGCAGGCATTTTTCCAAAAAGGCCATTCCCTGGGGATATCTAACTAATATTTCTTCTGAACTCGGGGAGCTTATCTTACTCTTAATGCTAGTTGTGTTGATCTAGAGGAAAAGAACTTGGAAAAGCAGGTGTTATTTACAGAAAACAGCTATTCTGCTCAAAAAGTGAGTTAACCATTTTCTCCAATGCACATTTAAATAGCAAAAATGATGTACTGCTTCTGTTTTATTCCTGTTGCCAATGATCTCAAGGAACTGCTACAAATGGTAGTGACTGCCAGCACACAGGAACATCCTGTATATGGAAACTTTTCACAGCCATGCTGGACAGGGGAAAATGCAGCAGTTGTTATGGTGGGAAACCACAAGGGATTATTTAAGACTCTCAGATTGTTTTCCTGAGGAATGATACAGACAGATTTAAATTTACACCCTGTGGTCTCCAATACTCCAGTCCAGAGGAACTCTCCTGTGATGTTACTGCCATAGGCTGTTACCTAGAAGGAAGCTGTCAGTTCTGCATTTTATTTTTTTTCCAAAAGCCAGCAACATGTAAATTGCAGCAGCTCTGTGTATGGTGCATAATGTTCTCTCAGTCTTTGAATGGTGATCTTCTGCCAGAGAAGAGTAGTAAAAGCCCTTGTGGGTGCATTTTACAAGAGAGGCTTTTCTGGACCAAAATATTACATCAAAATATTTGGATTTATCTTGTGTATGACAGTGTTTTGGGAAAGTTTGGGTAAAAGAGGGTAAAAGAGTTTTGAGGCTTCATTATCACCAAGTAAATACGTAGACAGTAAGTTATTCTCACTAAAGAAAGGACGAAATTAGTTTAGAACTAGTATATGAGAAGAAAAGGAAAAATGTGTGAGAAAACCTCTGACTTCCAGCTGGTCTTTGAGAAGTAATGTCTAAGGAGGGATTTTTCCAAACAGTTTCTACTGTCACTATTTTAGATAGTGAATAAAAAAGCTTCTTTTAATATCTCATTTAGCCACAAAGGCAAATCAAATGAAATGAACTTATATTATAGTACACTGTAGCTGCCCAGCTGTTGATTTTTGCTAACTAAACAGAAAGCAGAGATATGTTATTACAAGATCCCTAGCCCCTGTGTGTAACACTGATCACATTCAGACAGAATGCAAAGCTGATGTGATGTCCTCCTGAAGTGAGTTTTTTACAAGCCCAGAATTACAGCTGCTGCCAACTAGGAGCCAGCTAAGCTGCTCATGTTAAAGAGACTGTCCTGATTTCACATGGGACAGAGTTCATTTTTTTCTTCATAGTGTCAGATATGATGCTATTCTTTGTCTTTGGGAGAAAAACAATGTTGACAACACACTGATGTTTCAGTTTTTACTGAACATTGCTATGCAAAGCCAAACCATTTCAACTTCTTTCACTGTCCTGCCTGTGGGAGGAATTGAGGGGATACAAAGAGCTGATTTCTCTTCTGTCTGGAGACCTCACCTCCTGCCGGTACATAAGGAGTATGTTTTTTCTCAAATAAAGAAAGTATTACACCTGGCTGGGGATGTTAGTGCTGTGTATCTATGAATGTAAAATATTCATTGCTTCTTATAGCAAGGACAATGATTTTTCTATAAATGGTATTCAACATAAAAACAACAACGAAAAAAAAGAATCCAACTATGGATTCTTTAACACAGTAGTAAGATGATCATACAGAAGCATCCAGGATTATCAACAACAGCCATCACAAGTTTTCAATAAATATTTAACATTTTGCTTCACTTTAGTAATCTGTATTCAAAAAGAACTACATAGTTCCAACTAAGTACAGTGTTTTGCCTGATGAGCATTAAAAAACACTTATTTTTGTGTTAACTTTTTGATTTGATAGAAGCCAGATCCTAATTTTTATCTTGACTCAGCATGAGTGTTTTGTGCCTCTGATAGCCAGATAACTGCTCTTAATTTTCTTAGATACAGTTTCCTGAGTGTATCCTCCTATGTACTTCCTACATGAATGTTTCTGAGAGTGGGACAGAGAAGGGATACTATTTAGATCCCTGTGAAACACCCCAAGAAGGAGACTAATTGCCTCCTGTACTGACAAAGCATATTTTAATGTTTGAAACAGTCACTTGTGTAGGCTGGAAGACCCAGAAGAAGCTATTACTGAGACAAAATTTCCACTGTGTCTTTTTCTGTGTGCATGTAAATTTTGAAAAGTTTCAAACCTTCCAACCTTTAATGCTTTAACATTCTCTGGAGAGTGTATCTTGCGGTAGGTATATTCCAGTAAGAATTACTTCTAACAAGCTAACTTTTCCACTATTGCTCTGTCCAAAGCCTCATATAATTGATGGAATAGGTAGGACAGTTTAAGAAGCTACTTCACACTTCATATAGCATGTGTACTTCTTTCTTTGCTCAGAGAGTGAGAGGTGTTGTAGAAGAAGAATTTTGTATGAGGCCAAAGAGCTATCAGAGACATATGTGATCAACAATCATTCAACAGACATGACTGAAGATTTTCTATCAAAATACTTGGAGAATTATCACTAGTATTAGAAATATTTCCCATCAAAATGAAACTGCAAATTTGGAGGCTGGTTGAGAAGAGGAGACTGGTTGTCTAAACAATAGTACCATTTGTTTCTCTGAAGAGACAGATGCAGAAACTGTGCATACTGCAGTGGGTTTAAAGTGTAGCACCTCAAGAAATTAAGTACATAAGTGTAGTTGCTGAAATACATCCAGGCAGGAAGAGACTTGGGAAAAAAGCTATTTGAAATCTGCATCTCTGTGAAATTTTCCATGATTCTATTCTTTATTCTTGATTTCATATTATATGCACATTTGTCCTGCTATTCTCTTTCAAGCTACAACCCTGCCAATGAACCTTTTCCTAAGCTTTACAGAAAGAAAAGCATGATAAAGACCAAGCTTATCACTTGTTTCTAAGTCAGTTAGCATTAACAAACACTGATATTTCCTCCAAAATCACACTTCTCACAAGAGGATTGTCTTGAATCCTGGGGAAGGGATGAATATCTGTTGGGTGACCTAGAACACCCAGTTCCACACATGTACCCTTCCTTAAAGAAAAACTTTACCTTCCATGTGCTTTACCTTCCATGTGGTTCACAAATCAGCCTGCCTTCCTGTACCACATGTCAAATGCACAAACATTAGTACAGGTAAGCTCCACAGGCTCCACAATGGATCTATAGCACATGCACAAACTGATCAGTGCATGCTCTTCCCTGAAAAGGTAAAAAAAAAAAAAAAAAAGCAAACAAACAAACAAAACACTTCACAGCAACAGCAGAGAAAGCTTTCAGGCTTGCCTGTCAGCAACTGCTATTGGCAGCATCCCAATATGAAGGGATCTTACCTGAGGCTGAGACTTTTGGGTTCTGGTTTTGAAGTCTCTGCTGAGAGCCCTGAACAAAGTCTCCATGTTCCAAAAAGAGCACTGTATTTATTTATTCCACCTACACTTCAAGTCTCGTTTTGGCTTTAGGCATGTCCTCACTTTGTGGGTTAGTTCTGACTTGCCTTTCTGAGGAATCTCAACTGGGCACTGGATTGGGAAATCAGGCATCCAGACTGGAAGAAGGATACAGCAGGTACTGCCCTCACACTGCAGACACTTTTAATATGCCTAGCCACTAAGTTGCACTACATCTAAACCAGAGATTAATTTTATACATCCTAGTTTGGTCAGAGATTAAAAAATAAAAATAAATTTAGCCTTAAACCTGGTCAGCTTTGTTTCAATGAGGAATATCCTCTTATTTTCGGAACTACAACACGCAAGCTGCATATTTTGAATATAAGTTGAATACATGAATTTGCCAATATACCTGGCTCAAGATGCTTATAGTCTTCATGATTCATGAATGATGACCAACACACCTTAATATGGAAAGAAAGTGGCGAAATGAGTATATATATTAATTATGAGTATATATTATCAGTAGGAATAAAACATATCACTCTTGAAAGAGATCTCATGATGCCTCTCCCATGAAGTTAGAAGAGAAACTAAACAAGAATGTAGAGGAGAAAGCAAATTATCTTTTCCAACACTTTTTGTCCCAGAGAGCACTAAGGAGATAGTAACCTCTTCCACTAAAGATAAGGAGTTTTCAACAACTCAGATATCATAAGAGAAACTGCTGGAACAAATCAATAAATTAAAAAAATCAATGCTTCGCAAGAATGGGACAATATTTATTCAGGGCCCCCAAAGCAATTTAAGACTAACAAAAAACACAACGATGCAATCTCACATTGAAATCAGCTTGGATACGGAACCATGCAGGAGAGCAGTCATCTTTACGTAACACCAGAGAGAAACTAGGGAAGAATTCCAGCAGTTCCACACTACAGATGTTATTACAGTAATAAATGCACTGGCTGAGGTAATAATTATAAAATAAATATTTGGATTAGAGTTAGAAGCCTTAATGTTTTGTATGTCTTCTTAAACCATTGGAATGCTTATAGTATGTTAAAAAATAGCAATATAAAGGGGAGTGGAGCTGGTTGATACAACTTCTCTGGACTTCCAAGAGCCTTTTGAGACTGCTTCCCAGGAACAGTCATTGCATAAACAAAGTAATCACGGAGCAAGGAAATAAAGCATTGTCATTGATTAGAAGCCAACTACAAAAGGCAGCATACAAAAGCAGAATATATTTATTAATGGTCACTGCTCCATGTACCTAAGGGTTAACAGCAGGGTGCCCTCATGTTCTTTACTAGGGATATGAGTGTTTAATTTATATGTTAATCATCTGGAAATAGACTAACAATAAGATGGAAATTCTTACAACTGACATAACAAGTCTTATATTAACCATGGCCAAAGCAGAGCAAGGAGCTTTTGGGTCAGTTAAGAGAGCTAAGTGAAAGGGGAAACAATAGCAGATGGAATCTAGCACTGCCAAGAATAATAGATGTATGCAGGAAAGCACCATATTAAATACTTTGTCTAGAATTAAAATCTGAGTATGACCACTGAGGGAAAGAAGAAAAACTTGTGATAAGCACAATGCAATACACAAAAAAAAAATCTTGTCTGCCATGCAAGAAACTTCTCTTAGATGCCTTTGTTAGTATGCAGCCATTAATACAGTCCAAAATCTTTATGTGCGAGGGGAATATTAGCAACAAATCCCTCAATCATTTTTTCAATATATATTCAAAATTATAGTTGTTCTATTCTTACTAGCTTGCTGTAACATAATTTACTATGTTTATCCTAGTCTCCATTCACATCCAACAATTTGCCACAAGATATCAGAAAAAAATCCTATATGAGCTACAAAAAAATAGTAGGAACTGTAGGAACAAGAATTCAATCTTCACTGTTACAGGCTTAATAAACAGGATTGATAAAGGAAACATAAGAACAGACAAATTTTGACTAAATGTTTGTCGATTTGCAACTCATTTAGAAAGAATCTGGATTTTTAATATAATTCAAAGTGCCTTTAAGAATGAAACTTCGTCTCTAAAAATTAGACGCCCTATATGAAATTAAACTAGTAGAAAAGTATATGGATAGGTATTTTCTTGAATCATTAGTATAATTAAGTCAATTAATGTCTAATATAAGAAGAAACTCTGCATACTAGCAAATAATTTTCTAACTGTCTGGTATAGTAGTATTCATTTTGCCTCCCATGCACTGCTTCTTCCCAGAGATAGAACACAACACAGAGTGGATCACCAAGCAGTGTAATAAGTCACTTCCTGATTATGGAAAATATGCCTGAAAGGTCTCTTCAGTTTTCTTATTCTTCACTATTGTCTCCTTCAGACTTCAGGATAAATCAGTGTGAGCATAATCTGAAATACATCGAATGGAAAACTTATACAAATATATTGTTTATCTGCTTTTACAATGACCCAAGTTAAACATCTCCATTTGTGCATTCTGCCATTTTGACTGCATTCCTACTGGCAGAATAACACCTGATCTCTACTAGTCACTCTCATTAGCAGTTCCTCTTCAGCTCAGTAACCTCTGTTGGTTAAGTACTGATCACCTGAAGATTTCACCCCAATATTTCAATGAAGTAAACACTACTTCAACGAATTACTTGTTTTTCCATTTTTGCTAGGCCACTGGGTCATGTTTCTTGCCTCTTTTTAGCCATAGTGGAGTTTCCCACTGGGGAAAAGGAAGTTTCTCTGCAGTTAGCCAGAGACTAAGAATATTAAGCCCCACAGATCTTCAGGAACAAAGATATCATAGGAAAAATACTTTATCATGACTTCTAGAAGAACACTGATAAATAATTTTCTTCCCAGAAGTGGAGGAAAATTACTTACTAAATATACTGAAAATTACTTATTAAAAAAACAACTCAATACATGCCATGCATTTTCAGGATTTAAAAGCAGTGGCCATCTGCAGTTACTGAGTGTACTGAAATAAAAATGCCTAAGTTAAAAAAAAAAAAAAAAAGGATAATAGTTCACCACACTAACAACAAATATTCCATCAACAAGGGCAATATTCTTCTAGTGTAATATTTTCTAAGAACTGCACTGTACTTTTCTAATCTTTCTAAGAAGGTATCTTCACTCTCTCAAGAAAAATTATATTAATCTAAATCCATAAGTATGTTATTGTTATTGTCCTTGCTACTGAAAAATCCAAAGACAAAGAATTCTTCATCTTCATATAGAAAATGAAATAATCAAAAAAGAAAATCAGTTGCTTAGGCTTTTCTGAGTATCTAGTTACCAGTTCAGTTGATATCTAAAATACAGACTGAATATTGCCCCATAATTTCTGTTTCTTCTGGAAAGAAACAAGAAAATAAGTACAGAGATAGGAAAGGCAGTGTTTTATGAAGGAAGGTCAGACCTGCTCTACTGTTGCTATTTCACTCCTTCCCCACACAAATTACTCATTTTCATGATTGCTTAGATCATTATTCTGAAACTTAAAAACTCTAACTTCACACAATGAAACGCTGAGCACTCTGTTTAGCTCTACGTCCACGTGCTGAGAAAGTGCTGTGAATTTCACAGCAAGGACAGAGGCAGACTGAAATGCAGCAGGGCTGCAGTGGTTCTGCTGCACAGAGCCTTGGCAGCTGTTGGGAAGGAATACAGAAGAAATCTGCACCATGCTGCTCATACTCCATAGACATGCCAGTGGAAGGCTGGGGAAAGAAAGTGCACTAGAAAAGTATTTCCTTGCTGATGGAATATTCATTGTTATTGCGAACTATTACCTTTTCTTTTTAATTATATTGTTATTATTACTATTACTTAGGCACTTTTACTTCAAAAGTCCTAATAATTACAGGTGGTTACTGCTCTTGAACACTGAAAATTCATCTCATGTATTGAGTTGTTTCCAAATAAATGTACTACAGTTTTGGGAAAAAAATCAGTTTCTAGTGTTCTAACAGTGCCGTCCTGAAGAAATTTCAGACACAATTTGGGAACTATCACAGAATCATAGAATGGTTTAGGTTAGAGGGAACCTTAAAGACCATCTAGCTCCAATCCCTGATTATCTTCAGGTGAGAGCTGAATTTCATTCTCTTTAATTACGGTTAGGTGAATTTATGAAGTAATGGGACTCTGTAGACTGAAACAATGCCAGGAGCCTGGCATTCACACTATGTGTTTCAGTGTTTTTACTTCAGATTAACTCTAGTCCTATAGCCCCTTATGTCTGCAACTCTTTAGATGCACTTTTGGGACATTTTCAGTGGAAAATAACCCAGGTGTGAGATCCCAGATTATTCTGTAACATGAATCAGAATGCAGGAAGAGTGAGAGTAGGAGTAGGTGGGAGATGTGTTTCAAAAGCACAGTCCTGACCTGAAGTAAAATGCTAATGTAGACATAGCCTCAGGGCAACTGCCTGTACACAGTTCAAGCACTCGAGATTTGTGAGCTCTGTGCCCAAGTGTGTACAGACACTGCATGAAAGTGTTGTATTCTAACTCTATTCAGACACAAAGTGAAGCAAAGAATTTGAAGCAGAAGCACTCCTTTGAGGTATATAGCAGATGCACATCGCTATGCACTTCATGTTATTGGGCCCCTATGTTACTGAGTTGTGGTCATAATTCAGTTCCCAATAGCACCATTACTTGCAGAAAAACAAACACTTTCAGATCTTCTGCTTGTCCTTAGAGTATCATTAAATTATTTCAGATGTCTCTTTTACCATATTTATTTTAAGCTCCATTTTTTGTCCTATACACAAGACAACAACTTTAGAGTAATCCAAAAAAAGTTTAATTAAACTCACAGACCTCTTATTTTTCCCTGTGAGCCTACTATTCTTCCCTATCGGTCATGACTTTGATACAACTCAGAGATATAAAAACTTTCTCAAAGATGTAAAACAAAAGATTTTCTCTTCTTGCACATCTAAACTATCGTAGAGGTGTGGAAAAAGATTTCTTCACCCTAAATATTAGCTCTCTTCAAATTAGGCCTGTAGGAAAAGCTATGAGAAAAGTTCATAATATAAATACTTGAGTTCCCAGTAAAAATTTAAGGAGGAATATTTTTCCTCATAGTCAGAAATAAAATAGTTCACAGTCAGAAATAAAATAGAAATTAAAAAAAAAAAAAAAAGACACCTACAACATCTACAACTCAATGAGGCTGCTCAAAGCCCTGTCCAGCCTGACACTGAGAGTATCCTTACTGTGCAACTGACAGATGCTTGTGTACTCAACATTTTCTGTGGGGCATTCCTGAATTCTTTTTTTTTTTTTTTTTTAAGTGCTTGAAGTAATTTGCATTTCCAGATCAACCACAAAACAAATAGAAGACTTGAGATCAAAAAAGAAAAAAAAAAAAAAAAAAAAAAAGACTATTTAGAAACAACAGTCATATTCCCCTATTGTTCTAAAGCTTCTTCTTAATTTTAAAGAATCCAGGACATACCAAAGACTTTCATAGGACTCTCTTTCAGTATATCCTCTCTAAGATGCTTGATCCTACTTCAGTAATCTTCTTGTTGCATCTCCTGTTGGATGCACACATGTATATAGATCACACATACACATTTGCGTGGATAATACCCATAATTTTTATTTAAGATGAGTCACTGTTAAAATTACTACCTGTTTTGTGAGCATTGAAATTTATTATATAGGAAAATGTCTGTTGCCCCATCCATTCTTCAACTTACACTTAAATTCTGACTGTATTACACAAGTATAAATACAATACAACAAACAAGGCAGCTTCTCTGAATTTAAACAGGCAGTACTACTATTATCAGCATCTTTATCAGCATCCCTCCTGTTAACCTTGATGGAAGACCGACACAATTTGTTGTTGGAAAAAAACAAAGGAATTCTCCTTTGCTTCCTTTAAGATTTTTCCCTTCTAGATATCTGATCATGTTAAGCTCATATTTTCTATATTGTATATAGAAATCTATACATACAGAAAAAAATCAATAGAAATAAGACAATAGGATCAAAGCCAAGTACTATATTGAAGAATAAGTCAAAACAACAAACAAGCAAATAAACAAAATCCATTAATTTGAAAACAAATTAAGTAAAAAATTAATAACATCAGTCAAAGACAATAAAATAAGTATATAAAGCACCTGCTGCATATTTCTTTATGGAGTCAAGGTTCCTAAGGCAAATCAGCCTGATTCAGACACATCCCCTTGATTTCATATATGTGAGTTTTCATCCATATCAAGTGTCTCCTGCTCTGAAAACAGTATTAAGTGAAGCCACTCACTTAAGTGAACCAAGTCCTGATTTATGTTGTTGCAAATCACTGACAAAAGGAAAATTGGTCTATATTTACAAATGAAAGTAAGATTGTATTTTAAATTCCCATCTGCCATACAGAGTCCAGCTTGCAGTGCATATACGCAGGTCACATCCCAGGAATCAATCTCAGCTGCTAAATCTTGAAAAGCTATTGTTTCGGTAATGATTTAATTTTGTTAATACAGTGAGGCTGCAAAAATGTATATTTATAAGATTGAGCTTTAACATTTATAAGATTTAAATAAAGACAAAAGAATCCATAATGCACTTCTAACTGAGTTGGGATGTAAAAAAGCAAGCCTCATTTCCTGAACTCCAGTGATACACTCTATCTTGTTAGCTAAACATAGCTTATAATATGGGTCATTTCCCCAGGGGCTGTTATACCAGAAATGTAAAGAGGAAGAAGAGATAAAAATAATAAACGAATAAATAAATAAACAAACAAACATAATAACATAATAATTTTAAAAACCTTAAAACTGCTGTTATGAGAATTTGACCAGTATTTCAGATGTCGGTTTTTATTTTTATTTTTTGTAGTTTTTTTCAACAACTACTTCTTCATAACACTGATCCAAGTTATGACAGTTCTGTGTAGAAATATTTTTAACAAAAATTAACACCAAAGCAGAATGGATCTGGAAATTAACACCTCTCTTCTCTGAATGCACAAAGGATTTAAAAAGCCATCCTCCAGGACCTTGACTGTGTTCTTGCTTTGCTTCTTTTTTTAGGTGTGGAACCTGAAGCTAGTGCAATCAAGTCCACATATATCCCTGCTCCATTTATGTAGCTATATGGACAAAATTGTTGTGTTCCTGGCAGCATGTGCTGAGCCATTCCCATGCACAAGATTCTGGGTGCTCAACATTGTTGTTCCCTTATGTAAAAAAACTTTCTCATTGTCAGAACTGGTCAGTCTCAATTTAAAGCATAGTAACACAATACGAACAGCTTGAATATAGCGTAAAAGTAAAACATGACAGGATGTTTTATGGTTAAGTGGTATGCAATTTTAATATTCCAAAACAGATGTGTTTTGAGCATTTTGCTTAGTAATAACAAGGTCAGTAAATTATGCTCTGAAGACACAAATCTTTCTTCACAGCTCACACTGGGAGCTTAGACTATCCACATGACTTTACAAAGCTGAAATTAGTAGAGTCATATCCCACTGGAAAGAATCAGAAATTTGCTTATGAAATTTAGTAATGAAAAGCATTTTAAATAGATATTGCAGCAATTGTTTATCTTGAAAATTTCTAAGATTTTAGCCTTTACAAAAGCATTTTTTGGATTACTTGTAGCTATTTTAAATAAAACAGGGAAGGGAAGGGAAGGGAAGGGAAGGGAAGGGAAGGAGAGGAAGGGAAGGGAAGGGAAGGGAAGGGAAGGGAAGGGAAGGGAAGGGAAGGGAAGGAAGGGAAGGGAAGGGAAGGGAAGGGAAGGGAAGGGAAGGGAAGGAAGGGAAGGGAAGGGAAGGGAAGGGAAGGGAAGGGAAGGGAAGGGAAGGGAAGGGAAGGGAAGGGAAGGAAGGGAAGGGAAGGGAAGGGAAGGGAAGGGAAGGGAAGGGAAGGGAAGGGAAGGGAAGGGAAGGGAAGGGAAGGGAAGGGAAGGGAAGGGAAGGGAAGGGAAGGGAAGGGAAGGGAAGGGAAGGGAAGGGAAGGGAAGGGAAGGGAAGGGAAGGGAAGGGGAAGGGAAGGAAGGGAAGAGAGAAGAGAAGAGAAGAGAAGAGAAGAGAAGAGAGAAAGAGAAGAGAAGAGAAGAGAAGAGAAGAGAAGAGAGAAGAGAAGAGAAGAGAAGAGAAGAGAAGAGAAGAGAAGAGAAGAGAAGAGAAGAAAAGAAAAGAAAAGAAAAGAAAAGAAAAGAAAAGAAAGAAAAGAAAAGAAAAGAAAAGAAAAGAAAAGAAAAGAAAAGAAAGAAAAAGAAAAGAAAAGAAAAGAAAAGAAAAGAAAAGAGTTATTGTTTATTTGGAATTTATTTGGTATTCTTGTCATTTACAAGCTAAACTTCATTTAAAGAAATTTTCTTTGATGTGTATACAAATACAATAATTTGTTTTATATATAACTTAAGATTATCACTAGCAACTATAAAGACATCCCTCTAAATGATGAAGTTATACCAATAAAAAAATATTTTTGAACAATGAGTATAAAAAATCAGTTTTCATCTAACACGAGTTAAGAGGAAACTTTCCACTCTATCAAAGGGTTTTCTGTCTGGTATACTGTTCTTCATTAATAATATGCACACCACATCAATAATTTTGACATTTATGGTGTTTTGTTTGTCTATTACTATACAGAGAATATGTAATTAACTTTTAATATATAATTTAAAGCATTCTAAAGTTGCTCAAATTCTTCCTTAACAGAACTATTTATCTAAATAAGTAGGACTCATACAGAATTAGTTTTTATGAGAAGAATCTATGAATCTAACCCCTGAAATATGGAGATCAAGCTAACCAATAGAGAAATAATCATTAAATCAGCAACCAGAAGACTGTGGAACTCTTTTGTTCTTTTAAAAGAATGATGAATAAAATGAGAAAAACTATTTTTCTAAGTATCACAAACAATCCATCTTTTCCTCTTTCCTTTAATAAAGAATGTCCTCTGCTTTTGAATTGCTAATATCTTTAAAATGCAATAAAGATGCTTCATAGTGATTTCTTGCAGAGATTGAGTGTGTTGACACACCTAAAATGCCATTTACTCAAATGTTCAAGCAAATTGAAGACAAGATCTTATCCAAAACATTGAGGAACAGCAGGAATTAAATATGCATTTAAAAAGCATTCTAGATACTGCCTTTTTTTCCCTTGAACATGAATTCATCATAACTGCAATATATTTCAAAATCTAAACTACAAGAAGAATATAATTATCCTTTTTGTCGAATTTTAAAGGATAATATCCAAAATATATTGGCTTGACTAAGGAACTTGCCTAAATTATTACATTAAAAAAAAAAAAAAAATCACTAAAATGCCAGTCATATCCAAAAAATTAAATTAAGACTTTTTGTTGTTTCTATTTGTAAACTCATCCTAATTTCATTAAAATCAACTAAAATATTCACAAAGGCTTACAAACTTTTCCAGCAAAATTTCTGAAGACCCAGACCCACGCATACTGTTTGTTGCTAACTTCAGATAATTGTTTCTGCTGTTTTTAACCAGGAAGTTTTCTTCTAATGATGAAATCTCCAAATGATTTCTCAACATCGATCTATACAAAAGGTGAATGCTCCTATCAGGCTCTCTAAGAAATGTCAAAGGACCATGAAATTCTTATAAAACTGCTGCAGTTTACATATAATAATATTTATCTTCACCACTCCTCTCAGTATTTGGTTGCATTCAACCAGTTCTTCAACACTTCGCTTGTAAAGGCTTCAGGACATTGTTATTTCTAACACAGCTTTCAAGAGATGTCCATCAGTTTGGATGATAGACAACAGACGAAGGACTGGAGAATATTAAGCGCTGACCAACTTCACTTCAATCATGTTTGCAGCTGTCCATGCTCTCTTTACCATTATGTACTGGGAGTTCACTGGATATTGCTCTTCAATGCCTATGTTCTAAAGAAACAGTTTATGCCTTTCACATATCTGTCCTGTTTACAAACAAGACTGGATCAAAAAATATAACAATAAAAATAAATCTGGTCTTTTTTTCTTTCTAACATACTTTCAAATCAATAAAATCTCTCTTCAAACCAGTATATCACAAATGCCTAATACTAAATTTGTATTCCTTTGATTGATGCTTTAAGTGAAGTTTACCAAACTGTCACATACTCTCACTTAGTGATGTTTGCATTACAGTTCTGACAAGAAAAGAGTACAGTGAAAAGTACAGTATGGTTATTTTAGTAAACTGGCACAAAACTCTAAAACATATGCCTCTTGATTTAGGCAGATTAGATAGGGTTGGGAGTTCCTTCTGATTTCATCTAAGGGAAAAAAAATGAAACCTAGTGTAGTGTATGGGAATTCTTGTACACTTAGACCTCAAAATACCTTCCTTGTAAAGAGAAAAGAGAGAATAAGGTAAATCTGTTGAAAATTTACTTGCAAAAGTTGCAACACAATTTCATCCAAAAATTATTTTTTAAATGCCAAAATCACCTCGTTAGGATTCACCTAATACGAATCTAGAAGTCCATACTGAAGGTATGTTGCATCTGAGATTACGGGCACTTTAGAGACAATGAACAGATAAGAGGAACCAGAGCTTAATCTATCTGATTTAGTTTAGATGTCTGCTTTATTGCAAACTAACTCAGACTTTAGAATTATCTATGTAACTCCACTGACTACAAAGAAATTCTGAACTTTTCTATCTGATGTAGATATCCATACTATGGATGTCAGTTTGGGAGGATTAATTCCTTAACTTTTGTATATTTTGGAGCAACGTGTATCAACAAGTACTATTTGCAAATTTGTCTTCTAAGTTACTTTCTCCTTTTCAGGCACAATTCATAGATCTAAATATATTATGGATTTTAGTGCAAGAAAGAAGTGATAAATTACTAAGTATAGACAAAATGATTTTTTAGGCAGGATAAGTGATAGAACTGTAATTTGCATTTTGATTACTTTTCCTAGAACACAAAGAAGCAAGACTGCCTCATGTGCTACAAAGTGCATATGAACTCTACTACTAGTTGCAAAGAACTAGTGAACAAAATAAAATTGAAGGCTGACCCATGACATCTCTAGCCATGTGACTCTGATACCCCAAAGTGGTGGCTGTAGAATTATGATGGAATTCACTTCAACTACTCTGCACCAGTCATCCTCAGGCTTTTTCACCTAAACCAGGAATGAAGTACCCATTTACACTATGAATAGGATTAATATCTGCATGAATAAGTAAATGAAAATTCTGAAGTGATGAAGGTAGATGCGATCAACTCAGTTCCAAAAAGAACACTCTGGGAAATGTGCTCCTTTGGGAGTGGGGAGATCTAATACTCATCCAGCAAACCATTTAAACAGCAAAATGACTATAAATGTGTACAGTCTTCAGTGCTGTTCGTCCAGCTCAAAAACAAAAACAAAAACAAAAAAGAAGATTATAGAAATAGATTGCTGAGCCAGGATTTTAGGCCAAAATACAAAGTCTATTTGTTTGTAGTAAGCGTTACTCCTTATATTAACACACCAGTGCACTAATACAAGACCAGATTTATTACATTCATCCATATATTTATCTTAAAGTAGTTCTGAAAAATAATTAAAATTCTACATTTTAAAATTCAACTGAACAAATAGCATGCAAACATCAACTTATATGATCACATTGACTTTAAAGAATTTCAAGCAAAACTTTTAAAAATACATGCATTTAAGTGCATTCACTTTAAAAAGATCTCTACCATAAATATTTAAATTAAATTATGTTAAATTCAGGACATTCTAAGTATCAGTTCAGTAATTAATGCCTATTATTTCCCAGGAATAAACACTGGTCATCAGTGCAGATTTCTGAAGATTTCTAAGAGTTTCTTCTGGTTAGTTTAGGTATCACTCCTGCATAACATATGAATATTGTGTGATTAAGATGTGTAATTGAAATGTCTTACTTTCAAGAGATGCTGGTCTATGTGACCTTTTGTAACAGAAGGGTTCTTTTATCACTTGAGCTTTTGGTTTCGTATTTCTCATCTGCTCTCTTCTGCCAGTGTAACCAAGAATTTAAATCAAAATCTAATTAGACTACATATGTTGTTTAGGAAAAAGTTCTTGGAAAAGTCATGATTCATTATAGGCTTTGATATTTCCAGATAAATGAGAACAAATGTGATTTTAATTGTTTTAAATTACTTTCAATCATCCTTTTACTCAAATAAAAGGAACTGAATACAGCTCTTTGATAACAAAAAAAGGAAAAAGAAAAAGAAAAAAGAAAGAAAAGAAAACCTGGTAATGAAAGAACCAGCTCTAGGTTCCCACCAACTGTACAGTTTATGTTTCATGATGAAACCCTTTATTGAAATGCATGATTTTCAACTAAGTAGTATTAAAACTCAGCTATTTTCTAACATATTTCTGATACCATTATCATAAACTTCTAATCAAAAGTTGTTAAATGACATTTAATTCCTGCAGGAAAAAAAAAGTCCTCTGTGTATACATGTTGACTATCTAGGATATTTGCTTTTTAGCAATGTTGAAATAAAAAAGTTGGTAAATCTGTATATTTATCCTTTGATATTCTAGTAGCAAAACTGAACGTATTTTAACTACGATGCACTTACCTGATTTACCTGATTTGCAATATTCTAACTGATTCTAACTGACACTAAGGCAGGCCACATTTTGAACTTTCACTGGATTAAAAAGAAGATGTGTCAGAAGAGAGAGGTTTTGTCCAAATACAACCAATATTAATAAATATATTTGGGGAAAAAAAAAAAAAAAAAGTGTTGGACTCAGATACTTTTCACAAATACGTAAGTACTATTACTGAAGAAAGAGAGAAAGAAAAGAAAAGAAAAGAAAAGAAAAGAAAAGAAAAGAAAAGAAAAGAAAAGAAAAGAAAAGAAAAGAAAAGAAAAGAAAAGAAAAGAAAAGAAAAGAAAAGAAAAGAAAAGAAAAGAAAAGAAAAGAAAAGAGAAAAGAAAAAGAAAGAAAGAAAGAAAGAAAGAAAGAAAGAAAGAAAGAAAGAAAGAAAGAAAGAAAGAAAGAAAGAAAGAAAGAAAGAAAGAAAGAAAGAAAGAAAGAAAGAAAGAAAGAAAGAAAGAAAAACTTCACATGAGTATGGCCTACTTAGTTATGTGACCCAGTTGTTAATAAGAAGTAGCCAGAATTTTACTTCAGAGAGTGATTGTCTACTGTTTTAAGAATAAGAACTTGAGTATTTCCCCTGATAGATAGTTGACAAGTCATTATGAGGAACTCTGTTTTATAACGTCAATCCAATACAGTCCTTTACTAATAGTTTGAATGCAGTCCTGTGTCATGCTGCATGTAAAAATGGTATTCTGAAAACTTGCATTAGGGCAATACAGATTGTCAGTAACAATTTCTGTAAGTATAACCATTGGTTTTAAATGCACAAAAGTAAAATTTTATAAATTTGAATAATAAATAAAGCAAGAAAACAGGCATGGATTCAGATTCTCCATTACTTCATAACTTTCATGATTCAATAACTCTAAAGCAATTTATTTATATCACCTGCTTCGATACGTAATGCATTCATATAGGCGTCCTACTTATATTTACTGTTTTGTCATTATTGATATGTGATTATCAGAACAAGAAAACACATATGTAAAGACATCAGACTTCAATAATACTTTTACAGAGTAACTGGAAGATGGATTTGCAGAGACACAAGACCGACATCTAGAATTTCTAAACAATGTACAGTGTCTACTGACAATCTTAATTATGTAAGTTGCATATGCATATTATTGTTACAATGAATATACTATCAATAATAAGAGCTTTCAAAATATCCTCAAATTCCAAATCTCAGCATTTAATTTTTTTTAAGGTAATGCACCCCAGTGAGAACTTTAATAAGATGACCTTGACTACAAAAGGCATTTATTTAAAAAGAATATATATTGAAACAAAACAAAAAAATCATCACCATGTAAAATAGCTGAACATGAACCGATAACCTAAATAGCTCCTGACTGAAAATAACTTTCTGCAATACAAAACACTTCATTTAAAATCCTCTTCAGGGACTAGGAGGCATGTAGAGTATTTTAAAAGTTTTTTCTTATGGTTTCAGATAAAGGAATGACAATACAGAGATGAAGTTTTAGAAATGTACATAAAAGTTATTTTTATATGAACTGTTTTCTATAACCAAAATTACATAATTGAATGACATAACTTGCCGGACTATTTACTTTGAGAATTGACATTGATGAAGGTGAGGGAAGATGGGGAAAGGAGAAGTAATACTTGATTAAAAGTTTCAGGTTGACTCACATCCGGTGTAAATTTTATTTATCTTGTCATCAGGTATAAATAGCCACCTAGGTGACAAGCTCTCTTCTTCTGTGAATGAAGAGCTCTCCTACAATAGTAATGATCTCTTAAATATAAATATGTTATTAAATAAGCTTTTTATTTTACTAAGACAGTGCTTACATATATGATAACAAAGTCAGTATTAGATTTATGTTTAATAGAAGATAAAAAGCAGCTCACCACATAAAACAATCAAATGATGTGTACCTCAAATGCATAGTTAGATGTCAAGCTATTTACTGCGCATAAATGCTGATTCTTATGCTAGAAAGTACCTAGGTCTCCAATGCTCAAAAAGTTAATATTTAGGTACAGAAAAAGAAAAGAGGGGAAAAAAGAAAGAAAGAAAGAAAGAAAGAAAGAAAGAAAGAAAGAAAGAAAGAAAGAAAGAAAGAAAGAAAGAAAGAAAGAAAGAAAGAAAGAAAGAAAGAAAGAAAGAAAGAAAGAAACTATGTCCTGATTGAATATATTAGGTATAATATGTATAGAACACCAGTAAGTCCAGTGAAACATTGCAATGACCATTTTATTTCACCAGTCACCACAAGTTTCTATCTTCACCTGCACACACTTCAGAGCAGATCACGTACAAGCACATCAAAGCTCATGGCTAGCAGAGCACTGGGCCCGCTAAACACTCAGCTTCCAGAGTGAACCAAAAAGGGACCTGCAGCACCAACTTGGGGCGCACGTGGTACAGAGTGTCTCCCCGCTGCCCGGCTCGGCTCCTACAGCCTTCAGCTGCGGGCGCTGCCCTGCAGCACCACGGACAGCGGCCTCCCCGCGCCTGGCCCGCGCCACGCAAGTCTACAAAACACGAAGTTGCACACTTTTCTCATTGCTATTATTAATAACATTATTTTTCGTCCGGAATATCTCTTTTTTTAACACAGATTTGTTGGCCAGATTCTCAGGACACAATTCCATCAACTGACAAGTCTAGCATTCAGAACTGAAGATCTGTCATTGGCATTATGTTTGTTTAGTTTGCTTGTATATCTCATGTAAGCATTTTATTTCAACAGCTACTTGTCCATCCTTAAAAAAGCTTTTATCTTCATTCATTCTCCAAAATGGAATTAATATTTGTATATTTGTTACTGCGTGCACTTTCAGCATCTTTTATATTGCGATATATTGCAGATTAAAAGCACAATTTGTGGTAAAGTTCAGCCTGATTAGATAGCAATAAGAAAGAAAATCACTTCTAGCCTGAAGATTCATTTGGCAGCTGAGAGCAGTAGGTCAATTTCTAGGTTAAGGAGTTACTGAAATGGCAAAGATGTCCTCACAGCAGTAGACATCTATTTATATTTGACACGCTTTTTATTTATCCAGTTTATGCTTTTTTACTTAAATGATTCATTCTGGAAATATATTTACACCACCTGTAACTGAGTGCATAAAACATACATGACTCCAGAAACAGTGGAGTCAAAATTACTAATGAAGCTACTTCACTTTTGTCAGGTTAAATGGGGGGAAGGTAACTTTCTCGCTTTACCTAATGAGATAATAGGATATTTCAGCTTCTGGAGGGGCTGGGAATGGATTTTTCAGGCAAATATATGTGTAAAGTACACTACCTGAAGAGGGAGTAGGATGTTTCGTGGATGTGCTATCACCATTAAGAGATTTCAGAAGGCCCTGCTGAAGTTAAAGAGCACTGATCCATTGCTAGGCCTTCTGCTCAGCACGGGGATTTGTACTCGCTGTTGTACTCCACTGCTAAAGCAGGATTGGTTGAGATTGGTTAATGTAGTGCTACAATAGTTGAGATAATCCAGTACAGGGTAGAAACCACTCACCTGGCCTGGCACTCAATAAATACATGAACAGGGAAAATAGTATGCAGATAATTATTTAAAGTGCAAAAGATAACACTTTTTTCTCATCTTCTCCTGTCTTGAGAGTTAGGCCAACTAATCTTGCGCAAAAGTACAGAGAAGACAACTCCAAAGAACCAAAGTGGGACCCTGCCTTCCAGCAGAGGAAACCAAAAAGCTCCTTGCTCACTTCTTGCCCCAAAGCCAACGACCGAGTCCCACAGAGATGCCATCACCAGACAAGGGTCACCATCACTTCCCAGCCAAGGATCACAACACTCCCCGCACACAGCTACCTCCTTCTCGAGCCCTTCCCTGTCCACAGACGCAGCCGAGCACCTGGAGGCAGACATCCCGTCCCCGCTCCACCGCCCGTGGGGCCAAACGCAGACAGGAACCGACCCACAGCCCCCAGTTGCAGACAGAGGCCGGTCCGCCCGTCCTTCGGGCAAAACGAAGAGCCCGGTCACCCCGCGCCCCTCACCGACCCCGGCTGCCGTCTCGGGCCCCGCTCATTGGCATGCAGACCTCGTCGCTGCCTGCCGCCAAGCCGCATCTCAGCCCGCTGCGGGCCGGCAGCCGAGACGGAGCCAATCGCATATTCATGAGGAGGGGAAAATCCAGCTCTGCACTCCCAGAGGACCAAGAATCACTCTTTTATTTTTTTAACATTCCCCCTCTGCCTGCCTCCCTTAGAGCAGCGCTCACTCGGGGGCTCTGCGCAGCGGCCCCAGCTGCTCCCACCCGCGGACAGCGGCCGCCACTCCAGGCGCATCCCGAGTATCCCCAAAGCGGAGCGTCCGCGCAGCACAGCGCAACACGCGGAGGGACGGCGCGACACGCGCAGACGGAAGGCACCCCGGCAGCCAGCCGCCGAGGGACAGGAAACACAGCAGGGGCTCCTACCTTACAATCCTCAGGACACGATTTCACCGAGTACTCATCCGACTGTAAATACTTCTGGAGCATAACCTCAAACTCTTCGTATTTCTCCTGAGCGTGCTGGTCGTAGCGCTGGTAAGCCTGGACGCACTGGCTGCAGGAGCCTCCCCCCCTCAGCACCACATCCAGACTGCAGTTTAAAGTGTCCGGATTGGACAACCCGGCGAACAACTCCCAAAGTGTGTAGGAATTACAAAAGGAAAGGTAAAAATCCGTCAGTTCCCAGCCGGGCGCCGGGCTCTGCCCCGCTCCCTGCGGCCACCCCGGTTCTCCCCGCCGCCGGCACACTGCCTCGGCGTCCCCCACGCTGAAGCAGCGCCCGGACGAGCGGCCCGGCGGGGGACACGTCTCCGGGGGCGCGGCGGTGGAGTTCCCCAGGAAGGCAGCAGCCTCGCCGTGCCGGGGCTCGCTGCCTCCGCCGCCGCCGCTGCCGGGGGAGGGAGGGAGGGAGGGCTCGGGGGGGGTGAGGAGCCGGGGCGCGGGGGGCGACGGTTCCCCCATGCCCGGCGGCAGCTCCGGCTCCGCGGGCTCGGGCTTGTCGGGCGGCGGCTGTTCCTTCTCACCGGTGCCCGTGAATTTGGCCTCGGCGCAGAACCACAAGTGATCAGAGAGCAGGACCGTGAAAAACAAGAGCGATGCCAGGGACAGTCGCCATTTCTGAGCCCTCTCTGAATCCGCGAAGGGTTTCTCGTTCTCCCGGGATGCGAACCAGATTTTTAAGCCGTCGTCATACTGCCGACTGCACATCCAAGCACCCCTGGTCATATTTTGGGAACGCACAGCCCTGGCCGACTCCACCGTGAGGGCTCCTTTGCCGGTGTCACCACAATATGCATTGACTTAAAAGATTGGGGGGATTTTCTTGCCTGTCTTCCTTTGCTCGCTCGCTCGCTCGCTCCCTCTTCCACTCTCCCCCTCTCTCTCTTTCTCCCTCTTCTTCTTCTTTCTCTTCCTCTGAGATAGCGTCGGGGTTGGTCGGTGGCTCAGCCTTGGTCTCGCCACACGAAGCAGCCCCAGTCCATCCACCGCGGAGTGCCGCGGAGAAAGCGAGAGCGGTAACGCAGAGAGAGGAGGAGGGAGAGGAGATGGTGGTGGTGGTGGTATTTGGTGGCGGCGGGGCTGAGCGACTGGTCCTTTCCCCTCTCACCCAGGCATGGTCAGAGCGCAGCTCTCCATCTCCCTCCCGAGAAAAGCCCGCTGCCCCCGGACAGCCGCATGCCTCGTCCCCCGCTGCCGACGGACGGCTCCGGGAGGGCTCCTGGTCTCCTCTTCCTCCCCGCCGCCGCCGCTGCTCCTCTTCCTCAGCCCCGAGCCGCGGCACAGATGCTGCACCGCTGTCTCCGTCCCCGCTTTCTCCTCTCCCCCCTCCGCTTTAACTGGAGAGACGCTGCTGCAGGGCTCCCGGAGCGCTGCCGAGGATGCTGAAGAGGAGGAGGAGGAAGAGGAAGAGGAGGAGGAGGCTGCCGGGGCCGCCGCCGCCGCTGGTGACAATGAGCTGCGGCTGCCGCCGCTGCTGCCGCCGGGCGCGGTGTCCCCGGGCGCACGGGGCGGAACTGCCTGGCTGGGGGCCCCCGATGGCCACAGGCATCTTGGGCCCTTGGGCTAAGTTGCCGCCATCTTCGTCCTGGAGAAACACTTTTTTGGGGGGAGCTCTGCCTTTTGCGTCATCTCCTCCCGCGCCGAGATCTCTCTATCCTGGCGCATTGGCAGCAGCAGCAAGTCTGCCTCCTCCTGCCTGAGGAGGAGGAGGAGGAGGAGGAGGGAGAGGCACTGGGGACCACATGGCCCCTCCAAAGGGCCTCCTCAGTGTAACTCCTTCCACTCGCCTCCCTGCTTCCCCTTGCTGAAGGCACTGCTCAAATCCACACTCCAGCCCTCTCTCCTCTGCAGGGTCTCCTTCCTCTGTGTCCCCAAATGCCATGTCCATTCAGGGTGACGGCTGCTGTCGTGTCTGTCCTGGTCCTAGCAAATCACAAATGGCACATGAAACCCCAGGGACTGGATCCCAGCAGGTTTTGGCCCCACAGTAAAATGCCTGAAAATAGCTTCCTTGCCTTCCTGTTGGTAAGCAGGGAAATGCCCATAAACCCCAAGCTGATCCCACATGAGAAGTTTTGCAGAACCCTGGTCTGGCACACTTGAGCTGAGTAAGTGCTGCCAGTCTTTGTGTTTCACCTTTTGGATGTCACTGCCTGGAGAGAGAGATAGAGAACATGGTTAACTGTCTTACTAGGGTGATGAAAGCCAGATAGCTGGTGATCTCACACCCACAGCAGAGATCCCACTAACTTCTGGACCCTACCAGTAGAATCTCTTGCTTTAATGAACATACTGTTTGGTGACTCCCTGAATTACCTTTGTCTTGCTTGCTGAGGCACCTAAATGTAACACCAACGGGTGCATTTGGATCCCTCACAAGACAAGAGAAGAGGTTGAATGTTATCATATGAAGACCTCTACTAGCCTAGTGCTACAAAGTCTTACTCTCAAGACATCATGTATGCTTCTAGTCAGAGCACAACGAAGATGTATGTTCTTATTTCCCCATTGGATTGGAGAAAGTCTTAGAGGACATGCCTATCCTCATTCCCGAGGTTTTCTCCATCCAGAGGGAAAGGACCAGATAGCTTTCCCCGTTATTTGGTTAAAGAAAGCTTTATCCTTGGTCTATAAAGTGATATCATTTCTAATAGCTGATGGCTCTCTAGTTCTGTGAAATTAAATCTGAAACTAGACCAGGTCAGAAAAGGAAAAAACTTGAAACTTTTCTGTCTGCAGATGTCATTAACCAAGGGGTGAGTTTACCACAGAATGTACTGGAATTTCCATCACTTTGAGCAATAAAGTGAGGTTGGATGTCTTTCAGAAGGAAATGGTATAACTCAAACAGAAGATGCAGACCTGAGGGAGGAATTGCTGAGTGAGGCTTTATGCCCTGTGTAGTGCTGGGGGTCAAGGCACATTATCATAATGGTCTCATCTGGCCTTAAAAGATCTATGAGTCAAATTCTACACTGAGCAGAAGTTAACTGTGGATTTTATTTTGATAGACTATTTAAAAAGACAGAAATAAATGCTGGTATTGTAAGAAAAAGTCTACAGTACTCAATCAGAATGCAGTTTGCAATTCTTAGTCAATCAGCTCTCACCATCTGCTAATGGTACATTATTAATTTTGGTCTTGGAGCTTTGATTCCAATGATTTGACATACTGGGTCCTGTAGTGTAACTGCATTTTTGTAATGCTTTCCATTCTGAAAGATGACCGTGACCGAGCTTTTAATCAGAACAACGTGAGTCGTCTAACTCACAGTGTCATTTATTTAATTGTATTTTACTTCTTATACATTTTTCAGTGGAAAAGCGGGAATGAAACAGGAAAGAAAAAAAAAAAAAACAGAACTAAAAAAAAAAAAAAAACAACTGGAATAAGCAACAGGTTTTGATATCAGGAAACCTGACATTTTCAGATTTTCAGAATGCGTTGTATAAGATATGTGGCACTGGCATGATTATTTTTGATTTGGCAGTCAAATGAGGTGAAGGAAGTCAGTTTTGGAGTACTCAGCTGGTGAATAGGCTTGATTTTTTTTTTAATGTATATTATTTTCCTGTGGTCCTGTTGGGAAAATGAGAGGGTAATAGGCAATTTTGCCATCCACAGGGAAATCAGTAATGTTCTTTATCTCCATAGTTGAATTTTCAGAATTGGTAATAAAAAAAGCTGGTATCTAGACTTCATCCGAAAGTTAATATAAGAATGCAAGTGTAAATCTGTGCTCCTCTGTTTACGCTTGACTAGGATCAAACAAAATACACTTCCAATCTGCTAAGATTTTTTAGATATACTTGTCTTCTATGAAAAATCTCAATATTTTCACACATTTCCCAACTTTTGTCTGGAAAAATAGAGTGAGAGTTCTTTTCCAAAACCCCACAATAGACTACGATGAGAAGACATTCAGCATTCCTGAGATGTGTGCATCCTTGCTCTTCCAGTCTGTTTTCTGTAACAGAGGATGTGTCATGCAGAACTCTTGTCTCGCCTGTTATGTTTCCCCCAAAGCCCCATTCCCTCTCCACGCAGCACGCTGAATCTTACTGGGTTCGTTGCAGCAGCTGGTTCCTGATGGATCTGAACAGATGCAGTTCAGTTCTCTGGTGCCCCTTAGTGTTAGGTCTTGGAGCTCGAGGGAACAAAATAAGGCTATAAAACCATAGCTGAAAATCATGAAGTGACTGTGTGGAGGAGGAAAGAATCTGAAGTATATACTGTTGCCGCTTTCTCACAAAAATCCTTTAACATTTTGCTATTAGAAAACTGATGTAAATAAAATAATTTTGTTTAGAGTAGGCTAATTAATTATATAAACATGAAGAAAAGGGACAAACTTTCCTAAAAAATACAGAAGTACTTCCCCATATTCATCATTCGTTCTGGAAAACACTGACTTCACATACAAATGAGAGTTTTTCTTGGGAATATTTATTACACATGCTCTGAAGCTTAGCAAGTACAAAGAATTCATGAGGGTCCATCTCTCTAGCTGGCAGGTCACCAGGTGTTCTGCAGAGCAGTCTCCTTAGAGCAGTGTCAGTGATTGCCATGCTTTGTTCAATACAGTCAATTCTAGTGCTCTTTAGTTCTTTGGCTCATGACACGTAAGATGATAGTTAACTGATCAAGCACTGAAGAGAAAGTCTAGCAGAATGAGCTTGCACAAAATTGAAGGGACTTGAAGCTGTTGCTCAACCTAAATGCCATGTGTTTTCCTCAATGAAGTGCTTTAGTTTAACAATCAGAAATAATTCTTGACCAAATGTTTTAATGGGTAATAAAAACTCATCAGAATGAGCAGCTTTAATATTTCAAAGCAAATGTTCCTAAAAGTTTGCCTAACATCACACATACAAGCATCCACAATTTCCTGCATTAGTCTCTTGTTTTTCTATGATTTTTTAGTACAAAATTGTGATAGCTGGAGAACCACAAATGGGTCTTTCAGATGCTTTGTAAGAAGCTTGAGAGCAATATCTTGCCTTTGTAATGTATTATAATTGTATTTTTTATTCATGAAAAATTGTATTTCCTAATTACAAAGCACTTTTTTGTGTGCTTTGTATCTTGCACCAGGCTATTTTCAAAATAGTAGAATTTGTTTTGAGTTGTCTGGTTCTACTGGTAAGTGCAATTTTTGCAGTGATTATTAATAAGTCCTCAATTAAAACCTTGCATTAGAATGTCATCAAGCACTTCTAATATCAAACAAACATTTACAGGCCCTTCATCTTTTCATCTTACATCATTATTGTATTTATTTTTACAGCTGAAACAATTTGTATTCCATAGGAAATTATTTGTAGGCAAAATGATAGGCCAAACATGTGCTTTAGCATCTTCAGAGTTGTATAGTTTTGATTTTATTTTAATTAATTACAATCATGTCTAGGCATTATTTTACCCATTACCTGTGAAGAGAGTCAGAGATTTAATTATCTGCATCTGTTAACTGACAAGAATGATATCCATGCTGGTTCTATAATATGAGCAATACTGAAGAATTTTTTATTTTCTGCCACATTCATAAAGTTTTACTTTTTCATTCAGATTTTTTTTGAAAGCTAAATTATTGTGAGGAAGCTCCTGGCATCTGGACCTGGTTGCCCAAAGCACTGGGAAATTTTTATTAATGTTAGCAGGCACTGATACTACTAATTCCTGTTCGTATTGATCTAATTCTTGCACTCTCCTTATTCCTGATTTCCTTTATTCCATTACCTTCAATTTTGTCTCTTTGGTGAATTTTTTTAAACTTTTTTCACAAAATCAGAAGATTAACTGTCATCCAGTAAAGATATATCAGACTGGAGTTTAAAAAGCTGTACCATAGAAATTTGGAAGATGTTAATATCATTTAGTTGATTGAATTATCTTGCAGATGTTTGCTCTGAGTCTGTTGAGACTTCTTGCTAGAGAATGAGAGCTTGTTTTTGTTTGTTGACATTTTCAGCCATAGAAGAGTGAACAGATAATATGGCATCTAGAAGTCCAGTATTTTCTCACAAAAATTGTAGGTCATCTTTATTATGACAACTTTATAATGAGAGCTCATTCGTAGTTACATCCAGCTGGTATATTTGGGCATGAGCTGAAATGAGCAGAGGCCATTCTTCATTAACCGAAACCATCAAACAAGTGAAATATAACTTTTGCACATGACTGCAGCAGGAAGATAATATAAATGTCTCGCTCAAATTAGTCTATGCCTATTAGAGTAAGGTCTGATCCAAAGCATGCTGAGATCAGGAGAAAGATTGCAATGGGTTTTTAAATCAGTTTGCAGAAAGGAAACAGGCAGAAGAATAAAGGTCCCCCCATATGGAGATGGAAGAAAAAGGATTGGGAGAACCACCAAAAGGTAGATTACACCTTTTAAAATATTTCTGCCTTCTTTTCCTCTCTTACTAATTCTATGCTGTTTTCTAACAAGTGCTATAGCTTGGTTATGTTTTTAAAGACACTGAAGACATTTTTTTCCCCCTTTTCAGTTTCATTGCCTTATAGATAACCCAGAGCTACCTTGTGATAAAAGGCACTTCCTATCGTGGAGATAATATCTGATTTTTCTCAGAAATAGTCCTTTATTAACTTTTCCTTAAATAAAGTAAGAAATGTGAGCAGTAGATGGAAAGTCTTATGTTTTGTTTGATCAGCCAAATAGTTTTCGTTTTTTCATTCTCACCTTCACTCAAAGGAAAAAAAAAAAAGTACTTTCAGACGTAACCTTGCAGTTCAGTTCATAATCTAGTTTTCTATTTTAGCTTGCATCTGTAGAACGTTTTTGATCTGCTTATGTTACAATACCTAAATTAGAAAGCCAGACAGGTTTCCTTTGTGATGTACTGATGTGATGATGTTTGCAGTCCCTTTTCCATCCATGTCTGTGATATGAACAATGTAGAAAAGAGAGGAGGATTGAATTTAGGAAGACTGTAAGTTACTAAGAAAACTTCTCCCTTCTTATTATTCCACATTTGATCCCACTTTTATGGAAAGTATATGTAATCCTAAAAAACTCTTTTCAACTGATTATATGAAAGTCTGGGAGCAGTTTTACATTATGAGTAGTCATGTCTGCAGTGTGAGTTTTAAAATGCATTTGATAGCATGGGCAAGCATGAGGGAGATCTAGCAGATTCTGCCCTAAAGCTGCTACATTCCTTTTGAACAAAATAAATACTCTTGTTAAAAAAAAAAACATATCTAATTATGTATAATATTGTTACAGTCTTTGAACATAGGTTGTTGTACATATATATTGAGATACATAAATAATTTTTGGGAACCTTTCATCTTATTTAGCTTTGTTTATCTAGACTTAAGCATCTGGTCAAAGCTTATCCTTTCAGCATCTTCCTAATAAAAAGATACCGCTACTTCAGGAGCACAATATTTTCTATCTTAAGGCACATCTAAAACAGGTACTCCTGTATGACATGTCATCCTCTGCCATATCGTTCCACTGATTATTGAAGAAATCTTCTAGTTTAAATTGTTGCCTAACTAACCCCTCCTTAAGTTGCTAAACATTAGATAATAGTTTTAGGTTAGTCAGCCAGGTCCCTGGCTTTCTATCATAAAATACTCTTCTTGAAAAGAAAAAAACAAACAAATTAAAAAAAAAAAACCTACAAGGAAGTGTTAACACTTTTTAACGCTTTTTTTTTCCCTTTAATAGAAACTTTATTCAGTTGTTGTTAGAAAAACAGATTGAATTAACTGGGCATTGGTATTTCTTACTTTTTGACTCCAGATGTATCCTTTTCCACAAAATTGTAATATACTGCCTTCTGCCAAGTGGCTATCTTACCAATGAGAAATAGAGTGTTGCTCTGTTTTTTTTATGTTTTTTTTTGTTTGGTTGGTTAGTTGTTTTTTTTTTTTTTTTCGTTTCTCTTTTTTTCTCTCTCTCTGCTCCCTTACCTTCCAGGGTATTCCTGTGAAGAAAGAATATGACTGAAGTTGTATTGATGACTCCTCAAATGTCTCCTTTTGTCTGCAACATCACCAACAGTTCTCTAAACGCTTTTACTGTGGTTGCATGTGCGTTGTGAGACATTCAGAGAACTGAGTGCAGACTGATAGCAGAGAAAGAGCCCCAAGATGTTATCCTATTTCCATTCTTAGGATGGAAATGGAAAATCATCATTCATTCACTTTTCCTCAGCACCTCTATTTATAAACCGAGGAGGCTGGGAGAATTAGTTACTATTGCAAAGTACTGCTTCACATAATAAAAATAATGAATTAACCTCCTGATAGGATACTATAGTTAATATATGTATTATTCCTTCCCATTTTGCTCTGAATATTTTTCACTGTTTCAAATCAGGTTGCTCTTCCTTTCTAAATTTCTTCACATAAAGATATTCACTCAAAGTGACTAAAGATTTCCCAAAGAAAGGATCTCATTAAGATCATTCGGAATCCCAGAATAAATGAGTAGTATTGCTTTCCTAGTTTTCCAGTAAAATGCGTTGTATGATATTTGGTGATATCATTTTCATTACATTACATTGCTGAGAAATAAGGGCTTATTTTCATGCTTTTTACTGTGGAGAAGTCAGAAAAAGAGAAAGGAAATGCAATCATAGCGGGTACTTTAGTGTCCTAATTAGATGCGCTGAGTCTTAAATTTAACTCTTACATTCAGTTGAGGTTCATTTTTCTTCTCTTTCGTTTCACATTATTCACTTATTGCTTCTGGAGACAGTTTCTGCCTGCTGGCTGCGTCTGTGTAGGACTGGGTTCTTCTCATAGCACAAAAGCAAATATGGTTTTCAGTGTTACCTAGCATATTTAGACTCTTTCTATGGGTAAGCAGACAGACTTTACCTCTAAGTGCCACTATTACGGCTATAATTTGCTTGATCTCACAAAGATAGCCAGCCCATAGCCGATAGAAGCACACAGTGTGTTGTTGAGGTGACAGTGTACTCTCACAGTTCACAGACTGTGAGACTTATATCACATTGGCTGGCTCGGCTGCATGTGGGCTTCGTGAAACAGTAAGAGAGAAAACACTGTTCAGGCAGTCATGTTCAGCTTCTTTGCACTATTTCTCTGCAAAGTGTTTCTTTGCTTTCTTCATAATTACTTATGAGAGAGAATTCCTCGAAAGCCTGATTTGTAGACCAAAATCCATCTTAATACACACACACACGCATAAAAAAAAAAAAAAAAAAAAAAAAGCAGCAAAATGAAGAGGGAGTCACCAGTGTACTTTAGACACCTAAATTAATGACAGAGAAGGAATTCTCTCAAGTAAGCTACTTAATCTCCCTGAAGTTCTTCTTTAGTCAGTGAGATAGACTCCTGATAGATACTCCTTTGCAGAGATATACAGAATAATTTTAATTAGGCTCCTTTTCTGCATCAGGAGAACTTCTATTCCTTGTCTGCTGAGTCTTAGGAAGGAGCTGTTTAAGTTTTGAACCTAGAGCACAGTTTAAAAAGACTCACCAAGCCTTCGATATGCAAGATGAAACAGTTAAGATCACGAGAAGTTGTAATGGTGGTTAGTAGACAAGATCAGGAAGGGTGAGAGTGCTCTGCCATAAAGACATACTTACAGAGTAATTACTGTGGAAAATGAAATTCATAGTGACAGTAGAGAAACGCAGAGACACCCTTTTGCAATGGAAAAAGCTTACTGTTTTTTACTTTTTTTTTTTAATTGAATGAATGTTTCATGATGTTTCAAGATAATCAATCTTGCTTTATATACAGTTATTTAGAGAACTTAAAGTGAAGAAATACCACCCAGAAATATGGAGCTAGGACTTGAAGATCTGCTATTTTTGGTAGCTTTATGACAGAAGTTTGATTTCTTACTTGTAATTTACCTACACTTTGGATAGTGAACATGCAGATGAATAAATGAGTACTTCAAAAATCATGCCGTATTTTTAAAGTTAGTAATTTTAGAGAAGTTAATCAGATGTTAGAAGTCTGTCAGATGTTTAGATAACTAAAATGTTTATGATATTCCACTGAGATACAAAAACAGTCTAATGTACTTTACTTAACTTCAGTTTAGAGGCTTTGTTATATTTCCTCGGCAACTTTCAGTTTTTAGATGATGTAATACTCAGTATTAGTCTGATGGAGGCTTTTCTTCTAGTTGTCAAGAAGAGAAAGGAAAGGCTCCTTCAGGGTGATTCAGAACATGGATGTTTATCTTTGGACTTGATGATCCTTGTGGGTCCGTTCCAACTTATGATATTGTATGATTCTATGATAGATTTCATTTTGGATATGAAAATTAAGCTTCTGGTTTCACAGATGTATTTGAGAATTCTGTTCTTTTTTAATGTACAAATCTGTGAGTCAAACTTTTCTCTCTCGCGAACAATATGATGAAAAATTTTTTTTAATGCATTATCTGTGTCTGTTAGTAATTTTGCATTATGAAGAATGAAATATATATGTTCATTATAAGCACATACAGACAGCCCTGGGAACAGATGGGAGGAGTAATCTACTCTTGACTATGAGCAAAGGTCAGTTTATACCACTTACCTCCCTGTAGTTATTGTTACCATGAATCACGGGGGGGAAAAAAAAAAAGTGTCACAGATTTAAGGTATATTTGGTGATGTTCTTCCTTTCTACACAGTTAACCATTGCAGGTTACCTTCAGAGCAGAGAAGCCAGATTTGCCTGTTTATTGATTTGATAGTTTGTAAAGGAACTTCCTCTTGTGAAAATAGTTCCATAAATGCTATGCATATATTGTCCAAATATACTTAATTTTAGCCAGCAGGAAGAGTGAGAGAATATAAAAGCATCCTAGAGATAACAATAAAATTTCTCATATGGAATTAAGTTTACTCAGTAGATTCTAATTTAGTAGCCCTCAGTTCCTAAATTAATCATTCATCTGAATAGAACAACACAAAATCAGAGGTACTACCAAGAAAGCACTCTGTATGTTCTGTATGCAGAAAAAAACAATTCTATCACTATTCTAATGTTGCAAGAAACAAACTTACTATATGATTTTAATGTACAAATATATTTAAAAAAAATACAAAGGAAATAAAGTGTTATAGATGTGCGCTTGGATATTTTATTATCAAAAAATTTCCCTCAGTGGAGCTATTGGAATTTCTTAGGTCGCCTTTCTATTCTCCTTCCATGGAAAAGTATTTTTTGTGGATAGAACACAGACAGTTTGAGCATTATTAGCAATTCAACAACTGTATTTTCAATTATGTTGTTGTTAATTACAAAATAAACTAAACAACATTAGTTTCTAAAAGACTGCATAATTACTGGATGTATTTCTGCACAAATATCTCAGTGAAACATCTGCCCAGATAAATATTTCTCAAAGTGTTCCCTTAAATCTAAGCTGGCAAGGTGAGCAGAGTATAAGCTTTGAAATTAATTAAAACTATCTGCATTCATTTACAAAAAGCTAATTCCTTTGCTTGAGCCTATATATCTTGTTATGCTTTCTTTCCTCTTAATAAGATAACTGTATTTCTGCCTTTTTCTCTTTCGTCTGTTATTTTCTTGGAGAATATAACTATTTAGAAAAATTACTCAGAAACATAGTGCTGAAGCCCCTACTATACTACAAAGACCTATCAATATGTGCAATCATGGTTGGCATATGTCCATTGTAATTTTATCCACAGATTTCTATCATCCAAATATCAAACTTAAGGCTTAAACTATTGATGGATATTTTCAGAAAGCAAAATGTGGGTAAAAATATACAAAACAGCACTTCCACAAATACGTTTGTCATATTCTTTTTTCATAAGTCATAGAATCATATCATAGAGTTATAGAATGGCCTGGATTGAAAAGGACCATTATGATCATCTAGTTTCAACCCCTCTGCTATATGCAGGGTCACCAACCACCAGACCAGGCTGCCCAGAGCCACATCCAGTCTGGCCTTGAATGTCTCCAGGGATGGGGCATCCATAACCTCCTTGGGCAACCTGTTCTATTGTGTCACCACAGTGTGTGAAAAATTTCCTCCTAATATCTAACCCTCCTTAGTTTTAACCCATTCCCCCTTGCCCTATCACTATCCACCCTTGTAAATAGTTGTTCCCCCTCCTGTCTATATGCTCCCTTAAAATATTGGAAGACCACAATGAGGTTTCCATTTGTCTTTTCCTCTTTGAGAATTGCTCTGAACCTTACGAATAGGTTGAGTGAAATTAGTACTGATGATTGGTAAAATACTCTAAAAATGAAGTCAGATCACTGAAATGCCAAATTATTTTTATTGCTAAGTTTTTACCACACAGTAGTATAAAGAAATGATAAGAGTGATAAGAAGTGTAATGAAAATAGATTTATTTGGACTACAGCTTTCACTGGAGTATCTTTGTAACTACCGTAAACATTAAAAATAATATTAATGAAAACAAAAGATTTCATGCTAGGGTATTCCTGCTGACCATGCTTGTTAAATATCCCATTGCTTCTGTCTCCAGGTGAAAATAAATGCAAGGCAAAGCAAACAGTGACACAGCGTGAGTAACTTACTTAAACAGCTTTGCTGCCAACAAATTATGTTTTCAGACTTTCCATGAAAGAGTTTCCTCAAGGAAAGCAGAATGCAAGTTTATTTCAAATGTTATTTAATAAATGTGCATGAAGTTCTAAGACCTAATAATATATAAAGGACTTTTTTTTTTTTTTTTTTATGAAGATCTGAATGTATGCAATTAGTTGCAGGAGAGAAAGGCTATTTGAAGAGAGAGATCTTATGAGGCCATAAGGTACAAAAATAAATTCTTTTTTCTTTTTTTAAAATTCCTTAAATATTTTGACGAAGATTCTGGGTTTTTGTCTAGATTTCAAATACAATTTTTTAAGGTGTTTATTCTGTAGAAAATAAGATGTTGGTTTACAGTTCCAGTAAGTAGACTGATTCACTCTACTGGACATTATTGATATACTTTATCTCCTATTATCACCCTCTCTTTATTGCTTTTGCTAATGTTCTGTTACACCTGAGTAAATTTATTTTGCAAAACAAAGCCAATTAGTCAGAAATCTTAAATAACTTCTTTCCATGTGTTCATGCACACTTCCTAGAGATTTTTAACTGACTTCATTTCCAGAAGAAACATTCAAGAAATAAATCTTGAGAATCTTAAGAAAGAAATGACATAGGAAATATAGAAGCACCTTAGTTGGAAGAGCCTCCTAACCCAGGAATAAGAGCCACATTATGTGTCTCATCTGAACAAACATTTTTTGACTGTATAAAATTCCTGAACAAAATATAAAATGCAGAAAACAGTTGTTAAATAAATATGAATAACAAATATTATTGGAGCCTATGATCAGTTGAAAAATCTCTCTCAGCCATGAAAAATAAAGCAAGTAAATAGAGCTTTATTATTCATGCAGACCTAATTATACATTAGCACTTTGTTAGGGATTTTCCAGCTGTCCAGTCTATTTTCAATATTTCTGTACAAATTCACCTTTGTCTTCCCTCCTGATGCAAATTATGACTACCAACACCTCCACCTTCTGTAAAGACACACTATTACAGTAACATTGCTGCTTGAATATCAGGGCACTTTTATCATGTACTCATAAAGATGGCTTGCTCAGCTTTTTGTGTGAGTAAAAACATTTGCATGTTCTGTATGGATGCTAAGTAGAGCATCTTGCAGTACTTTAATTTAAGTACAAATTACTAAATAAAGTCCACATAAGTCAGGAGTAGTTGTAATCCCTGTTTAACAGCTCCTTTTTATCACTTCTCTTAACCAGGAATCATAATAAGAGATTCTCTACTTTGGAAAACAGCTTTGAAATGATTTATGCTCTCTACTCTCTTCTTTCAAGAATTCACTAGCCCTGTTACTATAACAGTCTTGATTTAGTCTAACTAAACCATATACATATTTCACTGACTAATTCCACTCTAAGAAATTAAATATGAAAGCATGGATATTTGGCATCTGCTGTAGGGCAGCAGACAGATTTGTCTGTGGTGGGTACATGTCATGGTTTTACGATTTTTGGTTATCGGTATTCCACATCATAACATCATGTAGTGCACTGAGACTTAAAGTGTTAATGCTCAAGTTCCGGGTACCTGTCCAGAAGAGAAGAAGAACTACATTCCCCAGGGGGCTCTGTGGTCAGAGAGGAGCCAATGAACATGCCATGTTCATACTTTGCAGTAAGCTCTTGCCATCCTCAAAGTTCCCAGTGAAGAAATGCATTGCCACCACTTTCTGAATCTTTGCTACCTCTGACTCTCCTAGGTCATCCCCAGAAGAGACTCACCACTGTCAGCTTTGCCAGCACTGCAGTTTAACACAGCAGGAAGCCAAGCACGGCACACCTCACCAATGTAATGAGGGAGAGGACTGGAAACAAAATAGAACTTGTGGGTTAAAACTTATTTACCATGTCTGCTCTGAAAGTAATATCTCCTATTTTATTACACTGGCCCACAACATCAAAGGCAGACATTGGTGGTATGGCAGTAGAGGCTGAACCTTCCTACCAATTTTCCATTACATTTTGTTGCCATGTGACAGATGGCAGCAGAGGGACAGTCTGACAAAAATGCGTCTGACATGGGAATATGATACTGAATTCCTCCATGTGGAAAAGACTGCACCCACTGACATTCATTAACACATTTAGGGAGACCAAACAGTGAAAGTGGAGGAGCGGTGCACTTCAACGGTAGCAACTGTGGGTTAATTCAGATGGTGCAGATTTTTACAAGCGTGGTATGCAGACTCTTGTTTGTCACTGGCAAAAATGCATAGTTAATGGTGATGACTGCTGAAAAAGAGAGTTTTGTGTCTCCAAATTTGCTTTATGAAATAGCGTTATTGTACTCTTATATTTTCCATGGAAATAAATAGGAAATTACTTTTGAAGTGCCCTACATTCTAAGAAAAGGAAAAGGAAGAAAAAAAAATGCAAAGATTATACATTTATATATGTATGTACTTATACATATGTCTACAATACAACTACTTGCCACCCACTGACTGACATCCACACTCCACTCCCTGCTGCCATGACATAATGGCGATGGTTCTTCACTCAGTGGCTAAGGCTGGTTCTGGGCACATACCTGTCACTCAGCAACAACCGAAACATTGGTGTACTGTTAATACCATCTCAGCTGAAACCAGGACAGCCAGTGAATACCATCAGGCCAAGAATCTCAAGGTATTTTTTTCCCCATTGTGAGGGGAAAAGGGCAAGACCTAGTTGAAGATATTGGCCTAAGTGTAGCCCGTATTTCAGTTTCACCATGGCAGAGGTTACCTACTCATTACAGGAGAATTTTGAAATCACTTTAGGAAAACTTCTACTCAGTTCAGTCCTGATAGGCCTTGGAGGAAAATGAAGTCAGCCATCTTACAGAGGAACACTTACTTCTGAGAAACAAAGTAGATAACGTGGTCGTTAATGCTAACTGGACTATCAACTGTTGCTCTGCTTTATGCCCAAGGATGCTTACAAGCCATTCTGACAGAATGCATTACATCTGAGCAAGATCCTTCAGATGCTTCAGAGCTGAAGAACTTTATCCATTACATTAATTCCAAGAATGAGTAACAGTGAGATGGAAGAGTACATGTAACCATCTGATCAGGTACAGCTTCACAACAGTTGTCAAGAAGTAATGAAACGAGGCCTTTCAGTCTTTCTCCAACAGCCATCAAAAGGCAGATCTGATTCCTTTCCCTTATCCCATGCTTCTTGCATGCTTCATTGATGGTTACTAGTTTCTCTGCTGCTCTTTCCAAGGTCTTTTCTTCAGAGAAGTTTCCTGCCAATGCCTTTCCCAGTCCTCATTTGCCTGAGTGCTACAGAATCATGGCATACTTGCCTTGGGCATTGTTCTACAGCTGTACATTTTTTTTGTCTCCACTTTACTCCACATTTGACAGAGAAGGAAATAATGGCATCTATTCTCCCTCTGCTACAGATATTTAACATGAAGACCACAGTTATCACCAAGACTCTTGGCTATTCTCTCCTTTCTCCTTCCAACAGTAAGCCTATAACTGAACTCTGTATCTTTTCCACCTCTACTGAGAGACCCGAGACATCTCATTAGAGAGCAACTTCAGTTTTAACAAATGATTAAACACAAATCCAAACTATGAACTTTTATTTAAAAAAAATCAATATTAAGGAGGAAAAAGCATACAATAAATCCACCCAGAATTTGGAAAATAAATGAAAAGTAATAGGAGGGGCAATATACGGTATCTTGCACCCCAGTCAAGGCAAATGATATGGAGATGGCATCGGGACAGTGGTAGGCAGTTGCTTAGAAGCAGTCAGTAAGGAGATACCTCTGACAGTTTTCTCAATGAGTTGAGTCTGTCTTTGAGATGTAAGTGTGCACTAGCAGGAGCAGAATCTAATATCTTTCTAAGATGTTCTCATTCATCCTCTACAATTAAGCCTCTCCCCTCCATGCTATGATCACCTTCCTAGAATGGAAGAGAGTCCAGAGCATCCAGTGTGTCACTTTATATGAGTGGCAGGCCTCACTTTGAGCTTTTTGTCTGGAGATATTTCTCCTACAGCTGCAGTGACAGAAAGACCCACGCCCAGCTCTTGCAGAAAAGTAGTGTGACCCTGTGGTTGTGTCAAGATTGTGAAGTGGGGTTATATAAAATGTGCGAGGGAAGAGAGTGGGCACATAAAACAGGTTATAGCAGCACCTGTGTTCTGAAAGTGGTACTTAGCGTATTCAGGAATGATTGGTTCTAGCTGCCCTTCTTGCTTCAAGAAATGCATGCAAGAAACGTATTGCTAGGTAGCTGTGATGCACGGTGTCATTTTTAAAGGTGGTGCCATGGCCTCAATAGTCAGTCAAACTACTTGATGCCATGTATGTGAGCTGTTAAGGATGGCCTAGTTCAGGAGGCCTGGTCACAGGAAAGCTACATTGGCAGTGCTTTCAGCATGCATGGTCTGGGTGGTAATGTGGAATGTAGCTCCTGAGATGCAGACTGGCTACCTGGCAGCTGCTGTTTTCTTGACTTTAGTTTGCCTGGCAGGCCATCAGTTCAGGAAACTCCCTCTCTGTGAATCATAGAATTGCTCAGATTGGGAAAGACCTTAAAGATCATCAAGTACAATCACAACCTAACCATACTACCCTAACTCTAACAACCCTCCGCTAAATCATGTCCCTGAGCACCACGTCCAAATGGTTTTTGAACACATCCAGGGATGGTGACTCAACCACCTCCCTGGGGAGATATTTCAGTCTTAACAACCCTTTCTGTAAAAAAGTTTTTCCTGATTTTCAACCTAAACCTAAAAAATCATTGCTTTGACCTGAGAAACAGGGTTGGTCATAATGCTTCTTGCCTGGTGTCATCACATATTATATTTGTCTCCTGAGCTGATCTTGGAAAACTGTCCCCTCTCTTTCACACTTTTTCAAAAAGCTGAGTTACATTAAACTGCAATTTAATACTGCTAATTAAATAATATATATTTGCTGTCTTTTTCAAGTAGATAATTCAGGTTCTCAGTAGTACTAATGATTTTCTTGTTTGTTTGTTTTTTTGTTTGTTTTTTGGTCCTGAATATCCTGACTACTTTACACTGTACCACTTTTGACAAATATAAGGAAGAAGAGTTTGAAGGAAGAAGAATTTGAAGACTAATGCATGCAATAAAAAATGTGACTCATCGTAAAATGTGTTGGTGAAAATAGACAAGTATATTTTAATGTTGCTACAGTTGGGCTTACACACAAAGAGAAGTGATCACTTTGTACAATTAGAAGTAAATTAACACGTAGATATATCTAGCTGAAGTGTAAGACTGAAGAAGAAATAACTCCGTAACAGGTGCGTCTATTAAAATCTTTTCTAACTGATACTTATTTGTTTTCAATTAATTTACTTTCTCCTACCCATCTTGGAGACTTTCCTTGTATCCTCCACCACAGTGTAGGCATTTTGGGAGGAAAACATTATCCTATAGATGTCGATGTATAAAACTCATATTAAATATCATCCATCTGACTGAGTTGTGTTTGTAACAAAGCCAATTTAATTCCACAAACTTTTCAACCAAAGTATAAAAAGAAACCACATTCTCCCTTTAGATTTACTGGACTTCCAGAACAGTTACTTCTTCTGAGTGCTTTCGGAAGGATGGGATGGAAACACAATTTGTGAAAGTGCAGGGAAGGAAGGTTACTCCAATGAAGGGCTTTATCTTTGCATAATCCTAATAGAAAATGAGTTTCTACTCTTTCTATGAAAACAGACATCTCCTTTTTAAATCCCTCCTTTTAAAAATATTATTTAATTTTTACTTTCCTAATTATTTAAGATCTGCAAATAAAATTTCCTCAGGATTGATAATGTATCTTTTTTTAATCAGTTTTTTTCTAGTCATGGTCAGCTGTATCACAGAAAATATTTTTTTAACGAGGGACATTACATCAGAATTAGCTGAAATTCATAGCCCTTCCATAACACGAGTGTCTCCCATGCATCCTATAACTTTCTTATATTTTATCTAGCTAGGCCATTATCCTGATAGATTTATCTCTTTTTCTGCACACCTCATTATTCTGAGAATGTACAGCATCTCTACTTGTCAAGTATCAGCTCTCATTTTGGTTTCATTTAACTTCTGGAACTCCTCTAATAATACCTTCAAATGTGTATTCAATCATGTTCAAAAACTTTCTATTTTTGCTGGTTCTTTCACTGAAATTAAAATTTTACATAGGTGAAAAATCTCCATGGTTTTTATGGATGAACAATTTTATAAGGGAAGAAGTAGTAAAGGAAATTAGCTGTTCAGAATTATGCCATTTATGAGAGCCAGCTTTCAATCCAACTAAAATTCCAAGATCTAAAGGATAAAAGCCCAGAATACTGCGTTGTTTTTATGAATCTGAAATGAAAACTAGCAGCATACTTTTCATAATAAACAAAAAATTTGCAATTTAACAACAGCAACAACAAAAAAGTTCTAGCAACTTATAACATCATGGGGAAAAGATGAGCTGGAATTAGAATGATGTCATGAATGACATGGTTATATTTGTTTTTGTTAGTTAACTATTTGACAGATTTTATTGTGAATGTAACGAGTGGTGCACATTCTTTGAAAGGGACGGAATGACTGACTTCAGCTATTGCAAAGAATCATGTTAAACTTGCATAAGTAAATTTATTCTTGCTAAAGTTTATGGTTTTGAGTGATAATTAAACTAAGTAATTGCTATGAATGAATATATACCTAAGATATTTATTCATTCTTGCATTCCAAAAAAGGAGATATATGCATATATTTCTCACTTTGTTTTTAGCCATATGCATTAGAAATCTAAGCAAATAATGAAATCCACATGATGCCAAATACAAGCTGTTATTTTAACCAATTTAAATGATTAAAATGTCATTATGATTTCTGACTTTTATCAAAAGAGGCAAGATTTTTTTTGCTTAGCCATTTAAATTTGAGAAGGCTGACTCCAGTTTCATCTGATCAAATACATGTTAATACCTTGCAGATCACCTTTCAGCCTTTTTGTGGTTACTGCAGAGAAATAGGGATTTGTAGGAATTAACAATAGATTACATTGGATTCTCAAATGAATCATGCTTTGTGTTTATTTCTGTCCATTAATTACAACTTAGTTTTCAGTGATTTAAATATATGCAGATGTTTTACACTGACATAAAATTTAAAAATAAGAATCAAATGAAATTAGTTTTATTCTTAGTTTGTTTAGATTTGTGGGTTCATCTATACAATCAATATAGCCTATTTTAACTAGTGTTAGCAATACAAGCAGAGCATGCTTAATGAAGTTTTATTTCTGTGGTCTTCAATAGTCCAAGTAAGTTTTGTTTAATTAAGCAATTCATGACCACACCCCTTAGAACTGTTGCACTGTAGGACAGAGGGAAGTCTATAACAATGCCAGTGACAATGAACCAAGAGAGAAAAATGTCTTTTTAAAAGAATAAAACACCAACTAAAAGTGTTCTGTCCACTTTTCAACATCAGAAGGATTTTTTTGTGTTTCACTTACGCTTTCTGTAATTTTAGAGGAAACTGTGCCCAGAGGTAGTCATGAAAAAGTTAAGGAAAAAAAAAGGGATCAACTCCACTGTACAATCTAACTTAAAAAATATGTATATATATATATAAGTAAATTGAGTTATTTCTGTTTCTTACATGAAGCATTAAAGTGTTTTAATGTATGAAATTCTATATGACAATTAATAATGTCAGTACAAAAATCTTGTTTAAAAGCTATGAAAGGGAATGCATAGCAGAATTAAATTCAAACAATGAAATTTAAGGTAAATCTTGTGCAATTTGTCCTGTTTAAAATTGTCTTACTTTACAAGACATGGATTCTTACTTCCGACCACTTTATTTTCTTAATGTGTAAGATGTCTGTCTAATTACCTGGACTAGATTTAACACTCAGGTTTTGATGTCTTCAAAATATCACAATAATAAATGGTCTAACATACTTTCTACCTTAGTCTTCAGAGGGGAGAAAGCAAAGATTTTAGGGAAAAAATTAATTGCCTATTTGGATCCCACATAAATTGTGAGACAATTAGACTAAATTATTTTGTTTGGAGAAAAATTTCCAGAATGTCACAGTAAATTATGAATCTTTGAGTCATTTTCCAATTTAATTTCATGACTATAATTTAAATATTTGTGAAAATTTTATGTAAGAAACAACAAAAATCCTAACTTTCAGTTATCTGACAATAATTGGAGGGTTTTAGGTTTAAGTTTCTTTTGCTTCTCCAGAGTTGTCTGTCTCTGATAAATTCCAGAAGACTTTCTGGTAATTTTATTTAGACAGTATACATTATTCTGTTTATCAGATGTAGAAAACAAGCTTACAAAACGGAGAAGAATAAGACAGGCTGACGGGATGTGATAGACAAAGTAAAATGATATCTACTCAAAATATTTCATGGCTTTTTTCTCAAAACTCATCTGCAATTTTTCAATCTTCTTTTTATTCAATCAATGTCAAATAAAATGCCAGAAACATGATTAATTTCAATCTTCTTTTTTTGACAAAAGTTGTGATAAGATGAAAATCTTAACAAACAAACAAAAAAAAACCACAAGATTTCTACTTCATATGTTAAAATTCTGTTCATTTTTAGTGATCTGGTTCTATCAAAATTTGGTTTAAATTAAAATCAATTAGATGCTTATAATGATATTAGAGAACTAACAGTGTAGCTGCCTAACAGAGAACTATGTCTCTTGTAACAATCTGTCCTAATTTGGGCATCTGAGTTATACAGATGGATTTTTTTCTTCAATTATTTAACTATTCATAATAATGGATTTGCAGGCAAATTAAAGTTTGGAGACTTGAAAAGACTAGAGGAACTTTTTGTCGTGTATAAATAAGCATGTCCTGAGTTGCCTGGAATACTGGAACCCGACTTGTCAGCAATGTGTTATCCATCATCATCTCAAGGGCAGGGAAATAATGACTGCATGCTGAATAGGCATCAGTACTCAGACTTCTGACCATAAAGTCCCTTCAGTGTCAATGTTTCTTTTTATGGGAGGGAACAGAACTTCCTCAGTCTTGCCACCATGTGACTACTCAGGCTTTACCTCAACCCATATTCCAGAACACAGAAAGGATTCTAACAATTAGAGTTTTGTGACAGAAATATTGAAAATTTGATCACACTAGAATGCTGAATATACTTTTTGATTACATTTTGTATTTTGGCTGCAATAGTACTATGTTTTGTGTTGTTGTGGATGGTAATGTTGTACCTCTATTTGTTATAATGTATGGTTATTGTTAAATGTATGATTGTCACTTTTCTCCCTTCTATTCATTATGTAACATTCGTGTCACGACTTCTGAAGAATCACCGGGTGGTGTCTGTGGCAAGTTGATATTGTGTGCTGTTGCAGCTCTTCTGTTTGTTTCTTGTATGGTTCATGTTTTATTCAAGATGCTGTATCCACTATTTACTTTTTAATTGCTCCAACTGAGGACAAATCCAGCATACCAGGGCAACATTTCTAAACAAGTCTGAAAAATCTTTTGTAATGATTGTGTGTGTGAAACATTTGATTCTCTGCCCCTCTCCATCTATCCTTATGCCTGCTACCTTTTCCTCACCATCACGGATCATCTATGTCCCATTTTTAAGCAACCTTTGAGTCACGGGGTGGTGTAAGAGATTATTCTTTTATGCCATTGCCTCAAAGCTTGCTGAAGAACAAGTCCAAGTAAGTTCTTTACCAGGCTTGTGAAATCCTCTGTCTGAGGGACACCGATGGGCAAGACCAGGGGCAACGAGAGAGAGATAAACCGCAGATTAATGGCCAGGAAGCAGTCTTTTGTGTGGACTTATCTTAAGGAAGATGGCATCTCAGGGGGTGCTGAATATGACTCTTACCCAAGCAACCAGAAATGCCAGCTGGCAGAAGAAGGATAAAAAGGGGACCTACAACCATGAAGTTAATGTTTCTGACAATAGATTCCTCATGAAGAGGAGAGGGTTTTTCAGACATGAGAACCCTCACGTCCTGCCCCTCTTCCTCCTGGACCTACTCTGTCGCTGCACCTTCTTGCTTCCTAAGGCTGGCCATGCTGCTGCTGCTGCTCTCTCCCAAAAGGTTTCTGACAAAAGATTCCTCACAACCTGAGACCTGCATGCTGAAGAAGAACAAGAAGGTGTCTGCCATCAGATCCCTCACTATAGAATGCCTGCATGCTCACAGACTCTCCCGGGCCTGCTACCTGAGTCCTGCTGCTTCCTTCTGGACTTACCCTGCGGCTTCTTCCTGATACCTCCTTGCTGCCTAAGGCCAGCCATGCAATTGCTGCTGCTCTCCCCTCCACGCTTTTGCCTTGGACCATTAGAACGTCATGCAGCGGGACCACTGCTGGATCCTGGTGGTGACTATTCCCACTTTATGCAATTCTTGCTTATTTCCTATCTTTTCTATCCCCTATCTTCCCTTCCCCATCACCCTAATTCATAATAGTCACTGTCCTTCCCTTCCCCATCTCCCTGATTAGGATTTGTAATAAACTGGTTGGACCAACATTTGAACCATTGTTTCTTAATCTCATGCCATGTATATATATATCAAAGAACCTCCTCACCCTCCTATAAATTGGAGCGAGACACCAGCATGGTTTAAAAGCCAGGTATTAACCTACCTGTAACTCCAGAGTGCCTAAAATGAATGCTATTTTTGGAAATTTCCTATCCATTTGAAATTCTCTTGCAAAGGCCAGAGAAGGAGTTCAGTTTTGTATCCTAAAACTTACAGTATTTTCCTGGGAAATAAGAATTCAGATGGGACTTTTAATGTTTTAAAACTAACTTTCCAGTAAGATAATCCAATTCTCACAGGAGAACGTTAGTATAAATTGCTTATGAAAGGGACCTGATAGGTCATTGAGAGGATTTTCAAAGCTTTGCAATCACCATCTATATGTGAAATCATATTTCTAATGGCTATTAATGATTTTGAAAATCTCTCATGACTCAATTTGCAACTTGTATGTAAATAAGCATTTTAAGAGTATGTAATAGAAATACAGTAAAAGAATCATACTAATTGAAAGAGCATGATGAATAACTTTAATAGGAATCGAAAAACAATTATTTTTTTCTAATATTAGGACTTGTAAAAATGGCTTGGTATGGCTTGGCGGAAAGACTTATTTCCTATCTTTATTAAGAATCCAAAATTAAGTTTCAAACCGCTGGAGAAATAACTAATTTCCTGAATGTCTTCTAGGCTTGGGTTTTTCAACAGCACACTTCTCCATGTCTTGAAACTCCCATTTTAATCTTCACCAAGAAAATCTCTCTTAATTCAAAAGACACTAGCTGTTAATCAGGAGTTGTGATAAGGTTAATGCTCCCTTTAGGGAAAAAACCATCCCTGAAGGAGAGTCTTGGACATTTTAGTCCTGGTTATTAGCCAAGCAGCCTCCATGTAGTGCCCTAGGTCTTTTTTATTTTTTTTTCCTCCCCTAAAAAGCAAAGCCTTGCACAAAAGCTAGCAATTTATTCTCTCTGAAGCAGCCCGGCCACAATATTTCTGTAGCTTCAGTGTAATGAAAACAACTTACATGAGCTGTCAAGCCTTATCATTCAAATAACTCCTAAATACTTCACCACAGAAAGTTAAACATGGTGATTAATACTTTAACATCTGTTGCACATTGTCATGTATCCTGCAATTGCCTACCAGCTAAAACAGTATCTCATTTTGCAGCAACATTTATCAATTTTCATCTGCTTCTTTGCTGGAATTCTAGCTGATCTAAGCCCCTATATCACTTATATTCTAAAAGATAAGCTAATAATCAAAAATCTTATCTCCAAAGAATATATATGGCATGTACTTTGTCAAGTATAAAGAGTTCCTGTCCTGTTTTAGACTTCTCTTATCTAATTGAAGATTCAGTTTTAGAAACATTTACTCACAATAAATAGTTGAGGGGAATGCCTCAGGACATTCCTACTTGGATGAATTATTAACGAGGGGGGAGAAAGATCAGAATTCAACAATTGCATTTGTTTCATTTAATGAAATCAATTTCTTGGATGGAGTTCTACAGTGTCATGGTTTTGTGTTTTTTTGTTTTTGGTATTCCACAACAAAACATCATGCAGTACACTGGGAGTTAAAGTATTAATGCTCCAATTCCAGGTACCTGTCCCTATACATTATGGAAGTCATGGGAATTGATCCTTCCGGGTGGGGCGGATTCTTACTACCTTGCAGTGGGTGCTGGAGGATGCTTTCCTAGCTGCTCCAAGCTTTTCAGGTTTGACTCTGTCTCAGGAACTCTCTCTCTCTCTCCTATTTTATTTGACTTATTAGTCTCAATTTCAATTAGATTGTATTATATTGTGTTATCTTGCATTCCAATATCATAGTAAAATAAGTTTTCCTCCATAGATCATTGCCGCTGTTTTTTTTTTCCTTCCTTGAACCCAGCTCCCATCTCCCTATCCCTTTTCCCTTTTCCTTCCCATTTTGTGGGGCCCCCCTGTCATGGGCATAGATTGATCTAGTTAACTCCGTGACACAGTTAATAAGATATGTGATTTTGAAGCAAACAACTGGCTATTTCATGAACTGAAGGATAAGTTCACACTCACTTTTCACTAGGTGTCTGATTTCTCATCCTTGAGGTCTGCACATATTACTTTTTGCCAAGGAAGACTTTGTAATTTCAAAGCACAACATGTGCATCCTACTGTCTCTCTACATGTCTTATTTGACACGTCAGAACGAATGAAACAGTTTTTAAGAGTAACACTAACTGCAGTTCAAATAATTTGGTAGATCCAATTAATAAGGATGTTTTAGAGTTCTTGTTCACACTATCAGAGACTTAATGGAATTGTTCGGGTATTCTAGCTCAGTGGCATTTACAAAATACCTAAATTAATAAGGCACCTAATTCTCACTGTCTAGCAGGATGTATTAAATGATTAAATGACTTGTCTGCTAACAGCACTTCCACAAATCCTAGGATGTGCAAATGTAAGTATTGTACTTTATTGTCATTTTCTATTACATAAATGTTCCTAATGAAGTAGAATTTTCATAAAGGCTCAAAGAAGCTGCATATAAAGCCTCTTCTTATCATAAGATATTGTAGATACATCTTCATCTTCCTTTATTATCCACATTGTGATTGCCTTATTGTATAGATAATTAAATAATTCACAAATGATTGTGGGATTCGAATTTTTGATTTATGTAAAAAAAACATTTGGCCATTTGATCTTAATTTTTATTTTATAATCCTTTCTTTACATGGCAGACTCTCTCTGGCAGTTTTGTTTATTCTAAATTTTTGAAAAGAAACTGACTTTAGACATAACATCTTACACTAGCATCCCATCAGATCTCACAAGCTATGTTGGGTCAGGATGGACTCATACTAAGATTCCTTACAAACATTGAGAGCCATTAGAAAATCTAAATCAATATACAGTACATCACTAGAGGGTAATATACTCCTAAAAAGTGTTATTTTTTTATATACATTAAAAACAGATGCCTTGACACCTACAAAATCTTGTGACAGAAATAGTACTGAATTATTATGCCTCCGTTTTGGGTATTGTGTTTGGAATGTTAACATTTTCAATAGTTGGATTGCCATTATTAAAATATTTCCAGTGCTGGAAAACTATGTCATCTTAGTTGACCTAAACTTCACTTGTAAAATGGAAGCTCATAAGATATCAGTCTTTATGAAACTTTTGGCCACCATCTGTTGAAAACTTCTCCTCCAAGATCAAGTAAGTAGTAACTGACATTTAAGTATTTCTAGGATTTTCTTTGATGATAAGATCAAGATTACATTAACCTTCCCATATTAACCTAGGGAAGAAATTCTCCTGTTTTTCACTGAGTACTGCTGATTCTTCTTGGAGAGAACATAAATTTATTTGACACAAAGACTCTCCCTAATTACACAATGGGCATAGAGTTTGGCCTAAGTCATGATATTTTTATACATCTTCAGTTTAAGCTAATGTCTAACTGAGAAGAAAATAAAGAGTTGAGCTACTCTAAGATTCTTTTAATGCAAGACTTCTCCTGTCTTAGATGCTTATGAGAAGGCATGAAAAAAGCCTCTAAAAGCAGATCTTCCTTTAAAATACTATTTAAACCTCCTATATACCGTATTGAAGTATGAGTTCAATGAACAAATTAATGCATTAAATAGCAACAAGACATAAAAGCAACTATTTTGAACTCAATCTACATGAAATACTCAAGTTTAATATGTCCGAACCTATCTACCATTAACTCAAATCTCAAATTAGGCAAATAACCTTCCTCAACACAACATAAAAATTAGGCCCTGAAGAGCAAGATTCACAGAAGTTAGCTACCAGAGCTATGAGCTGCCTGTTTGCCTGTCAGATGCTCCCTCTGCCTCTAAACTACCACTGATTATTCATGTTGGAAACATTTGTATGACCATTTAAATTCCAGTCATGTGAATCCTCTCCCAGGGCTAGGTGAACTTGCTTTTTTACGCGCTCAAGAGAAGAGATTCTTGATACAATAGACTAACAACTCCGTTACTCCAGGATGGTCACTTCCTCCTTTTTGTGGATCACTGTAATTATTTATGTTGGAATAGCAAGCAGGAAGGGAGAAAAGACAAAAGAAAGGAAAGAAGGAAGGAAGGAAGGGAGGAAGGAAGGAATTAAAAAAGGAAGGAAAGATGGAAGGAATGAAGGAAGGTTAAGATTTCCCTAAATCCATCTTCTTTTGGTATGGTTAATGTTTCACTTTGTATTGAGTGAAGATCTTGAGGCCTAAGATCTGTGCTTCGTTCTGTAAAGTTCACTTGTCACTGAAGCAGCTGTAACCATGTTTTCTCAACTTTGATCATGCTTCCTTCTTCCTAAGCAAGTGAGAGATTTACAGACTCATTTTCTACCTCATTTGTTAGCCAGTCCAGAACATCAGGTAGTCTGAAACAGGGAGAGAAAAGTAGAGTCCTATAGACGCTACATATCTATACCTGGCCTGCATAGAATCATAGAATCATAGTGTTAATGAAAATAAGAATTTTTGATATTACTTAACACATTTTGATTTTACTTTTAATAAGAACTTATATTTGTGATGCTATTTTGTGGTTGCTATAGATCTGTGCGTAGCTGTCTATGAGAAAGCGGGAACATAAAGATGATAATACAGAAAACAGTTTATTCTGTCTCTAGAAATGCCTGGGGCTGCATAGTCTGACTTGAACATTTGCTGTGAATATAGTATTATTACTCATCTATTCTGCATAATGGTAACAATTGCTCTGGTAAGAAGAATGCAAGAGAGTTATCTGAAACATCTAGATTAATTTTAACCTGCTGTTGGCTGAATAGAACATGCATGCCTTCTATAGTATCCCAAAGAGTTTATATTTAAAATAATTGAGGAAGAAGGATAACTTCTAAAGGAAGAACTTAGTAGGCTTTTACTGAAAACTATGACTCCTCAATTTTTTATTTTTTATTTTTTTTCTAAACTAAGAGATACTAATATCATCTTGATTGCAATGAAAATACACCTATGTCCTGCTTGTGTCAAATTGCTTATTGGGGAAATAATCAGATTTTTTTTAGATGTAGATGTTATTCTGATTATTGAGAATTTGTTCAGCTTGATTTTTCCTTTAAGTTTTTGTTTTGAAGCCTCCAGTATAGAAACATTATTAAGAGATAACTTTGAGTATTTCTCATGTTCAGCAACTTGATGGTTCAGTTTAGCTGTGATAGGATACATCAGTCAAGTGAAATTGTTTCCTATCTCTAAGCATATGATATAAACTCCTAAGAAATGTATTTTAAAACCCAGAAAAGAGTGCAATATTTATTTTAAGATCTAGACCTTGCCTACAGCATTGTTCCTACAGTATTCAGTTATAATGAGATTTATAGGGATAAGTGCAGTGAGCAATTGTTATGTCTCATCTTCAAATTTAAAGAAAGTTTTGCATGCAGAAGGTGACTTCATGGACTTCTGTGGCTCATTTCCCTGCCCCTGGGATATTTTGAAACATGCTCTGTCTGTTTAAGACCATATAAATCCAAGATTACATTTGGCTAGGAACTGTTTTGCTTTACCTTCCCTTAATCTCACTCTTAAACACATAAAAGACAAACTAATATTTCTCTTTTCCTTGAAAATTTATCTTCATACTTTTAACTTGTAAGAAGTAGTCATTTCTAGCAAACATTTTTTATTTTCAGAAAATTCAAAAGTTGACACCAAATCTTAGCCTAAATAAAATTTTCTTTTAAAATATACTTTACATCACCTTTTTCCCCCCCCCCCATTACAAATCTAAGTTCCTATTTTCAAAACCATCACCAATGAAAATACTCCTTTCTGGTTCATTCATCATCAGTTCTTAAATGAAGACTGAGTTTCCAGTTATTTAAAAAAAAAAAAAAAAAAAAAAAAAAAAGGAAAAGGAAAAGGAAAAAAGAAAAAAGAAAAAAAGAAAACAGAAAAAGATGTTATGGATATTCCCAGAATCGGAAATTAAAATTCCACAAACTTCCATAAGTAAAATTTCATCCAGCTCGAGACATTTCCACTATTAAACACATAAGTAACATGATGAGAGAGAACATACTGCTGTTCCTACAATGAGATATTGATCTAATATCAGTAATCTACAGGATCACCATCTCTAAATTAAATCTAAGAGAGTTGCTAGTTTCTTACAGCTCTTAAGGGACTCCAAGTCAATAACAGTAATGTTTGGCATTTGTGTAACACAGCATTTTGAGGTACCTTATAGATAATTAATTATACCTCACAATAACTTTTGTAACTAGTAATAAATGGGGTACTACATTATTGACCTCAGAGGCAACATCTCCTTTTTTTTTTTTTTTTTCCTGGTAGTCAAGCAATCTAAATGATATTTTTTGATCTTCTAGTCACACTGACATAACTAATGAGGCATTGGCACAGTCTGTCCAGGGAGGTGGTGAAGCCACCATCCCTGGAGATGTCCAAGAAACATGTTGATGTGACACTGAGAGACATTTTTAGTGGGCATGGTAGTGATGGGCCGGGGTTGGTCTAGATGATCTTAGAGGTCTTTTAATGATTCTAGGATTCTCTAAGTCTTGTGTACTGAAGGTGACCACCACATAAAGTCAACTTATTTATCTGGAAGGAGTTTTGCATACACCACAAACACAGAGAGGACCTGAGCAGGCCCTCACAGGCACCCTCATTCACTAAATTATTAATGCAACATTTTAAGAGAAGCAAAAAATGTAAAACCGCTTAGTTTATAATGTCTACAACAGAGGATATACTCACTGGCTTAAAATTACAGCAAACTTTTCCCAGTATTTTTGATTAACTATGAAAATTTCTGACTCCTTTATTGGTATAGGTTAATAAACTGTGTTTCTAGAGAAATTATTTCTTGAGGAGAAAAGAAGAGGTGTTTTTTGAGAAATTTTTAAGCTTCCAAAATCCTACTCACTTTCCCTTATTAGAAAAAAAAAAAAAAGAAAGAAATATAAAAGTGAAACAAGACAAGACAAACAACAACAACAGCAACAAAAGACAAAGAAAAGAACAGAAAAAAAATAAATGAACAAAATACATTATTTCAAATACGGTTTGGGACGTTTATACCTCTTGGATGGAAAATTGCCACATTTTAGAGGCTAATAAAAAAAAATTGAAATTAAAAAGTATAAATGTTTGTAAACAACATTTTTTTAATGGGCAATGTTACTTATGAGGTTTTTTACACCTAATGCACTAAGTTACCTAACAATCTGCCTTTTAGGGTAACCTATACCCCAACAGAAAGCTTCTCAACTTTGTGAAAGCACAAAGTAGACCAGACACTTCTGAGATTTCCAAAGATGCCACTGCATCCTAAGGATCATTCTCCTCAATGTAGTGCCTACCTTTTACTCATTTGTCTCACTCACCAAAAAACTGACACTCCCAGAGAAGGATTAGGATTCAAGTGTTTTAATTACCCACTGTCTTGAACCAGAGCATTGTTCCGTCTGTTCGTCTTGAGTACAAAAGAAGTGAAGAATTTATTTCAAGATGGGTGCCTAATTTTATGAGCTTTTCCTGTGTTGCCCCATGAAAGCCTGGGGTGGAATGATATTTATTTATGAACCAGATGGGATTATAACATGCTTGCATTAGCATTCATTTCATGACTTTTATTTTTTTCCCTGACTAGAAGAACTGCCTACACCCCTGCTCACCATGGCAACTAAAGAATCTAGCAGCAGACTCAAGGCAGGAAAAACATGAGAAAAAAAAAGAGCTTGAAAATATCCCTTGATACTAAAATTGGTTTTGTTTTCAAAGCAACACACTATGTAATTGTAAGAGAAAGAGAGCTATCTACCTATATGCCTGTTGGAATCACCCAGCATGGGAGGAGTACAAAAAGAGTGTGGATGTTTGCATGTTATACTGGAGTATGTTAAGGGTAGGTGGCACTTATTTTGAAAGCATATTTTGACTACTGAGGGAGGATGAGATGTTGACAGTGATATGTGGATGTTTCTGAGGAAAAGAAGACATTCATATGTACTAGATGAAAGCCATAGCAATTTTGTTTGAAAAGATTTCCTTCTGTTCCTGGGTTGGTGCAATAAACAAAACTGTTGACAAATATTTATCATCATGTCTAAACATACAGAAAGAACAAACCAAAGTTTTTCAACCACTGTCAGAATGAAAACAGACACTGGAGAGTTTGCTAACACCATAGCCAAATTCTGCACGAGAAATATCAGCCTTGTGGATTGTAATTACTTGTATAAAGAACTTGTGTTTATAGAAATAATTCTGAATACATTTCTAAAGAAGAGTATTTTAAGTATCACCTGGACACAAATTTGAACAATAATTCAATAATTAAAACAATTATAAAGCATACTGTTGCTTTTCCAGACAGAGAATCACATGTTCTAGAAGTAAGAAAGGAAAAACAGGAGGAAAAAAAAAAGAAACAAGCAACTAATACTGTCTCATCTTATAAAGAGGAGTTAATACCAAAATTTGTGTCTTAAAAAAAATTCAAAGAACTCTTTTTTATGTCTGTGGGAAAATCATTTGATTAATGTAGGTAAAGAAAACAATCTGATGTGCATTAATCTAATCACAGCAAAAAAGCTCACTGGAAGTTTTCTTCTATAAAATTGGTTATATGATATTAGTCTTAATGAGAGGACAGCCCATAAATAACTTTCCTAGTTTGCTATCAGTTACATATGCTTCCTACTGATCATAATAAAATAAGGAACAAATTGATCTCCAGGATAATTTTCTACCAATTTTAAATGCAGTTATTTTTATATAATGAAAAGAGCCTTGAAAAGGTAGGCTCTGCTGTTGAGAGGCTGGCGCTCACAAACTCCTCACATTCTCAATAGATTCATTATAATATTTTGTTTTCCTAAGAACATACTTCCTATATTCTTCATGTGGAAAGCAAGCTGTGATTACCCAATACAGGAGAGAAACGGATGGGATTCAGATTAGCTTCATAAAATGAAGTTCACACCTGTGTCTACAGTGCAAATGGCAGCCATTGCCAAAAAGAAATAAAATAAAATAAAATAAAATAAAATAAAATAAAATAAAATAAAATAAAAAGATGGTCTTAGTTTTGCCTGCAAAGTTTGAATATGTGGTTATCAACTTTGATAAGACTAATAAGACAGTAATGTGCATGTGTTGAGAAATACTGGATGAATTTTGTTTTTTTTTTCTTTTTGTCTACATTCACCACACTGCATTTTAATTTTAATTTCAATTTCTTTGCAATTTGTGTCTTAATTATCCAATTTTTTTTTTCTCTCTCAGTGAATGCAAGTTGCAGGAGAATGAAGGACAGGACAGACAATATAGAGAAAATGGATGTAGTGCTAGAGAAAGTGGATACAGAGTTTAAGACAAACAAAAGAAACTGTGTCTAAAGTAAAGGAGTGGAAAACTATGTACTGATGAAGAAAGGTAATAGTAAAAATGCTGCAATAATGTGGTGAATCAATGGTATGACATTGGCTAAAAAAAAAAATACAAAAAACTCCATTACAGGGCAAGGAAAGGAAAAAAGAGATGAAAAAGGAAAGGAAAAAGAAAAGGAGAGGAATGGAAAATATTTAGGTTAGAAATGCTTGGGGAATGACTGCAAAGGAATTAATCTTGAGGCAAATTTAGAACAGTGTTCTCTACCTTCCTGCAAATTGTGGTGTAGGTAGAAGCCCTGAAGGACAAAGGTTCTAGTCCTCAAATGTAGAACCAGCTTTGAATACCAAGTTAACAGTATTTCAAACAAGGGAAAGAAAAATGTAGATATGCTCTACAGACAGAGAATGAAAATCACCCACAAATCAATACAATGGCTAAGTCTAGGGACAAGGGGAATGGAAACTCATCAGGACAGTGTGAGAGTAAAATCAGACATAACAAGTTGAAACATAAAAGTTATCATTATCGTAAGTATTTACACAAATAAAAGGAGAACAGGATGTAAGTGGACTCCATCTGCAAATATCTTCCTCTGTGACAATAAAGATATCTAGAGCTAAAGTGTTGTTAAAAACATTTTCTTCTGTGTTCAAGAAAAAATTACGTAGGACTTGAGAGTGAAGGCAACATCGGAGATACTGAAACTCTGATTTTTAAATAAAAATTTGCTTGAACGAATATGCTTGAAATGGCAGGTGTCAGAACTAGATCATTTACTCCTATGCATGTCTGATATAGCTTTTTTATTTCCTTCATCTTTTCCTTTCACTTAATATTTACAGTTTCAACTAATGATAATTTAGTCATGGAAGAATGACTAATTTGGACATCTTTTCAAATTAACTTTGTAAAAACTAAAGAAACACTTACATGGAAGAATTTCTGTATAGTTTCATATGCACTTCTGAATAATCAGCCTATATCAGTAAAGTTTGCAATAATCATATTTGTCTAGAGAGAACCGAACTTTTTATTTTCTAATTTTCCTTATTAGTTTCAAAAGAAATGTATTTCCTAGAATTCGGTTGCATACTATTTGTACTATGCTAAAAATAAACAATTAATTTTCTTGTTGTTTTTTTTCAGACACTGGTTAGAAGTGTAGCAGTAAGTAAAATTTGGATAAACTCTCCAATTGGACTTTTTAAGATGAGTAATGAGAATTAGGAAAATTCTATATTCTTCACTTATTCCATTTATCTGGAGATAACAAATATAACTATTTTTTTATTCACTTTCATTTATAAAATTTTAATTATCTGGATAAACATCTTGAATTTGCCATTGAAAATGAAGAAAATATATTTCCACAAGAACAATGAAACTGCCAAAAGTAGAAATTTTTTTTTTAACAATATCACGATATTTTTTCCTGTAAAAGAAAGAAAAATATTTGCTGGAAATTTGCATTCATGTTAGTCCTTTTTCATTATGCAAAATGACATCTCCAAATGCCTGAGGCAGGCATTTCTCATAGAAACCAAATGAAGAAAAAGTGATAAAGAAATTAAAATCTAATAACATAATATGGTAGAATATTTATAAGTGATCAGTAGTGTATTAAGCTGTAAAGAATACTTATCACAGTCACTCTAGTTGGTTATATTCTCTCCTACACAACTACCTAACCTAAGGCTAGATTACTTTGAAATTTGAAAGCAGGTTTCTGAGCATTAGACAGTGCATCAATTATCATAAACAGCTTTAGCATGTGAGCATGCATATATATACTGAGTTAAGCAAGGTATTATCTGCAAGATTTTTTATTTTTAGACACACTTTTCTTCCAGGGTTTCTTTAAATTGTTTTAAAATGAATGATACTGAGGAAGATAACTTCTATACAAATGAACAAAGAGTGCAAGTCAGTCCTTAACGAACATGAATAAGAGAAACTGTACAAAGTAACTTTACATCAGTTGAGAAGCTAAAAAACATCACAGCTTTTGTTCATATCAAACTAATATTACTTAACCATCATCCTGAGCCCAGTAACTAACATCCCTTAATTACAGCCTTTTGATAATATTATTCTTTGAATTATGGTCAAATCACATCTAATTTGAGAGATTCAGGACAGTACTTTTACTTTTCCTACGTAAGTAAAATCTGCACCTGTTCTATAAGTTTTCTTCTAAAGGTAATGCCTCTTGTTTTATGATGTTGGCCCACAAAGTCAGTGTCAAATGCTGTTGTATTGCAGTAGAGGTTGAACATTCCTGCAAATATTCTGTCACATTTTTTGCCATGGAACAGATGGCAGCAGAGGGGCACTGACTTAATGGCATCCACCATAAAGTGAGCATGAAGCAAAAGGATCTCGTTGAACTCCACCATGAGGAAAAAATTGCAAACACTGCCATTCATCAACACTGAATGAACATTTATAGAGACAAACAGTGGATGTGAGCACAGTGAAGTGGTGAGTGGTGCATTTCAGCAGTGGTGACACTGGGATACCTCCACTGGTGCAGATTGTTATGTGCATGGCATGCAGGCTCTCGTTCACCAGTGGTGAAAATGCACAGTGAATGGTGGTGACTGTATTGAAAAAGAGTGCTTTGTAGCTGAGAATTTGCTCTATAAGATAGTGTTATTGTAGTCTTTGTATCTGTTGTAGTTCCCATGGAAATAAATAAGAGGCATTATTTTCAGAGTGACCTATGTAGCTTCAAAAATACAAGAAAATCTGATATTATACTACACAGAACTTGGTTTTAATCAAAATCTACATATAGAGTACCTGTATTATAAAATGAATATTCTAGAAGTCTTGAAGGGAGAAAACAAATTCGAGTGCTGATTGTGTTGCATTTAGTTTTGTGTTAAGAATTTGGGGGAGAGAGATTATTTTCTTTGCCATCAATAGCCCCTTCCCATAAATTAAAGATTTTTTTAAAAGTGCTATCTTTCTGTTGAAGTTTTTGGGATTCCTCCTCACAGTCAGAATTACTTAACATTCAATAGCAGATTCACAGAATGTGTTCCATTTGGGTTTGGAGTGCCAATTGTAAGATACTAAATTTCATCAATTTTATTGCAAATATGTTCTGGGCTACATGAAGCTACATTTATCAAGAAGCCATTCATACAATAAATTCAGCTCTGCTGGAAAAGTCCAGAAATAGTATGCAATAGATATCTAACTGCATACCAGAAATAACAGAAACAAATAAGCTTGCTAATCATCAGCCATCAGTGAGAATGGTATCTTGCCTGACCTTTGGGAGTATTCAACAAATTTGGCTGGTATCCTGTAAAAATTTGCACTGGAGTTTTTCAAGAAGCTTGATGTGGTACTGCCACATATGGGTGCCATTTTATGAGCTTAATTCTAGGAAATCTGAAACATATTTTGATGTAACAAGTATTAGAAGAAATGCTTGATACTCAAGAGATCACCCAGAAAATCAACAAAGACTCAGTTAAAATATGAATTAAACCACCATTTCTCCTTTACTCTTTGAACAAAACTAATTTCCAGTTTTCTCTTTTCCTAGGTTGTTTACTTATCATCCTGAAACTGTAATTTCTAGTAGGATGACTTACTCAGTTATACTCAGTTAATATTAAAAGAGGAAGTGGAGCTCTGTACTGAGAACTAATGAATGAAACATTAGGGAAGAATTTGGTGAGTGGGGGGGGGGGAATCCTTCACAATTACCTATTCTAGGTGAAATGTGAAATTAGACACAATTAAAATGATGTCTAGAAAAAGAGGGAGTCCACAAGATATGATTATAACCTTTTGTTCGCCTGAGGGCACCACAGGACCGTCCTGTTCCTAGCCCCATTCCTGTCCTCCCCACCTTCCCCCAACTCTACCGATATCCCTGGACCCCATTTGAAGCCATCCCAGGATCATCAATTCTTGTCCCAAAGATACTAGAAATGTGCTAGTTTGCTTATTTGTCCCTGCTAATCCTGACTTGTTCACTGGATTTCCCAGGCTGACATTGGACCTGACAAATCTTTTCACTTTGTCTGTCTAAGGAATTTCTTACTATCTGGCCCTAGCTTTGCCTGGGGTAGCAGAGTTTCTACTCTTTCTTCTCCCAGAAAATAACCAGGAAAAGTATATGGAAGGGCAGAAAAAGTTAGAAATTAGATGTACAGTCAGATAAGTAGGAACTAAGAAAAATATGGAAGTGTCCAAGAAAGGAGAGAGAAAGCATGCAAGCAAGAGAAATATCTATTTTCATCTTATTTCTATAGTTTCACTATACCTTTACCAATATTGATTCAAGGTTGAATGGTTTCAGAGGCATTTCATCCACAACATCTATGGTTTATAATTGCTTCTTCATAGAGGAGAGTTGAATAAAAAAAACTATTTTGCAAGCTAAAAATATACCTGAGTAAGAGCAGACACGTGTAAAACAAATTTGGGAACTAAACTGAAAGGAAAGAAGTCTGAGGAAGCAAGCTGAGATCTGGAGATTCAGAACTAGTTTCTCTCACTGATAAAAACCAAAGGAGGCTGTGAACAGATTTGCCAAACAGAATATATAAACACTAATACCTTACAGCACAGTAAAATCTGAAAACTGAGAAGAATAAGAGATAATTCATCCTCAGCATATAGCAAAGATTCATCAACACGACATTGATTAAAATTATTCACACTAATACTTTTGCCATTTAAAAGAAAAAGAAACTCATTACTTTTTCTCAGCTTATGTGAAAGAAGAACACGCCAGCAGCAATCAACTTTCTTCTGTGATATTGACGTCCCAGAAGATTCAGCCTAATCAAGCATTTCACATTGTAACCATCCAGTACACCATCCTCTCTAGATTATCTTGAGCAGAAGTCATGGTCATTTTCTCTGGTCAACTTTTGTCAAAATGGTCAAATTTTCTCTCTTTGTTTTGTTTTTAAATGAATATTACTTTCTGTGAAAGTTTGAGGATCTGAATAAAGATTGATTTTCCCTCTTAGAGAAATTATACATAGTGAAAAAAATGGTCAATTCAATTTTTTTTCCTCAAACTTCTATTGATAACTGTTTAAAGCTCAGACTTGACCAGTAGTTTTTAGTAATTTCAGAAATATGATGATACAGATGTTGAATCTCAACCGTCCCAAGCAAAACTTACAGTCTGATTGAAATCACTATTAAAAAAAATTAGTCTGATGTTAGGCTTCATTTTTTTTATCATCTTTAGGTAATTTCATAAATCTGTTACTTCATAAGAAGTGGAAGTGAGAACTTCGTGTACCCAAAACTTAAAAAGAATTCAGATTAATAGAAACAATTTTCAGTAAAGGTGAGGGTTTTTTTAGACTTCCAAAAGGAGAATCAAAGGGTAAGTCTTCCACTGTTATAGACATTTCTGTGATTCACCTTTCATGAAGATAGACATCTCCAAGAGATAATTAACTAACAAAAAGAAATGTCAGTATCTGTTGAGTTTTAAAAGGAAAAATGATTTCTGTTCAGCTGAAAAACAGTTTGTCCAGAGTCAACAACAATATTTCTTTTATGTGCAGTTTTGAACATTAAAACATATTGCAATCTTTTTAAAAATTTCATTATTTGAGAAAATTATTACCTAAAAATCTACATTTATATTTTGTTACATGCAGGTAGATATTCACTCTATAAAGTGGTACTTATCCATAGACATCATAGTGATGAATACACACATACACCTACATAAACTCTTTTTTACTTTTTACATTTTTTCTCTATCTTATGCAATAGAGCAGAGTAAGTATGCTCTTTAAGTTCATGTGGCAACATCATGGTTACCACACATATAGTATGGTCTGAGATATCTTTTCTTCTTTGGATTTTGTTCATTCTCTCTGAAGACCTTATATTTTCAGTAAGTGCCATATGGACAAAACAGTTCCTGGTAAAATTTTGGACAACAATTAACATAAGCACAGCAGGAGATCCCAACTGTTGACCCCTAAAAGGTGGTTAATCAACAGCATATGGGTTTATTTATCCCAGCATGGCCTTTTAATTAACAGTTCTGGAAAGTGTACTTTTAATGAACACTGTTATAATATGTTGAGAAAATTCTAAATAGTGTAAATGAAACTCCAGCTTGAAACAAAGTAATGTTGTTTATAAGGAAAAAAAATAAAATAAAATCCAACAGTACTTCAGTCCATGAGAAATATTAATATTAACTTCAAACAATGCTAGAGTAACAATGTTCATGTCTGGAATCAGATCTGTATTTCAAAGAAAATCCCTAAGCTACAGAAACTTTGTACTTAGTCTTCAAACTCTTCTTTAAAAAATAAATGTACATTGTAAAATTCACATGTAGAGTAAAAAAATGTCAATAGGACAGGGAGGAAGGTCTCCAATCTTGTGTTTTGGTTTGATCCCACCCTCCATGACATTTACTTTCAAGATGACATTAAAAGATACTTGATAATAGGGTACGTTGAAAGGAGAAGAGAGGACGAAAATAAATAGTGCTATCAAACTAGAAAAGAGAAGCAAACACAAACAAGTACACAAAAGGCACAGGGAAAGTAAACAGAAGAAAAGCAGCTAACATTCAAAGTTCTATTCAACATCTCTATTAATGCATTCAAATTATTTAAGGTGAAACTTAGATAAACTGAACACCTAAGATAAACTATTAAATTATTTAAGGAAAACAGTAGACCAAATTTTTTGGTTGATATAAGCCAAGGCAACTTCTGACAGAAAACTGATTTACATGGATAGCATAATATCTTGTATTTCATACCGAAGAAATTCAAACAGACTGAAGAGTCTCTTCTTTATCTTTCAGTGTGTAAAACTGATAAATGTTTTTGATAATATCACATAAGATTCTTGGTAAGTTTCTTGTAAAATATTTCCCAAAGATGAATGCATATGGAGCTCTTAAGGTTTTCAAATGTGTCCTAAAGCCTTACAAACTGAGACAGTGCATGTGACAGTGTTCTCCCCACCTGTCCCCAGCATCTTCCTTAGCCCGGCCATTATGCCCCAAGCAACCTTACTCAGGACTGATAACAATTCAAGATATTGCCAAAATAGAAAATGACCACAATAGTGTCTCAAACTGGGTGCTTGAAGAATTGATAGTAGACAACTAGTTCAACAGATCCCCGTTAAGCACGCAATAAATATAATGAGTCAATCACATTACCTCATAAATAGTGAGTAGAGTAAGAGTCTCTTGAGTTCTCCCTGCATGACACTTGGTTGCACGATAGGATTGCTCTTTGAGCAGGGACACTGCTTGAGTTACACCTGTGCAGAGATCCTTTATGCCTTGATGTAGGTGGCACATTATGGAATCATAGAATGGCCTGAGTTGAAAAAGGCCATTATGATAACCAAGTTCCAACCCCCTTGCCACGTTCAGGGTCTCCAACCACTAGACCAGGCTGCCCAGAGCCACATCCAGCCTGGCCTTCAGAGATGGGGCATCCACAACCTTGTTCCAGTGTGTCACCACCCTCTGAGTGAAAATACTTCAATTCCCCCTTATCCTATCACTATCCACCCTTGTAAACAGTGTACCCCCTCCTGCTTATATACTCCCTTCAAGAATTGGAAGGTCTATATGTAGCCTATGCTAATTAAAATAAATTTTTCCTCTCAGAAAATAAGTCTGTGGTACCAAGAATTTTAGAATCTTATTAGTTGACATTCTTAATTTCCTTATAGCAAAATGGAAGACTGCCTTACAGAAGGATGCAGATTTGAAGTATACTTAATATCGGGGAAATTCCAAAATGTAGCTAAAGTTACTACCTTTCAAAACTGTTTATCAAAGTTAATCAGCTGAGATTACGCTGCATAATGTGTTAGATTTGTCTTCACAGCAAAACAAAAACAGATTTCTGCTGTATCATTGGTTTGTTTTGCCACATGAAAAATAAGAAAAAACGCGATCAAAGAAGTCACTTATTTTCCGTGCTCTGTTATGAGCTAATGAAGAAAGAGAAAACAATGAAAGCAGGAGAGGGGTCCACTCAAAGTACTAATATTGGAGAAAGGCCGGGGTGGATTGCCCACAAGGAATCTGATAAAACACAGAGAATGGTTTATAACATCTAGATAGAAATGAATGATGTCAGCTATACAGATAGCAAAATTTAAGTATTTTTATACGTGCATGAAGGAGGAAAAGAAAGAAATGTGCAGTCTAAATTACATATGCTATCAACCTCCTGCATACTGAATACTAATTCTTGTTTAAAAAATATTTTAAAATCCTTAGATTGTTACAGAGAGAGCACCTAATTTCATAAAACTGTAGTCAGTACCCTGTAAAAACATACAGGAAAAATTAAATCCTCTGTGACAATTAAGGTAAGTGATTCATACCGCACTGATGATTTGATTTTCAAAATAAGATCAAGACTTATGCAAATCTTCAGTCTTGGATTCTTTCTGTCACTGCTAGTAAAATATTTTGTTTTGGAAAAAAAAAAATTACTTCAGTAGAAGACACTTCTCATTTCATTTTTTAAAATACCAGTTATTTTATAATTATAATAAAAGCATACTTGCTAGAGTAGAAGTATGCTCTGCTGGGTGTATTTTAAAGATTCTAGCATTAGCATTTAGTAAAAAAGTAGACTGTTATCTCAATAAGAAATGCCTTGAATCAGCTTTTCATTCCTGATTGGTACCTGCTTAGTCTTGCTAAGTGAACTAGGACACAGTTATTTCAGGTCCCACTTTTTCTTTTGGACTGTTTCAAGTAAATGAAGAAATGCTTAAAAGTTATTTTCAGTGAGGGCACTTCTTTTGCTATTCACAAAGTGTTTCTTATTTATCTATATTCTCAGCCAGTCACAATAAGCCACCTGATAGAAATCATTTAAAATCATTTAGATCTAAATCTAGAAAACCAAAAACAAAAATAATCTCTGGGCTGCTCTCAGTGTAGTTATCCTGTGAAAGAGTTTGCTACCAGTAAAAATCTAGGAAATACACGTCAAATATCTAAATCCTGCAAGCATATAAGATCACTAATGGTCTAGATTCAATTTGAAGCCCAGCCATGGGATTTTGGCCCAAGTTCTTGCTAATAACCTGAAGGACCAGAACAAAGGGAATTGCAAATTTCTGCTTTAAGAAATGGGTTTCCACTTTTCCCTCTTAGAAATAAAATTTCTGAATCTGATGGGATATAACAAAGTGTACAACCAGTTTTTTTTCTGATGACGCAGCAAGATACTCTGTAGTGCAATTACTGCATATTTCAGAAAATTAGTGATTTGTCATTGATATACTATTCCTACGGCTCCCTGTTTTTTTAATTTTTTCTTGAGTGGAAGAGAGAAACAATGTTTCCTTTACAATTAGGGAGTCGGGGAGTTAGCCAAGTGAAAATTAGTTAGCTTCTGCTGTAACTAATTAAAGTTAAATATTGTTTTCATTAAACTCTCATCAACCTCACATTTTGCTTATCTTCAAGTGTAGGTTTCAAGTGCTGTTTAGGTCTCAGAGGGGGAATACCAACTGTCACACCTGGTTCATCTCCTGTGTTATGCCTTTCTGGTACTGAGTTACTGGGCAGTCTTTCCTTTTCTAGTTTTTAGGAGGGTTTTGGAATGCATTTCATCTCACTTTCTGGTGTTTAAAAAAATTGACCTATTGCTAAGTGCTCACATCATCTGAATCAAAGGAAGCAAGCCCGCATGATTTTTAGTACCTCTTCTTCACTATGATGTGCTTTGTACTAGTGTTCAACACTGGTAACGCTTTATACTTTTTTTTTCTGCACCTTCATGTTTTCAGAATCTGGCTAAATTACATAATACTTAACTATGTGCACCCTAACATTTTTAAGGAAGAATTCCTCTATAAAAAAAGACAAATAACTTTTGCCTTTCCAAAGTGAGGAAATATCAAATAGCCAACCAAAATTTATCTTTCATCAAATATTACAGTGATGTATTTATGATAACTGTGTAGAGCTAGGAAGATTTGCCTTTTTTTCCATAGTTGAACTTTCATTTGCCAAGACAAATACTTAGGAAGAATTCATTTTACCATTATTTACTTTGGATTATTCATCTGAAAAGGAGGAAAAGAGAACAACACTTCAGTGCAGAGTGTACATAGTAGAAAGAAGGTAAAAAGTGCAGTTTTTTCTAAACTGTTATGGGCTGAGAAGTTTGATAAAGGAAAAGGGGATAGAAAACCTCAGCTGTCTATCTGCAGGAATGAAAAGTTATGCAGAGTAAGGAAAAAGCAAGTACACATTGATGACTAAATAATTTCTCTCAGATGAAGACAAACTAGTAATTACCTTTAATCATTTGAATTTTAATGAATAATTATTCTAGTGTTTTCTGTAATTTTGAGAATTAATTTATTTCTGTGTTCAAAATGCATGTAATCAACTTATCACTTTAAGGTAATGATATTCCCATGCCTTCCTTATATTTTGATACAGAAATCTTGAAGAAGATTTAGTTCTTGAAAACAACTCCAGAAAAACAAATTTGTATAAGTACATAGCCTGCAGCAAGACAGTATTAGAAAACAGCCATCAGAAACTGGTCTGCATGTATAATCATTCTAGTTTTAATCATGTTAAGGTGTATCTTGTTACAAGCATACATTTATGTGTATTCTAATCTGCACTACTTACAACTCCTCAGAGCAAAACCAGAAAACTTTCACATTTCTGATTTTTTTGCTTAGCCATAAAAATACCACCAAACATCTTGACAGATCAAAAGTTATTGCATAATCATATGACTCAGTTCATAAAATAATGGAGGACCATTCAGAAACAATCTCTATCTTTTTACCTTGCCATTCCTATTGGAAGATTACTCAGGAAACTTCTTCCAAAGATGGCTAGAAATTTGAAATATCAAACCTGAGTCTATTCCCTACCAATTCGTAATTAATTTTTCTTTTAACAGTGCCAGCCTTTAAATAATGTTTCCCCTTTCTGTCCTGGGTTTACCCACAGGGTAAAACTCTGTTTTACCTAAAAACAAACAAACAAACAAATAAATATAAGACGTATTTCAGATTTACAGGACACAGGCTGCCCCCTTTCCTGCTCATCTATGTAGTATGTTTCAAATCTAATCTACTCTAGTTAATATTTCAGTTTGTTTCTTTTTCAAGAGCAGAGTGATCAGAATACTTTTGTTTTCATTTGAATATTGTAGCCGATAAATCTTAAGATTTCCACATTTGCATTATACTGACATCTGACAATCTTTTATGACTACACAATCCCTTTGGTTTTCCTTTAGCCCAAATTCTCATTTTGCAGCAGAAATTAAAAACATGATCACTGAATGAATGATATCATACTTGATAACTTAATTATTTCATTACATTTCATCTCTTTATGACATTTAGATCATTCATATATTGACAATATCTTCTACATATTTGATGCCAAAAACAGTTACCTGGTACTCTCACAGCTATACAGGCTGTGGTCAGAAATTAAAATATTAAGCACTGACCTCTCTGAAAATTCTCAATCAGTATCATTACTAAATTCCTTTCAATTCAATATTAATCATAATCTTTACATTTTTTTATGCACCCTACATTTCTCTTTCCTTAGAGAAATTATGTTCTTCAGTTTTACGAGTAATATTGTGTGTTCTTTATCTAGAAAAGGACATACCTCATCAAAGAAAATATCAGATGAATACAGCAGGATGGACTTGGTAAATCTGAAGAGTTGTTTGTTTTGTTGTTGTTGTTGTTTTCCAGTTTCCTACTGAAAGAAATGATTTTATTATTTTTTTTTTTTTAAAGGAAAAGCTTTTCTAAAACATTTATACTATTGGAATAAGACTAATGATGATTTCTATTTTTGAGTTCTTTACCTTCTTTTCAAGAAGGTAAAGAACTTTTAATACTGTTTAATACTTTTAATACTGTTCAGCAGCATAGTACAATTTCATTTTAAAAAGTTACAAAAATCTTTGCCATTTGAAGACCTTCTAACAACAGCAATGAAGTGACAGCTTCTGCTCAGAAACACAGCTACCAGGATTCTGAAACACCAACTACTTTTCCTATCACGTGTTCTGAAGAGAAAACATAAAATTTTCTTATTCAATAGAAAATTAATTGTCTGAGGGGCTTTGACTAATCACTGCAGTTCTCTTTTAATTGCCAATTTTTTGCAGAAGCTTCCAGTAACACAAGCATGTAGCAGTATCCTCACTGTGAGTGTAAAGAAAGATCTCATGTGTATCAAGGTAGGGAATGTAGCTGCAGTCTGGTTGGAGTCTCTGACAGATGCACAACTAAACACAGCACCATGACAGTGAGCAATGCATGAGCCAGAGAGATGTGAACATGGGGAGTAGTCTGTAACAGTCAGAGCCCACTAAGTCATAAACTGCCAATAAACTGAAATTTAGTAATCTAGAAGTGTATTTCATTTATATGAGTAATTGTCTTCCTTTAAGTGCACTTCAGCTTTTTTGTCTGTCAGTGGACTGATTTGCTACTGATTTCAGTACAGATAATATCTTTTCAGAGGAATGTGGGATATAGATCAGCTGATTAATTCTCAGTTACACCCAAAATAGAATATTTCTTAACAAAATACCAAATGATTCAGGTCAACTTTGAATATTGTCTGATTATGCGACAGTGTTGTTGCTGGTGAGATGCTGGAACAGGCTGGAACAGTCCAGAGAGTTTGTGGATGACCCACCCCTAGAGGTGTTCAAGGCCAGGTTGGATGGGGCCCTGGGCAGCCTGGTCTAATTTTAAATGGGGAGGTTGGTGGCCCTGCCTGTGGCAGGGAGGTTGGAGCTTGATGATCCTTGAGGTCCCTTTCAACCCAGACAATTCTGTGATTCTGTGTGATTCTGTGATTTTGCTGAATATGTGCAAGAAAATTATAAATGTTCTGGAAAACCTGAGCTGAACAAAATAATGATCATTGACTTTGACAGCAAGATCCAACATTCTACCCCTTACTCCCAGAAGTCATATTTAAAGACTACAATATAACTTGCCTCAGTACAATGTATGTCATTTTACTTGTTTACAGGAAGATCACATAAAAAATGTAACCATCTACATTGATGCTAGAGCAGTTTAAGTGCTGTTTTTAAATTTACATTATAGACTAAAATTTATTACTTATACTGAAATCCATCTGGACTTAGTAAAGCGTAATCGAAAGCCCAAAATATAGCTGGGAAGGCAATAAATAAGTTAGCCAACTACAATGTGACCAACAAAATAACAATACAGCCAGCTGCAAGCTGAATGTAGTAGCAACTTCTCAGCAATTAAATATCACTTATGCATGCACAGTTTCTCATCAACTATTTATAACTGCTTTCTTTATTTATATTAAAGATAGGGACAGTGTAACCATATCCAGCAGTATTTTGTTTTAAAGAACAGTAAATAATTTAATAGGTAAAATTACAAGAATTCAGCTAAGTGCCTACAGATGTTGTCTTTTAAACAAAATCCCACTTACAAGAGGAAAGTTGTGAAAGCCTACTTCAAGTAAGTAATGGAATGACAGGAAGACAAGTCAAGAAAATATTTTATGATACCCAAGGCAAAGTCAAGCATACCTCAACTGTGTGGTATTTTACATATCCAGTGAAGAATACTATTCAGGGGTTTGCTAGCAAACTAACATAAATAAATCCCAGTAGAATTCTTGGCAAGTGGGAAGGCCATAAAAAAGATCTGTGGGTCAAATTTAGGTGAGCAGAAAGAAATAAGGATCACTCTGCAAGATGGGGATCAGCTGCATGACTTTTGACACAGGGAGCAGTATAGAAAGAACAGGTGACTTTTTGTTTAAATTGCTTATTTTAGTTTTTATCTAAATCTATCAAACTATCTCAGCACCTCCCTCTCACTAAATATTTCTAAGTTTCATGCAAATGTAATCTGAATATTAAGAAAACCACTGGTTATCTGTGTTTTCCTTCCTTTGTAATTGGAGGATCCTTTCTACTGAAGTTTCTTCAAACAGAAATATTTCACTTATTTCAATAATTCTGGCCTCTGTCAGATTTTTTGTTCAAGCCAAACAGAAAGAGTTAGTTGAATTCTCCACATATAACTTTGTAAAAACTATAAGTTCACAAAACAAACACTATGTTTTATGCAAATAGACTCTGTTGGAAATGCTTCAATTAATCATTTTTATACATCCAATAGAAATAGCTTATCCTTTCTTATACTTTTAACCAAAAGTCTTTGAAAATAACATGAAAAAAAACATTGCTATAAAAATTCAATTTTCTTCAGAACTACCATTAATTTCAGATGTATTAATTTATATTTTAAAATTGGAATGTTCAAATTAAACAAAACTTATGGTTTATCTGTTTTTCTTCCTTTGTTAATTTTCAAGTTGATTTAATTTGGGTCCTACTGAAATTCACCTCCAGTCATATTTTCAATTAAATCATGCTGTTGTACACTAGGAATGTGTGGGACTTCTGTCTCTATAACACAAGCGTTTAGAGCTTGCTTTTATAAACCGCAGCAGAAAGATCTGTCCCGTGGCCAACAATTTCACATGGTGGTGGATCTTAACAAGATTGAAAAAGGAGAACTGGATGAAGTACAGACATACATTTGTATGTATATATATATGTATATATGCATATAATACTCTAATAGAGATTATGCAAAAGTGAAATTTACTGAAGCATCTGAGAGGTCCATTATATTAATTTGGGACGTATTACAGCATCTTGAAATTGCACGGCAGTGACTGTCAGCTAGCCAGACTGCCTAATGTGGAGAATTTCCCTTGTTAGGTACCTTATTAAAGTTCACAGCAGGATTTCTGATTCGTTTCAACATCAAATGAATAGCACAAGCCTTTATTCAAGAGATAACTACAGTCAAACTAGATTATGCCAAATTCCAAAAATGTGCTTTCACAGTTGCCAAAGATGTTCTATCACGTATACTTCTAAGAGACCTGTCAATATGGACCTGATTCACAAAAATTATTTTCCTGGATTAGCTGCACAATTGCCCTATTGACACCACCTTATTTTCACAAGATGATTTAATGTAAGACAAATCGTTTCTTGATTTAGAGTATCTGTGCAATTTTCAGTCCTTTGGAAGTGGTTACTACAGAAAGTAAAACAATGGAAGTCCAGGACAGCCTGCTCTGTTCCCCTGCCATTTTTGAAGATCCTCTTGGATTAGAAGAAAATACTACTGTAATAGTTTTAATATAATTCTAAGCATCATTTACCAGCTTTTAATAAAAGCTATCAGAAAGAGTCTTCTTCGCATAGCACAGGATCCCATAATACATGGGCAGGAAGTAAATAGCTTATCTCCAAGGTAAATCCAAAGTACAGTTCCTTCTACATTTCATTCAGCAAGGAATACATCTCTTGATCGATACCACAAATGAAGTATAGTTCAAGAACCTCAATCATTGGAACAAGTGAAACATGTATTTCACTCCCTTCTCTGCCAGACTGGGCTGATCAGAGAAACAGTTATTGAGAATCAGTGCTATTAAAGGACAGAACTGCTGTGATAACTGCCTTCCAGAACCCTGCTCTCGAAACCACAAGTTAGACACCCGTAATCTCCACACAACGTATGCAGATAGTTAAGTACCTCGGAAAGGCAACTTAAATTGTTTCAAGCGGAATGGGAAGATGCCAATCCAATGCAGCAAACCAGGCAGCAGCTGAAAATTCCACTTGCATTTGAGAGTTGAGCAGCTTACTGAAGGCTGTAAACAGATGCCGCTATGTATGATCAACATCTGGACACAGGAATTGGTGGTAGATAACAACAAACTGTTCTTGCTAGGAGCTGAGTAAGGCTTGTTCTTCATTGATGGTGACTTTTCACTGTTCTTACAAGATATTCATTCACTCAGGGTTAAATCATTCAGGCAGATCTGAATACCACTCTCATGTTGATACCTGTTTTCTACCAAGCATATAATTCTTACAAATTTATTCTGGGTTTCAGCATTGTTCTGTTCTTCCATATAAAGCTACAGTCAACCTCAGGCTCATGAAGCGGTCTCAGACATCCTCTGCTTACAGTGGGAGAAATTTTGCTTTCCTGACCCCTTTCTAGAGATTCAGTGATGTGAGAGACGTGGAAAGCCTGACTCAAAAACTTGTTGAGAACCTCAGCCTTCTCTATGTCTGTTACTGCTATTTCTTTTCCCTCCTTTATCAGAGAGGGTACACCCTCATGTGCCTGTCAGTTGTACCAATATACATTATACAATATATATAAAAGCCCTTCTTGTTTGTTTGTTTTTTTTTTTCACATCTAGATGAGTTCAGTTTCATCTGTGCCATAGCTGATCCTGTCTCAGTATGTCTGAATGTCATCCTTATATTCTTTTCGGGACACATGTCCTTGCTTCTACTGCCTATACATTTCATTCTTTTCCCTCAGATTGACCAGCAGGTCCTTGCTCAGTCATACCAGTTTCCTACCTCCTCTACAAGATTTCTTATGCTGGGGAGCAGAAAATTCTTGTGCTCTCAAAAAGGTGTCATTAAAGAGCTGCCATCTCTGTTCTGCTCCTATGTTGCAGACTCCCATCCAATAGCTCTGTAAACAGCTGCAAGTTTGCCCTCCTGAAGTTCAACATAACAACTCTGCTCTTAACCAGGCCCATATTCCTCAAGACCATGAACTCAAGCAGAACATGATCACAACAGCTTTCAGTGGATGGCCCTTATGTGAGCTCAGGATGTCTCAACCCTGTCCAGTCATGTGGGCAGCACAAGTGCAAACAATTTGCCTGTGCTCTCTGGTCCAGCCACACCCCTTCACTAGGTACTCAGTCACCATTTCAAGCCATGAACTAACAGTTCCTCTGTACCAAGGACTCTATATACCAAGTACTTACCAATGGATAACTATTCTTTGCAGTTTTCTGAACACTTCTGAAGATATTATTTTATGATTTTGTCACCATGTGTAAAATTAAAAATCAGTGCTTTTACCCAGAAATATCAAGGAGGAGCCTCATCGGCAGTTAATGATTTCCTTTTTAATCTATAAATGCCTCTGATAAAGAAATGAAAACATTGATATATAAATATATTGTGTGTCTTGCACACAGTGTTAAAGTCCGGGGTTGAACAGTGTTTTTCAAGAATGTCAGTTGGGAAATTATGACTCAATTAAATTTTAATGTATCACATCATGATAACAATGAAAAAATTGTCCCTTCTAAAAGGTTTGAAAAGATTGCTGAAGTTGAGATCATGAAGTACTTAAGATGTGTGGTGGAAAAAATCCATTTTTCTCACTCACAGAATGCTTTGCTTCTAGAAATTTTTGTCATTAGAACACAACCTCATACTCAACTTGGACAATTTTAATTCAGCATATAAATCATAGTATATCGTCATTGAAAGTTAGCAACAAAATAAATTAAAAAAAAAAAAACAGAAAATAAAGTAATTTCTTCATCACAGGCTATCCCCTTATCTTTAATATTCCTTAAAAACCTGAGTGGACTGCAATTTAATTTACTTGGTGTTCTAACAATGGGTTGTTTCTGCAGAGTAATATAAACATTAGTCAGCGTGGTCGTTAGGAGTTCTAGACTCCTCCTGAAGGCTTTACTTGAGAGAGGTTAGTGGGAGGCAGATTGCTCAGACAATCAATTTCTCTTCTTTTAAATTAAATTTTCTTTCATAATAGAACAGTTTAGGTTACAGCAATAGGGAACTATAAAATAGTTGCAAAGTCCTAGGGAGAACTATTTTTAAAGTAATGGTGTCTGAACTGTAGTGTCCCCACCCCCAAATCATCTGTTGCATCCTGAACTTCTAATATAACCTACATGGTGAAGAATTTCCCTGTTAGGTTTTAATTTTCAAAAGGACTTTAAAACTGCATGTGATAAATGTTGACATATTAGTCCATGCTTAGTTTGATCTGATGCTCAGATCTTGCAAAGCATTTAAAAGAGAACTTAGACTTGAACAAGCACCTCTCCCCTCACCTGCACCTGCCATTCTCCACAGATTAGTGTTCAGCAGGTGATTATTGGATGAAGTAGCTTAATGGAGAGGTTTGGTGAATGGGGAATACCACAGTAACTACAAAATTTTATGGAACAAAATTAATACAATTGTAGTTTACCAGAAACTTAGAAAGAAAGATTTTGAAAAGATGGATCATAGTTTCAAAGAAAATATACAAAAACAGTCAGATAAAAACAAACCAGTCTAGATAATCCAGCTTTTTCTTGGCTGAGCATCTTAAGGAATAAATAAGGAAACAGAATTAAAAACATCCAATTTCAGGAAAATATTCTTTAATTTCAAAGAAATAACCTGTGAAACTCATTGTCATTTGTTATTTTATACCCGGTTTCCTAAATTTAGTGATTTTGTAGCAATTTTCAGTTCATAAAATTTGCAATTAAATATAGTTCTTAAGAATAAATTAACTGTGATTTCTGTTGTTTCTATTATTTCCTTAAGACACACTGTCTCTATTACAACAGGCAGTGAAAAATCAAATGCTGATCTGATCTTGGAGACAAGCTTTCAGTAGTAATACTATTTGTACAACTGGTATTCTCCTGGCTCAGTCAAAATCAAATACGAAAGTTATGCAGAAAGAAACAATTTTCCTTTGTGTGTAGAAAAATATAAAAAGCTATTTGGATATAGCCTGTACTACGGATAAGACATTTAGCATCTCATCTTCATTGCTACTTTCTACTCCTCATTCCCTCACCTGTGGAAAGATGTTTTGAGGTGTCAAGTAGTCAGAAGAAACACTTCAAAATGAGTAACACTGTTTCCTTTAAAAAGAGCAATAAAACTCTCACTGACTTCTTTAGAAGCCTTTGGATGATGCAGGGACTTCTGAATATCAGCATGTATTTATTTTTGTTGCTCCTATTTCAACATGTTCCAAGAACATGGCTATTGTATTCCTTAAAACAGATCCTACAAAAGCAAAACTTCCATTGTTGCCAAATTTAAAAATACAAAGAAAACCTTTTCCATAAGGAACACAGATACAGTCAATTTGTAAGCCAAAAGTTGTACAGTGATACAGGAATATAATATTCAAACACAAAATAAAAGTTACGTATTTATGTCAGTTCTCTGGCATCTAGCTCTTCATCTCTTGCTAGAAGAAGGGTGTTTCTTATTTAGAATTGGTTACTCATAGCAAATTTGGTTAAAAAAAGAAAAGAAAAGAAAAAAAGAAAAGAAAAGAAAAGAAAAGAAAAGAAAAGAAAAGAAAAGAAAAGAAAAGAAAAGAAAAGAAAAGAAAAGAAAAGAAAAGAAAAGAAAAGAAAAAGAAAAGAAGCAAAAAAAGAAAAAAAGCAAAAAAAGAAAAAAAGAAAAAAAAGAATGTATGTATACAGATGTACACATTGAAAAGAAAGAATTATTTCCTTTTGGATGAAAAGGCAAATTTATTCTCATAGTTAACATACCAGTAGTTGTTGGAAGGTGTGAGGAAAAATATCTATTAATAAATTCAGTTTTGCAACTTCTCAAAGTATTATTTTCTGTTGAGAAATTCAGGGGGAAAAAAAATCCTTTCAAATTGAGGAATAAACACCATTTTTCTGAATCTGCAATTTCTGCCAATGTAGGCAGCATATAAATGAATATTAACCTCTCTGACTCTCTTTAATGTCTGACATATGGTTACTGCTGCTGGGTTTGTTGAAGGAGTTGGGCTGAGAGTACGGGGGAAGGAAGGAAAAAGTAGGGATGAGTGATTCTGGTGCTGATTCTGCTGCAAAAACTGAAAGCATTTGCAAGAAGGAAGAAAATTCAGCATTGCTGAAAACAAATGGCCTCACTTCAGAAAACTGGATGTGGTTAGGGAAGGGAATTTCTTTACTGAAAACAAAATATTCTCACTGTTGAAAGAAAAAAAAAACAAAACAAACAAAAAAAAAACAAACCACCACAACAAACAAACAACATGTACACAAAAAAACCTGAGACTGCTTAGTTCCCAGTGAGAATCTGTTTCTCTCTGATTGGAAGAGAAAGGTCAGTAGGAGGGGTTGCCTCAAATTTCTCCCAAACTGAAGGATTGTGGGGGTGGACTAGAGGGGGTTGAAGACTGTGTAACATCAGGAGACACATTTGTTCAGTCTGCACTGGCATTTCCAAGCTGAAGAATTTGTTTCTGAAAAAAAGGTTAAAAACTGTTCTGTGGCTTAAATTAATTTCTTTGGCATGAAAAAGATAGGCTTTTACTTCTCTCTGTTTGGTGCCTAAATCAGAGCAATCTTGTTTTGTTTCTGTTCTCTGTTTTACTTTGCCAGCATTGTTAGACTTTCTCTTGCTTGCACAGAAGATTTTAGTCATTAATTCTGATTTGTTTCACCTGTACACATCCTAATTCACATCTTTGTCCCCTGCTGGTCCTTACAGTCTTCGCCACTCTAAATGTAGAAAATTAAGTTTTGATTAAAACTTGTTTAGGGCTTATTTAGTTCTCATTTATTTCTACAGGAAAAATAATGCCTAAAACCAGGAAACTAGAATTTTCCTAGGCTTCAACATTTTTTCTTTTCTTCTTTTGAGATATAATTTTAGATTATTAGTTGTATTACAAGACTTCTGTTATCTGAAGCATCCAGCTTAACTAAAAGTGTGTGTTTTAAAATATTTTTCCCACACAAGTCACAACTGGTTAAAAGTATATCCAAAATGAATCTATGCTCCAAAGAGTCTGCATCATTCTTAGGGCATTCCACTTTTTTCTATAGTTATGATCAGTCCCTACGTAATGTCTTACAGTGCTTGTAGAACTGTTTTTTGAAGACTTACAGAGGTAGAGAGTCTATAGTCCTCCAAAGGACAGCAGCTCAATGCATTTATTGGGACAAAAATTATTTTTATCCTCATGTCTTAATATATAATGCAAATGCATTATTTCCCATACTATCATACAAACATGAGAAACAGATTTTTTCCTTGCTAACAAGGTTATTATTGTTATTACTGCCCCCTTTTTATTCAGAGCAACCTTTATTCTCATATTGATAAGACTCACAAAGAGATCTATGGGTTTTCTCCTTTGCAATTTGTGTAATATTCACGAACCTAGATACGATTATGATAAACAACCAGATCTTTTTATTTCATATTGATTTCTTTTTTTCCTCAAACTTTTTTTATTTTCTCCTTGGTGACACCAGGTTTACCATCACACCTGTCTCTCATGCAGGATAGTAATATGAGAGAGAAACCCAAACTGATTTACTGAGGGGTTCTGTAACATTGCAACTGCCCCTAACTTTCCATCTATATATTCATAGGCCGATTTAATGGAACATTGTTTAGGGTCTTCTTAAGGTTCTCTTGCAGCCTATGTTCATTTCATCAGTTTTCATGGAGTTGGTAGCTTCTATTTATTGCTATCATTTTATTCATGCAGTCATCATGGCAAAGAATTACTTTTGAGAGGTATTCAAAAGCTTTCCAACTTTTCTGAATGTGACAGGATAGAATGCTGGAAATGGTTGAAGTCATGAAATGAAAAACATCATGGGAATATGACTCAGGACTAGTCATCACCACCTGGAGAGCTGTCATTAAATATATAAATATATATATATATATATGTATATATATATGTTAGAATTCAGCATACAGTCCTGAGTCTTGCAAAGTTGCTGGAAGGCATGTTGATAAACAAGAACTAGGTTCTGAAGGGTTACTTCACTGATATTTCTTCAGGGCTAAAGTTATCTTCTCGAAGAAGAGACCTTCCAGAGTCCAACCCGACCTCCAAAATGTATTTTCGGAATGCTGTCAAAGTTGGCTTCGTACTACCTCTACACTATCACACTTTCCTGTAAGTAGTGAAAGCTGTACCAGGAAGTGAAACAACATCTGATAATTCAGATTATGCTGGAATTACATTCCTGATAGCAAATAAATTGTAATTATTCTGATTGTTCAAGTCACTATGATTTTTTCTGCTGACTTTGGGGCATAAATTAAAAACACCAGTTGTTGTCCCAAATTAGTTTCAAGGGTGGACCTTGGACCCTATTAGTGCAAAAGGACCAGTTCTAAAATGTTTAATTGCAGAAACTTGCTATTTGTACAGATTAGTACTATTCTTTTCACTTTTATCTATGTTGAATCATTTTTTGTAATTGTTATATGATTTGATATTTAATTTTATCTTTCAAGCAAATGGTTTCAATTCTATTTCATTTTCATTTTTCCACTCCTTGCTCTCTTTTGCCAGTTCAGCTCTTCAAGATTCTCTTAGCCCTACTGTTTTTTTTCTCCGTTAGCCATTGTAGCAGTAGAATTGATCTAATGTCCAAATACTCTGAAGTGCAAAAATGTCCCAAAGGAAGAACATTCAGGGTGAAGTCCTACTTAGGTTCAATATTAAAACATAAAAATTGAATGGCCACTTAATCTACATGTGAAGTGCTAGACATTTTTTTTCAATATTTACTGTACTTTCTTCCTAATCCAGCCATAATTCTTTGAAAGAACATAATTAAACTAAAACTAGAAGCATTAAAATTGCTTTGGATTTTTTTCTTTTATCTACTTTCACTTCTAGCTATCTCATTAGCATAATGGCTTTACTGGCAGTCATTATAAGAACAACATTATTTAGTGGTGGAGATATTACCATTCCCATACGGAAGTATTTAAACTAAGGTGTGAGCTCATCAGGAACTCAGTGGCTATAATGAGAGTCAAGAATGCTCAGAATCAGATAAAAAAATACACAGCCTTGTGCAGAATCTGGCCTAATTCTTTAATTCTCAGTCACATTTCATTTCCAAATGAATTTGCTATACTTTTTTATTATATGATTAACTATTTTTTTTTTTCCAGAGGACTTCATAATTTACAGTCTAAATGAGCAAACCTACATACTTTTGGCAGGGGAAGGCACTCAACACATCGCAATCTAAAGTAATTACTGTCTCCCATCTCTATAGAATTAGAGTTCTTCATAAATTTAAAACTATTTATTTTCATAAACTTTGCTCAATATCTCAATCTTGCCTTGAAGATTCTCAAGCAGAGTTACATTCATCCTACAACTTCTTGGTTTATAGTAATAAGCAGCTGAAAGTGTAAAGTGCATTTAAACTGCAAAATACTTCACCATTATTCATGCAGCTAAAACTAAATAAGCTAGTTTTTGTATTTAATAATCTGTTTATTTATTTGCTCATTTATTATTATTTTCTGGTTATGACATTTTTTATTGTAAATATTTAAGCTCTGAGGCTCCTAGTGTAAGAACGACATGAACTTGCTGGAGTGAGTTTAGAGGAAGGCCATAAAAACGGCCAAAGAAGCATGTCTCCTATGAAGCCAGACAGATATATGGGGTTCATCAGCCTAGAGAAGAGAATCACAGAACTATAGAATCATTAGGGTTGGGAAAGATCTCTAAGATCTCCTAGTCCAACCGTCCACCTACTACCGATATTCCCCATTAAACCATGTCTCTTAGTACCACATCTCCACATTTTTTGTACAACTCCAGGGACAGTGTCAACACCACCTCCCTAGGCATCCAGTTCCAATATCTGACCACTCTTTTGGAGAAGTTTTTCCTAACATCCAGCCTGAACTTTCCCTAACTTTTCCCTAACTTAAGGCCATTCTCTAGTCCTATTGCTAATTATGCAGGAGAAGAGGCTGACCCTTCACCTCACTAAAACTTCCTTTAAGGTAGTTGTACAGAGCAATAAGGTCACCCCTGAGCCTCCTCTTCTCCAGACTAAACAACCTCAGCTCCCTCAGCCACTCCTCATAAGATTTGTGCTCCAGTACTCTCACCGGCTTCACTGCCCTTCTCTGGACCTGTTCTAGCACCTCAATGTCTTTCTTGTAGTGAGAGGTTGCAAACTGAACACAGTACTCGAGGTGTAACCACACTAGTGCCAAGTACAGGGGATGATCATGTCTCTGCTCCTTCTGGCTGCACTATTTCTGATACAAAGAAGATTCTGGGGAGACCTCATACAGCCTTCCAGTACTCATAGGGGGCCGAATAGGGCATGTAGTGATAGGACAAGGGGTAGTGATTTTAAACTATAAGATGGTAGATTTAGATTAAGCATAAGGAAGACGTTCTTTACTCAGAGGGAAGTGAGGCACCGGAACAAGTTGCCTGAAGAAGTTGTGGATACCCCATCCCTGGAGGCCTTCAAAGCCATATTGGATAGAGCTTTTGAGCAACCTGATCTAACAGAAAGCTTATGGCAGAAGATCAAGAGAACCAAATGATCTTCAAGGTCCCTTCCAACCCAAAACATTCTATGATTTTATGATTCTAAATATAATTCTGAGTTTGTACTGCCTATGTTTGTATCATTGTATTATGCAGCAACCAATATAAAAAGAGCCATATACGTGATTACTTTCCATTCCTAAGTGATATTAAACTACGCAAATGATATTACTATCTTCACACTATCAAATTATTATTGCAATGGAATATATAGAACAACAGAAAATTTATACATCATCTAAGGCAATTATGAATAGATCAGCAGAAATCCCTAACTTGCTGATTGTCGGAAGCCAGTAAAGTATTTCAAGGAAGGATATTTAACATATTTCTGTTTTGCACTTTACTCAAGCATCTGTGACCTGCCACTTCTAAAGCAAGGATATTAGACCAGAAGAGCCCTTGTTGACAAAATGTGGCTGTTTCCATGAAAATAAAGGTCCATTTATTTTGAAACCAATGATATTAAAGCAACCAGGTAGACAATGCAAGTGCTACAAACATAGAATTATAGAACGGGACACTCCCTCTAGCCCAGGTTGCTCAAAGCCCCATCCAGCCTGGCCTTGAATGCTTCCAGGGGAGAGAGTATTCACAGTCTCATTGGGCAACCTGTTCTAAACACTGTTCCAAACCTGTTCCAAACATGAAACATTACTGAAGGTGACAACATTATACTACAGCATTGATGGTAAGAACATGTTATTTAACAAGAAGTGTGATAGAACAATTTGAAATGAGTATAAGATTTCCCACCAAAGAAGATCTAGTCAAGAAAGACCTCTTATCGAAAAAGACTCCCAGCTTCGGAAAGCCATCCTCACAACAGATGTTCTTTATACCTGACAGAATGCATTGTTTTTTAAAGGACCAGTGTGACAGTTTGAGAGTCTCTATCTTTCAAGTATTCACAGACAAGAGCTAGTTTGGTACTGACATTGTTACCACTCAAAATGTTCTGTGGAAGCAAAAGGTTACTTGGAAAGGGGGAACTTCTGAAGTCTCTCTTGCCCTCTCCAAGACAGAGGAATTACATGAGCTGCCAACGGAAAACAGTTAATGAAAACAGACACGCATTAAAAACTTAGATAGCCTGAACAGGTGATCTGCTCTACATATTTTTTAATAAATAATCCATCACTTCTTCCTTTGGAATCCTATATAAGCACTATGCATACCTGTTGCTGTCAAGTACAGCTAAAAGAGACAGACAATAGTTTGCATACCAATCTCTGGGTTCCTCTTTGGGAGCTTCTGAACCCTGTATGGACAGGATCCAATATCACTGACAGGACCCCTGTGAACCCTTTGAGAGACTTTAGAGTGCCTGTTGCCTCTAGCTAACGACAACCTTAAGTGGAGCCATCCAAATACGGATGGTCAAGCATCATATTATGTGTTGCTAGGGAGAGGCCTATATAAGAGCTAGGCCTAGAACACAGCTCACAGGTGGAGCAGTTTATAGAGGCGTTGGTGCAGCAAGATGCAGAGAAAGGATCCCCATTTCAGCTCAGACCAACACTGAGATTCCCATGTATACTTATATGTACCACAGGCCACATTTTCCAGTAGGTGTTGGAGCTTTCCATGGTGGAGGCTTTGCTTCAGAAATAGATTTTGGTGGTGGATGCAGCCCTGCAATTTTCACACAATGAACACAATGTAGCTCTTGACATATCCCAATTAAGCAAAACAGCCAGAAAGCTGACCTAAATAACTAGAAGAAATTCAGTAAAAGCAATGTTCTATGGTGACACAGATATGGAATTAAATGCAGAATTTCCAACTTAGGAAAAGTTCATAAAGTAGGTTACAAAAAAAAAAAGAGAGATTTTATCATAGATAGATAGAATAATGAGATATTAAAATGGATAAAATGGAGACTTGGATAACCTAAAATTAGGTGTCTGTACTCTGAATTCAGGTAGTAAGGTGGGCTGTTCTGAAAATAATGCCTCCTATTTTATTATGTTGGCTCAGAACATCAGAGGTGAGTGATAGCATGGTACTAGAAGCTGAACTTTCCTGCCAATATTCCATACATTTAGTTGCCATGCTACAGATGACAGCAGAGGAGCAGTTTGTTAAAGTGGCATCTGACATGGAAATGTGTATGACGAAAAAGTGTTTCATGAAATTATTTCATGCGAATAAACATTGCACCCACTGAAATGCATTGACATTTGCTGAACGTGTATGGAAACCAAACAGTGGATGTGAGCACAGAGAAGTGGTGGGTGATGCATTTCAGCAATGGTGACAGGGGGTTTGCACAGCATGCAGACTCTTGTTCATCATGGGTGAAAATGCAACAGTGAATAGTAGCAACAACGCTGAAAAAATGTGTTTTGTTATTATGCAGTTTGTACCTGCTATAATTTCCATGGAAATAAATAAGAGGCATTACTTTCAGAGCAACCCACATATTTCTATAAATCATGTCAGAGCTTAATCAAAACCAGAAAATAGATTAAAGGATAAAATGACTGAAGTCAGTGTAGAAATAGATTTACTTAAGGAAAAAAAAAAAAAAGAGAGAGAGAAAGAAAAAGAAGAAAAAGATGAAGAAAATGAAGAAGAGGAAGAAGATGGAGTGCACCATCTATGCTTAACTTCTGTTTCAGTATTTGTTGAACAACTACTTTTTTAACGTACTTTTGGTGGAGAAATATAGCAGTACAATTGGAAAAAAAAGTTTGAAAAATTTGGAAACATTTAAAAGCTGCTATTTTAGAGTACATTTTGAATATGTAGGCACTGGCTTATAATGTAGAAAATCACAATGAGTAAAACGGATCACAAAGGAAGAGTGTTTATGATTTTAAGGTAAAGAACAAATGAGAGCAGTGGAACAATAAAAAAGCCTTCAAGCCAATGCAAATTTCAATATAGAAAACTACTAGAATAGACCCCAGGCAGGGAAAAATTGTTCAGAAAGAGATTTAGTTTTGGCAAATGTCACCATGAAGTCAAAAGAACAAACTGTTTCAATAAAGAGAAAGGATGGGAAGTAATATGCCATTACTATTGTAGAATCTTGAAACTGAGAAGTATGCAATCTGTCCCTATTACTAAGACCCAATGAAACTGTATACTGTGTACTTTTAAAAAGATTCAAAACAGAAAAATAGAAGAATGGAAACAACACTTAGTAAGGGACACAGAGTTAGGAAAACTTTTGTGAACAAGACAAACAAACAAGGAGATCATGGACTTTTTTACTGATTAGCAAACTAACCATAGATTACCAAAATACACTTGTATGTACACATCGCTAATTAAAAAATACCATAATTGATTGTCATTGTTATTTTATGGCAGCCAATTATTTTTCATTGCTCCATGCTAGGTAAGCTTAAGCTGGAACACTGCATCCAGTAGTAGATATCACATGAAGAAATATGCCAACAAACTGAAAGAACAGCAGAAATATGGGGTTTTGAATATCACAGAATCACAGAATCACAGAATTGTAGGGGTTGGAAGGGACCTCTAGAGATCATCGAGACCAACCCCCCTGCCAAAGCAGGTTCCCTACACCAGGTCGCACAGGTAGGCATCCAGGCGAGACTTGAATATCTCCAGAGAAGGAGACTCCACAACCTCCCTGGGCAGCCTGTTCCAGTGCTCCGTCACCCTCACCGTGAAGAAGTTCTTACGCACATTCGTGTGAAACTTCCTATGCTGCAGCTTATGTCCGTTTCCCCTCGTCCTGTCTCCACGTACCACTGAAAAGAGACTGGCCTCACCACTATGGCCGCCACACCTCAGATATTTATAAACCTGGATCAGGTCCCCTCTCAGTCGTCTTTTCTCAAGGCTAAACAGACCCAGTTCACTTAGCCTTTCTTCACAGGGGAGATGCTCCAGGCCCTTCACCATCTTTGTGGCCCTCCGCTGGACTCTTTCCAAGAGATCCCTGTCTTTTTTGTACCGGGGAGCCCAGAACTGCACACAGTACTCCAGATGAGGCCTTACCAGGGCAGAGTAGAGGGGGAGGATCACCTCCCTCGACCTGCTGGACACGCTCTTCTTAATGCACCCCAGAATGCCATTGGCCTTTTTGGCCACGAGGGCACACTGCTGGCTCATGGCCAACCTGTCGTCCACCAGGACGCCCAGGTCCCTCTCTGCAGAGCTCCTCTCCAGCAGCTCATCCCCCAGCCTGTATTGGTGCATGCAATTATTCCTCCCTAGGTGTAAGACTCTACACTTGCTTTTATTGAACCTCATCCGGTTTCTTACTGCCCAGCTCTCCAGCCTGTCCAGGTCTCGCTGAATGGCAGCACAGCCTTCAGGTGTGTCAGCCAATCCTCCTAACTTCGTATCATCAGCAAACTTGCTGAGGGTGGCCACTATCCCCTCATCAAGGTCATTGATGAAGATGTTGAACAAGACTGGACCCAGCACAGACCCCTGGGGGACACCACTGGTTACAGGTCTCCAGCCAGACTCGGCACCACCAACGACAACCCTCTGCGCTCTGCCAGTCAGCCAGTTCTCAACCCACCTCACTGTCCACTCGTCTATCCCACACTTCCTCAGCTTTGTTATGAGGATGTCGTGGGAGACAGTATCAAATGCCTTTCTAAAATCAAGGTAGATTACATCTACCGCTCTTCCCCAATCCACCCAGTATGTGACAGCATCATAGAAGGCCACCAGGTTGGTCGAGCACGACCTCCCCTTGGTGAACCCATGCTGACTACTCCTGATAACCTCCTTTTCTCCCAGTTGTCTGGAGATGGTATCCAGCACAAGCTGTTCCATCACCTTTCCAGGGACGGAGGTGAGGCTGACAGGCCTATAATTACCCGGATCTTCCTTCTTGCCCTTTTTGAAGACCGGAGTGACACTGGCTATCCTCCAGTCTTCAGGGACCTCCCCTGTTATCCAAGACCTCTCAAAAATGATGGAGAGCGATTCGGCAATGACCTCCGCCAGCTCCCTCAGCACACGTGGATGCACCCCATCAGGTCCCATGGACTTGTGGACCTTAGTACTGCCTAGGCACTCACTCATGTCCTCTTTCCTGACTAAAGGGAAGTCTCCCATTCCCCAGACCCTCTCACTAACCTCCAGGGTGTGGGATTCCTGCGGGAGAGCCTTTTCACTGAAGACGGAAGTAAAGAAGGCATTCAGTATCTCTGCCTTCTCAGCATCCCCTGTTACCAGAACCTCCCTCTCACTTAGTAAGGGGCCCACATTCTCCCTAGTTTTCCTTTTGCTGTTAACATACTTGAAGAAGCCTTTTTTATTATCCTTTATCACTTTAGCCAGATTCAATTCCAGATGGGCTTTAGCCTTCCTCGTTGCATCCCTGCAGGCCCTGACTACATTCCTATATTCTTCCCAAGTGGTCAGACCCTTTTTCCACATTTCATGGACCTTCTTCTTTCCTTTGAGCTTGCTCATGAGCTCCTTGCTCATCCACACAGGTCTCCTGCCACCTTTTCCCGATTTCTTGCTCACAGGGATGCACCGATCCTGAGCTTGGAAGAAGAACTGTTTAAATGCTGACTCTGAGCTCTCAGAGGCCCCCTTACCTTCTAACACCCGAGCCCACGGGATAGCTCCAAGTAGGTCCTGGAAGAGATCAAAGTTGTCTCTCCTAAAGTCCAGGATAGCAATCCTACTTATTGCTTTGCTTCTTCCACTCAGGATCTTGAACTCCACCATCTCATGATCACTACAACCCAAACTGCCCCCAACCTTTACTTCCTTAACAAGTCCATCCCTGTTGGTGAGAATAAGGCCCAGTAACACCCCTCCCCGCGTCGGTTCCTCCACCACCTGCATCAGAAAGTTGGCTTCAACACATTGCAAGAACCGTCTGGACTGTGCGTGCCTGGCCATGTTGGTCGTCCAGCAAATATCTGGATAATTGAAGTCCCCCATAAGCACCAGTGCCTGGGAACGTGACGCTACATCCAGTTGCTTTTGGAAGGCCTTATCAGCCTCCTCATCCTGATCAGGGGGCCTGTAGTACACACCCACAACAGTGTCACCCTTACCAGCCTGCTCCTTGATTCTCACCCATAAGCTCTCCACTGCTACATCACTCTCCCCCAAGTGAAGTTCAACACATTCTAGCTGCTCTCTCACATAAAGAGCAACTCCACCACCCCGCCTAGCCAGCCGATCTTTCCTAAAAAGCACATAGCCCTCCGTGACTACATTCCAGTCATGCGAGCTGTCCCACCACGTCTCTGTGATCGCAATGAGATCATGACCTCGCGACCGCATGCAGAATTCCAGCTCTTCCTGTTTATTCCCCATGCTATGCGCATTAGTATACAGGCACTTAAGAGAAGCAGCATCCCCCCACCCCTCTCCAAGCCTTTGAACTCCACTGTCTCCACCCATCAAGTTCTGTTTGGAGCCTCAAACTGCCCCCTCAGTCCCAGCGGTCCTCATTTTGTCGCCTTCCTGAAATAAATCCCCTGAAGGGATACCTAGTTTAAACACCTGTCAATAAGTCCGGCCAGTTCCTCAGCTAGAACCCTCTTTCCCCATGGAGACAGGCTGCTTCCATTTGCAGCCATCATGCCAGGTACCGAGTAAATTACCCCATGATCAAAAAAAACAAAACTCCTGCGTTTGCACCAACTCCTAAGCCATTTGTTCAAGACATGGGTTTTTAGGCTCATCCCAGTATCGCTTCCTGCCACTGAAGATACAGATGTAATAACCACCTGCACACCTGTTCCTTCAACTACCACAGAAGGCAAGATCTAAAAGTACATTGAATTTTCCTCGAGTAGACTGAAAGTGTAGGTAATGGGTGCCTCCAGGTACATATTAAGTTATTGTAAAAAAAAAAAAAGATGGATGATTATCTTGATGCAAGGAAGATTTAGGTTAGAAACTTGTGCCCAGTATCTACTTACAAGGATAATAAACCAATGGAAAAGTTCATTGAGCTATGAAACCTGATCAGTAATCAGATCTGTTCATGAAAATGAAGAAATAATTTTAACAGTTCTCAGCAGTGTTATAACCACACTTTTTTCTTCAACATGGATTAAATGTTTGCTTATTTTTCTTTCTGTCCCACACATTACCTTGCCATTATATTTGTTACTTAAATGTCAATCCTTTTTATTTTATCCTTTTTGTTTTGTTTTTAATGTTTCACAGCATAATTAAAGGATTGGAGGTCTTTCATTCCTTTCCCACCCAATTGCTATTTATCAATTTCAGCATGAAAATCCTGTAATTTTTTTACTGATATATTTTACAATAACGCATAATGGAGCTGAATTGGTAGCTTGATCCTTCTAGCGTTAATATCTTGCATAACACCATGCACTTCTGTGTCTGTCGATGTAACAATTCTTACAACGACAAATATTGTCACATTTACTTTTAAAAATAAAGAAAATAAATGAAGCTTCCAGGCCACATACTTTAATATTATCTTTCAATGAGTCTTCAAAATTAACTTCTATTTCTTGCATCTTCAGAGTTTTGCAATGCCAAGCAATAAATGTAGTTCAGTTTCAGTTTAAATTACAGAATATTGAATTACTGTAAAAAGAGATGGATGATTAATATTTCTCCATTATGTAATCTGTCTGATTTGCAGCAGTGGAAATTTAGTTTAGAAAATTGCACCCAATATCTATTTATGAGAATAGTAAACCAAAGGAACAGTTAGTGAGGCTACGAAATCTGATCAATAATCAGATCTGTCGGAATATGTTAGAATATTTAATATAATTGTAATAATTGAATCATAATTATATTTAACATAATTTGTATGATCATAAAAATCAAAGGTTAACTAGCAAATTAAAATAAGTTCTGTACAGTAGCAATTGTTTCTAAAAACCCATGACTTTTCTGAGTTAAACCATTAATTTCACACAGTAATTTGCAAAATTGAGACGTATGTCACAATCAACTCTCTTTTTCAAGTAGAAAGAAGACATTTTAATGGAGTCTTAGCTTTTGGGGCAACAAATGCAGCTATCATTTACCTTTCTGGCAACAGCAATTGCTCAAAAAGAATCTTTCCAGGCTGCTGCTGAAAAGTGTTAATCCAGGATCTCTGCTTTCACCTTGGTGGTCCCTGATAGAAAGACAATACACTATCAGGTATTGTTCTCCTATGTCCTTCATTCTTCACTATTGTCACTTACTGGCTACATCATTATCAGCAAGAACGAATAAATTCATTTGCTGCTGCTCTGCTCAGCCTATTCTTTTCTACAGCAGCAGTTTTGTGAGTTTTGTTGGCCAGCTTTCCCCAGCTGTCTTTTGTTCAAATAAATATGAAACTCAGTCCTCGCACCTTCCCAATAACACTCTTACTTGTCCCAGCCTGCAGGAGTTTTTTACAACATAGATTAAGGTAATGCAATACTGAATTAAGATAATTTAAGATTCATTTAGAAAGCTAGTAAGTATAGTGCTACAAACAGTACAGAGGAGAAGTTAGAGAAATTCCATAAACAAGTGAAATCAGCTTCCATAAGCCTCCACTGCTGAACAACACACAGTCATACAGCCTTCAGAAGGAGCAACACAGAAACTTTCCAGTGGACACAAAGAATTTGTTGATGAGAAAAAAATCCTGTTAGACTGAGAAGAAAATTTAAGTCATCCATGTCATGTTGTTTTTGCTAGATCAGTGACTAAGCTTGAAAGGTATACTGCTGTCAGCTCATTTGAAGACAGGGATATTTAACGTTAATTTTGTAGGTGTTAATTTTTTTTTACTTCTTAAGCAAACTTAATATGAGACTCATGCTGGGATCAGAATGACAGTGCATATTGAAAATATGCAAAACACAAGACCTAATCACCTGTTAACCAGCTGGAGCTTGGACTCTTCTTAAAAACAAGATCTTGCAATCATCAGTAGCAGATTTAGAGAGTACAAATTTTACTCCACCTCTACTCCAGGTCTACTGAGGTCAGCTGGGCAGTTTTTCATAGAGATGTGTTCAACAGAAAGCAGCATCCTGCCTGCAGCCCTTCTGGCCAGCTATGCTCAGTACCCTGCCATTGCAGCTGAAAACACAGCAGATGGATGTCAGCTACTGGGCAGGAAGTGGCCCAGAGATGGATGAGATTGACTCTTTGAGAAATCCCAAAAATATCACAGAAGAATTTATTAACTGAACTGCATATATGTCCAAAATGTAAAAGTCTGTATGCAAACCATTCTAACCATTATTTATACAAGGAGCTGGAGAGAAAGAAGCCTTTTTAAATGTATATATATATATGTTACTATCCACCTGATTTTTTCACATTTTTACTGTCAAATAAGATGAATTGTATTTATTTCTCCATACTTCTTCTAAAGAGAGCCAGAAGTGTCTGATTCAGATGTAATTATTTATCCTGCAGAAGTTGAAAATAATGAGATGATTCCCACTCTACTTGTTTTGAGAAAAGCTTGCCAACAGAGTTCAGACTTTAATCCTCCATATTTTAGAAGACATTTTATCGACTGTGAGCTAATTCTTACTCTTCTTACAAAACAAAAAATGTATAACTATGTACAACATTAGTCATGGTAGGGTAACTTGTTTTTTTAATCTAGTCCTCTTAGGCAGATAGAATTTTTTGAGGATGAACAGATGTGCTACCTGTTGGAAGAATTTTATAAATACTTACAGGTTACATTTCTGGATTTATTCAGAGGCTTACTTCATTTCCATGATATTTTTCCTTTTTTTTTTTTTTTTTTTCTTATTTAGTTTTCTGCCCCAAACAAGGGAGAACCGTTTTCTGACTTTAGTAAAAAGAATTACTGCATTTTTTAAAACAAAAGTAATTGTTTCAGGATGGCATTCATATCAAAAATTACCTTAAAAATAATTTGAAAGGATATCACAATCTCAAAATGAAGTGCAACACTTCAGGCTAACCAAAACACTTTAAAATGCTTCCTAGAGTTTTTCTTCTCACCCTAAAGCATGGGCTTGTTTTATCAAATAATTTTGAAGAACATGCTTTGGCCCATCTGCTTTTTAATCGAACCAGATCTCCCTTCCTGCTATCCACCCCCCTTTCCCCAACATCCTACCTCCATCCCGCTCCCCCTAACAACAGATCCATTTTCATAGGCAGTCTTCCAAAAGCAAACCAAGTCTTATTCTTCCACAGTCACTTGGAGAACATTTTCATCTGATTTGCTTCTTAATTAACTAATGCAGAGGAAGGACTGCCACACCATACATCCAACCCAGAGATTTTCTGAAAGCTAACCAGAGCCCTGTTCATTAGCTGGACATGGAAACAAATGAAGAAAATAAGTGATGGGGCAAAGGTATAAACCTGAATGTCTGCATCCACTTAGGAATGTATAACTGTCAACCAAAGAACAAAACAAAACAAGCTGTTGTCTGGCACTTTGGATGTGGTAGAAATGCTACCAGTCATTGGGGGTTTCCCCAAATCACACTTAAAAGAAAAGAAAAATCGGTAGGTATGTGTCTGTATTGTCTATTGTTTACAAGCACTTAGTTAATGACAGAGTACCATGCATATAACATTGGTGATATTATCCTTCCATTTTATATCATTTCCAGTGGAAATGCATGAATGTATTTGCTCTCATGCTGTTAGGTTAAAATGCCATGCTGTTTTTCACAGTAACTCACTAAAAGCACTACCAGCATCAAGTGAGTCAAATTTTGCTCAGTGTGTGGCACTGCATAAAGAATAACTAAAAAAAAAACAAGATGAAACTGCTAGACTAACGCTTAAGGGACTTGGTGGAAGAGCAGGATAAAACTGTTTCTCCCTGCAGAGATTTAAAGACTACCTCCCCAAAACCTCCCCTAGTTTCTGGTTGAGACAGATTTACCTTTTCTTAGAGGGAATGGAGAATTTTTATTTTTATATCTCCACTTTCTTTTCCTACTGAAAAAACAAACAAACAAACAAACAAAAAAACCCAAAACTTATGTTCTTTAATTATCCAACCAGTAAAATCTTGCAGTGTTTCTGGGAAGGTACTCTTTCTTCTAGAAAAAAAGCTGGATTGAGGGTAAGGGAAGCATGCAGTTAAATTCTGAAGCTGGTGATGTATTTGAGAAGCATCCTATTGGAACATTTTCCTATGGAGCACCCATATATGCGTACACATATTGGTGCCATGCCACAGAGTCAAGCCCTCAGCAGAAATCATCACCATTGCAAACATCATCTCAGGTAGTTCATCAAATTGTCTGTAAATACAACTTCTATGTCCTACAATTCAAATCAGATTTCAAGCATCTTTTTCATTGTGTCACATGCTTTAATTTCTATCTTGAAATATCTATTTTTACTTTAACTGTGCCTTTTCTGTTTACTCCCCCACTGAAGATTCATTAGATAGCTTTCAGGTTTTGAGCTTTTTTGAAATTGAGTGGTTTTTCATCTGAGAAAGGAATGAACATCTGTGCATATTTATTCCTAGGTGTTTTTTTTAGTGTATTTTATTTTGTTTTGAAATCAAAAGGAATACACAGGATTTGCTGAACTTGAACAAAGGGCTGAACAACATCAACAACAACAAAAAAATCACTACAGTATTAAGACAGCTGTAGATACCAGGAAAACATGATCCTGTTCCTGAAAACAAATACTGTGAAAGCACCAGGAAGGATTTCTTCCTCATTAACTTTCAAATTCCACTCCAGCTCTCTGTCTAATTGTAACTTCGCTTTCGTTTATTTCCAAGTATTTTAACTGTCCAGCTTCACCCACAAAGCTTGGGTCATGAGCCAAGAGAAAGTATTACTTCTAAAACCTACAAATGTCCATTCCAGGCTTCTTATAAAGGCACATAACAATTTTGAATTCTTCTTGTAAGTAATATGTTAAATGTCTGAAAATCCACATTTTATCTGTGTTTTTAATAAATGGACGTGTCACTAGGATTGCACCAGCCTGGTTAAGCAGCCGACTGGTGTCACAAATATTATCGCTCCACTCGTTTATTTTCATGACTTCCACATGCTCCACCTTGAATCCTGCTGCTACCCTATTTAACTTGACATGTTTCTGCTTATGCTAAACAGGTTGGATCTTATTGCATCTATTTAGGAGCAGATGTTCCACACTATATCCTGCACTCCTTCAAGTCACCTTTTTTTTCACAGCTCCCTGCTAACTGCCTCCAGGTAGTGCACTCTCACTTTTGTGTCACCCTCTCCACAGCAGCTCCTGGAAAGAGTGAGGAAGAAATATGAGCTTTTAATGTTGTTATGAAACCATATGCACCCTGCTGCCATCATATCAGCTACTGCGTTTTCTCCCAGAGTGTTTAATACACCTCTTTTGACACCACAGAAAATGAATTGTGAAGGATACTGCAGTTAGAAAAGTGTTGATTTTTGCCTGGGGAAAAGAAAATCAGAAAAGGTTATAAAATTCACTGTTCAATATTAACTTAATCACAATATATATTTTAGCAATGTACAGCGTGCTACTTTTAATGCACAGATACAGTTCCATGCCTGTCTCTTTTTCTAATCTAGCCTGCAGCTAGATTAGATTAACTTTCACTGGCTGTGAAAGTTAAGATTTACAGTGATAATATTTGCTATCTGACAATAAGTTTTGAAGCTAAAAGCTTTGTGGTGTTTTCCTTATTTTGTTGCATATGTTTTTTCACTTGCAACACCCATTAAAATTTAATAGGACATTTGTGCACATCATGAACATGAAAATGAGAATATAATTACCCCTCTGTTCTCAGATCACTAAAATCAATCTTTTCGTTTCTTACAAAGTCTCAGGCTGACTGTAGTTGAGACTATTTTCACAGAAATCTTCCTTGTAAGTGTAATGAATACCTATGCTACAAATCAGAACATTTCTTTTTATGTCTGAATTTTGAAATCCATCTATCCTCTTCTTGTAATATATTATCCAAAAGTGAAGTGCACAAAATACCTAAATGTATTGCTGTTTCTCTGAAGTGATTTCAAAGGAAATGCAAAAATAGTACCAGGAAAATTGCTAAGCAGCCTTAGACCACCTGCTAAACTGCTTCACTTTTTATAAAGGATAAGGGGTTGTCTTTCCTTTAAATAACTTTTTTTAATTATGCACTTAGCTGATATGGAATATTTTTTTCAGGAAACTACATGTGCTAGTAGCAGACATTTAACTTGCAAATATGGCTACATAACCACCCTTACAGCACAGTGGCAGCAGACTAGTGCTGAGCAAATAAAAGAGACACTCTGAACCATAGGGTAGGTAGGTGAGACTGTGGGGTGTGACTTGTTTGAACTTGGCAGTAAGCCTATATTAAAAACATTGAATCAAATAGATGAGAAGCAGAAAGGGTTGGCCTGAAACCAGGAAGGTTCTCTGCAGGTGTGACTCAGTGCAAGAAGACTCCACACTCAAACTCCTTGCCTAACAAGGCTTTAGTCAACAAAGCTTCATCACTCAAGTAGTAATTACAATAGATTTTGCTAATAAATCTCCTTTTTTTGAATGGCACTTGTCTACTCAAATGCATTGCTCAGGTGAGTGTGACCTCTGACACCACTTCCTAGCCTGAACTGATTAGATGCTTGTGGCATGTGCTCACAAAACAGAAATGCACAGATAAATATCCCAGGATGCTCGACCAAGAGCACTGCTAAATTGGGCATGGACTAATCTGTCCTACCATGGTGGTTTAGATATGTTCTAGAAAGAAATAAACATGGTTGAGTTATTAATAACTTGATATCTTTGTAACATATTTAGGGCAAAAGGCTAGAATGCAATGGTAACGTTGATCACAAATTCTAATTGCATTTAGACATTGGGAAAATTACAGAGTTCAGCTTAGGACTAAATAACTAGAAAGGCCTTTAGCAGCTTGTTGTGACAATCTGTTTTTAAAAAGTACTAAAACTGGAAAACAGCTGCTGCTCTTAGGACATTTTAGACCTCGTTGTTTGGCTTGCTTTCGTAGCCTGAGGTTGAGGTGAAGCTCTACATGGGAGATGAGGCTGCTGGCAAGGACTCATGCATGTGGAGAGTTGGTGTAGATATTCTCTTTCTCCAGGCCCGTGGTGCAGGTCTGATGTGCATTAAAGGGAGCGGTTATCTGGGGCCTGCATTGGTGTGAATATATGTCATTGTGTTGATGAGCAGAAATCCTGGAAGAGGAATCTGAGCAAGAGAAACCATTATCCCACTTTGTTTGTCCATGAACTTCCCATTTTGTGCTGCTGAGTGATATGGTCCTGGTTATGGCACCCTGAATTCCTCCAGGACAAGCAATGGAATAAACACCTAGTTCATTCACAGGTACCAGCTGTTTATCTTGGTGGTTAATTTCAAAGAGTGTACCACCAAATTTCTTGAAACATAAGATTTCTCATGCAAAAAGTATTATTTATTTCAGTTGTATTTCAAAGAAAAATCCATCCTGCAAATCTCACCTTTATGGTACAATTTTATTTCTAAATGAGACAAATATATGATATAATAAGAAGATATTCTTATCTTCTTCAAAACCATCTATAAATTCTTTACTTTTGGCTAAAAGCAGAGAGAAGAATACATAAAAATTTTCATTTGTTTCTCCACAAATATTCAACATCAAAGATAATTCTTAATCACCATTTGCTCTTCATACAAAATATGGTCTCAGAGAAAATTTTGAACTTTGAAGAAGCTTTTTAAAGAAGCTTTTAAAAGTGTATTTCATAAATCTTCATATGATCTTTGCAAATACATACATATATTTAAAAGAAAATATCTAATGAATTATATCTGTAAAAACATGATTAACCTGAGAATCTTTATTACAGATATTCTTCATTGATAACTTATTAGTTGTAAGTAGCAATTATTTGTATAAATCTATTATCTACATATCCTTATCTAGATCAGTTCTCTGAGAACATGAATGAAAAAAAAAAGATGGTCCACGAGGTTCTCGGATGGTCTTTTAACATAAAATAGAGTACACCCAGTCGGAAAGTTATGCCAGGTGGGTCCCACAAATGCTCATACAGGAATAGAAAGAACACAGTATGCAAGTTTGTCAGGACCTATTGAAAAAATACAAGGCTGAAGATGATGGTTCCCTGGATTTTGTCATTACTAGTGATGAGATATGGTGTCACCACAATGAGACAGAGTCAAAATGGCAGTCCATAGAGTGACAATGTGAATTTCCCATCAAATAAAAAGTTCAAGACACAGCCTTCAATGGGGAAAGTGATGTGTATTGTCTTTTGGGATACAGTAAGGGTGATCAGTCTGTATTTTGAGAACCTGAACAAACCATCAACTCTGACTGCTACATTGCAACACTGACTAAGCTGACAGCTCAAACTTCCAAGGTCAGGCCAGAAAAGAAGACAACCTTTCTCTTGTAATATGATAATGCCAGGTCCCACAGTATACTCCAGATTCTGCACCTTCTGACTTGCATCTGCTCAGGCCAATGAAAAATGGACTGCACAGATGACATTTTCCTAGCAATGATGTCATCATAGCAGCTGTGAAATAGTGTGTCACTTCATCTGGTCCAGATTTTTACAAGGGCAGCTCAGAGGCTCTTTTTCATTACTGGTGAAAATGCATAGTTAATGGTGGTGACTATGTTGAAAAATAGTGTTTTATAGTTGAAAATCTGTTCAACAAGTAGTGCTATTGTACTCTTTATATCTGTTGTAGTTTCCATGAAAATAAATAAGATACATTACTTTCAGAGTAACCTATATAGAAGGATTTTGAAGTATAGAGGAAGTATATTAAAATATTCTTTCACCACAAACTACCCAAAGCTATATGATAGGTGCCAGTAACTCTTTGACAGTGTCAATCCCCTCACCCTCAAGTGTCTGGCATCCTCAGTTTGGGTCTTCCCTTCATGTAATCCTGAAGTATGTTAATCAGTAAATGTATCCCAAGCACACCAGTAGGATGATAGTTCCCATTCAATATCAGTATAGTCACATTAGCTGCACCTCAGCACTCAACTCAGCTAATTCCATTGTTGCTGTAGCTGAAACTAAGTAGGCTGTATCTTATAGGTGAGACCTTTTTTACATTTTGTCTTCCATGCCTCCACTGCTCCTCCCCACCATAATTTCCAGCTTTTGCCTCCCAGTTCCCCTGCCCATCCATGCAGGGCAGCACTCTGGCTGCTCCCTGGCAGTAACTCCTGGAAATTGATATGAAATGGAGATCTGACAACATGTAATCCTACCTGGATGACTTAATACTGATTTTCCCAAGATGAATGTTGACTTAAAGTACTATCAGAAAGTGACTGATGATCATAAGGATTGAGGATTCTTACCTTTAATGTTGGAAGTTCTTTTAAAAATGCTTTCCAATAAAGGCCATTTCCAGAACCTGCATTTAATCTCATGGCTACAGTTATTCTAAAGAGCAGCATACAGAGAGGGCAACAATTTGTGATCTCTGCTGTAGTATTAAGAAAACTATACCTGTCTTTTGATAAAGCTGATAAAAGTTTTCAGAACATTGATCAATGAAAGTTTGCTTCATTTTCACAAAAATATTGTTTGGCATACTGACATTTTAAACATAGAACAGTTCTAATTAGAGAGTTACAGTTCTAATTAGAGTTCTAATTAAAAGCTCTAATTAGAACTGACACAGTGTATCTTGTAAACAATTATAAAAACTATACCAACTTCTAAAACTAAAACCAAATAAATCAGTAATGCATTTCATTTCTCTGCTTCTCATAATAAACCAAAAATTCTATGATGATGGTTTCTGGATAATGTACATGTTGCCATAAGAACAACAAAAAATAAGTCTTTATTAATGGATGTCCACTGTGCATACTCATTTTAGAACTTCAGTATGAAACTGAACAGTGAATAATATCAGTTCTATTTCCTGATTTGCAATTAAAAAATAAAAATAAAATAAAAAAATTAAAAAAGAGAAGAAAAAAAAGAAGAAGTATGAAAAATGGAGCCTGCAAGTAAATCTAGCTATCTTAAACTGAGGCTAAATGGCTTTGGGTTTGTAATCAAAAGTTTGGGGGATGGAGATGATTTGATTTCTTTTTTTTTTCTTTTGATGACGAACATTTGTCATCATGGAAATGCTGGCAGTGCAATGCCACCAGTAAGGGTAATGTTAAATTTCTACTTATATTATGAAGCCTGTGGTATTTGACTTGTAAATATTAGCTCAGAAGAAAAGAAATGTCTAAATACTCTGGGCCTTTTGCCAGTATTTCCTCCACTGCATGCTGAATCATGCCAGAAAATTACACTATTGTAAAGTCAAACTGCAAGCTTGAGCATTGCTTTGTATGGGGAACCTGATGATAGAACTGTGCCCTGAAGGCTGGGGTACCTCATTAGAGTCATCACCAGAAATGTGCATGTAGGAGTCTTTCTATAAGAGCAAATATTTGAAGACACAAAAGTACACAAAGTTGGTTTGCAGAGTGAAGCTGAATAAATATTATAGGAAGGAGGGAGAAATAATATATATATATATTACACATACAAAATCTATATTTGAAGAACATTATTAAGACAAAAAGCCAGAAACAAAAACGCCAATACATACCAGCAAGACTGCCGCTTGTGCAATACCAGTAATTTATTTCCTTCCATGTATTCACTAGAATTAGAGATTAATGATTTTTTAAATTAATCATCTATTTCTGAAATAGTAGCTGGTAACTGTAGAAGATCTACTTTTCTAAAGAGCTAATCTTGCCTACCCTCCAACAAACACAAGATGATAGTGTGGCACTTGTAAAGGGAGAGGTAGTGACATGGATGTGATCAGGTCAAAGAGACATGCTAAGACAATACCGGTTACATTCTAGTTGGAGTTTTACTTGTGGATGATATCACAAGGCAGCAGTCTAAAGTCCAAAGAGATGAGAGTTCCCCACTGTGATAGACTCATCTGTAATGGCTAGGACAAAATGTACAGTTTTAAACTCTAATGGCTAGGACAAAATGAATCTTGGTATCTACAGTCACAAGAAATGTGAATTGTCTATCTAAGCTAACTCATGGGAAGATTAGCTCCCCTTTAAGGACATACTTTAAGTCATTTTGAATTGCAAATTTTTGCTGAGTGTTTTCCAGAGGGCTTGAGAGACTGGGCTCATTACTTTCTCTTTATTTAAAACAAAATGCAAAAAACAAGAATAATACCAATGATATACAGAATAACTTTTAAAAGAAAAGGCAGCCAGGAGAAAACCAGGGCATATAAGAGAGGCTGATTACTATATGGGATGAGCTGTTGTAATATCAGACAAAGCAGCTTCATTTATATCAAAATAGAAAGTATAAACAACAATGAGAAATTTTCAAGAAATAGTTAACTGGAGGGAATATACCTAAACTCGTTATATATATATATAAATTACAAATAAAAATGTATTTCATTATCTAAGCATAATCTAAAGTACATCAAATCTTCTAAGAATCGATGACCTACTAAATTTGGTATGCCAAGTTTAATCTTAGCTAGTCATACAGAAATTGCTCAAGCCTCTTTGCTTCCAGAATGGAACTTGTAGATATGCACAGTGCATACTAATCATTACATTAGCTTTAACAGAAGTACTTCATGTTATTTATCAATGGTCACTTGTAATCCAAATTCCTAATGAACCATACCCTAGATTCTTTTGTTAGATCTCTGAATTTCTTTCAAACACATATTCTTTCAAAGACAAATACTATAGGATACAAACTTAAACCACTAACTGGTCACTTTATACAAAGGTTTATATAAAGGTTTTATTTCCAAGTCAGCCATGTATTTATTCAGGGTATGTCATACAGAAAAAGAACCACCATACTCTTGAATTTCAAAATCAGGCCAGTATTGAATATGAACAGTAGACACTGACCCTCAGGCACTCAAGTCTGAAAACATCTTTCTTTATCCACTTTATTCCAGAACAACAAAATTCATTTATGAGGGCTCTCCAAAACTAATGCCTTCCACTTAATTATGTTTGCCCATTATGTCTGGCCAGACGTTGGTGGTATGACAGTAGAGGTTGAACCTTCCCACCAATATTCCGTTACATTTTGTTGCTGTGTGAAAGATGGCAGCAGAGGGGCAGTCTGACAAAATGGTGTTTGACATAGGAATGCAGATGAGCCAAAGGGATGGGACTGAATTCTTCAACGCGAAAAAATTGACACTAATTAACACATGCTGAACATTTATGCACACCAAACAGTAGATGTGAACATTGTGAAGTGATAGGTATGCATTTCAGCTGTAGCAATAACATGAAAGACAAGTCACATTCCAAGCAGACGTGCATATTTATACAAGTGCAGCATGTAGGCTCTTGTTCATCACTGAAGAACATTCATAACAAGCAGTGGAGACTGCGTGTTTTTAGTAGCTGAGAATTTGCTCTATCAGATAGTATTATTGTATCTGTTGCAGATTCCATGGACAAAAATAGGATGCAGTACTTTTAGAGCAACCTACAAAAAAAATAATAGATTTAAAATTAGTTTAAATAAATTAATAGATTTAAATAAATTTAAATTGTGTTGAATGGAGTTTTATCACTTTCCTGTGTGCTTTATTTATGTACCTCCTCTTCTTTTGTTTCTTTGTCCATTTATTAACTGTGTTTGTACACATACATTGCAAGATCTTCAGAACAGAAGTGGTTTCATGAACTGAAAGGGCTCTATTTAACATACTGGGACTTGGCTTTTTAATACCATCAAGATGCAAATAGTAAAATATAGTTGTTGGCAAAAATTTTTATTGAAAACACTGTGTCAGCTGTTTTTCATTCAAGTGCTTCAGATTTTCTGAGATTTGATCAAACATTTCAAGAGGGCCTTCAGTGACAAATGTTGTGCATACTGTTCATGTAGAATGACCATACTGGGTACACTAGCCACATCGCTTCTCTAACAGAGCAAGAAATGTTGTTATTCTTTTGAATTGGGGTGGTGTGAATCTGAACTGCTTGGTATATTACTGTTTGATCCTAAGTACCTGACACTTCATTACTAGGTGCTGTGTGACCTGCTAGCAGAAGTGGCCTGATCTAAACACAATTTCAAGTGTGTTCTACAGTTGTTACCAGAGAATGCATTTGTGGGTTGCATGTTTTTCAGAAAAAGTATTATTCAAGCATTCATTACATTTCTTATTTCGTGACAAAGTTAGCTGGTAACAGTTCCTTTCCTAAGATGTAATTTATATTCTCCAAATTGCTAAGAAGACAGTATTTGTTGTTCCTTTCCAGAAGTAATTGGTCCAGAGTTTGGCAATTTGCACTTTCCAGTAGCTGAATACCAAATGTCAGTGTTGATTACAAGATGTCTTACATTTTCTAAATGTGGAAAGCTGCTTGTAAATGTGATACGCACATTCTTATGACAAATTTTAGTTCATGATTTTTCCACATATGCTGTGGAAAACACTTCAGCCTATGCTATCATCTTGCAGTCAGCTGTAGCACATTCAGTTTCTTAACATAACCAAAAGGAGTGCATATTGCACTCATGTTCAAAACTCTAGCGTGGTAACACAAGCATATTTAATGCTACCTGTTCCATTAGTCTCAAATAAAAGTCTTCTGTCCACTCCACCTTGTATCCCCACTTTACCAGAAGGAAATAAAAAGATGGTGAAGATATATTGAGGATACAGAATATAAGTTTATACATCTTATGCTTAGACCGAGATGCCTGCTGCCCTGAGCCAAGACCCTTCCATTCTGCCCTGCAGCAATATTTCAGGTAGTTTCCAGTGTCTTCCATCAGCAAAGAGATGTTGAGAGAGTTGTGCCACTCTCAGTAGCTGGATTTCTGATCTCTTTTAACATTGCTTCTACCCATGTCACAAACTTCAGATTTTAGATGTCTCTGTAGGAACAAGTCATCTCCACGTCACACACTATTTTCAGATGGGAGGGTGCAGTTCTCACTGGATTAAACTCATTTATGACTGAAAACATTGTATATTCCATTCCCTACAAGGCTCTGACAAGGGTCAAGTCATGCTAAAAACATTATATTGCTGAATATACCCTCATTTTCTACTGCCTTCATCAACTTACAGTTTCAACAATATTCTTGCAAATTTTTGCACTGCATGAACAAAAATCTAGATTTCCCAGAAGTCATGAATTTCTAAGTGCTTAATTTGTACTTTATTCTTCTTATCAGCCACTGAAATCATGCCAGAAGTATGAGATAAAACAGATGATTAAAGAGATGCAATTTCAGATTACATTATTTGATTCACAGTATTGTAAAATTCAGTACAATGCCTTTAATACAACTTTTTTTATCAATAGATGGACTTAAACCTAATGCGACTGAAAAACAGTTCAATTTAACAACTGATAGGGTTTAGTTCAGGCTCTGTAGTATTTTAAATTGCTTGATTTTTTTCATAATAGAGTATCTATAAAGGTAAAATGGTAATTTTAAAAGTAAAACAGCAATTTTACTGAAATATATCCTATTAAATAATTCATTTGCATTTGAATACAGACCTACATTTAACAACAGAAACAATTTGCAAGTGGCTATTCAGGCATTTTAAAAATACATTGAAGTAGTTTCCCCTAATGACGCTGTATATATCAAAAGGAATTATTAGAAGGCATTCAGAAATCCTACTAGAATTGCTTTCAATAACTGAAACATAAGAGCATACGTTCAGCCTATGTATCTTCAGTGACAGTGCTATCAGTTATTTTGTATTCAAGGCTGTTAGTTCAATAACCAGACAGACTAAAGAAAATTACATTAAAATGAACTAACGATACTTGAAACTTCTCTTGTTTCCCCTTGCCTCTCATTTCTATAACTTCTATCTCAATAAATGTTTTTTGCAACATTGCATTAAATTAAGCATAATATAAGGGCTGTCTAGGCAGCATCTATTTTGCTGTCTGAATTTTTTTCCCCCTATCTCTTAAAAAAACCCTAACTTTTAATTTATAGTGCAATGTTGTGAATTTATTTCTCTGCTGGTCAGCACAACATATTTGCTGATCTTCAGCGCAACAGTAGTAGAAGTAGATCAAAGAAATTGGTGTTGGGAACTCTACAACTATAATAAATGTAATTCTGAGTTTTACTTCAAACTAGTCAGTTCCCTGAACCTGACACCCCATCACACATGATTTGAATAGGCTTGATGAAGGGATCATTGTGTTGGACCATATTTTCATATTATGGGGTAGGGTGTATTTGCTGTGCTTTCAAAGAAGTTTCCAATGTCATTCTGTCTAAATAGAATCTCATTTGTATGTACCACACCCTCTCTGTGAACCAAACCACAGCTGGGGGGAGAGAACCAAGAGGTTTGTCTCAGTATTACATTTCTGTCCCAAACCAAAATGCTAATACAGATAAAGCCTTAATGTTCTGATTTCTATTGCTTTGATTTAGTTTAGTTTAGTTCTGCCTAAACATACCTATCTCTGGGTTTTCTGAATGCTACTCTGTGATTCAGGCATTCCTCCTTCATCTGTATCTCTGAGGAAATGATTTTTTATGTATTTTTTTTTTTTTACAAAATGGAAGAAACTCAAAAAGAGGTCAACCCTGAAGAGCTGCTGGCTAAAGAAACTTCAGAGTGAGAATTATCTCCTTAAGCAAAAGAAAGCACTGTACCCAGGCATCCATCCTCTACAAACTCATGAACTCATCTCACTCAAGTGTCAGTTTCACCAGCAGCTGTTTTTTTAAACAAAGTCATGCCCTAGCAGTCCTTATTTCTGAGACTAATCCTAGTGACCAGTCTAAGACTTCCAGGACAATGTAAATCTCTCCTTTCAGTTCCAGTTTGGGAATTCAAGTCAACAGAGGAGAAAAATCCAAGTTGTCTTTTCTACAACTCAGTACCATTCAGATTGGACAGTTCAGTGCTCGGTGCCCTGGACTGGCACTTCCCCAAGTGCCTGCCTCACTCCATGCACTGCAGGGGTAGCCATCTAACATATCGCTATGCCATTTTTTCCTAGATACAAATAAACATATTCAATACTAATCATAAAATACCATGGTTTATAACCATAAAACCTTATATTTTGAGAAAAACACATTTAATGCAGACTAGAGGCACTTCAAGTCTACAGGAAGTGAAGAATAGGACTCCATTTGATATTACTTATTATTACTTCTTTATTTTTTCAGGAATTAAAACATTAAGTCGGTGAAATAACATACCATCTCTGTAGGTGATACAAGTAACACTATTCAATCAAGAAGACTGAATAAAAATTCTCTAAGATTGGTCCACGATGTACAACTGCAGACCTCAGAATACAGCTAAGAATTATTACTAGTAAGCCAAATCATGAAGTCTTTATTCATTTGTCTGCCAGTTAAAAAATACCTTGAGATGAATAGGATATTTTCCAGAGTAAAAAGGGGAGGAGGGGAAGAAAAAAAAAGTGAATGGCTAAAAGGAAAAGTATAGCCAAAAAATGAACGGCATGCTTTAGTAAACTTGAAGTCACCGCATAATTTCCAATGCAATACACAATCTACATATAGATTAAAAAGATAAAACAGTGAAATAAGAAGTCAGAATATATTCTGTGACAATATATACAGTTAGTGTTGCCATATTCTGTCAGATGCAAAGACAAAAAGAAAATTTAAACATGCATAGAGACCTATGAAGGTATTGGCAAGGAGCAGAAAACATTGCAACACTTTTCACATATTAGCTTTAGTTGTCATCTGCTGCATAAATCAAAGGAAAACTAGGTCAAGCTGTACTAACAATCACATAATTCCCATTATTATTATGAGAGAAATACACCTCTGTTTGTAACTTTACTCCACAGAAGCTGCCAGGCTGGATAAGATTATTAGTCTGTTTTACTTAGTACCCTGTCTCACAGTGGTTAGCACCAAATGATTTAGAAAGGACCAAGAAATTCCAGCATTGACAAACACAGAGTAAACTGCTGATAAGATGTATTGCTTTGTACCTTCTGTCATTTAACAACTGGTTTGTGACTCAGAGGATAAGCTTTAAATATCATGTGTATTAGGCAGCATAAAAATATTTCTTTTTTCTAACTGTGGATTCCTCTGTGAAATGATTTTTTTATGAAATGAAAGGAAACCTCAATATTCTGAAATGTGATTTTGATCTGAAACCGAGATGAAGCACTGCATACTATTTTTTTCTAGCAGTTTTCAGTTTAGCAACCTTACATTCTGAGCTATAATTGATGTTAATCTGTTTCCTAAGTAACTGTAAGATTTTATGAAACATCCAGAAACTGATACTTCTTCATCTTAGTTTCTTATAGTCTCAAACTGCTTTCTTTCAGCCTTGAAAACAGAGCCCCTGGGGTATTATGGATAAATATTTTGGATGTCCAAGCTAGGTTTAAGCTTTCAGAGCTCCAGCCAAAGGAACTAACATTGAAAGGGAAACAGATTTCTTTCATGTTATACTTCCAAGTCATTACCAGCTTAGCTTAAAAGCAAAAAGAAATAGGTAATACATTCAGAAAGGTTTGTAAACATAAGAAAAGGAAGAAAGCCATATTAATCTACTTAGTTATTCATTGATTTATGTTGTTTCTTCACTCAGTGCCAGCTTAAATACAGTATGTCTCATAGCATCCTGGTTTATTTGCCAACACTCATTCAATTTATCTTCCTCCTCCTTCCAGAGTTCCAGCAAAGAAGTTTGCCTCGTGTTAAGTGGAACTGGGAAAATGGTGTGGCTTAAAAAAATTTAAAAAAAATCTCCACTAGTATTTTGTTAGCTTGATCAGGCCTCTGAAGTTTTTTCACAGAATATTAGATCTTCTCAAACTTGCAAGCAGACTTATTGCAAGCATTTACACGGGGGTTATACTCCTAGTTCATTGTAAGCTATGTCTTTATGACAGATAATAAGAATAAATAATTTTGCAACAGCTACATCCAAGGCCATTTGTTTGTTTGTTTGTTTTACTAAAATACAGAACCTTAAAAAAGCCACAGTTTAAGTACTTTATGCCATCAGTTTTGCCTTGTGTCCAGGCTTCCAAGCCCAATTCATTCACTCAGGCCAAACTATAGCAATTCTATGGGCCAAAAATTGTTTGCATTTTATTAAGAACTAGAGAATTATTCTTATGACCCTGACAAGATGCTTTTCTTCTCTAAACTGGTTTCCTCCTTGCCTAATACAAGAACTGTGATTAATACATAGCTTACTAACTGTTTAAGATTTGCTACCAAATCTTGCTACCGTCTCAGTATTCCCACTGTATAAATAGAAACTACAATCCAGGCAGAGAAAGCAGACCACTGAAAAGACTGGCAGCACTCCTCTTCAAACTATCAAACATGGGCCCATGGCCAAGTGGGCAGGACCTATTGGGGACTCACTGGGACAGAGGTTGATAGCCTCAGGCTGATATGTTGTCTGGTCCTGGGCCAGTATGGGGAGGCCCTCAAGGACCTCAGAGACATGGGAAGGCACATCAGAAGTGTGATCAAAGGAAGTCCCAGCACAGTAAATACTTTGGACATTGTGTCCCAGAGATTAGCTGCCTACTCCCACAGCAAGAATATTTAATATCAAAGCTGGTCAGAAAATTCAGACAAAATCGTTCTGGAATTTTTACTTCAATGATGCAATGCAAATGTTTCACTAAAATAGCCCAATTGTGATGAGATTCCATTGGAAAACTGCCACCAGACAAGCTTTGAAACTTTCTTGGTGTACTGCCAGCTCATCTCCATGGCTCCTCAATAAAACACCTGCTGGGTCCCATGACCATGAACTGTAGATCTTCTAGGGGCTGAAGGACAAACAGGTGGATGTTCCATGCACCAAAGATACATTCTGTTGCCCAGCAAATAGAACTACTCCTGTTTTTTGATCCAGGTTACAGTGAGAATGGTTTTCCAAACATTAAAATAAGTCACAAAAAAGAATGGTATTTTTTTTTCTTTTCAGTTCTACTCCAGTGTGTTCACTAAATTAAAGAATGAAGGATTCTTGCAGAAGAACATTTCCTTTTTTTACAGAGATTTAAAGAAGGAAAGAAAGAATAGTTACGTATTCTGGGATGGAAGAGTTGCATGAATATGATTTTTTGTTGTTGTTGTTATTTTTTGTCATTTGTTTAGACAAAATCTTACTTCTATTTATCGTGCAGATAAAGAGCTGTATACATTTTCAGATAAATGGGAAAAATTGATTGAATCCCTCTAGATAACTGTAAATTGTCTAGCAGGATGTCGTGTAAGAAAGTTTATTCATACAGCTGAAGACGACAGGGTTTAATAAAATCCTGCCAGGTGAAGAGGAAACTGACTTGGAGGGAGAAAAAATGGGTAGATTTAAATATGCAGTCTGACTAAAAAGAGCTTAACAGCAGAGTTCCTGAGTGAAGTTTGAGACCAGTTACAAATTTCTAGTAAATGGCTCTGATATGTCATAGAAATGAAAGTCTTCAGATGAAATTTGATGATGAAGAAAAGCTGAGTCCCAGCATTTCAGAGGATCATAAGATTCAAAATAAAGGAAATGTCCCTCTTTGAGACATTGTTTTCTAGAAATTGTATTTAAGATAACAAGATGCAAGTTTATGCATGGAATGCTAAGAATTTCTGCTTAGAATTAGAATTCACCAGTTTGTAATGTGAAAATATTACTCTAGTGGAATAGATCATTATGTATTGACTGATACAGTACTATGGAAACAAAGAACTATTAATGTCACCATATATAGCTCATATGGAAAGTAAGAGCAATCCTTATCACCTATACACAGAAAATATGAGAGCATGCTAGAGAATACAGAACAAATGAATGGACATACTATCATACCAAAAGCAAATAATTTAGCTCCTTATCACAGTCAAAGAAAGTGTAGGATAGTCAGCACTGCTCTCTGTATACACAACAGGAGGTAATCACAGCAGAAAAAAAAGGAATTATTTCTGTAAAGAAAAATATCAGGTCAGAACTGAGGGAATGTCACTCAGCCATGTATCTAGAGAAGATTTAAAACTACTGATAGAAAAAGCACTAAATATCAACGTCAACCAGAATGACAAAAATGGCATCAGATTTTTGTTTTGTTTTGATTTGCTCTGCTTTTTAATTTTTAATCTTATAACGTCAACAAGTTATTTGGTAAGTTTAGAAATTGGTATATTAGGTTTTACTGCAGCAGCAGGAACTGGACTGTACACCAAAAAGTTACTTCCAGTTAAACTTAGGATGACATTCAATTATATATACCCTTCTGCATGACGAGTAAAAGTAAAAAACGTAGACTACATGAAATTAACCTTAATCAAAAGTATTAATGACATGGCATTCATAAATAAGCAGCCAGCCTGCCTTTAATTTACACAGAGTGGATCAAGCTTTAGTCACTTTATCTTTGGTATATGAATGACACAGGATAGGACATACTTTTCTGGGCATTAATCACAAAACAACACCACATTTTTTTTTCTTTTTTCAAATTCTGTCTTCTTTTTATTTCTTTTAGTTTGAAAGGGTTGATAATTAGGGCAACAAAAAGAATGTATGAGTCATGTCTGGTTACCCCTTAAAGAAAGAATTGCATTAGTGTAATAAAGAGTAAGTATATTGTTTTAATGCAATAAAGAGTGTGTAAACAGTTCAATAAAGACTAAGACTTCAGCCAATATCATTGTCAGTTTCATCATTCCAAATCAGAATAACTCTCTAATAATAGAGGTAGAAAGAATTGAAAATAAGGGCCAAATAATTTTAATGATAGCAAAGGCCTTAATCAACAATTTGCTTCATTAAACACAGAATGTATCTCAGCCTGACAGAAATTCAGAGCTGATTAAAAACAGGCCAAGTGGTAATTTAAAAATGCTTGTCAAGGAAAAAATCAACTGAAAGTATAATTCTCAATCCTTTTATATGCATCAGTGGGGTACTAATAAATCTGTGCAAAAGCCACTTGACTATGTTCAAGTTAAATGAGCTCAAACTGGGTAGAGAGAGACCACTACTAAGTGGATTTTTGAATGATTGGATGACAGAGGAGTCTCCAATTTTATCATTCAATTATGATAAAATATGGAAAGTCACAAACTCACCTAGGTTTGCAAACCCATGTGACAGATGTGGGATAAAATTTCTTATAGTCATATCAGAAAAATACTCATAAATTGCAGTTGTTCAGTGGGTAAGACCTTTAAAACATAAATTTGTTGTCACAGAGGTCATACAAATATTTTCTTATGGCTCTTTGCCAAATTGCAAAATTCATGGTGGAACAGTGAAATTTCCTGGCTCCATAAGGTATACTCAGAAGAGTTTTGGAAAAAAAAAAAAAAAAAAAAAAAAAAAAAAAAAAAGGGTTTAACTATTTCATAGGAAGCCCTGGAACTATAAACTGTTACACATGTTTTATCATGTAATCCAAGAAACCTTTTTTCCAGTCATATAACAGAGTAAACAGGCTATCTTGTTTTCCATCCATAAAGTGTTTGTCCTCCTAGAATTCTCCCTCAATTTATTTCTGTGCTTGCTAGCTCACAGTCTTCCATTTCTAATCAAATCTTATGCTTAAAAGTTTTTTTGACAATCCTGAGGATTCCTTATAAAAAGCAAAGGTCTTGCAGAAACTGCACATTTAATAGCCAAATTATTTCTTTAACTATGTGGCAAATTCACTCAGTATCAGAGTACTGAAGTGCTTCTGTAACATTTCTCATTTTCTTGTCTTAGGGCAACGCAAATACTGTTTCATCTGCGGAGGCATGTAGAGTTTAACATTAAAATATAGATAATGTGTTAATATTTTCCATGCTTTCATATCCTTCCACATAATTTTGAAAATGAAAAATACAAGAAAAAATGCCTCCAATCAAAAATCTTATCCACAGAATATATATATTTTCAACAGAAAAAATAAAAAGTAGCCCTCTTTCTTTTTTTGGGAGTTTCACCAGTATTTCAACATTGGATGCTGTAAAACTAACACAAATAAAGAATCATAAGCTTTAAATTTAAGCACATAAGTACTTAGTTGCTGGGGTATAGCTCATGTATTTTCTTTCAGCCTCTTCATAGGAACTTTCTCAAATTGAAGACCCTGTTTGTCTTCTAGCTTACTATGTTTCTGGTTTATCCGCAGTCTCTACAGAACTTCATCATTGTATAAGTAGTTTATAAAATGATTTGTGATGACTTTGATAAAGAAAAGTAGCCCTTTGCCAACAACTCTACTGAAAGAAATGCCAGTGTTCTGTAAGAATTTGTCTAAAACTTGCAATTAGGCAGCTATTCTGTTTTAGGAATTGATCGGGAACATGAAAGTTAGAGACATCTTCGGCTATGGTGATCATGAGACTGTGAATGCTGTAAGAAGTAAACAAGGCAAAAAGCAAGACTACCCTGAATTTCATTAAAGCAGATTTCAACACCTTCAGATGTCTGCTTGGAAGAATTCCATGGAATTTAGCTTTGAAGACAAGGGAGCCAAGAAAGCCAGTTGATATTTGAACTTCAGGTTCATATTCCAAGCTCAAGAAAAGTCCATTCTATCCATTCCAAGAAGAAGAAAATAAACAGGGGCTCAAACTGTGAAATTCCTTAGAATAATGTATGCAAAAAGTTCTTGAACAAACATGCTAGTCCTTACTGAGACAGTTAACTGATTGCCAGGCATAGGTTTTTATTAGGACTAGATCATAAACTGCTGTTGTATTTGAACAGCCACAGTAATAATAAAAGGCATCAGGCTCTGCTTTAAATGCTCCAATTAGATAAGATTATTGGACTTCATCTAGGATAGGCTCTGTCTTTACCTGTGACATACTCCTTTGGTGTCCTACACATGATCCAGAGCATCAAATTCACTAAGGCTCTTTATGTCAGAGAAGAAGGAAAAAGAAGATAATTTAGGCCAAATTATAACCTCAACTCTCCTGTAAGAGAATTTTGATATACAAAGACATGATATGATAGCACCTGGAATCCCTTCTTCAAAATTTCATTTTCCCCTTGGGTGCAGAGCCCTTGAAGCTCTTGAGAGTATGGTACAGCAGAGTCCAAGCTGGTTCCCATTTGGAGCTCAGACAGCATGAAAGTTGAATTTTGTGGGGTTCTAAGAGCTTAAAAGTCCCATTCTCAAGACTCATAAGATTTGCTTATTTGAGCAAATTTGAGCCAAAATGTCTCTGGAGATAAATAATTAATAACATGTAATAACAGGTACCCAAAGAAGCAGAACATTTTGTGTTGTCTTATCTTAGGTAGAATAAGATTATGGTGCTTTTTCAATGAACTTTCTCTCTTAGCTTCCAACAGTTTGCTTAGTGAAACATCACATCTTTTCTGTGGCAGTGCATTATTGCCATGCAAAACTTTCAGTAGTCGAGATATGTTTTCTCTTGAAGGATTCTCTTTGAAACAGAAAATAGATTTGAAAGTGTTTTCCTTCCTTTTCTATTTCTGTAGTGTACATTTTGGTGAATTATTTTCTTCAAGTAGCTGATAAAATTGCTTGTAAATGAACCAAATTCCTTGCTATTATTTGCTTGAAAGGGGAAAAAAGTTTCTCAACTGTGTCTACTACTAGATGTTTAAGACAAACAATAAACATAGTGCTACTCACAACAAAATCTGGAGACCTGACAAACCTGACTGTAGATAATTTAGCAATGCTAAAAATTTCACATTTTTAATCAGTTCTAAGGCTATGATTGTCAGCTAAATACATAATTTATTAGTATATCTTTGTGCAATGTTATCTGATGTTATTATGGTTTAAAAAATGATATGAGAAGGTTTACTTACTAAAGGTTACACGGCAATATCACATCCTACGGGTAGCATTAAGATTGTGAAAATTTATTAGTATTTCTTGACTTCTCCTGAATGAGAATATTTAGCTGAATAACCTTTTTTTAATATCCATTAGAAGTAGGACCACTTCTTCCAACCTGAGACCATCTTTCCAAGACTCTTTGCCTGCTCTCACAAATTCCCATAAGGAAAGCGAATCCACTTGCTTTCCAGACAAGATACACTGGTATAAGTTTAGATAAGTCTCTCCTGGAGAACTGTTTTGGCTGAGAGCAATAGTGGCATGGACCTTGGCTCTGGAAGAATCAAACATAAAATGAAGTTAGTAATGTTTTTCTTCATGAAGGTGAGGCATGCAACAACGTTTGGATTTTTAGTTATTGTAGCTAACTTTGGTATTTGCCTTGCTTACCAATTTACTGAAACCATTTAGAAACAAAAGACAAATAATTATAATAGTGTGAGTTCTCTGTAATGTAGCGATCATTTTTAAACAGCATTTTTTAGAGTGAGTCAGAATACAGAGCCAGAAATGGACGGCTTTTGAATCATTTGTCATTGTTGTGATAGCATCTCATACTAGATCTCCTGACACTATCACTGAAAATTTTTCTCTTGATGTTTCTGTGTTTGAGTGCAAAGGGCCAGTGACTGTCCGGCTTCTTTTTGCTATTAAAACAATTTCCTTTCTGAAGAAACTTCTGAAGAAACTGATAAAGAAACTGAAAAAACTTTTAATAAACTGATATAGGACTTGAGCCACTGAGCACTGATCCAAATGAACTACCTCCGTCATTGTGCTGTTAAATTAATCTCTCATTTTTCTGTTGCTCCTCACTATTTCTCATCTTTAGTAAAGGTGTAATAACCCTGCTGGAAGGAGCTTCAACTTTTTTTTTTTTTTTTCTAATTTCATGACACTTATCCAATGTCTTTTCTTGCTTCTTTTGGTACACATTCCTGTGACTGAATACAGTGACTGAAGAGCTAAAATGTGACAAGAAAATACCTAAAATCACTATTTCAAGTGCTACTGAAATTTTTGAAATTGAGTTATGCCAGTGGAATGCGCTGTCCTCACTCGCCCTGCTCACCTGACATTTTGCATGATGCCTCTCTGCCTCATAAGTCTTACATTAGAAGCCAATTTCAAAATGACAGATCTGCTTCTGTTATATAACGTTTGAGTACACAGTGCTATCAGAGGAAATTCAGACAAAAGATGCATCAGAATTCTCTCAAGATACTTGCAGATTTTGAGCAACGTCTTAGCAGCACTCCAACTGCCATTTTTGACTTCTTGTCTGAGGCCACCAGAGTGCCTTGGGAGGAATCACAAGACCATTGTGTCTTTTCTCCTTTCATTTGAACCTCCAAAGCAGACATTTTTTCACCCTATCAACTCCAGGCTTCTACTGCTGGAAGCTTAGGGGGGATAAAAGCCTTCGTTCCAGTAGAGTCAAATATGCTCCTTTACTCTGACAGACATTACTGAACCATCCTCACATATGTATGATGGTAGTTTTTTTGAAGCTGGATCTTCCAGCAGGCTTCATGTCCCTGACAGTCTTCCAAATCTTTGTCCAGTTAGTCCAGCTGGCTCCCAGCCTCTAATCTGCTATCAACTGATACAGGTGTTCCAAAAATGCAGTGTGGTAAAAACAATAAATTTGGTCACATATTCCTTTGAACTTCTCTCTTCTGACATAATATTGCCACAGTATAATTTTGCTGCAGAAACAGTGTGCTTAGAACAGGTTTAATCTCCCAGTTACTCGCTACCTTCTGGATTTGCAGAAATCAACACCTTATCTTAAAAGCACATTGGCACGCAATACAAATGATTTTTTTGTTGTTTTTTTGTAATTGTATTTTCGACTATATTGTAAAGCCACATGAAAAGTCACAGCACTGAGCCAACCACAATACACTGACTGAGAAGGTCCCTATTGTCTCGACTAATGATTATCACTAAGTTTGCTAACAATTCTCAGAGGCAGAATTTTCTTTCCATTCATAATCGTGATACTATTAAAAAAAGTTGAAATATTGCTTTGATATAGTAGTTTTGTTTCTGGACAGAAAATTAATTTTTTTTTTTTTAATGAAATTGATGGGAGATGCATTGTAAAGTTGTAGCCTTCCGGGAAAGGACACAAAGTGTAGGTATTATGCCAGCTGCACTGTTACTTTACCCTGCTGTTTCCTCTTAACAGGACTAGGGCAGAGCAAAGCAAACTGCATTGTATTTCTCATTTGTCTGTGTTCTGCAACCTGCTGCTGTTCTGCAATGTTTACTGCAGGAATATGACAATGTGAAGACCGTATGCGTAAGATAATTTCTGAAGCAAGCACTGTACTTTCTCAACTTTTTTTAAAAGCCAAATAAAGTATAACTGCAACCAACAGGTTGTACTCTTCTCTGCAGAGAATCCAAATTCACAGAGCCTGCAATTATCTTACTGAATAATGCAATTTTTCATCCTAAAAAGCAATTTCCAAGGAGCAGCATTAACAAAACAGCAAGTACTACAAAAGAAGTCTTCCTTTGGTTATCTTAGTGTTTGAATTTCAGTGTGGAAGATATAACTGATGATATAACCTGCAAATGTTCATTATAAAATCCGTTCCAAGAAGAAAATACAACTGTTTAGTATCCTGTTATCTCATCAGTAAAGAAATTATTTGGAATTTAGTGCTTCCAGATTCTTCAGTGATCTGAAATGCTTATTATTGCTCACTCTCTCAAGAAGAAATAATTTTGAAAACAAGTAATTCAGTGTTGAGTAGGACTCAACAGTACCTCATTGCAGATGTTATCTCTGGTAAGGAAACTCATATTGTCAAGCACAATTTGTATGTATACATATATGCCCAGGCTTCCTTCAAATGAGTCAGATAAATAAAATGAAATTATACAAGTGATTTTTTTGTTGTTTTTTTGTAATTGTATTTTCAACTATATTGTAAAGCCACATGAAAATGTTTCTGTTTTTCATAGCCTGTTTATTTTACATACTTGTGTTCAGAGGAAGCCCTAGAAGTAGGCTTGTAGCAATTTTGTCAGGCCTGCGAGGCAAAGGGAATAGTCAAATGTGCTCAGCAGCTGCAGTTCTGAGAATCAACAGGACACAGTCCAGAAGTAGGTAATATTAGCTGCAGAAAAAGCCTTCCAATATCAATCTGATAAGGTCTCTTCCAGCATTTTCTTGTGCAGAACTTGTCTTGCTATAGAAATAGTGGACTGCAGCCTTGATGTTAAGTGATCACTGAGAGTCACAAGGGATGGCACTGCTACTAAAGTGGAAATGAAAATACTTTCTGGTGCACTTTTGATGTTAACGCTAAGAAGAAACCTTGATTTCAGACTGATGGCTTCAGGTTACGTAGATTGAGAGTGGAAAGTAGAAGGAAGAGTTTGTACTAGATTCCACATCCTATAAAAATATGTCACAAAAAACGTCATCAGACTCTTTTGTGAATAGCTATGTGCTTGTAGAATGAGCCATGAATGTTACCTGTGCTGTGTGACAATCAACGCTCATGAATCAGAGCCACTGCCGCAGTATCTCAGCAGACCTGAGTGGAAGCAGCAGCATATGCAGAAAGACAAAATAACTTGTAAATAACATTTACAGTATTTTGTTTTCACTTCTTCAAGATTGGTTTGGGTTTTTTTGTTGTTGTTTTGTTTTGTTTTTTTCATTTAGGTGTAAGTGCTTAGAAGCAATGCTTGACTGTCACTCAAGAAAAAGCCCTTAGTTTATAATACAGGATATTGCAGGACTGTCAGTACGAAAAAGGCAACTACAGGGGTTTGTCAGTTCAGCAAACATTTTGGGTTTCAGTGTTGCTCTGATAAATGTCTGTTAAAGAAGTAAAAATTTATAAAAGAAGATGTGCAAAGCTGTGAGAGTGGGAGACGGAAGCCTGACAGACAAAAAATGCAAGTCCTCCTATTAAAAATAAATAAATGAATAAATAAATAAGAAGCAGAAAACCCCTGAAATACTCTTTCTGATCTTCTACTGAGCTCCTTGAACTGCTGAGTATACCTTTCCTGTGATGTCCTTAAGTGTTCTCAGTTCGTCTGAACTCTATATCAATCAATTCTACTTTTTTTTTGTAACAGAACCAAAAATGATAGGCTTGATGTTTAGTTATCAGCTGATATTTCTATTACTTCTGTGTCTGATAGCTATGAATATACTGGACTTCAGCAGGGTAACATGTAAACATCTCAATCACTATCCTGACAAGGGAAAAAAAGGCAGAATGGCTCAAATCATAGTTTTTTTTTTTAATGCAGAGGAGAATTGGCTGACCACAGGTTGGCCAAGTATGGTGTTACTGATGTTCTTAGCTCTCTTTCAGAAAATCACAACATTGAAAAATGGGAGTAAAAAAAAAAGAAGGAACTGCTGTATTTTTCCATTTATACTTTGTTTATAACAACTGATGTTTTAAAGTTAGAAAATTATTACATAAATTAATAATATTTTTAAAAATTGCCCGAAATAAGTTTGTAGGTTTTGTTTGTTCTTTGTTTCTTTTTTCTTTTTTCTTTTTTTTAAGATTTGGACAGTGTTAGATCATTTTCAAAACATTTTATATCTTCCCATATCTCCAAGGACTTTCAACAACTATTAGTATTCAATACATTCATTTACTACTTCATCACTTACTATTTCAGTACACCCTAGATTTGCCTACAATGAATTACTCAGTGTTTCTGGAGTTACATGGACTGTAGTGAGATCTGTAATTACATAATTACATTGCTATATTCCTTGGTCCTAATTATCAAGTATATACGTATATTTCTGTGTTCACACTCTTACAGCAAGACATCCTGAAATACAATGAAGTCCAAGATCTCCAGATTTTTCTTAAATATTTGTTCTTGAATGTTTTAGGTTGCTGAAGAGAAGCAAATCTTTCTGTATTGAAAATTAATATGCTACTTAATCAGAAGACCTTATTAAATTTCACATACTGATTTTAAGTGAGTGAAATAACATTTTAATTTTGTTTGATTCCTGGAAGGAAATTCTGGTGTAGTATTTTCTAGGGAACAGCTTTCCTGAATATTGTTTGTCCTGATCACCTCCTTTTGTAAGCAATATAAGTAGCCACATTAAATCCCTAGGACATTTGATTCAATGCTGTCTATGTGGCCTTGATCTCATTAAACTAGAATTTCTCCAGAAGAGTGGCTTTACACCAGACATGTCCAACCCATGGCCTGCAGGCCACGTGCAGACTGGAACAGCCAATAATCATAGAATCATAGAATAGCTCAGGTTGGAAAAGACCTTAAAGATCATCAAGACCAACCACAACCTAACCATACTATCCTCACAACCCACCACTAAATCAGGTCCATGAGCACTGCATCCAGGATGTCTTCTGACCAGTGCCATCACAGTGGCAGCTCTGCTCAGCCAGATGACCCAGCGTGGCCAGGCACTCACCTATCATTCAAGAGCAACCATAACATCAGTGTGCCATGAATGCTGTCTCAACTGAAACCAGGATATGGTAAGGGTACAGTAAAGTACAAACTCAAGTTATGACAAATAATTGTACACATTTGGATACACTGGCTAACCTGTCCTATGAGCACTGCAAATTATACACTCTTGCTTTCATTTTTTAATAAAAGAATTTGAGTATAGGTTTCAGGATCGCCAGAAATTTTTTGGTATATTTGTGACTTTCCTTTTATAAATGCATAATATACATAAACATATATTTACTTGTGAATTTTAAATTGAAACATACATGGGGAACTCAACTTGGAATCTAATTGAAGATGCACTGTTTTAATTTCTTTCTTTCTGTTGAGCTGAGTATCTACAAGCAAGTTGGGATGAGACTGATTCACCCTCCTTTGGCATTTAACTTCTAGCTATAATACAATTAATCTTAGCTTTGCAATAAAATGAAGTCATAATTAACAGCAGTTAACTGCAAAATCAGTGATTTTGCTCATAGAATCAGAAAAACCTTTGTTGGAAAGGATCATGAGGACCTCTGGTTTAATTATGGAACATCAACGTGGTAATTTTGGATATAACTGAATCCACTTAATATGAAAGACTTAATGAAATACATTTCTGAAACTTGAGGCAGCTCTGCATTTTGAAAGGTGTTTGTGCAATTCTTCTGATTCAGTAAAACTCAATGTCCAGGTTATTTTAAATTCCAAAGAAGGTGCATGTGTGATTTTATTTTCCTTTTGTGATAGGATGGTGGATGTCATCTACCTGGACTTCTGCAAGGCCTTTGACATGGTCCCTCACCACATCCTTCTCTCTAAATTGGAGAGGTGTGGATTTGAAGGATGGACTGTTTGATGGATTAGGAATTGGCTGGCTGGACACAGCCAAAAGGTTCTGATCAATGGTTCTGTGTCAGGGTGGAGGTCAGTCACAAGTGGTGTCCTTCAGGAGTTGGTCTTGGGACGGGTGCATCTTCATCAGTGACATAGACAATGGCATCGAGTGCACCCTCAGCAAGTTTGCAGATGACACCAAGCTGAGCGGTGTGGTCAATACATTGGAAGGAAGGGAAGCATCCAGAGAGACCTGGACAGGCAGGAGAAGTGGGCCCATGAAAACCTAATGAGGTTCAGGGTGCTGCACTTGGGTCAGGGCAAGTGTTTATACAGGTGTTTATATGAACTGGGGAAAGAGCTCCTGGAGAGCAGCCCTGCATAAAAGCATTGGGGGGTCCGGGTGGATTAGAAGCTGGACATGAGCCAGCAGTGTGGGCTTGCAGCCCAAAAGGCCAGCTGTGTTCTGGGCTGCATTAAAAAAGGGGTAGCCAGCAGGGAGAGGGAGGTGATTGTCCCCCTCTACTCAGCTCTTGTGAGGCCCCATCTGGAGTACTGGGTCCAGGTCTGAGGCCACCAGTACAGGAAGGACGTGGAGCTCTTGGAGTGGGCCCAGAGGAGGGCCGCTAAGAGGATCAGAGAGCTGGAGCACCTCTCCTGTGAGGAAAGGTTGAGAGAACTGGGCTTTTTATCTTGGAGAAGAGAAGGCTCCGGAGTAACCTCATTGTGGCCTTCCGGAACTTGAAGGGAGCATATAAACAGGAGGGGGGACAGGTGTTTACTAGGGTGGATAATGATAGGACAAGGGGGAATGATTTTAAACTGAGAAAGGGGGAGGTTTAGGTTAGTTGTTAGGAAGAAGTTCTTCTCACAGAGAGTGATGACGCACTGGAACAGGTTGCCCAAGAGGTTGTGGATGCCCCATCCCTGGAGGCATTCGAGGCCAGGCTGGATGTGGCTCTGGGCAGCCTGGTCTAGTGGTTGGTGACCCTGCACATAGCAGGGGAGTTGAAACTCGATGATTATTGTGGTCCTTTCAACCCAGGCCATTTTATGATTCCACAATGTATTGTGCATTGTGATGCACAATCACAGTGCGTTGTGATTTTTTTTGTGAATGAGTGGTCTCCAGACTTGCCTATGTGAAGTTAAATTTTCCAAGCCTCTCACTTAATATCAGTAGCTTTTTCCAAATTTTATTCTTAATTCAAGCAACATTTATCCTTTTTATCTTTTTGACAGAGATACAGGTTAGAAAGCAGAACAAAAATGCAGGAGTAAAAAAAATACATTTATTCTTAAAATTCAAAAAATGCATTTTTTGCATGAAGAGAGAGTGGTGTAACTCACAAAATTAAGAACTAGGAAGCAAGTTATGGGGGTTGCCCATAGATGATACCGTCTTTCCATGCTTTCTACTGCTCTAGGATTACTGCTGAGGCAACCCCTGTATTAATTATGTTAATTTCAGCTTTGTGCAATCACTTTGACCTGCAGGAGGTGAATCATTCAGACATTTATCTGCTAATCAATTCTGACATCTTCCAAGAACAGGCATAATTAATCACACCTCCTTTGGTTTTGTGTTTTCATAAACAACATTGTTCTGCTGTCAAGATCTCTTGATTTCATATAGTTGTGAGCATGCCACCTGTGATTCCAGACTGCTATCTTTCATGACAAAGCATTATGGTGATAAAATAGCCCTTTTTGTTCTTATTTAATTATAGTATAGCTTTGTTTAAGATTATACATATTATGGCTTCCTTTCAAAACTAATAAAATACAGTAATTCTGTGGAAATAAAAAAACATCATAAATTAAGGTTTATTCAGTTGTGCAGGTGTAAGACTTAACATTGTATGTCTTCATTTAAAATTAGTTTGATTTTATAGCTGGAGATGTCAGTTATCATTTAAAGTACATGTATTGCTAGTAACTGAAACTGTAAGTTTGTCAAGAATTTACATCTAAGTTTTGCTGTCTAGAAGTATCAGTGCTTTCTTTTTAAACATAAAATAAACATAAAATGTAATAGACTGACTATTACAAGGGGAAAAAAGCAACTGGACACAGGAATAGGTTTTGCCATACTGCTTAATCTTCCATTCATGCTTGTTATTCCATGGCTAGTTCGGATAATTGAATCTACTAAACTGTTTCCATGCTTCATGCTGTACGACATTGCTCTGGGAATGTTGCTTTGTCTCAAATTTTTATTCTAACATCTAATTCAAGAAAGCATTCCGTCTGTTTCCAGAAACAGAAAGATTTCAGGTGGTTTTGTTGATTTACTGGCACTCTGTCTTGCTCCATATTTGCCCTCACATCACACTGGATATATCCCGCTGCATTTTCAGTACATCATATCTTGTTGGATGATGCACAATGTATACAGATTTTGTCTTTTTCTATCAGCATGATTTTTGTTATGTTTCAATATCTCAGATCTGTCTTATTTAAAAAAACTTATGTAACTCCTCTTTTATAATGTACTACATGATCACAAATCTGAACAGAAGTGAGAATGATGAGAGACAATCAAATAAGCTCTTTCAAATGACACTGATGGACTGTTCCAACTACGATGCTGAATAGGTCTTAGGCTCTTAGCAACCAGTATCCTGTATTTCACAGAAACAGACCACTTACACAGTCTCTAGGGTGATGACGTCCTCCATCAAAACTAATCTGAGTTAAAGATTACCTTGCATTCTTCTATTAAAAATGTCTTAAGCTACATCCACGCAGATAGCCATTTTGCGAAAGATTACGTTATCTATATCCTTTCTTACATGACAATGACATTGACAAGTTCAAATGTCTGCATATTGGGAAAATCTGCAGATTGATCTGCAAGAGGTTTATGTATATGTGAATAAAAATACAATGTGTACAATGACCATCTGACCAGCTTAACTATCTAAGTCATACTGAGATCTTAGTTTCCTATATGGTTATATATATAGTTTCCTCTATGTACCTTGACACACAAATGAATTTGAAAATAAAGTCTTGTAAGTTTCAATTTCTTCTTATTGTATATATTAGAAGTCCAAAATATTTCAGGATTTCCCTCTGTTTTTCAAAAGAGAACAAACAGACTCAAGTTCTTCAATAACCAACTTATATTTGAAAAGTATGAACAGTTAAGAAAATAAAAATTTTCGAAATTCACTTAATAAATTTAATTCAATAAATTAATTCAATAAATTTAATTGAAAATGTACAGAAAATGATGGAGATAAAGAGAAAGAACAAATAGACTAGTTGTCAAGCTAATTAGAAAACTTCAATTTTGTATTCAGCTACTTTCCACTGAATTAAAAAAATAAAAGTCCAAATTCAGAATATCAAAAAATGTAGTATAAGCATTAACTGAAAAGTTAAGTCACCTCCATACACCATGGAGCAAATGTAGCACACTGACATATCATTCAGATTATAGAACACATTGGTTCTTAAATGAAAATGCTTTTTTGGAGATATGGCTAAGAAAAGGGATGTGAAATGCAGAGCACAAACTGGTCACCTTTGTTTTCAAAACTGTTTTAAGATCCAAATATTTTAGCCAACATTTACTTTTATTGTTCAAGAAACAAGAATATGTTTTGCACAGTTTAAAATATCTGTTAACCAGACATCTGAACAGAGAAAACACCAGATGTAAAAAAAAAAAAAAAAAAAAAAAAAGCAAAAAGCACCATAAGAGAAAAAGCATAGAAGACTAACCTTGAAGAGTTACTGAAATTCACAATTGTCATGTATGATTTTATTTATTTATAAGCATCTACCTCCCTGTATGGCAAAATTTGCCACATTTCTTTTTTTTATTTAGGCATTAAAATCAAAATTTCTGCTCACTGAGCTAACTAGAGTGACACCTTTGATCCACCAGATGAATCTGGTGCCCCTGTGACTCTGCTCTGGATCTGGGGAGTTGGCTTGGCTGTCCAAGGCTGACAATTCCATTGACACATATGTAAGATCCCTTATTATATAGTTTGTTGTTTAGATTCTTTTCAATTCTTACCTTGTCTAACTAAATTCTTTTGCTGCCTGGTTAAAATACATTATTAAGAACACTTACAACAGACCAAGCCTTGCAGTATATTTAGTTCTTGAAGATACAGTGTGTAATCCTTATAATGCGAGGGGACATATTAAATTTGGGTTTGAGGATATATTAAAACCATGTCTCCTATTTGCTGTTCAGGAGCTGTAAGCATCAATAACTGGATTTTAAAAGAAATCTAGTTTTAGTTTGTTCTGTAAATGAATAGCTTTAGCCACGAGTTTCAAGCTCTAGGGAAGAAAGAAACCTATCTGCAGCCTTGCCTTTATTATCTCAGTTCCAGTGGAGATGGAATTTCAGAAATACCAGTATCATTTTCCTTTTGCTTTGTTTCTAGGAGTGTCCTCACTCAGCAACTAATAACTGCCCCATGAGGCATGCAGTTTCTTCAAGTACTGCTTAAGGAGCTTAGTCACCTGGTTCTAGATTTGGATTCTTTCATAATACTCAAAGGGATCTAATTTAGAAGATCTTTTCACTTTATTAGATATTGTACAACTGATGGGTATATGCATCTAAAGATAGAATTCTTTGCCACATATAGTATAAACCCAATAATATTCTATTCTATGTAAATAGCAATGGCATACATTGTCCACAAAAAAAAAGTGTAGCTTTGCAATTTAAATACCAAGCAGTTTATTTACCATTGTACTATGAAGAGTTTCACCACAGAAATAGATTATTCCTCTGCCCTTAGTTCATAAACAATCTTAAAATAAAAATCAATCGTTTCAGGAAGTATGGTACGAAGGAGATACAAATCTTACAAAAATACTTGAGAAAGCCGTTCTTTTCATTACACCCAGTTTATGAGTTGCCAGTTAATGGGGATGGGTCATCTGCATCCATCACTCTCTGTTACATGTCTGAATGATGGTGACTCATGAAATCTGACGAAAGGTCACCACAAAAGAAAGCGTTGATTGCAACTTTTGCAAAAAAACAAAACAGTTTTGGTAATAAAATCAATTTATGCAAAGACTTAAATGTGTCTGCTAGTAAACCTCCTGAATTTAACATATTAAGTATGTGTCCAAATAGATACATAGATGTTCAAATATTTGATCCTGATTAAAGTGGTATGTAAAATCTTTGAAAATTCCTATCAATTTCCTAGCTATTTAAAGCCTCTTGTAATTTTGAGGATCAATGTTGCAGTAGATACCTGTTTCTGATTTCTTGGTTGTTCTATCCAACTCTGATTTAACATTTAATTCAGTGAATCTTTAGATCTACTTCTACAGTGCTGTCAATAGTAGCTATGTCCTGACAGGAGTTTGTAGTTAAAATAAATAAATAAAATTAATATTTTTCCAAAATAAATAGCTCTACAAAAACTAAGGAAACTAATTCTAATTTGTCTTTGAAATTTAGGCAATTTTCAGACCAGATAGCTGTGGAAATAAGATATTTGTGAACATGTTGCTTGCAGGCATGCCCATCTATGCACTTTCTCTGTTCTCCAATAACTTTTGAGTGTATGCTGACACAGAAGTAAAGATCTCAAAAATAAGGTGATATATTTTTCACAAGATAGGCAATGAGATAGAGAATTTTGTTAATGCTTTTCCTAAAGGAAAGGCTAAAATGTGAACTTTCAAACATGGTTACATAACTGGCATGCACATTAAATTTATAAATGTCCCATGAAAGGAGCAGCCCTCCCATGCCGATTGTACTACTTTTAGATATGAAAGACAACCAAATGTGAGACAGTAACATGTGGAAAATCCACCAGTTGAAGTATTATTTGAGTTAGAATTTAAGATCTACCTTAATCCAAACTTCATGCCTGAATTTAATTTTTCAAGACAAAAAGTTATCATAGTCGTTCGTTCTACTCCAAGAATAGATCTCCAACATGGGGATTCTATGGCACTCTTCTGAAAAATCAAGTTAGTGGTTTTTGTCAATATTTTGATAATGGAGTAATTCTACTATGTCTCTGGTGCTGCTGCTGCGGAAATAGAGCCATACACATACTGCAAATGGAACTGTCAAATACAGTTGGCATTATATGTACTGCTGCTTACTTGCTGTCTTCTAACGTTTATATGGGATGAGTACTCTGACATGTCTGGGGCACAGCTTTCACAAAGACTGTATTCAAGTAAGAAGAGTGGCTGCAAGTGCAATCATATCTCAGCCAGAATATTTTGTTAGTCCTGCAACACTTGCTGTTTATGAATATTGGCATCTGGCAGTATATCTAAGAAACAGCATTCCCTCTGTGTGTAAATTACTTAAATTGGGATGACTTTTTAATTGTTTTTCTTCGTTTTGTTTTGTTTTGTTTTTTTTCTTCTCAGTATAAATATCTATCAAAACACAACAGCAAAGAAAATAAGTTTCCACCAGGCATATTTGCTGTTTTGTATATTTGACTTGGGTTTTTTTTAGTTCTAAAAATACATTTAGGAATAACTGATGGGATAAAGCCATAAAAGAATGTCTGCCTCTGTGTAAAGCTGTTCTACTTCTGTAATTCTTTACTCCTGTGTGACAGAGACAAAAACAATGTATTGTTTGAAAAATTTCTATCCATTCATATGATCACATTTTTCACTCAGTATGCCGAAGCAATGATAAAGACTTAAAAATATCAAATTCTCTTTGCAGTTTGCTATAACCTTCAGAGATAAGCCTAAGGAAGGTCCTATATGCCTATCTGGGAAATATATGAACAAAATTATTTTCATAAGTGCTAGCATAGATGAACATTATTTTGCTCACTTATGGACATTGCTGGTAATCTCTGAAAGGAAAGAAGAGAGAAAGAATAATAATATCATTATTACATAATAGCAGGTAAATTGCTAATCAGTGCATGAAATCTGATACTTCAGGATCTACAAGTAGGTAGTAAATTCATGCCTGTATCACCATTATGAAGAAACTTATTTACTATACCATCTCCATTTCCAATCTCTTCGATTTTTGACTCATGTTTTATTTTTAGTACATTTGTCTGTTTGTTTGTTTGTTGAGAGATGTAGTTTATGACCCCAGAACCTGTGCCAGATAGTTTCCTGATGTGCAAAATTTTGGTTGGAAGAAAGAATCAGTCACTGAAGCACACTGAGGCCATTACCCACATCCTGATAGCTACTGAGTACCAACTTACAAGTAAGGGATGGGACAAATTGCAAAACAGCAGATCTTTCAACCATGGCTGTATTTTCTCATCTCCCTCTGGTAGTTTAGGCAAAACAGTTCAGTCAGAGGTCTCTGTCTTTTCTGTTTAAATACAAATACGTATTTTCTTGGTTAGACATTAACCAAGGTTATTAACAGATAAGATACTTTATTATCTTGTTAACAGAAGTAGATGTGCAGCTTGTGCATTGGTGCCCCTGATTTGCATCAGAAGTGAGTGGAGTGTGCCTAATGAAAGACTGCAACAACAGTTTATATAGACTCATAGACTCATAGAATACCCCAAGTTGGAAGGGACCCACAACAAATTGGAATCCAACTCCTAACTCCTCACAGAACCACCCAAAAATCAGACTGTATGTCTGAGAACATTGTCCACACACTTCTTGAACTCTGGTAGCTCAGTGCCATGCCCACTGCCCTGGGCAATGTGTTCCATGCCCATCCCCTCTGGTGAAGAACCTATTCCTTACTTCCAACCTGACACTCCCCTGACACAGCTTCATGCTGCTTCCTTGGATCCTCTTGCTGTCACCAGAGAGCAGAGATCTCTGACCATACAATTGATTTGAGTGTGTAGCTGTGGTGGTTATGCTTTTTTTTATGGGCTATAAAATCATGTGCAAGCAGTACATTAAAATTTGGCTCACTTAAGTGTGAACATAAGTACACTATTAAAAAAACATTATTCAAATTTATGGCTGATAGTTCTAGTGTAAGCATACATATAAATTTCATGCTCTAAAATGTGTAGGTTGAGTAATCAGACAGTGTTCTTCCAAGTAACTGTTGTGTTATGGATTGATACTAGTAATTACTGCTCCCTCTCAATAACAAAAGTTGGTGGTGTTAACTTGTAAAATTAATATTAATTTTGTAAATAATAATAAAAAAGCTTCCATTAATTAATTTGCCATCTATTGCATTACCTATCCAGCTTTAAAAATCTGAATGCTACAAAAGTAAGCCAAATACAAAAAGTTTGTGCAAGCTGTTCATTAAAAGCTTGTCATTTCTAGATTCACATAATGATATGATTAAAAAAGAACTTATTGAAAGAAGGTGGATCAACTCTTCCCACTTATCTTGCATTGACAAAATGATTCCCAGGGTACATATAATAATACTCCAATCAAAATCAGTCATTAAAGTTACCTCTCTGTCCCAAAACAACATCAGTTAAAAATTCTACATTGCTTAAAACAGGTTTTTGAATAAATCATTCTCAAAAAGAAGTTCTTGGAAGGAAATTCCATAATCCATGTAAGCAGTATATTCTACTACCCAGAAAGAATTTGTTGCTGTTAAGCTTGACATCTACTAGACTGTTAGTCAATAATGCTGATTGTTTATGTTAAATCACAGTACATCACGTTTTTGCAATTTTAACCCATTTTCGTATCTTATCCCTGACAGATGTGTGAGCATTTCAGCTGAGGTATGATACAGATAAGTTAAGATAGATAAGGCATTTTATGGCATCCTAGCATAAAGTAGCATAAGGGCAGCACAATTAACTGCAACACAAAAGACATCCAGCAGCTGTACGGAAGATAGGCTTTTAGAAGAAAGCTGTGTCAGGAAGTCGCTTCTTCCAGGATGTCCACAACTAATGCACTAAGTATAAATTGTTCTCTTTTCTGAATCTCTTAGGTTTTGTCTTTATTTTATTTACTTCAGTTTCTCAAAGTAACTCTCTGTATTTTTTTGCCCTCCTGTACAATGAGCACAAAATTGAGTTTTGTTTGACATGTAAACAAAATTTTGCAGGAAGTATCCTAAATCTAGAAACCTTGTAGGACATTAAGGATTATCTTTGGAAGGCTAAATCCACTATAGCTATATATGTATTATTTTCCATTTATAAGACACTGTGTAAATGTCAAGCTATAGATAGAGTTTCTGGAATTCTTAATTACCTTGAAAACAACTGCAGAGGTCTCTATTTCTGAAGACATCTAAATAAGACCTAGAATATATAAAAAATATACTTAGCTATATTAATCATCATGTATCTGCTTTTTTAGCAATGCTTTTAAAGTTTAGAAAGATTATTTATCTAGTATAACTTTGCTTGTTGTTAAGTTGTATCAATACTACATTTTAGTGTTTATTATTATAACATTTTCAGTAAATGCATGCAATACAGAGCAGAATGTCTCAGAAGACAACACAAAGCCCATGTCATGTAAATACTGAAGATGAAATTTATCTTGAAAACAAACTAAATATTTCTAAGAGCTAACAGACAACATAGCAAACACTATAAGTTAAAAAAAAAAAAAGAAAAAAGAATAACTATAATATTGTTAGAAGTGAGGTCAGTGAGGTCAGACCTGAACAGGAAAGGGAAGTGCATACATAGCCCATGAAAAAAATAAATAGCTTTGAAATAGCTGAATAATTTCTGCATACACCATTCTTTTCACTCGTGGCATTATTTATTTAAAATTAACAAGTTCCTAATGTTAACTTGCATAAATAATTTATGGCTTTTAATCCTAAAGAATTATATTTGATTTACCGGAATCACTAACATAAAAGATTTTAAAAAAAAATTTTAGTTACTGATTTTGAAAATTATTTTCTTTTAGCTATTATTATTTTATTTAGCTTCAATATCATAGCACAAGTTCCTTTATTAAAAAGAGATGAAAAAAATTGATCTCATACTTGCCAGAAAAATGTGTCTGCGACTTCCAGTCACAGCGAATGCATGTATTTAAAATAAACTGTCTCTGTTTCATTGTCATCTAGTCTGTAACCTTTGCTAGTTTCAAAATTTATTCTATGTTGTAGCTTTCTTCAGTGTCTTTTAATGTGGTCTGCCAAGTCAATTGAAGACAGGCCACAGCCACTATGAAGGCAGACTGTAAGCAGTAGGAGTGGTCACTGTTCTGTGCTATAGAAGTGTGAAACAGCCAAAGCAACTGCAGATAGAAACTGATGAGATTTGAGCCTCTGGTAAATTCCAGGGACACCTGCCCCAACACTGGAGGTGTGGATGGGGCCCTGGGCAGCCTGGTCTAGTATTAAATGGGGAGGCTGGTGGCCCTGCCTGTGGCAGGGGGGTTGGAGATTCATGATCCTTGAGGTCCCTTCCAAGCCAGGCCATTCTGTGATTCTTTGAAATTCCTTATGTGTGGTAGAGCTGAATTGATCCTACAGAAAGATACAAAATAGAACTGGAGAGTATACTGCATAGCAGGAGATACAGAGAAAACCCCTTATACAAATGCTAGAGTGATCGGGAAGGTGGTAGCTATACTTTGGTGACCTGCTCTGAAGGGATCCTGATTCCTATCTGAATTTCTTCTTCCTCTGCAAGAGATATGTGGAAACATGTCTATTATTTCTGCCAGCTTTTGCTCCATGGCCTTCTCAGTGAGTACTGCAACACTGTTTTTTTCTATTTCTTCCCACCATCATCTACTTTTATGTCAATAAATTATCCTTATCTGTTAGAGTTCCTGTCGTCTCCTTTACTGACCTTTTGTTCTCTATTTACTTGAAACATTTCTTATCATTTATCTTAACCTCTAGTGCAATCTTCCTGTCATTCTCTTCCTTTGCTTGCCTCTCCTTTATTTCACAGTGGCTTAACTTCATTTTGTAATATTTCCAATCCTTTGTAGTTTTTGTGTTTAGATCTTCTGAATGATCCTCTTGTATTGAGAACTTATTGTACTTCTTTCAATACTGACCTTTCTGGCCTTCTCGTTTTCCTCTTTTTTAAATGCCAGGAAAACAAAGAAAAAGAATACTACTCTACTGCTAACGTTCTATTTACAGGTAGCAGTCAATTTGGAAAAGCATGACTCCTATGTGAAGCATCTTTCCTTTTTTTTTTTTTTTATTTTCCCCTTGCAGCTTAATTCTGGAAGTCAAGGAAAGGTTATAACTGAAATTTGTCGATGATCATATATAAATATGTGAACGTGTCTAGGTTACAAACAGTCAGTGCAGTGTCAGACAACAGCAGAAAGCATTTCTATCATTTTAGGGACAGTCCTAGAGTTTATCAACCCTTCCCTATCTTTGTTTCTTTCTCTGTATGATTTGGCTATGCACTGTCCACTAATTAGACCTAATTAGATCCAATATTAATATATTTTCGCCAATTGGCTATACCTAACATATCTTTGATCTTGATCAATGGGAAATGTTTATTCATATATTTGATGTGAAGGTTGAAGAAGGAAGTTTTCCCCCATATTTTCATTGTGTTATTGAAAACTTTCCTGATATAAGTTTGCTGTTCAAGCCTGCAAACATTTTCATTCAGTTTGCTCATGAAGTTCAAACTTTCAGCCATCACAGTGCTGGCTTTTATCACATGACACAAAACAGAAGCATATGACAAGTGTATACTCAATATTCAGAGGATAGTTCCAGGTCTCATTAAATAATATATGACCCTAATATCTTTCAAAAAGAATTCCTACACTCACAGTCCTGTAAGTATTCATAAATACATTTAATTATTATTATGTAATTAGTTTTTATAAATACACTTGATCAGTATAATTAGTCAGACTTTGAGATTCAACTTTTTGACAGACTCAGGTTAATTTTTCTTTAGAGTGACTGGAGATTAGTACAGGCATTTTTTTCTTGAGACATACACAGAATTATGTCAGTAGAAATTCCAAATAATTGTATTGAGAGAGAATTGTCAGTAAGTCCTTTTGCTGTCTTGGGAACCTTATTTCACTATTTTTTAATGTTTTCTGACCCTCTGGAATACCTTTTTTTTCTTTTTTTTTTATTTAAAAAGTGTAATCATTTTCAGTTGCAAATACTCAAACCAGTTTCTTCAGACAAGTTTTTTATTTCAGAAAGTGTTTCAGTGGCTTTTTTTTCCCTACCAAGCAGGTACATAAACGTGTGGTGTTTAAACATGAATAAATTTTTAATGAAAACATCACATTGTGATACCTAAGTTACCATGCCAGAGACACTTTTGAAGGGCTAGCACCTCAGTACTCATAATAGCCCATTATAATTCAAGCAAATATGCAAATGCTAAAAATGATACAAACTGAGCAGGCATTTTATATTTTCCATGACACAATTCAAAGCACTCTTTTTCTCGTATCCTTATAATGCCTATAGAACTTTCTATTATGAAATACCTGAAGCTACCCCCTCAGAATCTGCATAATTATTGCTGTTCATCAGAACACAAATTCTCTCTCCTTAATTGTCATCTTCTTCCCCTCAGGATTCTGTCAAAAGCTCTAAAGCTACCTGACTTTCAAACACTATTTTTAACTTTCACTTGTTCATATAATGTTTGTATATACATGCAAAATCTACAGTGGTCCCAATTTTATGCTCTGTACCCTCTCAAACTCTTACTGCACGTAAGCTTTTGTACCTTTTCACAGTTTCACATTGCATATTGCAAATTTCCTGAATTTCACACTTGCATCTTGTTTTTTACTCTATTTTATATGAGCATTTGTAATATTTTGGTTTCCTCCTATATTAAGTCTTTTTAAGAGACTTATATTTTTGGTTTCCTCCTACATTAAGTCTTTATTCCCCTGTAACAGTTTTTCTTCCGTGTTTGTTCATGCCCTTTGCTATAAGGAACTGCAGCTGCTGAATTCCCAAAATGTTTTAAACGTTTGTTCACTGACCAGATCCACATTCTTTGCTCTGAAATGTGAAACTTACCCTTCATATGTCCTGCCTTAAAAGTTGGAGACATTGTTTCAGCTAACAGTCCTCAATCTGAACTATTCAGTTTCCTCTTCTTTGCCTACCAAATTCCCTCTGTCCCCCCACCATGATCCTTTTGTGTAAGTACCACTTGCCGAAGGTGTGGGATCACGTTTTTCCCAGCAGTTCTAAGCATTTCAAGATAGACAGGCTCTACACAGGATTTCTTGCATAAAATATAATCTCTGAGAAAATAAATAAATAAATAAATAAATAAATAAATAAATAAATAAATGAACATAAAATAAACTTCTGATGAGATGTTCTTTCCTGTGGAGTGGTTCTTTTTTTTTCTTTTGGTTTGGCTTCAAGGTTCATCTCAATTTTCAGTTTTTAAAAAATTCCACTTTTTTTTCTTTCTTATGTTACAGTATCTTATTTAAATTTTTCCTTGCACTGTTCCCTTATGTTTTTCCTTTGTCACACAATTTTTTGTTTAGTTGTTTTTGTTTGCTAATATGTAACCCACCAAATGCAAATCAGAATGTTTTCTATTCTTTCATCATTGAAATCCACAATTCTACTTTGTGATTAGGCAATCATTTATTAGCTATTGTCTCTAGAGTGTTACAAGGTTCATTCCTATTTAGCTTCATGTTTCTCTAAACAGGAATTCAATATCTGATAATTTTCATTATTACAGCTTTGTAACAGAGTCCAGAAGCTGAGCAGAGAGATTTCCCTGATAGCAGTTAAAAACTGGAGGGAGTTTAGAATTAATGGGTGTACACTCATTTCTTTCCAAACTATTGCATAACAGAAGACACTAACAGAAGGACAGTATTTCATATCCTGAAGTACGTGTTAATATTTTGAAACACAAGAAAAGTAGCATCTAATTATGTAATGTTTCAGGGATCACTTGTCCTGTGTTCTGCAACTTGCAGTAATTATACCACAGGATGACATTTCATTTCCTTGATTTCAGAGCGTTAGGTTTTGGTTCTCTAATTAAATGTTCCCCTTTTAATACAATATTAAGTTAGTAAGAGTGAATTGTTAAAGTTACTTGTACAAATTATCTCTTTTAAATCATAGAGAAGTTAACAATTTCATACTACACACTTCATCTTATGTCAGCAATTTAGAGAAAATGATTCAAATCAGTAAGATTATCATACTTTGGGAAGTTTGGCTTAATATTAAAGAAACAGTTTTGTTCACAGCAGAGTACTTATTTTTACTGATGCTTTTCTTAATATTTACTCTTGTAAAACATTTTTTAAAATGCCTTTTTCATGAAAATTCTAGTTCTTTATACTCAGTTTTATGGTATGCATATATTTTAAACTATCCCTAAGTTCATTGTTTCCAGTCATATTGTACAATTACAGCCAATGCTCTTTTTGTCTTTTGGATTTTAATAAAATAATGATAGCAATTTTGCTGCAAGGAAAAGGAAATTTATGGAATAAAGAAAGAACATTTGATTGCTTTGCTTAGAAGAATCACTATATTGCTATCTGAGGCATACACTACTTCTGAGAAGTAAATAAAAGCAATGATTGATAATTCTAGGTACTTAGATCAAAATTCTGAGCATCTATTTTTAGGACAGCTTTTTAGAAGCTTCAGTATAGCTGGCAAGAGAAGAGGAAATGTCATAAGAATCCAGAAGGAAACAGTCTCTCCAGTACTTTTCCCAAGCATTTTGTTTTAGTTCAACTATAGTGTTGCAAACATAAATGACAATTGCAATTAATACTACAGAATTTCTGTTTATTTGTCCCAACCTCTCATCAAGCTGGGACGTCATTCTAAATCCATCATGCCATATGGTCAGGCAAATGACCAGATCATTTACGTATTTGCCAAGCTGTCACAAACATCTATCTATGCTTTACAAACTCAAACTGTAAAAGAGTGAGAACTCGTTAATTTCTTAAAAGACACTGGTCAGGAATGCTACAATGTCTGCCATGCTATGGTGTGATAGAGCTGTGTACCTTAGTGGAATTGAATTTAAGAACCAGTAGATTCTGGTTTGCAGTAGCTCAATGGTCTACATTTATTTACTTTGAAACTCAGCTCTCGTCTCATCTCACAGCTTCCAATTTCCTTTTAAGTTTCTTTCATTTCCAACAGGAATTAATTGTCCGGTATTTATTCTGAAACTCTCTTGAACAATGATGAGCTACATTGTATTGAACAAATTGAACAAATAATAAAGTAGTATGCTGCACCAGTCTGTTGTTTTATGAGGAAGAAAGCTACTATGAGTCAGTTATATTGAAATGCTGTACATTTTAGCATCCCCTTATCTAAGACATCTTCCAGGATTCCACTAATACATGAGTTAAGGTTTGCCAGCAGCAGAGATGCTCAGTTTTCAGGAATTATCAAAATCACTATGATCTTTGAAAATTATTTTCTGGTGTTTTTCATCTATCTTACCTTAGAATTGATAAACTAGGAGAGGTATTAGATTCGTGGTCAGAAACTACACTGAAAGCTTAGAGAAACGAGGCGTCTTCCTTTGTGCTAGCTACTGTATTCAAAAAACTCATTTCACAGTCTAGGGGGACAGCAGGGCACAAAGAGGGGATAGATTGTACAGACTAGAACCACACATTCAGAACTGAACCTTGTGGGGGGGGAAAAAAAAAAGCAGTAAATAAAGCTGTGGGGAGAAAAATATAAAGTTCTGGCACTTTTGAGGAAAACAAATACTCTATTATATGTGCTGCAGTACGAAGATTAGGAAAATGGAGGCATTAGAGTAAGTAGAAGCAAGAATAAAAGTGGAAGCCATTGACAAGATGATGGTTGATGAAGAAAGAAAACTGAGAGCAGTCTCAACGAAATGAGGGTGCTCAAGAAAAGAAGTTTCAACAAACAAGTGGAAACCTAAATTCTTCTGAAGGATGAAGTAACTTTTAAAACAAGTACCTTACAGCTGATCAACATTCCCATTATGAGGAATTCTGAGATTATTCATATCTTTTAGAAAATTCTGTTAGTTCCTCATGTCTGTGAGAGGGATCATTTTTTACTCCCCAAACCAGTGTCAGTAAAAGCAGTAGAAATTGATTTGTTTTGTGTCCAATAAAACATACTAGTGGTATTTAAAGAAAAAAAAGGAAAATAAATCTTTATCTCAGCAATGCCCACTACTGCCTAATCATTGAATATGTCCTTATGGACTCGTATAAAGAGAGTAAACTTTTGTTATTAGCAATATTTATTGTTATTTATTAAAAAAAAATCTTCATTGCACAGGCTTAGGGACAACCCTGTTTTTCTATAGAGCTTCCAGATAGACCACAATATGTGAAAGAAATTTGAAGAGCTTTTGAGCTAGAAGTTCATTCTGGTTGTTACCATGCAAACAAGCACAACACATTTTGTGAGTCACCCAATACAACTAAGACTTTGATTGTAATGTAAACAATTTTCTACATCTGTTTATTTAGCCTAAAAGGCTTTATTGCTGAGCCCATAATGTTGAAAATCTTTTGTGTTATCACATTCTCTGCACAGCTCTCTCTAGAGTTGAAGCAGATGTCACAACAGGATTTATTGGATGACTGTTCTGCACAAGGAATGAACTTACAGACAGCACAGATAAAACAGTCTAAATTTGGATCTATCAACATAAAGGTAGGGGTAGGTGATTTTCAAATCAAAAAGAAACTAGGTAAACGGCGTGTCTTCCAATTCTTAAGAAAAAGCAAGAAAGGATCCTAAAACCAGGAAATGAAGGGGAAAATATTTTACTGTGCTTTTTTAAAAATCATCAGAAAGATAAAAATTAATGCAACACTGACAGCAGGGACTAATGTTAAAAACTGCTATAGCTACTGTTGTCTGATTCTTGATGTTAAGCGTAGGGCTGAGAATTTTTTGCGAGGTGAAAAATTAAACAACTTCATTATGATTTTAAGCTTTAATAAACTTCATCCTCTGGTCTAGGCAATTCTATTACATATTCATTTAATTGCTGTAACTGCTTAATATCACCATGCATCATTTTGATTTTGTAGTCATGGAATAATTAGACTAAGTGATGCTGTGAAAATGAATTGTGATGAAGCATTTTTTATAGGATTTGTCTGCACGCTTTTTAAATATAGTATAAATCATATCTGTAAATCCCTTTCTTGGTTGGATGGAACGTCACAGGAAATTCCGTATTAAATGCAGATTTGCCTCTCAAGCAAATAGGCACTTGCAAATCAGGTTAAGGCAAGGAGTTCTGCAAAGAACACAGTGGACAGTATATTTGTCCAATAATCTCCAGTAATATTATGCTTGTGGGCAGGATTATGAATAAAGAGTGGAAAAAAACAACACCAATAATAAAAAACAGATGAAGGATTGGAAAGGAAGATGAAAACTTGACAACAGTGGCACTAGTCTTCTCAATCCACTTCACTGAGACTTCTGCATTTTCACAAAGATCTTTCTCTTAATACATTCATTGATGATGTATATATTTAATCTCATGTTTCTCTTGACTGTGAGGCACAAGAAGACTCTTGAGAAAAAAAAAGGAATTTTATTTTGTCAATATGGAATATTGTCATTTTAGGCCAAATTTTGCCTATGTTTCTGTTTATATTTTTGCCTATGTTCCCTCAACAACTGAATCTTTCCCTTCAGAATGAATTGTCAAATGCTAGTAAGGAAACTACCAAATAATTACATTGTATGTATTAGCATGTTGAGTTTATGATCTTTATCAAGATTTTATGATGATTATAAAATATAATGGAGTACTAAGAGATAATTAATACAGAATGAGCCAACATTAAAGATCACCATTTGTTTTTCAATATAAGCATCTGCACTCTAAAGTAAAAAACTACAGTCTACAATATCTCATTGCAGTTATAGAAAAACTGCAGTTTTTCTTTGGCCAGATTCTCTTGTAACACTGAAGTGAAACTTTTTATCAGCTCATGTAATTCACTACATCTCAATGTATTATGAGTACTTAAGTCCAAATTAAATTCCAAATAAAAACCAGAAATGCATAAGAGATATATTATCCATTTCTATATAAGAAATATAAAAAACTGTATCTGGTCTGCTTTCAACTGAATACTTCAAAAGCAGAACAGTACTAGTGTAAATAGTACCAAAAGGATTTTTGTTAATACATTGTATGAATAGACGTTTTGAATACCATTTGCAATAACTTAAAACATCTCCTTTTTGTAATAAATATCTCTTAGTTGATATGTTTTGGTTTATTCCATATCTATTCCCTTACATTTAAAAATGCTTTGTGCAAGGCAGCTGAATATCTATTAAGATCTTGTCAAGTGCTGGAAACAACAGACATAGAGAACTGCAAAAATTACAAGAATATGTTTCATTCAGCAGTGTTCCTCCTTATTATTTACCATCAGTGACCACTTGGCTCACTGAGGGATGTTTCTGAAATATCTATGTGCTTGACAGTTATGGGAATGTCACTTCTCTGTAACAAGAGGCTCGAAGAGGCTAACACCAAATCAGGAGGAGCAGAAGTGGGATCAGTAAGACTTCCTTGACTAAGGACATCCAAAGCTAAAGGTAAATCAAGTTCCTGTCACCTTTGGGTCATGCTGTTAGCACTTCATTTCTTGGTTTAAAAAAAAAAAAAAATTGACTACAAATTAAATGATAAAGCTTTTGTATCACATTTAATTTCCCCAAAGTCATAAGTTTAATTTGTAGAGGAGGCAATGGGAGCTTTGTTCCCCCTCCTTAAGGGCATTGCTCTATTTTCTACATATGCAGATGGTTTAGATGCTAATACAAAAGCTTACATTTTAATGAAACAATCACAGAAGAGGCAGCAATAGACAGACTTCCTACCTTACTTCTAATGGCTCCATCAAGTGGCCCACATGCTCTATTACAGCCGGACATGTTTGCCTTTGAACTTGAGCCCGGATTCTGTTCTAGCTAAGTACCAATAAAAGTGAACAGAAAAATATTGCTCAGTGCTATCAACTCGATGTATTTGGGTCAGATCAGAATGACTTGGTAAAAGTATTTTGTATTTTTCTGTGTTTTAAAATAAGCAGCTTTTGCAAAGCAAATTTATTGTCATGAAAGCCTTTTATATCCACTAACATATTTTGAGCACAAAAAGAAAGCTTACCCCTAGGTAGCCCTTATGCTTCACTTATGAGTAGCTTTGGGGGCATATGATTATAGAAGATTTTTGAAAATGAGAGTTGTCACCTTCACTATTATTCGTGTCTCCTAACTTTTTATGGTAGCAATACAGAGAACCCTACCACTTTATCTTTCAGCTCTAAGATAAAAGGAATAGTGCCCTAAAAGTGCCTATTTGTCTGTACTGAGTATGAAGAGGACCTAAGGGTAATGAGCTGAGATATCCACATCTACACTGTGTACAGTTACATTTAGTCAGATAAATCACACATCTTTTCTCTGTCATGAGGCTTGGAAATATTCCAGAGAAAAAACAATACTGGCATACTCTCCCATTTACACTGAGAGACTTATCTCTTCCAGACATCCTCACACTGATGTTTTGATGTTTTGTTGTGATGTTAGGTTCTTCTCTTCTAGGGCACCCACACTACAACAAGGGGAATTAAGCAAATTTATTTATGAAAGAGGGGTAATTTTCAAATCCTCTGGACGCTTCTTTAAAACACTCTCTAAAGAGCTTAATTTCATTTAGCAAACAGGTTTTATGAGGAGTAACTCATGAGGAAATGCCATGAAAATTAAGACTGTAGTTCAGGGATTTAATCTTTGCATCACAGTCAGGAGTGTCCATATGCTGGAGTAACAAGTGAATATGCTGCTCTAGGAAGTATATTTGCGACCTACAAAATCTCTTGATAGAGCTAGGTTTTTAATTTTTAACTACTCCCTGTTTTCTTAACTTTCTCAATAACTGTCTTAGAGGTCAAATAAAACCAGTGATGTCCAGAAATAAGACAATATTTGTTAACTGCAGCAAAGAACCATACTTGGGCATGTGGAATCCCTCATTTTTCTTGTAAATGTTTTGTTGGTTTGTTGGTTCTTGTTGTTGTTGTTTTTTCTGTTTAGGGCTCTTTGTCTTTTGTTTGTTTTTGTTTCATTTTGGTGTGTTTATGTATTACGACCCTGGTGAGAATTCCAGCATACTTTTAAGACACAGGGGTCCTTGATGTCTTTTACTTCAATCTACAAAGCAGCAGCACCCACTTCTTTTAGTCAGCATCCATTCTCTTTTTCTAAATCATGAATAACATGGGATCCTGCCTACTCAAATCACAAATATTAGCTGTGTCTAAGAACTGAACACATTTGTTGAAGATAAATACCCACAAGTATCTAAGTATGAATTTCCAGTTGTCATCTTAGTATTTAATAATGAAAAAAGAGTGATTTGTTCCCTTTAACACCAACAGATTGGATTTGTTTTATTTTGGATTAGGGTTCCTGCTGGAAAATCTTTTAAGAAAGAAAGGATAACAGCTATATAACACATTTGTTTGAAGGGGAAGGGGCTGGAAATTTGTAGTATGCCTTAAAGCTATTTAGAATTCTAAAAAATAAAGATTGGAATTTTTAAAAGAATCAAAGCATCTAACCTCTGCTTAAGTCATGAACTATATAAATGAGGCATCTTTTAGCATGTGAACTGCTTAAAGCTAAGTCTACAAACTAGGAAATTACAGATTCATAGAGGCAGAGTAACTCAGGTTGGAAGGATTATCAATACATCTATGTGGTCCAAGCAACTTAGATAAGGCTGCTCATGGCTCTGTCAACATTTTATTATCTTCAAGGATAAATAATCCACAGCCTTTCTCAGCAACTTTTTCAGTGTTTCTCTACCCAGTGTAAATCACTTTTTCCTAGTAGCTATTCAAAATTTCACAACTTTGAAACTCTTCCTCACCTGAGGAAGGTCCAATCCCTCATATTCCAAGGGAGTCTCATAATCCTCAAATCTAATTCCACAGTGGGAAGAACATATTCCTGACTAGTCCTCATAAAGCCCTATTAGGTTTCTAAGAATAAAGATATATGATAAGACAGAGAAAAAGTAATGTATGTAAAAGAAGCAGCTTAATAAAGCAGTTAGGCATTCATTTCAGTTCACAGTTTTTACTTTCTGATCTCTGGACAGAGAGTAAACATACAATTTAGAGTAAGGAGTCATTGGATAAATGTGTGAAAATTTAATTCTGAAAGAAAATAGTAACTAACAAAATTGCTCATTAATAACTTACAAAATAAATACTAATTTATGGATTATCGGGTATATTTATCAATGTATTTAAATCCATGATCGGAATACTGTATTCCTGTATAATTATATGTTATTTTAGTTTTGCCCTGAAGCTAATTTAGATTTAGCTTGGATGTTTATTTAGAATTCTCCTTCTAAAATAACTGCATTTAAAACTTGGGCTTCCATGAAACATGAAGGAAGTTCTACTGAATCAAAGTCCGATGTCTATATTTTTAAAAGATCATGGATATTTTTAAATGATTCTGATTTCTATTGAGTATGCTATATTATTTTGGATCTGATATTAAAAAAGTAGCAAATACTATCATAACAATGTAAAAATATATATATTAAAATGAATGTTTTGCTTACTTTCAGTACCGTGACTTTGCTTGCAAAGTATTTATTACCAAACATTAAGTGCTACAGAAGTATTATAAGCTACGCAATTCTTCACTTCTAAAGCTGGTCTGTTTGGGACAATATTAAAATTAATAAAATTTAGTGCTATTTGCTGTTTATTTAAATATTAGAAGACAACTTGATTCCTAATGTAAACCAGTTACAAAAGGTCTAAGTCTGTTTCATGTTTAAGTAAAAGTTAACTACAAAATGATTGCTAAAATATAATCAATCCAAGAATAATGCCTATTTAGTGGTTAGCAAGGCTTCCTCTACTTACCGTGTCACAACAATCCATTCTAATCTGAAAAAATAAAGCATTAAACTTTAAATCAAATATCTCTTTAAGTCAAATATCTCAACTTACTTCAAACTGCAGACATGACTTTGTGGGACTGTCTGTGATATCTCTTATGATAAAGCCATAAGCCTTTGTATTATTATACTATCTTTTTCATCTCTTGTGTGGTAAGTCCCCAATCAATACTCTCCCTAGCAAACAGAAATCTCTTTTAGTCTGTATTTCCCAAGAATCTGAGAGAAAGAAGAAAAAAATCTGTTTATACTTAAAAGGTTATGTTTCCCAAAAGACTGTAGTTATTTAAGCAGCTCATGCTCCCACTTGTTTGTTCTCCTTGGTTTCAAGTATCTCTTACCCACTGTCACATAGATTTGGCAAGTAGGGATTAAACTGTAGAAACCTACCTTGAATTTTTTTATAATTTTATGTAAGAAAAACATGAGCTATAAGAGAAATGTGAATTTTATTGATAGCAAATGGATCATAAGATCTGTCACAGGCTCTTTTTATAGCAGGCAAAATCCTTACAGGGCTTCCTTACAGCAAACTGGAACAATTAGAAGAAAGAAAATTTGCAGTGTTTCTATGGTTGTTTGTTTTTTTTCTGAATATGTAGTCCAATGCTAACAAAGATGAATTGTTATAAGCTCTAATGGCAATTTCCTACTGATTTAAGACTTTTGTCCTGCTGCCTTTCTTGCCACAATAAGCACAGCTCCCTAACTCCCACAGAGCAAGAGAGAGCACAGAATGTAGCAGTTTGTGTCTAAATGCATGTTGACTGCCTCACCAACGTGTTTTTTGACCAAGTGTTTATTCCACTAAACAGAATATAGAAAAGATGTATTAGGAAATTATCCTAAGATCCATAGTATTATCAGATGTATTTTACAAGTTTTTAGCAATTAAAATATCTAGGAATGCATTATTTCAACATAGGAATTGTTGAACCCTTTCTTAGAAATTAAATATACTCTTGTAACACAGATAGGTCTACTTTACATGTGAAGTACAGATCAAGCCACAGAAATTTCATAGGCTTGGATAATTTTCCTTTCAACTTACATTTATAATTATAGCTCAATAATTTGGTAATTAACTGCTATACCTGCAAACATTGAATTGCCTGAAACTTAAGATTAACATACTTTCATATAGGTATATAATATCAAGTATTTCATGATATGCCTGTAATTTTTTAAAAAATCTTTCTTTATGAAATAATAATGCATAATTTTTATAATAACACAAAAATCCATACATCTTAGGGTAAGTGCTCCTGCAGCAAGACTACTACTGATAAGGGTAAGTCTCAGGTACAATAGTGCTCTCCTGGCTAGTATCCCTACCTGTATCTTACGGGTCACATACATGAGAAAAGCTTTCATCAGTTCTGCTGAATTACAAGAACCTTTAGTGAAAGACAGTCACATTCACAGTTTACTTTGGTAGGAGATAGCCAGTGATACCTCAGCATTTAACAGTGCAGCCCAATCTAACAGCACTGTAGATAGCATATCCCAACTCATCTGCCTCCCCTTGTACTGCACAATACGACAAGGAAATTTTCATTTTCCTTTGCTTTGTGATGACTGCACACCAATGTTTTTGTTTTTTTTTTTAAGGCAGTTGTTGCAAGTGAGACCATTAGCACCTGAACCATAGAGTTTAGGCCATCCTTTAACTCTTTAGACAAACATACCAGGAAGATGATCCAAAGTCAGAAAGGCTTAGCTTGAAATATCAGCTGTCTAGATTATGAAGTCAAACAGGGGCTTTTCTATCCTTTAAACTCTACCCAGAGACAGCGTGGTCTGGTCAACCTGCTGGCAAAGGGATGTGTATGGGAACTGTCGAGTCACGGTCTGAACCACTGATTGATCACCTGAGACAAGGACTGGGTCAGCTGTGGGAGCACAGGTGAAGGCAATTTACCTGCGTGACCAGAGGGGGTGGAGCCTGGCTCCACCTCTCCTAGATCCCCCATTTAAGGGCTAACCATTACTGGGGAAGGTTCTCTTTCTGAAGATTTCTCCTTTCTGGAGTTTTTCACTGTGAGTCTAGGTCCTCAGATATAGGTAAGCATTTCTTCTTTGATTGTCTCTTTTCCATCACAGTAATCTTTCCAAGTATAACACCTGTAGAGTTCCATCCTAACTGTGCTACTCTTCCAGCTGTACATTTGTTGACTGTACAGGTGTTTTGTTTTTTTTTTTAATAAAACTCATCAACATAATAGTCAGCTCTGAGTAGTCAGTAAGAGATTCAAATCTGCTCTATGTGCTTGCCCGCAGCACATACCTGGAGTGGATCCATACCTGTTGGGCAGGGAACTGAATAGAGGTTCTTTATGTATATAGCAACAAGCATGTCCTAGAACGTATCTGTCTTTTGCTGAAGGCAGAGCCAGATGTTGTTAACAGGTGGCATCAACAGCCCCTAAAATAGCAAGTGAGAGACCAAGTCCAGGGAGGGCCAAGAATCAGCAAAAGGAGGCCAGGCTGCAAACAGGACTGAAGAGGTAGCAGCAGTGTTTGTCTGAAATCTGTTAGGGAAACAGAGCCATGTGAACCAAATGCCCAGGCATAGCACTTCTCTGGGACTGTAGGGACAGAGCCACACAGCATGGCTTGGATAGGGACTTAAGGTGCAGAGCCAAGCTGAAATGGGGTTCATAGGTGAATGGGCATGAGGAGATGGGAGGCCTCAGGAGAGAGCAGGCAGGGGCTAGAAGAACTGTTAGTGCCCTCGGGGCCATGACAGCTTTCTATCCAAAAGTGCTGTGCAGCTCTGTGAAAGGGAAGCAAACTACAATGAGCTGCACTCAGAAGCGCAGCATGTTTGAATGCATGCTGTTTTAAGATTAAGAGCTGTTTGCTGGTTTAATTGACTGAGCCAACATCAGTCTTTTTCCTCATACTGCTGCCAGGCAATTCTCCAGCTGCAGAGCTGTCTGAAAGAATGGTCCCTGCATGTATTGACAAGGGTCCCATTCTCTTTTGGACGAACAAGTCACTTCCCTCTGCAAATGTATTGTTTTGTACAGTTATGCACAAAAATGAGACAGCTGCCTCTGAGCTCTGCAGAGGCATTTGTTTGTAGCAATCACCTGAAAGGAGAACAGGCATTGTAAAGATCCTTGAAGGACTGGAGAAGTAGGCGGTTTGCTTTTATACTACATCTACAATCAGAAGAGACTCTGCATCTAGGTATGAGGGTCTGCACAGCCTCATATTTGCTTTGAAGATTGACTTTTTCATAAAAGAGCTAAAGCATATCTCAAGAGAAAAGAAGGCAGGCAAGAATGCCAGGAGGCCTCCATAGATCAGCAAGGAGCTCCTGGACTTGCTGAAGTGCAGAAAAAAAAAAAGCCTATGGGGAGTAGAAGCAGGAACAGGTTACCTGAGAGGACCACTAAGAAGTTGTCCAAGCAGCCAGGGTTCAGATTAGGGAAGCTAAATCCCAGATGAAATTAAATCTAGCCAGGGAGACAAGGGGGGAAAAGAAGAAATTCTATAGGTATATCAGTGATAAAAAGAAGGCCAAGGAAGACGTGGGCCCTCTCTGGAAGGAAACTGGAGACCTGGTCATGAGGGGTATGGAGAAAGCTGAGGTATTCAATGACTTCTTTGCCTCAGTATTCACTGGCAAGGGCTCTAGCCACATGGCCGAAGCTGCAGAAAACAAAGGTACAAGCTGGGAGAAGGAAAGTCTTTCTGCTGTAAGTAAAGATCAGGTTCAAGACCATTTAAGGAACCTGAAGGTGCACGTTTTCATGGGACCTGCCAAGATCCATCTACAGGTTCTGAGGGACCTGGTGGATGAAGTTGCCAAGCTGATATCTGTCATATTTGAAAGGTTGTGGCAGCCCAGTGAAGCTCCCACTGACTGGAAAAAGGGAAACATAACCCCCATTTTCAAGAAGGGAAAAAAACTACAGGCCAGTCACTTGTGTGCCTGGCAAGATCATGAAGCAGGCCCTCCCAAAGGCTGTACTAAAGCACGTAGAAAATAAAGATGAGGCGATTGGTGGTAACCAATGTGGCTCCACCAAGGGCAAGTCATGCCCGACAAACTTGGTGGCCTTTTATGATAGAGTTACAGCGTCAGTGGATAAAGGAAGAACAACTGGACTTCTGCAGTGTTTGACACTGTCCTGCACGACATGGTCATCAAACTGGAGAAAGATGGATGCAGCACTCACTGGATAAGGAATTGGCTGGACAGTTGCATTCAGAATTGTGGTCAACAGCTCAAAGTCTAAGTGGAGACTGGTGGTGAGTGGCATTCCTCAGGGATTGATGCTGGGACTGGTGTTATTTAGCATCTTTGTAGGCAACATGGATAGTGAGATCAAGTGCATTCTCAGCAAGTTTGCAGACAACACCAAGCTGAGTGATGAAGCTGGTATGCTAGAGGGAAGGGATGCCATTCAGAGGGACCTGAACAGCCTTGAGTGATGGGCCTGTGCCAACCTCATGAAGTTCAACAAGGCCAAGTGCAAGGTCCTGCACCTGGGTAGGGGAAATACCATGCAAAGATCCAGTATGGGTGAATAATGGCTTGAGAGCGGCCCTGAGGAGTAAGGATCTTGGAGTGTCAGTTGATGAAAGATTCAACGTGAACCATCAGTGTGCACTTGCAACCCAGGAGGCTGAATGTATACTGGGATGCATCAAAAGTAGCATGATCAGCAGGTTGAGGGAGGAAATTCTGCCCCTCTATTCTGCTCTTTTGAGACGCCACTTGGAATATTGCATCCAGTTCTGAGGCCCCTGACACTAGAAGGATATTGAGCTGTTGGAGCAGGTCCAGAGGAGGGCCATGAAGATGATCAGAGGGTGAGTTCACTTCCCCTATGAAAACAGGTTAAGAGAGCTGGGACTCTTCAGCCTGGAGAAGAGAAGGCTCCAAGGGGATCCTATAGTGGCCTTCCAGTAGCTGAAGGGGGCCTATGGGAAAGATGGGAAGGAACTTTCTATGAAGATATGTAGTGACAGGAAGAGGGAAAATTGTTTTAAACTGGACGAGGGTAAATTCAGACTAGATATTAAGAAGAAATTCTTTACTGTGAGGGTGGTGAGACACTGGAACAGGTTGCTCAGCAAGGTTGTGGGTGCCCCCTCCCTGGAAGCATTCAAAGCCAGGCTGGATAGAGCTTTGAGCAATCTGGTCTATTGGGAGGGGTCCCTGCCTGTAGCAGGGGGATTGGAACTAGGTGATCTTAAAGGTCCCTTCCGACCTAAACCATTCTATGATTCTATGAAAGTGAAATAACAGATGTAGAGCATGGACAGAAGACAAGGTCAGAACCAGGGTGTCCTAGTGTAACAGAAGGGAGCACCCACTGATAACAGTGAATTATCTCTACTTTCCTTCCTGGATGCTCCAGTAACACCTGGAGCTGGTTCAGAGAATTTCACTTAAATGCTCACCAAACATGATGAGAGGTTTTTACATTTCCGAGTGAAAGAAAGGAGGCATAGTTTGACAAGTGAAATGGCCTTTGAGGAAGAGTGCTGAGATAGAGTAATTTGTTCCCTGAGTCATTAAATATAGTAGCATGCTTCCTGGCAGGAGCAAGAAAATACAGCGGAAGTAAAGCTCTCTGAACAGCAGAAATACATTATTTTGGAGTAAGACCCAACTGAGAAAATAGGCATGCCAGAAAAATGGCTGCTGCCAGCTGTCCAGGAAATGACAACAGCATGAAAAAGCTTAATATAGGTAGAGATGAATAGGTGACAAAATGAGAACTGAGCGGCTGTCCTCAGAAGGAGCAAGTGGACTAATTGTTTTATTCATTACTGTCTTTCCTTGGTCTTTTGACGAACTCTGAAGTAATGACACTCTTCTTTTAATGTAAATATCTATTATTCTCCACAGTTAGACATAAGCAATAAAGAAAGACGGCAAAAAAAAGGAACTGAGTTAGTTTGAAGAAAAAGGATAGTATAAAAATAGGATATAGAAGTTATAAACTGAAGACAAACTGAATCACCAGCTTGTTTATCTATTCTTAGAAAAGACCTTTCTTCATCTAAGAAGAACCATTCAAGTCTTGTTAGTTTCAGAATTTAATTGATTAAACATTAAAATTGATATATATTCAAATCTGACAGCAATCCTACTCATGCTTTTATATGAAATGCAGAATTAATTATTCATGAATGTTTATGTTGGTTCTGAGACATTGTAGTCCTTGAAGAAAACATTTCTAGAGAGAACCAATCGGTCAAGGACAATTTTACTATGGTATATCCATGAGCATATCCCAGAAAATCCTCTTCTGTTTCACTGGAAAATTTGACAACTTTTCTTATCAGACCCTAAAAATGTACAGTAAGTAAGCTGGGATCACCTACTTAAGACAGATTTGGATCTGATGAAAGCAAATATTACCAAATACTGCAAATGAAGCCTCATTCTCCCATATCTAATTAGGTAGTCACTTAATTAACATTTCTTAGTTAATTAATATTAGTATATAGCCATTTTCCCTCTCCTTTCATTCTGAAGAAGCTAGTATGTCCATTTAATTATGTTGTTAATTGGATGAATTATTCATTCAAATCTTTAGCAGGAATATAGTACCTTTCTAAGAGTTAGAGGAAAGAGCTTTCTACTCCCATTTACGTATCCATGCCTGAGGTTGTGTGATGGATTCTGTTTGTTTTCTTTCTGCAAGGTTTGCAGCGAGTTTGAGTGCTTTCTAACAAAAGCAGTACTCAGATCTCCGCTTAATTCAGTATTTGAGGACTTAATATGCTCTACCATATTACATACCTGCATTCTGTTTTCTGTCACGTTTATAACAATTTTTAATGTTTATGTTCTAATTGGGATGGAACTGAGTGAACAGCCAGTTCTGAAGAGAACTTTAAATCATTTACTAAGATTCAAACTTGATCAATTTTAGCCTCTCCATTTATACCCTATTCAAATATTTGTTATTAGCTAAACAGATTTGCATCATGAGGACCATGTTATTGGTAGTGCTGGGTGATAATGAACTTTTCTCCTGCCATCTCACCCATGCAATGCACAGGGTGAACAACACATGCAATAACTGAAGCAGCCTAGAAGGGATCAGTCACTGTCACTTACCAAAAGATCAGCTTGACATTTCAGTGTCAGTATTCAGGTTTTAGTGCTGTTCTGATGATACAGTACACTCACACGTGCCTCATTCTGCTAGATATTCTGCCCTTTAATATGAAAATTCAGCCAGATAATATTTTGCTCCTGTTACCTTTTTTGTTGTTGTTGTTAAGCTTTTCTTTAGCATCACACAATGTGCTTTACTTCACTGCAGCTTACAGGATGAGTGTGAGAAACAAGTTAGCAGATTATCCAAGCAATACAGCTTGCTTCCGGTGCTTGCCCAGCCACTGCTGGAAGTAGGATCAATATTTCTATTTTGAAAAGAGTGATTGTGGTGCTTATATAGGAGAATAAATAATAAAGGCTGTGCATTTAGTGCATAGATGAAGCAGATTTACTGCAGAGAGACTTTACAGTGGCTTCTTTGGCAACTCTGCCCATATCCTTCAAAGCACCTAGCAAGCCCTATCCTGGCATCTTCAGCGTGAGTTAAGAACTATTTATGTGTTGTATTTAATATTTATTTCAGTGTAAACTACAGCATAGTACTTGATGACAAGAGCTTCAGAGCTGCCCTACTCTCCCTGCAGACAGTAGGTTGTTGAGCTGGCTGCCAGCAAATAGGCTCTGTAGCAATGAGTCATGGACACGCTGTTGTCAGTGGATTAGCTCCAACCAGGTGTATGGAAGGTATCCCTGCTTATCCCCTTCTAACCTGGAAGCTTGGTAAAGAGGACTTCAGTCCCTTTTGTTGAACATAACTAATAAATAGCCTGCTGAAATAGAGATTGACTATAAAAAAAAAAAATGTTTTCTCACTGCTTTTTATGCACTATTGCCTTAAAAAGTGAGAGATGAATTCTGCAGTGTTATCAGAGAAGGATTAAAAGGATGGACTCCAAGTGAGAAGAATCACTCCTTGCAATCCAGTGCCCATCAAGGAGTGAGCATTTTCCATTGCCTTCTCCCCATCATCTGCTGGTGCCCTGCACAGGACTCTGAATTGCCCTCCAGGATCCAAGCATCTGTAAGTTTCATATTGTAAGTTACAGCACAGCTGCACCCATTTCTCTCTTTGGATACAGCCTCATGAACTGCATTTTCTGTCATCTCAACACCCTATCCAAAACAGATGCAGTTCATATAGCCCCCATGTAACTTGTTCTCTTTTTTTCCCCTATTAGAGAAGTAGTGGCTGAAACTGAAAAAATTTTTCTCATTCTGATCATACCTTATGAAGTATAATGTAGACATTTTCACCGTTTTAGACACAAACTACCATCAACACAACACAAACATGTTGATCAAGGATTTGTAGGTTTACAATAAATGCACGTTAGAGGTGTATTAGAGGTACTCACACAGCACATTCTTCCTCTCAGATGATAATGGCAGCAGTAAGCACCTATAACTTCCTTTGGCTTGAAGATCTAGAGACATTACAAGGTCAAAGAAAGATAACTGAAGAATAAGCAAAGAAGAAGCAAGGCATCCATATTTTTTTTTATTGGAGTTTAAAAGTAGGAAAAAAAGAGCCTCGGGATCCCATGTACATATGCACTTTTTCCATGAGGCAAAACACTAATCTATCAGTGTTTAACAGCATTAATGTATTGATATTTTTAGGAAGATCAGTAAGATAGATGATAGAAAACGTTACCTTTATGAGTACATTGATGTACTCATGCCGTGTTACATTTATGAGTATTGCTAGAACTTATTTAGGCTAATGCCTTACATGTTTTGTTAATTTGTACTTATTTGTGATTTTAAGTCAAAGATGGTTTCTTAAACATCACCGAAATGGTGACTGGAAGTGTCTCAGTCCAGGCTCCAGTCTGAACAGGAGCATTACATCAGGTCAGCTGTGATAACTACGTATTCCCATTATAAATACTGGAAAAAGAAGCTTTATGAATCCATCAGTTTTGTATCAGTAAAATACATCTGCTTTTATGAAAGGGAAATGAATTGCATAAAATAATTTCTTAATTTATTTGTGCAACTAATTTGAAAAACTTAACAAAACACTTTTCAGGTCTTTCACCAGCTTATTGTGCTGTCAAACTTCTTAAAAAAAAAAAAATGAAAATTCAACTAAAAATGCAAATACTTGTCGTGCCTTTAATAAAAAATAATTTGTATTTTTTATCCAATTTATTCTTAAGATTTGTCAGTTATCATTAACTGTGTATTCACTATTTTATCCCAGGTATCATTTAATCTCCAAATATGTGTTTCCCTAAACTAATTAAAAAATGCTCCAGAAAGCAATGTTATAACTAGGCTAATAATTATCCTGGAGCCTACATGACTTTTTCATAATGTTGCATCATTGTTCCAAGATGATTTTAGTATAACATTAATTGCAAAAGATAAGTTTTGATCAGCTCCTTTGATATGATGGAATGATTTGATCTTAAAAATAAAAAATGCTGATTGATTGCAAGGTAAACAGCAAAATGAGAGAACGCCCACCTGGAAGGCAATAGAGGACTCTCCTCTGATGAAGGAGTGCATAATATTTCATAGCTGATGAAGTCACTGAAGCATTACAAAGAAAATACTTTTCTTCATTGCTCGGCCCGTATTCCTTACCTTGATTTGACTTCACATAATTTGAATAGCATTTCATATCTTCAAAGCACTGTATGTGCATTAACTAATTTCACTTATTAAAATTTGACACTGCTGTGCAATGATAAATTCCCAAATGCAACAGATTTGAAAACTTCCTGCTAAGTATGCCATGACTGGGTGTCTCAAGTGTATGGCTGTACGTTCTCTTTTGATGTTGTTATATCTGTAACTCTTCACTGGTTCTATGCTGTCAGGTAAAAAGGAGTTTTAATGATTACTATACCTCCAGGCAAGGAGAGAAGAGTGGAAGAAAGAAAGAGAGGAACAGTGGGGAGAAAGGTGGCATAATTTCCTTTCTTTGGGGGGAGTTTTGTTACTCAGAGCAGGCGTTGCTTCATATCCATGTTTCAAGTTTCCATAACAGCTTAACCATCTAAATTTACACAGTTTAGTATAAATGAAAATATCTAGACATCTTTGGTACTGTATTTTGGATGCTGCACTATAAGCTTGTTCTTCTAATCTGAATGCATTCATGAAGGAGATTCCTGACACACTAATTAGGCCAAAATATTAACATCCTCAGCAGCAGTTACCAGCAATGCTCTATATCCAGTGCAGATGCTGTCTCATGTCAGCTCCTTCCCATTTATGTCATAACTGGAAGCACTCCTATGTTTTGTTTTTTTTTCTTTTCAGAGACATCTGAATGTTGGGGGGTGGTGGGGGAGTGGGGGAAATCAACCTGTGGAGTGTCTGCAAGAAGAGAGTATGGCACCAGGCCACAAGTCAGTTGGGATGTTAATTATGGAACACAAGGTAATCCCCAAAGTTTACAAAAGAAGGAGATAATCTTTTTGCCAACAAAGACTGATGGGGACAAGGCTACAGGCCCTTATTTTATGAAGACAACATTAATAAAGCATCTGTTTCAAGAACTCAGTGACTGAAGAGGGATATGCAGGAATGGCTACAGTGAAAGACTGAAAGACTTCAAGGATTCATACAGAGTGTTTCAAATCTTGAAATTTCTTTTTCTGAAGTGTATTATGTGGCCAATTAGATGTACAGTAGATCTCTTCAGTAACATGAAGGAATCTTCATTTTGCTTTCTAATATACCAGTCTGAACATATTTAAAGGGTAAGTGCCCCTTCTGAGCAGTAGCACCTGCAAAGCATTGATAACATGACCTGCACAGTGACAGCCTGATACAGTGATAAGCTAAGTAATCATAGAATCATACAATTGTATACTTGTTTGAGTTGGAAGGGATCCCTAAAGGTTATCTAGTCAACTCCCCTGAAATAAACAGGGATGTCTCCATCTAGATCAGGTTGCTCAGAGCCCTGTCCAGCCTGACCTTGAGTGTCTCCAAGGATGAGGCATCCATCACCTCTCTGGGCAACCTGTTCCAGTGCTTCAATGCTCTCACTGTAAAAGGATGTTATTGTTATATAAGGTTATTTTTAGATAAGTGTATTTTATCTGAAATTATTGTTCTGAATTTCTTATATCCACTCTAAATCTTCCCTCATCTAGTTTGAAGCCATTTCCCCTAGTCCTATTGCAACAGAGCCTGCTAAAGTGTCTGTCCCCTTCCTTCTTATAAGACCCCTTTAGGTACTAAAAGACCACTATCAGGTCTCCCCACAGCCTTCTCCTTCCCATGCTGCACAGCCCTGGCTCTCTCAGCCTCATAGGGATGGTGTTCTATCCCTTGGATCATTTTTGTGGCTCTCCTCTGACCATGCTCCAACAGATCCACATCTCTTCTGTATTGAGGACTCCACATCTGGATGCAGTACTCCAGGTGAAGCCTCACCAGCACAGAGCAGAGGGACAGGATCACCTCCCTCAACCTGCTTCTTTTGATGCAGCCCAGGATACAATTAGCTTTCTGGTTTGTGAAAGCACATTGCTGGCTTGTGTCCACCTTGCCATTTACCAGTGCCCCCAAGTATTTTTTGGCAGAGGAAGTCAGCAGTAAACAGCAATGTAAATAATAACAGTGAATCATCAAAAATCCATTTATATTTACATATAGAAATGAATTAGGACAATTCATTTTGTATTAAGAGAATTTCCCTTCAGTACTTCAAACTCTGTTTTATGTACCTTCAGATGAGCCTGCTCCTCCTGAGGTTGCTGTAGTTGCTCTATGAGCTTCTGTTATATAAACAGAGAAGTCATCTCTTTTACCCTGCCCTTTCCAGCTTGTCTTAGCATATGCTGCTAGTTCTCACAACCAACAGGCTCTGACAACTGGTAGTCTGTCTGTCAAGAGGATCTGAAAAAATTCAAGTGCTGAACAGAACGCTCAGCTCAGGATCATCTCAGTGGCTTCAGGACTGTTTAAGCAACATTGATACTGCAGCAGGATGCTTGTTCTTCTGTGAATGCAGAATCTACTTTAAAGTGGTAATATTTCTTTTTTGCGATGCTTAATTACCAGAAAATTGCATATTCTAAAAGCCAGTCCCCCTCCTCCTTCTAGGAGATCTATCTATCTGGGCTAGGCAGAGCCCTGATAAAGCACAGACAAGCACCTCATACTCTGCAGCTAGAAATGGGTGCTTTGCTCAAGGTGACCCTCCCCGTCTCTCTCATCCTGGACATTTCACCAAGCTGCTGTCACCTTCTTCTTGCTTCTTCTCACCTTTTAGAACATTGTCTGCTTCCCTTCTGCCTGGCTTATGTCAGGTGAGGAGCTGATCCAATGCTGTCACACCAGGCAACTGGCGCCAGGCCGAGCAATATTGTCCCTTTGCTGCTGGAAGCAGAGTACAAGGAGAGGAGGCAGTGACCTGCCTGCCAGTGCTGACAGCAGGAGAGGGATGCCAGCGGCATGGCTGGGATGGTGCCAGGAGCCGTGCTGGGAGGGCTCCGACTCTGCATTGCTGGACTTCTGTAGGAATGGGGCAACTTCGCTGATCTTCCTGACAAGCACTTAGGTTTTATACTCTCGAGTATAGTCCTTGATGAAGTTTAGGAGCTGACAGAGAAAAGCAGCTTTGCGCTGCTGTCACTGCTTCTAATTACCAGCTTTAATAAGGCTTCATACTGATTCTTCCTCCCTGGCTTTTAAGATGGTGTTATGGCCTCTTGGGTGAGCAGATGATTCTTTCTGAAAAGCCAGCAGCAAGAGCTAATCTACAGTGCTTATTTAATATACACAAACCAAAATGGCTTGTAATGAAGGTGCAGCATGTTATGACAAATAATCAACACAGAAAAAAATCAGTCTTAATATAGGTAGATGATGGGAGCACTACCCCTATTCTCTTCCCCATAACTTTTTTTTTTTAAAGTGAATCCATTTCAAACATGTGACCAATTTTGATCAAAGAAAAATTGCTTTATGTACAACCCCTTGTTTTAAAACAACCTTCCTGAAGAAGAATACTTCTGCTTAGGCAGACCATTTGTCTTTGATAGCAATCTGAAGGATTTTTGATGCAGTCACCTTGTAAGGCTGCAAACTGACAACACTATGCAACTCATCCACAAGCTGTGGTGCACTTCTCTTCAGATAATTCTTTTTTTCATCCTTGTTTAGATTCTGTGCTGTCAGATTTGGGGATTTTTTCAAAACAGGTTTTCCTCTTTCTTTCTTTTTCAGTGAGTTGATGCAGCAAGTCACATAGTTCACCCCAGCATTTTATACGATAAATGGGAAAGATAATTTAAATTGGCACAGATCCTATAAGATATGTCAATCAGTTCTAAGTGCCATCTGTCACAGTATGCTGAGAGTGGAGGAGAGAGGAAAGCACCCACCGGTTCATCTCGCCGGCGCTCCACACCAGGTGCCTGACTGCCTGTCAGCAGCCGTGTGCCATCCTGCTTTATGAACAGTCGCTTGTCCTCTTCTATGCTGGGGGCTACAACACACTTTGTAAAAACTACATCCAAAGCAAAGGTTATACCTCTTCTTTCAATAGAAGGGAAAGAGAAGCAAAAATCCTTTGTTTTCCTTGCCAAATTTAGAGGGCATTTTCTCTTTTGTTCCCTTTTTCCTTGCAAATAAGCAAAGATATATCTATCTGTCTTACAGTGTTGATGTGCAATGCTCCATTTCAACCCAGGAGTGCCCGAACTTCTCGCTTATTTGTAAGAGGGAGTTCTGCTGCACCAGAGCACCATTCACCTTTCTGCTTCTATACTGCCACTCCACAAGTGCTTGAAGAAAATGGTCCGTGGTTTTCTCTCGATGATTAGTTTGGATCTGCCAGAGTGAGGAGGAGGGATGTCTTGTTTGTTTGTTATTTGGTATGGTAAAGTGTTGTGTTGTAATGATAAAGAATTAAACACCAAAGTGCTTCATTTTCTAACTCCATTCCCTCATCTGTACAGAAACTGATGTTAAGGCAGATATTTGTGCAATTAGAAGTGTCAAAAGAACCAGGAGCAGACTGCCTGGCAGAGATGAACATGTCATCCCCCCTTCCCTCTCTGTCTATGAACCAGACTGCATTGAATGAGTTACACAAAATCTTTTCTTCTTGTTTTTCTCTGATTGCTGCTAGTTGCAATCATAGGATTGCTGATGGTGCAGCCAGAATTCTTCAGACAATAGGTTGTTGGTTTTTTTTCACATTTTCCAGATCCCTCCTCCAGGCTCCTGGTCTCTAAGAGGATCTACCCAGCAAAAGTATTTATTTCTATTTCTTGACATTATCAAAGGAGAAACACCTTGCAAAGCTTTTCCCATTTTTATCCCAAGCTTTCCTCAGACAGATGCCTTTGTTCAGTCTTTATTTATTTCATTCCTTCATGGAATTAGCATCTTCAAAATCCTCCCCATCTTCTCTGAACCTTTGATGAGCAGCAAGAAGGGATTTTGACAACGGCCTTTCTCTGTCATTGAGGGCTGCTCATGCCTGCTCAAAACCTATTTCCTATGTGCTAGGAGGTTATATCCTCTGCCTCTGAGAGTCATGGTAAATGGAAAATAATGTCTTCCAAAAGTATTATTTATTTACTAGAAACAGCAAAATTATCACAGTAGAGTTTTCAACTGAAGGCAGAGCTTCATTGTGCTAGAGAAGAGTAAAAACCAATTATTGTCCTAAAAAATAAATTGCACAACAAATAAGACAGAGGAATTGTTGAGGAAAAGGGTATTAGGTCTGTGGGAATATGAACACCATTTCTTTTGACTATTTATGGAGAAGACTTATGAGTCTGGATTTTTTTTTGTCTGTCCTCAACTAGATACAGTTTCAAATGTAATTATAGAAGATGGGTACTCTGGAGATTGGGACAGCTACAGGTCATTAAACAGCATATGTTGAGAGTCACTAATGCCATGAAGCACCCACTTAGTGGATGATGTACAACATAAAACCTAATTTTATATTTGCTAAACAGAACGTATGTTAAGAGTGGGCAGGTGGACAAGAAGCTACTTTGAATAATAGTTGTTTTTCCCTAATCAAATTTTATCTGTCTTCTCAGGAGAAGCAAAACATATACAAACTTTAAAAATCATGTGCATAATTTAATTAGACAATCATGAAATATCTTATTATTTTTAGCCATATTAAATTAGAAGCATAAGCTTTTCTTCCTTGTAAGCTTGTAGGTTCATTTAGAATTTTAAAGGCATTAGCCCACTTTTTATTAAATTCTGTAGATTTCAAAACAATTCCAATAGAACTTAAGCAGAGCATTACTGCTGTCATCTCTTCTGGAAAACTGCTCAAGAAAAATGCCTCTTGATGATACAGACATCCAGGAGTACGTTTTGTAATTCTGCATAGAGACGGTTTTCATTATGACTTGTCCTCACTCCATATGCTAAATAAATAAACCTCAATTTCTTTCCATCTCAGGATGAATTTCAGAGGAAAAAATGGAATTGAAATTTCTTGCTTTTGCTCTCCTAATCTCATTTTCCTTACACAATCACAACAGTGCAACAAAGTTCATCTTGTAGAGTGCCTATACATTTGAATTTTTTTTAATGGGCACCCTCCCATTTCCATTGAGAAGATGTCCGTGTCTATCCTCCCCATCCCCTGTTGAATAATCCACTAAACTCTCTTAAGCAAAGTACTTCCATAGGAAAGAACCTATAAATGCTCCAGCAGAACCTCCTCCCGTGAGTCAGCAAGTTTCTATACTGATCGCACAATGCACATTCTCAGCAAAGACATGGCTAAAACAGCCACCTAAAAATATTGGACAAATTACGATCTCTTTTTAGGATACCCCTTCTTGCAGAGACATCTTTTGCTCAGTTAATTATGTAAAATTAATTTTCCTCATTTTCTTTTATTACACTGTGACATATCCTGACTTCTTTTGCAGAGTTCCTTTGTAATGTCTAAGAGGTCTAAAGAGGCTGACACGTATCAGCCACGTGAGAGTCATTAGTTGACTGATGCCTTCCATGGCATTACATTAGGAGCCAGCTTCCCTGCTCCAGGGCTGCACAGCAAGCTCCTCTGCTCCAATCAATTCCAAAAGCTTCCTCTGCTCTACCGGTGCTCAGAACTCCACAAGCATGATGTAAAATATATTATCTGTAATCATGTAAATTAGTACAGTCGGAGAGTCGGTTTTTATTTGCTTGGCAGGAGAATCCACAGGCTTGCAACGCTCCAAAGCTTTAAAATTGCTAGGTACAACTGCTGTGACATTTCAATTCAGCTGTGCTCATCCCAAATGATAAAACGACCATCTCTGACCTTTCACATGCACGTCTATGCATAAAGCTCGACACTAAGTAAATGTTTGAAATCTCTCTTGGAGAACTGAAAGCAGCTGCTACCCCGCGTGTGTATCTGCAAGGATTTTGAAGACTTTCATTAATATTCTCCTAAAGTAAGCCTGAGAAATTTTATTGGTAGCAGTAGCACTCAGCCTCAGAGAAATAATAGGTGAAAGACAGTGTGTGACATGCACTCACATCAAACCTCAGCAGAAATGCAAAGCAGTATCTATGGATACATTCCTCACAAAGGTGTGCAGTGTCACCTGTGCCCATTCCTCTGTTGTTTATGCCAGCAGATGTCAGACAGAGATCTGCATTTACACTGTGCCACTTCACTACTGCTTTCCTCATTTGGCCAGAGGGCCCAAAGTACATTCCCCAGAAGAGAAAAGATGTCAGAAGAATTTATGATGAAAGCGTATGGGCATATGGCATATGGGAAATAAGCTGATTTAGTGTCACTCCTTGCAAACATAGTCCCGCAGAGCTTCTGCCTGTTGAACAAACCTTGTTCCCCTACCAAATTCTGGCATCTAAAACAACACTCATTTCCTCTTTCTGGCATAAAGTTGAAGGGAAGTTTTAAAAGCCATATCTACTAATGTACATAAATTTTCTGCTTGTATCCTCTCACGGAATGTGATATAGCAAAAAGTGACTCACAATGCTGTTTTTCATGCTGCCTCTGTAACAAAAACACCTTTTTTTCAAATGCAAAGAACTGACTTCCTACTTGAGGAAAACAAATGACTGCATAACCCTTGTACTAGAGGTACCTGCTCCAAGTTTCTTGGCAGTATGTTACACAGATAAACCAAGCAACAAATTCACAGCCTCTTTTGTGTGTATGAGTGGAGATATCATCTTTATATCATGAAAAGGAGAGCAATGAAAGATCTCATTTCACCTCTTTAAAACCCAGTGAATTTCAATAAAGACTCTGTCACCAAATACATTTGTGATTCTTAATGGTGTCACTTGTCCTAGAACCAAGGCTTACACCTAAAGTGCCATGCATACCAACGGATCTAGGAAGGAATCCTGATTACTTTCTATCTGCATCATCCAAGAAAAGAGCAAAGCAGAAAAAGGTTTCTATAGCTTGTGGATATATTCTGTTTGGAATGGAATTGAATGGAATACTTTTGAAAGTTATAATATTAATAAATCAGGAATCTGTTTACTTTTACAGCTAATTTCTCATTTAGCATTTTTAAATGACACATTCATTTGCTTTAATAAAGCTTTTTAATTTTGCACACAATTAGAGCAATTCATAATTATAATAACAAATATTCACATCATACTAACTGAAGTTAAAGGTGGATTTGATTTAATAGTGTTTTTGTCCTATCTTTATTTAGATACATATGGATAATATATATATATATTATTTTTATCTTCCATGTTCTCCTGAGGAGCATGCTAATCTTGAAAACAATTGAATATATTTAAATGTTAAGCTGTCAAATAACTCTTATTTGAAAGGAAAGGAAACGAAACAAGATCTGAATCCTGTCAAAAACAGTATAGTGTGTGCTGATTCCTATTCTTCAAGATTTGTTCAAAATCACTATTATTTATGCAAGTGAGATCCTCACTATGTTAGTCCCTTAAATGATGCTAAATTGCTATGCTCGGTTAGCTTCCTCTGAAACTAAAAATATATGTACAAAAGTTAAACTAAATTTGACATGTCTACTTGCCTTGAATTCTACTGACTAATCTTACATAAATATTAACACATAGGACAAGTGCTCAGCCTCCTTCACTGTCATAAGGGCTGAAAACTAGATCAGTCTTTCAAGCATCCTTGATAACATATAAACAATTCTTCTTCACTTCAGAATTGTCATTTCACCCAAAGGTGAAAGCTGAATTATTATTCCAGGGCAGGAACAGTGGCAAGATTTTTAAACTGATGTTATGAACGTTCTTCACTTGATTGAAAATGATTGAGAGATTGGCTGATTCAAATTGACTTCTTGTGTTCAATTCTATGTTATGCGTAGTTCTGTGACTGCTATAGGACAATGTTGACAGAATAATAACTGCGGACATTTTAATATGTGTATAGCTCTAAAAATTTAAATTGTCATCAATATATATTATTTATTTCTTGGCAATAACACAATCTTATTAGACATAAATAGTGTCTAATCTACCTCCCATGCTATACTATACATACCAGAGATCTCAATAGCAAGTTGGAGAGAATGAGAAAGAAATAAGGCTGAGAGCTGAACAATAAATGAAAACTTATGATAATTTTAATATGAACCTGAAAGAAGAGCAAGCATGAATTGTGATTCTTGTAAAAACCTACACTTCTTTACACTATATTTTAAAAAGTGCAGATTTCCTAAAGATTTTAAAGTAATGGGTGTGGTGTTTTTTTTTTCAATTTTCTGTTCTTTATAGTTTTCTTAAAGCTGGTGATACTGTACTGTAAAGACATCTTTGCTATTGTTCTTACACAACAAAGTTTTCGTTTCTTCAAAAGTGTCAATGTTCAATAGTTTCTGGTCAAATAATTTTGGATAGTCCCTACAAGGGAGGTTTACTCTTTAGCATAAAATTTGCTTACTTGTGACTATTTAGCATTACAGATAGTTTTAATTTAGCAGAGTGATGCCACAACATATTGAAACCACGACACAAACACAACAAAGCAATTCCAGCTTACAGTTGAACCACTGTACAAATACAATGCCCACTCACCATTAATGGCTCACATCAGGCCTAGCCAGATAGGGCCTGCTAATCTCTTCACAGTTCATTCTGTTGGTTGTCAGTTTTAATACTCTACATTGGGCTAAGATTCACATACACTTTTCCCATGCTGATCTGGCTGGCTCAGGGAGATGTGCCCACTTTTGTGATTAAATGGGGGAAGGTGATTCACACATCCAGTAGATACGCTAACACAGCCATTTATCCAAACTTTTAAAGGCAAATAAATGTCATCATTACTCATTCCTTTATGTGAAATGCATGCATGGACAACTGCATAAATGTTCCAGTATTGAATCTTAAGGGTTTGGGACAGGGTTTGAAGGTATGCATTTGACCATAAGACACTCAAGTTTGCCCTCTCTCTATCAACTTCTGACTCCGAAGACTCCTCAGTTCTGTAGTTAAGACTCTCAGTCTGTAGCTAAAGTTCCTCCCTAAATTTTGGTATTTCTGTGGCTCGTTCTCTGCTTGCTATAATGCATTCTTAACTCTGCACCAGGATGCACCGAGGCTCAGTTCATCAGCCATTTTGTCTTCACTGGATACTTTTCAAATTGTTCCGACCTTAGTGTCTGAAGTCATCAGTGTTACTTTTCCAGGATGGGTCTTTGCATGGAAAATACACATTATATCAGAATATTTAAATATGCAGCTGTGCTCTAGAGGTCTTAGATGTGTCTGATTGTCCTTAACAGTTTTACGGGCTTAATTCCTTTTTAATATTCCAAACAGATATGATGAGATGAAAAGCTGGCTTCTTAAATCAACCCTGTTAACACTCATGTGGAATACTGAGTACTGTATCTCACAGGAGCAAGTTAAACCAATTCCACAAGATTTGTTGCTTATCACTTCCCAAATAGAGTTTAAGAATTGCATTTGATTTGTTAAGACACAATTGTACTGGGACAACTTCTCCCAGGGTAAAGCTTTTCTATGTATGTTACTGATATAGCTGTCATCATCAAAGACATGTAAACTCTGTTTAGAAAGTAAAATTTCCAGACCTTAGTAAGATATTTTCATAGACTCATAGAATCATAGAATCACAGAATCATAAAATCATAGAATGGCTTGGATTTAAAAGGACCAAAAAGATCATACAGTTTCGACCTCCACCCCCTGCTGTGGGGTGGGTTGCCAATGACTAGACCAGGCTGCCCAGAGCTACATCTACATTTTCCTTCCTTTTAGTGCTTCCAGGGGTATTTTTATTTATAAACATATTTAAATCATTGGCCTCTGGAACAGGCTGCACTTTGCACTTACTATTTTCTGGCGTAGAATGGAATGATAAGAACTGGTATTTGGGAGTTTGGTAGAGAATTTGGTATGCCCTTCAATGTTTGTTTTTTTTCAAGCCAAGAAGCTGCTGCTATTACATTTGTTTTAGGATTCATTTGTTATTTGTGATTAAAGGACTAAAGATCAAACAATGTGCTAAAAATTCTGGAGATCAGTTCCACCTCCAACATGTTTTTTTGAACTATAGTGCTATATCTTCACCCACTTGATATCTACCATTGGGAATGCCCTTTTGAAAATGGGTGTCTATTTTGAGAGAATAGCCATGGTTACAAGAGCAGCCCCTAAATTTTGAATTTAGCACATCAACACGGTCTTTCTTTGAGAGGAAAGATGCACAGTGACCTCCTCCTGAAATATCACATAGTCTTGTGGCTCAACTTTTGAAAAACAAGTCAGTAGATACAGCTGTCAAGATGAGATCCTGTATCTCAAATTACTCATTTGAGTATTCACACACTGCAATTACATGAATTCTGCCTAAAAGGAGATTTCATTTCCTCTTTGTCTGGACAAAGGCTCAGCTTTATGAAATGGGGAAGAATGTATCAAGCACATAGTGTTTAGTATAAGAGTTACTGAACTCTTTCACAGAAATAGTTGTCTCCATACACAGTGAAGAATTGCCTTTTGCAAACCTCTTAAAGCACTTCTCTTTCTTTCCCTCAGCATTGAAAGTCTGGGAACATAACTTAGCTTGTTATGACAAAAAAAAAAAAACACCTTATATTTAATATATTACCACACCATGCCCAAAATAACTCAGCAGATTTTAGTCCCCAGTATTTTTCTTTGAACATCTTTTCGCAGTAGGAAAAGATCAAGTTTTTTGGCTGTCAGTGTTAAAATCTTCATTAGTTATTTGAACTCCTTCAGTTTCTTTGAGTCTCTATAGGAGGTTTGATTTTTTTGCTTTGCTTTTTTTTTTTTTCTACTTAATTCAGTATCTAGTATTTTTCATATGCTCCTCACTTTTAATTTTGAGGTACGTGGTGCTAAGAGATAAGTCTGTGGCAGATGTAATTATCCAGCAGGATATTAGTCACCTGCTACTGCCACCTACCAGCCTTTGTCATACCAGTGTGTTTTGGCTGAGAAGGGAGCTCAGAAATCCTTCTACTTTCCTTACAATTACTTCTACACGATAAATAGCTGTGTGGCAGCCAGACAGAAAAATCAGAAGTTCAAATTTCAAACCTGAGACTCATCAGTCCTCTAGTCAGTAGATCTGACTCTCAGAACCTAGCCCATGCTTATTGCTGGCATCATGATGTTGACTTTTTAAACTAAAAAGAACAATTGTAATTTTCTAGTTTGTTCCTAGGCTCCTACCATTTCCTTCAGGCCTGTAACTTCAGCTGAATCAGACACATCTATCAGGAGGCCATTCACTTTGATGTTAAAGCTTTAAAGTACAGAGTGTAATTGGAGCATAAGCTTATTTAACTTTACTGATTATTTCAGAAATATTTTTGCATGCTTTTACCTCATTTCAGTTTGATGTCATTGCAGCTCTTTAGAAGATATGTTATCCTACTACTATAGGTTAAATTCACTTTGCATTACAATGAATAAATAGATACGCATCTGAGAACAGCCAGATCTCCACCATCCAGGATAATTAAATGGACTGGGACAGATGGGGAACAAACATGCAAACTACCCCAGGTCATAAGAATGCTAGGCAACACAAACCAAAAGCTTCCAAATAATTCTGTGAGGAGTCAGTTCTCAATAATCAGTGAATCATCAGCTTTACTTAAAATTGCTCTCACAATGGCTTCCTTGTATCAAGTAACTGGTTTCTCACAGATTTGCTCACTTAGATATGGCACTGGATCTCTCTTGGCGCCGTACATTTTGATAACTCTACACCAGAAATTGAAAATCTGTCTACCAGCACTGCTGGAAAGTGATTCTGAAGAATTTCCCTTGGATCTCTGTCATGTTATCCACTCTGCTACCATGTCACGCTGGATCTGAGCTGGCTTTATGCAGAGTGGCTCTATGATGCTCTTTCCAGAGCTGCCAGTAGTGGGAATGAGTGTTGGAAGGTCTGGTTTGGTTCTGCATACAGCAGTTTCATGGCTCCTGAATAGCATTAGATTTATTGACTCAAGGTGCAAACTGCAAAAAAAGGATAGTACTTCTGGACGTATAACCAGATTCATATGGCACTGCACTTGAGTTTAGAAGTCCAGCTCACAGAAATTAGCTCTACACAGAGTTAGCTTACCATCTTTGCCATGATTAATGGAGTGATTAATCAGCAACCGGATAAACCACCCACAGATCATTCATAGTTGATTATAGTTTCTTTTATCTGACTGTGCTCCTGGAGTGAAATTTTTTGTAACGCACAAGCCAAGATTGTTTCAGCTAAATACCTAGTGGGTATTTGCAATCAAGATGCCACAACACTGCTTGAGACAAATGTTAACTTTTGCTCAAGGGAATATGAGAATAATGGTGCTACTGTAGGTCAGTACAAAATGAAAGGCTATCAGAGTAACTAACAGCCCAGCTTCAGAAAAAGCTGAACTGAAATTCTCAAGATGCCATTCATTGGAAGGAAGTCTTGCTCTTTTCATGATCCCAGTTCACTGAAGTTTGTCTTGGCTTGGTTTGGCTTTTTTGGATTTAAAAATAAGCCCCCAAGGTGGCAGAAGACAAAAATGCTTCTCCACTTTGCAACGGTTAGGTATGCTGCCAACTGCAGAAGCACATTATCTGAGGAAAAATGTTTCAGTTGTACAGAATCAGAGACATAGGGATGGAGGTTTTTTTAAAGGAACTCTGCTCTCAGGTGCCACTGCAACTCTTACCATTTGGAACCCTGATATTAACTCAGCCAAAGGTTCTATGGGTCTCACCTATGCCATGTTTGAGTGGTTAGCAGAACTAGTAGCCAAAATACTATTTTGAGAATAATAAAAATCTTAATTAGATGCTTCTGTGACAAGAAAAATTATCTTCTTGAATTAACTGCTGTTTTGGGTATCTGCAAATGATTACACAGACTCCAAGATGGCTCAGTTAAAGGCCATGTTGAGTTAAAGTAATATAACAGGGGAACAACCTTTAGGCATATTGTATTAATGTAGTAAATGAGGGCAAAAGGACTTTAGAGACTGAAGGCTAACCTACAAAAAATCACAAAAGAACTCTGGTTCTTAACTGTGTCTTTGAGCTGCTTGACAACTATTATTATTGCTTTATGACTCTTGTAGGTATCTGAAATGTCATGGTAACTATAATTTTATGGATAGATATACCCTGAATATCTGCTGCCAGCTTTACCCTGAATCAAACGCAGCCTGAAAGCAGGTAAGCATCTCACTGATTCCTATTACTCATTAATCATATCTACTCTCATCTCACTTCTGGACTTCCAGCATTCAGGATTTGCTGTCAGAATTCAGCTACCCCAAAGAAAACACAGAGAAGATGGGAAGGGTTGCTGTTCCTGATCACAGCATCTCACTCCACACATGGAAAACCCATATTCATATGCAGTTAAAACTAGATCCAGCAAAAGAACTTGACATTGCGATCTGTATTTAAATAAGTGGATATTGCAGTCCTTGTTTTTCACATGTGATGCCAGGAATCCAGGGACCTCCAGACCGCAGGGCACAGGAAGAGAAGGATCCAAATCAGACATCATGCTAAGTAGAGAACTGTCTAAAGTTAGTACAATCTGAATGCAGATTACACAGAAAGAAAAAGCAGAGACACAAGTTGAATCCACTCCCAAACACCACAAGAACAAATCTTTTCTATTCAGGATCCTGTCAGTTTCCTTATAAGTAGCCTCATCTTAGCAGCAGCATACACAAATATGGTTCAGGGGATAAAGGTGTAGGAACATCAAGTTCCTAGACCCAGTAATTTTTGGATGAGACCCAGCTTTGCTTGTGGCAAGAGAAAAATACAGCTCCACATGTGTAGACACAGCACTTAGGCATCCAGCAGGCTCCATGGCAGAGACTCCAGAGATTTGGCTCTCCCCAGAAAAAGCAACTAAAAGAAGAATAACAGAATCCATTTACATGTTGTTCTAGTAGTTCTTCTATAAAATGGGAGATTTATGGATGAAAGCTATTCTGTAAAAGTTAACCTTTTGTAAAAGTTAATTTTGGCACCATGCTTATGGTTTGTCTGTAACTGTTCCTCCAAAGGTTAGTCTTGCAGTCATATAACACAAGAGCAGGAAGTTATAAATATTCAATTTTTGAATCCACAAGTTTTCAACACATTTATAGCAGTCATTTTATTGCCCATTCTACTTGTGTTCTTACTAAGTAAGCAGCAGTCTTTCTTGGCAGTAAGCATTTTATTCTAATAGCACATACTACCACCTGCTGTAAGAAACTGAAATTGCCTTTGCAATTGCAGAGCTTCTAAACCTCGATAAAGTAGTCAGCATTATGTTTAGAATAAATCAAGATTTCTGACATCTCCCTCTGATGCAAACTTAATTACCTAATCATCCAAATATTGTCTAATTTTATCTTAATTATATGTGATTGACATATCATATACATTTATATATAATACCAGGAGTTTGGCTGTCTCTAAGGCATATGGAAATCTATGAAACACTTCTGTTGTAGATATGAAAGAGTGTCTTACTTCAAAAATATTTATGAAGATTAGCCATTTTTAAGTAGAGAAAATTCAGTTGAGAAAGTAACAATTGCTCCAAGGTCAGCAGAATTTTTCTAATAAATCAAGACATTGGGGATCAACTTTTCAGAATACAAATTACTAAAATATTTATTAATTTACTCAGTTGACTCAAATGAAAGCTAAGAAATGTTTAGAAAATCAAGACATCACTTGGTGACTTTTTAGAATAATACTGAAGCGGAATGGAACACGTTATACTGATATTTTAATGTATGCCTCCCTGTTCTCTTCCTGCTATGTTGGTCTGTTTCCAATTTAGAAGCTGAATTATATGTAACTAACTCTTTTTGCCGAATATTCAGCATGCATAGATCCATGTAAGCGTTGTGAAGTCTATGAGCTTGATCACCCTAGTGTAACCTACCACTACAGCTATTCTCAGCTTTTCCACTATCTACCCATGAAGGAATGATTTGTTTAATCCTAAGAGTTATTGTTAATAAAAACAACAATAAAAGTACCAACTTTTTTTCGTTTTCCTTACTGTTTATGTAGTTTTACAATGTAGTTTTTCTTTTTTTTTTTACTCAATTGCCCCATCATTGTTATCCTCTCACCCTTTTCTCCCTTTGTTCAGATCTACACCTTAGGCACTCTCTACACACATTTTTCTTGGCGTCTTCAAGCTTCATTTCAGGCAGTGTCTCCAAAACTGAATGTCTTCTCTTTTTTTCTCTTTCTTCTTTTCCCCCTCCACTTTATTTATAGTCTCCATATCTTTCATTCAGAACCATTCTCTTGCTAGACTTGATTGATTTCCTCACTTTTTAACAACTCTCAAAGCTCCCCTTTTCTACCTGTAACAATGTCAAAACATTTTGCCATATGTTCTTGTGTTGCATTCCTAAACTCCATTCCCTGCCTACTTAAAGCTGAGCTTCCTGAACAGGTTTTTCTGAGCATCACTGTTAACAGTAGTGCCAACAGTAGTGCCCTGAAAGCAATGCAACACATCTGCCTTGTGATATCTATCTGATGAGCACTGCAGAGAGATGCAGGTGCTTTCTGGGATGGATAGATGGATGGATGTAAGGATGGGAAGAAGGAAGGGAGGAAGGGAAGAAGGGAGGAAGGGGGGAAGGGGGGGAAGGAAGGAGGGGGAGAGGAGGGAGGGAGGGGGAGAGGAGGGAGGGAGGGAGGGAGGGAGGGAGGAGGAAGGAAGGAAGGAAGGAAGGAAGGAAGGAAGGAAGGAAGGAAGGAAGGAAGGAAGGAAGGAAGGGAAGGAAGGAAGGAAGGAAGGAAGGAAGGAGGAGGAGAGGGAGGGGGAGAGGAGGGAGAGGAGGGAGGGAGGAGGGAGGGAGGAGGAGGGAGGGAGGAAAGGAAGGAAGGAAGGAAGGAAGGAAGGAAGGAAGGAAGGAAGGAAGGAAGGAAGGAAGGAAGGAAGGAAGGAAGGAAGGAGGGAAGGAAGGAAGGAAGGAAGGAAGGAGAGAAGGAAGGAGGGAGAGAGGAGGGAGGGAGGGGGAGAGAGGGAGGGAGGGAGGGAGGGAAGGGAAGGAAGGAAGGAAGGAAGGAAGGAAGGAAGGAAGGAAGAGGAAGGAAGGAAGGAAGGAAGGAAGGAAGGAAGGAAGGAAGGAAGGAAGGAAGGAAGGAAGGAAGGAAGGAAGGAAGGAAGGAAGGAAGGGAGGGAAGGAGGGAGGGAGGAGAAAGGGAGGGAGGGAGGGAGGGAGGGAGGGAGGGAGGGAGGGAGGGAGGGGAGGGAGGGAGGGAGGGAGGGAGGGAGGGAGGGAGGGAGGAAGGGAGGGAGGAAGAAAGGAAGGGAGAGAGGGAAGGAGGGAGAGAGGGAGGGAGGGAGGGACGGAGGGACGGGGACGAGGGAGGGAGGGACGGAGGGAGGGAGGGATGGAGGGATGGAGGGACGGAGGGACGGAGGCAAGAATAAAAGTTAAGCAACCCTCTCTTCTGCTTTAATGATAACCTCTGTCTTACTCTAAAATATCTCAGAGAGGTGTGATACCTCCTTAAATATCTAGGCCATTTCCTGTTATCTTGTTGCTTAACAACTATAATGTTTGTTGAGACATCTCATTCTGAAGCATTTTCCTTCCCTTTTTCCTTCTTCTTTTAAGCACCATAAATTACGAGGTATCTTTATGTAGGCACCTCATAAATTAAATACTTTAATAATCAGATCAACATGCTATATCTACAGGCACACGTTTGTTATTGCCTCAGAAGCAGTACATCTTTTTTTAAAGCAAGTATACATTTTTCGTTGTCAGACAAATGCATTAGTGAAGAGAATCTCTCTTAGTAACATTTTATTTGTCCAAACCTTTTTATTTTTCCTTTTATTTTGCTTTGGGTTAGTCAAAACAGAGCAGAGAAGAGATTACCTACAACTCAGCTTTATCACTGCTGTTTCTGTTCTGTTGAAGTCTGTAGGATGTCTCCAGAAATATTATCTGACAGGGAAATTGTTTCCACACTGTTTTATGCTTTCACCTGCCAGAAACCAAATCCACAAAAAAATTGAGTATGCTCTAGACTAAACAAAACAGTTAGCTTGCAGTTAGTATAAACCAGTTCTAAAATCAAAGGCTGCACCAGGATTGAGTTTTGTAAGTTAAAATATTGCCTCACATGTTGCTTGTTTTTAAAGATATCCACAGAAATTTTCTTATCATACGTGAAAACTAAATCTTAAATTTAAGTCCAAACCTACACATGCTTAAATACATGCTCTTTAAAAGTAAATTTAAAAGTAAATTTAAAAATACATAGATCAGTAGAATTGCTTCCATGCTTTAAAATTAACTATATGCTTAAGCAGTTGGCAGGATGAGAGCAACGAAAATGTGACAAGTAAAAGCACTGAACTCTTTTGCCTTTTTTTATAACCTATGATCTTTCATCTGCTACAAGGATGACACAGAAATGAAATCATCTGCTCTTGATGCACTAACAGACATGGGGGTTTTGCTTGTTTTTATTTGACTTAGCATTAACAGCAAAGGCATTTTCAACTATGAAACAGCAATATATCTTCAGGCTCTTTGAAATGCAAGCAAAAAGAAAAGGTCAATTATTACTAGAAATGCACACATCTTCACTGATGATACCATCAGAATAAGAGATGCTCTTCTCAAAAGTGAGCATTTTGATGAAAACCAATATTCTCCTACTCTGAAAGAAATAATTACACAGATGAATGAAACCATAAAGAAGATGATTATCTAAATGTTTCTGGTTGTTGGTGGTGGTGGGTTTTTTTTTTTTTTTGAGGGGTTGAAATTTCCTTTTTTAAAGTGTCATTTCTATAAACATCATTATTTTGTTTTCTGCATGACAGTAAAGTCAAATTAATTTTTAAGTCTTGATGTATACAAATATTCTGCTATTCTTTCTGCTATTCTTTCTACAAATTATTAGTAGTTAGATATGGCTCATCTTCCTTGATAAATGCATATAAATGGAAGCTCTGAATAGCTCTAATTCTCCTCTAGGAATTTATATAGGCATACAGAAACAAAACTGTACACAATCGTACATAGAAAAACATTACTTCTTTTCTTTTAGTTTAAGTAGGCAAAACAACTAAATAAGGACATAGATACACCAGAAAACTCAACTCTCACCAGGGCTTACACACAAGATTTCAGAGGCATTTCTATCTCATCAAAGTCTACAGAAGTGACCTCTTCTGTAGGAGGACACAAGTTTTGTGTGTGTGTGTCTGTATACACAAAGTTAGTATGTATAGGAAAAGCTAGATCTATATAAAGCTATCTGTGCCATGCTAATTTATTAAATTGTCACTGAAAACATAGCTTTTTGATGTTTTGGGATGTAGAAGCTCTAAACTTGAATCCATCTGTGAATGTTTATCATTCTGCATCTAGCTCTCACTGAATAAAATCTGTGAGGCAGATAAACTCTGAAGCAGTCAGCAACATGAGGCTCCTCTATGACTTCCACAGGAAAGATGCAGAATGCCTGCTGTAACCCACAGACTTGAGTCTACTTGCTTGGGTTTCCCCTGAAAAGCAGGAAGAAGTGAGCCTGCAGCCTGTCAACCACAGGATATTCAGCATAGGTCACCGACATCCGGTATAAAAACACTTACTGTAAAAGCAACCACCATCATTTTAAAGAAACTGAATTTTACGGCATATTAGGCCAAGCCCACACCAATAGGCAAGATTTGCAGTGCAAATTGGATTGAGTCCTTGCAAAGAGATGTAGGGATTGTGGATTATTATCTGCCTTCATCACTAACGGCACAGAGAGCTGCTCACTGCTATGAAAACTGAGATGCTGCTCTATATATCAGTAGCAGAAGACAAACTGCTTTTTAAGAAAGCCATAAAGCTTTAGTAGCAATTCAATGGGACTCTCAGAATTGCAGTGCTAACAAGAAGTCCCTAAGCTCTGCCTAAGGTGAGCTTTTAATGAATGTATCCCATTTTGCAACTCTAACACAGTGAAGATAACGATGTGATAATTTGTTGAAGCATTTAAAAAGCACGAATGATCTAAGGAGTAAATCATTAGATTTCCACATTATTAGAACAACTACTAATTATAAGTCAAAGACCAGCTAAAAAATCTGATGGGTGTTTTTCATAGATTTTCTAATTAATGATTAATTCCTGTAGTATTCATATCACGGCCTTGGTCATTGATGCAATTGGGAATGCTTACTGATGACCTAAAAATTGTGGAATCAATACTCTTCTTATTCAATGACTACAGGCCACAGGTGGTCAATTTCAAGAATTGTAAAGAGTAGCAGCTTTGTTTTATTTTTCATGCTCAGGAAGTAAAGTTACGTTGCTACAGTGAATTTTATGCAATTATATGTTAGCTGAATTTTCAGTGTACAGATATATTCCCTAAGCTGATTTATCAGAAGACTTCAAATGTCAACTCAGTATTCATAAAGAACGTTTGTTTGAATTAATAGATGGCTGCTGCCAGTAATATTGGGTTACAGAGCACAAGAACAGCCAGTCAAAAACAAAAACAAAAACAAAACAAAACAAAGTCATTGCTTGATTTGATTTTTATTCATTTTTAAGTACTTTCATTCTACTCTGATTGCTTTAGAATTTGTCTGCTTTATGAATGTCTTTAAAAGTAGATGTCGATGTTTTATGCTGTCGTAAGTGCCAACAATCACCACTGTTGATGAACATGGACTCATTAATGTCCACATCACTTACAGCACAAGGATGGTTCTTTCTCTCTTGAGTTTCGTCCAAATAGGACAATTAATTTTTACATAAGCTACTACATGTTTTACCAACACTAACCATGAAATTTAGTTTAACCTATGAATGACAAGAAGAAAAAAAAAAAAAAAGAAAAAAAAAGTTTTGCACAGAAAAGGTTACATTTTTTAACCAGTTGAACAGTTTTCAGAACTTCCATTATATGGAAGTTATCTTTATTTTTATTTTGAATTTCTGAAATTTATGACCTATAGATCCTTTAACTACTCCTTAAACAATACTTGTAATTATTAGTGCAAATAACATTAGACTGAAGCATGGAGAAAACAGATAAAACTCTCCAGCACAAGCCTATTAAAACAGATGGTATGATACTGCAACAGTATGACAGTGTGCTGTCTTATCTTTATTTTGGATTTTGAAGACCAATTCTTTTTAAATGCTTTTCAGTTACATATTCTTGTGATGAGTTAAGGAAGGGCATGGCAATGCCAAATACTTGTGTGGAATGCAAACCCTGAAGTCCTTAAGGAAGAAACTGCTTGTCTTAAGGAAAATGAACACTGCATTAGCAACAACACTATAAAATGAATGGATCTCCTATACGGTTGGAAGTTGCAGCATTCCTTCATCCTGCACAATACCCATTTACTTCTGTGAAGCACTGAAACACCACATAATTGAATCAAATGATTTCGATGTGAATTTCTTTCAATTATCAAATCACCTACCCAAGTGCTATAGGAGTGGCAATTATTTAATCTATGAAATGAAAAGAGACAATCTGTGGAACAGTTTTCAGTCTACCAGTCTGTTTCCCTCATCTTTGATTCTTTCTGTTCTTCCTGTTGATTTCCAAGTAGAAATTACTTCATAATAAGAGTACTGTATTTTTTTCCCACAAGTCTTGGATTCACTGAAAATTCATATAAAGCAGGTAATAGCATTGCATTTTCAGTACCCTTCTTACTAAATAAAGATGACAAATGGCACCAGGTTACAGAAGACCACAATACAGATGAGACTGATAGATTCTCAAGAGTCTGCATAAACATAGCAAGTAAAAATGAAGGTATTTGCAAGAGGGGCACACATCAAGACAAATCGAGCAAACTGAGCACTATGTTGCAGCACTGCAACACACAGTTCTCTAAGCAACAGATCCAAATGAGAGAGTTTTAAAGTAGTTTTGTGGCTTTCTGATTAGATACTTTGATACCTAATGAAGTACAAAATTTTCCTGTTACTGCATTCATTGTTCTCTCTTCATGTGAGCACAATATAGCAGATTGAAGCAGGAAAGGTGCTATAATAGGCAAAGGAATGTGTTTTCATCTTGCTGTGCCTTGGGTTGACTAACTTTATGAGAGGATGAGAGGATGAGTGGAGGAGTCATTACAGCATCTGGAATGCTATTATCATTTCTTCTTTCCAAGATGGGTTCACACAGACTTTCCCTCATATAGGCCACTAATGGCTTCTATCTCTTCTTAGTCACTTGCAGAGCCTAGGCAAAGCAATATCTTTGGTAAATTTGGGTAGAATTGGCTGTTTGGTTTAGAAGCTGTTAGATACGAGTAGACACAAACACAAGCATTCACACTTCAATTGCTCGGTACTGATTCTTTTAGAAAACTTCATGAAAATGTTAGGGGAGGCAGAGGGAACAAGTAAATATTCTGCTCTCTCTGTAAAAAGATCTGATTTTAAAAGTTGCGTCTCTCTTCAGTTTGCCTATGATCCTCGCTTTTTGATTAACATAACATTTTCCTAGGAAAAGAAAAAAGAAAAGGAATAAGAGCCTGGGAAGCTGCTATTACTATACACAGCAATAACAGCACATAGATTTTCCCTGAATCTATTTAAAAAATGTGATTGCTATGCAAGTTTGTTAAAATATATATACATGTTTTATGAAAATAGCCCTTTTTTTTAATCTCCCTCTTTCAGTTTTTCCTCCCCCCTTATAGTAACTCTGCTGTGTGCATTTCAAGCATATATGACTTAGTACTGGTAGAGAAACTTGGCTCAGACTTCTGAGGAAATTACTAAATTATGAGAAAGAGCTGTGAGAAAGTCTGCAGAATGGAGTTCCGTGAGATAAGAAAGGTAAAATTGTAGACGGAGGTAGGATTGTTGAAAGTGGGAGTGCTGGTAGATGAAGCATTCAAGGGGAAAAACACCAAGATGGAAAAGAAACAAGTCATGAAGAATGAAAAGGGATGTGGATGTTAATGCAGGAAGAGCTAAGATCCAGAGAGCAGCAGTGACCTGACCTGGCTTGGAATCTTCTCAACCTGACCTCATTACTGGCTCCCCATGGCTGGCAAAGACTGTGGGTTTCATATGGGAAGGAGGAAAAACTGAGTACACAGACATTTAGCTTCATTTTTTAATAAAAACCTCGCTATCTCTTATACGTGCCAACCAGCTATATTCTCCAAGCTGTATATATTATGCTGACACTTCTCTTTGTAAGTGGCTGAAGGTGTCCAAAGTGATCCAAACAGGGACAGTTACATCCATTTGGTAACATTCAGCAGCTATGCTGAGTTTCTGTTGTTGCCACATAACACAAATTAGTTCAAAAAGGTGTGTATCATTGTTGCCTAATGAAAAGTATACATACAAAATGTTTTGTACTATACGTTTCATCTTCCAGCCTTTGAAATATGTATTTCCCTCTCAAACCAAGTCAGAAGACTGTGTATTTCCCTCTCAAACCAGGCAGGAGCAATACAGTCACTGATTGGTACACTGTTGTCCCAAACTGAAGCTGACACTGGGAAAACTTACACGTCTTCAACCAGCAGAAAAGCTGTGATGTGTGAACTCTCTCTTCTCTATCTTGGAAGTTCTCTGGAAATAAAGTCTTCTCTGTATCAAGAGGAAAAACATCAAGATGGAAAGATATTCTCACTAGATCCTGTGGACCAGTAGCTGGGGCACCTACCTGGAGTGCCATCCCGTTTCTACCATAATTTCTCTTTTTATACAAAGATTGTCTGATGTAAAATGAATGAACAGATTTGACAGCAGGTACTGAAACTTACAATGGCAAGTGCTATATGCATTAGTTCCAATTATAAAGTTATTTTAAAAGCAAAACGTGGACCCTTGGATGTCACCAGAGGAGGTCATGCCTAGCCAATCTGGTGGCCGCCTATGATGGAGTGATGGCATTGGTGGATAACAGGAAGACAACCGGTGTCATTTATCTGGACTTGAGCAAGGTCTTTGACATTGTCCCCCATCACATCCTTATCTCCAAATTGGAGGGAGATGGATTTGATGAGTGGACTACCCAATGGATAAGGAATTGGGTAAGGCCACAGACAGAGGGTGATGATTAATGGTTCTGCATCCAGGTGGAGGCCAGTAATGAGCGGCGTCCCCCAGGGGTCTGTCTTGGGACCGGTACTCTTTAACATCTTTATCAATGACATCGATGACGGAATCAAGTCCACCCTCAGCAAATTTGCTGACAACACCAAGCTGAGTGGTGCAGCTGACAGTGGAAGGAAGGGATGCCATTCAGAGGGACCTCAACAGGCTTGAAAGGTGGGCCTGGGTGAATCTAGTGAGGTTCAACACAGCAAAGTGCAAGGTTTTGCACTTGGGCTGGAGGAATCTCAGGCATCCATACAGACTGGAAGGAGCAGTCCTTGAGAGCAGCCCTGCGGAGAAGGACCTGGGGGTCCTGGTGGATGAAAAACATTGTGCTCTTGCAGCTCAGAAAGCGAATGGTATCCTGGGCTCCATCAGAAGAGGGGTGGCCAGCAGGGTCAGGGAGGTGATTGTCCCTCTCTACTCTGCCCTCGTGGAGTACTGTGTCCAGGTCTGCGGCCCCAATACACGAAAGACAGAGCTGTTGGTGAGGATCCAGGGGAGAGCCATGAAGATGATCAGGGGACTGGAGTACCTCCCCTCTGAAGACAGGCTGAGGGAGCTGGGCTTGTTCAGCCTGGAGAAAAGAAGGCTGTGAGGTGACCTAATTGCAGCCTTTCAGTACCTAAAGGGAGCCTATAAACAGGAGAGGAGTCAACTCTTTGAAAGGGTAAATAACAGCAGGACAAGGGGAAATGGTTTTAAGCTGAAGGAGAGAAGACTTAGGTTAGATATCAGGGGGAAGTTCTTTACTATCAGAGTGGTGAGGTGCTGGAACAGGCTGCCCAGAGAGGTTGTGGATGCCCCTTCCCTGGAGGTGTTCAAGGCCAGGTTGGGCAGCCTGTTCTGGTACTAAATGTGGAGGTTGGTGGCCCTGCACGTGGCAGGGGGTTGGATATTCATGATCCCTGAGGTCCCTTCCAACCCAGGTCATTCTGTGATTCTTTGACCTGGACCAGTGCTTTTCAAAGGATAGTTTATGAGTATCCAACTTTATGAAGAATCCAGGCTCAGTGCCAGTCCTGTCTTAGATATCTAAATTTGAACGGAAAAAAAAGTAAAAATCATTCTGCTTAATGTCTCTCTCTTTTTTTTTTTTTTTCTTCGTCTTGATAGGGCAGAAGAAAGCTGTCAGAAGCCACATAAATCTTTAAGTCTTGAAATTTTTCCACTCAGTTTTTTGGGTTTCTAGAAAGAGGTCCCTTTTGATATGACAGTTCATTTGCAGAGTATCTTCCCAGGCTTTGGTAGGAAGCTTTGGTTTCAGTATAATACGACACCAGCACACCTGATCACTATTTGAAGTTAGATATATAAGATGGAAGAGTCAACATTAAGGTAGGAGGCTATATTGGCAGAAATCATTTCTTCCTTGACATGTTCTTGAAACTGCTTATGTACATTCATGGATCATTATACACTGAAATTATTTCACACAGTTTGCCAAATGCCTGTGATTCAAGTCCTTTTCTGTATTTAAGTAATTTCCAAGTTCTTCTGCCAAGTATATGGTAATTAAAACAGCTTGTATCCCTCTTTCAGATGTATTTAAGACCAAACCTAGCACAGGGTCTGCAAAGTGAAACCCCACCTAAAAGGAATGAGTAGATTAAAAAAAAAAAAAAGAAGCAGTTGACTCACTAACATTGCCAAGACCGCTTCTGCTGGATGCTAATGACCCAAGTTATCTGTGCTGGCCAGCTGCCTAACTATTCGGTTCCTGCCTGATTTTCACTGCTTGGGCTGATCTTCACGGAACCATTATTGTACAAATGCAGCTGAATAATTTAAATCTCTACTTTTATTCTTGCTAGCTTTTAAAATAATTGCAAAAGATAACTTGTGATTGTGTGTTTTCTGATTGCTAAAACTTTTGCGAGATAAGAAATTAATATTAAAATTTTCTACAGGAATTCTGAAATTTAGTCAGAGGGCAGACCACTGCGAGTGAAGGTTGTGGAAGAGTTGAGCAAAGCCCTGCCATTGCACTGACCTTGCCACTCTGACTCTGCTGGACATTCACACTGGGTTGTTTGGTTCCCTCAACATAGTGCTTTCAATCTCTCCTCAGTCTCCATTATGTCTGAAATTATAGCCAATTGGACTAGGTGATCTTAGTGATCTTTTCCAACCTTAATGATTCTATGATTCTATGATCTAGACAGTACCAGAAGGTCTGGTTTGGGGTGGGAACAAAGTTAAGTGTGGAGTAGTCTGTATGTACAATTATTAAGACATTTCAGCACATGTTCTTGTCATCTTGCCTTTCCATCCATCTCTAAACACATCTGTGTTTTCATAGAATAAGGAAGAAAAAGGTAAGGGCAGAAAAGCGCTATCAGAGGCACCACATAAATCTATAAACACTGCATCTAGACAGAGACAAGCATATAGATAGTATGCACATTTACCTGGTAGGTATTCTGGTAGGTTTTTGAAAATTTATTTTAGGAAATAAGAGATTTAGATTTACTTTTCGTGCCCTGCAATCCCTGGAGTTCACTTATACTGGACAGACAAGCAAGCCGCAGCAGCAATCCAGAGCAGGGCCTCAGCAGAGCTGTGCTGCAGCCCTGGGCAGCCTCTACTTGTTCCAGTACCTGACATGAACACAGAATTCTGTAAGCCAGACCAGAATTCACAAACAATGACCCATCACAAAGCATGTGCATTCATGCATGTCAAGACAAATACTGCGTAATTCTAGATACATTTTACACTAAAAGGAGATTTATTATAAAACAAAATACAAGCATGATTTTGGAAAGTTTGAATTGACCACTTTTGCAAAAAATACAATTTAAGAAGGCAAATTATCCAAAACATATACAATAGAATCTTTCTCCTAGATGATTATATTTTTGAGTACCAGGTCTCCTTCTAGTACAAGGATGTCACTTTATTTCCCTCAATTATTAAAAAAATAAAATATTAAAATCTCCAATAGTTTGTTACCTATACTGCACCTCAGATGCCATCAAGGTCTGCCAGAAAACCATGTGGTCTGTGAAGCAGCTGGTTATAAACTGCTTCAAAGAGAAGAACTTATAGACATCAATATAGAAAAAGTGCTTACAGGCTTAGTGTATAAGTGAAAGAAAGTTGGAGTAAAATTATGTTTTTGTTTCTCTTGTGTCTTTAATTTATGAAAATTGTTAATACCTATGATCTCACTTTTCTGTCCTGGTTGTTCTTGTACCACTGTGCCACACTGTTTTACAAAGTACACGCTGGCCTTCACTTACAGCTAGATGGAATTAACAAAATTGTTTATTTGTATTCTGTTCAGGCAATCCTGTTCAGAGGTTTTACTGTGAAAGCTGTCATATTCATATTTTCTTTTGCCTTAGATAATCTTTAGCTTGTTAGCTGTAATCACTGTTTAAATCTTTCTTATTACCTCAATAGCACTCAAGGATTTTAATTAAAAAATAATAATTCCATGACACATTTAACTACATCTATTCTAATAATACATGGGAACGTTCATATAAAGAATTGAAGTGTAAGACGGAAATACTCAAACTGGCTTTTGACTGGGTTAATAAAATCATTCTGCTGGCAGCACACAGGTCTGGTATTTAAAATCTGTAATGCACCAGTCAGAAGAGGCTAAGGCTGGGGAGAAGTGTGGGAGAACAGACAAGAAAAAAACAACCACAAAACATAAAATGAGACTTGTCTGTTACCGTCTTTTCCCTGCATATGCATATCTAAACACACACACAGGGCACCTATCCACCTGCATTTGACCACAATGTTGCATATTTTGGCTTCTCAGTGGTTAACCAGAAGCTCCTTAATTGCAGGTGTGAGATGTGGAAGCTGAAAAGAAAGTTTGAAAAACACCTCGCATCTTGGTGCTGCTGCAGGAATGCCTGATGCAGCAAGGCATGGTTTAAAGTTGCCCTATACAAGAACTGGGAAGAAGCCTGCTCTTCCCTGCATCCCACTACCCTGCAGGGATTGGCGCTGTGGACTCGAGCACTGGCCATGATTTTGAAGTCTACCAGCACAAGAATGAAGCTTTTACTTAAGCAACTCTGGATCACAGCTGGGCAAGCAGTTAAGATGCTGGACTTGTTTTCATCTTCCAAACTGATGCAGCTATGAAAGATCTTCTGTTCTCTCACATATAAACATGTACACTGGAGTACTGTTCTCAATTTTGGGGACCCCACCACAAAAAGAACGTGCGGAGCTGTTGGAGCGGGTCCAGAGGAGGGCCACGAAGATGACCAGAGGGCTGGAGAAACTCTCCTTATGAGAAAAGATTGAGATAGTAGGGCTTGTTCAGCCTGGAGAAGAGTGGGCTCTGAAGAGACCTCACTGCAGCCTACCAGTACTTGAGGCAATCTCATGAACAGGAGAGAACACATGAGAACTCATAGCACATGCACTCATCTTGTGTGTAACAATCATTTTTTTCTTGAGATTAAAGTTCAGAAGACTATTTTACTTTGTTTACAATACATGACACAGGAGAAAATTGAACTCCAGTTTCATAATTCTACATAGTTCCTCTATCTGCAGCATTAACAGAATAATGAATTTAAATATATTTTATCACTAATATTGCAATGTGTCTGTTGAAATATTATTGTTCTATGGGTTTCCAAATAAAATCACATGCTTGGGCATTCTACAACTTTCTGCATTCTTTGTAAGAAAATATAAATACTAATGCTTGCAGTTTAAAGTTGAAATCATCCCTTATGTTCTTCAAAATAATCTTCCTCAAAAATTACAAAGAAAGGAAAAGTTACATCGCTTGAAAAGATACCAATTACCTGCTAAATATATTTTATCTAAAAGAAAATAATTTGAGGACAGACACCTCTTAATTCCCATACTTCTGGAAAGTTACACAGAGAAACATCTGAACCCTAAGTGCCAACTCTATCTTTACTATTCCATTGATACTATAATTCAAACTTACAGACAGTTCCCTCATTTGTATCCACTCACTGCAAAAAGTAGTACAGTAAAACTTCATAGGCCCATCCACTGCAATGTGGTATAACAGCTGTTACCAGCTGCAGATGTCTTCTGCTTGGTTTAACTGACTGTTACCAGGAATTTCTCAAGCCACCTTCAAGTGAATATTATTTTCTCTTTCACAGAAAATTTTATAACCTATAACTTCAAGCCCCTCTTTTCAAAGAAGTCAAAATTCTGAAATTACCTATGAATTGAAATGATTAAATGACTCAGATATTCTACAGAAAGGTTGAAACTGATTGTTACAAAAAAGTATGTCAACCTCACTAGCAAAATAATGAGATTTTTAAAACCTGTCACCAGATCATTAAATCGGCGTGCCATCAGAGGAGTTACACGCCTTATCTGTCGTTTGCCATAGCTGACAGAACTAAGAGATTTTAACTGATTGCTCTTCACTTGAATAAGTGGACCTTCTGCTTCTCCAAGGTTTTTAAGCAGACTCAAAACTAGCAGGTGTACTGTTTCTGTGAAGAGTAAGTGAAAATTGATCAACAGCATCATGTAGGTTCGGTGGTGGTGGTGCTTTCTAACCTGTGAAGTTCTGGTCCATCAGAAATCCTACTCGTGTGGTTAAAATAATTTCCCTTGGAAATTATCATTGGTGCATGCCAAGTATCAAAATAAACTGACTGCCACTTAGCTACACAGGTTAAATAAGTGAATCAGCCCTGTTCTTCAGACATAAAGAAAATATGAATTGATTAACTAAGAGAACACAGTTTTCATTACTGCTTGAATAATAAATTTTTTTTAATCACATTTTAAGCAACACTATTTATAGCCTCCTACCTAATTAATCATTTAATTAGTTAGTGATCACATCGTGCAGTATGTATAAAGAAAAGCATATATGAAAAGTTTCTTGTGCTGACTAAATACAAATTCCTGCCATTCTCCAGCAATTTATCTTCTTAAGAGAAGGAAGAAAATGAAGGAATTTAGTTCTGATATTCACTAAATTAAAAGCTGCATAAATAGACCCAAAGCTATTGTAATATCACAGCTCAGTAGTACTACAAAAAGAGGTAAGCTTTTTTTCATCCATGCAATTGAGCTTCTCCACTATTATTATTACTACTTGCAATATTTTAAATGTGATTGCTAGGATCATACATCTTCAACAATCAGCTGCTTGCAATCTATTGTGTATACATCATTACCTTCGGTGTTATTAACTTTTGGGTCTTCAACAGATAATTAAGCCATTAATAGCATGGTATTTTACAAGACTGTATTTTAAGTCTTATCTGCAGATGCAAAATGTATCTTTTTAAGCCCCTCAAAATGGCAGAAATGCCAATTAGTTATTTTCAGTATATAGGAATAAGAACACAAAACATGAAATAAATTCAGAGGACTGAGCAGCAGTGTCAGTCTGTAAACACCAAACAACTAGCAAAGGCCTTCTTGTTCTGCCACTGGTACACAGACTAACAACTTTGTGGAAAGCAATCCTCCCCCTCCCATAAAAAGTGAAATATTCTTACTCCTATTTTTAGGTTTCAACTTATTCATAGACTTAACAAGGCAGGTGTATTCCAAGTATTAATGGAATTAGAACAATTCAGTAAATTATCCTAGGAATAAATAACTGTTGTCAGTATCATATTCCAATGCCTTCTGAATGTCAGTTTCTTAAGATTGTGCTTTCTTACTTTCTCCTTTAATAACAGGAGAGCTCCAGCAGGTCCTGAACGTTGCTCTCTTCTCCCCTCTCTTTCACTGACAGCATTTTTGAAAAGTGGCAGTGAATAGGAACAACACCAGACTTTTCTTCCCTGAAAGTATAAGATCTACAGTTCTCTTTTCTCAGCTCTGTTCTTCCTCCACTTCTTCACAACCATCATCACCTAAAATAAGCTTCATATTACAGTGTAAACTGGAAGGTTTGTTTTCAAGACAAGTTATTTAAAAACGAATAAAATAAAATTAGTTTTACACAAGATGTAAATAAGCAAAAAAAAAAAAAAATTCACCTACAAAATCCCTATTTTCAAAGATCTAACTGTAATTAAGGAAATGGGAGCATTTACTGCAGTGAAAAGTACAACAGGACGATGTTTTGTAATCAGAGGTCTTCAGGAAGTTCAAACTGCAGGCAAATGTTTCAGCATTTTGACTCCAGCTTTTCCTCTCTTGAACACTGTCTTTGATGGATGATGATTAGCTAGCAATATGGCTAGTTTTATATGGGTTTTTTTGTTTGTTTGTTTGTTGTTTTTTTTATATACCAATCAGAACAGACAGGAGACAAGTTTTTTTGTACACAAGCACCTTTACTGGTCTATCTCAGCTCATACCACTACCTACAGATCTTGCCTTATATTCAGTCTTCCTTAGACATCATGCCAGAAATCCTCTGCATACCTCCTTAATTTGACTTCTTATGAAAAGCTTTAGAGCCTGGAACAAACACTCCTACTTCCTGAATCATTTCCAGCCTTCAATTGTTTCTCAGAATTTTCTTAAAACTAAGCAGATCCACAAAATTCTTCAAACTTTCTTGACTTTTTACAGTAGTTTCTATTCTGCCACGAGAAATGATTCTGTTGTGTCCTCCCACAGCCTATATTCTAGATGTATACACTTTACCCACAGAGCAATACATTCCAGCCACCAAAGTGTCCACAGAAGATCCCTGAAGACCAATTAACAATTCCTTTATTACACTGATATATGAAGTACAAAATTTCTTGTTAAACATTTTAATGTAAACTTGCAAAAAAGTAACTGAAAGAAGAAAATACACCAACTAAATTATTTGACATTATCTAGTATGCTAACTATCATGCTACATATAAATATGCATGCATAACAACTAATTTCTAAACTAATTTCTAGCCCTAATTACAACTGAGGCAAAACACAAAATGAGACATGAACTAAACCAGCATACTGAACCCACAGGATACTTTTAAATTTGTTTTTGTGAAAAAGAAACCTGCTGTTAATACGCTGTGGGAGTTAGTAGAAGACTATGAAGCTTGGTGAGAAATTATTAGATTTAGATTCCGCAGCCTTGCATAGCTTTGAAAGAAAAAGAAAAACATTACTAGTAATTCATATTTTTCAAGAGTTATTTCTCACTTAAAAACAAATAAATAAATAAGCAGGCAGACTTAAAACATACTTTATTTTAAAAATATACATTCAAGTAAATATCTGGAAATTCATTGCACATTACTGAAAAAGCACATGAAACTTTTTTGAAAGATAATGTGTACAAGCCTGGTTACGTCATGGTTGACGGTTTAACTTGAACTGTAATGGAAAAAGATATCATTACAGTTAAGTAATTAATTTGTAGTTTATAGATATAGGTAAGTATTAATTTATTAGCACCTCAATATGAAGTTTGAGTTCTATTTTACAATGTTTATAGAAAGAAACATTGGATCAATGCAATATCCTAAAATCAAAGTGCTACTCAGGTTGCACGGAGCTTAATACTAAAACCAATGTAAACAAAGTAAAACAGCACAAAGAAAGCATATAAATTACTCAAGTATGCACCATACCATACATATATCGTATTCTTTTTTAAAAAAAATATGAATCTCATCATCAATTGATAAATAAATAGTAAAATTTCCATGAGATAGTTATTGTCTCCATCTTGAACAACAGAGGCAAGCATTGCTAATAGCAAGGAATTCTCTTATCTAAAAGATTAGATCTCTTCTGAGAACTGTCGTTGAAGTAAAAGGCTTACATTACTTATCTTGTGGCTTTTTCTCTCTCACCAGCATAGCTTTGCATCCTCTTGCTTCCATGACAGTATAGCTACAAGTCTTCCTTCAATTCCAGAAATAGTGTTATTCTTCAGCCACAGGTTTAAAACACAAAGAAAATTTAAGACAAGCTCATAATATCCAGTTCAATTTGTGACCAAAACTTTTAATCTAAGGTTAAAAACCACTTTAAATTAAGAACTGATTTTCATTCTTTGGGGCTCCTTCCTTAATTGACACTGTTACCCACAGCTCAGATACAATTTTAAATTTTTTCCCAAACATTCTCCTGAGAGCTTTCACCTCTTTTACCCGGGAATGATCTTCTCCTATAACAACATGGGACACACCTTCCTCAAGAAGAGGAACTACTTTTGCACCATAAAAACGGAGCTCCAAAGCTCTAACTGATAGTCTTGTGCCATGGATTTTGGTACTGGGCTTGTTAATAGTAGCATAATAGTCCACATAAATAGTGTTTCCTCTGAATATACACAGTTGACAGCTGTTCCATGAGTATCGTTCTTCTAACTCAGCAATCAAGTCCAAAGGCATCCTCTTATTATCCTTCACTCTTGAGAACACTTCCTTGAGTTGTGCAACATCTGTATCTGCTGTGTAGCTGTCTCCATAGCAATCATACTCACGAGCAAAATGTTCTTTTGTGTCAGGAGACATGTGAATCATAAAGGCTGGCTGCCAAGGTACCAGCATTTTGGACTGAAAACACTGAAGAAGCCACTCTGCTTTAACCACATCATATTTGTTGGAAGCAATGATGTTTTTAACTCTGACATTCTCAGCTCCTACAATGACACAGTAAGTGTCAGGTCCAGGGTTCTGTACCACACTGCCACCACATTCAGCTATTTTGCTTTCCAGTTCAGACTTGGAGTATCTTCCTGTTCCTGTCATAACACAAAATTCTACATCCTCAAACACACTGGAAACTTTGTTGACATTAGAAAGATCGGGAGCTTTAAATTGCTCAGCTATTCCAATTACCTTCTTCACCTTTGGTACAGTTCTCCTTTTCTTCTCTTGTGGCTCATCATATTCATCAATATATAGGTGCTTGGATGCCAGCTTCCCTTCTGCTCTGCTTCTAAGATGTTCTAGCATGTCCAAAGTCATGCATTCATACCATTCTTTGTCCTCTCTTATTTTTTCAATTCTGGGGAATCTCAAAGTACAGTCAGTTTTGTACATATCACTGTCAACAATCTCAGCTGCCTTGATCTGAACTATGACAGAGTTGCAAGGCTCAATGTACATTTCAGGTTTTTCAGTGCCACACAAAATGTTACAAGGAGGGTCCTTCCTATTGTAAGGCTTCCAATGTTTAGCCAGTTTCAAACCCAGATCATATAACTCCTTCATAGTGTAGCCAGAGCCAACACGACAAATAGAGTGGAAAGCAGTAGGTTTTTCATTTGGAGCTGGAGTTTCTGCAATAGCACACAGAAAATGAGACATCATTCCACCACGTGAGCCTTTTCCCCAGTACCCACCAACAATAAGAAGATCTAGCTCATCCATCAGCCCGTTGACATATTCCGGCTTGATTTTTAACCAGCCTTCCCCACGTTTGTCAGGCTTGTAGGTGGACATGGGATCTTTTATCATAATCCCTTCCTCTCTGTTATCTATTGCTTCATTTAAAGCATCAATTACTTCTTTTCTTGTCCTGGCACTTTTTTTATGTACAACATGTATCCTGCCTGTTACTGGGGTAAATACATTATTTAAGATCTTGTATCTTTTGCTCAGGGATTCATGACCCAACTTCTGATCATTTATCATTAATACATCAAACACACAGAAGCAGGTCTGCAGATCAGAGTCCTCTACCATTCTTTTGATGTCAAATTTGTTTCCTTTTTGCATAAAGGTTTGTGTTTCAGGATTGTAAGCCATCATTTCACCATCAAGAATGCAATTTTGTATGTCATTTTTAAATACATTATGAATAAACGGTGTTAATGAGCCATCAAGAGGGGAAGCACCAAACTGCTGAGTATAGTCAAACCCGTTTCTGGAAAAATATTTATACACATCACCATCTTTGTGCATCTGCATACGTTCACCATCCAGTTTAGTTTCTATGTAGAATACCTGGTTATTCATCTGCTTCTCAATTTGCTGGACGTCAGCAATAGCAGCGAGCATTGGTTTAAAGGCAGAAAATAACATGATAGAAACATCGCTAAGTGAGACAGAGGGATCGTGCAGCTGCCTACAAACTTTTTCCAAATCTGTTGTGACATTGTGTAATTCAGCAGCATCAGGATGAAAAATTGAAAATATCGTTTGTTGACTAACACCAAGTTTTAGATCCTTTATAATCATCCGGATAAGCCACTTTTGCTCGAGTGCTGTGCTTTGGGTAATTAATTGAAGAAGGCTTTTCTTTACCAGTCCCTTGTTTTTTGCAGCATTGTTGTTTGCAATGGCATCCAGCAGTTCATTGACCTGCTCTACAGTCAACCTGCCTCGCTTAGGGCTTCGGGGTTTTAACACAAAGTATGCAATCATTGCAAAGTCTCCGGCATCTCCTCGTGAACCAGTGGGCGTTCTGTAATTTAAAAGCTTCACAGCATCCTTTCCATCTTTTGGTAGGTTAAGCAGCTCAATGTAAAGCTTTGCAAGCATGGTTTCCTTAATTCCATACGCCATCCTTTCCCTTTCCAGCTGTGGAAGAATAAGTCGCATAGCAGGATAGAAAGAATCGGTGACATCTTTCTCTTTTTGATGGAGAGCACTGTGGAATTTCCTCCAGGAATCCAAGAAATCCTTGAAGTACTTAGTTTTCTCCGGACGGGATTTACACTTCTGTATTCGCTCCAGGGTGGAACACAGGTCTGCAAAAGGCACATGTGAGGCCACTGTTCTTTTAGGAGAAAGCTGTGAGGCGGGTGCAGAAGCCATCCAGGTAGGTTTTTTCACTAAACCAGAAAAATACACACGTTTGTAAAGGAAGGAGATGCCAGCATATTATTCCATCTCAAAAGAAAATAAAATACATACAGGATGTGCCCCTCAGTACACACCCTTGCTGTGGGCAGGCCCACTGCCACCATCACACCGTTACCACAGTATCAACGAGGCCCGCCCGCCCCTTTCCAGAGCAGAGGAGGAGTAGCAGAAGACTGGGTGAGACGGAAAGGAACCGCCGCAAGCCGCCGGCCCCAAACAGACTTACACAGAATCAGGGAAGCGCAAAGCCCGGAACCGCTGTTCTCAGCCTTCCGCCCCTCCCCTACTCCGGAAGGGGCGGAGCAGGGCGGTAGTGCCACCGCGCTGCGCCTGCGCAAAGAGCGCTGCTGCGGGGAAACCGCAACGGCCCGGCAGGGCCTGAAAAAAAAGAAGAAAACGGAAAGAGAAGCGGCGGCTGCGGCGTGACCCGGAAGCGGAAGTATACATTGCCTGACCCGGAAGCGGGAGTTACGGCCGTTGCCTTCCTGGCTTGGGAGGAACGGAGTAGAAGTTGCGCTTTGGGCCCGTGCTCGGCTGAGGCTCCGCCGGCGGCGGTCACCGCGGGACGATGAGGCGGGTGGGTCTGATTCCTTCCTGTCTGCCCCGCTGGGAAGTTGGCGCGGGAGGCGGGGTCATCTGGGTCTCTGCCGCGGGAGGCCGCGGGTGCGCTGGGAGCCGGCGGCTGTTCTGTGGGTGAACGCGGCTCCGCTTGGCCGAACGCGGGCGTCTGTGCCAGCGGCTCTGAGAAGCTCTTTCGTGTGCCTTCCTCCCGGCCCCGGGATAACGGAGGCTGCGACGTGTTTCCCCCCCTCACCCTCCGGGCCTCATTAGTTTCTATGTGACGCAGCCCCTACGCGCGGGGGTGTTTGAAGAAGGCAGGGCAAGAGATGAAGACTTCTTTCTCCTTAGTGTGTCACGGGAATAAATGGAAAAGACGGAGCAGGCTGTAAAAATGGAACTAGTACGTTTTAAGAGTCCGTACTCACTAGAATGCCAAGGCTCTAAGATTGTAACAGCCGTCATTTTTGCTGTTGCTCTTGTTTTCTTAACACAGTGCCATCATAACTTGGGATATACTTGTAAGAGTCATGAGGATTTGTCAGTTGTGCATGAGTGACGAGCATAATGGAGATTAAGAAAATGACATTTTCAATCATGAGCATGCACAGCTTCATGCAGAGCTATGGAAGTGTGCTCTAGTAGGAAATGAGGCTTTCTGGCTCCAGAAAACAGCCCTTAAGTGTCTGACACTGCATTGTGCACACTGTACTTTTGGCTCAGGTAGGAGTAGCTGCTTTGTTTCTGAGAGAGTTAATCAGTAAGATTTTTAGAACTGAGAGTGTGCAGTTTTCCCATTGCTATTAAACTTCTTGTAGGTCTTTTTTTTCCGGACTAGTTCTTTCTCTGGATCTGTATTTTGATAGTTGAGGACTCAATATTTCTACTTAGGGAAGCCTTTGGAAGGAGTGTGAGTAAATGTTAAACTTGTGTAAAACTTGTCTGGAGGAGGTGGAATGTAGAGGAAGAAATTACAGTAGGACAGGACAGTTATCTTCAGATTTCTCTCTGTTTTCTGAAAAAAAGGCTCTTTTTCAAAGCCATGAAGAAATCCTAAGTGCTGCAGTGATTATTAAAATTTAACATTTTTGAAGCTCTTTAAAGAGATCAGATATGTTCCTGTTCTTAACTCTAACTTTGTGTTCATATTCTGACTAAAGATTAAGTTTTGGAGGCACTGTAGATCTACTATGACTTTATTATTATATGCTATACATGCTTTATGCTATATATAATGTATGTAGTCCAAGACATTTCAGAGTGGTTCTCAAACTACATTATAAAATTATGTTTTCAACTTTATCAGTTCTTTCGTGCAAAAGCTTGAGTATGGTATGCTTGGCTTCATCAGTGAGTCAGGTGCATAACTTCTAAGAGTACTGGCTGTCAGCACTCCTGAAGCTTATTTCAAATAATCAATTAAAAACATTGATCGTGTGTAACGCAAAAAGCAATTTTACTCAAAGTTCCCAAATGAAATTGTCTTTCAGGCAGAGATCAAGCACGGAAAATCGTCACATACAAAGGTAAATGTTTTATAATATGATTAGTGTGTAAGATAGCTTTTTCAGTAGTAAAAACATAGGGAAAGACAAAAAATATGATTAAGTCTGTGGCAAATACAAAAATAGTTTCATCTGCTGTTCAAAATGGGTGAATAATTGTTCAGAAGTTTTTATGGACTTAGTTGATAATGATATTAATATGCTTTAGAGCACAGCAGAATACCATTTAAACATTTTGCTTGTGAAGACAATTTTTTTTTCATGGTTTTTATTATTATGATTATTTACGTTCTGGGTGGTTACTTAAGTATGAAACATGTAGCTTATCTGATGAAACACAAAAGTCTGTCAGTGGCAACAATTCCTGGACCATAGATTCAGCAGTGAAGACAGGTAGATAAGACTGCAACTCAGGGCTGCCAAATTTCACTTCTGTTTTGAGATGCAGTACAATTTGTAACTTTGTAAACCAAACTGATCTTTAATGGTCTTTAAACAAGATGCATTGTTTGAGGCACAGCAGCCTTCTGGCTATGTCTTAATTTCAGATAGTTTTTAATGTTGACTTGTGCCATGCTTCTGTTCTACAGCAGAAACCTTTAACACAGAAGAACTTAGTATTATAAGTCTGTTTTCTGCTTGATTACCAGTATAATCAAAAAAGCTTTCACAAAAGCTGTCTTTTCTTATATAGCTTTATCAGAAAGACAGGAGGAAATTTGAATCAAATAGATGATAAAATTCTAATCATAATCATGACTAGGAAAAGAGCAATAGGGCTTTGTTTATATAGTCTGAAGAATTTGGTTTCTGGTAGCAAGGCTTGATTTATGAAATCCTGTTGTTTCACATATATATTTTAATAATGTAATAGTTGTTTTGTTGGATGAAGTGTAATAGCACTTTGGTAATACAAAATTACGTTGAGTTTTAGTTGTTGGACACGTTATATTTTCTACTCCAGTAGCAAAGTATAGCAGCAGTATTTCAGTAGTTTAGCACCTTGGTAGTATTATTTTACTGAAATGAAAATAGGAAGCTATGCAGAAATGAAGCTAATGTACTCACAGCTGGTTTTATAACTTACCTATTTCCTAATATCAATCCTTAGTGTATATGGAATAGCCATCTACAAAGCATCTTATTGTCTTACGTACCATTTTTGACCTTTTTTATTAGTCATTTTTATTCCTCTTTTATGCATGTCTTGTAGAGAGAGCTTTTTTGGGCTCTGTTTTCTTTCATAAGGAAGCAAAATTGGATAGGAGGTGTGTAGGAGGAGTGTTTTTATTGTGTTGTTACCAGTGCTACTAATCTTGGTCTTCTAATTCAATGTAGGAAATGTTTGTCCACTTACAGAACCGCAGAATGGTCAAAGTTGCAAAGGACCATTTGGGATCATCTAGTTTATCTCCAGTGCACCAAGCAGGGTCACCTAGAACACATTGTCCAGGAGATCACATCCAGGCAGGTTTTTAATATCTCAGAATAGGAGATGCCATAAACTCTGTGGGCAGCCCATTCCAATGCTCTGTCTCTTTCAAAGTAAATAAGCTTTTCCTCATGTGCAGTTGGAACTTTCTGTGTTTCAGTTTGAGTCCATTGCCTCTTGTCATGTTGTCAGGCACCATGGGAAACACCCTAAACTCATCCTGTTGATACTCTCTCTTAAGGTATTTGTACACATTAATAAGATCCCCTCTCAGTCTTCTCTGGGCAAAAACAGGCGTTGTTCACTCATTCTTTCCTCATAGGAGAGATACTCCAGCCCTTTAATCAGCTTTGTAGCCCTCTTCTGGACTTGCTGGGGCTCCATGCCTTTACTGGGGAGCCCAGAATTGCACACACTACTCCAGTTGTGGCCTCACCAGGGTTCTGGCTCTCACCAGAACGTCCCTCAGCCTGCTGGCAACGCTCTTTCTAATGAACCCCAGGATCTCATTGGCCTTGACCACAAAGACACACTGCTAGCTCATGATCAGCCTGCTGTCCACCAGGACTCCCAGGTCCTTCTCTGCAGAGCTGCATTCCACTAGGTCAGCCTCCAGCCTGTACCAGTACATGGGTTCTTCCTCCCAATATATAGGATCCTGCTTTTGCCCTTGTTGAATTTCATGATGATCTTCTCCCCTCAACTTTCCATCTAATTCAGGTCTCTCTGAATGGCAGTGCAGTTCTGTGATGTATCTGCCTCTTCACCCAATTTGGTATCAGCAAACTTGCTGAGGGTGTGCTCTCTCCCTTCATGTGCCTTGATGAATAAGTTGAATGCAACAGATCCCTGGGGGGCACCACTAGCTACAGGCCTCTAGCCAGACTCAGTACCACTGATCACAACACTGAGCTCCAGTCAACCAGTTCTTAATCCACCTTGCTGTCCATTCATCTAACCCATGTTTTCTGAGCTCACTTACGACAAAAGAAAGTTCTGTTAGAAATGGAAATATCTAATATCCTTTGTCCTAAATTGATTGCAAAACTTAAGTTTTCAGGCAACATTTGTGCATACTTGAATGTGGATACTGAATATGAATTCATAAATAATATAAGAAAATTGAGTTGGAATAGTTGTTCTCTAGGCTATTTCTTTTTTCACCGCTTCTGCATGTTTGGAGTAGATAGAGTGTGTAAAAGGTTCTTCACATTGCACTTGGTGAATGTGCAAATCTTAAGGTGTAACATTTATTTCTGATTTACTTGTAATCATTTGCATAAAAGATGGCAGTTTTTCCTGGACTTTTTGCATGCTCATCTGGGGAGTGCAAAGACTGGCTTATAGAGGTGACCATTTTTTAGCCTGATCCACAGAATTTAATCCTTTATTTTAGGACATCACTTTCATCTTCTGCGTTGTATGTTTATGATGCCTCTTTTCTTTTTGAACTTACCAACAGTTGTGCTTTTCATCGATCAGGGTAGCATAACATAGGTAGCTATTGTTCTCAGTGGTCTTGTAGCTAAATGGCATGACTGTCATCATACACATTCAGTATGGCTTACAGACCTGAGAGCATACAACTATCATTATAGATCAGAACTAAGAAAAAAAATAGCAAAATGTGCATTACAGATGTAAGCACAATGTGGTATCTTGCTGTAATGGAGTTTCTTTCTTCTGGTAGGTTGATGTGTATTCTGTAATCACAGTTGATCAAGGTTGTGCAATACAACACTTAAACAATGGCTGTCCCTACATGTGCGCTGTTAGCCTTGACTGGTTGCAGAGTGAAGTACATAGGCTTACTGAATGTTCCTCTTAACATTACTTAATCAGTAGCAGTGTAGAAAGAAGAGCTATTTTTGTTTGTGTTCCCTGGATTCTAGAATTACTTACGAGAACCTTTGACAAACAGATGTGTATGTTTTCTGCCATGGACAACAGGGATGAATGAGGGAAAATGCAGGTTGAGGTTCCAGTAAATTAATCTTTAGTGCTACTGTTAGATATTGCCTGTTGAAATACTGTAATTGGGATTTAGGATTATTTTAAAGCCTTTTGCTTATGTTTGCTTTTCTACTTATTACTCAGATCTGAACGTTTTCCAAAAATTGGAAGGAGTTTTCCCATCAAGTATAATGTTTATGCTTTTGTGTAATAATGTACAACAAAGCATTCATACTTTCAGAAGATTAAAGCAATTCCTTTTTTCTCTTATATTTATATTTCTTTTTGGATTTTTTACAGGATTTACGTGGAGTAGAAGATCACTGACTACTACAATGGAAAAGTCACGGATGCTTTGGACCTTTGTTGAAAGATGGCTACTAGCTTTGGCTTCCTGGTCTTGGGGTCTCTGCCGTATTTCTCTTTTACCTTTGATAGTAACTTTCCACTTGTATGGAGGCATCATACTACTCTTACTAATATTTGTGTCAATAGCAGGTATATTATATAAATTCCAGGATATGCTGCTTTACTTTCCTGAACAACCCTCTTCATCACGCCTTTATGTTCCTATGCCTACTGGTATACCACATGAAAATATCTTCATCAAAACCAAAGATGGAGTTCTTCTCAATCTTATTCTGCTGAGATACACGGGGGACAATGCAGCATATTCTCCAACCATCATTTACTTTCATGGGAATGCAGGCAACATTGGCCACAGGTTGCCAAATGCTTTGTTAATGCTAGTAAACCTGAAAGTAAACTTAATCCTAGTTGATTATAGAGGGTATGGAAAAAGTGAAGGAGAAGCAAGTGAAGAAGGCTTGTACATAGATTCTGAGGCTGTGTTAGACTATGTAATGACTCGGTCTGATCTTGATAAAACAAAAATTTTTCTCTTTGGCCGTTCCTTAGGGGGAGCAGTAGCTATTCATTTAGCATCTGAAAATTCCCATAGGATTTCTGCCATCATGGTTGAGAACACCTTTCTTAGCATCCCACATATGGCCAGCACTTTGTTTTCTTTCTTTCCAATGAGATACCTTCCTTTATGGTGCTACAAAAATAAGTTTCTGTCCTACAGAAAAATCTCTCAGTGCAGAATGCCTTCGCTCTTCATCTCTGGGTTGTCTGACCAGTTAATTCCACCAGTTATGATGAAGCAACTTTATGAATTATCCCCAGCTCGGACTAAGAGATTGGCAATTTTTCCTGATGGAACTCATAATGACACTTGGCAGTGCCAGGGATATTTCACTGCACTCGAACAGTTCATCAAAGAAGTAATAAAGAGTCATTCCTCTGAAGAAATGGCAAAAACATCATCTAATGTAACAATAATATAACTGATATTCTTCTTTGGTGTAGGGTAAACCTGCACTGTGTCTTGGTTTGTGAGAAGTGGTAAAAGAAATGCCCATTTTTAAATGTATGTCATGTCTGTACTTGCCTGAAGAGTGAAATTAAACTTTGAAAGGTCTGATGCTTTATTAAGATGTTCCGGATAACTTTTACATTTGCAGCATTGTAAATGAACCATTTTATGTCTTTCTCATACTTTTTTGATATCTCCAAATATTCCATTTGTTTGATATGTACAACAGTTGCTATTAAAAGGAAAAAAAAAATAATCGCTACAAGAATAGTACAGAACACATTAGTTTAGAACAATGGGAGGCTTCACTGCTGTGTGTGTGAGCTTTATGGACAGTCATGGTTAGCTCAATGATTTGTTGTTTCTCCTAGAGTTTATTTAAATTGTGCCATGCATGAGATAGTTTTATTCCTTGAAATTTTATATTATGCAAGGTGGGAAGTCTTTTAATGTTAAATAATGTACAAGAATATTAATGATACTGTATACTTACAGGTATACTATCCTTCATTATTTTTTTTAAAACAGTTATGCATACGTGTATATATATATACACGTATATATATATATGTGTGTGTATATATATATATATATATATATATATATATATATATTTCAAACTACAATTGAAGAGGAAAAGACATTTTCCCTGTTTTCAATTTACTGTTTGTATTATAGTATGGCCCATTTTTTATTATCAAGTTGTAAGCAGCTGAACATGATGGCTGATGGATTTTGCCCGGGCAATTTCTTCGTAAAAGATAAAGGTAACACTCAAAAAGAGAACAGCATGATTTGACTTTTAAAGGTCTTGTCCAGCTAAGTCTCTCATCGCTAACTTACAGGCAAACTGTTGATGTTGTCAGCCCATATACCTGAGGTAGGATTTCCTAAGGCAGAGTGGTCACTATGATGGAAGGGAGCATCACACAAGTTATCTATTTGTGTTTGGTTTTAAGTGTCCGTGCCCTTTGTTTCTTTTGGAGGTATAAATAAATCTAAATAAATACCAATGATTACAGCTGGGGAGTAACACAGACTGACATTACAGTAAGAGTAACAAAAATGAGCACCACATTAACAAGTATAAGATTAGTTGGAGAACATTAATACTCTCTTGCTTGTAAAACAAATTTTTATTTTTTTTTTACACTTCTGTCCCATGGTGTGAAAGTAGCCTATGCATTGGCAGTAGAACTGAGTTTTCTTTAGTTATACTGAAATTTTTTAGGATCGTATCTCATCATATCAGAGCCAGCAATGCTCTGAATGAGCCTGATTCTGACTGGATGTTGGGTTTTGGCTTTATCCAAGTAATCTTTCCAAAGTTGTATGGTATTACTTCAGTTTAATGGGGTGTGTTGTGTAAATTATTCTACAGATTGATTTGCTTATCTGCTGCAGCTAAGAGTTTGCCTCTTCAAGAAATTTTTATGGGAAGAGCTGTGGAAAAATCTTCCACCAAACCTGTACAATTTCCCTTCAGGTTGAAATTTTTAAATAAATTATTTTTTTCACTGTGATGCTGTGATTCAGAAAAGCATCACAATATTTTAAGCTTGAGCATAAGTTCTTTTGTTGAATAAAACTGCTTTCCTGAACTAGTGCTTCAGTAGTTATGCCTCCAATTTTTTACATGGAATTGGTTATTATGTGGACATGCATGTTGTCAAGATTAAAGATAATGATACTTATTTTATTATAAACAATATTATCTTTTCTAATTTTTTTTCTTTTTTAAACAAGCATACATACCAGAAATTGCTTCTAACTCTGGTAAGTATATTTTGTCATTCTATTACTAAGATCTGTTCAGAAATGGTTGAAAAAGGTGTAGACACTTTTGAACCTGAAGATTTAAAATCATTGTAGACAAAGTATAGCTTAGAACTTGACAAACCATCTCTTCAAATGTGCAATGGTCATTTTTTTTTCAGAGATTTTTAGAGAAAAGATTTTGGTGCCATTTGATTTGGGAGGACTGAGGAGCATTCTCTTTTTGTGATGTTTTAAAAAACAGTGCTGGTTCTTCTGTCACCCATGATATATTGCTTCAGTTATTTCTTTTGAATACTTTTGAATTAAGGTGGAAGGATAAGGGAGAAAGAAAAATAAGTGGATGTGTACTACTTTTTCTGAAAATAAGTGGGAAAGCCAAAAGAAAAAAAAATTACTTGAAGACTAAATGCAGATAAATAGTTGTTTCAAAAGCTGCCATAGCTTGCCATTAAACACTATTGTATTTTTCATTATATGTGAATTTTCTAAGTAATGGAAGATTCTACTCCACTTTGCACAGATCAAATAGGCAGGCAAAAACATCAACCCAAAACACTTACAGTACCCTTCACGCCTTCTGGATTACGTGGCATTTCCATGCAAACGAAGTATTCTTGTTTGGGCCCACAGTTAAGTCAACGTCAAATGTGTGGCCTTGGATTATGGTAAAGAGGAGTTGTTCATAGTGCACTGTATTTAAACCTTTCTTTTTATTATCAGGCCATATCTTTTCACCATAGTGTCTGCAGGACATAAAGATACCTGGTTTTACAAATACCGAGAAGATGCAGTCATCGTTTATGCATACTTAATATTATTTTCTTCCACCTTCCATATAAGGAAGAAGCAAAAATGGGCTTAATACATTGGACACATCCACGTGTAGATGAATGCCTATTATCTTTCTGTTTTTCATTGCATTGGCTATGAAAACCACTGAAAGAAGACAGGAAGAAAGTAGCTATCAAATATTCAAATGCTGTAAATATGATCTGAGGGAAAAGAAAGAAGAAACTTGTAGCTTGACAAGACAGCACTTGCTTTGTTTTGTGGTCTGCATGATGGCAACTCATGGTCGTCTGCTGTGGAAAGCCATTTTCAGGCAGTACATTGCAAGAATCATAGTAATAATTTCAAATTGCCAAAAATTCTTAAGATACTATTGCATTTATTGCACTTAATTCCATTATATGTTTTCCCATACCAGTTCTCCATTTGTGTATAGATGTTTTCCAAGTGATTGTTGTATGTATATATATGTTTCATTTGAGAAGAGGAAGTTGATTTATTTTCACAGATTTGTAAGAAAGCCTTTCACACTGAATATGTTCATTAAAGGAATTGTCCCTTTTATAAGAAGAACTTTGTTTAAAAAAAAAAAAAAAAGGAAAAAAAAAAGTCCAGGGGTGGAGGAGGAATGGTGGAGTGATGGAGCTGAACAGCTGTAGCTGTAGAGTCCATGTAAGGAATCGTCTAGCACAAGATCTTGTGTGTGTGGTATTAATTAGTGGAAATACTTGAGGCTTCCTGCTGATCCAAGTTTACATTCCTGGTATTTGCTTCTGAACTGTGAAATGCAGAGATAAGCTATGGTTTGAGATGGGAATAAAAGAAAAAGGTAAAGTGATAAAACTGCCCTCATGTCCATTTCTCAGGTAAAATTAGAAATATAGCACAAATGCATTTGGTAGGCTATGGACAATCTCTCAGATGAAGGGCAAATGGCTTAACTATTTATATAGAATATGCATATCAGCATCTCTTAGCTAATCATTTGTGTCACCTTGAATGTTCCTAGTGAAGTATACAAGGCTGAATACCAAGGTATGGTCTCCTATTAGCAAAAAGATGCAGACGTACCTCCATTTGTATTCCATAATTTAATTATTGAAAAGTATATTTTTATTTTGTTAATAGCAAGTGATTTTCCTAAGGATACATCTGCCAAATACAAAAGCAGTGCCTCCTGCACTGGTGGGATCAGCCTGGTGTATCCCACTGAGAATAACCTACAATGCCATCCTGTTTGTATAATTTAGAGTAGAATCCTGCAGAAGTGTAAATAGAGAAAGCATATTCAAGTTCTAAACAACACTCATGTTTTGAATTCAAGAATAGTCGTTGAATAAATGATTCAAGCTCCTTTGTTTGATTTTTCTTTAGTGTATAGTTAATGGAAAAATGTCTTATTAAAGTATTCTTAAGTTTGTAGACAAAGCATAAATGTTATTGTATATGTGCTAATTGTGGCAAAGTTTTACATTCTCATTCTAGTCTGGTTTTTACAATAAAATTAATTTTACAAAAACCACTTTTCTATTTTTATGTACTGACATATGCAATAAATTGATACATTAAAAGTGCTGTTGATGTCTTGTTCTAGTTTGTCACCTGTCTTCAGTATGAGTGCAGGGTGATTTTGTATGCCTGGTCAGGGTATCATTTTCAGTTGCCAATATAACAAACCAGAACACATGAAACAGACATCTATGTTTGTTAGAGGTGACATTTGTGGAAAGTTATTACATCTAGGGAGGGAAGATAAATTTGTCTATCTCTAAACTTTGTCACATTCTTGCTTTCACAAAGCATTAGTAAGTAAATAAAACTGATTGTAGCCCTCCATGGCTTTCTGTCACCTTTTGCCTTTCAGGGCTTCTTTTTTATCTGCAGAACTGAGAGTTGGTCTGAACATGTGTTGCCTAGGAAATATTTTTCATTGTGTTTCTGATTAATTTTACCACTCATTACTGTTAAAATTTTAAACATCAATTTTAAATCTGTTAATGGTCCATTATCAGGCTTATAGTTAACACATGTAGTTAACATGGAGTACTCAGAGTGAAGCAATTACTAATTTCTCAGGATCTACTGTAGCTCAGATTTGGCTACTTCATGTGAATAAGACCCTTCTCAAGTGAAAAGCAGTTTGATGCCTTGTGAACTGTTGCTAAACTGCTTGAGCGGTGCTATTCTGAAGAACACGAATCTTGCACTTGATTTTTCTTATTTGAAAATTCAAGCAGGTGGGTTATGAAAAGCATAAAAAACTGCATCCTGGAATGCCTCATGAAGTTACTTGTTTGTAAGCGAACTATGTTGATTTGATTAGTAGATGTGTGTAGGCCCTTTTATCGTATCGACAATAGGACAGGATTTGAATTCCTCAGAATTTGCAAGGACTGCTTAAATCATACTAAAAGTTCATAAAGGCCTATGTACATCAGAACTGAAGGGCCAGAAATTAAGCTTAAACCAAAGGCAGTGGACTTGCCAAGACCATACACAGGTAACAGCTTGGGAAAATACTGAACCACTGGCTCGTAAGTTCATGAATGTGCCTGAGCATTAAATCCTTTGCTGGACCCTTTTCAAGGTCTTAGTTTTAGGCCTTTTATTGAGTTCTCTTTCTGTAAGTAGACAAAAATAAACTGAGTATTTTCTGGAAGTGTGCTGAAAACATTAGTGTGATTCATTTGTTATGGTTCCACTTGAGTGGGAACAGAGTAACTCTCCTCTGTCTTGAAGAATGGCAGTTTTCTTTTCTCTGAAAATAATGCAGAGTAAGAACAGTCTTGTTTTTAATGCATTACAGAGCTTGGTTTCACTCATAATAGTGTCAAATATATTTGTCTTAAGTGATGAGCTGAATATTGCTATGCTGCAAAGGCACAGTAACTGGGTTCTAGCTCAAGTTCCAGAGAGATGTTTCTGCTAGCGGCTAGGAAGCAGATTTTGCTGCTTGAAGATGGAAAGAAAGGAAGTTCTACAGCTGTTCTGCATTATGCTTACGTCTGGTGTGGGGTAATTATTTACAAGAAGGCAAAGTAAAAGGTCAGGCAGAATAATGTCCCTTTCAGTCCTTGAGGATTCAGGAACAGTGTAGCAAATAGATGCAGCTATGGAGAAATGCTGTGATTTGAAAATATTTGGATTCCCATCCTGTGCTGTCTATTAAAGGTCCACAAACTTCATCAGCAGAAGAGCAGTCATTCCCATGTGAAGGGCTCTTTGTTTACTTTGCTGCCATACAGATGCATTTTTAGCCCATCTGTGTAAAATCTGTCAAGTTGCATAGTGTCAAAGAGCTGGAAATACGCTCCGTGTTGCTAGTTACCCAAACCAGTGAGGCTACAAGACAAGTGAGCTACAGCTGTATGACAGAGCTCCTTTTGCTCCATGCAGTAAGAAAGAATTACTACAGCGTCATGGGGGGAGTGGGTGAGGAGGAGTTAAGGTGCTATAGTATATAATTGTGTGTGGTTTGTTTTTTTGGTGGATTTTTTTTTTTTAATTATACATTTGATTTTATTATATTCTTTGTTCTGTTGCATACTTTAAGAGACACCTATAAGAATTGCTTTTCCTTCCTGTAACGTTTCCTACCTTCTTTGAAAGCACTGTAATAACCATATAAATAGTAATGATGGTTGCAAGTCAGCTGAATATTTGCTTTGTGTAGTGTACTTACCAGATTTGGATCAAAATTGTCTAGGTGTGTAGAAAAATAGTCTTAGGTGAGGCATAAATCAAGCACGGCATATTTGAAATGTATAGAGAGTGGACATTTGCAAAGACAAAAGAATATTCTTGTTTCAGAAAATTATCTCATGGATTTTTTTTTCTTGTAACCAGTTAATAGATCAGATAAGATTTAAAACGTTTGCGTCACACATCCTCTACTTGTAATGTATTCAATAGTTTTCTAAGCCACATGTAAATCCTGGCTGATAGCTGGATGAACTTAGTAAGTGTCCTTAAAGATAACGTGTGCTGTTTCAGAATGCTGTCTATAAACGATCTTAGTGCAGATAACTGTAACAGCAGAAAGCTGTCCTACAGGATTTATTCTAATCTCCACAATAATTGACCCTTTTCTCCATCATCAGAAAGGACTTGAAATGCATAAGCTTTGCTTATTCTGTGCTCTATCTGCCCAGTCCTGTCTTCTGTAGTATGTAGTTGGTCTCTTTTTGTAATAGTCACAGGGATCTGTTCCATTTTGTGGCTGTTTCAGAAGTATATTGGACCTTTATCACTGGAAATGTACTCTTAATATGATCACTGATATTGGCTGGATCTCTATGCCGTATCCGTACAACCTCCCTGTTAAAAACAGAACATATGTTTTTAAGTAAATTTCTTTTGAAGTATTTTAAGTATTTAAGTATTAAGTAATAATTTTAAGTAAATTTATGTTTCTTCAATAAGCTTTTTCTTTTCTTTTTTTCTTTTCTTTTTTTCTTTTTTTTTTTTTAATTCCAGGTCTTCTTATTCAAATCATCTGCTTCTCTTTTTCACATTAAACTTCATTATCAGATTTTCTTCCCTCTCAAAGCAGAAGATGCTTTTTGTGGTTAAAGTACAGTGCTGGATTTCAGGAAATCAAGGGTTCAGTTTCTGGTTCAACCACAAATTTCCTGTGTGATTGCTTACTATCTCTGCTTTGGTTCCCCACAGATGTAGTGACGATGTTTTACACATTTGCAGGTTAGCAGGTCTCATCTTGACCTTTTAATCAGATATTCTGTGTAACGGAAATGAAAGAATTTAGCTGCTTGCAGAAATTACAGTTTGTTTCAGCTGTAATATCTCAGAAGTCTAACCAGTCTTCATTCTGTTAAAGATCCAACCTACCAAAGATTTCCTAGCAAAACACCTTCACCATTAATAATCTTCAGTGGTAAAGTTTGGTGGTTTTTTTTTAAATATTATTTTTTTCCCCTTCTTAGTTTGACTTATACCCTCAAGAAACTCATAGTTACGTGCACGTGGTACTAAGAAACATGGTTGGTGGTAGGTGCAAGGTTGAACTAGATGATCTTAGAGATCTTTTCCAACCTTTATGATTCTATCTCATGCTCTTTCTCCCAAAAGTAAAAGTCTGGGTTCAGTACAATTTTTAGACCAGCTTATCCAATTTCTTAATAATTTACTTTGGTAAAATTAGAAAATCTCTTAGTTTGTGTTTAACATAGCTCATTATTTGAACTAAGGTGGCACTAAATGGTTGGATTACTCTGTGCATGAATCAGCCATACTGTACTGTGAATAGGCCATATTTTCTGAATAGCTTTATTTTAAAAATTTAATCCTATTTATTTCCAGTGTTGTATGGCCAGGAGTAGACTACTGCAGTTTACTGCAGTAGCATTTTATTTTCTGGAAATTGTTTGGAAAAAGGTGCTCTGAACTGAGCTTGTGGTGGCCACTTGTTGCCCTAAGGTTTTACTGCAGGGATTTGTAGCACAGTGCATGCATCCTGAGCCAAAACAGTTAACATGGCACAAACTTCTGCACAAGAGCTTTCAAGAAAGACAGGCACTAGAAACAGGCTGCTAACCACGGAGTGAATGCCCTTTCTGCGATAAACTCATTCTGACATGTACAGTCATTCTGGATTTTTGTTCTGACCCATCTTCACTGTTAAGTTTTGGCAATGCAGATTAGTTAAAAGCGCAGCTACGGCTGCCTCTTATTTTAGCACAGTATTTTGCTACAGTATGTATATCCAAATGCTCCACTTCTGTTTCAACATGGAAATCCTATTAAGAGCTCATGTTCAGAGGGAGTCAACACCCTCTCACGTCTCCTAATGGACAGTCCTAATCTCAGCACCCCACTTTACTAAAACTGTGACTTAAGGAGCTGAAGAAACTGCACCTCACACTTGTCTTAAAGCAATGCCAGTAAGGTTAACAGAACAGTAAGGTTAACAGAACCTTACTGGCATTGCTTTAAAGCAAGCATAAGGCCTGCTGTGCTGCGCTGTGACAGGGCCTGGCCTCAAGGCACCACCTGCCCCTGAAATCCACATGCTTGGCCTTGAAGCCTGCTTGTTTGTTTTCTAAATTCAACTTTCTGAGATGTTGTTCTGATGCCTTTCGAGGCCTAGAAAAGCTTTGCTTTACTATGATAAAATGTTAAGTTGTACAACTATGTAAGTACATAAGGCAATTTGTGCTTTTTTCCCCCCATGACTAATCTCTCGCTATCATTATTTATCGTTCCACTACATTTCTGTCACTGCAAAATTCATCAACAATTGCATTTCCCTTCTCATCACTTAAATGCTTGTGAAACTGCAGGGTAGCATGCCGTCAAAACCAGACTGATCCCTTTGATACTTGAATAGAAACACCTGTTAAATTAAGAATTTGCAATGTGTGGGTTGTTCTGATTTGCCTCCTTTCCCCTTTGAAGCTCTCATCTGTCTTACAGAAGACCTCTGTGTCACTGCAATTATTTTGTCAGCCCAAATAGTGAACCCCTTTAAAGATGTGGGAGCAGGAAACAGCCTATTTTCTGTAGAAGTAATGAGATTGATGCTAATTATATACCTGTCAGCTTGTTAATGACCACAGAGACCTCACTGGCCAATTTATTCCCAGTATTCCTGGACAGCTAGTTATGACTTTCATTTTCTCAATTTGTTTCATCTTCCCATATAGCGTGCCTTTTCTGGCTGTCATATTATATTTGGAACACAGTAATAGAATGGTAACGTTCTCATATCCAGTGATACCTCAAAGCACATCTGTTTAGTTCTAATAACTTATTATTAGAGCTTATTATGTGCCCAAAACCTATCTTAATACATCTTAAATTTCCTTCAGAATGTAGTTCCATTTACACCTTAGCCTTGAAAACAGATACAGACAGGGTATTGTATGGTATTCTGCTCTCATTCCACTGTATAGCGGTGTCACTTTTCAAGGTATGTAGGCATCTTCTAAAAGCACATTAAGGTATGTGGTATGCATTTCTTTTTTTCTCTCCTTTTAGGAAAATAATGACTTGTCCATGCAGGATATTAAATAATTGTTAGAGGTGGCAAAGCAAGGAAAAGAGTACCTTGGATTGCAATGGGAGTTGATAAAAATTTTAATGACACCAATTTCCCAAACTCTTAAGAAACAGATGTGGGAGAGACTACCTAATTTTTATTTTATTTTTTTTCTTTATTTCTGCTCCTTCGTTCTCCTTCCCAACAGTATCAGCTTGATCTGAACTGTTCTGAAAGGTAGGGTCAGAAGATGCAACTCACTTGCACAGTATTTGAACAGACCTTTAAAAGCTCTCTCTTTCTTGTGCAGTTAAAGTCTACCTATGTGGCCAAAAATTGTAGTTTGCAGTGGGGGATTTTAGTCCTGATTGTGATTCTTTTTTATCTTTCTTTCTGGTCCAGATCACTGAAACCCTTAATGAAGGAGTAAAAAAATTTTTTTATTTTTATTTTTATTTTTTTGTGAGAAGACAATACAAGAAGCATATGCATGTGTTTGGGATGTTTTAGTAGAAGAAAAGAATTCCTTATGCAGGAGTTTAAGATGGAAGGGTCAGTAAAATCTTAAAAAGAGATTAATTGAGGCCATGCACAGAGGATTCACCTGAAAAACTTTAGCATGCATGTTTAATGTTCCCTTTTTGAAATTCTCTAAACATTATTTTCCTTTCACACCCATCGGTTCTTCTTTCTCCCCGTTCTTCTTTCCTCTCTCTTATTCCTTCTTATTTTCTAGTTTTTCTCTTCCTTCTAGGTCTCCTCTCCCTCACTCTCTGTCCACATGTGCATCAACACATCAACATCCTTGAATTCCACAGTGGGATCTCATTTATCAGATGAGTTTGTTCAGAAGTCATCCTTTCCAAGTGCATGATAAATTGAACTGCAGACTGTGCCACTTCATATGCTTGAGAGACCAGTAAACTGTTATTCATACCTGAGTATATTTTTCACCATTGTGTTTAGGAAAACACAAAACTTGGTATTTCAGTAAGTTGCCACTCTGTAGGCTTACAGTCACTTCAGATATGTATGCATATATATATTATATTATATACATATATGTATATACTTACAAGCATGCATAATAACATATGCTCAGAGATATGCTGCAAGGAAACCTTACGTTGTTTCTGCACTTCTAGATAAGGTTTTAAATACCCATGATACCAGTCTTGCCTAAATTTAAATATAATGGGAAATAGTGAAAGCAAGTTGCCACAAAAATAAATAGCTGAAAATGAAAGGAGGAAGGCAGACTGAGCAAGCAGCTCATCAGAAAGTACTCATTGCCAGAATGCAGTGCAGAAAGAAGAAAGCTAAACGGAGACTGAATCAGATGTTCGCTCTGTACATTAGGTTTAATGGTTGTATCAACGGCTTCATATGACAGGAAATGATCTGGGCGTTTTGTTCACTTATTCTGGATGCCCTTAGTTTCACAGAGCAACGGGTAACATGGATTGCACCACAGAAGGGGACAGCTGAACTCTCCCTCTGGCTTTAGTGAGGAAAGAGCAGCGATGAAATCCGTGGACTGTGTGCACGTCATCCAGCAGAAGGATACCGCCTCCTCTCCCTCTGGCCCCCCCGGTGCTGCTTCAGGCACCACGGGACTTTTTTCTGTCACATTCCTGTGGCTTGCAATGCTCCTGTCCTCTTGTCTTGCAGCAGTGTCTCTTTACCATGTTATCACCCTGAAAACAGAGCTAGAAGCTCTGCGCAGTGAGCTGATCTACAGGGTCCGGGCAAGGTCTCCGCTAGAGCAGCCACCCGTGTCCCCTGGTGACAAGAAAGCAGGTGCCCCTGTTTCTTCCTTCCTGCAAGTGTCTGCAGCTGGCGCCAGGCAGGTAAGCTTGCATGATGGCTGCAGGGGATGAACTTGCAGGAGATGGGTTGCTCACATTGACTGCTGTCTGTCCCTGCTAGGAGAACAGGCTGCCTGGCCCTAGCCCAGCTGAAAGTCTCCAAAAGGAAATCTGGGACGGGGGCAGAAACAGGGGGAGAAGGTCTATTGTCCACACAGAAGAAACAGGTAAATAGCACTGGGCGGAGTGGGAGGGGAGGCTGCAGCTGGTTGCTTTCTGGAGACAAGCAGCAATGTTTGGCTCGCATCTCCTCCTGTAAGCTGGGTACTGCTCTGAAAGCTTATTGTAATTATAAAATTATAAGTAGTAATTATTAAATGATGCTGTGAACCGCATTTGCTTTGCTGATTACCACACTGTTTAAGGTATTATTCCTGCTGTCTGCAGGTTGAATTTTGAACACTGGTTCCCTGTTCTTGTGACTAAAGTATTTCTCAATGATCAACAGTAGAGTTGTGTACGGCAACTTGAATTTTTTCATCTTGGAAGTTGCTTGATTCTAAACCCATCATTCGCAGTTCAGGGTAATGCTTAACTTGTTTCTCTCTGGTGAATATTAAAGAAGGAAAGCTATTATTAAAAATTGTCAAGTCATTTTTCTGGGAAAACATACTCATCCTAAAAGAGAGAAGTAGCAACAAAGCTCCTTGACTTTAGGGAAGTAGGAGCTTTCAAAGAGAAAGGCTAGCTTATACCTGTCTGAAAAGGCAGACTACAAAGAATTCAGAAGATTAGCATTGTCTTTGCATAAAACCTTCTATTAATATAATTAGCAAAGCTAATAAAGGTATGCCCATGCAATAAGGCTAGTACTATGGCATTTTTAAAAGGTGCTGTAGCAAATATCAAATACTGTGCTCTATAAAACACCTCTGATGTGTATTATAATGTTGATGTATTTAATGGGATAGAACTGTTTTCTTCGGGAATACAATTCCTCCTTTTTTTTTTTTTTTTTTTTTTTTTTTTTCCTTTCCAAATACACAGATGTACGATAAAATGAAATGTTGAATTTAAACATAGCAGTTTGCATACTCTAATTACATTGAGTGTAAGTAAAAATGTTCCTGAGTTGTTAAATCAGTTCAGTCTCCTTAGATACTTTTAGATTGTTTTGACTGATGGAAACTGATATCTTGAATTACTGATTAAGGGTAAAATGAAATAATTTGTAGCTAAAGACTAAATCAGAGTTTGCTTAAAATGTATTTTTGATTAATTAATGTGAAATGTTAGGATTCAGAGAGCTAAATGAAATTTAAGTTCTATAGCACGATCACTTTATTTACCTCCAAGTCTCTCAGAAGAGAATATTCATTTAGGATATGACTCAAATTCCATAGGCTCAAATGCAGTTTATTCTATTATATTAGTAGTCATTGATCCAGGGTCTTGGTTAACAGTGATTTCACAATTAAGATTGAAGACAAGATTGCTTCAATCATTTTTCTTGAAGCTTGTTTATTACTGTGATAATCACAGAGCTTCCCCACCCTAGTGTCTCCCAAATAAAAACTAGTCAACTTTTATACCTAAATTACAACTACCACTAAACATAAGGAGGCTTGTCTTCTTTTAAATGAATGTTACAGGCATTAGCAATCTGCAAGTTATTCTGTTCACTTCACAGCAGCTTTCATCTTTATTCTTACTGCTATTTGAGAGTGCATGGGGGAGAGGAGAGTTTTGGGTTCCTCAGCTCCGCTTCTTGCAGGCTTAAAATTCTTCTCCCCAGGCACCACCTCTGACTATATCCGTACATCTTTCTTCATCTGAGCTTCTAATAAAGCTTTCAAATTAATGTATATTGATAACAGCACAGAATATGAACATTTATTCAAAAGGGAAAACCTGCATAGGCTGATCTACTACAAAACTGTTTCCTAACACAATTATCCAAATATCTTGCTTTGTATACAAATAAATGAAAAAGAATTATATTACAGATCTTCCACTTACATAAAAGTGGACACAAGTTACAATTTTAATTAAAATAACAATTGAACAAGAATAGATCCTATGCAATGCTGTTCTTTCATATTTTTATAGGCTAGATGTTAGCCGGTGTTCATGAATAAAAGTATTTGTCATCAGTATTTGTACATTTTGTGTCTTGAGAAAATTTCCAACACAAGTATTTTGAAGGAATGGGTTTTGAGCATTAGTTCCAAATAAAACTACACAGTTAGCAGCCAGAACAAGAGTTTTTGATACAATGACTGGGAGATAGTGGGGGATTTTATTAATATGCAGACAGACAGATCATCTAACCACTTCTAGCAGATGTCATATCAGGACAGTTAGGAACAGAGACACTTTTTCTTTTTTGCCTGTCTTTTTTTAAATTTTGCCTGTAGAGAAAAGCTGAAACATCCTCCTTGTCACAATTACTGATTGCCTCGCCAGCATGCTGCTCTCTGAGATGTTTAAGTTCTTCAGTCCAGGATCAAGATACAGGTCTCATTACTCAAGGCAGTTCAGAGTACAAAGTTTAATTTGCACACTCTCTAGGTGTTTAGCTCTGATCATCACTACATGTTCAGATTCCCCTGGTCAGCTAGGAAGGTGAGCATCAGGTCTTCTCTAAACTTAAATTCAGGAAAAGTTCTGCTTTGATCAGATCAGGGCACCTGTGGTTGTTTACTTCAGGATACTGAGGTTATCCATTTCAAACAGTATGACTGTGTATATGGAAGGAACTGAAGAGAAATACAAAGCTCACAAAGCAATGAAACAGGACAAGCCAGCAATTGACTTGGAAATTTTTCACTAGCAGTTCTCAAGTTCTTCTCCCATGTCACTTGCATTCACACAAAACAACCAATGTCATAAAAGCACAGAGTATAAGTTATGAGAAGGCATCGCCTTTGCCACTGTTCTTGGTACAATTGCTTTATGGCAAATTGGTATATTTTCCATCCACAGAGCAGTACATTTTCTGGTTAGAACCAGTTTGACTCTATGTTGTTTCATAGAATCATGGAATCACAGAATGATTTCGGTTGGTAAGGTCCTGAATGCCCACCCAGTTCCAACCCCTGCCATTGGCAGGGACACCTCCCACCAGGTCAGGCTGCCCAGGGCCCTATCCAACCTGACCTTGAACACCTCCAGTGACATGGCAGGTCTCCATGACAGAGGGATGGCATGAACTTATACAAGTGGAACTTGATTTCAGAAATCTTTCAGTCAGAAAAGCTAATATTTTCTTACTAGCCTAAAAAAAATGTTGCATGAAATTCCCTTACCAAATACTCAAATTACTTCTTATTTTGCTGTTCAAAGAGGGGAAACACAAGAGTTCTCTTTTCATTTTATAATATATATATTTTTAAAAGCTTACTTCTTGAAAGGCGTTATTCTTTTTAGTTTCTGCTGACAACAGGCCATCTCTAAAGGAAGTATGCCCTTCAATGTGAAAGAGTAGAAAATGACTTTACTCACTGCTTGCAATTTTACTTCAAGGATTCCATCAACTGAATGAATGAATCAGTGTTGTGTATTATGCAGACTATTGTGCAATCCAAAACATACAGAATATTTTATACTGCGTAATAGAAATCTATATAAACTGTTCTTAAATGTTAGTAAATTATTCCTTATTACACTGATTCTAACATGCTACTGGTGACTCCACTAAAGATCAAAATAACGCTACCAGTACTTCAAAGACATTGAAGATCTGGGTCACATCTGTTAATGCAATTTTTATGCTGGGATTGTTTTAATCCATGGTTAATGACACAAAAAGATTTATTAATAAAAAAGTAATAAATAAACTAGTCTATAAACCTGCACAAGCAGAAAGAAAAGGAAGATATCTAATGATAAGAAATAAATAACTTAAGGGAAGAAAAGCTGCACATCGTCCAAGAACATGCATATCATTTATAAATTAAATTATCTAGTATTTAAGCATGTTTCAGGAAGTCAACAAAGAACAGACCATGACCAAAGAAGGAACCTAAGCAAGCAGGTCCATTTTTTAAAGTTCAGATTTTTTTTAATTATTTTTTGCTTCAGCAAAACTTGAGGTGGGTTTCTCAGGCCTCAGATACTGAAGCTTAAAAATTTATGTGCAAGTTTGCATATAAGAAACTTGCTGTTTTCTTTGAATGGATTACGAAGTTAGATTGCAAGGTATTAAACAGGTTATGGAAGTTAAATGATTCAAAAACCTGCATGGAAGTGGGGATTTGTCTTTACGGACATTGTGTCTTAAATTATGCAGATATGCAGAAAGCTCAGTTCTTATCCTTCTACAAAAGCTAGCTCCTTTTTTTTTTTCAGAGCTGTGGTTACATTGCTCAGATGGTGGAGAACACATCCCTTCATATGCTAGTTGTGGTTTATAAGGGCATCTGGAGGCATTAACTTCTTCAGAATTGGTCGTTTTGTTCATGGAAGAAGATTCTGAAATGTTTTTCTCCCACCCACACACTGCAGCGCAGTTTACATCACAAGAAAAGAATTCTCATCAAAGCAAAACTTCTTTCTGAAATCAAAAGAGGTCAGGGCACACCGACCTCCTGCTATTCTAGGTACACGTTGTTTTGTACAGTGAATCCTCCAAGTGATGCTCACTTTAGATACTTTTTATACATTTTTAAGAAGTATTTTACTAGTTATGTTTTCTGCTTACATTATTAAATGTCCCCAAATACTTTAGACAACAAAACCAATGTTTGATCTACACTGAACTGAAGGACATTCAGATTGAGCTTTTTATTTACTCAGCTCTGTAGTGATAGTAAATATTCAAGTCATATTTGGTCATATATATATTTTTTATATTGTACTTCATGTAAGACCTGGGTCTTTCTAGGAATTTTTAACATTTCTTAACAACATCAGTATTTTTAGTGAAAATTCCTATTACTCTCCCCAGAAAATAAACTTTGTATATCCATGTTTTATGTTTAATGAGTGGTAAACTTGTTCACTTGAATTTGTTTCAATGAATTATTTAACTTTAAGCACATGTATCGTTCCATCGAGGTCAAAGTGAAGTATTTGTATCTGTGATTGGAAATAGTTATGTGTTAGTAGTGGCTTCTGAGCAATTGTTTTTAAAGCACGTTGCTGTTCAGTCCCCCAAATAGTTTCTAGGAAATTACTTTTCCTTTTTGTGGCTTTAGATAAAATGGTCACTGTGCTGGTTTCTGTTTTCTTTATTGTCATGAATGGCATTTCTATATCTGTATTTCTTCCTGACAACTAAAATCACTTTTTTCTGTTGAGCCTTGAAGTGTATGGATTCTGTATACACTAACCAAAAAGATGGTTTTGGGGGGATTATATGTAGATTTGATATCGTAGAATATCCTGAGCAGAAGGAGAGCCACAAAAATCACAGAGACCAACTCCCAGCTCCACACAGGAGCACCCAACATTCAAACCCAGTGTTTGAAAGTACTGTCCAAACACTTCTTGAACTCCGGCACTGGGGGCCGTGCCTACAGCCCTGGGCATCCTGTTCCATGCCCACCGCCCTGTGGTGCAGCCCCTTTCCCTAACCCTCAGCTGCCCCTCCATGCCGTTCCCTCGGGCCCTGTCACTGTCACAGAGAGCAGACATCAGATCTGTGCAGAATGCAGCAGAACTTTTAAGTGTTTTAAAATATATGAAAAAGTTCTCATACTGTGCCAAACTTGCTGATTTCAATTACTGCATGGCAGTTTTCAGGAAAGATGACTAGTATTTCACTGCTGCAATGAAACAAACACAAATCAAGATTACAAGTCTTGTTTACTCTCTTGTTTGATTAGTGGAAATTCCAGTGGCAACATTGATGAGTTCCCTTGAAAACGGGAATGAAAATTTTGATTTGGATTGCTGAAATAGTAGGGAACCTGCATATTACCTTCACTAGGAAGGCACTTTGTTCCAAGGGGGTGTAAATGAATACTTTGTGAAATAAATTGCTTGATGTGCTTCGTTGTGCAATTCCAGAAAATCGTATTTTGTTTTTGTTTGGAAGCTTCCCTTTCAGAACATTTTGTCACAACTGAGATTTAAAAAAATTAATGAAGTATAAGACTTTTTGTTGTTCTTGTTGACTTAGTTTTCTTTTCTTGTCAAAAGGCAGGGAATCCCTGGAGGCATTCAAGGCTAGGCTGGACGTGGCTCTGGGCAGCCTGGTTGGCGATCCTGCCCACAGCAGGGGAGTTAAAACTAGTTGATCATTATGGTCCTTTTCAACCCAGGCCATTCTATGATTCTATAAATCTAGATACCTTTAAATTATTGTTTTGAAAATCCACAGATTTCTTGGCATCTTATAGAATGTATTGACTGATAGCCAGAATGGGAGTTTGCAGGATAGTGCTCCTGTTAATGATAGTAGGGCTCAGTTAGGGTTCTTCAGTTCTTGAAATTTTGAAGCATTCCCACACTTGAATCTTTTCCCACTGTCTGTCAGTGCCAATGGCATGCTGTTCAGCACCTAGCCCTCCTCTGGTATTTGCTGACAGCCCCCTTGAAAGGAGATTTAGGTAAGTGCAGGAGGCTGCTTTCTTCTCCAACCCTGTCATTCCATACAGTGCATTGAGAGGTGGGTGCTGATAGGCGCATGGTTTGGCACAGGGGTGCCACTGACAGGTGTAGAAATGTGATCTCGTGGAATAGGGCATTGCCCTTTATAGTAAGAATGTTTGAATCTGCCCCTTAGCATTTTTATTGGAGAGAAAAAGAAAAGAAAAGAAAAGAAAAGAAAAGAAAAGAAAAGAAAAGAAAAGAAAAGAAAAGAAAAGAAAAGAAAAGAAAAGAAAAGAAAAGAAAAGAAAAGAAAAGAAAAGAAAAGAAAAGAAAAGAAAAGAAAAGAAAAAGAAAAAGAAAAAGAAAAAGAAAAAGAAAAAGAAAGCAAAAATGGAGTTCCAGCAATCTAAGGCAGAATTTTCTTCTTTTAACTTAGTATTTGTTCCTGAAGAGTGTAGTAATTGTGACAACTTTGCTTTCTGGCCTTCAGACTCCTACAAGCAGATGTCCTCATGAAAATCTACTCTATCCCTTTGTCTTTTATTCTGTATACTGACAGAGGAGATTAGCAGATTTTTATTTTTAGTTTTTAAATATCTTCATATCACTTGGGAGCTTTTATTTCAAAATAGCACAGGTTTTTTTTTTCACAGATCAATCTCCTGTTTACTGTTTAGCATCTTCAGCCTCTACAGTTTTGAGTAATACTTCATTTTTTGTCACATACTAAGATATTTGTTGTCTGTGCATTTATTTACTACCAGTCATTTCTGTACTTTCCCTCTTAGTGTACAGGATGAAGGACTGTGGTTTCCTGAAAAATACACTGAAAGTACATCTACATGGATTTTGAGAGTGTACGCTTGCTATTTTTGAAATTACTCTGTAACCAATACATATCATTAACATTTTACAGAATCCATAACTGGAAATTAATTTAAGTAATATAGTAAGTATCATTAGAAAATCCGGTATCTCTCATAGCTGACAGGGTTGGAGCTTTTTGAGCTCTTGCACCGAAAATTAACAGAGCTAATTGATCTGATGGTTCCTACCTCATTTGACTTACTGCTGCATTTGTAAACTATATTAGGACCAAAGATTAAAACAAGCAAGTATAATTTATGCTGCTGTTTGAGGCTCACACTTATCTGCATATTCTCTGAAAGAGGTACACATTGCAGTATGAATTTTGTCCTGGCATGTTTAAGTAAAACCTACCTTGAAATTAGTAGAAAGATTCTGTTTTCAAATTGTTGAGACTAAGAATTTTTTTTCATGCTCATCCTTTTTTTTTTTTTTTATTAAGGAAGTAATTCAAAAGTTTACTGTATTCTACAAATGATTTGTATGCTTTCACTTTGCAGTGCTGCAAGCCTGCTTGCAACTGATTGCAGACAGCAAAAGTGATATCCAACAGAAAGGTAGGAATATATTCCACGGTTGATAGCTAACTTTTCTATGCCCTATTTTATCTAGCTTCAAAGCAGTAAATGAGTTATCTGGCCTGATTTAAAAATAAAATAATAAAATAAAATAATGAAGTGTCTGCATCTGGACAGTTCTTGCAAATGTCCTCTTTTAAGGGGGAAATCCAGTGAGACTGGAAGTCTTAACTAAAAGTCAGCTTTCTTAACTTTCGGCAGATGAAAACTGGGGAAGTAAATTTGTGGGTTGGCGTTCTGTTTTGCTTTTCAATTATTCCAAAATTTTTATTTCTTTTAGATGATTCAAGCATTGTCCCTTGGCTTCTGAGCTTTAAGCGTGGAACAGCTCTGGAAGAACAGGGAAATAAAATAGTGATCAAAGAAACAGGATATTTTTTCATATATGGCCAGGTAAGAAAGCTCAGTTCACTTCAGCATCTGGCTTTTAAAGGATTTTTAATGTCTCCATACAAAATGTTTGAAGTCCGTACCTCTTCATCCTGCAGGTTTTATATACTGATACAACATTTGCAATGGGACATCTAATACAGAGGAAGAAAGCTCATGTGTTTGGTGATGATCTCAGCTTGGTGACATTATTTCGTTGCATCCAAAATATGCCACAGTCTTATCCGAATAATTCTTGCTATACTGCTGGTAAACATCTAAATTTTTTCTTTCTGTTGTTGGCAAATAAACTGTATTAAATGGAATCTGCAGTGGTGGGTGATTAAGGATTGTGAGAGTTATAAACAAAATGAACCGCATTCATGGAGCCAGTCAATTGCAAAACTGCAGAATACTTTCGAAAAGTATGGCTTTATATAAAGCCTCAACAGTTGGACTTTACGCGTGTAATTAGATGATCTCAGCAATTCCCCTCTCTCCATTAACCTTATAAAATGATTGGATACTTTGGTGCTTTCACAGTTAAATGCCTGAAGCAGACAAAAGGAGTACATGCTGTCCTAGAAGAAAACTGAGCTTAACTTAGATATTGAATTCTTCATTTGAGTATGCCAGCAAAATTTTTAAGAGCATGCTTGAATTTTAGTCACCCAATTTTTACACCCCTCGCTTTTCAAGAATGTTCATTATCAGCTTAAATCTCTACTCCTAATAATTACTGCAGATTTATTATTTGGTTAGATGAAAAAGAGTTAATTTCTGTGAAGAGATTTTTGATCGCACTAATCAGAAACACCACAAAAGAAGACCCATTAAAATCTTCAATGCAAGTCCAGTAAGCTCAGTGCATAATATGTATGTATTTTCCTGCTGTAGCATTTCAGGAATTATTGTCTAGGCCTATCAAACCACATCCCGTAGCTCTTATCTGTCTGTCTTTCTTCTTTGCTCAGGGATTTGGGGACTTCCAGCTTTGTTATTTTCTAGCAAGGTCTCTGTGAATAAAAGCCATCCTTTTTTTCAATACTTTGTGTAAAATCTGGGTAACATTCAGTAACAGGAGCTGACTGTTGGTGGCTGGGTGGCACTAAACAAATGGGACTGGGAACGAATTTTTTTTTCCCTCACAGAAATTGAGGCTTTCCAGACTTCATGCCCTTCCATCCACATATTTGGACATCACAACTACTTTCAATTTCATTATTGTTTTGTCCCACCCTTGTATTATGCTCCCTACCTCCACCACTTCTTTCTTAACTAGGATCTCTACTCCATCCTGCCACTTTATGATTCTTACTTTCCCACCACTTGCTTTCACCTGGAAAACCAAATCTTGTTGCAGCATCTCATGCTGTTGAGCATGTATTGCTGCAGAAGTCACTTTTGCTCCCAGTTCAGTGACTGCAGCATGAAAGCTAGGTGCTTTCAGTTATCATATCAGCTGATGTGTGGCTTGAAGGAAATAGACTTCTGAGTTCCGCAGTTGCAGTGGGTCACCTGATGTCTGCTAACTTCACTTGGTTGGTAAAGCTGATGAAATCTCCCCCATAAGCGTGGGAACAGAGCCATCTAAGACCAACAATGCCTGGTGCTGACCTGGCTGCCACACCACCATGAGATGAGCAATCTGGGCGCACTGCAGTTGTGTGATTTTTTTTTATTATTTTTGATTTTTTTTTTTTGGCAGTGTTTGCTTAAGTGAACTGACACACTGAGTACAGAATGGAATTGCTAAGGAAAGGAGGGTGGATCCAGCTCCACAGAGGCTGTCAAGTATAAGATTTGGGTGGTCTGAACTACCTAAGGTTGTGCCTAAAGACAAAACGAGCGCTTGTTACAAGTAACAAGCCATGCTTAGATTTGTTTGATGATACGCAATGACTTTTTCAAGAACTTTTATGAAAATAATGTCTGTGAAATATTAACTAAAAATATTCCAAATCTTTTGTCAGGCATTGCAAAATTAGAAGAAGGAGATGAACTTCAACTTACAATACCACGAAGAAGAGCTAAAATATCCTTGGATGGAGATGGTACTTTTTTTGGTGCAGTTAGACTCCTCTGAAGCCCTTTATTTTTGTAACTATGCTTAGTGCAATTTTCTTCTTCTTCCAATGTCAAAGAAAAAAGAAATTGAATTCTACTATAACTGCCAATTCAGTCTCTTTCTTTCCGCCATCAGCTTCTGAAATCTATTCTTTGGTCTAATAAGCAAACCCAAAACAGGAAGTAGACCAGACGTACTTGTAAGATAAAAATGTCACGTGATTACCAGAAAGACAATTTATTTTACACAATGGGAGACTCTAAACAACAGCTGTAAGGACGTGGTTTTTTGGCTTTGAAGTAAGTTTCAGTGAAGCAAATCAAAGAAGGAGTTGACCACAAAGTATAGCATGAACACAGGACCATTGTGCTTTTATACAGAAATGGAAAACTAAAATACAAGTGCATCTTACTTTGCTTTGTTAAAAAAAAAAAAAAAAACACCCTAAAAAAAAACCTCTGAAGCTAGAGTACAAGGAAGGATAATGAAACAGTATATTCCTCATCATAAAATAGTGGTGTCAGCTAGTTTCTGTTTATTTTTGTTGTTTGTTTCTTAGTTTGACATAGAGATTTATTTTGGGAAGGAAAAAAATCTAAAAGCACAGGATAATGAAGCAAATGCTCGTAAGTATGTAGAATGGTTGCCACTGCCTTGCTTCTTCCCTGAGGACAAAAGGACATTACTAAAATCTATTAGTATTTACTAATTAAGATGAGTTTTACTGGAAATAAGGTATATAAGATGCTTTGACAGCTCAGTCTTCAGGGAATATGTGCATCATGTATCTAAACAAGTTGGGCATAGAAAGAAACACAATGAAATTAGGCACAGTACAGTAGTACAAATTGGATTCTGACTTCATAGTTTCTGCACTCATATACATATATGTGTATTCTGTGTGTATAAATATACATATGCAGTATATATATATATAAATATGAAAGTATATACACACATATATGAGCCTTTGGCACTTAGGTATAGTATCCTATCTTTTTTTGGACAGCTTATCCAATGGAAATATTGCTGCATACATATTTGTTATATTTGTCTTGGTTTTGCTATTATCCATGCAAAGGAATACTGTAAAAACAAAAATCCAACAAATATGGAACCAGCCATACAACTAATAAAATACATTTATTGCCCATAGATCTGGCCTCAATCACTAGGATAGATATAGATACTTCTGTGCAGTTTTGAAGAAGAGGCTCTTCAGGGGAGACCTGATAGGAGCTTTTCAGTCTCTTACAGGAGGCTATAAGGAAGAAGGGACAGACTTTCTAGCAGAGTCTGTGGTGACAGGAGAAGAGGAAATGGTTTCAAACTAAACAAGGGGAGATTTAGACTGGATATAAAGAAGAAATTTTTTTACAATTAGGGTGGTGAAGCACTGGCACAGGTTGCCCAGAGATGACATGGATGCTCCATCCTTAGAGACATGCAAGATCAGACTGGACGGGGCTCTGGGCAACTTTATTCAGCTGTAGGTGTCTCTGTTCATTGCAGGATAGTTGGACTAGATGACCTTTAGAGGTCTGTTCCAGCTCAACATTTCTATGATTCTATGGGGAAATAAATAAATAAATAAATAAATAAATAAAAATAAAAATAATAAAAAAATAAAAATAAAACAGCCAACCAACACAAAAGTAGATCAGTAGAAGAACAGATTTTTTTGTTCCCTCTTATCTGTTCACATTGTTCAGATTTTTTTCTTTCTCCACCCAGAAATCCATATGTACTGCATTTAATAGGGTGGTTCAGGACTTCTGGGAGCTACTGTAATTAAAACATTGAATACTTATACCACTGGTCTGCAAAGAAATATGAACGTGATAATGAAATGGGTAAAACAATAAGAGCCATAGTATTGAACTGTGCTTCACTTGAAAATGCATTTTTAGATATTGAGAATTTTGTCATAAAATCTCATTTAGTAAAGAAAAGTTGCTTTGTATATTGCAGTACCCTTGCCTGTTTTTATAAATAGTGCTGACTGATTTGATTGAGTTCTTAAGGTGATAGAAAATAAATAAAACAGATTTGAAGCCAGGAGTTATGGACTGTGGTGAACTAATGAAAGAATTAATTCAACTCCTCTGTGCTTCAAAAAGACATTTCAGCAATAAGGGTATGTGCATTGGGTTACCATACCAAGATTTTTGTGAGGCCTAAGCTTTCAAAATGTATGAAAGACCTCTGTATACAAATATATAAAAATATCTGTTCTTTATTTATGTATCCTGGAGGTAAAAGTGAATTTTATTATTATTTTGTAACTGCAATACTAAGTTTTCAAGAAAGAGGTCTGAAATCCTCTACTGGAGTCCTCAGTTCAGCCGAAGTTTGTGTGATGCTGCATGTAAATAAAGCATTATTAGCATGCACAAAGCTAGCTGGCTCTTATTACTGAAGTACATTAAAGAAGTGCACAGACTCGTGAATCAGATTGTTTTTGGTTTTAGTGTTGAATGTTTATATGAAAAAAAAGTTATTGAAAAGTTATTGTTTTCTCTTAGACTTGATGTTTAAATGTGCAAAATTACCTTTTGGTATGTAAGTTTTCCCTAGGATTTTAGTAGGCTTGTGTATCCTTCATGTAAGCCAATTCTGAAACACAGTGGATTGGCACCATATAAGATGTAGCTTTGATACTTTATTTTAATAAAGTAATATTTTAAATATTTTATATTTGTTATGTATTATATCTGTATTTTAAGCATATGGCATAAAGTCTGTGAAGCAAAATCTGTTGTTGTCACTGCTCCTTTTCCTGATTGTACTTCTTCCTTCTGGTGCTAGCAAACATGGTCAGTGCAGAACTTTGAAAAGGGTTTGGGGTGTGGTATGACTCTGTGAGGAAAGATTTCAAAAACTGCTCCCATCCTACAGTGGAATGGGACTGAACTTCAAGTTTCTTCGCCAAAAAATTTGAACTATGAAAACTCCCATGTGTACAGATAGTGCTAGTCAACAGGCTGGTCAGATATCTCTACTGATTTTGTTGTTGGGTTAGTTTGCTGCTGGCTTCCTGAGAAAACTTATCTTCTTAAAATTGACCTGCTTCTGCACAAGGCTGAAGTTTAAAAGGCCAGCATTTTCAGACTAAGGCAGGAAGAAAAGGCGAATACGTAATTCCTGATGGTTCTGCTAACAAACTGATGATAGATGAGATAACAAAGTACATCCAGTCCACAACTGTATTTATGTTTCAGTTTGTGGGAGTTGCTGAAACTTCCTGCATTTGATAAATGGTATTTAAATATATGGTAGGTAATAAGAAGTATCGAGTTGATTCATATAGTACACTCATTAAGGATGTTTAACATTTGTTCCTGCAAATACAACAAACTGCAAGTAATATGTTTTTGTTATTCATGTGATAAGCAGCATCACTGCAAACATAAGGGATTTGAATATTTTGTTTACAATACATTTTCATGGACATGTGCAATTGTATCATTCTTTTAGGCTCATTGTGTTACAGAACCTGAGGTTATGTCAGGCTAGCAGCCAGTTACTAGTGGTGTTCCACAGGGCTCTATTTCAGGGCCAGTACTTTTTAATGTTTTCATCAGTGGTTTGGATGCAGGACATGATGGTACACTAAGTAAGTTTGTGGATGACACTAAATTGGAACGAACTGTTGACTCCCTGAAGGGTAGAGAGACTCTGCAGAGATCTTGACAAAGATCCCCAGAGAGAGCTGGGGAATCACTAACTGCATGAAGTTCGACAAGAGGAAATGCTTAGTTCTGCACCTGGCATGAGGCAACCTTGGAACCCCAGTATAAACTGGGGGATGACAGTCTGAAGATCAGTCCCACAGAAAGGGATCTGGGTGTTCTGGCTGATGGCAAGTTGCGCATGAGGCAGCAGCGTGCCCTGGCAGCCAGAAAGGCCAACCATACCCTGGGTTGCATCAGACAGAGCACTGCCACGGGATGAGGGAAGGGGTTGTCCCGCTGTGCCCTGTGCAGCTTCACCTCCAGCACTGCGTGCAGGTTTGGGTGGCACAGTACAGGAAAGACATAAAACTATTAGAGGGTGTCCAAAGGAGGGCTATGAAGAAGGTGAAGGGTCTAGAGGGCAAGATGTATGAGGAGCAGCTGAAGTCCTTTAGTGTGTTCAGCACGGAGCAGAGGAGGCTGAGGGGAGGCCTCGTAGCAGCTCCACATCTCCTCTGTGCTCTCTGGTGACAGTGACACAAGGGAATGGCATGGAACTGTGTCAGGAGACGATCAGGTTGGAAAAGGTCCTTCATCAGAGGGTGGTGGGCATTACCCTAGGCTGCTGCAGTTCAAGGAGCATTTGGATAGCACTCTCAGACATAGGGTTTGAACACCGAGTGGTGCTGTATGCCAGGAGCTGGACTCAATGATATTTCTTGCATCTCTTCCAACCTGGGATATTCTATAACTTCCTTGTTAATGATGGACAATTGACAGATACATCACTGCTTTGAAACATGAATTTTAAAATTTAAAATGAAAATATGTTATGTAATGTGCAGTCATACACAAGGGTCTTCTTTTTCTGAGCATTTCTCAAATTGCTCAGCATCTGCAATAGTAATAACTTAATTTCAATTGTCCAATAATTGTGCCAAGCTTATACTACTGTATATCTGGTTTATGTCTTAGGTTGAATTATCTTGGACAACTTCAACACCCAAAGTTCTGCTGTTCTAAAAAATAAATCAGGGAAAATGCATCATTCTGATTATTTTTTAATTATTTGACTACTTTTTCTTATTAAAGGTCAGGATAATGCTTTGAAAGAAGAAATGTCTGTAATGTGGGTTTCTCTCTGTTTTAAGCAGGGTTGCTGTTTTTTCATCCTTTCTTCTTGTCTTTCTTCTGTACTCACACTTGACCAAGGTGTGTGCTTTTGAAGGATGTTTTATGCTTGCTCATTTAAAGACTATACTGTCTCCACAGAATTTTCATCAATGAAGGGAGGAAAGTTTGCAGTTGTTTCATCTCTTGGCTAGTCTTTGGGTTAGAACCATTAGTGAGATCTGAGGTTGTCTTTGAAGCTCAGTCTGGGCAGCAGAGAGAAGGAAGATGATGCAAACACAGGGAAGAGAGAAGCTAAATATTTGATGTAGAAAGGATTTCATGGAATTGCAGATTGCATAGATCTTAGAGGTGATGGGGAGAAACAAACTAGATTTGGATTTGGAGTAAAGAAACTGGAGGGAAGATAATTAGGATTTGATTGTGATGGCAGAGAAATATAAGTGCATGAAAGGATCTGTCTCTGAAAAACCTGGTAACTAAATGAAGTTAGGCAAAGATTGCAGCTTTGTGGAAAAGAGCCAACAGTTCTTGCAGTAAAGCAAGCTAAAAATAAGTCCATGAGGAGTCGTGTCAGAGATGAAAGCTAGCAGCATACATAACTGTATTATCCAGTAGATTACGGGAAGGGTTTATTCTCTTTCTTTGGCACATTTCAGAGTATATGAGGGACATTCCATCCAGTTTAGGCACACTATACCTCAAATACAAGAAAGATAGTGAGAAACTTGGAGGGAGTCCTTTGAAAGGCAAGGGGATAGTTGGAGTGGAGCACACATCTGCTCTACAATTTGGGACTGAGGTAAGTGTGTTTGCCGAGCCCATAGACAAGGCAAGGGGGTTCTAATAGCAGCCTTATAACACAAAGAAGTTGTCAAGAAAACAGAGTCATATCCTTTCAGAGGTCTACAGCTGTTTCAGAAGAGACAATGAGCTCAAATCAAACTGGGAAGTTCAAACTTGACATCAGGAGAAAGTCATTACCATAGGGACAGCCAGGCATTGGAAGTTGCCCTGAAAAGCTATGGAATCTTTGTTCCCAAAGATTTCCAAAACCTTAAAACTTGGAGAAGTTTCTAAATTCAGTGTTAATACTACTTTGAACTGATGTTGCAAATGATCCATTAGTGATTCTGTGGTAAGAAATTAGAAGATGTGAAAGGAGAGAAAGGACTGAGACTTGAGGGAACAGAGAAGGTTCTGCTGGTATAAGAAGTGTTCTTTTCCTGAGTACAAATGAAACTTGGATTCCTCAGTGTGTGCTTCAGTAGTGTCAGCAAGTATTTCTGTAATGCATAGCGCAGGTTCCAATTAAGCACAGCAAGCTGCTAGCAGTCATCAGATAATACATGACCTGAAATTCAAGTGTGTAAATTGAATCAAAATGTGTATTGGCCAACTAATAATCTTCATTCACTCACTCACGAGGTTTCTTTGGCTTATTTTCCTCTCCTTCCCACCCTACTTCATTCAGTAGATAGAAGATATTTACTTCATCCCATGGGAAACAGGATATTGATGGAAACTGTTTTAAGATGGGCCTCAGCCTAATTCTCAGAAATATTGGAAGGAAGTGGTAAATGAGGCAGAACATGTCAGAACAAAAATTATGATGGCCTATTTAAATAAGAACTGCGTTCCCTTTCTGTCTGTAAGAAGTGAAAAGCCATATTTACTTTCCACAGATGATTGTTGTTGTTGTTATTGTTATAATTATTACTTTAATTCTGGAGTTATTTCAAATCTGACTTAGAACTATTTATCCCCAAATCTATTTTCATAAGCTTCTGTTCTACAGATCCTGTCTCTGATCCTGATGGGCATTAATCACTCTGATAGCTGCAGGATCTCTCCATGTATAGATGAGTTCCCCTTCTGGACTGAGTTCAGGAAGGGTACTCACCTCCCAGATCTTTGTGTCTTGGGGAAGAGTCATGATGAACTTCCTCCAAACAAGTGACTGCCACATCCAGTGGCAATACCCAACAACCCTTTCAGAATTCTAAGCTGTGTTCCTTCTAGACCTCATTTCCATTTTGGTAAAAATTCCTTTGGTCTGAAATACTTTCAACCTGCTGGGCTCCACAGACTGGTGTTTTTGATGACTCTCTACTTGGTCTAAAACTTTCCAAGCTGCCCTTGTCTTCACCACAATGTTCCTTAAACCAGATTTTTCACAGGTGGTCACTCATTGAATGTTCCTCATTTTCTGGTTGACTGAGTGGTGTCCTTGTGATCTGGTTTGCAGAAGTGTTGAAATTCACAGCTGCAACTAAAATTAGCTGTTCTCTGAGTATATGAAGAGCTGTACGATTCTGCTTATAAATACTACAGCAACAAATATTCTGAAAAAGCCATGGGGGAAAGAAATTCTGATCTAGAGGCAGAATTAGTTAAGATTATGCAGTCAGACAAAGAAGTATCCTTTGGAAAGAGTAGGAGGAAAAATTCTTAAATCATCAGTTGGGTGTTGAACCATATGTGCACTTAGTGTGATAGGGATCTTTATGGGAAAGCCAACGTGAAGCTATATAAAGTAGCTTCTGTTATATATACGAGGAAGTAGGACTGAGGTTATGAAGTCAGTTTTGGCTCATCCTCACTGTAAGCATTTAAAATTTGCATCGGAAGATTTGATGGCACTGAACACAGAAGATCTTCAGGGTCCTCCTCCAATTTCATGCAGTAAAAGGTAAACTGCACTCCCCCCAGCCTTTGCAGGAACTACTATATGTAGATATGGAAGAAGTAGTGATTCCACCTGTGCTCAGTCAGTGTTCATATCCCCACTAAGGGAATTAGAAGACAACCACTTCATAGTTACTGACATCACTGGCGAGCAACCCTAGCACTTTTAAAGCAGGAAGAGTAAAGGGGAAGAACTGTTGGAGAACAGAAGATACTCACTGTCCAGTGGCAGACTGCTGGCGCAAGTTTTCTTAACTTTGTTTGTGCTCTGTATGAAAAAGGCACAAGAATGAGAGGTTTGAAAGTCTGATTTACAATAATCACCCTACTGAATTGTCCACTAACAGGAGATTCGCATCCTCCCCAGGCCACAAGCAAGAAAGAGATGGTAAGAGGGAAATGAGTAGATAGAATGGAGAGGCATGCCTACTGCTGTATTGGGTGGGAAGAGATGAGAAAGGCAAGGCAACAGCAAGATTGAAGGTGCTTTGCCAACAGTGAAAGCAAGAGAAGCATGTGGTCTACCGTTTTTTTCCGTCACTTATTTCCTCTTTCCACCTGTTTCTATCGTTTTAGCAATGCCAAGCTTAGGGAGATGAAGTCCCTCACTCTGATGCAGGCAGTCGCTCGCCCGCCAGAGGGCAGCGGTGCCCGCAGTATGAGGCATTCCCATCTCTGGCAGAATCGCAGTACATATACATATATACATATATTTCCTGTGTTCCATATGCAAAAGTTTTCCCCAGGCAGTACATACATATACAATACTCCTCCCCAAAATTATTAGCATAGAATCCTTCCTTCTTCAGTGATTTTGGGTGGGGATCTCAAGACTCTCAAGGATGAAGTAAGCACTGTTCCTCATGACTGCAGATTGCCCTCCTCTTGTTTTCCCCAAAATAACAACAATAAAAAATGTTTGGAGGTAAAACTGTTCAGTTCATATTCTTTTACAGAAGTCAGAAACAAAGCAATGTATTGATTTGTTAAAGTCATATAATTAACTAGCCATCAATTAAGTATGTTTTCAGGATCAATTTCAACAGACAAACCACAGTATTCAACACTTGAAAAATGTAAATAATGCCTTCAGATTTTTAAGTGCCATTTATAACATGCTGAGCAGAACTCAGCCCCCACACACACTTCCACTGACATCCCCCTTGTGCATAGCCCTCCTGTGGAGCAGATGAGTGCCCCTGCCTTGTGTCTGTCCCCATGTCTCTTCCTGTACCCATGGGCCCACGCACTGGTGACAAAGGCACCGTGAGGTCCCCATGGCTTGGTGAGATGGCTGATGTCAGCCCCATTTACCTCTGTACTTTCTCCCCATTTCCCACTCTCAGTACAAATTTCCATCTCTGTTCTATTCTTCTTTGCAGGCTGATTGCTTCTGTGTCAAAAATCTCTCTGTGATTTGCTTGTTGCCTTTTAGTTTTACTGATGATCCTTTTCCTCTTCAGCAAAATTGGATAGGTTTGCCTGCGATCTTTTGTCACTTTTTATTCCCCGCCTCAAGCTCCCTGTATTGTACCAGCTGTTGTAATCCAGGCTGTTTTGTAAAGGGGTACCATGCAAGCACTCTCCACTACTCATAGTTTACATATGAAAATTAGTTTATTGGAGTCTCTCAATTCCTTTTAAATTGGATTAGGCATGTTCACTTTTCTTTCTACTTGGTTGCTTTTGTTTTCTCTCTTTCAGGATACGGTCACAAATCTCAGTCATGTCAGACCTGCACAAATACATGTGGTATTGCTTTACCTCAACTTTGCAAAGAGAGCCTCTGCTTAGCAAAAAAAAGTTATAAGGTGCCCTGTATAGCTTGTTGTGAGCATCCCCAGCAGAAGCAGAAGTGGTGAGTTCTGGCTCTGTACCCATCTACTTGCACCTGCCAATGAAGTTAGCACTGTCTCCCTCACCTGTCAAATTAAGGCTCCAATTCTGTACCACTCAGTGGAGTTTTCATGCATTTTTCTAAACCCACAAAAATCTCAATTCAACTGCTTACCCACTCATTTGCAAAACACTTCCCTACGGGCAAGCTCAGATCAAGATCTCTGAACAGACAGTTAGAAAATTCCTATGTAAACTCTCTGTGACAGCATCACCCCTTCCCGCCACACAAAAAAAAAAAACCCACAACTTGTTTTCAGAACTCCTGGATAGAGGAGTTCATGAAAACTGAACATCAGGACAAGTTATAGAAAGTCACCAAAAGCATGATTCAGATAAAATACAAATAATTTCAGTCCAAGTGCATGATTCACCTTAGTTCCATATAACTATTTAGGCAGCCAAGTAATAGCAGAGTCTTTATGCTTTCAGCTCTCCTTGGCTAAAGCTCCCTCACGTCTAATGTTCTGCCAGTGTACATACCTCGACACAGCTAAATGACTGTCTCAGTACTTATCTCAAGTGTAAATCTGTTTGACATTCATAAACTAATCACCCCTACTTATGACAGCTCTAAGCATGGCACATTTTTATTCCGAAACATGGCCACAAGAGAAGGAAGTGGTGGCCTGATCTTATTATACACAATAGCTTAGTGGTTTCTACACTTGCTGAAGAAATAAGGCACAGAAAGTTCAATGTTCACATTAGACTGGGAGGGGAAGCAAACATCTCTAAGGTCTCCTCTCTAACACTGCCTGCATTGAAGGGAAGGAGCAAGGCCAACTCTCACAGCTGAAGGCAGGATGTGAGGACAGAAACTGTGACGGTGAAATTCAGTCTTACCTGAATACTAAAATCAATAAAGAAGTGCTGCAGCGTCTGATGCACAGACTCAGATGTGAATGATCCAAATCGTTTATAACAAGTTCTCACATCACTTATATACCTTCACAAGTTTTCTTTTTCTAGCTTTCCCATCCATGTAGGGCTCATGGTAGTCCCCTGCTTAACTGATGTAAATGAAGAATTAGATAAAGTAGTATCAGGTATCCGACAGATAGCACGCAACACCAAATCGTTCACTTGTTCAAGGCATTGCCTATCCATCTGTACCTGGGCCTGAAGTGTTGCCCAGACCCCGAAGTGTTGCCCAGACCCCCTTCCCCATGAGTTCCTCCATGCCAATATGATTTAAGTTATTCAAATTATTCATAGCCTGCATGGTAGCCTGCTCTCGGTATTCAGTCATAAACATAGTATATTGCATGGGAGACAGGATCGTTCGTAACAGAATTTTCCAATCATGAGGAGTCATAACATAACTGTCACCAACTGCAACGAAAAGGTTATATGCAAAGGCAGACTGAACTCCATAATCTCTCACTGACTTCCTTAGCTCCTTTACTGCCTCATAAGGCAGGGATTCCCACTGGGGGAGCTGATTTGGATGATACATCACAGGAAAGGCTTGCATCGTATCAGCATCACCCCGTAATATTGCTTCTTTTCTGCATTTCTCTAATGCACCGTAGTACGTTGTAGAAGAATTTGTCTTTCCCGCATTCTTCAAATTATCATCACGAGGGAAAATGCTCGGTTTGTCTTCCGGACCTACTGGACCAGGATTTAAAAGTTCCTCTGGTTCCGATCCGTCCTTGTCTTTAACCAACTTACACGCAGGCTGCAGAGACTCAGCAGCAGTCAATGTACGCGGGGTGGAGGAAGGGAGCCAGGCGGCTGGCGTCGGGGGCGGAGCGGAAGGCAGCAGCGACGGGAGGGGTTGCGATTTCTCTTCTCCGCAGCCAGGGGTGGGGTCGGGGCCGCGGATCGAATGCGGACCAGGGCTGCTTTCTGCATCGAAGGATAGCGGCGGGGGTGGGAAGGAGGGCGATGGGGAATAGACGGAAGAAATTCTTCCTTGTCGAATTTGTTTAAGCCTTTCCATTATTTGGTGCCAAACAGGTAAAAGTTTAGCAGCCGTTCTGTCTTTAGTAATAGAAGCCCCCCGGAGTTTTGCACCAGTTTTGTCCCAAAGCTGTCCATCGAAAGAGAATCCAGTTTTCAGAAATTCAGGAACATTTTCGCTTATCCATTTGAGAAAAGTAACTGAGGCTGATTCTGAAACGTTAAAACTAACTGTAATGCTGCAAGATTTAGTTGGTTCCTTCGTTAGCGAACTCTCCATAGTTCCCGACTGCTCACCTTCCGTCCTGCAGAGCGGTGCGGGCGCGCTCCAAACAATCTCTCCGCAGTTCAGTCGGGCGGCTGAAAGAACTTCTTTCCTTTGAGGGTGACAGAACACTGGAGCAGGCTGCCCAGAGAGGCTGTGGAGTCTCCTTCTCTGGATATATTGAAAACCCACCTGGATGCTGTCCTGTGTGACTTGCTCTAGCGAACCTGCTTTAGCAAGTGGTTTAACTAAATCATGTCAGTTTTCAAAGATTATCTTTTGAAGAGGCATTATATGAAGAATCACAGAATTACAGAATTGTAGAGGCTGGAAGGGACCTCTAGAGATTATCTAGTCCAACAGGCAAAGTAGATTCCCTAGACCAAGTTGCAGAGGTAGGCGCCCAAGCAAGTCTTGAGCATCACCAGAGGAGGAGACTCCACAACCCCCCTGGGCAGCCTGTTCCTGTGCTCTGTCACCCTTATCCTGAAGAAGTTCTTATGCACATCTGTGCAGAACTTCCTATGCTTGTGTTTCTGGCCATTTCCCTTTTTCCTGCTACACACCACTGAAAAGAGTCTGACCTCTTCCCTTTGCCTCCCGCACCTTAGGTATTTATAGACATTGATCAGATCCCCTCTCAGTTTTCTTTTCTCAAGGCTGAACAGACCCAGTTCGCTCAGCCTTTCCTCATAAGAAGTGCTCCAGGCCGTTTAACCATCTTTGTGGCTTTCTGCTGAACTTCTTCCAGGAGATCCACGTCTTTTTTGTACTGGCGAGCCCAGAATTGGACATAATACTTTGGAAACATGCTGCCAAATTTGACATATATCAAGGAATGCTTCATAAAGACAAAACAGCAAAACTGAAAAAAGTATCAGCTCAATAAAATATTTTGGGAAAACTTAAAACTCAGTCTCTGTTATAAAAGCTAGTTACATGATAGGAAATCAGATTGCAAAAAAATCAAAACAGCTTACTGATGGTGAGTTTATTAAGCAGTATATAGAAAGCATGACAGATACAGTGTATCCTGATAAAAAGAACTGATTTTTCTAGAATCAGCTTGTCTCACCAGACTGTAGCCAGGCGAACTGAGTAAATAGGAAAATCTATCAAAAGAAATTTGGAGAGTAAAACTGCTAATTTCAAATTTTATGCTTTGGTGATAGATGAGAGTAGTGTTTCTACAGATACGGCTCAAATTGCCATTTTCACTGGTGGTATTGATAATGAACATATTGTCCCTGAAGAAATGGCTTTTTTGGTATCATTAAAAGACATAATGAATCTCCTCATTTTTATGAAACATTAAAAAAGACATTAAAGCGATTTTCTTTAACCTTTGTCAACATATCTGGTATAGCCAGTGATAATATTCTGGCATTGGTAAAAAAGGGGAGCTTAGAAAATTAATAGATGATGATGCAATTGCCACCAGAAACTAGGATTTGATGAAATATCACTGCATTGGACATCAAGAAAATTTATGTGCAAAAGCTTTAAAAATGAATAGTGTCATGCAAATAATCATCAAAGCTAAGAATTTCTTAAGGTCCAAGGGACTAAATTACTGCCAGTTCTAGGAGTTTCTTAAAAGTATGGATGTCGTTTACGATGTAATCATTTACTGTTCTGAAGGAAGGTGGCTAAGTCAGGGTGAAATGCTAAAAAGACTTCATGATTTGCAAAGTAAAATCAAGTCCTTTATGAAACCAAAATGAAAATTTGTGCCAGATTATGAATATTAAAAATAGCTTACAGATTTAGCATTTTTGGTGGACTTGACCGCTTAATTAAATGAGTTGAAGATGCATGTTTATTCATGCTATGTTTCAGAAAATAGCAGCAATTGAAATGAAACTTAAATTATGGCAAGCTCAAGTTATGGCAAATAATTCAACTTAAAGAAAAATTTGGTCACATCTCTCAGGAAGAGTAGCATTTCATCAAAAATCTATGACAAACATTTGGAGTGCTCATTAGGAATGGCAACCGCTCCCAACAAACCAGACTGGTACTTCAGTTTTTCAAAAACAAGCTCAAACATCCCACTAGTTTGTTATATATGTGGCTCTAGACAATTCCTGTTTGCTCAGTGTTGCCCAGACAAGCCAAAACGTTGGAGAGCCTGTGATTCTTGCCTGATACCTGCTGATGTGACAGTGTTGATGATCTAACGTAGTCACCTCACACGCACAGCAGGGGAGTTACTCTGTTTCTTCTCGGCAAAAGAGATATGGTATGAAAGAAATATCTGAACAGTACCAGCCTTGCCATGAGAAGTGGACACTCAGGCTGAAAGCATGTATGTCCATGCTGCAGTTCAGGGCTCAGGCTGCGGAGAATGCCTGGCCCTGTCACTGCTACAAGAGGGCAGCAGGGATATCACCGGTTTGCAGTGTGAGCAGGTGGATGATCAGCTCAGCCTGGTCGTAGAGGTAAAGGAAGAAGTAGAAAGGCTGAGGAGCATCCGGGATTGTAAGAGGGAGATTGATTGGTGTAGTCTGCCATCCCTACAGTAAGGGCATAGGGGAAATGCTTCTCAACCATTGGGGGATCATCTGCCCTCTCACAGTCAGATAGGAGGGGGTGACCTCAGAGACAGCGAGGGATGGAAACAAGTCCCTGTTTGAAGCAGCAAGCTTCAAAGCAGATCACTTTGCAGCGTGTCCCACCCTCCCATGTGCCCTTACATAACAGGTATGAGGCTCTTGAGCTGGAGGGAAAGGTTGAGGGAACTGAGCTTGTTTAACTTGGAGGCTCCAAAGAGATCTCATTGTGTCCTTGTGGTACTTGAATGGAGTGTATAAACAGAAGGAGAAATGACTGCTTATGAGGGTGGATAGTGATAGGACAAGGGAGAATGGTTTTAAACTAAGACAGAGGAGATTTAGGTTAGATATTATAAGGAAGTTTTTCACTTAGAGGATGGTGATGCACTGGAACAGGTTGCCCAAGGAGGTTGTGGATGCCCCATCCCTGGAGGCATTCAAGGCCAGGCTGGATGTGGCTCTGGGCAGCCTGGTCTGATGGTTGGCGACCCTGCACATAGCAGGGGGGTTGGTAGGTCAACAGTTAGTTAATCTCATTACCTATGAGCCCACAGAGCACAGCAACAGCCTCTGGAACTTCCTTGGATGCACTCTGTTGACTTCCTTTAACTTAATCCTTGCTGAACTGCTGTAGGCATCCTCAAGTTTCTTGAGAGAGTTGCTGGGCATTCCTCAGTGCTCCTGGACTTTGACTTCAGAAGCCCCTGAGATTTTCTGAAGTTTCTCAGATTTAGCAGTTGGGATTACTGAGCAAAATGCTATGTGTATGCTTCTTTCAGAGATGGCCCAGACTGGGCAGCAGGGTTTGGCGTGCAAAATCAAGAGTGAGACTGAGGAAAATACTCAGTGCAGGCCAAAGCTAGATCACTAATTTCTGTCAGCTCCTGGACAATCTTTTCTTTGGTTTAGATACATTTAGTTAGGAAGTGAAACATGGGAAATGTTATCTGCAGTCTTTCCCTCTGCATTTGATGGTGGTGAGTGAGGACAGTGTATTTTGTCATTTGCCATGCTGCCGTGGGGTTGATTCTGGCTTCTGCGGACACACAGTGAGACTGCATGTTCTCTTCACAGCCACACAGCTCCCCAGCAGTGCTGATCTTCTTATTCTTGGGTATCTGGTGCACTCCACTTTTCTGCACTTTCACAGCAGCACACATTTCTCTTCTCGTGCACCTATTGTCTTTTTGCTTGCACCTGAGCAGAAGAGCTCACAAATTTTTTTCTGCCTTTGAAAATCAGACAGAGGACTGCTGTAAGGACTGAGAGAATGCAATAGTGAGTGCTGAGAATACGGCATAGGGAAGAGCCTTTGGATCTGGATGGAGATGCTACCTTAGCACCTGTGTAAATCTTGCTTGCTGGGCAGAACAAAGTGTGATAGAGTTCACAGGATACAAAGACAGTTCTAGGTCAGCAAAACAACAAACTCTGAGTCCAGATGATGAGGTTTGTGCAAACAAAGGAAACATAGGGGTGGACCTACCTGGGGAATGGCTGATAGGCAAATTGGGAAGAATATGAACCCCAAGTACCTCAGCCAATGGGGAAAGGGAGAATGGCTCACCAGCATCAGGATACAGAGATAAAAGAGGGGCTGTCTCCCCCAGTACTTAGAGAAACCCCACAGGGATATACCCCAGTCCCTTTATTTGAATAAAGAAAGCTGAAGACTTTGCTCTCTCTCTTTTTGGAATAAAGATGATCAAGCAAGCTTCTTGGAGCAGAAATTTTCCTAGCAACAGCAAAGCAAAGCAGTTAATCACTCCTTGATCCAGCACTGTCTTGGTGTCAGGGCGTTCAGTAGTGGCACCAGCCAGTCTTCAGCCAGGAAGCATTCCTGGGCCTTTCTGTTTGAAAGCAAACAGCTCCAAAGAAATGCTTTCAAATGTGAAACAGTCCACAAGGTGTGTTGACTGTCTCATGCTCTAGATCTGCGCCAGCAACATAACAGAAAGCTATTTCTAACTCAGTGACCTCATGACACCAGAAGCCATCAAGGAAGGTGTGCAACATATGGGTGGGCTCTGGATCAATGGGTGGGCTTGACAATGGACAGCATTGCACAGATTATCCGTGAACATGAAACCTGTGCTGCAATTAAGTAAGCCAAGCCCATGAAGCCTCTTTGGTACGGGGGATAATGGATGAAATATAAATACGGGGAGGCCTGGAGGTGGATTCTATCACACTGCCTCAAATCTGCCATGGAAAGCGCTGTATGCTTACAATGGTGGAAGCAAACATCTGATGTCTGGAAACACATCCTGTGACCCATACCTCCACCCAAAATGCTATCCTTGAATAGCAAATGTTATGGTGACGTGGCACCCCAAAAAGGACTCAGATAAAGGAACTCATTTTAAAAATACCATCATAAACACCTGGGCCAAAGAGCATGGCACTGAGTGGATATGTCGACTCCTCTATGATGCACCAGCTTCTGGAAAAGTCACATTATATTTTGGAGTGCTAAAAACTATGCTGAAAGCAATAGTTGGCAGAACATTAAGCACTGAGATAAACTTACAGTACAAGTCACCTCCTTAGTCAACACTCTGGGATCTGCCAATCGAAATGGCCCTGCCCAATCCAGCCTCTTACGTAGCATAGCAGGGGATAGAGGCCTTGTAGTACAAAAAAATGTATGAGGGACGTAAAACCTTTTGGGTTACCCCAGCCTTGGGCAAAAACAAGCCCGCCCATGGGACTGATTTTGCTCACAGTCCTGAGTTCACTTGGAGGGAAATGCAAAAAAAGAAACATGGACATTCAGTGTGTACCTGAAGGAGACTTGATGCTGGGAGAGAACAGTCAGTCTTTTGGGTATATATGCACATATGTACACATACCTGTATATAATGTTAATTATAGTTTATTGATCATGTAGATACATATATCTGTGTTGTACAACTTGGGCATGATGTCATGATGTGGAATAAGTGGTGAATGCTCTCATGGTAGTCCATAATATGGACATCACGCAATGAACTGATGGAAATGGGAAAGCTGCTAAGGGAGAACTAGAGTTCCCCAAATGCTCCACTCCTTCCCACGTCGTTTCCGGGAGGGAGAGACAAAGTGACTTAGTGATGTAAGGACATTCCTTATTGCTCTGCATTGCTGAGCCTGCAGCACGGTTAGGAGACTCTCCCTTTCCCATTTGTCTGATGTATTTCTCTCATGGACACTGTGTGTTCTCTTCCGTGGCACACAGCTCCCCAGGGGTGCTGATCTCTACATTCTTGGTCCACTGGGGGTTCTATGTTTCACCCAGTTTCACTGTTCTTCCACAGGTGCATGTACTTTTCCTCTCTTTTCCTGACTCTATTGGCTTTTTGCTTTCATCAGCGATTTCTGACTGCTTGCGAGAGTCAGGCTGAGTGGACTGCTCTGAGTGCTGACAGACTAAGGAAGAGGTTTCTGGGACCTTGGAATTGGGAAGACACTTCAGATTTGGGTTTAACTTCCCAGACTGATCTTCAATTTCTATGGTAATTCTCGCAAAGTGTGGTCGTTTTACTACTGGAGAGGTGTCTTCCTTTCTCATGCATATGCCAGCTCTACCTAGCATTGCACCTCTGCAACAAAAAGAAAGGGGTTTTAGGCAAGACTCAAAATTTGTATGACTTAAGAGACAAATGTCAAAGAAATTTCTCAACACAAATCCCAGCAGAGGGCTGTCCACAGCTCTCACTGCAAATGCTTCCTGGCACAGAGCAGCCATCTAGCAAAGACTACTGGACAAACAACTCACTCTCGTCTCTTCTTCAGCAGATGTTTTGCCAGGTAACCCAAAGCTGCCAGAACAACCAGAGAGAACAGCACGGCAAGCACTGCAACTGCAGAGTGATTTTCTCCCCGTTTCTGATCCACACCCTCTGCTGTTCTCACAGCACCAGCACCTGGAGAACACGAGACAGTGCAACACACTCATGAGTTCTGCACTACTGATGGTATCACAGTGTCTTGGACAAGCGCAAGTGATTACAGTATTCACTCCATTACTGTCCCTCATTCTCATGTCTTACTAGCACTGGATAAGGATTTCTTACAGTTCTCCTGAGCAAAATCCCACTTGGGAGAGGCTGAGAAATCACTACCTCCAGCTGTGTGTCAGGTAATGAATACGCGTGCATTGCACATGTTGTAATTCCAAGGACCCAAAGCAGGATTCTGCAAGGTAAGCTGACAGCCATCCTCTATGGCCCGCTCTGCCACTGCGGACAGAACAGCTCCTGTTGTATGATATGAATGCACCTCCTCAGTTTTGCATGGCAGTAAACACACATTGCACAGAAGATCTCCCCAACAATTGATAGTATCTTCCTCTCAAGAAGGTGAACAGAGACAAAGACAACATACCTCTGGGATACTGTTCAGGCTCAAAACCAAGATCCATCTGAGAATGTACAATAGGAATCTTAGGTTCAACAGCTGTAAGTAAACACAGAGGAGGAACATTTGCATTACAGATGGTGTAATCTTCATAATCAACAGCTGCAGATGGGTCAGGCTGGCCTTCTAGATGCACCTGGCATCTCTTTGAGGAAACCTAGACACACCACTTACCCATGTGATTCCTCCAAGGCTCAACACCAGGAACCCACCGAGAAGCTACAGAGCCAGCACCTGAGACCACCTCTGCAAACAAAGGCAGAAGATAACAGCTCCTGACATACATTGCAATTAATCTGTTCAGCCTTCAATGGCAGCAAACACTCTTACTCACAGACACTTGTTTCCCTCTTCCACTCACAAGTATGTGGCAAATGGCTACCAGGTGCCAAAAGAGGCACCATATTTGCACAAAACAAACCATGTTCAGGTTGGCTGGGAGAAAGGATCCCCAGGAAGCTCTAAAGTCTGCCCCAAATGCTGCTGTCTTTGCCATCAGCACTTCAAGAGACATAAGGCTGGGGCTGCTGGCAAGCACAGCTGTGCAGGGCGAAGAATCCCAGGGCACATCTCTGTGCTCTCCTGATTGCTACTCTGCTCTTCTCCACACCCCAGCATCAGCAAGCAACACTGTAAGATATATTCCACAGGAAGACAAGGCTGAAAGTACATGCTGACACTGTGAAATGAACAAAGACGGACCACTCACCCCTGGGGTAGCCTTGAGGCTGATATAAACGGCGCAGCCCAGATACGCGGCATACAGGCAAATCTATAAACAAACAAAAGAAAGGTTTCCTTTACATATTCATAGAATCATAGAATCATAGAATGGCCTGAGTTGAAAAGGACCACAATGATCACCAACTTTCAACCCCCTTGCTATGTGCAGGGTCGCCAACCACCAGACCAGGTTGCCCAGAGCCACATCCAGCCTGGCCTTGATTGCCTCCAGGAATGGGGCGTTCACAATCTCTCTGAGCAACCCATTCCAGTGTGTCACCACCATCTAAGTGAAAAATTTCCTCGTAATATCCAACCTAAGCCTCCCCTTTCTCAGTTTAAAACCATTCCCCTTTGTCCTATCTCTATCCACCCTCATAAACAGAAACAAAATATTGTGCTAGGCTTCCCAGTGAGGGGAATCATAGAATCATAAAATCATGCAATTATAGAATTGCTCAATTGGAAAAAACATTAAAGATCACCAAGTCCAACTACAACCTAACCATACTACCCTAACTCTAGCAAACCACCGCTAAATCATGTCCTTGAGCACCATATCCAAATGGATTTTAAACACATCCAGGGATGGTGACTCCACCACCTCCCTAGGAAGCCTATCCCATTGCTTAACCACCCTTTCTGTAAAGAAGTTTTTCATGATATCCAACCTAATCCTTCCCTGGCACAACTTGAGGCCATTTCCCCTCGTCACTTGTCACTAGTGAGAAGAGACCAACCCCACTCTCGCTGTCAGCACCTTCCAGGTATTTGAAGAGAGCAGTAACATCTCCCCTCAGCCTCCTCTTCCCCAGACTAAACAGTCCAATTTCCTTTAGTCACTCCTCATAAGGCATATTCTCCAAGCCCTTCACAAGCCTTGTTGCCTTCTTTGGATCTGCTCCAGCACCTTTCTGTACTGAGGTGCCCAAAACTGAACACAGTACTCAAGGTGAGGCCTCATCAGTGCTGAGTACAGGGGTAGGATTACTTCCTTAGTCCTGCTCACTACATCATTCCTGATACAAGCCAGAATGCTGTTGGGTTTCTTGGCCACCTGGGCACACTGCTGGCTCATATTGAGCCAATTGTCCATCAGTACATCAAGGTCCCTTTCCGTCAGGCAGCTTTTGGGGAGCCACTCCTCCCAAGCCTCTAGGGTTGCCTGGGATTGTGACCAAAATGCAGGACCTGACACTTGGCCCTATTGAAACACATAGTTTGCCTTGCTTCATCAATCTAATCTATCTGGGTCCCTCTGTAGTGCCTTTCTCCCCTCAGGCAGATCAACACTACCTCCCAACTTGGTGCCATCTGCAAACTTACTGAGGGTGCACTCAATTCCCTCATCAAGGTCATTCATAAAGATGTTGAACAGGAGCGGCCCCAGTACCAAGCTCTGGGAGACACCGCTCGTGACCGGCTGCCAACTGGATTTAATTCCATTGACCAGCACTCTTTGGGCCCAGACATCCAGTCAGTGTTTCACCCAGTGGAGCGTACACCTATCCAAACCATGGGCAGCCAGCTTCTCCACGAGGATGTTGTGGGGGACAGTGTCAAAGGCTTTACTGAAGTCCAGGTAGACCAAATCAGGTGTCTTACTTTCATCCACTAAGCAGGTCATCTTGTCATAGAATGAAATCAGGTTTGTCAGACAGGATCTATCATTCATAAACGCATGCTGACTGGGCCTGATACTCTGGTTGGCCTTTAATTGATCCATGATGGCTCCCAAGATTATCCATTCCATGATGTTCCCTGGCACCTATGAGAGACTAATAGGTCTGTAGCTACCAGGATCATCTTTCCACCCTTTTTGAAGATGGGCGTCACATTGCCAGTCTCCAATCCACCGGGACATTCCGGGATAGCCAGGACTGCTGAAGAATGATGGAGAGTGGCAACCACATCCCCCAACTCCCTTAGCAATCAAGGGTGCAATCCATCCAGCCCCATGGACTTGTGACGTCTAGCTTTCAGAGCAAGTCCAAAATCATCTCATCATGGATTATACTAGGCCTGTTCTGTTCCCCATTTCTACCTAACAAGACAAGAGGCTGTGTGCCCAAGGACATAGTGATCTGAGAGCCACACGTAGGTCCAGATTCAGCCAGATACAGAGCAGAGGCCTGTGCGAGCCATAGCCAGGGATCAAATGCATCTCCAAAGAAAAACATAACCCTAGGATCCTTGTGACATTCCAAAATACCTTTCATGGGATAGGCTGGATACAGATAAGCCAAGCCTTCTAGATGCACCTGGCATCTCTTTGAGGAAACCCAGACACACCACTTACCCATGTGATTCCTCCAAGGCTCAACACCAGGAACCCACCGAGAAGCTACAGAGCCAGCACCTGAAACCACCTCTGCAAACAAAGGCAGAAGATAACAGCTCCTGACATACATTGCAATTAATCTGTTCAGCCTTCAATGGCAGCAAATACTCTTACTCACAGACACTTGTTTCCCTCTTCCACTCACAAGTATGTGGCAAATGGCTACCAGGTGCCAAAAGAGGCACCATATTTGCACAAAACAAATCATGTTCAGGTTGGCTGGGAGAAAGGATCCCCAGGAAGCTCTAAAGTCTGCCCCAAATGCTGCTGTCTTTGCCATCAGCACTTCAAGAGACATAAGGCTGGGGCTGCTGGCAAGCACAGCTGTGCAGGGCGAAGAATCCCAGAGCACATCTCTGTGCTCTCCTGATTGCTACTCTGCTCTTCTTCACACCCCAACATCAGCAAGCAACATTGTAAGATATATTCCACAGGAAGACAAGGCTGAAAGTACATGCTGACACTGTGAAATGAACAAAGACGGACCACTCACCCCTGGGGTAGCCTTGAGGCTGATATAAACGGCGCAGCCCAGATACGCGGCGTACAGGCAGATCTGTAAAGAAACAAAAGAAAGGTTTCCTTTCCATACTGTGCCTGGCTACCAGGTAAGGAGACTGCAGAGCCTGGCAGTGTTGTGAGAGCCACACGTAGGTCCAGACTCTGCCAGGTCCAAGGCCTGGGTGAATCATACACGGGAATCAGACACATCTCCAAGGAAAAACATACCCCTGGGATATTCACCAAGTTCTGGATCAGCTTCCATGGGATATGCTCCGTACATGTTGCCAACACGTTCATCTGGAATGGAGAACAAAGCAGAAAAGCTGTCAAGACCTGTTGCCATATGCTTCTTCATAAGGGATCTGCAGTGACAGGAGATGGATTGTGTGATCCACCGGCAGAATCCACACATGGGTGCAGATTCTTTCAATGTGCGCACAAGCCTGCTTCAGCTGGCTCCCCATATGCTGCCTCCAGGGAACTGCCTGCAGTGCTAAGCCTGTCAGGCTTGCCGGGAGCCTCTGACATCCTCAAAGCATATATAAACAACATGGTGAGCACATGAAGACAAAAGAGTGCATTTCCATTTCTCATGGTGCAGAACCCACTGGCCAGCAAACGGCTCTGCTGACAACATCCCAGTCCCTACTTGAGGCACAGGGGAGCAGAGTTTGTGTCCGAGCCTGGTTGTTTCCCCAGTGAACCTGCCATCCAAGGCTGCTTTCCAGGAAGCCTCAAGGGTTTGCTGCCAGTGCCTCCAGCAGAGCCCAACCTACCGAGATTCATTGGTCTGCATTGGGCAGCCTGTCCTTGTCCATGGCAAGAGGCCACCAGAAAGAGGAGAAGAAAGAGCAAGCAGCCACTGATGGTGGCTGACCCCCATGGTTGCCCCATGGGACCCCTCACCAACAGCCTGCAAGCACCCTCCTTGCACTCTTGAAGCCACAAGCACCAAGTGGCGTCTCTTGGGTACAACATGATATAGTATGGGGCTCCTGGTGATAGGACGAGGCACACCCAGTATGACCTAGAGAGCATCTCAGATGAGGCAGGGAAGCCTGGCAGCCCAATTTTGTGGTGAGTGGGGACTGTGTCTTCCACCAATTGCTGTGCTACTGTGAGCTTGGTTCCTTTCTCTGTTAATACACTTATACAACTGTGTCAGACTCCTAGGTTTCCAGAAGAGATGCGAATATAGAGGGAAAATGATATAAGAAACTATTTAATTGTTCTCAAGGAGGTCTTGTAAGAGATAAATAACGTAGTCTTAAATCTCTGAGTCCAGATTCCCCACTATCTATTCCAGCCAGGAAACTCAGTATATATCAAATCCTGGAATTCTGAACCACTGCTTTCTGGAAAACTTCAGGGGTTTGTTTCCCTGGTACTTCCCTCAGTAGCCAGCCTACCAGGATTCAGTGCTCCCCATGAGACATACTACGCTTGCTCATGACACAGAGTCACCAGGAAGAGAAGAAGGAAGGGCAAAAAGCGACAGTTGGGAGCACTCGTCTCCTGTAGTTGCCCCATGCTACCTCTCATCCACAAGCAGCAAGCACCCTCCTTGCAGGCTTGAGGCACAAGTGGTACCTCCTGGTATGACAAAATATGGGGTTCCATATTATCGGGAATGTCTTCACGGGGCCCATTACGACCTCACAAAGCACTTCTGATCATGCAAGAAAAATGTGCTTAACCTTTCTGACTTATAAAGAACTTCTTGAGCACCTTATTAAGGAGTAAGTTACAAAAAAGATCAGTTGTTTTAGTCATTCCTGGAAAGTTGGTTTGGATGTGCAATACTGTCTTCATAGTCATCTGTATGCACTGAATGAATCTCAAGCCTCACCACAGACTGAACTGTATCAGGATGCAAAACAACAGAAGACCCACTAATCCCAAACCCTGACAAATACAGCTATGTTTCCTGTGCAGAATTACACAGCCTAAGTGCAGACCGAGTGGGACTAGTCTTAATGTGTGCTGTTTTATGTATTGTAGCTTTCTAAGACAAGGTTGTATTTTTAATTTTATTGTAGTGTTTTCTACTGTTACAAATTCCAGTAGGTCGCATTCCACGTGTCTTTCCAGGTTGAACTGGGTGGAAATGATAGGCTGCTGGAGAGGATGTGAACTAAGTTGTTCCACTGTAGTTCTGGAGTGGGAATGAGTCAGCCTCCCACAAACATTTATCATTACCTGGTGTACTTTGAATACACTTTTGGCTCAGTGCTTCTAGTTTCAAAGCTAAAATTCATGAGAAATTTAATCAAATGATGCTGAGTTTAAGACCTGCTGATGTGGATGTGAGGAAGTCCGCACAAAGACACTGGTTTGTTTGAGTCCAGATTTGGATAAAAGCAGTGAGGAGTTCTCATGCCAGCTTGGGTTGACTGTTCACATTCCCAGCTGAGACAAGATTACACATCCCCAGAGGAAGAGCATAAACTTATCCCACACCATCTTTCCCTAGCACAGACCGAACCATCAGTGCAAAGAATGATCCTCTCAAATAACAAAAACAGAAATTCCACAGTGGGTTTTGGACAACCTATAAAGTATATGCATACAGATGAACAGTGATTAAAAGGATGGGATGATCCATCAGCTATGAATTTGGTGATTCTTTGCATGCTCATCAGTAGCTACTGAAGAAGAAAAATGGAGTGGTTTTATTTAAGGTTAAGGGCACTGCTCTATTTATTTTTCCACTCTCAAATGAGCTTTTCTAGGGCCACAGTAGGCATACTGCCCACTAAATACCAGGGAATCCCCTTTTCGATTCCCTTGGCCCACAGTAGGTTTCTTTTTGCCCCTGAGGTTCACTGACCGACAGCCTGTGAGCACCCTCCTTGCACTTTTGAATCCATGAGCACCAAGTGGTGTACTCATCTGGGTACAAGACGACACAGTGTGGGGCTTCTGAGTGATATTCTGCAGATATTGGCTTCAGGGCAGGTAAGCCTGCCCTGGGGAAGAGAACTATAGCAAAAAACGCTGACAGAAAGTTCTTTTGGGGGTTTTTTAAGCCGGCTTAAGTGCTTCACTGAGCTGGGATGCAGCTGGCAGCTTGTGGGTGGGCTGCTGAGGTAGCGAGGGTGGAGCTGGCACTGCCCATCCTTGGATCTTATCTTGATTAGGCTTCCAGGTAGCCTAAGCAGTCTCAGGGAGGGCAGAAGCCCACAGACCACACAGGGCAAACACAGAGCAAACAAAGGGCAGCCAATCAGGGCATGTGAGCAGGAGATTGATTGGTGGAGTAACTCCCTGGTATGCCTGAGGGAAGGACAGCAGGGGGGTGCCCCCCAGAGTGTGGTAGAGCCCATGCCCTGTTGCTGTTGGGCTGAGGTAGGGCACCAAAAATACAAGAAGGGTTGGAAGTGAGTCCCAGTTCGGCACTGTGGACAATCCCCCTCCCTTCCTACCTCCCTTCCCCAGGCACTTCTCCATAATAGGTTTGAGACCTTGGATCTTGAGGGAGAGGTAGGTGAGGATGTGGTGGAAGGCCCACCTATGAGGTCAGATAGGAAGAGGCAGTTTAACCGCGCCTCAAGACTGCCTCCAATAAGAAAGAAAAAAGGGTAATTGTAGTATGTGATTCCCTTCTGAGAGGAACAGAGGGCCCAATATGCAGAGCTGACCCTCATCATGGGGAAGTCTGCAGTCTACCTGAAACCCAGATCAGGGATATCACTGGGACAGTCCCCAACCTGGTGCACTCGACAGACTAGTACCTGCTACTGATCTTCCAGACAGGTGGGAAAGAAGCTGCATCCTGTAGTCTGAGAGGAATAAAGAACTACTGCAAGGCCTTGGGGTGATTGGTCAAAGAGCATGGGGGGCAAGTTGTTTTCCCTCCTTCCATTTTTGGGTGAGAACGTGGGATGGAATAGAAGGACCCAGTCCATAAACGCTTGGCTACAAGACTAGTGCTACAGGCAGGGCTTTGGGTTCTTTGATAATGGCTGGTTTTATAAGGCACCAGGCCTAACAGTAACACATGGGAAAGGTTTATCTCAGGGGCAAAAGGGTTCTGGGACAGGAATTACCGGGCTCATCTGGAGAGCTTTAAACTAGATTGAAAGGGGGACGGGGCTGTAACTGGGCTTGAACTAGTGAGGCAGCGCTCTAGTACTGATGAAGACTGGGAGGCCCCCCCCACCCTCCTAGAGTGAAATTGGCATCCTCAGCGTGCTCTCTGAAATGCCTGTACACTAATGCATGCATCACGGGGAATAAGCAGGAGGAGTTAGAAATCCGTGTTTGGGCAGGAGATTATGACCTGGTGGCAATTACAGAGACATGGTGGGACAGGTCACATGACTGGAATACGGTCATGGATGGCTATGTCCTTCTCAGGAAAGATAGGCCAGGAAGGCGAAGTGGTGGAGTTGCTCTTTACATGAGAGAGCAACTACAATGTATTGAGTATTGTTCAGGGGTGGATGAGAAGCAGGTTGAGAGTTTGTGAGTGAGAATTAAGGGGCAGGCTGGCATGGGTGATCTTGTTGTGGGTGACTATTAAGGTCACCAGATTTACAAGGAAATTGGTGAGGTCTTCTAGAGGCAACTGATAGCAGCCTCACAATTACAGGCCCTGGTTATTGTATTTTAACTACCCTGATATTGCTGGAAGGCCTACTCAGCCAGCCAGTCATAGTCCAGGAGGTTCCTCCAGAGCGCTGATGATAGCTTCCTGATGCAAATGGTGGATAAGCCAATAGGAGAGGAGCGCTGCTGGATCTTATTCTCACTAATAAGGAGGGTCTGGCTGAAGTGGTGAAGGTTGAGAGCAGCCTTGGTTGCAGAGACCATGAAGTGGTGGAGCTCAGGATCTCACACAGCCAGAACAGAATACCAAGCAGAATCACAACCCTGGACTTCAGTAGGGCCAACTTTGGCCTTTTCAAGTAATTGCTAGGAGAAATCCCATGGGGCAGTGTATTTGAAGGTAAAGGGGCCCAAAATTGTTAGTTAGCATTCAAGGACTACTTCTTCCAGGCTCAGAATCGGAGCATCCCAACAGGTAGGAAGTCAAGGGAGCCAGGAGACCTGCGTGGTTAAACAGGAAACTGCTGGGCAAGCTCAAGTGGAAGAGGAGAGTCTAAAGATCATGGAAGGAAAGGCTAGACACTTGGAAGGAATATAAGATTGTTGTCAGAGGGTGCAGGGAGGCAACTAGGAAAACTAAGGCCTCATTGGAATTAAACCTTGCAGGAGGAGTGAAGGATAACAGAAAGGACTTCATCAAATACACTGCAGATAAAAATAACACTAAAGGCAATGTAGGTCCACTGATGAATGAGGTGGGTGCCCTGATGACAGAAGATATAGAGAAGGCAACGTTACTGAATGCCTTTCTTGTCTCTGTCTATACTGCTGGAGGCTGTCCTGAGGATCCTTATACCCGAGGCCCCACAGGAAGTCAAAGTAAAGGAAGAGTTTGCCTCAGTTGATGAGGACTGGGTTAAGGACCAGGTAAACAATCTAGACATCCATAAATCCATGGGTCCTGATAGGATGCACCTGTGGGTGCTGAGGGAGCTGGCGCTTTCCATTATCTCTGTGAAGTCGTGGGGAATTGATGAGGTGCCTGAGGACTGGCAGAAAGCAAATGTCACTTCAGTCTTCAAAAAGGGCAAGAAGGAGGACCCTGGAAACTATAGTCCATCCTTCTGGAAGGATGATGAAACAACTTATCCTTGGAGCTGTCTCTAGGCATATCAAGGATAAGAGGGTCATTAGAGACAGTCAGCATGGCTTCACCAAGAGGAAGTCATGCTTGACCAGCCTGATGGACTTTTATGAAGACATAATCAGGTAGATAGATGATGGTAAAGCAGTGAATGTGATCTATCTTGATTTCAGTAAAGCATTTAACACTGCCTCCCACAGTATCCTCACAGCTAAACTGAGGAAGCATGGTCTGCATAGTAGTGAGGTGGATTGTGAACTGACTGAAGGAAAGCAGCCAGAGAGCTGTGGCCAGTGAGACAGAGTCTAGTTGGAGGCCTGTATCTAGTGGAATACCTCAAGGATTGGTACTGGAACCAGTACTATTCAATACATTCATCAACGACTTGGATGAGGGAATAGAGCACACTGTCAGCAAGTCTGCTGATGACACATAACTGGGCGGAGTGCCTGATACACCAGAAGGCTCTGCTGCCATCCAGCAAGACCTAGACAGGCTAGAGAGTTGGGTGGGGAGAAATTTTACGAAATACAGGAAGAGCAAGTACAGAGTCCTGCATCTGGACAAGAACAATTTCAGGTACCAGCGTAAGTTGGGTACTGACTTGTTGGAGGGCAGCGTAGGGAAGTTGTTTTAGTCATTCCTGGAAAGTTGGTTTGGATGTGCAATACTGTCTTCATAGTCATCTGTATGCACTGAGTGAATCTCAAGCCTCACCACAGACTGAACTGTATCAGGATGCAAAACAACAGAAGACCCACTAATCCCAAACCCTGACAAATACAGCTATGTTTCCTGTGCAGAATTACACAGCCTAAGTGCAGACCGAGTGGGACTAGTCTTAATGTGTGCTGTTTTATGTATTGTAGCTTTCTAAGACAAGGTTGTATTTTTAATTTTATTGTAGTGTTTTCTACTGTTACAAATTCCAGTAGGTCGCATTCCACGTGTCTTTCCAGGTTGAACTGGGTGGAAATGATAGGCTGCTGGAGAGGATGTGAACTAAGTTGTTCCACTGTAGTTCTGGAGTGGGAATGAGTCAGCCTCCCACAAACATTTATCATTACCTGGTGTACTTTGAATACACTTTTGGCTCAGTGCTTCTAGTTTCAAAGCTAAAATTCATGAGAAATTTAATCAAATGATGCTGAGTTTAAGACCTGCTGATGTGGATGTGAGGAAGTCCGCACAAAGACACTGGTTTGTTTGAGTCCAGATTTGGATAAAAGCAGTGAGGAGTTCTCATGCCAGCTTGGGTTGACTGTTCACATTCCCAGCTGAGACAAGATTACACATCCCCAGAGGAAGAGCATAAACTTATCCCACACCATCTTTCCCTAGCACAGACCGAACCATCAGTGCAAAGAATGACCCTCTCAAATAACAAAAACAGAAATTCCACAGTGGGTTTTGGACAACCTATAAAGTATATGCATACAGATGAACAGTGATTAAAAGGATGGGATGATCCATCAGCTATGAATTTGGTGATTCTTTGCATGCTCATCAGTAGCTACTGAAGAAGAAAAATGGAGTGGTTTTATTTAAGGTTAAGGGCACTGCTCTATTTATTTTTCCACTCTCAAATGAGCTTTTCTAGGGCCACAGTAGGCATACTGCCCACTAAATACCAGGGAATCCCCTTTTCGATTCCCTTGGCCCACAGTAGGTTTCTTTTTGCCCCTGAGGTTCACTGACCGACAGCCTGTGAGCACCCTCCTTGCACTTTTGAATCCATGAGCACCAAGTGGTGTACTCATCTGGGTACAAGACGACACAGTGTGGGGCTTCTGAGTGATATTCTGCAGATATTGGCTTCAGGGCAGGTAAGCCTGCCCTGGGGAAGAGAACTATAGCAAAAAACGCTGACAGAAAGTTCTTTTGGGGGTTTTTTAAGCCGGCTTAAGTGCTTCACTGAGCTGGGATGCAGCTGGCAGCTTGTGGGTGGGCTGCTGAGGTAGCGAGGGTGGAGCTGGCACTGCCCATCCTTGGATCTTATCTTGATTAGGCTTCCAGGTAGCCTAAGCAGTCTCAGGGAGGGCAGAAGCCCACAGACCACACAGGGCAAACACAGAGCAAACAAAGGGCAGCCAATCAGGGCATGTGAGCAGGAGATTGATTGGTGGAGTAACTCCCTGGTGTGCCTGAGGGAAGGACAGCGGGGGGGTGCCCCCCAGAGTGTGGTAGAGCCCATGCCCTGTTGCTGTTGGGCTGAGGTAGGGCACCAAAAATACAAGAAGGGTTGGAAGTGAGTCCCAGTTCGGCACTGTGGACAATCCCCCTCCCTTCCTACCTCCCTTCCCCAGGCACTTCTCCATAATAGGTTTGAGACCCTGGATCTTGAGGGAGAGGTAGGTGAGGATGTGGTGGAAGGCCCACCTATGAGGTCAGATAGGAAGAGGCAGTTTAACCGCGCCTCAAGACTGCCTCCAATAAGAAAGAAAAAAGGGTAATTGTAGTATGTGATTCCCTTCTGAGAGGAACAGAGGGCCCAATATGCAGAGCTGACCCTCATCATGGGGAAGTCTGCAGTCTACCTGAAACCCAGATCAGGGATATCACTGGGACAGTCCCCAACCTGGTGCACTCGACAGACTAGTACCTGCTACTGATCTTCCAGACAGGTGGGAAAGAAGCTGCATCCTGTAGTCTGAGAGGAATAAAGAACTACTGCAAGGCCTTGGGGTGATTGGTCAAAGAGCATGGGGGGCAAGTTGTTTTCCCTCCTTCCATTTTTGGGTGAGAACATGGGATGGAATAGAAGGACCCAGTCCATAAACGCTTGGCTACAAGACTAGTGCTACAGGCAGGGCTTTGGGTTCTTTGATAATGGCTGGTTTTATAAGGCACCAGGCCTAACAGTAACACATGGGAAAGGTTTATCTCAGGGGCAAAAGGGTTCTGGGACAGGAATTACCGGGCTCATCTGGAGAGCTTTAAACTAGACTGAAAGGGGGATGGGGCTGTAACTGGGCTTGAACTAGTGAGGCAGCGCTCTAGTACTGATGAAGACTGGGAGGCCCCCCCATCCCCCTAGAGTGAAATTGGCATCCTCAGCGTGCTCTCTGAAGTGCCTGTACACTAATGCATGCATCACGGGGAATAAGCAGGAGGAGTTAGAAATCCGTGTTTGGGCAGGAGATTATGACCTGGTGGCAATTACAGAGACATGGTGGGACAGGTCACATGACTGGAATACGGTCATGGATGGCTATGTCCTTCTCAGGAAAGATAGGCCAGGAAGGCGAAGTGGTGGAGTTGCTCTTTACATGAGAGAGCAACTACAACGTATTGAGTATTGTTCAGGGGTGGATGAGAAGCAGGTTGAGAGTTTGTGAGTGAGAATTAAGGGGCAGGCTGGCATGGGTGATCTTGTTGTGGGTGACTATTACAAGTCACCAGATTTACAAGGAAATTGGTGAGGTCTTCTAGAGGCAACTGATAGCAGCCTCACAATTACAGGCCCTGGTTATTGTATTTTAACTACCCTGATATTGCTGGAAGGCCTACTCAGCCAGCCAGTCATAGTCCAGGAGGTTCCTCCAGAGCGCTGATGATAGCTTCCTGATGCAAATGGTGGATAAGCCAATAGGAGAGGAGCGCTGCTGGATCTTATTCTCACTAATAAGGAGGGTCTGGCTGAAGTGGTGAAGGTTGAAAGCAGCCTTGGTTGCAGAGACCATGAAGTGGTGGAGCTCAGGATCTCACACAGCCAGAACAGAATACCAAGCAGAATCACAACCCTGGACTTCAGTAGGGCCAACTTTGGCCTTTTCAAGTAATTGCTAGGAGAAATCCCATGGGGCAGTGTATTTGAAGGTAAAGGGGCCCAAAATTGTTAGTTAGCATTCAAGGACTACTTCTTCCAGGCTCAGAATCGGAGCATCCCAACAGGTAGGAAGTCAAGGGAGCCAGGAGACCTGCGTGGTTAAACAGGAAACTGCTGGGCAAGCTCAAGTGGAAGAGGAGAGTCTAAAGATCATGGAAGGAAAGGCTAGACACTTGGAAGGAATATAAGATTGTTGTCAGAGGGTGCAGGGAGGCAACTAGGAAAACTAAGGCCTCATTGGAATTAAACCTTGCAGGAGGAGTGAAGGATAACAGAAAGGACTTCTTCAAATACACTGCAGATAAAAATAACACTAAAGGCAATGTAGGTCCACTGATGAATGAGGTGGGTGCCCTGATGACAGAAGATATAGAGAAGGCAACGTTACTGAATGCCTTTCTTGTCTCTGTCTATACTGCTGGAGGCTGTCCTGAGGATCCTTATACCCGAGGCCCCACAGGAAGTCAAAGTAAAGGAAGAGTTTGCCTCAGTTGATGAGGACTGGGTTAAGGACCAGGTAAACAATCTAGACATCCATAAATCCATGGGTCCTGATAGGATGCACCTGTGGGTGCTGAGGGAGCTGGCGCTTTCCATTATCTCTGTGAAGTCGTGGGGAATTGATGAGGTGCCTGAGGACTGGCAGAAAGCAAATGTCACTTCAGTCTTCAAAAAGGGCAAGAAGGAGGACCCTGGAAACTATAGTCCATCCTTCTGGAAGGATGATGAAACAACTTATCCTTGGAGCTGTCTCTAGGCATATCAAGGATAAGAGGGTCATTAGAGACAGTCAGCATGGCTTCACCAAGAGGAAGTCATGCTTGACCAGCCTGATGGACTTTTATGAAGACATAATCAGGTAGATAGATGATGGTAAAGCAGTGAATGTGATCTATCTTGATTTCAGTAAAGCATTTAACACTGCCTCCCACAGTATCCTCACAGCTAAACTGAGGAAGCATGGTCTGCATAGTAGTGAGGTGGATTGTGAACTGACTGAAGGAAAGCAGCCAGAGAGCTGTGGCCAGTGAGACAGAGTCTAGTTGGAGGCCTGTATCTAGTGGAATACCTCAAGGATTGGTACTGGAACCAGTACTATTCAATACATTCATCAACGACTTGGATGAGGGAATAGAGCACACTGTCAGCAAGTCTGCTGATGACACATAACTGGGCGGAGTGCCTGATACACCAGAAGGCTCTGCTGCCATCCAGCAAGACCTAGACAGGCTAGAGAGTTGGGTGGGGAGAAATTTTACGAAATACAGGAAGAGCAAGTACAGAGTCCTGCATCTGGACAAGAACAATTTCAGGTACCAGCGTAAGTTGGGTACTGACTTGTTGGAGGGCAGCGTAGGGAAGTTGTTTTAGTCATTCCTGGAAAGTTGGTTTGGATGTGCAATACTGTCTTCATAGTCATCTGTATGCACTGAATGAATCTCAAGCCTCACCACAGACTGAACTGTATCAGGATGCAAAACAACAGAAGACCCACTAATCCCAAACCCTGACAAATACAGCTATGTTTCCTGTGCAGAATTACACAGCCTAAGTGCAGACCGAGTGGGACTAGTCTTAATGTGTGCTGTTTTATGTATTGTAGCTTTCTAAGACAAGGTTGTATTTTTAATTTTATTGTAGTGTTTTCTACTGTTACAAATTCCAGTAGGTCGCATTCCACGTGTCTTTCCAGGTTGAACTGGGTGGAAATGATAGGCTGCTGGAGAGGATGTGAACTAAGTTGTTCCACTGTAGTTCTGGAGTGGGAATGAGTCAGCCTCCCACAAACATTTATCATTACCTGGTGTACTTTGAATACACTTTTGGCTCAGTGCTTCTAGTTTCAAAGCTAAAATTCATGAGAAATTTAATCAAATGATGCTGAGTTTAAGACCTGCTGATGTGGATGTGAGGAAGTCCGCACAAAGACACTGGTTTGTTTGAGTCCAGATTTGGATAAAAGCAGTGAGGAGTTCTCATGCCAGCTTGGGTTGACTGTTCACATTCCCAGCTGAGACAAGATTACACATCCCCAGAGGAAGAGCATAAACTTATCCCACACCATCTTTCCCTAGCACAGACCGAACCATCAGTGCAAAGAATGACCCTCTCAAATAACAAAAACAGAAATTCCACAGTGGGTTTTGGACAACCTATAAAGTATATGCATACAGATGAACAGTGATTAAAAGGATGGGATGATCCATCAGCTATGAATTTGGTGATTCTTTGCATGCTCATCAGTAGCTACTGAAGAAGAAAAATGGAGTGGTTTTATTTAAGGTTAAGGGCACTGCTCTATTTATTTTTCCACTCTCAAATGAGCTTTTCTAGGGCCACAGTAGGCATACTGCCCACTAAATACCAGGGAATCCCCTTTTCGATTCCCTTGGCCCACAGTAGGTTTCTTTTTGCCCCTGAGGTTCACTGACCGACAGCCTGTGAGCACCCTCCTTGCACTTTTGAATCCATGAGCACCAAGTGGTGTACTCATCTGGGTACAAGACGACACAGTGTGGGGCTTCTGAGTGATATTCTGCAGATATTGGCTTCAGGGCAGGTAAGCCTGCCCTGGGGAAGAGAACTATAGCAAAAAACGCTGACAGAAAGTTCTTTTGGGGGTTTTTTAAGCCGGCTTAAGTGCTTCACTGAGCTGGGATGCAGCTGGCAGCTTGTGGGTGGGCTGCTGAGGTAGCGAGGGTGGAGCTGGCACTGCCCATCCTTGGATCTTATCTTGATTAGGCTTCCAGGTAGCCTAAGCAGTCTCAGGGAGGGCAGAAGCCCACAGACCACACAGGGCAAACACAGAGCAAACAAAGGGCAGCCAATCAGGGCATGTGAGCAGGAGATTGATTGGTGGAGTAACTCCCTGGTGTGCCTGAGGGAAGGACAGCGGGGGGGTGCCCCCCAGAGTGTGGTAGAGCCCATGCCCTGTTGCTGTTGGGCTGAGGTAGGGCACCAAAAATACAAGAAGGGTTGGAAGTGAGTCCCAGTTCGGCACTGTGGACAATCCCCCTCCCTTCCTACCTCCCTTCCCCAGGCACTTCTCCATAATAGGTTTGAGACCCTGGATCTTGAGGGAGAGGTAGGTGAGGATGTGGTGGAAGGCCCACCTATGAGGTCAGATAGGAAGAGGCAGTTTAACCGCGCCTCAAGACTGCCTCCAATAAGAAAGAAAAAAGGGTAATTGTAGTATGTGATTCCCTTCTGAGAGGAACAGAGGGCCCAATATGCAGAGCTGACCCTCATCATGGGGAAGTCTGCAGTCTACCTGAAACCCAGATCAGGGATATCACTGGGACAGTCCCCAACCTGGTGCACTCGACAGACTAGTACCTGCTACTGATCTTCCAGACAGGTGGGAAAGAAGCTGCATCCTGTAGTCTGAGAGGAATAAAGAACTACTGCAAGGCCTTGGGGTGATTGGTCAAAGAGCATGGGGGGCAAGTTGTTTTCCCTCCTTCCATTTTTGGGTGAGAACATGGGATGGAATAGAAGGACCCAGTCCATAAACGCTTGGCTACAAGACTAGTGCTACAGGCAGGGCTTTGGGCTCTTTGATAATGGCTGGTTTTATAAGGCACCAGGCCTAACAGTAACACATGGGAAAGGTTTATCTCAGGGGCAAAAGGGTTCTGGGACAGGAATTACCGGGCTCATCTGGAGAGCTTTAAACTAGATTGAAAGGGGGATGGGGCTGTAACTGGGCTTGAACTAGTGAGGCAGCGCTCTAGTACTGATGAAGACTGGGAGGCCCCCCCCACCCCCCTAGAGTGAAATTGGCATCCTCAGCGTGCTCTCTGAAGTGCCTGTACACTAATGCATGCATCACGGGGAATAAGCAGGAGGAGTTAGAAATCCGTGTTTGGGCAGGAGATTATGACCTGGTGGCAATTACAGAGACATGGTGGGACAGGTCACATGACTGGAATACGGTCATGGATGGCTATGTCCTTCTCAGGAAAGATAGGCCAGGAAGGCGAAGTGGTGGAGTTGCTCTTTACATGAGAGAGCAACTACAATGTATTGAGTATTGTTCAGGGGTGGATGAGAAGCAGGTTGAGAGTTTGTGAGTGAGAATTAAGGGGCAGGCTGGCATGGGTGATCTTGTTGTGGGTGACTATTACAAGTCACCAGATTTACAAGGAAATTGGTGAGGTCTTCTAGAGGCAACTGATAGCAGCCTCACAATTACAGGCCCTGGTTATTGTATTTTAACTACCCTGATATTGCTGGAAGGCCTACTCAGCCAGCCAGTCATAGTCCAGGAGGTCCCTCCAGAGCGCTGATGATAGCTTCCTGATGCAAATGGTGGATAAGCCAATAGGAGAGGAGCGCTGCTGGATCTTATTCTCACTAATAAGGAGGGTCTGGCTGAAGTGGTGAAGGTTGAGAGCAGCCTTGGTTGCAGAGACCATGAAGTGGTGGAGCTCAGGATCTCACACAGCCAGAACAGAATACCAAGCAGAATCACAACCCTGGACTTCAGTAGGGCCAACTTTGGCCTTTTCAAGTAATTGCTAGGAGAAATCCCATGGGGCAGTGTATTTGAAGGTAAAGGGGCCCAAAATTGTTAGTTAGCATTCAAGGACTACTTCTTCCAGGCTCAGAATCGGAGCATCCCAACAGGTAGGAAGTCAAGGGAGCCAGGAGACCTGCGTGGTTAAACAGGAAACTGCTGGGCAAGCTCAAGTGGAAGAGGAGAGTCTAAAGATCATGGAAGGAAAGGCTAGACACTTGGAAGGAATATAAGATTGTTGTCAGAGGGTGCAGGGAGGCAACTAGGAAAACTAAGGCCTCATTGGAATTAAACCTTGCAGGAGGAGTGAAGGATAACAGAAAGGACTTCTTCAAATACACTGCGATAAAAATAACACTAAAGGCAATGTAGGTCCACTGATGAATGAGGTGGGTGCCCTGATGACAGAAGATATAGAGAAGGCAACGTTACTGAATGCCTTTCTTGTCTCTGTCTATACTGCTGGAGGCTGTCCTGAGGATCCTTATACCCGAGGCCCCACAGGAAGTCAAAGTAAAGGAAGAGTTTGCCTCAGTTGATGAGGACTGGGTTAAGGACCAGGTAAACAATCTAGACATCCATAAATCCATGGGTCCTGATAGGATGCACCTGTGGGTGCTGAGGGAGCTGGCGCAAGTCATTGCTAGGCCGCTTTCCATTATCTCTGTGAAGTCGTGGGGAATTGATGAGGTGCCTGAGGACTGGCAGAAAGCAAATGTCACTTCAGTCTTCAAAAAGGGCAAGAAGGAGGACCCTGGAAACTATAGTCCATCCTTCTGGAAGGATGATGAAACAACTTATCCTTGGAGCTGTCTCTAGGCATATCAAGGATAAGAGGGTCATTAGAGACAGTCAGCATGGCTTCACCAAGAGGAAGTCATGCTTGACCAGCCTGATGGACTTTTATGAAGACATAATCAGGTAGACAGATGATGGTAAAGCAGTGAATGTGATGTATCTTGATTTCAGTAAAGCATTTAACACTGCCTCCCACAGTATCCTCACAGCTAAACTGAGGAAGCATGGTCTGCATAGTAGTGAGGTGGATTGTGAACTGACTGAAGGAAAGCAGCCAGAGAGCTGTGGCCAGTGAGACAGAGTCTAGTTGGAGGCCTGTATCTAGTGGAATACCTCAAGGATTGGTACTGGAACCAGTACTATTCAATACATTCATCAACGACTTGGATGAGGGAATAGAGCACACTGTCAGCAAGTCTGCTGATGACACATAACTGGGCGGAGTGCCTGATACACCAGAAGGCTCTGCTGCCATCCAGCAAGACCTAGACAGGCTAGAGAGTTGGGTGGGGAGAAATTTTACAAAATACAGAAAGAGCAAGTACAGAGTCCTGCATCTGGACAAGAACAATTTCAGGTACCAGCGTAAGTTGGGTACTGACTTGTTGGAGGGCAGCGTAGGGAAAGGGACCTGGAGTTCCTGGTGGACAGCAGGATGACCATGACCCAGCACTGTGCCCTTGTGGCCAAAAGGCCATTGGCACCGTAGGCCCTTAGAAGGGGTGTGATTAATAGGTCAAGAGAGGTTCTCCTCCCTCTCTATTCTGCCCTGATAAGACCCCATCTGAAATATTATGTCCTGTTCTGGGCCCCTCAGTTCGAGAAGGACAAGGAACTGCTTGAGAGAGTCCAGCACAGAGTCACAAAGATGATTAAAGGAGCAGAGCATTTCCCATACAATGAATGGCTGAGGGAGCTGAGACTCTTAGCTTGGATGAGACTGAGGGTGACTTCATTAATGTTTGTAAGTATGTAAAGGGTTAGCGTCATGAGGATGGAGCCAGGCTCTTATCAGTGACATCCAATGATAGGACAAGCAGCAGTAGGTGCAAGCTGGAACATAGAAAGTTCCATGTAAATATAAGAAAAAACTTCTTCATGGTGAGGTTGACAGAACCCATGAACAGGTTTCCCTGAGAGGGTGTGGGGTCTCCTTCTCTGGAAATATTCAAAATTCAACTGGACAAGTTCCTGTGTGACCTGATCTAGGTATTAATGCTCCAGCAGGGGGATTGGAGTAGATGATCATTCAAGGTTCCTTGCAATCCCTGATATTCAGTGATTCTGTGATTACAGAGCACTCCCATTATGACCTCACAGAGCACCTCAGATGAAGTGGGGAAGCCTTGCAGACCAATAGGAAACTATTTAATTGCTCTCAGGAAGGTCTTGCAACAGATAAATAAACATGTGGTCTTAAATCTGAGTCTCAATTCCCCAGTGTATCTATTCCAACCAGGAGACTGGGTGTATGTCAAATCCTGGACTTCTGAAACACTGCAAGAGAAGTTGTAGCTTCTCCTTCTATGGAAATATTCAAGACCTGTCTGGATGCCTACCCATGCCACCTATTGTAGGGTACCTCCTTTAGCAGGGGATTTGTACTCAATGTTCTCTTGAGGTCCCTTCCAATCCTTCTGATTCTGTGACTCTGTGAAGTGGAAAGGAACCATGCAAGTTCTATCGAGCCTCTACATTGCAGCAAAATTAGAAGGAGAAGGACCCTGGATTCATCATTCTCAGATTAAGCAGGCACTTTTGACACAGAAAGCTGAACAGACCACCTCACTGTCGAAAGTTAAGATTAAGCAAACATAATGTATAAAGTAACTTTGCTGGTAGACATTTGTTTTGTAGGCTGTCAACGATGGAAAAATGATGTACAATAAGAAATTTCTGCTTGGAATAGGTTATTGAATACGTAACCCTGGGAAAACCTCTGCATGTGTGACACAAGTAATGTATATAAGCTTTTGTGCAAGGCATGCATGATAGGTGTAGCTCTACCCCCATGCATCCAGCACTAAAAAGAAAGAATGGCTGGATCCAGATTCTTTCAACCTTCAGAGAAGCCTGCTTGAGCTGTGAGCTGTGAGCTGGGACCTGGTAGTTCCCCAGATGCTGTCCCAGGACAACAGGCACCAGAACTCAAGGACATGCTGGATAGACAGACTGCACCTGCTTACTAGGGAGCCAAGCACAAGGCTGCAGTGCCCAGAGCTGGAATCACAGGAGCTCTCCCCTCTAGGATGTCCCTGTGTGCTCCAAGGTGGGATGTCTCCTGAAGCTGGAGAGCCATCACCTCACAGGGAACAGAGCTGATGTAAGAGCCTGGTTGTTTCCCCAATGGACCCACCATTCAAGGCTGCTTTCCGGGAAGCCTCAGGGGTTTGTCTCCCCGGTGCTTCCCTCAGTACCCAACCTACCTGGACTCAGTTCTTCCCACGAGACATAGTGCAGTTGCCCATGACACAGAGTCACCACGAAGAGAAGAAGGAAGAGCAAAAAGCAACAGCTGGGAGCACTCGTCTCCCGTAGTCGCCCCATGCTACCTCTCGTCCACAAGCAGCAAGCACCCTCCTTGCAGGCTTGAGGCACAAGTGGTACCTCCTGGTATGACATAATATGGGGTTCCTGAATGTTCACGGGGCCCATTATGACCTCACAAAGCACTTCTGATGATGCAAGAAAAATGTGCTTAACCTTTCTGAGTTATAAAGAACTTCTTGAGCACCTTATTAAGGAGTAAGTTACAAAAAAGATCAGTTGTTTTAGTCATTCCTGGAAAGTTGGTTTGGATGTGCAATACTGTCTTCATAGTCAGCTGTACACATTGAATGAATCTCAAGCTTCACCACAGATTGAACTGTATCAGGATGCAAAACAACAGAAATCCCACTGATTCCATCCCTTGACAGATACAGCTATGTTTCCTACACAGCATAACAAACCTCACGAACAGTGTCTCACTGTGTCTGGTTAGACTGACATCTTTTAGCTTACTGCAGAGTTCCAACTGAAGCCTGGCATAAACCTTCTACTTTCTTTTGATGTGCTGGGCTGTGCTTTAGACTCTTCTGAGCATAGAGCAAGAACAAGGATTTGCTGCTCAAAATCCAAGGCTGAAATTCCTGAAACAGCCTTTAGAGGACAGTGAAGAATTGCAAATGAAACATTTTCAGGTCTGGTCTCAGTTTTGGAACTTAGGGTAGTTTTGTTGTTGTTGTTGATGTTCTTTCTTTTAATATGGGTTATGAGTTATGATTTAAAATGCAGCCTAGGTGTTGTTTCTGTATTTAAAATGCAGACTAGGTGTGACTACTATATTAATATGTGCTGGTTTATGCGTTACGGCTTTCTAAATCAATGCTGCATTTTTATTTATATTGTAGTGTTTTCTACTGTGCAAATTCCAGTCTCCACCATAATATCCATATCTCTGTTGTCTTTCACTTTGCTAAGCTGCAATTCATACTGAGCAAACTGCTGAGCCATCAAAGGGATTTGAGTGTCTCATGCCTAGATCTAATGGAAAAGAGAACAGAGTGCTCTGACAAGAAAATATTGGTGCTGCTGTCAGTCCATAATGATCCTGGGCTGTGACATGGGGACTTTAAGTCCATGAGAAATTTACTTTTTGGGTCCAAATACTGCACTTCACACTCCATTGGAAAATTTGGGCAAAGTGTGTAGAGTTGTATCTAAATTGTAGCCTGGTTTTGAACCAAATTAATTGAGTCTGGAGCGGGGTTGCCAGCACCAGCTGCAGATACTTTGCTGCTTTGGGATGCTATTTGCTGCCACTGGCATAATCTACGTCTAATAATGTAATATTGAAATACTATGTGGTTCAGTGCTAGTCTGGCCTGCATCATATGTATGACACCAAAATAAACGTTGAGGTTGCCTGTTCGCTTGTGTTAGACCTTGAGCAGTCTCCCAGATATGATGGGGTAGCCCTGGGAGGGCCGGGGCAGTGGCCCAGGGCCAGTTTCCCTGCAGCGTAGGAGCCTTCAGACACACAGTCCCATCTGGACAAGGGCATGGTCTGTTTTAGGCTGACCTGTTCACACTGGAGATCCTGAAGTTTGTAGGCAGGAGTTTGACAATAGTTTTATGTGAGGTAAAGGCATGGCCACCTCCTCCAGCTGCTCTGGTCCAGAATCGCTTCCGCCTGACTTGCTTATGCTCAGCCTGATGCCCAGAGACCTACGCTATCTGCCCAGGCTGGGAGACATGGCCAGTGCTTACCCTTTCGCAGGCTCAGCTTGTAGCAGTGCTGAGTAGGTATCTCAGAGACATCCATACCCAGAGAAAGGACACTGACATGATGCTGACAGGCTGCCTCAGCCAAGGGCTGCCTTCAAAGGGACTCACATAAACACAGACAGCTGAGACACAACACCAGGCACGAGGGCTATGACCTGCAGTCTTGCTGCAGACATCGATTTAGAGCCCTAAGCTGGCCTCACTCACCACAGCACCATCTACAGCCGATGTGGGAACACACACCATTCCTGACCCCAGTGGCTAGGATGGGAAGACCACAATCCATTCAGCATCAGGCAACGGTCTGCAGGCCTGCACCATAGGCCTGACTCCAGTAGCTGTCAGCAGCCTCACTGTCACACACACAGGGCCCACCAACGACTGGCACTTTTTTTTTAATGCTTTAATAAACGATGTTAAAAAAATAAAATGAGCTTTATTATTTATATATATTATTTATATATTATATTATATATATATATATAATATATATGTAATATATATATTATATATTATTGATACGAAGTTGGGAGGATTGGCTGACACACCTGAAGGCTGTGCTGCCATTCAGCGAGACCTGGACAGGCTGGAGAGCTGGGCAGTAAGAAACCGGATGAGATTCAACAAAAGCAAGTGTAGGGTCTTACACCTAGGGAGGAATAATTGCATACCCCAGTTCAGGCTGGGGGATGAGCTGCTGGAGAGGAGCTCTGCAGAGAGGGAGAGGGACCTGGGCGTCCTGGTGGACGATAGGTTGGCCATGAGCCAGCAGTGTGCCCTCGTGGCCAAAAAGGCCAATGGCATTCTGGGGTGCATTAAGAAGAGCATGTCCAGCAGGTCGAGGGAGGTGATCCTCCCCCTCTGCTCTGCCCTGGTAAGGCCTCATCTGGAGTACTGTGTCCAGTTCTGGGCTCCCCAGTACAAAAAAGACAGGGATCTCTTGGAAAGAGTCCAGCGGAGGGCCACAGAGATGGTGAAGGGCCTGGAGCATCTCCCCTGTGAAGAAAGGCTAAGTGAACTGGGTCTGTGTAGCCTTGAGAAAAGACGACTGAGAGGGGACCTGATCCAGGTTTATAAATATCTGAGGTGTGGCGGCCATAGTGGTGAGGCCAGTCTCTTTTCAGTGGTACGTGGAGACAGGACGAGGGGAAACGGACATAAGCTACAGCATAGGAAGTTTCGCACGAATGTGCGTAAGAACTTCTTCACGGTGAGGTGACGGAGCACTGGAACAGGCTGCCCAGGGAGGTTGTGGAGTCTCCTTCTCTGGAGATATTCAAGTCTCGCCTGGACGCCTACCTGTGCGACCTGGTGTAGGGAACCTGCTTTGGCAGGCGGGTTGGTCTCGATGATCTCTAGAGGTCCCTTCCAACCCCTACAATTCTGTGATTCTGTGATTCTGTGATACCTATATTATATGTCTTATGAGGGTTGCTCCAGAAGTAATGCCCCCTATTTTACATATTGCCCCAAAATATCAGAGGTAGACGGTGGTGGCATGGCAGTGGAAGCTGAACCTTCTAACCAATATCCATTACACGTTGTTACTAAGCAACAGATGGCAGTAGTGGGGCAGTGTGACATGATGGTGTCTGACATGAAACTGTGTATGAAGCTCCCCAGGGAGTCCCCAGTGATGACAACTCTTCTTGTTTTCCTAATTGACGCTGTAGCAATACAGGGAACAGTCTGACTTGCCACAGGCAACCTCTTCAGTGTGGATGGACCCACATCCACGTCCCTCTGTCCCTCCAGCTCGAGCTTCATACATGTTATGTAAGGGTACGTGGGAGGGGGAACAGGCTGAGAGGCAGTCTGCTTGCTGCCCTGAACTGGGACTTGTTTCCATCCCTGTCTGTGAGGTCATAGAATCCTAGAATCACAAGGTTGGAAAGGACCTACAAGATCATCTAGTCCAACCATTCTCCCATTACCCTTGCTACTACAAGCACTAAACCGTATCTCGCAGCTCCTCATCCAGACATCTCTTGAACAGTGCCAGGGACGGCTACTCCACCACCTCCGTGGGCAGGCCATTCCAGTGCCTGACCACTCTCTGAGAGAAAAAGTTCTTCCTCATGTCTAATCTAAACCTCCTCTGGTACAACTTGTGGCCATTTCCTCGGGTCCTGTTTGTTGCCTGGGAAAAGAGGCCAAACCCCTCATCACAATCTCCCTTCACGAAGTTGTAGAGTGCAGTGAGGTCTCCCCTGAGCCTCCTCTTCTCCAGACTAAACAATCCCAGCTCCTTCAGTCGCTCCTCATAAGACTTGTGTTCCAGACCCCTCACCAGTTTCATTGCCCTTCTCTGGACATGTTCCAGGACTTCGATGTCTTTCTTGTAGTGAGGGGCCCAAAACTGAACACAATACTGGAGGTGTGGCCTCACCAGTGCTGAGTACAGGGGGATGATTACCTCCCTGCTCCTGCTGGCCACACTATTTCTAATGCAGGCCGGGATGCCGTTGGCCCTCTTGGCCACCTGGGCACACAGTCGACCCCCTCCCATCTAACTGTTAGAGGGTAGATGGTCCACTGCTATTTGTACAGCGATCCCCGGTGCCTGTCCTGCAGGGATGGCAGGGATGGTGTGACTCCACTCCCTCTCACAATTCCGGATGCTTCTCAACCGCTCCACTTCCCCCTTTTATCTGGGCCATCAGGCTGATCAGATCATCCACTTGCTCACAGCATGCACAGGTGGTATCCCTGCTGCCCTCCTGTAGCAGTGACAGGCTCAAGCACAACCAGAACCACTCCATGAGCATACATGCTGTCTGTGTCACCATGTTCATTTTCGCAACAGCTTACTGCTGTGTGAAACCAAGGCAGTGTTTAGGTGCTGCAAAAGAGCCAGCACTCCTCCCTCCTCCCACCCACATCAGAGCCGCCACCCTGTGGGGTGGAGGGCTGGGGGTGCTGTCGTTATCTCTCTCGGCTTCTTAGTCCTCCTTTGTTGTTTTTTTTGTCGCAATTCGGACCCTCTAAGAACAGTCCCTCGGCGTAACTCTCCACTGCTAAGCTAATCTACTCCAGATCTGCCCTGAAATGGCGGTTTCTTGATCTAGAAGGAGCCCTTTTGATGTGCAGCTTATCATAGAATCATAGATTGTTTTGGGTTGGAAGGGACCTTTAATGTCACCTTGTTTCCCATTTCCTCCACCTCCTCTAGACCAGGTTGCTCACAGCCCCATCCAGCCTGGCCTTGAATGCTCCAGTGAGAGGGCATCCACAACCCTGCTGGGCAACCTGTTCCAGTGTCTCACCACCCTCACAGTAAAGAATTTCTTCCTAACATCTAGTCTAAATCTACTCCCTTCCAGTTTAAAACCATTTCCTCTCATCCTGTCTCTACGTGCCCTTATAAAAAGTCCCTCTCCTATTTTCCTGTAGGCCGCTTCAGGTACTGGAAGGCCACTATAAGGTGCCCCCAGAGCCTTCTTCAGGCTGAAGAGCTCCAGCTCTTTCAGCCTGTCCTCACAGCGAAGGTGCTCCAGCCCTCTGATCATCTCTACGGTCCTCCTGTTGGGATCCTTCAAACTAAATATTTCCTGTATTTGGGTGATTATTGCGATTGAGAAAGGAAAAGAAGTAAAAAGAATGGTCAGATATACAGAAGAAACACTATTGTAACAGTATTTTGCTTTTTTAAAGGCATGAAATTTATGCCAAAACCAATAGAGTTTGACATGGCCATTCATAAAATACGTAAAAGAATAGTAACAGTGGTATACGAACGACACTGACAAGACAGACGCTTCTTGAAATACTTCAGAACTTGTAGAAGTAAAATGGAAAAAAAAAAAATAAACTTCTCTTTGCTCCCAGTCATTCTTTCTGTAGCAGCAGGGATGCTGCTTCTATGTGACAGAAAGAAGCCCCTCGTTACAGAATACTTTATTCATGTAAACTTCCTAAAATTAAAGGGATAGAGGGTAAAAGGGTAAAATTGAAGAAAAAAAATTCTCTGCCTTAGCAAACAGGGAATTACAGCAATTCTTGCCTACTAAAGCCTACTACTAGCAAGACATATATTTTTTTTTTCATCAAGGCTTCAGAAGATCAAAGTTGAAATAATACACTCCAAGTCACCAAGTCATTTTTCACAATTTTCAACTATTTTTTTCCAAGATTTACTGATGCATGTTAGCCACCTATATCATATAATTTGTCAATGGCTTTTTTTGTTGTTGCATCTGAAGAAATTTGTTAAAATAGATCCCAGATCCAGATCCACTTCCAAAATGGGAAGAACTGAGTTTACAAAACAGAATTAAAACTCCCAATTGCAGACACTGTCTCTGCTCACTCATCAGTCTCTAGGTAGAGATGTCATTTTAATATGACATGCTATCTGTAGTGCAGGTGGTTGTTAGAATGCCCTTGGGGACATTTTGCTAATGTCATCAGAAGTCACAATTTAGTCCTGCCTCGGAATATAATTTGTAGCTTACTTTAATTATGTCATCCAGTGGTTATTTATTTCCATCTGTGTTAGATTTGGGAGAAATTTGTGCTTTCCCAATAGACTGGGTATTAGACACTGGTTTAAAGGATACTAGAAAAAGCAGTTTCTTTTGCACAAATAAGCAGTGTCTTTTGAGGCCACACATCGAGTACTGTGTTCAGTTTTGGGCCCCTCACTACAAGAAAGACATTGAGGCCCTAAAGTGTGTCCAGAGAAGGGCAACGAAACTGGTGAGGGGTCTGGAGCACAAGTCTTACAAGGAGTGTCTGAGAGAGCTGGGACTGTTCACTCTGGAGAAGAGGAGGCTGAGGGGTGACCTTATCACTCTCTACAAATACCTGAAGCGAGGTTGTGTTGAGGTGGGAATCAGACTCTTCTCCCATGCAACTAGCAATAGGACTAAAGGGAATGGCATCAAGTTGTGCCGGGGGAGATTCAGGTTGGACATTAGGAAATAATTCTTCTTAGAGAGAGAGGTCAGGCACTGGAACGGACTGGCCAGGGAGGTGGGAACTGTCCCTAGAGGTGTTCAAGAAACATTTAGACGTTGCACTGAGGGACGTCATTAATATATAATAGTGGGAAATATTGGTGATAGGTGGACAGTTGGACTGGATGATCTTAGAGGTCTTTTCCAACCTTGGTGATACTATTATTCTATAATTCTATGATTCTATGTTTCCAAGTAATATTTTGATATTTAACTCGTATTTAAAATTATTATTGCAAAAAATGGAAATGATGGTCCATGGTTCTGAGAGCACTCTCTGTCCTGGTGTCTTTTAAACTTTTGCCACTTAAGATCTCTCTCAATGACTCTCCCCCCAGAAATGAGAGTAAGTTTTATAAGGGCACGTGGTGCTTGAAGTGTGCTTCCCTGATGTAAATTTCAGCAGTGCTAAAGATCAGCAAAGCAGCTACAACCAAACCAACTGCCTGCAATAGGAGAAGAAAGGGCAAGCTACCCCTTCTGTTCTATTTCTCCCTGACTGACTTGAGAAGAATGATCTACCCTCTGGTCTTCTGGGCATTTTAAAGAGCAGGGAGAGTTCCTTCTCCAATGCCTATCATCAGCCCCTGCTCCCCAGGCAGAGGGAGAAAACGGATGCCAGAAGCTTCTTCTCTCTCTGTCTTTTCCTAAATAAAAACAAACAGATCACTTCAGTGCTAGTAGCAGCAGCACTCAAATAGCATAATAAAACACTGATTTATGAGTTTTAGCTTCAATACAACAACCCAGGAGAAGTTTTTCTAAGGGAGAGTGTGGAGCTCTAACAACTTCTGCTCCTCATCATCTCTTACCAGTATGGTGTCCTACCTCATTTCAGGTTTTCTGCTGTGGTATCCAAACTAAGTGATCACCAGAGGCACTATCTGGTCAACGTGGAAAGCAGTTACTTTCATTGGTAATTCCCCCCACCTCCAACTAAAATGTTGAGGTTATTCACTTTCATTCTCTTTCTAAGATCTTTCTGCTTGATATATTCCTTACTTTTTACTAGACAAGATATGTATTTCCCAGGGTCATCTACTCAAGACTGCTTGCAGATCAACATTTAAAATAATGAATGGACTGAGTCAGTGAAATTCAGTTTTCTCTTCCCGTCTATGTCTACAAAGTGCACTGTTGTATAGTTAAACTGAGTCTTACCTAGCACAAGAGAGGTATCAATTTGGGTTTTTGGTCTTGTATTGCTTCATTGAGGAAACTAATCCTCATGATGTCTTAAACATTTGCTTTAGGCCTTACAGTTGGGTTTTATTCAGCTGAAAGAAAATATTTTTCTATCACTCCATGACCTCAGCTACAGAAATAGTAGGGCAGACTTTGTCATAATTTTGTTGCTGTTGAGTTGTTATATATATACAACAAATACAAAGGAAATCTCCAGTTAGGCAAGATGTGAGAATTCACAGTGAGACACTGCACAAAACTAATGGTCTATTTGCCACAACAATTTTGAAATCCAACAGTGCAAATCTGGTTTCATAGTTTATCAAACAGACCCTAAGAAAACACTAAAAATAAAACTTATAAATGGTTCTAGATAAGCAGTTTTTTCCAGCTGAAATATATTACACAGCACAAAGAAAGTTAAGTGCAGTAATGCTCCTTATAATAGTAATAATGCAGTAAAAATTCTCTCAGTAATTATTCTCTTATACAGTACATCTTCACTGGAAAACCTGGAATTTTTAATTTGTAGCTAGTAGATTATGGAAAAATGGGCAGGAATTGTATGTATTTTTTTAACTGAGAGAATTCCAATGGAAATACTGCTTATACTGGAAGTCTCCCTCCACTGCTTTGGAATATCTTTGTTTATACTCCTTTATTGTTTTCTTTTCCTAGAGATCCATTCTGAAACTGAGTTTTGGATGCCAAAGGAACAAGGTGTGTTGGTTATAAACGACATGGTATCAGCTGCAGAGGTGCCCTCTGTGAGAAGAGACCAGGGCCTGCCCTGTGATGAATGCAGCCATTTCCATTTCACTGGCCACAGCTGAGCACAACAACACTTGATGATAACATATTTTAAAAACAGCAAAAAACACTGAACAGGCAGAAGTCTGGGGGGAGAGGGAGGAGGAATAGTGGTAAACAAGAGTGCAAATAACAGAGAAGGAAAAGAAAAAAGACCACAAGTAGTCACACTGTAGCCCATGGAGGACCCCACATCAGAGCAATTGGATATTCCTGTGGTCAATGAAGAGTCCACATCAGAACCCCTGCTTTGTGGGAGGAAAAGACCAGCAAAGAGAGAAGTGTTGTGTACTGACCATAACCTGCCTTGCTGGAAGGACTGACTGTATCCACAGTGATAACAAGGAGGAGAGGATAGGTGTCTGAAGAGAAGGAGTGAGTTTGGGAAAAGGGAAAGTATTGTTTTAATGCTTATATTTTTTCTCCCCGCTACACAAATCAGTAATTTTTTATTTTTTTTTAATTTCAAGTAAATGAACTTTCCCCAACTCAAGTCAGAATACCCAAATATGAGTTGACATATAAAGGAACAAGAAAGCAGGAAAGAAAAGATATGAAAAGAAGAAGTGAATTAATAGGGGAGTGGAAAGGCAGGGGGTGGGCTTCTTACTGTGATCTCTGGCGTTGCAAAACGAGAGCACTGCTATGTGGAAGGAACGGAAGTTGTACCTAACTAGATAGGAAAAGAAAGTTATTTCCTTATTTAAAAGTCCAAAATTGACCTAGTAGTCAAGTGATCAGAAGTAAAGGCTAACAAGAAGAGATCAGACATTCTGAGCCTCTTGAGGCTCAGGGCAGTGGCTGATGTTTCCAAAATTGTGGGAGAAATGGCTGAGCTGAATGCAAAGTTGTCACTCCTGAAGTCCCATGGTAAAGGAAGATGGAGGCACTTGGGAAAAGGAATAAAAGACTGATTAAATGCAGATTGGGGAGGGTGCTCCTTTTCACAGCAGATAGCTGGTAATTTCAGCAGATTGAAAAAAATGCTTAGGAGAATTAATGCAAACTAAATACATGATCATCCTCTGGAGGAGTGGGAGCCCAAGGGGAAGAGCAGGGAAAGGAGAGTTTTGCATACTCTCTTGGCACAGTATTTGCTTTGTCATTGGTAGGGATGAAGCAGTGCTTGGATAGACTGTCACATCAATCCTGAGTGGCTTTGAGTGGTCTTACATGATTACAAGGATGGAAGAAGAGAAACTTGTCCTTTAGGTTGATAATGGCATAGGAATATATACCTTCAGGCTGATTATAGAAATTTGTCAGCTATGGTGTAATTAGCCATTAGAGTAGCTCAGTCACAGATAAGCCTTCCAGTGGGAGCAGTGGGGAGAAATGGCATTCGTTGCTCTAAGGGTCACGCTCAGGACACTGTTGGAAGAAAGTCCTTCAATATGGCATCGCCAATAGACTGGACCTGTAAGCTCTCTCAAGGTCTTTGTTCCTGTAAGCTCCCAATCTAGATGATAAAAGGTCTCCTTTTGGGAAGTGGCTTTGAGCCCAGACCTACACTCCAGAGCCAGAAATGCACATGTAGAGATGAAACTATTAAATGCAACAACAAATTTAAGTCATTAGCAAAGCCTGGCAAGTCTCCCTTGAATGTTGGAATTGCAGCACTATGAATCAGTGCTTATTAAAGGCGCTGTTCCTCACTGTTTATTAGGAAAGCCTTTAGCACCTGACATAGGAGAAAGGTATTCATGAAGACAGCAATGACCTTCCTTCTCTTTGACTTTCTCTGTAACTACTTGCATAGGCTTTAAGAATAAGAGGGAATTTGGCTGCATCTCACTGAATCAGGTCATTAAAAGAGTTATAACTGCCATAGCCATAAAAGCAGTTCTAGAGACAATCTAAAGAGAAGCTCCACAGTGCATGACTTTGCAGTAATTTGGAAATTCCTCTGTTGCTTCGGAAATCAAGAAAATTTTGCAGTTCTAGAATTTTCAATCATTCAGAGACACTGGCAAAGTGAAAGTCTCCTGTCACTATTGAGACAAATTACACAAGAACGTCAAACATTGTGAATTATCAGTAATGCAGGATCTCCTCTTCTAATACACAGAATTACATGATTCCTTCCTTCCAGTTGGAGATGGCAAGAGAAGCACAAGGGCCTCAAATCATAATACAAAAAATTCAGTCTAAGAGCCTCTGGGGCAGTCTCTGGTTTGTATTGGCTGGGGAGCGAGGGCACCTGTGGCAGGTGTGCCCTGGTAGAAGAACTTCTAAGCCTGCTGACAGCTTCAGAAGGAGGTGGGCAGGCTGAGGAGTATCAGAGAATCAGAGAAGGAGTTAATCTGGTGGAATGCATCAGCCAGACACAGCGCAAGAAACAAAGAATCCCCAACCCTCTAGCCACCATGTAGAAGAAAGGGACGGAGGGGTCACCTAGGGCTAGTCAGCTTGTCCCCTGTATCACAACCAACTGGCATCAAGAAAAGAAGGGTTGTGGTCATTGTTGATCCCCTTCTGAGGGAAATGAAAGACTCAGTATGCTGACCAGACCTGACCCATAAGAAAGTCTGCTGTCTCCCTGGAGGCCAGGTAAGAGACATAACCAGGAAACTCACTTGCCTGGCATGGATCTTTGGTTAATATCTACTGTTACTTTTTTCATGTAAATGGTCATGAAGCAGCAAAAAGAAGTCCAGGAGAAACCAAAGTAGACTTCAGGGCCTTGGGGCAATTGGTTAACGAACAGGGGCGCAGGTAGTGTTTTCCTCTATCCTCCCAGTTGCAGGGAACAATACTGAAAGGAACAGGCAGGCCCAACTGATCAGGATGTGGCTCTGAGGCTGGTGTCACAGGCAGAATTTTGAGTTCCTTGATCATGGAATGGTCTGCAAAACACCAGGCCTGTGGGAGACAGATGGGATGCACCTTTCTCAGAGGAGAGAAACGATTATTGTGCAGGAGTTAGCAGGACTGACTGGTAGAACTTTAAAGCACATTCAAAGGGGGAAAGGCATAAAACCAGGCCTGCAAGTAATAAGCTATGGGACATCCCATACAAACTCAGCATCAGAAAGGAATGAAGAGAAGACCAGAACTTTTGAAACACTACAAAATCCCAAACCCATAAGCAGCTCTCACAAGTACCTGTTATCCACTGCTGTTGATCAGGAACAAAAACTTATCAGAATGACAGTGCCTGCCTCGCAACTGTTTTGCAGTAGAGCAGAATTTTGCAGTGTTATTTGATCATTTTAGTATTAGACATTTTGGATCATAAGACCTTCACATTTGTCATTTCAGCTTGTGTGACTGTGGCTTGGTTCTGCAAGTGCTAAAAGCCTGGTTCTATTTTGTAATCATGCTAATAAAAGTATTTCTCCCATTAGGCTTGGGTACTTGCTGATGTTAGGACTGGATGCGTATTAACAACATCTTACATAGCAGTAAGAAATAGATCTAACAAAATCTCTCTTTTCCTCTCCAAAATATTCAAATGTGGCTACAATGAAACAAGTTATTAATAATTACACTGATTCCTATCTACATATTTGAATCTGCCAACACACAGCCACACTGCATATATGAGAATAAATATTTGGGGCCTTCAATCTACCTCCTGAAACACTTGTGCAAGAGAAACACCAGCAAGTACAATGACCATAAAATTATTTATGTGTGCCTATAGCAGAACACCAAGTTTTTAAAAACTGACAGAGTTGATGTGGCAATAACAGCAGTACACTGAAGGTGCCTACAATGAACAAGGATCTCCCAGAAGGAGTCCAGTGGGGGGTACAGTGGCCTGGAGCCCCTCCCATGTGAGGAAAGGCTGAGAGACCTGGGACTCTTCAGTCTAGAAAAGAAAAGGCTTCATATAACTGTTTACAGATATCTAAAGGAGTCAAGTTGATGTAGGCAGACTCTTTTTGGTGGTGAGGAACAATAGAACAAGGGGCAATGTGCACAATGGAACACAAGAATTTCCATCCTGGCATGAGAGAAAACTTAATTCATTTGTGGGTGGCAGAGCACTGGAGCAGGCTGCTGAGGAAAGGCTGTGGAGTCTCCTTCTCTGGAGATACTCACAATCTCCCTAGACACTTTCCTGTGCAACCAAATCAAGGGAAGGGGCGTGGTGTCACTCAATCAACCCTGGAACTGGAGCAAACAAGGATTCCAGAAGTGCCATAACTGAAGCCAATACATAGAGGCACATAGGAGTCTAGTGAGCAAAAGGCTCCTTGGTGTTTAGCTACCTGCAGATTTAAACCACATGAAAGGCATGCTCCAGCTCACCAGGAGTGGCATGAGCCCATATTGGTTGGTTCAATCCAAATGCTGTAATGGATAGAATTGGATAGTATTTCTATAGCTCGAAAAGCAAATGGTATCCTGGGCTCCATCAGAAGAGGGGTGGCCAGCAGAGACAGGGAAATGATTGTCCCCCTCTACTTTGCTCTTGTGAGGCCCCATCTGGAGTACTGTGTCCAGTTCTGGAGACCCCAGTACAAGAAAGACAGAGAGCTGTTGGAGAGGGTCCAGAGGAGAGCCACAAAGATGATGAGGGGACTGGAGCACCTCCCCTATGAAGACAGGCTGAGGGAGCTGGGCTTGTTCAGCCTGGAGAAAAGAAGTCTGCAGGGTGACCTAATTGCAGCCTTTCAGTACCTAAAGGAAGCCTACAAACAGGAGGGGAATCAACTCTTTGAAAGGGCAGATAACTGCAGGACAAGGGGAAATGGTTTTAAGTTGAGGGAGGGAAGATTTAGGTTGGATGTCAGGGGGAAGTTCTTTTCAGAGAGTGTGGTGAGGTGCTGGAACAGGCTGTCCAGAGAGGTTGTGGATGCCCCGTCCCTGGAGGTGTTCAAGGCCAGATTGGATGGGGCCCTGGGCAGCCTGGTCCAGTATTAATATGGAGGTTGGCCCTGCATGTGGCAGGGAGGTTGGAGATTCATGATCCTTGAGGTTCCTTCCAACCCTGGCCATTCTGTGATTCTGTGATTCTGTGAATAACAACACTTGCAAAGGAACAGTTAGGGAAAGAAAAGTGTGCGCCGTGCTGGGAGCAGCACTAGGGATGGCCCAGAAGGAGAGGCACCTGATTAAACAAACAATGACATGGTTAAATCCTTGCAAGAACAATAATAAATCCCTGCAGAGCCAACCAACTCATCAACATACTACCACTCAGTGACTCCGCTGCTCTGTCTGTGACTGTTCTGTCCAATGCACTGAACCAATGGACTATTTTACTATTTTACAGAATTAGAGGAAAGAGAATAAGGTTCTCCTAAACGGACTGACTGCGATTTTGTTCCATATAGTGAACTGGGATTTACAAGCTCAGCCATAGTCATAGTCACATCCACATCAGCAGGTCTTAAACTCAGCATCATTTGATTAAATTTCTCATGAATTTTAGCTTTGAAACTAGAAGCACTGAGCCAAAAGTGTATTCAAAGTACACCAGGTAATGATAAATGTTTGTGGGAGGCTGACTCATTCCCACTCCAGAACTACAGTGGAACAACTTAGTTCACATCTCTCCAGCCGCCTATCATTTTCCACTCAGGTCAACCTGGAAAGACACGTGGAATGTGACCTACTGGAATTTGTAACAGTAGAAAACACTACAATAAAATTAAAAATACAACCTTGACTTAGAAAGCTACAATACATAAAACAGCACACATTAAGACTATAGTCCCACTCGGTCTGCACTTAGGCTGTGTAATTCTGCACAGGAAACATAGCTGTATTTGTCAGGGTTTGGGATTAGTGGGACTTCTGTTGTTTTGCATCCTGATTCAGTTCAGTCTATGGTGAGGCTTGAGATTCCTTCAATGTGTACAGCTGACTATGAATACTTTCCAGGAATGACTAAAACAACTGATCTTTTTTGTAACTTACTCCTTAATAAGGTGCTCAAGAAGTTCTTTGTAACTCAGAAAGGTTAAGCACATTTTTCTTGCATGATCAGAAGTGCTTTGTGAGGTCATAATGGGCCCCATGAAGACATTCAGGAACCCCATATTATGTCATACCAGGAGGTACCACTTGTGCCTCAAGCCTGCAAGGAGGCTGCTTGTGGATGAGAGGTAGCATGGGGCAACTACAGGAGACGAGTGCTCCCAACTGTCGCTTTTTGCTCTTCCTTCTCTTCCTGGTGACTCTGTGTCATGGGCAAGCGCAGTATGTCTCATGGGGAGCACTGAGTCCAGGTAGGTTGGGTACTGAGGGAAGCACCAGGGAGACAAACCCCTGAGGCTTCCCGGAAAGCAGCCTTGAATGGTGGGGAAACAACCAGGCTCTTACATCAGCTCTGTTCCCTGTGAGGTGATGGCTCTCCAGCTTCAAGAGACATCCCATCTTGGAGCACACAGGGACATCCTAGAGGGGAGAGCTCCTGTGATTCCAGCTCTGGGCACTGCAGCCTTCTGCTCTCCGGCTGCAGCACTTGCCTGACAAAATCCCAGCCTCTCAGCCGTGTCCTCAGCCCAGGGTCCCCGGCAGCAGATGGGGTGGTGCTGGGTCAGCTGTTCACTGACCGATGGGCTCTGCACCACCAGCAGTACAAAGGCACTCTTTTGTTCTCAGCTGCTCGCCGTGTAATTTTTGCTCCCTTGGGGAATGTCTCAGGCTCCCCAGTAAGCAGGTGCAGTTTGTCTGTCCAGCATGTCCTTGAGCCCTGGTGCCTGTGGTTCTGAGATTGCATCTGGGGAGCTGCCAGGTCCCAACCCACAGTTCTAGCACGCTTCTCTGAAGGTCCGAGCAGATCAGCTTGGCAGTGGAGGCTCAAGACGAAGGACCATTCTTAGAGGGCTCAAATTTCGGCCAAAAAAAAAAACGCGTCTAAGAAGCTCCGAGAAGCTGAGGGAGAGCGAGGCGGCCCTCCCTCCACCCCCAGCAGTGCGGCGGCTGTGACGCGAGTGGGTGGAGCGAGTTGTGTCGGCGGCACCCCTTCCCCGTGCGATTAAAGGCAGTGCCTAGCGAGCGCAGAGAGCCAGGAGCGCAGCAAACATGACCAGCAAACAGGGCGCGGCACGGCACAGCAGTTTGCATGGCAGTTCAAGCAGGCAGGGCAGTGCACCTTGTCATCTACAAGGGAGCTTAAAATGTCATTTAACAGGTCGTTGCTCTCACAACACGCCCAGGTGCAGCTGTGGTCTCCAGACGGCAGTGAGCTGTTGCTAAAAGGAATGTGGCAACTCAGACTGAAAGTATGTTATGTCCATGCTGCAGTTAAGGTCTCAGGCTGCAGAGAATGCTTGGCCCTGTCACTGCTACAGGAGGGCAGCAGGGATACCACCTGTGTGCAGTGTGTGCGAATGGATGATCTGCTCAGCTTGGTGCTAGAGCTAAAGAAGGAAGTAGAAAGGCTGAGGAGCATCCGGGATTGTGAGAGGGAAATAGACTGATGGCATCATTCTGTATCCCTATAAGAAGGGTGTGGGGAAGATGCTCTTCAGGCGGCAGGGGATCTACCCTGTCACAGTCAGATGGAAGGGGGTGACCTCAGAGACAGTGAGGGATGAAAACAAGTCCCTGTGTTTTCAGATTCCGATTCCAAGCAGCAGCTCCATATTTTCTAGATAGAAAGACTTCGCACAACTTCCTTATCTACTTGGTACAGAGACATATGCTGTCCCCATTACCTAAACAATCTGCAGGACTATCCATCAACAAACACTAGCAAGTTTAATAATATCGTTACAGCTGATAGCTATCCTGCTTTTCTTCTGATAGTTTGTGGCCAACACACTACAACTCTCATCAATTTATTGCATCTCCAACAACAGTCAGAGCAGGAATTGCAGCACTGTATCATTACACATACAGTCGTACATACTGCAATAACAAGAAGCAATTATTAGGAACAGTCTCTAGGTGAATATACCCCAGTTACTGCACTGTTGTCCCGAATGTGCATTGCTGGGAATGTTTCCCAGGGTGCACAGGACAACTGGCCCTGCCTGATCGAGGGGCATTCATCTACTTGCAAACATACCTTCATTCTGTTCACTTCCCTTCAGAGGTTCTGAAACCAGCTACTAGTTGGCTCTTGTAACAGAGCAATCAAGATAACAGAACCAAAGATGTCTATAAGTGCCTTTTCTCACATTTTTTTGTGTCTTGCTTGGGCAGGCCCTGTGTGAAATTGCAAAACGAGGGCATAGAATGATTCCGTTTTGTTCTCCATGTGGATCTGTGATAGATTTACCCCAAGGCATGCACTGTTTCTTTGGTTCTTTCGCCATATGATTACAAGGAATGGAAACTCTTGTGCATTTTTAGTGCTGGATTCATTTTTGTTTTCTATATCTATACATACCAGATTGCTGTAGTTGCCAATTCTGCCTATTTCTATCTAATTTAAAAATAATCCTGCTAGCAGATAGCCTGCTTGCGTACTCCTTAATAGTTGGGTACATATCCAGCAATCAAAGGAATTAGTTACATGAGCTAGCTTCATTAGTATTTGGAAATGCACATTACTTTTCCATGGTGGACAGCCAATAAAACAAATGTCTATGAGCAAAGTTACTTTATACATTATGTTTGCTTAATTAACTTTCAACAGCGAGGTGGTCCGTTCAGCTTTCTGTGTCAAAGATGCCTTCTTAATCTGAGAGTGATGAATCCAGGGTTCTTCTCCTTCTAATTTTGCAGCAGTGTAGAGGCTCGATAGAACTTGCATGAGTCCTTTCCACATCACAAAGACACAGAATCAGAAGGGTTGGAAGGGACCTCAAGAGGGTCCAACCCCCTGCTAAATGAGGTAATGGATACATTGGGGAATCTGGATTCAGAGAGACTTAGATTTATTTAAGACCACATGTTAATTTATCTGTTGCAAGACCTTACTGAGAGCAATTAAATAGTTTCTTATATCATTTTCCCTCTATATTCGCATCTCTTCTGGAAACCTAGGAGTCTGACACAGTTGTATAAGTGTATTAACAGAGAAAGGAACCAAGCCCACGGTAGCACAGCAATTGGTGGAAGACACAGTCCCCACTCACCACAAAATTGGGCTGCCAGGCTTCCCTGCCTCATCTGAGATGCTCTCTAGGTCATACTGGGTGTGCCTCATCCTATCACCAGGAGCCCCATACTATATCATGTTGTACCCAAGAGACGCCACTTGGTGCTTGTGGCTTCAAGAGTGCAAGGAGAGTGCTTGCAGGCTGTTGGTGAGGGGTCCCATGGGGCAACCATGGGGGTCAGCCACCATCAGTGGCTGCTTGCTCTTTCTTCTCCTCTTTCTGGTGGCCTCTTGCCATGGACAAGGACAGGCTGCCCAATGCAGACCAATGAATCTCGGTAGGTTGGGCTCTGCTGGAGGCACTGGCAGCAAACCCTTGAGGCTTCCTGGAAAGCAGCCTTGGATGGCAGGTTCACTGGGGAAACAACCAGGCTCGGACACAAACTCTGCTCCCCTGTGCCCCAAGTAGGGACTGGGATGTTGTCAGCAGAGCCGTTTGCTGGCCAGCGGGTTCTGCACCATGAGAAATGGAAATGCACTCTTTTGTCTTCATGCGCTCACCATGTTGTTTATATATGCTTTGAGGATGTCAGAGGCTCCCGGCAAACCTGACAGGCTTAGCACTGCAGGCAGTTCCCTGGAGGCAGCATATGGGGAGCCAGCTGAAGCAGGCTCGTGCGCACATTGAAAGAATCTGCACCCATGTGTGGATTCTGCCGGTGGATCACACAATCCATCTCCTGTCACTGCAGATCCCTTATGAAGAAGCATGTGGCAACAGGTCTTGACAGCTTTTCTGCTTTGTTCTCCATTCCAGATGAACGTGTTGGCAACATGTACGGAGCATATCCCATGGAAACTGATCCGGAACTTGGTGAATATCCCAGGGGTATGTTTTTCCTTGGAGATGTGTCTGATTCCCGTGTATGATTCACCCAGGCCTCTGCTTTGGACCTGGCAGAGTCTGGACCTATGTGTGGCTCTCACAACACTGCCAGGCTCTGCAGTCTCCTTACCTGGTAGCCAGGCACAGTATGGAAAGGAAACCTTTCTTTTGTTTGTTTATAGATTTACCTGTACGCCGCGTATCTGGGTTGCGCCATTTATATCAGCCTCAAGGCTACCCCAGGGGTGAGTGGTCCATCTTTGTTCATTTCAGAGTGTCAGCATGTGCTTTCAGCCTTGTCTTCCTGTGGAATATATCTTACAATGTTGCTTGCTGATGCTGGGGTGTGGAGAAGAGCAGAGTAGCGATCAGGAGAGCACAGAGATGTGCTCTGGGATTCTTCGCCCTGCACAGCTGTGCTTGCCAGCAGCCCCAGCCTTATGTCTCTTGAAGTGCTGATGGCAAAGACAGCAGCATTTGGGGCAGACTTTAGAGCTTCCTGGGGATCCTTTCTCCCAGCCAACCTGAACATGGTTTGTTTTGTGCAAATATGGTGCCTCTTTTGGCACCTGGTAGCCATTTGCCACATACTTGTGAGTGGAAGAGGGAGACAAGTGTCTGTGTTTGCTGCCATTGAAGGCTGGACAGATTAATTGCAATGAATGTCAGGAGCTGTTATCTTCTGCCTTTGTTTGCAGAGGTGGTTTCAGGTGCTGGCTCTGTAGCTTCTCGGTGGGTTCCTGATGTTGAGCCTTGGAGGAATCACATGGGTAAGTGGTGTGTCTAGGTTTCCTCAGAGAGATGCCAGGTGCATCTAGAAGGCCAGCCTGACCCATCTGCAGCTGTTGATTATGAAGATTACACCATCTGTAATGCAAATGTTCCTCCTCTGTGTTTACTTACAGCTGTTGAACCTAAGATTCCTATTGTACATTCTCAGATGGATCTTGGTTTTGAGCCTGAACAGTATCCCAGAGGTATGTTGTCTTTGTCTCTGTTCACCTTCTTGAGAGGAAGATACTATCAATTGTTGGGGAGATCTTCTGTGCGATGTGTGTTTACTGCCATGCAAAACTGAGGAGGTGCATTCATATCATACAACAGGAGCTGTTCTGTCCGCAGTGGCAGAGCGGGCCATAGAGGATGGCTGTCAGCTTACCTTGCAGAATCCTGCTTTGGGTCCTTGGAATTACAACATGTGCAATGCACGCATATTCATTACCTGACACACAGCTGGAGGTAGTGATTTCTCAGCCTCTCCCAAGTGGGCTTTTGCTCAGGAGAACTGTAAGAAATCCTTATCCAGTGCTAGTAAGACGTGAGAATGAGGGACAGTAATGGAGTGAATACTGTAATCACTCGCGCTTGTCCAAGACACTGTGATACCATCAGTAGTGCAGAACTCATGAGTGTGTTGCACTGTCTCGTGTTCTCCAGGTGCTGGTGCTGTGAGAACAGCAGAGGGTGTGGATCAGAAACGGGGAGAAAATCACTCTGCAGTTGCAGTGCTTGCCGTGCTGTTCTCTCTGGTTGTTCTGGCAGCTTTGGGTTACCTGGCAAAACATCTGCTGAAGAAGAGACGAGAGTGAGTTGTTTGTCCAGTAGTCTTTGCTAGATGGCTGCTCTGTGCCAGGAAGCATTTGCAGTGAGAGCTGTGGACAGCCCTCTGCTGGGATTTGTGTTGAGAAATTTCTTTGACATTTGTCTCTTAAGTCATACAAATTTTGAGTCTTGCCTAAAACCCCTTTCTTTTTGTTGCAGAGGTGCAATGCTAGGTGAAGCTGGCATTTGCGTAAGAAAGGAAGACCCATCTCGAGTAGAAAAACGACAGAACTTAGCGAGAATTACCATAGAAATTGAAGATCTTTCTGGGAAGTCAAACCCAAATCTGAAGGGTCTTCTCTCTCCACTCACTGACTTATTCTGTCAGTCCTCAGAGCGATTCATTCTGCCTGACTCTCGCAAGCAGTCAGAAATCGCTGATGAAAGCAAAAAGCCAATAGAGTCAGGAAAAGAGAGGAAAAGTACATGCACCTGTGGAAGAACAGTGAAACTGGGTGAAACATAGAACCCCCAGTGGACCAAGAATGTAGAGATCAGCACCGCTGGGGAGCTGTGTGCCACGGAAGAGAACGCACAGTGTCCATGAGAGAAATACATCAGACAAATGGGAAAGGGAGAGTCTCCTAACCGTGCTGCAGGCTCGGCAATGCAGAGCAATAAGGAATGTCCTTACATCACTACATCACTTTGTCTCTCCCTCCCGGAAATGACATGGGAAGGAGTGGAGCATTTGGGGAACTCTAGTTCTCCCTTAACAGCTTTCCCACTTCCATCAGTTCATTGCGTGATGTCCATACTTATGGACGACCAGGAGAGCATTCACCACTTATTCCATATCATGACATCATGCCCAAGTTGTACAACACAGGTATATGTATCTACATGATCAATAAACTATAATTAACATTATATACAGGTATGTGTACATATGTGCATATATACCTAAAAGTACTGACTGTTCTCTCCCAGCATCAAGTCTCCTTCAGATACACACTGAATGTCCATGTTTCTTTTTTTGCATTTCCCTCCAAGTGAACTCAGGACTGTGAGCAAAATCAGTCCCATGGGCGGGCTTGTTTTTGCCCAAGGCTGGGGTAACCCGAAAGGTTTTACGTCCCTCATACATTCTTTTGTACTACAAGGCCTCTATCCCCTGCTATGCTACGTAAGAGGCTGGATTGGGCAGGGCCATTTCGATTGGCAGATCCCAGAGTGTTGACTAAGGAGGTGAACTTGTACTGTAAGTTTATCCCAGTGCTTAATGTTCTGCCAACTATTGCTTTCAGCATAGTTTTTAGCACTCCAAAATATAATATGACTTTTCCAGAAGCTGGTGCATCATAGAGGAGATGACATATCCACTCAGTGCCATGCTCTTTGGCCCAGGTGTTTATGATGGTATTTTTAAAATGAGTTCCTTTATCTGAGTCCTTTTTGGGGTGCCACGTCACCATAACATTTGCTATTCAAGGATAGCATTTTGGGTGGAGGTATGGGTCACAGGATGTGTTTCCAGACATCAGATGTTTGCTTCCACCATTGTAAGCATACAGCGCTTTCCATGGCAGATTTGAGGCAGTGTGATAGAATCCACCTCCAGGCCTCCCCGTATTTATATTTCATCCATTATCCCCCATACCAAAGAGGCTTCATGGGCTTGGCTTACTTAATTGCAGCACAGGTTTCATGTTCACGGATAATCTGTGCAATGGTGTCCATTGTCAAGCCCACCCATTGATCCAGAGCCCACCCATATGTTGCACACCTTCCTTGATGGCTTCTGGTGTCATGAGGTCACTGAGTTAGAAATAGCTTTCTGTTATGTTGCTGGCGCAGATCTAGAGCATGAGACAGTCAACACACCTTGTGGACTGTTTCACATTTGAAAGCATTTCTTTGGAGCTGTTTGCTTTCAAACAGAAAGGCCCAGGAATGTTTCCTGGCTGAAGACTGGCAGGTGCACCACTACTGAAGATCACCGCCCCCTGACACCAAGGCAGTGTTGAATCAAGGAGTGGTTAAATGCTTTGCTTTGCTGTTACTAGGAAAAATTCTGCTTCAGAAAGCTTGCTTGATCATCTTTATCCCAAAAAGTGACAGAGGAGAGTCCTCAGCTTTCTTTAATCCAATAATGGGAGAGTCCACTGGCGCATAATGAAATGCTTTATATGGCTTCTTGGTGGAATGTTAGATGAAGCTGCCATTGACATGTGAAGCAAAGACCATGCTCAGCTAGAAGAATTACCATAGACATTGAAGATCTTTCATGCAAGTCAAACCCACATCTGAAGGCTCTTCCCAATGCCATGTTCTCAGCACTCTCTGCCTTATTTTTTCCATCCTCACAGCAGTTCTCTCTGTGTGACTTTCACAGGCAGAAAAAAATTGGTGAGCTCTTCTGCTTAGGTGCAAGCAAAGAGACTCCAAGTGTGAGAAAAGAGAGAAGTGTGTGCTTCTGTGGAAGTACAGAGAAATGGGCTGCACGAGATATCCACTAGCAGACCAGAACCAACCCCATGGCAGCATGACAAATGGCAGGAGACACTGTCCTCTTTCACCACCAGATCCATTGCCTAAATGAACATGTCTAAGCCAAACAGAAGGTTGCCCAGGAGCTGACAGAAGTTACTGATCTAGCTTTGGCCTGCTTGGTCTATGTTCCCACTCAGTCCTTGATTTTCCACACAGGAGCTTCCTGGTCAGTTTGGGCCATCTCTGAATTTATCTACAGACAAATGAGTTTTGTGCATCAGTTCCAACTGATGAACTTGAGAAACTTCAGAAAACCTCAGGATCTTCTGGAGACGAGGTTCAGGTGCACTGAGGAATGCCCAGCAACCCTCTGAGAAACTTGAGGATGCTTGTTGCTTTCAGGCAGGGATTAAGTTAAAGGAGCTCAGAAGGGTGTATCCAAGGAAATTCCAGAGGCTGCCACTGTGCTCTAGAGGCTCCTAAGAAGTGAGATAAGCCAGCCATTGACTAAGGGTGATGGGAGCCTCTGTTACAGGTGCTTTTTGCTGTGGGAGAGTCAGGTACCCTTTTAGCCATTGTTTGGGAGAGACCTTGATAAGCTGTGTCCATAGCCCAGTTCTGGCCTGGTTTATCAGCTGGGGAGGTTTGTCACCCACTGGAGGCCTAGCAAGGTCTACAGCAAGGAAGCACTGTAGGGCCATGAGCTCAACATAGATGCAAGACTACTGTGGTCAGAGACTCTACCAGGGGAGGAGCCTCACTAGACCTGCTGTTCATAAACTGCAGAGGCCTGGTGGGAGATGTGTTGGTTGGCAGCTGAATTGAACAGAAGCGACCACAGAATGGAAGAGTTCTTGATTCTTGGTGAAGTCGGGGGGGGAGGGACAGGAGGAGGACGGGCAGCAAAACTGCTTAATTGGTCATTCAGAGGGCAGACATGTAACTGTTCAGGACCCTGCTAGTGAAGGTCTATGAGACTGAAGAGACATATTTCTTTCTGGCTCAGACTCTGTGACAGTACTATACAGAACTGTAACATTGTGAGTTCTCCGTCTGTTTCTGGACACTCTCAACCTGGCAACAGCTCTTGGCCCAATTGGAGGGCACCGTGATATGGCATGAAAAGCATTGCTAACTCCACACCTGGCAGTGCTCACTCTGCCACATCCTCGACTACCCCAGAAGGAGGACAGACCCTCAGGACATCACAGGGCCCATAGTGGTGACTTTCTTTTCTTTCCTTTTTTTCCCCTCTCTCTCCTTTTCTTTTTCCCCTCTTGCTCTCTTGTCTTTTAATAAATCAAAGCACAGGCAGTAAATTAACCCACAAGCAATATGCAACTGGGTAGCATAGAAGAGGAGGAGCCTTTCCTCTCATCTTTCCCAGCACCAAACTAGCACAGGCTCAGGAGAGACTCAGTAGAATTGAGCCCCCAAGACAGATGAGATCTCTAAATAAAGAGAAATAGAACTATGATGAGGAGAAGGGGGAAATCAGCTGACAGTTACAATCAAAGATATCCTGTACTCAGCCCACAAGCTGGCTAAACTGCAGAAGTATAGCAGGAATGCTAAAGAGACAGAACTTGTGTGGGGAGTTTCCCTAATGGGAGGGGACTGCATACTTTTAATTGAGGAGAAGACAGAAGGTTATTGGGGCCTGGTGTTTTCCTAACTACTGGGAACTACCAAACCCCATGGATCCTGACTCAGAAGGCAGCTTACTAGGCAGGAGGTCTCAACCCTACGGAAAGAGGTGACTGGGTTACAATTCTGTTGGGGCTTGACCAACTGACTTGGGGTATTCAGAAAGCAGCCTGCTTACAATTAATGCATGAAAGAGCCTTAGTGTCAAGCCAGAAATTTCCAGTGACAATACTGGTTGACCCAGAGCGAGGTTGAATATCAGTTAAAACTTCTTTATAGAAAGGGTTGTTAAGCACTGGAATAGGCTCCCCAGGGAGGTGGTTGAGTAATCATCCTTGGGTGTGTTTAAAAACCAATTGGATGTGGTGCTCAGGAACATGATTTAGAAGAGGGTTGTTAGAGTTAGGGTAGTATGGTTAGGTTGAGGTTGGACTTGATGATCTTTAAGGTCTTTTCCAACCTGAGTGATTCTATGATTCTATGATTGTATGAATGGTCAAACCGATAAGGATTTACAAATGCTTGTTCACAACTGGGTGGGCAAACCGAGCAACACTCATCCTTTGTCTGCCTCCTCAGAGCAGATCCTACAAATCACAACTTTGTCAGTGCTAGCTTCCACTGTAGCCCCATTGGAAGAATTAGTTAATTTAGACCTAGGTACTGGAGTGCAAAACCCTTCTGCGAGCACAAGACTCGATGGACTCAAATGTACCTCAGCAAGTTTGCAGATGACATCAACCTGAGCAGTGCAGTTGATGCATTAGAATGAAAGGGAAGATATCCAGAAGGACTTGGACAGGCTGAAAAAGTGGGTCCATGAGAACCTAATGAGGTTCAACAAGGCCAAGTGCAGGGCACTGCACTTGGGTCAGGGCAATCCCAGGTGTTTATACAGACTGGGGGAAGATCTCCTTGAGAGCAGCCCTGCAGAGAAAGACTTGGAGGTCCTGATAGACAAGAAGCTGGACATGAGCCAGCAGTGTGCACTTGCAGCCTGGAAGGCCAAATGTGTTCTGGGCTGCATTAAAAAAGGGGTGGCCAGCAGGGAGAGGAAGGTGATTGTCCCCCTCTACTCTGCTCTTGTGAGGCCCTATCTGGAGTACTGCGTCCAGGTCTGAGACCCACAATACAACAAAGACACAGAACTCTTGGAAAGAGTTCAGAGGAGGGCCACTAAGATGATCAGAGAGCTGGAACGTCTCTCCTGTGAAGAAAAGTTGAGGAAACTGGGATTGTTTAACATGGAGGCTCCAGAGAGATCTCACTGTGTCCTTGTAGTACTTGAAGGAAGCATATAAACAGAAGGAGAAATGACTGCTTATGAGGGTGGATAGTGACAGGACAAGGGGGAATGGTTTTAAGTTAAGACGGGGGAGATTTAGGATAGATATTAGGAGGAAGGTTTTCACTTAGACAGCGGTGACGCACTGGAACAGGTTGCCCAGAGAGATTGTGGATGCCCCATCCCTGGAGGCATTCAAGGCCAGCCTGGATGTGGCCCTGGGCAGCCTGGTCCGGTATTTGGTCACCCTGCACATAGTAGGGGGGTTGAAACTAGATGATCTTTGAGGTCTTTTTCAACCCAGGCCATTCTGTGATTCTGTGATTCTAGAACAATTCAAAACTAATTGGGGTAACAGCTGCCTCTGAGACAGCTTAATCTTAAATGGTAGAAGACATCTGGACCACTTCTGCAGCTCCCAAGTGCCTGCAAGATGTGACATGGAGTGTCATTGCAACCTGGCTCAAATTAAACCACTACTGCTGCATATGCAGCTTACCAACACATGGTTCTAAAACCTTGGGCTTACAAGTTTTCCAGTCTCAAACAGATCCACTTTGCTTTCCCCAGTTCATACCACATCTCCTCTGTCATTTCAGCTGGTAATTCAGAATGCTTTTATATCTTCAGAATTTTCTTTTCAAGGATTTTAAAAGAACATTTTAAGTTATATCTCATCTGAAAAAAAAAAATTAAAAACTAAATGTTTATGCTTTCAAATAAATATTCATTATTTTATCAAGGACTTGCCTCAAGTCAAATAATTACAAAAATTATTCTCAGCGTAAGTTTTCTTTGGTAAATTACGCGATATTTAACATGGTTTTGTAACACTGGAATTGAAATGACTGCACTTTCATATAGTGTGATATTAGAGATCTTTTAGAGTGTCTGTGAATAAATTGAGGGCCCTGGAATAGTGAAAAAGAGTATATGCCAAAAACCTGAGTTTCCTGTTACAGAAATATCATGACAATACAGAAGCGAACTCTGACAACAGCAGAAATGTGTGGGAGGTATGGCATGAATCTCTTGTACAACTTGGAGACCCTTGTGACACAGAAGCAAATCCTAAAATATGATACCTAACAAAACTTCAAGGGCATGTGGCAGTTATTACCAGCTAGTTCAGTTAGAAGAGAAGCTGAGGGGACATCAAGGCACAGGAGATCTTGCCATTTGATGTCACTTGGGGCAAAGCATCACACTTGCACAGTTTCTGCTCTGTGTGACACCAGAATTAACTGTGTTTGGCCAATACAGTATCATTGACCAGAACAAATCCAGTTTATGAGATTATTGTATCATATTGTTCCTAGCATACTTCTTTAGCCTTCACAGTACTTTACGAGTGTGTGCCCATTTTGGAATTTCCCTCCATATGAATGGAGAACCTCTCCAGACAGAATGCCTGTGGTGGTTAAGTATCTGGACTAGTGCACGTAATGACTTTAAGTAATGCTGTGCTTTTTGTGGGGATGCTGGGAGTTGTTCCATTGAGTCACCAAAGATGATACTTTCACATACCTGTTCATTTGTTTTGTTTACACTTTAACCCCTGTTAAGTTCATGTTCACTTTTTTTTATCATCTTCTTGTCTTCATTTGCCCAGAAATGCTTTCCATTATGGCTTGCTCAAAATTTTCCTAGGGACACAATAAAGCCTGACCTGTGTGTAGTTTCTCAGGTCTTTCTTTTTGCTCTTTCGTAGGTGAATATATTATTAATTTTTGCCTACTTGTCTGGTACTCTCTGACCTGCATGATCTTTCATAGATGATGTCAGCCAAATTTTTATCTCTCTCAGCTGCATTACCTCAGGTCCCATAGACTTGTAAATACTGAGTTTGTAATTATGGTCCCTAGCTCAGCCCATCTTTACTGTTGGTAAGAATTATGTATCCACATATCCCATTCTTCTAAAATTTCTGATAAGTTGTGCTTTGTTTAAGTGAGCATTTCCTCGAATCTTTTTATCCAAATATAGCTTTTCATTTTTACTTTCATTTTATTCTGATTATGGTTATATATTTCACTTGTTAGAGAGGACTTCTCTACCATTTGACACAAGTACAATGCAGCTGCAAATAAAAATACTTTTTTTCCCATATAGACGTCATTAAAATATTTTTTGTAGGTGAATGAATCCAGGTTCTGCACCAACAGGACATGATATTTGAATTCAAACCACCAAAAAATCTCAGAGGAAATCCTAAATCGTTAAGTGAATAGATAGAATAAAAGCCAGTATTATTCATTGTTTGAAGCACTATTTGTTGCTCAAAGGTGAAATTCAGTGAAAAACAAAACAAAACACACAAAGTAGTGCATTCTGCCATGGGTGTGTGTGAGCTTTTGGTGCGCGTGGATGATTATATGGCTTCAGCGACACCGGCAGAAAGGCAGGGCATCAAGTACCGATAGCTGTGGAAGATGTGCCACCTGGTGGAAAAACAGCAGCAGCTCAGGGGGGTGACAGCTCTTCAGAGGCGGTGTGGAAAACCTTTTGAAGCTTTTTAAAATCTCGAGTTCTGACACGGAAGCAGGCAAAACACAAACCAGTGAACAGAGGAGGAGAAGAGGGAACACAGTCACTGATGTTGCCATGTGTAGCTCACAAAGAGAATGTGGTAAAAGCAGCAGTCTTCAGCTTTCAGGCCTCACTTGGGCAAAATTTCCCTTGAAGTCAGTGGAAATTCTGGCTGAATGAAAAACAGGACTGGTTCAACGTGAGTTTGGCCTCACTGTACCCTTGCAGAGTAACACATTGCATTCAGGAAGGATATGCAAGTTCCAGCACTAAACCAATGACAAAGCTGATTCTGAAATGGTTTTAATGATAGACAATCTGCATACCAATTGACTCATTTGCGTATACGAATGCTTGGAACAATACCAGAGAAATATGTAGAAAGTCTGTAATGCTCTATGACAATAGCTTCCAAGTACACTGACCTTTGGTAAATGAAACAAACAGAAAGTACAGTACTCTTTTGATGAGGCATTAATGAAAGATTAAGAACGGATACAGCTGCATCACACGAGCACTTTGTTAGATGTACTATTTTCCCTCCATGCCTTTTCCATAATTACAAAAGAAGCACTCTGCAAGGCAGTCAACAAGCATATGGTGTACATGCTTCTATTTCGCTGCAAGCAGGCTGTACAGAGCAGCACAACGTGGCCTGACCCCAGGGATGCAGGGGAGGCCAGCCCCAGAATGGGCAGTGCTGTAGCTGCGGGTGCTCCTGTGCTGTTCTCAGGGCATCCTACCTGAGACTGAGGGAGAAGTCAGGATGGCAAGGGGTCCTGCCCACCTCTGTAGGTAGGACACCAGAAATACATCCCAGCCAGCCGCATTGCTGTCATGCACTAAGGCAGGGTACACAGAGACACGAATACAAAACCTAGGGGAAAATAAAAAAACAGTAAGTGAATGGAAAGGACATGAACACTCATACAACTACTGTGTCATCAGGGCTGTGATGCTGCTTTTAACAGCTGCAGAGAGCTGGAGGGGTTTGTTGGCTGTACTGCAGCCTTACTATGTGCAAAGCAATCTTCTAATGTACAGCTGATCCGATCCATTTCAAAAGATTCCAGCTGTTTGAAGCAGTCCCCAAATCCTCACTGGGTGAGCAGTGACTATGTACATTTTTGTTCTTACCCCATTGCTATCCACCTCCAGAGCAGGGAGGCACGGTATGTATGTATGAAAAAATAAACCATGTGTTTTTTCCCTTTTTTATTTCATTATATTGTGTTTCTTGTAAGATTATTTGTAAAAAATGTGTTCTGTAAAATAGAAGCTGTTAATATACCCAGAGATTTTCTATTTTAATGAAATAACTTTAAAAAGTTCAGTTCAGACACAGCTGTTTTTTTTTCTTGACTCTTCCCACTGCCGTAGACCCAAGATAAGTACCATGGAGCCTGGGAAAAGATTGCCTTTTTTGTCTATGTTTCTTTCTTCTGCAAAAGCAAATTGTCCGGTTGGGTCCTGGGTATGGATCTGGAGTATACAATCCATGCTAAGAATAATTTATCTGACTTTTCAGCTCAGTATTTAGTGCTTCTGATTCCACCTCTTGTTCTTGTTTTTAAAAGAATACTAAGGGTTACACTAACATTTCCACGTTGCTGTACTAAAAGAGGATAAAACACAAGCTTTGAATGTCTCATAGTTCTGCTGTCTTTGAGGTCAAGCAAGTTAACTTGTCTCCTCTCCTGTCTGAAGAATCTTGAAAAAGATCGCTTGGATGGTGTGGTCAGCCTCTTGTTTTCATTTATTTTTAATGCAGGTTATTTCAGTGATCTTTTTTGGAACTAATCCCAGCTAGCAACAATGTTGGCACAGGTACATGCGACTGCAGCAAAGAGATGGGAACAAAAAAGTGTGTATCTTAAAAGTATATAATTTTAAAGTTAGTTTTGGTAGAATTGTAGAATCACAGAATGATTTGGGTTGAAAGGGGCCTTAAAGATCATCTAGTTCCAGCCCTCAGTCATGGACAGGGCTGCAACCCACTAGCTCAGGCTGCTTGGGGCCCCATCCAGCCTGGCCTTGAATGTCTCCAGGGATCCATAGCTTCTCTCGGCAGCCTGTGCCATTGTCTCATCTCTTTCATAATAATTTCTTTCTTTCTATTATCTAATCTAAATCTACTGTCTTATAGTTTAAAGACATTAGCCCTTCTCCTATCACTGCACATCCTAATGAAGAGCCTCTCTTCACATTTCCTGTATGCCCCATTTAGGCTGGAAAGCTCTTCTTCTCTAGTCTCAATAACCCCAGCTGCAGTGTGTGATGAATGGACTTGATGGCTTCTTAAAGCACCTTCCAGAGAAACACATACATTTTTAAAACAACTTTCTCCCAGTCCCTAGTTATTACACTAAATCCAAATTATTTAGTTATATGTTCAGTGCTTATCCTGGTAATTGAGAAAACCAGATGGTTGCAGTCAACATAAACTCATCCAGAGCTTCTAAGAATTTCAAGCTCTTGAATGTACATTTTCACCAAGTGTTGTAGGTTGAAGTGCTTTATCTTTATAACTACCTATCTAAATAATAGCATCAACAACAGTAATAATAATAATAATGAATAATAGTCTGTATCTACAAGTTTCTGGCAGACAAATCTTCTAGGAGGCAGTCTCAATTCTTAGATATTGTTATTCCTTGAGCTGTGTGCTGGGTGAAGTTATAAGAGGTAACTATTTTGGAGCTATCTCCTACTTTTTCAGGGTCTTGGGTTGGTTGGTTGGTTGGTTGGTTGGTCAGTTTTTTTTGATTCTTCACTTGCATTATCTGCTTTTCAATTCTAACACCATCTCTGTACAGATCCATAGTTCTGTACAAGAAAACAAAAATGCAAAATCAAAAGGCAGAAAGTATCTGTCATTTTTATGAAAAAGAGAAAAAAACTACCTGAGCTGTCTTTTCTGATCATTGTTTTCATTCCTGTAGAGCTGGTAAAAGTAGAATAGCATCAGGTCCAATTCCATTTTGCAGGCAACCAGATCATTTTAACTTCATTCATGAATCTGTCAAGCTTTCCACTTCCTTCCTTTCCTCCTTCCTTCCCTTCTTCCATCCTTCCCTCCTTCCTTCCTTCCCTCCTTCTTTCCCTCCTTCCTCTTTTTCCTACTTCACTCTTTCCCTCCCTCCTTTCCACCCTCCCTCTCCGAAGATATTTTGTCTAATAAGGTTTTTTAGCACATTAGCAGGTCTTTGGTCCAAAGAGGTGTGTAGGGTGCTATCAGAATAATACGGGATAATCCATCCCACAGAGAGTTTATAGTCTAAGAAAAATGACTACTATAAATAGTAGAAATGTAATTTTTGATCTTGACTCAGTGGTAGGATTAATTTAAAAATATCTTGTCACTGAATCCACTGGAAAACTAAAACTAGAGACTATATAATTGTATACATCCAGAATAAAGATTCTGCAGATTGCAAATTTGGGGAGTCAAACGAGGAGAAAGGTAAAAGTCATATAAATCTAACATATCTTAGCTTTATTAAGAGGAAATGTAGGATTAGTCACACCAATAGTGAAGACTGATCCTGAACATCCTTGGTCAGTGTAAAAATCCAGTATTTTACAAGGCAGTTTTTTAGAAGAGCATGCAGAAAATCTCAGAACACACTTTTTGCCTTAAAAATGGAAAATAAATCCTGACCACACATTTCGTATGTCTCACTAGCTGGAGTGCATAACTGAGAAAAAAAGAGAAAGTTTTCTGCAACACAGACTACCTTTGTTCTTTACAGATGCCTCCATCTGGGCTGTCTGTTGGAAATTGGTATCCTCCTTTTTTTTTTAAACAGCCTGCCTAATGAAAACTGGACTGAATTTCTTCCTCACTTTGAACCCTCTGAAATATATAAATTGCCATACTGGCTCAGCCCCAGTCTTGGTTTATTGCAGTGCTCTGTGCTTACATACTCCAAAGGAATCATGGAAATGCAGCAGATGATGGAATGTCATCCTGTGCACTAAAACAGATCCAGGATACTCAAACTATTCCTGAGAAATGTTTGTTTCTCCTATTCTTAGAGAGCTCCAGCAGTAGAAATGCTACAGTGCAGTGATTTACACCTTTCCAGTATTTTGCCATTGGATTATAACATTTATTGGCTTCAATCTCTGGAGCAAAATAATCTGCAGGGGTTCTCTTCCCTCACTTGGGGGATTTTCAAGCCAGCTGGGGATTTCCAAGTAATTCAAGCAGGATGACAGCCCTGAAGGTCAGTAAATTATAGCTGTTGAATGTCCAGACAAGAAGAGACAGTGAATTGCGTAGTTGGAGGTAAATGGAAAAGAGAAGGAGTGGAAGTGATTGATTACAATAGGTGGTGAACGGAGACTGCTGTGACTGAAACCAAAGGCTTTGGATTCCCACGTTTCTTTCTAAGCCGTCCCACACTTGTTTCAAGTCCAGTGATGAGAAGCAAACCAAAGCTGTATGGACGTGGATCTGGACATGCTCATGCATTTTGGTGAAAGTGAGTGTGCTACTGTTAGATGTAATTTATGATCCTCTAATTCATGTAGGAATTAGGAAGAAGGCTAGGAGAAAGTGTCTAATGTCACAGAGAGTAGAAGTTTGTTAAGGCTCAAACATTTTTTTCATAGAAAGCCTTATTAAAGATAACTTGCATTACCGATTGCTGATTTATTTAACTTTGAAAGTATATTTAGTTATATAAAGAGACATGCAATTTGGCAATAGACATTGCGTATAACATAATCACTTGTTTTAAAACACAAATGATGCTGACTATTATAATGTGAACTGTTTTCCAGATGAAAAGAATTAAAGGGATATAATTGGAGAAGTACGCAACAGTGGCTAATATGCTATTATTTGCAAAGAGATATTACAACTTATAATCTTCTTTCATGGGTTTATGTTGTTAGTGTTTAATCAGGCGAGTGAGTTTATTCAGGTGTTAAACCATTCTATTAGCTAGGAAAATTGCACTATTATTTACTGAGCTGCTTGTAATATATTGTTGGATTTTTTAGTTTCTGTTTCTCATCTTCGTGCCATTTATGTAATTGTCCTTTCTACTTTTGCCTTGTAGAAAGGCTTATGAAGTGTCACTAGGGCCATGTCAAATTTCAGAATGTTTTTTCAGATGTTCTGTGAATTAACCTTGTTTCCTATCTTTTTTTTACTGGAAGGCACCACAGGTACTAACTTCCATCTTTGATTTTTATCAGCTTTCCACTGATATCCCCAGTCATCTCTAGCACTCAGTAATGATGACAGTCAGAGAAGAACTGGTAAAGAAGTGTTTTCTCTAGAGCCCGGGTCATCAGGAAATTCATGATGATGAGGCTGGGCCAAGTCAAGCCAGGAGGTCAGCCCACAAGTCAGGGTCTAAGTATGTTCAGCAGCAGCGTGGTAGGGCAGAAGCTGGACTGTAGTGCAGACTGGGGAACGCATGGGGTTTCTAAATGTAGAACCTCAGTCTCATGCTTGAAGGTAAGTGGTGGGTTTACACAGCTCTCTGAGAACTGTGCTCTGTGCAGACATAGGAGAGGTCATCAGGCAGCTTGCAGCCCTGAGCAGTCTTCCCATCTCCTTGGAAGAAAGGTGGTGGGCTTATGGACCTGGTTCATCATCATGCATGTTCACATTTTAATTCCTAACACAAATAAGAGAACACACTCATTATTATTTACTAACATCCAATAATACAATTGAAAACATTAAGTTTTAAAAAAGATGTACGGATACACATTATAGAAGGGAAAGAACATGTTCCTCTCCATCATTCTAGTAAAGGAAGAAGGCCTGGCTGTAGTTTGATCATGTGTGGGTGGAATAGCTGGCAGAGCAATCTGGCTGTGGAGTTAATCTACTTTATGGTGTATTTTGAAGACAGTCCTGCATAGAGAAGTTCTGGGAAAGTTGTCAAGAAAGGGCAAGATTCAGCGTACTGTTACACACAGTTTTAATGACCTATAATCTTACAGGGGGATACTGGTAGATAAAGCATCTGCTACGGTACCCATAAAAATGCTGCAGTGTGCATTAGGTTAGTGAACATCTCTGACCTAGAGATCATCTCTGTCCTTGTTTTAGGTCTTCTCTTGTATAGGAAGGATGCATTTCATCCAAAGTGAAGCTATTAGTACTTAATTACCAGACACTACTCAGAAGACAGATAATTATTTTTCCTTCTAGTATTTCTTCTATTTCCTTCTAGAATTATTCAGCTTAGATGTTAGAAAAAATTTCTTCTTCAAAAGAGTGGTCAGGTACTGGAACAGGCTGCCCAGGGAGGTGGTTGAGTCACCATCTCTGGAGGTATTCAAGAAACATTTAGATGTTGTACTAAAGGACATGGTTTAGTGGGGAAATATTAGTGGTAGGTGGGTGGTTGGATTGGATGATATTGAAGGTCTTTTCCAACCTTGGTGATCCTTTGATTTTATGATTCTATACTTACTTACAGTTGGAAACAGCAGTTCCTCATTAGGAGTACATCCACTGCTGCTAGCAGGAAAATCAGAAGGGAAAATCCACAGGATATGAACAATAGAAAAAGCAGTCTGGATACAAGAGCACACAAACTGTCTGCACACATTATAGAAATGGGGATAGCCTTTTTCTATGAAAAAGAAAAGCAGTGCTATACGATATAGTTAACCTGACAACATAAAATTAGAGTATAAAATGATTACTAGACATTTAGCTCACTAAAATAAATTGGCAAACTGGATTAAAAGGACCAAGTGTAATGGAAGATGAGAAAAATCTTGATAGATTAAATATAGGTATATTCAGTCATATAGAATAAAATGAATTTTCATTTAAAAAAGGGAATTCTCAGTGAAGTCAGTGAAAAGACTCCTGTTGCTTTTGATCAAGTAAGAAATTCACTCAAAATTATTGAATATTTGTTAGGAACTCATGCAAATGTGAAATTTTAGGGCTTACTCTTGCAAAGTGTTGAAACACTTGTGAAGATTCAGTGAGTACATTGATGAACAGATCCTCTTGTTAACATTTTAAAACATGTTGCAGAGCATTTTTTCAGAGCTGGCTTAAAATCTTTGTTAAAATCATTCTTTCCAACAGAGAACAAAATTGTATTATTTCCTCAGTGGTCATGATTTCAGATCAGATGATTTTGTACAGATTAAAAAAAAAAAAAAAACAGCAGATGAGCAGGATCACATAGTTTGGGGATAGGGCTAGTAGGTTAAGTCAGGATATCCTAACACAGGGCCTTGGGTCATAGAATCATAGAATCAAAGAATATTCCAAATTGGAAGGGACCCATTGGAACTCCTGGCTTCACACAGGACCTCTCAAAAATAAGACCATAATGGTGTCTGCTTCTTTGTTTTGCCTGTGTGGCTCCTTTGAGAAGGGAGGTGATGAGACAAGAACTTTCCTTCCAAACTTGCTCACAAGGTGAAAAAGTCTAGTATGCTCCTTGTGAACATTTTTAGTAAATATGTTTAGATCATAATGCAGACAGTCGTCCAAGTCTATGGATGTTGGCTCTCGATTTTTATATGGAAAGGCAACAGAGACTTTGAAACAGGTAGGAAACTATTGGTAGAAGTTCAGCTAGTTGGCAAAGGAAGTGTTTCAGCAGAGTCAGATTATAACAGTCTTGAAAATGAACTCTTACGAATTTCAAACTTGTCTTTGCTGACAGCATCCCGTCCTCCACATGTACTTTACTAGGAACATCCACTGAAATGCAAACATTTCTAGAAACTACGGCATTATCCTTTATAAACTTTATGCTTCTTTGCTACACCTTATTTCTGTCAAATGTGATCCTAATTGTCTGATGTTTAATGCCATCCATCAGACCAATTTTTAATTCCTCACATAGTGTTTCAAGAACTCTGATACCTAATTTAATTAATGAGTCATTGTTTCATACATTATTAACGGCATCTGTTCCTCTTCATATTTTTTTTTTTTTTGAACAATAGCAAATTTTTTTCTACTTTTTTCATAAGTAGTATGAATTGGTTGTGATGCTCAAAAGTTTTGCTTTTAAGCCATTCTATCCTTCCCTTCTCTATCCTTAGGCAATATGCTACATGTGACCCCCTTTAAAACCTGCAAAGCTCTCACTTGGACAGAGCCTGCTGCAAACTATTCTACCTGTAGGCTTTCTTTTATGTAATGACATTGAAGTCTGTCTCATCCCACTTGGTGTGTTGCAAATAAGGTGAATCTTTGGAATCCCATGGAATAGGGCACTCCCTGCTCTTCAGAGGTCATCAGATCAGTGAAGTCAGACAATGATCCAGAGGGATAGTGCAAGACAATGTATTGAGTGTTCTGAATACAACTAATCAACTACTTTGAGGCAGAACTAGACAATTTTCTAACAACAGTTACTAAGCATCATGAATAATGGTACTTGCCATAGATGTTATTTCCTTATCAACTACTTCAAGGCAAATTTAGGAAATGGCTACTTGAAGAAAAGTACGTAAAAAGAGATTGAGAGAAAAGAGGAGAAGAAACAGAGAGATTTCAAGGTAGTGATATTTCATCACTCCTGGATCCAACACTGTTTTGAGTCTGGAGTCTCAATCTGTGGATGGTGGGTCAACAAAAGTAAACGTGCATGTTCACCATTACATAGTCTCATTGGGCTGAGACTGCCCTTTGGGGTATCAATCCACTTGTATATTCAGGAGTTTTCCAACAAGGGTCTTTGTCATGCCCTTGTCATGCCCTTCCTCCCTTTTCTGATGTTTATCAGCTGTGAGGAGCCTGAGAGGAAGTGAAGAAAAACATTCTATCACTCTGCCTTTTCAGAGTGATGTTCAACAGATCTTCCAGCTTTCATCTTGAGTCCTTGAGGCTCTATTCTGTAAGGTTCCATTCTGTCAAGTTGTTTGAGTCAACAAGTTTGTTGTAGGGCTCAGAGAAGCTTCCAGTGAAATCCATGAACATTCTGACATCTGATACTTTTACATCACAGCTCATTAATTCATGCCTGTGAAGCACTTTGAAACCCTACATACACTTACTTAATATTTTTCTTTTTTACGTTTCACCATTCCTAACTTACTCGAGTAACGACTTAGAGGATTTTTGTTTTTGTAATCTGAAATTAATCTTCTCAAAGATTGACAGGCTTTCCACTTTTCACATCATGTCTCATCAGTTTTGGTTTAACTTTGCTATTCACTGCAACACACTGTAGAAGTGTGACCTCAACAAAGTCAGTGGGATCCATGATCCAATCCAGAGAACATCACCTCAATAAAACCTAAACTAATGCATGTGCAAGAAAGATTTTAGGATGTTGTGTGAAGAGATAGGGCTTAACTTCCCCACAATGGATTCCTATCAACCTTCTTGCCTTTACTTGATCAGTCTTTTACTCCAGCACTGCATGATGCTGATCAAACTCTACTAGCTGTAATTTGCCATCTGCAGTATAGCAGCTGAAGTCATTTATGAGCAGTATGACTGAGTTCCTTTTAACAGTAAGACAAGAATTAGGCTTAATTTCATCAAAAAGTTGTGGCTTTTTTTAACCCAGTTGCCTTATCTATGTCTCACCACCAGAGTGAAGGTGGTGAGATGACAGAGTATATTGTGCCTAGCTCTTACCCTTTTACCACGCAGAGATTGGATGCAGTGGAGGTAGATGAGGGATTACAGATCACATGATTCACACCATTATTTCTCAAGAGGCTGTGTGCCCCAGCTTTTGAAGAGCTTTGATCAGTTTCTTTAACTCTTAAGTCAGGTAAGAAAAACTCATACTGGCCCTTTATGACAGCTTATTGATTTGGGATGAGGTAATAATAAAGTTCCCAACAAGTGCAACATGCCAGAACGCCTCAGAGTCCTTTAGTACTTGTTGGCTCTGAGGTAAATAGGCCTCTTTTGTCACTATGAGGAGCAGTGGGGTAGGGAGTGCTGGTGACACGGAGTAGATCTTTCGGAGAGTGACTGCTCTGCTGCCTGTTGGCTGTGAACCTCCAGCATCACAGCACAGCAACCCTGAGGTCCCTTCACTAGAACCAGGATATGTAAGTTCTATGCAGTGGAAATAAAATTCACTCTATTTTCCATTGAAAGATGATATTATATGTCTTTGAAGTTGATTTTATGACTTGGTGGCCTAACAAACTCACATGATTGAGTAGGTATCATTTCTCTAAATCACTTTTAACAGATCTTCTCATTAATCGATGCTGATCTCACCAGGTTGATCCCATTACAGTGCATAAAGCATGCATTCAGTGACTGACTTAGTTATGGAGTCACCATCTAGTCCAGAGGTTAAATGCAAAGTTGTATTACATGTAGAGTATTGCAAACATAATCCCAGGCTTTTACTTTTGATTTTCATTCTATTGATTTGCACCAGGTAAATTTAATTCCAAATCATACAGATGGCTGAGACAGTCATTCAATTTTGTCATTGTAGTGAAGAAACCATTAGGAAAATGGAGAAGTAAAGGTCACAGTAATTTTTTCTGGAATGAAGAATCAATTTTATTCAGAGGTCAGATTCATACCAAGAAATCTGAAGCGCTCACGCTATGCTATTGTTTAAGCATGTGCAAAGTGTCACTGAAATGAAATGTTTGTGAAACACGACATTGCTCAACATTGCTCAGAAGATGGAAATGTGTGAGACAACTTCTTTCTTTCCACACATAGCTTGTGAATTACAAGAGTACAAGATTCTCATGTTATATGCAAACAGAGCAGTTTTCCAGTGACATTTCTTTACTTCTTCAACCCTCTGAGTGGGATGTGAAAAAAAACCTTGGACATGCCTCACAAATAATCAGTTTTTAGTTCTGAGTCACTTTTCCCTACAGGGATATCTAGAAGAAATACTTTTCTCTATATGAGACAAAGTGAATTTATTGACAGTATTTTTAAATTTCTTCTTCTCCTTCTTCCACAGTAAAGATATTCAGTGAGTTTTAGCAAAGCTGTTTCTCGTGTCAAAGCCTCAGGTGTCTGAGCTTGCTGGCACAAGGCATTCAGTTTAGGTGCCTACATCACTTTCCATAGGAGCTCTGCTCTAAAGGAGAGGGAAAGTTGAGAGCAAGCAGCCTAGAGTTAGGGCTGTCAAACCCCAAGGTCAGACATAGCAGACAGGTGCATTTCAGAATCCCCTTAGTTCAAGGATTAAATGCAGCCATTTGCCCAAGGGGGCCTTCTGCACTTATAGGGAGCGCAGCCACACCAGTAGATGAGTTTAGGCAACTACAATATAGGACAGCAAGAAACTCCTTTTCCATCTCATTTCCAGAGTGAACAGCAGCTGCAGCTGCAGCTGCAGCTGCAGCTGAGCTTTCCAGGCACCCCCAGACTGCAATAAGCCTGCTTCCCACAAAGCCTGCTACTAACGGCATGCAGAGAAGGATGCTGCAAAACCAGCTGTATAGCATTGGGTTTGTTTTCCTCTGTGGCTGTAACCTTGCTGAATCAGCAAAGCATGGCAGGAGGCATGAAGTATTTGAAGTCTCCTCCTCATCTCATTGTGGTACTTAACAAAAGGCCAGCCATTACTAAATGTTTTTACCTGCTCTTCTCATAGAAGTCCTCACCAACAGCTCAGGGTATCACTGTCTATTGGGGATAAGAATGGATTTAAGTAAATGGAGCATTCTGAGTGTGAATTCCCACCCCACTCTGTCAGTCTTACAGGAATTACATTGATTTCCCACTTGTTGCTTTAAAATCTTTCACTATGAACATCATGTCCCCTTGCCTCATTTAGCTTCATTTCTTAAAACTTTTTTATTTTCAAGATAAACACTGATATCCTTCCTTAAACTCCTCATTGTGTCTCTGTAGTGCCAGCTACTTTGAACCTGTGCAGACCAAAATTCACAAAACAGATATGTTTGAGCTCTGTTGTTACAAGAGAATATACTTATCTCCTAAGTAAGTAAGAAAACCAAGGAGTTTTATGCAGATTTTTTTCCCTAGAAGTAATCCATGGGAAAAAAAAATGTGGATTTTTGAATGATAAGCCCCCTGGAACAGGCTGCACAGGGCAGTGGTCACAGCCACAGGTTGTTGGAGTTCAAGAAGAAGTTGGACATATTGTTTGATTTTTGGGTGGTCCTTTGTGGAGCCAGGAGTTGGACTTTATGGTCCTTGTGGGTCCCTTCCAACTCAATGTATTCTATGAGTCTATTTGTGAAACACTAACTAAAAAAATGTCATACATGAAAAAAAAATCTGTAAAAGAACTTCTCTCCTTTTTTCACACTGAACTGTCACTGTGTCTTGTTATTTTTGTTCTACCTTTTTTCCCAATCTGTCTTCCCCTATCTTCTTACTTCAGTCTCTGTCTCAACCCAAATCAGTTGTTCTGGTTATTCTCTGCACATTGTCGTGAGTGGCAGCAGAAGTCATAATTATTCACTTAATAGAAAGGTCATGTGTGAAGATTTCATTTTTTGCTTACTGTTTCTTCTGTCAGTGTCCTTTCCTAAACTTGCATCCCACAGGTCTGATCCCTGATCTCTGTTCTCGCTTGGCACAGAGGTAAATAAATGTTCCCATTTCTTTTGCTGATGTGTCTTTTTATGGGGAATGACATGCATTAAGATGAACAAACTACAGAAGTTACATGAGAAATTTTTCCCTGGTTTCTGTGGGTGCCAGTATCAAGTGCCAAGGAGCTGCAGTGTGAGGGGACACACACTCATGAATGCTCCTAAAAGTGAACATCTCTTATTTGTTAATGAGCTAGCTTACAGTAGGAAACTGTACCTGCAGTATAGTCAATGCATTCACTTCTTCAATTGCTTCTATCTGAATAAAAACATATTTTTGTATTCTGTCAACACATTTTAATTAATAATATCTTGCACAAAAAATTCTCATTTCAATTTTAAGCCCTTTTATGTGATTTTCAAATGTTGCTTTGGCTGAAATACACAGTAAAACAGAAAATGACTTCAGAATCCCGGATCAGCTGTCACTGATGGCATAAGTCTGTCAATGGCAGGCAGCAAATGCAGGAGACTGACTTTTTCCTCTTATTTTTATTTATAAATTCCTTTTCAGAATAGCAATAAGACACCGCAGGCCATGCATTTTGAAGGGATTATTGCACTTCTCTGATGACAGAAGTCACTTGCCCTTTTGCCTGGTGTCTTATAACACCTCCCGAGGTGTTCAGTAGTAGTCCAGAAATGCACGGCATGCTGCGTCTTATAGCTTAAATATATTTAGCTTGATCATACAGGAAAATAATGACTGAGTAAGAGAATGCACAAGGAGCCTCCTCCCCCCACCAGCAATTCCATTCTTTTTCCTTTCTTTTTTCATCAGCTGAAAATTATAATAATTCACAATTGGCCAAACGTTTGTTAAAACACGGAGCGATGGTTTCTCTGTTATGGTTGTGGGATCTCGCAGCATATATGAAACAGAAGCTTTTTAATACAGTTTGGATTGTTGCATAATATAGAAATACAGCTAAATTCTTAAAAGGGTTAAACAGTTCCATTCTGCCTTAAATTACCACTGTCATTCAATTCATTAGATGAGTTTATGGAGTTACAATATGTCTGTAATTTATAGCCTGCTTACTGACAAAGCTTAATGCTAACATATGCCTAATTTGCCAAGGTTATCTCGAGCCCCATTCATCTCCCCCACTAACAATATGCTGCTGATTCCATGCTTCATGGATGAGGTACATGCGGTTTCATATTTAGTGCTATCAATCACAAGTAATTGCCTCCAGATCCCCGCCTCAGTGTTCAAAGTGATTTCTCTTCAGCCTCTGAGGCTGATGAAAAGGGGATGCGCAGCCAGAGGAGGGCATCCTCCTCCAGCCTTAGCGGTGCCGAGTTGGAGGAGCCAGAAAGCAGAGAGGCAGAGCTGCAGCCGACAGCTGCCAACTTTGCTGGGGCACATGCTTTTTGCAGTCAGGACAGTACTGTCCTGGGTGTAAGTTTGTGCAGCAGATGGCGACCTGCCGTGGCAAGAGAGCTGGATTTGTACCCTTGGGTTTTCCCAGAGCACAGCCGGAGTAGGTCACATATTTGGGATACCCAAATACGTTCTTGGTGGGACTGTTACACTTCTAGCAAGCAGCACCCTATTTAGCACAGTGTTTTTAATTTGTAGAACCTCTGTCCCACCATCTCTGAAACCTGTGCTCAGCATCGTACCCAGGAGGGGTTCCATTGGTTTGCCCTGCAGAAGTGTTTACAGCCTCAGGGTCTAAGGAGAGTGATTAATTCGCAGTTCCCTGCTCTGTTCCTCTTTGTTTGCTTGATGGCATTTTCTGAAACTTCAGGTTAATCTGCAATGGCCACTTGTACCACCTACCTCTCTCTCTGTCTCACTAGGCTTTCTTTTACATGGCTTTAATCATTCTAGAAGCTGAATTCTGAAGAGAAAATTCAATTGAAGTGTCTGATCCTGGACTGTTTGTGTATATTCTTACAGTAAACTGTGGGGATTGCTCGTATTCCTGTGTTTGTAGTACATGGATCTATACTTTAGATTTCATAAATGCAAACACACGCACACACACACAGACACACAGAGTCTCCCAAACTAGATGCTTAGTTACGTAGTTTTCAGAGCCCTTAAATACATTCCAAAGATATTTTAGATCACATTAGAAAGCACAGAGAGTGAGTTAGCAAATACAGCTTGCTAAAATGCGTCTCCCGCTTTATTTTGGGATTCTACAAGAGTATCCAGGGGGCAGTTAGGTCTTAGATACCCTGCTATCAGCGGGCTGTAATCTTAGATCTGACAAGGCTGTTCCCATGCCCAATATTAACACCTCCCCGGGAAAGCAGGAACTGCTTGGCAGACCAATGAAACTCTCTTCATGTGAATTTACTGTGATCTGCTGTACTGAAAGAAATGAGAGCAGCTGAAAAGATCCTGAGTGAATAAATGGATTTCTAGTTAAAACCAGGGTGATGTCCTCCAGTTTTACCACACAGGAAGAGTGGAATTTTAATGTTCACGTCAAAAATGAAAAAAAAGGGTAAAAAAAATTCAGTTGAATCCCAATGATGTTTATTCTATGAAATGAAAATCTCTCTCATGCATGAAAGTGATGGTTTACGGTATTAAAACCGATGTTAATGTCTCTCATGTGTGGTGCAGTTTTTCGGTTTGTCTTCTGTGTAGTGCCAGGATGCAGGAGATGCCACGAAAGGACAGCTGCTGTGAGCTGCAGACAAGTTGGGTGAAGGGAAGAGAGAACTCCTGCAGTAGTCAGAAAAACTGACACACGTGCAGAGGAATACACTAATTCTGTGGCTATGTGGTTAATTGATGTTACACTTGTTATGAAGTGACACTTCTGTGACTTTAAAATTGCAGTGATTCTTGCTAGCGCTTAAATAACCTTTCATTTCTAAAGAATCTGACAGGATAAAGTCAGAAAATCTGCTAAAAATTTGAATTCATTTTCCATCTTGCCCTCAGATAAAAGGCCAAACATTTCGTTTTTATAACATTGTTCTGATTTTTTCAGGTTTACTTTTTAGTCAAATCAAGTGAGAAACAGGAAATATAGTACACTTTTCTATGCAATTTCTGTTAGCATGATTTATAATTCAGTAATGTGCTATGGAACAAAAAAACTATTCTTTTGAAAAATACAATATTAGCTATTCTTTAATTGGGATCAGGACTTTTTTCTATTTGGAATAGCTGAGATAAACACGATGACAAAACAGTATTTATAGAAAACATTTTAGAAAAGGACAGAGGAAATTGTAATGTTTGTTTTTGTTGGTTTTTTTTTTTTAATATAATTGCTGTGAGACTGCTGAATGTATGCATTTAACTAAACACAACGTAAGCAGTTCTAGCCAGTAGGAGAAGAGAAATAACTGGCAGAAGTATTCAGAAAACTTATCTTTTCGTTTTAAAGACTGTTTCTTAATCAGTGGCTGGAAGGAAATTTCTTTGTTAATCTTTGCATATATTCAAAAGGGCTACAAGGCTAAGTGGATGCACTTTGCATGGCGTCTGCTGACTTCCCATTCAGAGCGGCTCTGACAGGCGGGGGGTGGAGTGGTGCTGTGCTGCGGTTTGTGGGAATAGGCTCTTTCAGTTCTGGTTTATTACATGGCTAATTAACCAAGGTCACCGAGCTCTTTTATAAGTCTGCCAATAGAGACATCATTGGTGCTTTAACAGACCTTTTTATTATATTGCACACCCTGATAATATGGCAATGATAAAAAAAATACATATGGAGAAGCATTTACCTGGAGCATTGTATAAATGTGCAAACACAGGAAACAAAAGTAAAACTTAAAGAGTAGGCTGGATATTCTGGATTTTTTCGATTTTAATCTTAAAACCATTTATTTACTATGTTACTGCACAATGGATATGTGTAGCAAATACAAATGACAACTACAGGAATTCATAAGCTGTAACATGTCACACTAATAACCTGATGTACCTGTGGCACAGGATCTCCAGCGAGATTAGCTTTCTGTATATAAATTAACAAGGAATGCATGGCGGTGAATAATTAAGGAGTAAGACAAGGCACTGTGCCTCAGGATTATGCTCTAAGCCACGATAAGCCTCAGTGTCCCCATTGCTGCTGTGAATGCAGAAGAGAGCTGCTTGCTGCCGATGCTGCACAGAGCTGTCTTATAAGGTGTTGTCAACTCCACTGAAGTAGCTAAGTGACTTTCTAGAAACTAATGAGAACAGAACTGTGACCTGAACCAAACTTTTGGTGGTCAGAGGCCTTCTCAGACCTTCCTCAGACTCTTCAGCTCCAATCTAGCCCCATCTATAAAACTCATCTATAAAACAGGTCCCATAGGATCTTTGGTAAAAGCCTATCAACACTGCACAACACCCAACATGTACCTGCCTCTGGGAAATCCAAGGGCAGCTGTGCATTGCTGACTTCTCACCTCCTAAACCAGCCCGCATATAGCAACCCCTGTTGCTGTATGCATTTATACCTATACTGGCACGTGTGTCTATGTGTGGGTACCCAAATTTCCAATTCATTCCATTTTCTCAGATCTCTTCTTGAGGCGTTTCTGTTTTGCTTATAAAGATCCTGACAATAGTTAGGCTGCTGGTATACAGAAACCACAAACTCTTAGATGGTTCAGAACGCATATCCCTCATCCTCTTCTTCTATCTGTGTGCTCTCCTATAGTTACTTGCTGGATTTCAGCTATAAATCAGGATACTTCTACTTACATATGAACATGTAGGGGCCACATATGGGCTTGAAACCCAGGCATTCCTCACAGTCAGCTGTGTCTATGGAAATGTGTGATTCAGGTTCCTCAGGGAAGTACCAGGGCTGCTGGTAGGATGTTGGCGCATAAGCAAGAAGCCTATGGTAACACATGTAATAAGAAATTATAGATGTAAAGAGATCCTAAAAGCAAATCAGACAAGAAATAAAGAAAAGAGCACTTCTTCCTGTAGTTATTTGTCTAGCAGTATTTGCTTCTAATAAATGTGTTGCCTGGAGAAGCTAAGAATGGCTACCAGTGCCTTTTCAACAATATCAAAGTTGGCAGTAGTCATGGTGGACAACATTTGCAGTGGTCACAACCAGGAACAGTCATCAGGGTAGTCCTCCTTACAAGGACCTCCCTCAATTCTAAGCAAGATGCAAATAATGACGTGGACTTTTCATAGTCTTGTACAGTCTGTGAGGTAAATCATATCATTGTGAATCACATCCATATGACTTGATTCCTGCTTCTTCCTGAGACCACTTCTGGTCTTGTCTTAGGCAAAACTGTTTTTTAAACACAGTTGACAGTGTGAAAGAAAGCCCATAAACAAAAAAATATATATATATTTCATTATCGCTGTGTACTTTCAGAATACCATCCTGATATCAGCAGTCTGATTCCATGAGTATCAGACAAGGAAAAAACATCTTACTTTCTGCCCCCTGCACTTTACCATTTGGCTCAGCCTGTAACCTTATTGGATGAATCTGGAATCATATTTTGTTCTTTGGCTGTTTAATGTAAAATTAAGCTAGTGTTGTAACCAGCAGGCTATAGAATTATGTTGTCAGCTTTGGTTAGGTTAGAGATATGCTTTCCAGTCTGCAGCTTTTGTGTCACATATAGATTTGTTTCCTCATTGCTGAGAAATAAATTCAAGCGTCTAATTCATGTCCTGGGTGACTGAAATGATGGAGCAACTACCTCTCACATTCTTAAAAATGAGAAGAGTGATGTGTTCTCCATTTTTTTTAATGAAACAAAATGAAATGTGTCCTATTTTGCCAGATTTTATTTCAAATTTATTGTTGCTCACAGAAGCCTAAGTATTTGCACATGTAATGAAGGCAGATTTCTGAATAGTTTAAATCAGGAGCAACCTAAGATAATGGTTTCTTTATCGCAAGTATAAAACAAATTAGTCTTATCAGGATAATTTTTCCTATGATGTGCCATATTTTTGATTGTGAATTCTCAGATGTAATAACTGAACGGGCACTTCGTTCGTTTCAGTTCTGAAAGGTCAAATAGTAGCACTAAATACATCCAGTTCTTACTTTCAGATGTAGTTTGAAAAGGCATCTCACTGCTGCTGCTCCACTTGTAAGGGCAGTGTATTTGTAAGCACTTAACTACCTACTCTGGGAAACCTAAACCAGTGTTTTATAGGTGAAAGCTAACCATGATGTTTGTGGAGAGAAGAACGTAAAAACTTTCATTGCTTTTATTTTCTTCCAGCAGTGCCTAATATCTAAATGGCATAGATTTAAATCACTTCCACAGAGCTGCTGAACTGAATAGGCCATGAACCATTTTAGAAATAATTGCTTTTCTTTTCACATCTATATTTTTGCCAGTTATGTGAAATCTGTTCTGTTTCGTATTAACATTCTGTATTTCTTTGGGTAAATAGAGCAACAACCATCTTATCCTCATATTTTACCCTGAACATGATCAGTCAGGCCTGGCTAGGAACTTCATGCAGTATGAAAATTCAATCAGTTAATGTTTGTCCTCAGTGTTTTTCAAGAATTTATTTGGTTGTAGACACCCATGTGAGGTTTACGTGTATAAAGAAGAGTACTTTTACTCTAAGCCCCACACATTGCTCTTTAAATCCTCAGCAAGTTGAGGATTAAACCAGCAGGATTGGTGCACCTAGTTCTCTGAAAGCTGCCGTTAGAGCACTTCATAAATGGGAGTAATAGTATAGCAGAATCACTCTGGCTTGCAAAATACCTTCACCTCTTGGACTTAAAGCTAAAGCACTCCATAACTGCAGTTTCAGCTTCATTACTGGTAACCAAGTGGTGAACATTATATCACTTTAACAAACAGCTTAAACATCTGCTTGAGAAGTTCTTTAAGCCTCTCCATCTGTAACTTCTAAGCTTCTCTCAGGGAAAAAAAAAAAAAGAAAAAAAAAAAAAAGTGGTTTGAAAGACCTCAGAGCCTTCATTGCCTTTTATGTTAATCCTCGGGCGCTATTACAGAGCATGTTTTTCACTCTTATGACATACTTGAAACTAGAGTTAAGCAGCATTTCCATAAAGTGGTCTTTCCATTGCACAGCTGCATATAATAATTTTGTTGCTTTTAAAACATACTTGAGTTATCCTGTGCAAGGTGGAGGTGTCTGCTTTCATCAGCCAACCTTCTGCTTGATGGAGCTTCAGGGCTGTACTGCATTATTTTGGCATTTTTTGAAAATAGCAGCTCACCACTCCCAAAACCACCATCAGGTGAGTACGGAATTTATTTTAACAAGTACAGCCTTCGTAGTGGAAATGCTAAGTCATGGCCTGAAACAGTGATTGAGCAGCTGGTGGGAATCAGGACCTACCCAGAGGAGCTCAGGTGCAAGCAGTGCACCTGAGTAACTGGAAGGGGTGGAACCAGGATCCAACCCTTCCCAGACCTCTGGTCCCAGACCTCGAGGTGCAGAAATGAAATTGAGGACCTTGTTTGTTTTCACTGACCAGGCAGTGGCTAATAGGTCTGTGCTATAGGCCTGAGATGAGGGGATTAGGGACTTTTGTTAGTCTTGATTGGAAAGAAGAAGTTTGTACTGTATAGGCAAAACAATGTATGCCCAAAGGCTTTATTTCTAACTTAAACTGTCTAGATTTTTTGTCTAGGAACTAGATGAAAAAATCTTTCTGTAGAGAGAAAGCTTCTGGATCAGATTAAGCTCAGTGAGGTAGAGATGCCTATACTACCTGTGAACCATACATAATCCTTCTCGTTGTATGTCATTATTTTCTTCTGTTTATGTTTCTGTTAAACTTCTGTGACTTGAGATGAAATTTTCTTGGCTTGCCCTCTGCTAGTCCAAGCAATTATTTGTAGAGAGATGCAAAGAAATTACCTATGAACGAAATTAGAAGTTAGGCTTTTTTTGTGGAATCTTCATCACTTTCATGTAAATCCTCAATATATTTATATCTCTGAGTGCATATTTGAAATTTGTCTTGATGGGTGACCTAAGGAAAGCAGAGTAAAGTGCCCTATGAAAATTGCCCTGTAAAATTGTGGATAGATTTGAACAAAACAGGAAGGAATTCACTGTGGCTTTTTTCTGTCAGAGGAATCAAAAACGGTGATTCGGCTGCTTTTTCAGATCTTGTTTCACTGGGCTTAAGAGACTCTAAGGAGATTAGGAATCAGGAATTTGTTCAACAGGGACATCTACTTCTTTTTAGAATTTTTACTTTACGTGAAAGGGAACTTTCAAGATATTTACATATTCTCTGCTACAATTTTTAAATTAATTTTCAATTTTTCATTTTACCTACCTTTTCTATAGCTTTTCCCTTTGGTTACTTTTGTTTTAATTTTGTCCTTCCCTTGCCATTTTCAAATGGAAGTATAGCACACTGTGAAACAAGAACCTATTTTCTCTTGAAGCTATTTCACTTCCAATTATATATGAACATTTTTCTCTCTATATGAGTGCTTGTTTAGTAGGTGAGTGTCTCAAAGTGCTAAGCAAGATTACTTTTTGAGAATCCTAAGCATTCCTCTCTTAATACTTGGAGATAATATTTTTAATTATTTTATTAAAGTATTAGCCCTGGCAGTGACAACTTCATAAAGAGAGAAATATTAATGGGGCAACAAGGAGAAGCAGTATTCCAAATCCTACTCTGAACCTTCAAAGGAACAAATGAAATAACTAATCCTTTACAAATCTAAATCAGAATATGTCTTTAAACTTTTTTCTGAATGGAAAAAAATATTTTTAATCTAGCATTTAACCATTGATTATATTGTCTCCTTATTCTTAAATATCTCTTCTGAGAGCAGAAACAACCCTTAGGCTTGGATAAGAAATGTTACAACTATGTAAGACTTCCAATTTTGCATTGTCTGCTCTTAAAGTAATGCCTCTTATTTATTTTCATGGAAGCTATAGCAGATATAGAGAGCATAATAACACTGGTAAAGCAAATTCTCAGTTACAAAGCACTTTTTCAGTGTAATCACTGCCATTAGCTATGTGCTTCTGCTAGTGACAAACAAGAGTCTGCATGCTGTGCTCATAAAAATCTGCACCAGCAAAGATGAGAAACTACTGCTACTGCTGAAATGCACCACCCACCATTTCGCTGTGATCACATCCACTGTTGGGTCTCCATAACTTTTCACCAAGCATCAATGATTGTCAGTAAGTGCCATTTTTTTCCACATGGAGGAATTCAGTGACACACCTTTGCTTCATATCCACTTCCATGTCAGATGCCACTTTGTTAGGGTGACCCTCTGCTGCAATCTGTCATATAGCAACAAATGTCACAAATATTGGTGGGAAGGTTCAACCTTTACTGCCATACCACCAACATCTGCCTCTGTTGTAGGCCAATATTGTAACATAGGAGGCATTACTTTTGGAGCAGCCTTCATACATAAATCTACTCTCTCTTCAGAGGCTCATTAAATCTCTCCTAGTTGTAGAAGTTAGGTTCATCAAGCCAAGTAGTAGTTATGCCATTATGACCAAACTGAAACTAAAACTCACAGTTGAAATTCTGTCTATTAAATATAAGTGTTTTAGCAAAGAATTCACAAACCACTTCAGAGTAAACAAATAATTTATGACATTTTCAGTTTATATAAATTCACAATTAAAAACAAAAATGTGAGTATTTGATAAATCACAAAATTGGCTTCCTATTTAACAAGTAACTATGAATTCCTCGTCTCCATGAGGAACTCCTGAGACTTATATTTGTACTTCTTTTTTTAGGTTCTTGGTAAAAGGCTTCTGCATGTTTTATGAAATTTTATACGAATGACTGAAATAGCTAGTTTTCAGACTTTTGTTATTCCTTCCTACTGTGAGGAGTCTTCAAAAATGCTGCTTGGAATATTTAAATCACATTGCCATTCTGTACATTATCTCCCTTCTCAGTACTTCACAGGTAGCATTGATCTCCCTCTGTCTTTTGGCCAGAGGTACATGTTTATACTCTAGATGCTTTAGTGCTGACATTTTTTCAAAACCTGCCTGTAGCAATGTTTGCTCAGCTCTGTCTGCGAGAGGAGGAAAGTCTCTGTCATTTGCTGTGGATTTACACTCTGTTATGTGTACATTTGCTAGCTGTTTTTATTTGTTGTACTTCTATTCTGGGCTTTCATCCAGTACCTTTTATTAACATCATTTCTTGGCTGTCTTTCCCATTCCACATTCTGTTTTTTAATTCATTTTTGTTTTTAACTTGTCTTCACACTTCTCCTTTCTCTTTGTCGTCTCCTGCAGTCTTTGCCTTTCTTCACTGAAGCTGTTTTCTTCATTATGACCCTCAACAAGGGCACTGCATCTCAGTATCAGTGTTCCACAAAACTCTTCAAAGAAGCTTCTTTTGGTCATCATCCACTGACCTAGGATGTCCCTTTGCTAATACTTTGATATGGAGTGTGGCACAGCTGGAGAGAAAGATCAGTCCAATACGAACACTTCTGACCATCACCAGTTAACCTCCATCTGCTGTTAGGTTCTCTCTCCATTTCCTTGTAGGCTAATAGTTGAGTTACCAGAAAATAAATCAAGACATTTGAAACCCAGTAAACTGGAAGACATTAGTGCATAGGCCTGGAAACATACATGCTCTTTACGTACTGATGGTTGTCTAAGCTCTGCTTAACCCACTCTTCATAAAGATGGCTTTCTTCAGCAGCAGCCACCATGGAGACTGTTCTCCACAGGAACGCTCTTGTGGCCCAGCTGGCTCAGGGCCCTTTCTGAGGGTGGAAAGGCATATAGCTGGTTATCTCTAGTGCTTCTTCTCTCTCAAATCTCTTCTCCAGCTAGCCTGGGGCTCTGAGTTGTGGTAGGTACAGCCTGATGCCCTAGTCAATCCTGGGCCTGCCAGCCCAGGCCCACATAACACCAGCATCCAGAGACCATTGGTGCCAATTCACTATTACTGTGAGCTCAGGGACTGCACACTGCCTGGGTGACTGATTCCTACCCATGTATGAATGCAAGCAGCTATGTGTGCTTCAGACTGGCAGGAACTGTGCTGTGCACTCGTCAGGCCTGAATATTTTTGAGCACTAGGTGATTTTTTCAGACTTCAGTCCTTGTTTGTTTGGTCTTTCAATTGGCAGCTCTTTCAACAGTTGAGCATGGTAAAAGAGGGTTTTTTTTTTTCCAGCAGTTTTGTTCATTTTGCTGCTGAATTCTCATTGTTCTTGGTATAAAAGATCATAGGTGACATGAGGCATAGCAGAAGTAAAAGCCATGCCACCCTGGCTGGTGTTACCTCATGTTCAGAGCCAATGAGAACCTGTACAGTAAATGGAGTTTTGACCAAAATCCTCCTTCTTTCTTCTAAAAACAATTTCACTTTTGTTTAAGCAGAGAAATTATAGTCAGAGAGCTCCTGAATCTTCTGAACTTAAGGAGCAGCTGTGGAAGGTATCTAAGTAGGATGAAGATGTTTCATGTGAAGCAAATAACAATTTTGTCTGCCTTTCATCCAGATAATACTCCAAAACTACCTTTTCAAATGGTAAAGGTAAAATAAGTCAGTGTGTCAAGAGACATTTATGGAACATATAAAAGTGGTGAAGTGTGCACAAAATTCATTTAACAACCATTAGCAACTAAAACAAGAAGAAATTGAGCTGGTAACCAAGCCATGTCACTGAATTGTATCTGAGAATTGTGGAGGTAGATGTGTTCCTTCAGTACCTGATAGGGGACTGAGAGGGCAATGGCTAGATTAAGTCACAGTATGCCAAAGATTTGATATCTGACAATCAGTAGGAAAACATGGGCATGGTGCCAAATTTCTTCATATGTTTGTTTCTTTTTAAAGCCAGCAGGGGGGGGGAAAAAAAAAAAAAAAAAACCAGTTAGTATGCATTTGGACTTACAAAAAAAAAAAAATACAGAGGGAATAGACATGATGGGGACAGAGTAAATTTTGGCTGTGTAGAATAAATATTGCCAGCACATTAGTAATTTTCTGTGCTACTGCTTTACTCTGGAGATTTCTGGGGATGAACAGGATCATCATTTGAAAACAATGTGAAAATGAACAAAATAGAACAGAAATCTTGAATTCATATTCTAGATTTCTTTTGCAGCAATTCCTCAGCTGCTTATTAGCCCTCTGTCTCATGCCAGTAAAGTGCCTCCATGCTTATTCAGGTGGAATATTTACTTTTCTGCAAAATCTAAAATTGCTTGGGATGTTAATGTATTAACAATACAAACTATGTTCCCTCCATGCCTATCCAGTAAATGATGATACTTGCTGCATAAAGATAATGTCTGCATGTTTTGAATCTGGTCATTTTAGCTTTATGGAACATAGCTGCAAAATTTGGAGTCAGGATTTATCATCCCTGTTGTTGTCTGCATATGTCTGCAAGATATGCCTGCAAGTTACAAGTTACATTCTAATTCCTCTTTTTTTTTTTTTTTTTTTTTTTTTTTTTTTTTTTTTGGAAGCTCTTTCTAAAATGTATTAGTTGATAAACAATTTCAATTTTTCCTTTTTTTTTTTTTTTGTTATATAGTTTTGTTTTTCTTCCTTGTAGTATCCTGTCATCAACTTTTGTTGAGTCTAGGAGACAGTGGGAAAAAATGATTGTCACAAATATATGGTATACAGGCTCTCTTTTCCCAGCTTACTCTTTCTCTAGAGATTTCCTGTGCCCTTTTGGTAAGTGAGGTGTTGAAACAATTTGAGCCATGGAGGCACCATCATGGTGCTTGGAAACAGTTTGGTCTCAGAGGAGATACATTTTTGTCATTCAAAACCCCACCTGAGCTTCAGAGACATGAAAATGAGAGGGAAACATAAGAAAATGCACTGAGTTTTGATTTGGGTGAGATGGACCTGATGTTTAAGGAGTATGACTGGATGTGTTGAACCTGAGGGAACAGAGTTCTCAGCAAGTGCCTGTCCTTCCACAGAGCATTAGCACCCTATGTCCATCTTGGGCAGTGTGGTGAGATAAGTATTATATTCTTGATTATTAGAATGGGATAATTCCTCTTCCATGGGCTAGCAAGCTGTCAGTGAGACAGCCTCTGAGGCATTCTGTCCCAGGACAGTACAGCTCACCTGCACTTCTAATGGAGCACAGCAGTTAAATAGTTTGGAACCCCTCTTTTTCCATTTTGTCTTCCTGTTGACCTCTTCTGTCCTGGGGAGGTACCTGAGCAGGAAGTCCCCCTGGTTTAATTGTCTAGCAGTCGCTGGTGAGACATTTTCAGTGGAGAGTACTTGACTCTGCAGTTCTCTTCCAAGGAAGTCTAGAATGGATTCATTGACCTGTGTGGCACAGTGCGGCTTTTACCTGGAAGGAGAAACAGGTGAGTTGATTTTTGTTTTGGAATTATACAGAAAAGAGAACTATTATGCAGTGGTGGTTTGGTGAACTCGTGCACCCACTTTGTTGTGTACATATTATATGCATTTAGGTACATAGATGCAACAAAATGAATGGTTGATTGGCAACACAAGCTACTTATTATCTCACCATATCTGTCTTCTAGTTTGCACCATGCAGTTTTCAACAGGTGATCAATTCACTGCTCCATGATTTTTTTCTTACCTCTCCCACTACTATCTCCTGAGATTCACCCTCTCAAAAAGAGAGCAAAAATAAAAACAATTGAATGTCTTATCCCTTATAACTTTTCCATTACCTTGTCTTTTGAACAGTTTTTTTGTTCAGTGCAATTGTTGGCAAACAAACACATTTCCATAATTTCATTGGCCACTATTTCCCATTATTTGAACAAAAGCTTCTAAATTCTATTGGCATTTTCACAGACTCCATGTGTCAGAAGAGTATCTGAAAAACTATTCCTGCTTTCCATCTTCACATTTTTAATCATCTCTTCTAACCTAGAGAAGAGTCATTCAATGCAACTTAATCTGTGAGTGTTCTCTTCTGCCATGGATCATTATTGAATTAGACATACAAGCAAAAAATTCTGAATGTTATGCAGTGCCAGAATTTATAACCCATCATTCCATTTGGTTTGCACCTTACAGCCCAAGCTTATAACTGGGTGTACCTACAGTGACTTCCATTAATTGTCTGATTTCACTGAGGATTTGTGAAAGAGAAAACTCTTTGATACTGGCAGAAACTTTTTAAAAAAAAAAAAAAAAAAAAAAAAAAAGGCAGTAGACAGCAATCCTGAGGTATACTGAGATGATTAAGAACTGGAAAGTAATGAAGAATATACCAAGCATGCAAAACTTGAAACAGAAAATTAAACTTCCTCTTCTATTCCCTACAAAATGAAAAATCAGTGTGGAATATGGGGAATTTTTTGTCTGTTCTATTATGTTTTGGGGGTGGGGAGGTGTTTAGTTTCAACACTGTCATCTGAACTTTCATTTAAATTATTACAGTTAGCTTTCATAAAGAGTACTCATGTTTTAAGAACTCCTCAGCTACAGCTGAACTGGATGACCTTGAAGTGTTTCCAAGCTCCTATGCTGGGATATAAGCTCTGGCTATATTATTACCTCATGATGGAGTGAGATATAGCTGCCCATTGTAAAACTGTTCCTTCGTATTCGGGTTAAACAAGAGCTGCACTGAGTTCTGAGAAGTGTCCTTTGTGAACAAGAGATGTATTGCCAGGATGTAATCTTATCAATGCAAATACTGCAGAGGTGCATCTTCTTGCTGTTTTATTCATGACCTGCTCACTTGTGTCTAAACCCAATAACTTAAAGTAGTTTTGGAGGTGAGTTTACAAAAGAATTAGGAAGAGAGAGAACGCTTGAAGTGATTTTGTTAATGCTTTTGGTTTAGTAGGTATCTACTGTCATGACAGCAGTGTTACTTCCCATTTTCAAAACTGCTCTTTTTGCCACAGCACAAAGATGTACATGAAGGTATTTGGAGAACCTAGGGAGCAAAAGGGATGGTATGTGCAAATCAAAGTGCCCCCAAATTGCTAGTGTACTTATATGTATGCTGGGAATAATTCGTTGTCCTTTCACATTGCAACTCCAACTTGACACAATCCCCAAGAGCACCTTTTCTAAATGAAGGGATGAAGGCTACAGTGGTTTGGTTCTGCACCCCAACTGTTCCAGGATTTAACCTCCATTGGTGTGTCTCTTGTTGAAGGAATTTGCATTCATGGGTGATTAAAGGATGCTTTGTCCTTCAGGTTTTGTAGGTCACTTCATTATTAGAAGCCTGCAATATTTTTACCAGACTACTTCCTTTTCTCAAAAAAGGAAAAAAAAAAAAAAAATCGATCTTTTTATCCAGGACCTTATAAGAGTCATTGGTGAGCTCGGAGCTTTAATGGAGTTGTTTATTATAGTTCAAATAATCTCTAGCAGCAGCTTCCTGGAGCAGTAACAATAGAAGGTATTTTATAGCTTTGAGCACAATAGCATCCTATGGAAAAAAAAAAATCTTTATCTCAAACTCTCTATCTCAAACTTAGAGCACACTAGAGAGACATCTTTGTATATCTTTAATTCAATACTTAGTAAGAACAGAAAAATACACACCTAATAAAGCAGAGAGAAGTCTTTGTCTAAATTACTCCATCTGCAGGACTTGTTACCTTTCTGAATATGAATGTATGGAGTTTGAAAACATGCAACCATTCCCAGGAGGAGTAATTATTTTAACTTTTGTTCTGGAAGCTAACTGTGTTTACTCTTTGGTGGCAGAAGAGCCAGTCTTGAGACACACGCAGCTCGGCGTGCTCTTGAGGAACAGCTCCCAGTGTCTTGTCTGCAGGTCTTTGGCAGGAGCCCATCAGACACCTGTGCTCCCCAACCTGGCCTGCCAGAAGTGCCTGCTACAGATGTCAGAGCTCTTTTGTTGACTTCCTATTAGTCGCCACTTAATGGATGTGAGCCGAACACAGCTTTGCCTAAGCACTTATCAATAGACAGCAAACATTCTTCTTTCAGTGGGCAAAGGGTCAAACTGTTTTGCCTTGCTATAAAGCTGTGCCAGATAATTGCTGGTGATTAGCAATTTTAATTACCAGGTGCTAGGGGTCGTTGCTTGTGGAGCTTTTTTTTGCTGTTGTTGTAATTGGGCAGGCTGTTAATAGGTATGGCTTATTGTATGTATGCTGTATATTATACAGATACATCGTGCATCCTTTTTAAAGCAACTGAAATAAAGTCAGTAACATAACCTGCTTCTGTTTGAATCTGATTAGCTGCATAGTGCTCCAACAGGTTTTTCGATAAAACTTGTCTGATAAAGGAATCTTTAATACAACTCACTAAAGCAGCTTTTAATCCTCTTGTAAACACTTGTATGTACTATTGTTATTGAAGAGAGGCAATGATTTTAAAATCTTTTCCTGCTACATTGGTCATGTTGGAACTAAGCTTGTCAAACATGTTCTACCTCATTGGTTTTGCATGCAGACTTTTAGGGGGGTTTCATAGAATCACAAAACCAACAGCACAATTAGCAGTGAACTAATCTCTTCCCATATTCAGCAGTGAAATGGGTTCAAAATAAAACTAACACAAAAGACTCCTCTCTGTTCTTCTTCATAGCAGTGAGAGAGTAAGCAGCTATAATACTTTGGTTTCTTTTTTCTTATTACTTTACATCGCTTACTTCCTTTTTTTTCCCCCTTTTTACTATTTTACCTCACAAGCTCTGTAGACATACTGAAGGTCCCTGAAAGCTGAAATGTGCTGTTTACTAATCTACTTGGGCTAGTAGATGAGGTTTGCTCTTTGAGAGAATACAAAGGATGAATATCTGTGGTATTGGTGTCCTAGCTTTGTTTTTATTTGTTTTGTCCCACCTCACATCACAGCTTCATTTATTCCCACAGTAGCCGGACTGTCATTTCATGAAGCTGCATCTTGGCCAACAGCGTCAGTTGGGCAAACCTTCCCCAGTATCATCTTTCCTGGGGTGTAAGAAGAGAGACTTATGTAAATATGGTGGTGGAAAATGGGTAGATTTTAGTGTATTCTTACCTGAGATATGCCCAAGTTTACTTTGTTTTTCTCTAGTTTTCACCTGGAAACAGATTATTTTATTTGCTGCACTATATTTTCTTACCTACAATGGCAGGCCAAAGTAATATGTTCTTAACACGGAGTACCACTGATGTCCTTTTATTTTGATTCCAACATGGACTCATCCCTTTTTCAGGCTCTTAGTAATTCTTATTTCAAAAAGATGCAGAAACCAATAGCAGACAGTTCACTAAACAGATTTTCCCCCAATTTTGCTATCACAAAACTCCAATATATCCTAAGGAACAAAGAGGAATATGCATGCATATAAATTCTACTCGTCCCAATGCATTTGTAATTATTGCAGCCTGCCCAAAAAGTCCCAATTTTCATTCTCAGGTAAATGTAAGTATTAGGAAACATTATTTTTACCAAATATATAATGATCTATAGGAATCTGCATAAAAAAATAACAGTGGGTTTGCTTTCTCTCCCCATCCATGGAGCAACATGTAGCCACGCACAGCTGAGATGAGTTGAGCTGCATTCATAATGCAGTTCCAAAGCACAGTGAATTATGGGTAGAGTTTTTGCCTTAACTTTGAATTGCCTTGCTTTTGTGGATTGAAGTTAGACCTCTACAACAGTATTTGAACATAGTCTCTGGTACTTTGTTGATATTAGTTACCTGCTGTGACACACAGCACATGGCAGTTTCATTTCTGTACTCTGTAAAATACAGGTATTGCACACCTGAATTATAATCTTGCTGTGATAATATGCCTCTATTGATTCAACAAAACAAGTTGTCTATTTTGTCTTCACTCAGCCATCACTGTGAAGGAAAGACTGACAATCAGAAAGGTAAATATTTTGGACTTCACATCTCGTGGCACAACAAAAAATATATAAGTGCAATAATTCTGAAATGAGACCTCGCAGACAATGCCATTCCATTTGAACCAGTGAGATGAACTGCATACAGAAAGTGCTTAGTATAAGCAATGTTAAAATGTTGTATACATTTAAAAATGTATAAAATGAAAAATTATCTATTTAGTGATGTACTGAATTATAAATACAGCATGTTTGGCTACTCCCACAGAGGCCACGCGTGCATCACATGGTGCTGCTATAAACCTCAGGGTATTTAGATTTCTTTCCAGGGTTGCCAGATGCTGGGTGCAGGGACCAAGCAGGAGCAGGCTGGGGAGGCACTTTGATTTGGTCCTGGGACCTCCTCGAAGGGCCATCCCTGAGTCTGTATAGCCTCAGGAAATATTTTTTATTCCCATCTTCCAGCTCCCTGTGCCCAGTCTGTCACTAACCTTTCACTGCACTGAGTCTTTGGGGCACACTAGTTAGGATACCAGGTACCCTTGCAATGTTTTACTGACTCTTTTAGTAACAAGTGTTATTTAAATTACATAAAACTTGAGGTAGTCCAGAAAAGTAGCACAATAAAGACATTTGTAACACAGCAATGAATCAATAGCTAGTGATCTTTGAATACCAGATGAAGGTGATGTTTAGGTGCTGTGAATACTAAGAGGACTTAACACTCCTTCAGAGAATGAGAAAGCATGATTATGAAACTATAGGAGATGGAGTGCTGAGACCTACTTTGCCTTAATAAGTGTCTGTTGAAGTTCAAACATTTATGGTTCACAAGCTCTTTCCTTACAGCTGTTTGTGTCCAGTGCTTATGGACAGAGAGAGAAGACTGGATCATTAGTTCTCCTCTGTGTACTTTGGTGTGAGTTCTAGCAATCTAGCAGTAAGTCTGACATTGGGCAAGCCTCAAGGAAGGGACAGAGGAATTCTCACCTCTGTTATTCCGTAAGTATGAAGGCTGCTCTGAAAATAATGTCTCCTATTTTATTATTTTTGCCCATGACATAAGAGATGGATGCTGGTGGCATGCCTGTAGAGGTTGAATCTTCCCACCAATTTCCCATTACATGTTGCTGTGTGACAGATGGCAGCAGAGGGGCAGTGTGATGCAATGGTGTCTGACATGGAAGTGTGTGTGAAGCAAAGGTGTGTCATTGAATTCTTTCATGTAAAAAAATTGACCCACCCATTGAGCTTCATCCATACTTGCTGAATGTTTATGGAGACCAGTGGTGGATGTGAGTTCAGTGAGGTGGTGGATGGTACATTTCAGCAGTGGCAAGACAAGGCAGTGAAAGACAAGCCATGTTCCCAGATTTTTATGAGTGAAGCATGCAGGTTCTTGGTGATCACTGGCAAAAATGCATAGCTAATAGTGGAGCTGTGTTGAAAATAGTGCTATGTAGCTCACAATTTGCTCTCTAAAATAGTATTATCGTGCTCTTTGTAACTGTAGCAGTTTCCATGGAAATAAATAGAAGGCATTACCTTTGAAGTGACCTATGTACTGTGGGAAGGTAACTTGTGGCAGGATAGTCTGCTAAGAGGACATGCCCTATGAGTCTGTTACTCCATCTCAAACAGGTAACTCCACTTAAACATGTTCATATGTGTTTCCATGACCACAGATCTCCCTCACAGACAAATTTTTAATTGAAGTGCTCATGAGGTAAAAGCAAGGGAAAATCATATGTACCAGCAATGGAGTGATTCAACCTTAATCCCTAACCTGGGGGGCCTGTCCCAGGAAGACAAGTTGGTAGTTCTCCAAATAGTTAACGCTATCTTGGAAGTGTACCAGAAGAGAAAGTGTTGTAGCCTATGCATGCCAAAGGAAGCTAAAAGCATCTAAACACAGTCATGTGGTGATGTGTTGAGGAGATCATAACGTGATGACCTTCCAGGATGCCTTCTCTCCCATTCCCTATGGTGAAGGAAATGATCTGGACACCAGCAGCTGGAGACTTGGGAATGATGACTGGGTCCACAGCAGAAGAAAATCAGAATGAAATGAATTAATATATGAATAGGATTTTCAGGGAAAAAGATGGAAGACTGGTGATACGCAGACATAAAACTGGTGTGATTAAAGATATGAGTGTGGTAGAGGCCTGTGAGAAAGAAAAAAAAAAAAAGAGGGCACAAAATGAAATAACTACAGCATTAAATTTTGATTGTTGTTCCACAAATAATGTCTGGACGGGTGTTTTGTTTTTTTTTTCCTGAAATGGTATGAGTAGCATGGAAGTTTGCATAGTAAGGTAATACACTGGTGACTTTTTAAAGCCTCTTATGTGTGTGCAAGATGTAGGGACTGCAGGACAAAAAGGTGGAATGGAAAGAGTTAACTTAAAATAAATCAATCACGCTCGTCAAGGAAATAGTGACAATCATCTGAACTGAGCCTACTTGTCACCTTACCTCTTGTCTTTCATTTTTTCAGTGCCCTCAGTCTTCTTTTCTGACCATTAAAGTCCCTTCAGCGACTCCTTGTCAGTAGTCATGTCCCTCTAGACTCTTTCAAGCGAGCGAATGACTTCATGAAAACCAGTGCCTGTAACTAGACCCCACACTTGCCAGCATCAGAGAAAGCAGAAGGATTACTTCATGCATCTTACAGATGACCCAATCCTGTTTACACACTCCTGCATGTTGGTTGGTGTTTTCATTTTACTGCCACGTGATGTCTTTGGCTGACATTCAGCTTGTGATGACTCCAGATCCTGCAAAGCTACTAAGCAGTTAGTCATTTCCCATTCTGTATTCATGCAGCTGAAACGAAGAAATGAATGTAGAACTTTGCATCCAAATTTTGTCAGACCGTTCCTGTTTCTCAAAGTTCATTCAGCCTCCACCTCCTGTCCTCCAAAGTGCTTCCAGCTCTTCCTGGCCTGGAGTCAGCTGTAAATTTACAGAGTACACTCTATCCCATCATCCAAGTTGATAATGCAAATATTGAATAGCGTCAGTCACCAGACAGACTCCTGGGAAACCCCTCTCAATGTTCCCTTTTAATGTGATGGTGAACCATTGATAACTAACTTCTTAGCACAGCTTTCTGGCCAGTTTTGCATCCTCCCTATGGCTGCTCTTTTGTTACTGTTCTGCAGTTAGGGCAGTTTCTGTAAGCACCTGCTCTTTTGTTAGAAAGTGTTTGTATTTTCCCTCCTGTATTTTCATGCTGGTAACCCTGGGGAACAGTGGCCAGACAGGCGGTGAGTGCACAGCATCTGAGGAGTTCCTCTGAGCCCTCAGACAGCAATTAGCATGGGATGAAAAGTTGGGGTGCCCACGGGCAATTTCTCTTTTCGTTCTGTTATTTCTCTTCTATTCAGTGTTCTGAAGAAATGATCTATGTGCTTATGCATTTTTTTCATATAATGCTCTCGTGTCCCTCAGAGGAAAGAGAATATTTGATGGTGAGCTAATGTTAAACACAAATGTTTTTTTTAAGCCTCAGTACTCAGTAGGGGACTATTCCCCGGACATTGATATTTTAATACTATGTATAATATCAAAAAAGAATGTAAATAAAAGATATGTGAACCCTGATACCAAAATAAAATTTGGTCCGCCAGCCTCAAATGATCATTTTGAGTTTTGTTTGCTAAGGTAGAAAATTAAAGCTTTGGAAATGAGAAGAATTCTTTCAATTGGAAAAACAATCTTTTAAAATGCCAACATTTTTCTTACTCAATGCTTTTTTTTTTTTTTTAACAAAGTAAACAGTGTTTCCCAGAGAAGTCTAATATAGATAATACTCAAGAAGCTTTGAAAGTTTGGATATAATTCAGGGATCATGGACAGTATCAACAGACAGACTTGTTATAACCTTGCAGAACAAGTGGAGATGGTGAATCAAAATCTCTTACATATTCAAAGAAATGCTTATCAGAGAGTTGGATCAAAGCATTTTGATTCCTCATCTTTCAGAAGAAGAGTAGACACAAGGTGATGGGAGTCATTCTTAGACACACCTCAGGAGTCCTTCGCAATTTGTCTGTGAGAACACAGCCTGTTCTGGGCCCAACATTGAGAGAGTAAGTGTTTGTGAAATGGGTGGATATCTAGAAGTACCTCAATCTTGCCATTACAGTGTTTTAGGTGTCAAAGGCAAGGATGGATAAATGTGAATAGGCTTTGAAAAACACTATTTCAGAAACTGAAGATGCAATGCCATGTTGAATGAATAATCCACTCAAGAAATTTGGAAGATATTTTTTCAACAGCTGGAGTGTATTCAACACTGATCTAACAGAGGATAGAGATTAGCAAATGCTAACTATCTTTAAGTGGGAATATGAAAATTAGTATGATTTTTTTTATATATATATAAATCACCTGGTTAAAGCAAGAGAATTGAAGGGTAATTTTCCAAGATTGAAAGCTAAGCTAAGTAAAAATTAGGAGAGCAAAAATATGAATTTTGAATTGTGAAGAATATTTTGGTATCAGCAGAACACACCATGAGGCTAACGTGAGTCCTAGCTGCAGTCTGAGCAGAGTGGAGGACTGACATTATTTTTACTCAGGGCATCACAGAAGTTGCTCGTCTATTAGTGTGGGGGAAGTGGCATCCTGCAAATGTCATCCTGATGTGTTGCTTCAAAACCAGTGCAACAGAGCAAACCTTCATGTGGGCTCTGAGCACCGGTCAGGTGCACTTGCTGGTTAAACTGGTTGTGCTCTGACACTTCCTGCAATTTACTATAGGTTTTCCTGTTTTCCTTCTGCAATGATTTGGCCCAAAATGAGACATACAGAGGTTTGCACAAAATCAGCAGTTGTAAATTACCACCAAACAAAATAGTAAAACTACTTCCAGCCTTCCTAATTTCCAATCAATGAACAAATGATTTTATTGGCTGAATAAGGGATAGAAGATTGTCAGGCTTTTTAATTCAACCATTCTTCTGGTCTGACTCAGCTGTCAGAGCTGACTTGAAGAGAACCGTTGAGACAACACACAATCTGAGTTGTTGGAGGGCAAGGAAATCTATAGAATGAAAGCAATGATTATGACTTCCCAGGAACATTGATATGCTAAATCTGTGAGCGAGAAAGATACTTGGATGAGCTTTAAATAAAATCAAGATTTTTATAAAAAAATTAGCTTTTGAGGCCCATGAGAAAAGCTTGGATTCAAAATGTTGGCTGCTTGGATACCCCTTACCTTCATGAATTGTCTTGTGCAGTTTTTGGTTGCTAAGGATGTTATCGCAAATAGACAGAATTTCAACTGCAGCTGGGTGCAAGCAGCCTACTATTTCTGGTGGGATGCAGAGTAGCCTGTTCTCTCATCTTTTCATGATCTCTTTGGAACAAGGTATCAGTTCCTGAAGCTGGCAAAGTGGTGTTTTTTGGGACAAAACATCATGTTTGTCAGATGGGGGACTTCAGAATACCATCATGGAAGATGAATTATTTGCCAGACCTAAATCAGACGTATATCAGTATGGTGTGTTTTCCCCGGTCCAGATTTTGTTAGGCTATGTCCACATATGAGACACAAAAGCTCGAAAAGACATTTGGGTTAGCATTAGTCTGCATAAGAGGCTATTACCAGCAATGGAGCTGGGGCAACCCAACATTCAATAGAAGCCACAGGCAGGAGAAAAATCCCAGTAAACATTATGACATGGGTTACATTAGATATCACGGTACCACAGTTATGCATCAAAACCAAGATAACTGCAATATAGATATATATTTAGTGGGAATTTGCTGGGGAGGAATGTTCTCAAACAATTTCTTTTGAAAATATAAGAAGTGATGACTCCTAAACAGTTGTTTATAGAGACAAAGTTGTGTCTGTGAGATCCAGTCTCACACGGCACCTTTGAAAGCCTTCCACACAGCCTCACTGCCACTTAAAAAGAGTAAACTTATTCTGTCAGCAGATGTTAAGAGGTCTTGTTAAAGCACTTCCCAGTATTTATTCCACTTCTCTTGCTCCAGTGTCTTCTAGTCAGGCAGATGCTTCTCTCTATATATAAATTTAGACCTAGCAAGAGAACAAGAGAAATTCCTCTCCTTGCTTCAGTTCTGGCAATAGGGATTCAAAGATCCTAAATAAATCTGTCTTTCCCCTTTTAACAGCCCCCTAATCCCTCCATGATGACTCCTTCCATTTCCAAAGACCTTTCTGGAAAGTAGGAAGGAGGAGGGCCCCCAGACATCAGACAGAGACTGTGGATGAGGTTCAGGTTGTATATTAGGCAAAATTTCTTCTCACAGAGTGGCAATGCACTGGCATAGGCTGCCCAGGAAGGGTGTGCAGTCACTGTCCCTGTGTGTGTGCAGAAACCATGTGGATGTGGCACTGAATTAGTGGGAATAGTGTGATGGGTTGGTGGTCAGACTGGATGATCTTAGTGGTCTTTTCCAACCTTAATGATTCTATAATTCAGTGGTTCCCAGTCATTCGGGTCACTTCTCACACTGCCTAGCCCGCCATCTGCCCTATATGCTGAGTCTTGCAGCAGGATGCACATCAGCTATCGCTCCTTTTAAAGCGTGAGATCCATCATGTGAATTTTAAAAGTTAAGCTGCATTTGGTCAGTCTGTATACTTCTGCTCTACCTCTTATTCTCCCAGCCTCTTCCAGGTGTGCGGCTGAAAGTCACACTTGAAGGAATCTTGTCATTGTTGGCAACCCAATTTCTTAACTAATAGTGACTCACTACAGTGACTCCAGAGAGATAGGATTACTTTTTTTATATAAAATCCAGATAAGTTTATATTTTACTATATCCATTTTCTGGTATCCCTTGTTATTCACTGTTATTCACTCAGAATGTATATAATTCTGCTTAAGTGAGGGGAGGGGGAATCAGAAAGAAAAGGATGCATCCTGTTAGGAAGTGGGAAATACTGTATATATCATTTTTAAAAGAACAAAAAGATCTGCAAGTTGTGTGGGTTTCTGTGACAGTAATTATCCTTTTATTCAAGAATGAGTAATTACATTATTCTGCACACTAAACCACCCCCCTCCCCATGGTCATGTGGCATGTGCTGACACACAATATGATCGTATCCCAATGAATAAAAACAAGGTGCACCAGGGAGGATAGTTATGTTATTTTCTTGAATACTAGTGATAGTGGTACTTTTTTGTTTATGTGAAACACCACTGAATGTGAGGAAAGAAAGCTGAATTTTTATCCTTTTTGTTATGGAAGCACAATGTTGTTCTCTGCCTTGGCGTCTGCCAATGCAGTGTTTTGGAAATGTTTACTCCCTTCCCTCTACACTGAGAAATAATCACAAAGTATTAGGTACCGATTAACTTAGAAGACAATTTTTGAAATACTTGTTTAAAGGGAGATTTTCTCCACCGCCTAGCACTTCTGAAGAGCACTTTTCCTTGGGTGGGAAAGACAAGTTTCTCTCTCCTTTTGTATGCACTGACTCATTGAAGGTGAACAGTTCTTTATGCTTGCCCTTCTCCAGCAGTTCAAATTCAAGTCTTCTCTAAGATTTTGAAAGTGTATAATCTAAATTCAAGGCTAGCTAGCTAGTCACAGATTAAAGCTTCCAAGGAAAGTTTTGCCTGCTTTTATAGACCTCTTCTTCGTTTGTGTCAGGATGTGCTGTTGAGTAGCCTCCCATTTAATCAGTAGTACTCACTTCTCTATCCTACTCTCCCCGCACCTACAGCAGCTCACAAAAAACCGTAGGCAGAGTCACAGCCCTCAGGGGCAGAACTAGACCTTCACAAGTCAGAATAACTTACTCCAATTCTTTAGGAGTCTCTCCCAATCTTTTCTTAAACACCTCTGATGCTAGAAGTTCCATTGTCTCCTCACATAATCTGTTCCTCTGCTTCTTCAGTATATCTGTTACAAAGTCTTTTTCTGTTCCTAACCTGAATTTTTCTTGCTTCCATTTAAGTCCAGTGTTGTCCAGCCTTCACAGACGTGGAGAACACATATCAATAAAAATGAGCATTTAAAGGAGTCCTTTACATATTTGAAGACTGCTTCTGTAACTTCTTTAGGATAAAACCTTCTTTATTAGGAAGTCTTTTTAGTCTTCTGAACATTCCTTTGTCTTTTTCTGGTCAATCTGCAAATAGCTCACTTCTTTCAATAACTGAGGGACCCAGAACATGGCACTGATGTAGATGAGTCCTCACAAGGCTGCCTAGTCTACTGACCCATCTTGAAGCTATATTTGGCAGATAGAAAGGCAACATTCTTAAAATAATTTTCTAAATATTCTTAATCTCCAGAAAAAAAAAAAGATTATACCTAGCGTGCAATGCAAATTTTTGCAGGGATGTTCAAAACAAGGTGGAGTGGGACAGAAGGATCCAGCCTTCCTGCAGTGCCTTCCAGAGCGTCTGGTTGGAACACTCTCTGAGGGAAACTGTCCTTCACAATGCACTTGGATTTTGTTTTAAGGGCAAAAACTGGAATTTAGGAGTACAGCACCACAAGCTGACAAGGTTAGTTGACAGCATGGTTAGGAGAAAAAGACTGTTCAAAGCAATTTTAAAGACATATTTAAAAGAAAGGATTGAAGGACCAATCTTTTGCCATCTCATGATAAAATATTCTTTCTTCTTGTTTACATATCTTTCTCAGGTGTCCACTTGGAGAAGAAAGATCACAGCCTCCTACTCTTTTTTCCTCTGAGAGTTTGATTTAACTATGAAAAGATAATGGAAAAATAAACTGAGGTGTTTAATGAAAAGTTTTAAGCAAATGTTTTTTAATGCTTTTTATTTAAACCTCAGCTGTTTTAATAAATTTAAACATTCGTTTTACCTACAAATAAATTTGTTATGGTAGGATTCCCCCGTGACATCCATTTACATTACAAGATAATTTTTTCTTCCTATAGGTTGCAGAAAATTCTTTCTGTTTTCTTTTTATTTCTTCTGATACTTTCACTCTTGACAACTGGAGGGACAGAACATCCTTACATAACAAGTTGTGTCCTCCTAGCCTTGGATGTATTTACCAAGAAGATGGTGGTTTTAACAAATAATTCTCACATCCCATGTAATAAGTCCTTTCATCCTTTAACTGTAATGGATATTCCCCTTGTTTGCACTCATTCTGTACATAAAAACAAAGCAAATAAAAATGAAACTCTATAAAAAGAAAAGCTAGGCTTCAAACTTTACATATTGGTAAATTTGGGATGCGAAAAATGGAGACCTGTTGCAGGTAATTTCATTACAAATAACAGTGTAAAGACATAGAACAGATGATACATATAATCAGATGTAAAAAAGAAATAGTATTTTCTGTGTTTTCCCACCATGAAATGACATGTTTCACTATATTGAAAAAGAGCAGAGCAGCTGAATGCCAGTGACCCCAGTCGGTTTTCATTAACAGTCTCAACTATGGCATAGAAACTCTATTCAGCACATTTGAAAACAAGCAAATTTGAGAGGGGATGCTGCATATTGAGCCAGGAACAGATTCAAATTTCTTCACAAATTGGCTATAAACTGCCAAAAACAAACAAACAAACAAACAAACAAAACAAACAAACAAACAAAACAACAACAAAACTTCATCATCCTGGGATATAAAAATAGGAATCCAGCATGCATGACATATCAAGTTCTTCTTTCCTTTTGCTCAGTACTAGCAAGGTCTCATGTTTTGTCCATTTTGAGGTATTGCGTTTTCAGAAGAAAATTGGAAGGACAGCAGTGAAAATGATTAAAGTTCCAGAAAATATGGAATCTCTCACCTGCTTGCCTGAAATAAGGGAATTCTGAGATATGATATAGTAGGTGCTGAAATAAGGGCTGCTGCAGGAGAGAATGATCTGTACTTCTTCACTAAGACGGGTAGGAGAGAAATGACAGGCTTAGGCTGCAACAAAAAAAAATTCAGGTCAGACAGAAAAACTCTAAATCAGTGTATTACTGGAATACACTGGAAGAATTCCTGATTACTGGAAGTATTATTTTAATATGTTAATATGTTAAACTGTCAATACAATCTTAAAAAAGGAATTAAGATGCTTGAATTTGCTTGGTCATGAAAGACAGGAATAACTGGGATGCCCCAGTCCTGTGCTTTTATGACTATAAATGGTTGAGAGAGACAAGGGAACAAACACCAAACTAGGATGTAGGTCCAACCTAATATTTAGTCACGTACCTGCTGTCAGAAATTAGCAAGGAAAGGAAAGCTTTTTTTTTTTTTTTCCTTTAAAAGGCATTGGTGACTGGAGTATTTGAAAGCTCTACCCTAACTTCCTAAGTTGCAAAGACAGAATTTGCCTTCCTGCTGCTTTCATAGACATTATGTGACTGTGCAAATGTATTTCTGACTTTCCATATGAGAGCATACAGGATAAAAATAAAATTACATTATATCTGTATCCATGAAAGCTGTGGGTGGGTGGGAGGGCTGCTGCCAAAGCCCTGATTTTAAGCTTCATGGGAGAACTGGGGAGAAATTGCAGCTCCTCAGTGAGATTGATTCCACGACTGCTCAGCTTGATAAGCTCAGCAAAAGATCAGCAGAAAAAATTCCTAAAACCTGTGGGGTTTTTTTTTTTGTTTGAATAAAAGACCATGTTACAAAACTGTAGTGCTTCTCGTTAGTACCTTTGTGATTTGACACAAACATTAGCTGTCAGCTGATAGTGGTAGTGATAATTTAGTATTTCCGCTTCTAATTAGCAAACACAATTTTCCACAGAAAATAGTCATACTTTGCTCTCTTTACATTTTTAAAACTTGATACAGGTTTTCTGGATAGGCATATAAATTGGATTCAGCAAATGAATGGTTGTCTATGTTTTGGGGATATAAAAATGTTATTGTGTACGTTTACTTCATAGTTTGAGAATTCAAGGGCACAGAGGAGCTTTTGGCTTGTACATCTTGGCTGTAAAGGCAACTGGAAAGGCTACATCAGGCTTCGTTGTGTTTTTCCTGTAGATCCCCATTTCATTTGCCATCTCTCCTCCCTCTTTTCAGACTGGCTTTCAAACTCCTTATGGACCTGATACAGGATTGCTCTAGGAGTTTCCTTATAACCAAATCCTGTCACATGAGGATACTGCTAAGAGGAGAGAAAGCCCTAACAAGTTCTAGCAGTGCCAAATTACATTCAGTTCTTGAATTTTCACTTGGCATGGTAACATTTCCAAAGAGCAATTGTTTTACAATCAGAACTTCTGCAGCCTGTTCACTTCTTTTTTCTTACTTAGCTGTTCAGAGACCATTAGACACCAAGCAAACCAATAATGTCCATCCAAACAATTATATAACAAAAACATCAAATGAAACAAACTGTCTTTTCTTGCAGGTCCAAATTAAAGAGGCAAAACTGATAGTATCACTAGAGATAATTCCTTTGCATGGCAATTATTTCTCTTCAATAAACATCAGGTGTTAATGCATTTAGAAATCCTGATTTTAAGACTTTCTTCCAAGATAATCTTTCTGTACTGAAAGATACAGGACAGAATTTTTATTAAAAAAACTTTAAAAAATACTCAATAATGTGGTAGTTGTTCCTAGGTGCTTATATATAAAGTTATGCTAAGGGTTGTGTTTATAAGTCATGAGCTTGTGCCTGCAACATTTGGATGAGAAGCTAGTCTCTTTGTATGCTTGAAAAACACTGCATGGAGTTTTCAATGAGTCTAACATTAGAAATCTCCTGTAACGTCATTTAAGATGCTCTCAGTAAAGCGATTAAGTCATTTACTGCTTTTCCTGCAGATCTAATTGAAAAGAAAATAAATTCCTTTATACACAACTACAAATATGCAAAAAGATCACAAGCACACAATATCCTTCCTAATATCCATGTTACCCACGGGAAAGTCCTGAGTAAGAGCCATTGCTGAATCTCCGAGCTCTGATGGAAGAAAATATACAATTTGCTAAGAAACTGATTTTGGTATGATACTTGTGAAAGAGATCAAAAAGAACTGCTTAATGCATCTCTCAGGATTCCATAGATATCTGCAGGCTCCATCCTTTGTTTCAGGGCTTGTGTGCAACACGGAAGTGAGAAAATGACATTAAATGAATATTATTTGGAGCCTCAGATTAATTGTTTTTATAAACAGGACATTGGCATTCGAACCTTTCCATCCCTGTAATCTCCAGATATTCAGCAAAGTTTAGACAGTATAAAATGTCCTTACATGTGGACAATATCTCCCTTGGTTCTCTTTATAACTGGAGGAGAATACGACCCTATTTTAGCAGCCTGCTTTAGGTGTTATGATTCATACCTTTAAAATGTTTTTTTCTCCTTCTTGATCACAAAAGCAGACAGTGGTGACCAGCTCAGAAGCACATATTTATATAACGGCGCGGTCAAGTTAGGGGGAGTGATTCCTACACAAAAGCACAAGTGTACATACTACACCTGGATGCACATCCCTTCTCCTGTGGTCCACTGCCGATCTCAAATGACATCTGGTCAAGCAGTGCCATAAGGCGCTGCTGGGCTGCAGGCAGTTCCCAAGGCATTGTTTTAGCACTAGGTCAGGACCCCTCAGAGGTTGCCTCTCTCCCTCTTCATCCATTTTGACCTGGGAAAAGAAGATGTACATTTCAGGACTGAAAATCACAGCACCATCTTTTCTTCCAGTTTTATTTTACAGTTGTAGAAAATTATTGCACAGTATTAAAGCAAAACCTCTACTAAAGACCCAAGAGCCTTCTCTAGTTGCAGCCCCATCGCTGTGTTAACACGAGCAGTTTAGCAGTGCATGGCACGTTGTTCCCACTAAACACAGTTGGTAGGTGCAGCAACAGGGGGACAGGTAACCCTTCCTCATTATGCTTTGGCTTTGCTTTCAGGTTATTTCAAAGAGAGGTTAATAAAGGCTGTTTCTCTTTGAGCAAAGCTTGCTTTCTGTGATCATTTTCTGATAATATCATTTGTTTTAAGCCTGGTATGAGGGTTGCGGAATGAGGTCCCCCTGGACACCCATGACTTTGTGTTTTACCTGGCAGTAAACATCTCAGATCCTTCCCTTGTCATTTGATCTGGGATAAAAGAAATCTACCCCTTTCTCAAGGAAAATAAATAAATAAATAAAAGGTGAAGAAAAAAAAAAAATCCCTCATTGGGGGAAGGAATGCTTATAGCAAAGATGGGATGCATACTGCAATGATGGCCATTTCCTGGCAAAGAAAATCGAGCCCAAAGGTCAGACTGTTTATTAAGCCAACAAAATGTTTCACCGTGTGCCTTGTGCTTGATTCTGCAGCAAATGGCAGAAACAACCTTGAAACAACCCCATGTGCCATGGAAGGGCTGAGAGAGCATTTCAGTGCTTTAAGCTCTAAAAAGAAACCTCTGTGACAGCTCTGTTGTAGCATTTGGTGTGCTTGTAAAAAATCCAGTCTCAAATAATTTATTGTGGGTGTAATGAAATATGTTTAATTTGATAGAAAGTTCTTGATAAGATACCCGCAGAGGCAGCGTGTGGATGTTTCCTAACTGGCATTTGAGAAAGCCAACATGATTTAATCAGCACTCATTTTAAGTTGACTTGTAATTGCCTGCACAGGAAAGGTAAAAACTGAGTTCCCCTGTAACTGTGATTCTGTTCTCCACATCCAGCTGGAATATAATATTGCTGCATTGGCTTGCAGGCCTGTGGGGTTTAAATAGTGTCTGCAATCTGGTGCCATGCTGATTTACTAATCCTTGATCTTAGTTGAACATGATCACAGTCCCTGCTTCTGTTCATAAGGGATAGGCTTACTGTTAATTGACAGGCTTTGGCGTCCTACCAAAAGAACTGCAATGTAGAGAAGGAACTAAAACTGAGCAGAGGATGTATCTGACAAGCCAATTTGAGAGGGAAAAAAAATCTATTTAGAAGATCTTTTTGCCAAAAATTATTTTCTATTTTACTGTTTCATTACAACTAGGGTATGTGATTTGCATTTTAACATGAAACAAATAAAAACAGAGTCATCTGAAATGTGTTTGCAGGGTGATTAAGTAACTAAGACGTGGTGTTTGGAATCTTCCCAGCTGCTCTGCTTTCTATGTATTTAATTCTTGTGTGAACTTCAGCGCTCGTGTTTGCTCTCAGAACTAGTGTGTCATTCTGCATGCTATGCATACATACACAGTCTCACACTTGTGATATTGCTCAGAGATTTCAAAGTGATTGTATCCATGGGTTGGGGGCAGGTGCCATTGTATCCAGGAGGTTTGAAATTTGATGGAAAAACATTAACATGCTGTAATTTCTTTTCCAGTCACCCTCCAGAAGACTCAGGCTGATTTATTTTTATTCAGAACTGTTTTCCCCAAGTTTTGAACCCTTTCACTAGCTTTCTAAACCTGGCAAAACTTCAGAGAAAAAATATTGTGAGGGCAGGCTGAAATCCTCTTAGATACATTTGCCTTCATTCCTGCTGGCCTTGCAAACCTCAGACATATTAAATTGAAGGGCAGTATTTAAGTGACTGTGGCATTCTAGCAAACTGATATATTCCACCAGGCAGCTTTATAGCCTTCAGTATGGCTGAATGTACCAACGTAGGCATGCCTGTTTGAGGGCAATGAGATGCTGGCATAGGCTGCCCAGAGAAGCTGTGGATGCCCTACCCATGGAGATGCTCAAGGCTAGGTTGGATGGGGCTCTGGGCAGCTGAGCTGGTGGAGGGCAGCCCTACCCACACTTAAAGCAGGGAGGTTAGGACTAGATGGTCCTCAAGTCCCTTCCAACCCATGTCATTCTATGATAAGGTTCTGTGATAATAATTTTAATTCTGTCTTGTGTTTTGGGTGTGTCATTCACACTAACTTTGAGCCCACCAATATAATGCCAAATGTAAGTGGTTTGAATTGTATGGAAACTACTTGCACTGTGAATCATACTTTGGGGAGCTTCACAGTTATGGTGATCAGTTTTTAGGTAATATTTTGAGGGTTTTTGGTGGCAAAGGCTGTGAGATAAGAGTCATCCCATAAATCTGTGTGTAGCCCACCTGTGAAGCTTGAGGATAGTGGGAAGAGATGTTCACATCAACTAAAGCATGTTAAAATTGTATGTGTACATTCTCATTCAAACTTAACATGGGCTTAATTCTTGTTTCACATATTTGATGCTGTGATGATTGAGAAGTGTTTCAAATCAGGAAAACTTTAATTGCCTACATGGCAGGCGAATATGTACCCACCGTGCATTAAAAAAAAGTTAAATTAGCTTGCTTACACTAAAAATCTCTTATCTTGAGTGAGAGAAGAACATATTTGCTTAATGTTAGAAGTTGAAAAATGATTTGTCATGAGAGGAACTTAAAAACAAAAGGTGAAAAATAAGGCCCATTCTCAGTAAGTGATTTAAAAATAATCCCTGTAAAAGTTAGGAGAGTTTCTAATTAAACAAATTGTCTGGAAAGTTTAGACATCCCCTAAAGAGTCATTGTGTGAATTTGGAGACAACATTCAGCCATTAAAGTGCAACACACGTTTACTTCATTTGCAAATCTCAGAACTGCCTCCTCCAGGAAGTTCCTTCTCAACTTTCATTACTAAGACCTGCTCGTGAGGGCCACCTGCAAACAACTGACAACTTATAAAAATATTTTATTGTTAAAAGTACTTATTTCAAAAATAGGTTTGTGCATTGGCAGAGGCTTTTGACTAAAGTTAGTAAATGTTAGGTACAATTAAATAGCTCACTAATAATTCAAAAATGAGGAAAGGTATCGGAAGGATGCTTTAAAAATCTTGGGTTTGAAATGAGGACATGTATGTTCAAAAACAACCCTACAAAAAAAGAAAAAAGAAAAAAGTATTGTGGCGAGAATGTAATGTATTTACAGAGCTCAAAAGGGTGTGCTCTGTGAAGGTATTGATAGGCAGTCTGTCCTTTTTTCAAGTCTTATCTTCAGGGTAGCAGAGCTCAAATGTGCCAAACACTTCTCGTGTTCAACTCTGATTGCATCTGTGCAATTTTCTCCGAGATTTATGTCTGGTGTAAATGAAAGCAGTGGGTATTTGATCTCATTGTCTCGTTATATTTAACATATTTGTTAGATTAACCGATTGCCTAAATGTTTTTATTCTTATCACATCTGCAGTGCCAGAACTTCATGGATCAACAAAAGGATGTTGGCTGGACAAATAACAAAGTGACTGCTGCTTCAGGCAAGAAATGCAGGCTCAGAAGTGTGCCTACTCCATCCAGAGAGAACAGAGCTCATGTACCTACTGAATTCATGATACTGTGAGGGAGGGACAAGCATTGTTCTATGATTTTTCGAAAAGTTCTTGGATGTGCATCCCTCATATACATATTTTGCTTCCTGATTAAGGAGAGACCTTGGAAAAGACAAAGGCATCTGAAGCAAGGAAGGCAAAAGAAGCAGCAGTGGGGCAAAAATATGTGATTTTACACCTCGACTTTTGTCTCTTAGAGAAAATGTTCTAGCAGAATATTTCTGTACCGTGGTACTTGCATGTGCTCTGCTACCCCAGCACACATCCAGCTTATCTGAATGTAGCTGTAAATCACAGAAATAGGAAATCAATTGTTGCTGTCTTTGTGTTGCAGTTCTTAATTCTAGAGGTTTTTGGTACGTGGCTGTAGTGGTTTGTTGGAAGTCAGATTTCCTTAGCTCTCTGAAGGGACTCATGGGGTCTGATGTTTTCTTGGTGTACATCTGAATCGGAAGAAATAATGTCTGCTCTTGCCTGGATGCTTCTCTCTCTGATGTGAATTGGTGTTTGGAGACACTGCTGCTGGCATTCCAGAAGAGGTGAGTTATTTGGTCCTTGACTGTGCTTGGTCTTAAAAAACCTTTCAGCATAACCCAGTGGGGCTATAAGTTCCTCTGTAGCCACTGGGCCATTCATTGGGTCATTGAAGTGGTCTTTACTTATGTATTTGTTATATTGCACCTGCCAGGGCAATGTCAGACTAAATTAAATATTATATTTCCTCTGAAAATGCTGCTCTGAGACCTGAGTGGTGGATGTGGGAGATAGTAATGTGCCTTCCTACATGTTTTTATTTGTCTAGTTTTAGTTTATATTCCTCAAGTGCTATCTCTACCATTAATCACCTATTCATTTCTCATTATTGCTGTGGCACAGAGAGGCTTCAGAAGGGTTTGAAAGAGAAGAAAACATGAGCCTTAGAAATCAACTCAGGAGCTCAAACCAAGGCTGCAGCCCAGCCAGTGAGGGGATGGGATCAGTGGAGTCGAAGAAACAAGAGGCGGTACAGAGAATGGCACAGGGTTAGCTAGGAAGGACAAGACAAAAGCATTGAGTATGGCAGAGCGAAACAAAAAAGACTGGTAAACTGGTTACAGGGCAGAATGTCAGACAAGGAAATAGGCATTTACCATTTCGCCTGTAAGACAGTTGTGTAAGCTGTCTGTTCTAGCTTCACAGTCAGACATCTGAGCAGCAGTTTTCTGTCTGGGTTGTCCTGGAGTGTGCACTATTCTTTCGTTGTTCAGGGTGAACAGGAATTTTCAATCTCTCTAAATTTTGAAGTATGCTTTTCTATTCATGTGAAGAAGAGAAACTCCTGGACAAATAACGGATCTCATCACTGCAGCAGTGCAGAAACAGAGGCTTCTTGCCTCAACACAGGCATTGTGCTGAGAATGCCGAGCTTCATGGCCACATGTGTGCCCCAGTCATGCTTCTTTCCAAACACTCCAAGAAGGTGGAATCTGCATATTAGAAAACACTGGTAATTTTTAATTTTCCTCTTATCCAACTGGAATGTCATTGTTTCCTTTATGTGGGCCTTCTTTGTTCTCCCTCATGACGTCCTTTCTTACCCAAAAAACAACTGGGAAAGTTTGAAACTGTATCCATCTCACAGTGCCTACAAAATCCACACCAATTGGACATCTCAAAAAGCACAAATCCATGCTCATTTAAAAGTGGGTGGGGGGAATTGCCCAAGATATAGAGTGTCTTGCCAAAGTTTTGTTCAGAGCTAATTTTTTTAATGAGGCCTTTGTTGTTGCTGCTGTTATTTTTGTTTTAAATCTTTGAAAATAGGATTTGATGCTGATCTGCTGAAAGGCCTTATCCAGCGGTACTGCTGGCACTAAGTCACAGGGTAAACACAGTCCTGCAGTACAAGTCACAATGGACCACAGCTTGAAAATTATTGGCCCATCCGCCCAGGAGTGGGAGCTTATGAAGCACTGCCTTTGAATCTCCTTCCTGTTTCCTTTCTGAATTTCATCATGAATGATATTAAAAGCATCACTTCTTGCTTTTGGCTGTGTAAGTGGAAAATCACGAGCACAGAAAGACATTACCTTTAATAATCATCCTGATTTTCCCTTCCTTCTCTTTGCACAGGGCTTCCAGCTCTCCTTGCCCACACCCCCTACTTCTTCCAGCACTGATCCTTTCCTCCTGCTGTAGTTTCTCCTAGCAGTGTGGCCCACCAATGTGCTGAGAAGGAGTTGCAGCAAGCAAGAGACAATGGTGTCCCTCCATCCAACGCCACCTTTGTGCACTGGTTATCAAGGAGCACTGGATCCACTCAGCATGGTGTGATAGTACAGGAGCAGGTCTAGGAGGAACCCCATGCCCCAGTGAGCCTTGATTCAAGAAGACATCCCACGGCAGATAGGGTCTTTCTTCCCTTCTGGCCAAAGGGGGCTTGACTCCCTTTCTGCCCATCCAGCAAGATGCTTCTGAGATGCAGTGGTTGTACTGTATCTCTCATTCACCTTGAAGTATAGAGAAGGGAGTGCTAAGGGTCTGATCTCCTGCATTTGTTCCTTGGATGCCCTGCTGAACATGTCAGCTCAGGCTCTTGCTTAGCAGCACCATCCTGCACTGAACATCCTTCTCCTTCTGGAAATGCTGGAGCATTTCTCCATGGTTTGGGCTGCTGTGACTGCTGAGATACACTGGCTTGCTAAGCTGCCACACCTAGTTTGATGGGTTGACGGTTAGACAAGATGATCTTAGTGGTCTCTTCCAACCTTAATGAGTCTATGATTCTGATTACTTTTGTCTGTGCCTGTTTTTACCTGCAGTTTGCAGCCACTCAGACTGAATGTGCTGTGAGGATGTCTTTCCTCTGTCACCACTGCCACCCAAAAGGGTGACAGATATGTGTTGGCCTTTCAGTCCCTCTGATCATTTGTGTACCATTTGTAAGGCACTTTATCATTTTGGTCATTCCTTGGCTTTATTTAGCATTTATTTCTCCTCAGTTCATTCCAAAATCTAATATTATTTGGTCTATTGAGATTGATAAGTGTGAACAGAATGTTCATTTAAATTTATGATTGGAATGTTAATATTTTCCTGTATTTGCTTTGTCAGAGGACTTTCTGGAGGTATAGCCTCTATTTGATGAAATAGATTAAATTCTAATTAACTGCTAAATTAACAAAGGACTATCAAAGATATGATTATTTGTTTGTGGCAGAAATCCCATTTTACCAGCAAGTACTCCTAATGAACTCTGTAATAAAATAGATTTGCTTGTACATTAGTGTTTTTGTACTGTATTTTTTGTATGAATTGATGAATATTGTGATCTGTGTGTTTGTATCTGTGGGAATTTAAGCCTTAGCATGCATACTTGCTACACTTGAACTGAGAGATCCCAAATATGCAGGCACTGTTTGAACTAATTGCCCCAAACCGGTTAAGTTTTGCATTTTCTCTGTGTGTAGATGTAGCTCTTCATCATAAACAAAAGCCCTCTGTGTAACAGCACTAAGCAAAAAAACAAGAACCATTGTAATTTGGGCTTCAGGTGTTTCTATGTATACACACTGTAATTAGTTCATAAGTCCTTGTCACAGCTACATTATTCATGCCCACCTCAGCACTTTGCTTGCTACAGGTTTTGGGCTGCAAAAAGCTGTTTTGAGAGCTCATTCTTCAGATTCAGCACTATCTCATGGACTTACTTAGTTTATCAGATGTAATATCTTCCTCGTGATACCATGGTATTGTTGTATTGATTCCTATGTGTATCTCTTTATAAACATCCTAGAAGAGCTTCTTTCCCTTTCAGTATTACTGGCTTTTGTTTCTATTTGTTTGGCTGTTTTTTTGTTGTTGTTGTTGCTGGGTTTTTTTCTGGGACCACAAATAGAAAATGGTGTCTATCTTATCTTATGCTCGTGCTACTTTTTTCTGCACATGCTGTGACTCTTTCTGCTAGAGCACAGATTTGTCATGGTAAATTATACATAGCTCAATCTCATGTGGATTTCAGTGCTTTAAGCTGCAGAGTTCCTTCACTATTTTCATTAGAGTCTAGCATCCTTCATTAAATGCTTTTCTTTCTATTACAGTTTAAAAAAGAGTCAGTACTGTTCTGATGTTTCTTTGGTTGCTTTGTTGCAGACTCTACAGATGTTTTTGGTTTTTTTGTTTTTTTGTTTTTTTTGCAGCAACATGTATGCAAGCTACTATTTATACAGTGCATGTGCTGAGAAATATCACAAATCTGTTTACAGCAAGAGATGGGAATTTGAGAAGTACTCTTCATATTCTCCTTTTCATTCTTGACTCTTGCTATATTTCTCAGGCTAATTCTGTGAGGTCTTTGTGGCACGATTCTTGTTATTTGCTATGATTTATTTTGGCTCTGAATTGGTGAGCTGGGGATTGTCCAGATGGTTCTGAAGACCCTACAGCTTTGTTTGATCAGATGAAGCCATACACAGAGATGCTTTTCATCGTGTTACAAGAGCTCTGCCTGCACTGTGCTCTGCTGAGCCCATCTTACGTTCAGCAAGTGAGGGAAACACCTTCTCATTCTCATTGAAATGAAACTATATGAAGGGAAATGCGGCACTGAGAAAGGATAGAGAGGCAGGAAACCATTTTGACTTTTTTTATCTTTTGGAGCTTGGAAATAGGTGGGTCAACTGTGCTGCCAGACCAAAGGAGGGACAGCTGATGTTTGTTGATGTTAGGTATGCAGTAAGGGAGACTCATAAAGAGTCTCTTCTGCAGCCCTTCTGATGCTGAATGGCTCTGAGTATAATCCCAGTAGAGGCTGCATAAACTATGGAGCTGATGCAAGAGGAAGGAGGGAGCTTGGTCCTTCCCTGCCCTGTCCACAGACAAGGGTTAGCAGAGCTGATGAGGAAGGGGAAGAAGAGGCCCCATTCAAAACACTCGAGGTTCCATCCTCCCAGACAACTAACTTGATGAAGAATTGCATGATAATCCTGCTGAGCTCTCTCTGCCCTTCACACCTTTCTCCACCATAGCTGGACTGTAAAAGGCAAAGATAAGTCTGTGACATACAAAAAACAAATGCATGAACTCATTCAATAGGTGTGTTGAACAAAAGAATTTTGTGTGGACTTCCCAGCTCCAAATTGTAATTTCTGCCTTGTAACTAAGCAGTTCTTGCAGTGTTACAGGGAAGAATGGTTACATTACAGGTTAATACTGCATACATCTCCCTGTTTCAGTACAGCAGGACAAAACATGGAGTAGCTGCTGCACGTAGAAAAGCTGAAGCACCATGGTGAAAAGTGTCCTCATTCAGTTTAAAATGAGGGTATAAATTCTGGTCCTTACTCTCAGAAGGGGGTGCTGTTACCTCATCTGATTTCTTTGTGTTTTATATGTATGTCTGCATGTTTATAGGCATACATACGTATATGAAAACCCACTGAGATTTTAAAAGCAAGCCAAAACATTTGTGTCCCCTTACATTCTACTCTAGCTTAACTTTTTCAGAACACATCTAAAGAAGTTACTGCTTTTGTTTTGATGACTAACTAGCGCAGCATTCAAAAACTAAACTAAACTAAACTAAAATAAAATAATTAGATTTACAGCAATATGTGTTTCTTTTGAAAAGTATGAATATCCTCAAAAAATAAAAAGGGAATAAAAGGCACATAAAAATTGGGTTTTTTCAGACAGTACTTGGAAAACAATCTACTATATTCAGGAGGTGAAAAGAATGTATTCAAAGTAAGTGAATATCAGTGAAAAAGCACAGATTGGAAGTAATCTCTTTTACTAAGAAAATATATGATATTTTGTATTATAAAATTTGAAAATAAAAACAAGTACATAATGTTGTTGCACTGCTGCTATTTTTTTTTTTTTTTTTTAACTCCATAGATTCTCTGATTATTAAAGCTGACTTGTTTGCTCCTTACATCATCTGGCCACTTATTTAATTTACACCTGTATAAATAAATAAATAAATAGTTGTGTATGTCCATCTTGGGCACAGTGCTACTGAACGTGTCTTGTGGCTGACTTTTTTCTTTTATTTCCTGACACCTGCCTGAACCTGCAGAGATACGCTTCATCTGTCCACTACCAAAACCCTGTTTTGGACAAAGACTCCTAAAATGGGAGTCTCTCTCTCTTGCAATCCAAAGGAATGACCAAGCTCATGTGCTCAATGCCTCAGTTAGACTGAATACAACAAACAATAAAAGCAATGCATGCCAAGTGTCCTGCAAAGTTAACCTCGTATCTTTGGCAGCTAGTAGAGCTCACCAGTAGATTTCTATGACAGTCCATTAGGAAACTCCACTCTGTTTGTTGATTGAATGTACCTGATGACTTAACTGACTGCCTTTTACACAGGGATTTTCAAAGTGGCACCTACTTTGTATAGGGACTTTCTATTGTGGATGTCACTGAAATGATGTAAAAACACATATCCTTGGTTTCCTGAGGACTGCCCATTCTAATTTTCTTACACTTTCTCTCCATAGTGGCGATTTCAATACCTGACTGCATGACAGGGGATATGAAGGCCCGTCGTAACACAACGCCATCATGACAATAATCCTGGTCTCAGCTGAAGTTTGGATGTAGAAGGAATTCAATGTGGAACTTCAGAAGTTGTTCAGAAGAACAGTAGCTGCTCTCTGTAAGCATTTCCCAAGCACTTGCAGCTCTGTGAATTTTTACTGGTGACACAAGAGAACTGTGTTTGTTAGGGTCTTAGATGCCTGCCTTAGGGTGAGATGAAGTGCCTCTGAAGATGCATGTTTCTTTCCAATGAGATAAAGGAAACCTGGTTTCAGACCAAGACACCTGAATTTAAAATGCTAAAACATGAATCCCAACTGAGATTCCTGGGAATTCAGTCTGGCAAGGTTCAAGTGATTTTTAAGTCTCTGTCTAGTCACAGAGAACTGGATAGCATCACATTGTCTATTCCTTTTCTTTTTTTTTTTCTTTTTCATGTTTCCTAAGTGACTTTATAACCTCTTCATGTTGAAGCTAAGCTAGGACAATAACCACACACACTTTATATATACATTTAAAGTAACACTTGAGAGTAAGCAAGGGACTACTGACATATTTACTGTTAAGCCCATGGCTAAATTTCTGAAAAGATGAAACTTGAGGGGATTAGCTTATATGCTTAGGCAGTAAACTGATTTCTTAATGTATGGAGTATGCTTGAGATTCTGGACATGCCTAACAATGCAGAGAGTGAACAAAACATAGACTTCTCCAAAGACATAGTGTCTAGAGAGAGCCAAAGGCAGATGTCAGTTCATCACCTCCTTGAAGCCCCTTATGGAAGAAGTGGGTTTTGAGAACACAAATATTGTTAGATAGCATTCAGAATAGTTGCAGGAAGACTGGCAGGGAATAAAGACCAGCCATTCAGTTTGATGGCTTTATATTTTTACTTTGTAAAAATGTATTTTGAAAAGTAAGGAGTCTGGTTATTAGGATCTAACTTAATGATGTTTGTAATAATCTCATCTAGAATTGTCCACTCTCTAGATTTTAGTGATTTGTTGTAGGCAACAGTGACCTTGCTTGCACTCTGTGCTTGTAATAATCTTCTAATAACTAGAGCTCAAAATCTCTGAGAGTAGTTTTAGAAATGCCATGGTCTACTGTCTAGAAGAATCACTCCATTTTGCATAACTGAACACGGATGCCCAGAGGAGTGGGGTTAGGATGCGTGTTCTGGAGGCATCTCTAAGTGCTAGAGGGTCACTACTGTTCAGGTGGTCATCATCCTTGGAAGTTGCTGCATGTGTAACGCCCTTCTGGTGTGGTGATGTGAAGGTTCATTTTCTGTCCTCATGTCCAGGGTCTGGACACTTGTTCCTGGCACACAGAGCTGAGTGAAGCTAAGGCTTGCTCCTATCCTGCACCCACCTAAGGGCAAGGGCTGAGGTGCCAGCTGAAGCATGTGACCTGAGCACAGTCTCCCATGCTCTGAGAAGTGTTGGGCCAGGTCTTGACTCCCAAAGTAAGAAAACAAAGTTAATAAAGTGGATATGTAACAAAATCAGTGTGAAGCAGACTGTGCCATTGCCTTCTTTCTGAATAATGCCAGCAGACAGTAGGAGCTAAACTTGCACATCTGAGTGGGGAGAACTTCTCATTACCAAAAGCATTGAGAGGTGCAGGAACAAAGCCCTAATGAGGCCACTGATAGCTAGTATTGCAAGAGAAATAGATCAGTCTATGTTAGAGAAGACTGATATAAATCCCCATAAGAATTTGAGTGAAAAACAACGATGCCATTTTAGATTTTTGCCCCATTTTATACCTATGTCTTAGGCATAAACATCTTGTTCTTTTGGTACAGGTCACACAGCTCAACGAATAAAGGTAGCACAGCATCTTTTTCCTCTTCGCCATCCATTTGTACTCTCCCTGGCATCAGCTGCAGTGCACATTGCTGTGTGCATATAATCACATACCAGGGGGGTCATTCAGTCCCTCCATGTCTGACACACCTTAACTACAAGGCTGAGTTCTCTAGTACACGTGGATAAAACCATACTAAAATACAGACCATGAGATTCAGTATAAAGTGATTTCAGATGTCTCCCAGCACAGTGCTGGTGTATAAACAGCTGCAATTGGAAATTCTAAGCTACAGAAAATGGGAGATGGTAACCTCTTGTGCACAGGATTTAAAACTATAGGATCATTGACCTCAAATGGTTTACGTAGCCTGGGAAATCGAGAGTTAAGCAGCTTGCAAAGCCACAAAAGCCAGCCACTAGTCTGGAGAATAGGAGCCTTCTTCTAGTTTTCCTGCTGATATTCAATGTTGTTTCAATCAAAGTACAGGTAGCACTTGAAGAATGACAGATCTTGTGAGCTTTATATACCAGAATAATGAGATTATACTTCATGACCCTGCTGCATTTGACTTTTACATTAGAGAATATGATTCAGGAATTCATTTGAACAATCCTCAAAAATAAAATGAAAAGACTTGGGATAAAAAAAAAAATGCTGGTTTCTTATTAATTGTACATTGTAACTGACTCACGGGAGAGGAAGAATCATAATGAAGAAAATCAGAAATAAAAGAGACCCACAATGTCAGTGTGAATCGGTACTGAAAAAATTACAAAAATATCATGCAAAGCATAGAAAACCATATTTCTCTTACTAGATTTATTCTTATAATATTATCACATTTAAAAAAATACGATTTTAGAAAAAAAAAATGAACTATAGCTTTTTGCAGTGATAGGCGACAGGTCAGAAAAGCATTTCAGAATAATTTTACACCTTTTAACCTTAAAAAATACTTTGCTGACAATTGAGAAAGGGCCTTAAAAGAAGCGCTGATAGGCATTCTCACAGCAGGGTTGCCATGTCCCATCACATAGCAGAGGGTTTCTGCATAATGTATCCTGTAATAAGAAGTGTACTGCAAATCACAAGGCTTGAGTAGCAGTTTTAAGAAAGTAATCCTTGGCATGAGCTGCTATTAGTGATGACACTGAAAGTTTGTTACGGAAAACTCTTTAGAAGACACAAAGAAGGTAAACTGTCTCAAATTTCGATTTGAACCTTGAAAGAACTACTTTGTCATAGAAATTTGTCTGTATTTAAATATAGATTTAGTGGTCTCTGTCTTTTCATTTTTGCTTATGCTTGGACAGCCTTGTTGAGCGAAAAGCACAGAGTTTGGCTAAATGAAGAATGAAGAATTTCTCTCATTCTATGCTGCAAATGGCAATTGTTCAAAAAGTGATTTAACAATTACCGGTATTAATTATGAATGCTAATACAATTAGTGATTGCTGAGAGTCCCAGTGTTGCAAAGCCTTTACAGATGGGTAAGAACTTGGGGAAAAAAAAAAAAAAAACAACAGTATAACAAAGAGTAAATCGGCCCCTCAAAGCACAGCAAGCTATATTCACGTTTTAATAGGTAGGCTAATCAAAATGGGATATGAATCTAGAAGAAACCTTCTGTTGAAATTAATTTTATTTTTGTCTGGAAATGTAAATAAAAGAAAACGTGAAGGGGCCATTTCCAGACAAGTTCTTTTCAGTGTTAATGATGCAAATCAGTGAAGTTTCTCAGTCCCTGAGGGATCTTTTTGTCTTTCTCATTTCCATAAGAATGATTTTTAGGTGATTAAAATAAAAATCTAATGGAAATAAAAATTCTTTATACTTTTCTCACAATACAGTTTAGTTGGTATCTGGGAGGAAAAAAAAAAAAAAAAAAGGAAAAAAAAAAAAAAGAGCAGAGCTGTAATTGACTTTAGCTTTATAACAAACCTTCCTAAAAGAAGATTGGTCATAAAATAGTTTTATATTTCAAATGGAGACATTTTGGTTGCCTTCAGTAGTATATGAGAAAAGTTGCAGCCATCTGAAAGCTTGATGTTTCAGTGCATCCCAAGTGACAGGGAATGAAATGTATCATTGTGCTGTTTTCTAAGTGAGCAATATCAGAAAGGGACATCCATACATATTAATTAAAACTTTGGCTTGCAATGTTTTTGACAAAGGATTTTTTTCAGAGCTAGATTCTTCCAGGACTGATACTGAAATCCTGAAGGAGTGTTGGTCATTTGAAATTACTCTTAATCCCATCCTTCTTCCACAAAGAAATGATTTATGTGACAATTAAAAGGTATCAATATTTGCTATAAACTATTTGCTATAAATTGTTCAGGGCTCAGCAAAAAGCAGTATCACACAGCAACGGGACTGGAGATGACCCCAGCCTGGAGCTGAATTACCCCCCCCTGAGATCCTCTTCTATTGCCATTGAGCCTACATGGAGACTCAGATTGTCCCAGGTCTGTGTTGCAGAGGAACAAAGAACTTTTTGATATTGACTTGCTGTTTACCATCTGATACAATACTCAGCAAGGTCACTGTCTCCCAGCTCTTCTCCAGATCCTCACTGGATCACTCAGTGATCACAACAGGTTGCCCAAGGAGGTTGTGGATGCCCCATTCCGGGAAGCATTCAAGGCCAGGCTGGATGTGGCTCTGGGCAGCCTGGTCTGGTGGTTGGCGACCCTGCACATAGCAGGGGGGTTGAAACTAGATGATTTTTGAGGCCCTTTTTAACTCAGGACATTCTGTGATTCTACGATCCTCAAGACACCGAGATCTCTTCACACTCCTACTGGAGTCATAGGCTGGTGGGCAGTGGAAAAGATGAAATAGGATCATATAATGGAACAAAGCAGGCTATAGCACTTGGCTTCTCTTAGGGAAGACTTCCCTTAGCTTCTACTCTAAGACTATATCAAGACTTCTTTCACATGAGTTTCAGGACTCAGCAAAGTGAAAAGATGAGCTATTTGCCAAACTACTCCACTTGGGGCAGGTAAGCAAGTGGGATCTCTAAGAGCAAAATGGAAGAATTCCACAAATGGTAATATTTTTCCAGAGCAGGACTTACTACTTTGGATGTAGGCATCTAAAAAGTACTGCTTCCTCTTGGGCCATCCTTTCTCTGCAAATTTTCGTAGAATCATAGAATCATTAAGGTTGGAAAAGACCTCTCAGACCACCTAGTCCAATTCCCCCACCATCCCCACTGACCATGTCCCTCAGTGCCACATACACACAGTTCTTGAACACTTCCAGGGACAGTGATTCCACCACCTCCCTGGGTATCCTGTGCCACTGCATCACCACTCTTTGTGAGAAGAAATTTTACCTGAGATCCAACCTGATGCTGTATCCCCCAGGGAAACAACATGGGCTGGGATAGCTGTAATGAGATGTGCAATAGTGTTGCTTTGAAAGTGCTGAGAAAGAACATCGAGAACTATGAAATTTTCTTCCCCAGCTTGGCAAATTGGCTAGAATGAGGACTCACATTGTAATTCATTAGTACATTCCTTGGTAAGGACTGTGAAAATTTTTGCTGCTTGTCCTAGAAAATAAGCCAAAGACATCACTGTCTAGATTTCAGTAGTGAACACAAAGAAGAAGGATAATGTAGTTCCCAGGTGTTCCCCCAGCTCCTGTTACTGCTGTTTCTCTCACTCTGGTGTTGTCTGGTGTGTGACATTTCCTTACCACAGCGTTTCATGGAGGGAACTGGAAGCACATCATACCTTCATAATGGTTCTAACAAGGATTTTGACTTCTTATGGAAAAAAATAATTAAAAAAAAATAGGTGGGGACCAACAGTGGGGCTGCTCTTTGTTTCTGTTTACAAAATTCAAGTTTTGGGTCTGCACTTCACCTTCTTCCACCATTGGCACCTGCACCTAAACCACCCAACCCAACACCTGGCATGAAAAACCACCCCTGGTACTAAAAGCCACCGCATACCTAGGGACGCCTGAAAAAGTTGCGTTGGGAAAGCCTCCCCTTTGCCTTCTCCCTCCCCCCGGAGCCCGCTTTGTCCCCCGGCGACGAGGCATAAAGGCGTGAGGCCGGCCCTGCCAGGCGGCCCGGCGGGCTGATGTCAGAATATTTGCGGGGGAAGAAAGCGGGGCGGCAGCGGTCGGGGCAGCTCGGCCGTCCGCCCCACCCCGACATTCTTCGGGGCCGGTTCCCACAGGCGCGGAGCGGCACCGGGGGTCAGAGTGGCCGAGCACAAAGGGAGACCCCCCGCTGCCGGGGCCAGCGTGCTGGGCTGTCACCGCCGCTAATTCATGGCTTCACCTTTAATCTCGCAGATCCATTATAGGTTAAAAAGAGACCCATTTTACAGCTGACAAGATTGAAGGGAGCGCAACCCAGGAACTGGGGGGGGGGGGGGGGGAGAAAAATAAAAAAAAAAAGTGTGGGGGGGGAGTTGGAAGCGGGTGGGGAGAGGAGTAGAGGGAGAAATAACTCCGGCTAAAGTTTATACAATTAGAACCTATCTGCTAAAAGTAGACTTTGTGCTTTTGGCTTCTCCTTTCCCTTCGCTGCGAGGATGTGTGTTGTAAGAGGTAAGCGTTGCCGGCTCAGAAGTGCGGAGCGGGGTCAGGAGAAAAGAGTGAGGAGGAGAGGGGAGGGAGGAAAGAGAAGCGAAAGGACAGCGAGGATGGTTTGAGGAGCAGGACTGCACAGTGGGAAGGATGGAGTCATCCAGTGGCTCAGCGTTGCTTCAGCGAGGGTTTGATGAGGTCGTCACGGGGAAGTGACTAAGAAGTGTATGAAATGTTGATGTCGAAGGTAAGCTGATCAAATCCACGTTGATGCAGCAGAGTAGTAAGTATACATGTGTGACACTTGCAGCACGTTTGTGACGACACAGTCCTAAATGAATTCTTAGAAATCATTGGAACTGCTGTGCTGGCAAACAGTGGCCAAACTCTCCAGAAGTAATGCTGCTTTTTGTTTTTGTTAGTAGTGTATCCACTGTCCATTTGTCCTTTAGCAAAGATTTGTACGTTTTTAGTATGAAGCTACTAAAATCCGTGTTCTCAATGAATTTTTGGGAAAAAACAAAAGCAAATGGGAAAGAAAAAGTATACTCTATCTTCAAAAAGATCAGAGGGACAGGGATTTGCCACAGAGCTGTGAAGCACTCGCTAGATATTTTTTAGCATTCAGTAAAAAAATTCAATATTTTTGCATCTCATGACTTTGTTCTACACAAATGAGGGTACTGTGTACAGTGCCAACTCAAGATGTTGTAGCAAGATCCTTGTTTTTTCTGCTTTCTGTATGTTTGACATAAATCTGTTACCCAGAAGCAATTTGCCCACTGGCCTGGTCTGTCTTTCCTCCCACTGTCCTGGAGCCAAGAAAGAGACTGGTGAATTGTCCCCCTTTTTGCCATCTGAAGTGCTGAAGCTGCACCTCTTAGGATTTTTGCAATGTAAGTATGTCAGTGTCCACAGCCAGATGTGCAAAGTTTTTTCACCTGCTATCACACCATATCCCTAACTCTCTCCTCCCTGCTCCTCTCCCTGCACAGGAGCTTTGCACTGTGACTGCCTCTCTGCTGTCAGGTGAGGCTGGAAGGTGATCACAAGGAGGGAAGGGGCCACCTGAAACTTGCAAAGGTTTAGAGGCATCTGAAATTCCTGGGTGCAGTCTATATCAGAGATCGGTTGCCTGCCTCTTTTGTGGGAGGATATAAGAGAGAACGGAGACCTTTGCGTAAAAAACTTCAGTCAGCTGAAGTCAGCGATGGAAGTCCTGTAGAAAAGAGCCTCAGACCAAATCAAAACCTTGATTTCCTAAGAGTAACACTGCCTGCAAATGGAGGCAGGCTGAGGTCCACAACTGGCCAGCACTTTGGACGCGTCCTGCTTACTTTAGTCACACAAAATGACGTATTGATGTAAGCTTCCAGAATCTAAACAGGCAGCCCTTTCATAGGCAAAAGCCCTAATGAAGTCACTGGCAAGCAGCCTTGCTGGCCTAGGGCCTGCAGGCTGTTTCCCCAGTCAATACACTGGACCTAATCTTATAACTCTTGAGCATCGAACTCCATGTGTATTTTCCGCAAGTATTTGTTCTCTTTCTGCAAAAGTGCAAGATTTGTGTGCTGGGGAGAGCAGTGTCAGTGAGCAGCTGCTTTTCCTTCAGTGTGAGTTGTTTGGGATATAGACTACATTTACTACTGGTTGGGCAAAACCAAACCACAGAGCTGAGATGTGGAAAGGCAAGAACCTGGACTGACAAATAAAAATCTCCTTTAGTAAGTGCACACTTGAACACAAAACAAAACAGAGTTAAAAACAGAAGTTACAGAGTTTCATATTGAGAAAATATACATTTTTACCTGGTAAGTTTCAGGCTGCTTCTAATTTAGTGGAACACATTAATTGATCTTGCAATTCTACTGCAGTCAATGGAGTTGTCATAGTGAAGAGTTAGTGCAAGAACAATCCATCCAGGTTCTCTATAATCAGTTGAATTTGTTTCTCTCATTTCTGAGAGTTTTAGAAATATAAATAGGAATGGCAGCATCATTTATATCTATGGTGCCAAAGCTGTCATCAAACATGGCATTTACATGCAAAAATCCAGGGGATGCTCTATTTTAGTTGAGGAACCTGCAGGCATTCTTTTCCCAAATTTCTAAATAAAGTTTTGCCATATTTGTATATGATGCCCGTGCAAAAAAGAAAAAGAAGCTTTTATAGTTGAAAATTTTCTGTCTACTTCTCCACACTCCCCAGAAAATGATAGAATGAATACAATCCTGCTGAGTTAAAATATCCTTTTTATCTTTATTTCTTTTCTCTTTCTTTCCTCTTTCTTTCTTTTCTTTTCTTTCCTTCCTTCCTTCCTTCCTTCCTTCCTTCCTTCCTTCCTTCCTTCCTTCCTTCCTTCCTTCCTTTCTTCCTTCCTTCCTTCCTTCCTTCCTTCCCTCCGTCCCTCCTTCTAAGAAAAAAAAAAAAGGCTTTTGCCTCTGACTGTCTCAACCTGTGATTCCTTCAAATCCAGACTAAGGTCAAAGGTGAGCTCACAGCTCAGCCTGACACAGAACTGGAAATGCAGCACCTTGGATGCATATGCACTTTGACTTTGAACGGTAACACTGTGAAAAATGCCACAAGTAGGTCCTGAAGGTACCGTGAAACAATGCTCTAAAAGAGGAATGAGACATCTTTTCACAGGCTGGATATCCTGTACAAATTTCAACAGAGGCTGTGGTTTTGTGTGAGAGAATTTTGGAGTCTCAAGTGCAGGCAGTAAAATCGTGGCCCTTTGGGGCCATGTGGTCTCTTTGGGAACTGACCTTCAAGACTCTGCATTTGTGTCATTGTCACACCTGATATGCTATAAGTAAATCACAGAATCACAGAATGACACAGAATGGCCAGGGTTGGAAGGGACCTCAAGGATCATGAATCTCCAACTCCCCTGCCACATGCAGGGCCACCAACCTCTCCGCTTAATACTAGACCAGTGTATAAGTAAAAGTATGCAAGTAGTAAATGTATGATGTTAGATGCCAATCGATTGATTTCAGATCCTTATCACAGCAAACTTACAGTTCTTATTCAAGGTGTTCATGGAGTTATTTTTCTGCCTCTTATTTTAAGATGAAACCAACTCATTGTAACAAGAAGTCACTTATAGAGTGAAAATATAAGCTCAAAAGTTAAACATATGAGACTCTTGCCATTAAAGACACAAGTGTGATAAGATGCCCTGTTCTTATGGAGCTCTGCTGTGGAGATAGGGGAGGATTTTCCTTGTGCTTACCACAGTTTTGTGTGGTTTAATTAACATGTATTATATTAAGGATTTTCTTTTTCATAGTAAAGCCAAGTACTCCACTTGAAACAGGGGCACTCATGCACTCAAATCTGTGTCAGAGTCCTGCTGGCAGTCAGAGCTTCTGCACTAACATCAGATGGTGAGTCAGAAGTTCAGGAAAGCAAGACAAACAATCTGAAGAGCTGAAAACATCAAGCACTTACTCAGGACTCATATGTGCAAATCTATATATATTCAATCAGGGCATGCATGAGGTGAAAAATGATGACATTTGTCATCAAATGTCATCATTTTCTTTTTCATTTATTTTTATTTTTTCCCTTATTTATTTATTTTTTTCCATTTCATCGGCACTGCTGAGAGAAGTCTTCCTTGCAGCGGGAAAAAATGAACAAGCCATGTAAGATGCAAATAGGGAAGGAGGTGGGGGCAGTGTGATAAGAAGAACCATTTTCTCAACCAAGCTGAGCACAGTACTGTTTGTGTTCAGTGTAGTACATTTTGTGGAAATAGTTGGAAAGAGTTGGTATAGACATGTCGTTCTCCCATGCCTCTTTTCTAAAAGTTCTGACGAGGTCAGGAATATCTATACATGGGGGAATTCCTGCTTGCCATGTAACTGAGCTGGGGCAGTGAGCACATGGTGACCATGATCTTCCAAGGTCCAGAATCAGCAGAGTGGCTGCATCAGAGGAGTAGCGTGTTTCCTGCCTCATGGGCTGAACCATGTATTGAAGCTGTGTGTGTGCACAAGGCAGGTGTGCCCATGTGAGGGTGAAGGTTGCTTGAGGGGTGTGCAGGAAAGAAGTTGTTGCATTGCAGGGAGTTTACTTGTGTTCGGCTTGAGTTTAAATAGACTTCAGACCAATCTCCCCTGAAAAACATGAAAGAAATCTAACATGGAATATATCTGCTGATGAAACTTACATAGCTGGTACTTTTTGTGGCTTCTTTCAGCACAGGTGTGCTCCACCACTTCAGTATTTAGTCAAAATCGTATTCTTTTTCTGAGAGTTAGCTCCCTTTAAAGAAATGTCCCAAACATTCTGCAGTGCGAACTGTATTCTGGTTCTTCTCTATCCTCTTCCTGCCGTGCATATGTTCCTCTGCTCTCCAGCGTTCTCTCCTTTGCATATGTTTCCTAGGATCTCCTGCCCCTGTCTGAACCTGGCTGATGTCTCTGACTCCCTAGTAGCTGAGCTGTAATGGAAATAACAGCTTTGCTTGGAAGAATCCAAAACCACTGAAGCCTTGAGTCTTCCTGGATGAGGAAGGAAGAGCATGTAACCTCGTGTTACTTGTGAGCTATTTGCAGCTGTAGGTCAAAGAGTTTGCATAGCACCTGCTTAGCATGCTCTTCACATGCTGGGGGAAGCAGTTCTGTGGTGCAAAGTCAGAGGCTCTTAACAATGAAGCAAGGGACAGATGTGATACTTCCATGCGTCTGTAAGAATGTCACACATGAAACCACTGTAGTTTTTGCTAACTCAGTGGCAGAGCTGCAGAGATTAGTTATCAGGGTTTGACAAGGCAGCAAACAGATTGCTACAGCTCTGAGAAACAAGGTGATAACACAGTGCCACAATTTCTGTTTAAATATGCTTCTGAATTGCTCTTGCATTGCATAGAATCAAAAAATGGCTTGGATTGGAAGGGGACCTTGAAGCCCATCCAGTTCCCACCCCCTGCCATGAGCACCCCCTAGATCAGGCTGTGTTTCTCTGACAACACGCATGAAGAAAAATATTTCAATTTATTAAATTAAAATAAAACAAGCAAACAAGTTTCTAGACCCCACTAACAGCACTGGAACAAATACAGTTGCATCAAGTCTTCCTCTGTGTCATGAACTTTCTCCATCTTAAGGCCAAAGATGCATCTAAGCATAACCTATCAGCTAAATAGAAAACATAAGCAAGGAACTGACATGTCATCCTCAATTTCCCACTCTCTCCAGATTGTTTCTGTCCATCCCGTGCTCTTCAAATGGCAGTGCAGAGCCCATATGCTGCAGTGTCGAGGCAAAGCTCCCAGCACAGCATCTGGTCAGGAGGCGGTTGGTGTGTCAGCTTTGGGGCGGCCATGGCTTTTGTCATGTATTTGGGGCTGGTGATGGGACTGCCCTGTCACCCCGCACGCCACTTTCTCTTGACTCCCCTCGGATTCCAAGGAATTGGTCAGTTTGTGTTTGTCAATACGCTCCCGCTTAAATCCCTCGTGAGATCTCTATACAGGCCCCCTTTATGGTGAAATAATGAGAATTTCTTAATGCCTGCATGTGTGTTTTTGGCAGAAACATGTGGGTTTACTTTAAAGTGGACCGCGGCCTAGTAGGTACAGGTCACTGTGTACTGGGATTTCGTTCCCAGAAAACTCTTGAATGCTCTTTGAAAAGGCCCCTTTTTTTTCCTTGCTCATAAGTGTACCAGCCACTTCTTGATGAATAGGATCCATAATGCCCGGAGATATTTGAAATCAAGCATATGGTCCATTGAATATGCATGTAAGCAGGCAGGGAGGGAGCTCGTGTGTGACATTGGCAAAGCGTGTCTGGAAGTTCAGCAGAGCAGAAGTCGAAATGAGCATTTCAGCATGCTTTGGGAAACATAACTTTCTGTTTCCTCTGGTAAACTAGGTAATAGAACACAGTCAAAAGCATAGCTGGAGGTTTTAACAACTAAGATATTTCGTTATTAACAGAATTATGCCATTTTGCTTATTTTGTAAAATGCTTATTTTTACAATAAAAATATGAAGAACATCAAATCTTAAGTTGTTAAAAAATGCATACAGATAACTTCTTCAACAGAGAAATGGTCAATTCTTCATTAGGAGAGAGTCTGAGATGACTCTTCTTCGCATTTAAATGAAAAGAGTGCTTGGAGATTGTGCATTCTGGTAAGCTTTCCTTACGAGTGGGTAGAGAGAAAGGGAGTTGGGGCTGAATAGGAGCGATTGGGCATGAAGTAGTAACTATGAGGTCCTGGAGGCAAGAGAACAAGAGAGGGAAAGGAAGAAAAAAGAGAAGAGAAGCCAGCAGAAAGGCAAGGAGGAGGAGGGGGAAGGCTGGATACGTGGCAGTTATTTAGTAGGTGCCAGAGAAAACCGTGATGTGTGTGTGTGTGTGCTTGAGAAGAGAGAATCCTGACACACAGATACTCAGCCAGAAACCATGAAGCCAGAAACCATGGGAGTAATCCTGGGGAAAATGCTGCATGTCTAAGATTTCAATTTTGCTTTTGGATTTTTGTATATCATTGCCACAGCAGAATTTTTCCACACGGCAAAATGTAAATTAATCTCTTCATTACAAGCCTGGTTTATGGTTTATTTACTTTATGGGCGAAGAGAATATATTGCACTGCATTCATTTCCTATGGTTCTTGAAAATTCTAGGTACTTTATGAATCAGAAATAGCATTAAAGGAACCCCTCCACACTGTGTGCACAGTGTGACAGGGTGAGCACATCATTGAGTGCAATGTTATCAATACTCCTTCCACAGGAAATGCTTTCTGATTGTAGTAGTGGGAGTAGGTGTGGGGGGGGGAGAAAGATGCTTTGTTACAGTAGATAACAGCCCTGAATAAATACAATAAAACTGACCCCTCATAGTTCAAAACCAAATCCTGCAGGAATAACATTTTGTGTGCATGTGTTTCTGTCTGTCTGTGAAAAATATGCATGGGGGAACAAATTCTGACATAAACTCAGCTTCAAAATAAACACAAATCTGAAAGAAAACCCTGAGGAAAATTTCTGGATGCTCTGCTGCTGCCTAGGGCAAGACTGACCCTGCAGTTCTCCCTCAGCATTCACCCACCCCTTGGGCCACATCTCTAAAATGAAGGGAAGAAAGACAATTCGTCCATACATCGTCTTTTTTGTCTCTGTCAGGTAAGTATTTCAATAGTGTACTTGCAAAAATAGTTCTTCCCACTCAAGAATTTCCTCTTTGTGCAAACTGAAGTCAGCTCGAAGTCAGATTAGTCAATCTGCCATGACCAGACCTTGCCATGTGCAAATGTGTTCTGGAGAGTGCTCATGGATGTACAAGACGCTTACATAAAACAAGGACATCTGCTTTTACATGTTTTTGTTGACATATTGTGAAGGAACTGAGCGATGTTGTTTTAAAAATAAGTATAAACAGACTAAAATGGTTAACTCTTCCAAGGTATCTTGGTAACAGGCTGGAGAACAACCCTCATTGTTGTCATTGGATGAAATTCTCATTAGCAGTGGTTTCTTATTAGGAGATTCCACAGCACAATGAAGCCAAGTGCATTCAACTCTTGACCCACTTGAATATACCAAAAAGAAAATCAGCCTTTAGTCAAATTTCTTGTTTGTATGTGTGTTAAATAACTTTAAATACTGTGCCTTTGTTGTTTGGGATCCTGGAAGAAGGCCTGCCCTGTGATGGTTTTGTGGTTGGATACAGCGGAGTGCCCATCCACTTCCCAAAGCAGTGCAGCAATCCCTACAGAGACTGTGCAAAGTTAATGAATATCTCCAAGAGCAGTGATCTAATGCCTAAAATTGAGAGGTACAAGTCTCTAACCACACATTAGAAAAGTGGATATGAAGGAAAATGCATCTAGATTCAGGGTACTACTACACAGTAAATTCAGAATGAAGAAGTACCTTGGGTATGTTTATATCCAAATCCACTTACTGCAGTCCTCTACCCAAACAAATCAAGTCCAAGTGAAATATCATGGTCATAATCTGGTAATATTCAGAGTGTTTTCTGGATTCCTAATCGTTGTGGATCTTACTTCATTGGGCACAGAAATGTGCTTAGGTCCACCAGACTCTGTGCAAGAACAAGCAAAAGCATGGGGTACAAGCTGAGGGATGGAGAGATGGAAAACATTTTGAGGAGACTCAAGCTGAAGGATGCAGCTCTCTATAAATAGGCTTCTGGAGTGATAGGAGTGACAGCATCCATGAACACTAAACTCATGCAAAAATGGTAATTTTTCTTGCAGGTTGGGGGAAGTGCCTACTCTGCAGCACCCAACCACAGAAAGTCACAATGTGCAGCTAGCACTCTTGCAGATAAAAAGATAGAGCCCACTGAATGATTGCCCCAATTAAATTAATGAAGATTAAGAATAGTAGGTGTATCTATATATGTCCCAAATTCTGATAACATCCTTTGTACTGCATACATGTTGCTAATTCTTTTTTGCTTGCTTTTTTCTTCACTATGCATTTATTTTCAATGAGTGCTTTTACCCATTTCCACCTGTTTTACATTAGTTATTGTGCAACTGATGCACACATTGCAACACCTTGTCTGGCTGCTTCAAGTCCTGCCAGGCAACAGAGGGAACTTGCACAATTCAAGGAACCATGCAAGCCCATAAGCAGACATCAGAGATGCCACTCAGGTAAGAGTGGCAAAGTCAAGATGACTTATGCTCCCAGCATGCTTTAAGAGAAAATTAAAAGTTTTCCAGGTCTACAGGATGCATAATTAGTGATGTACAGTAAAAAAAGAGACCTAGCACAACCTAGGAGACTATAAGTTGCTCCAAAAGAAATGCCCCCTGTTTATTTCCATGGAAAAGACAAGTAAAAAGACCACAATTGCACTATTTGATCGAGCAAATTCTCAGCTACAAAGCACTATTTTTGAACGTAGTCACTATTATTAGCTGATTCATGTGGATGAGCTGATCAAGACTCTTCCTTTTCTGGTGTGACAGCTGTGCATTGCTGTCTGGAACATGGCTTGTCTTTTATATCAGTGTCGCCATTGCTGAAACACACCACCCACTGCCTCACTGTGCTCACATCCACTGTTTGGTCTCCATAAACATTCAGCAAGCATCAACAAAGGTCAAGGGATTCCATTTTTTCCTCATGGAGGAATTAAATTCCACACCTTTTCTTCACGAGCCATGTCAGATGCCATTGTGTCACACTGCCTTTCTGCTACCATTAGTCTCTTGGCAACAAAATGTAACAGAACAGTTGTAAGAAGGTTCAACATCTACTGCCATACCACCAACATTCAGCTCTTACACCATGGGCCAACAAGAGGCGTTAGTTTTGGAGCAGCCCTTGTATTTAAAAAACAGGTGAAGTACAAAATGAATGAACAGAATCAACTTCTAGTGACAAGATATGATATATTTTGTGGGCTTACTCATGGTGAAAACTGTGCCTCTGCTTTTCCCTCATTAGGTCTTCACATTCTTCCTGAAGATTTGATAAAAGTTACACGATTGCAGAAATCATGTCTTAGACACTGGGCAAATAATTGGGGCTGGCTGGAAGCCTGGCCAGCTGCCTTATTGCAACGGCTATGTTCTATAGTGGAGGAAGACACAGGAAGGTTCAAACTGCAGTGGTGTTTCTGAGTTTGTCCCTTCTCTATTTTGCCATTCTTACATCCTCGCAGCCCTCTTTGTGCCTGCCATCATGTGAAATATGCTTCAGAAGAGTTAGTATTTATGTTATCCTGAAGCTCTAATCACCCAAAACCCTCCCCATCGCTGAGTTCTATTGCCCAATTTCTGGGTGAAGTAGAGCACTACAAATGAAGCATCAATAAGGACCAAAATCAGGGTGGGATTTCCCAGGAAAGAACATGCTTCTCATGTGCAGGAGCGAGCACAGAGACTTTTGTTGTGTGAGATATTTTTCTTGGTACGTGCTGTAGAGTCAAGGCTGATACTCCTCAGTACTGGTGCTGGATTTCCACTAATTTTGCATCAGAGTCTTCCTCTGAATTCCCTGTGGGAGCTGTTTGGTAGTGCTTAAAGGGATGGCATTTTTGTAATTATCTAATTATTGTTCCAGATTTTAACCTGTGCTTGTTAACCCCTCATTTCAGTGAAGATGTAATCCCATACTGTTGAATTTGGATAAAAACTGATTGATTGAGAACAAACATTAATTCCCCAGTTAAAACTTTGGAGTAAACATTGTTAGCCCAATTTTAGTTGTTCTGGTTTGAAAATATAGATGCAAGTGTAGATCTGAGCATTTTGATTTGAGTAAAAACATTCAAAAGTGGCACAGCTATGAGTCTCCATTAGATTTATTATGTTGGCTTAGAAATTTCATGGAATATCTCTTTCTCCAGTGAATTCTTGGAAAATTTTCTGTTAATTATCATCAATTTCTTTCTTCAATTCTGATTTTTGAATATTTTTTTAAAATAAAGAAGTGACAGTGAATTGTAGCATCAAGCTTTCATTTACTTACCCCTCAGCTGATGTTGTTAATGCTCTCTCCTTAATCCCTCTGTGTTTCCTCCTGCTTTGTGAGACACAGGAGTCCAACATTAAAAAAATAAAATGAAATAAAATGAAATAAAATAAAATAAAATAAAATGGAAAGTAAAAAGAAAGCTGAAGCCTATTTCAGGTTACTTTCTTTCTGTTTCTACTTTCTAGTTCTCCTCACCTTCACTATCAGCCATGAATACTGCACTTTCATTTAAATTTTCAGCCATTTAATCATGATCATTTGAAGACCCAGGAACCCTGTGTTACAGGATATAACTTAAGGATTACACTGTTTTTACTGTTTGGCGCCTGCTCAGGAAAGGGAACTTAACTTAGCAGTTAAAGCATATGGCAGGAGGAGATAGACCAGTATCTTGGATGGAGATATATATTTTGTACTCTTATGGTATGATGCATTCTTATGCTTTGCAGATGGCGCTTCAGAATTTTTGTTCTGAAAACTAATTTTGCCCAGCCATGCAGGTCTGCTGATACAAGCATGGGGATCATCAGGTTCTGTGCAGACACTCACGTGTGCTGCAGATATCCTAGCTAGGAAATACTGTAAGTAGCAGACCTGCATCTCGGTTATTGTGGGAAGTAGGGAAAAAAAAAACGTCAGGAAAGGAAAATTCAGCTGGATGTAATCATTATCTTCATGTAATACTTAGTTGCTGTTTCTCCTAAAAGTTTATTATAGCATACTTGTCAGGGCAAGCTTAGAGAAAACACACTGATTTTATGACAGCTGCAAAGGGAGTCCTTCTAATTGGTGGAGACCAAGCATTGCCTTTCATTTCCTAGCAGCCTCCTGTGTACAGACAAACCATCAGTTCTCAGAGAAACTGCCTTAGTAGCATTGATAGCTCATGGTATTAACAGTGCCATCCCTTGAAACTTGCTTCTACTCCATCTCTGCCTCCCTGTCCACCAGAAAACATGCATGCATGTTACATGTGCACATGGATGAAAGACTTGCTAAGAGAAGAAGAGGAGGCTTGGGGAAGGGGCCTTACTGCTGTCTACATCTCCCTGAAAGGAGACTATAGCAACATGTGGGTCAGCCTTTTCTCCCAGTAACAGTGATAGGATGAGAGGTAATAGCCTTAAGTTGATCCAGGTGAGGTTCAGGTTAGATATTAAGGAAGAATTTCTTCTAAGGAGGAGTGCTGAGGCACTGGCAGAGGCTGCCCAGGGAGGTGGGGGGAGTCACTACCCTGGAGATGTCCAAGAACATGTGTGCATGTGGCACTGAGGGATGTGATTAGTGGGCATGGTATGGATGGAATGGGGGTTGGACTAGATGGTCGCTGTGGCCTTTTCCAACCTTAATGGTTCTATAGTTCTAGAGATATTAGAGGTGTTGGATTTGGTGCAGATAATGAAACTGAAGATTGAGGAATGAGTACTTTCTAATGTCTGGTATAATTTGCGTTATTTATAATCACTCCAAAATTTCTCTGAACTTAGTCCTGGGTGCTTTTTGTTAGATACTGAACCAGTTTGGCAGAAAATGAAGTCATGCATGTTGACCACAAACAGTTAAATCCTATTGTCTACCTACAACGGGAAAACTATAGCAGAAGTTGAAATCTGAATTAAAAATGAATCTGTCAAGCAATGAATACTGTCTTGGAGAAATGTGGAAATTACTGCCACTTTATTGTGTATTCAGAGGCTTTTTCTTTTTTTTTTTTTTTTTTTTGTTTGTTTATTTTTTGAAAATGATACCAAATAACTATTTTTACAAGACCTATGAGCAATTGTTTCCATGCTGGACTAAGACAAAGAAGCAGTTGCTGGCACTGCCAATAATATATCTGCCTGCTAATCAAAGGACAACACGTTCATATGTCTTCAGTGTAAGAGGTGGCTTCCAGAAAGTAACTTCATCTTGTCACACCGTTTCTGGGGTGCACACAAGACTCATGTATTTCTGACAGCATGTAGGTATGAAAAAGCACCTGCAGCCCACAAATTAAATGCTTAAACAGCAGAGACGTACCATAATCCCATCATACATTCAGATGTTTTGTGATCTAGGAAGTGATTTCAGAAGGTGCTTCCTTACCTACAGCAGACATAACCCACATGCTGATTTTATAAGCAGATTTGAAAACTTAGAATAGAAAACTATCTGGCTTCTGAATTTATTTTACTCATTTTCTCTTACTTTTCCCTCTTTAGACTCCAGCTGACTGCCTGGGGTGCCTGCTTTAGGCTTTTTGAATACTGTAGCATCCCAAATCTTCACTGATTCCAACTGCTGCTGACAAACCCTGCACTTCTTTAGTCACTGGAGAGAAGTGGTCACCATGTCTGAGTGGAGGTCTGACTAAGACCCAACAATGCATTTTGTTTTCTTTTCTCCAGAAGAAGGAAGAGTGAATAATTCTAAAGAATTGAGGGGGAAAAGTAAAAATCCTGTGGGCTTGGATCTTGTTTGCCATTGTTTCCCTAGGAAGAAGACAAGAAGAGAGTCACAAATATTTTTTTCCAATGGGTTTTGTTTGCTTCAAAGATTGGACTGAGTTCTCTTCTTCTTGAGGGGCAGGAGAACTATGAGTACCTCTGCTCACAAGCCTATTTCTCAAAGTATATCATGTGCAGGAACATCTCCAATGAACTTGTTCACAGCCATCTCTTAGAGTTCTTAGAAATGAAAAACCAGTTCTGAAAGAGTTTATCTGTGCTGGTCTTGTCTCAAATAAGGCATCCACACACTGTCTCTTAATGTTCAGTGCTAAGCATGTTCAGACACCGGATGATTCTGCACAGGGAGACAGGTTGTTTGCTAGAGGTAACAGCTCTCAGAGGTGAAGCAGGAAAGGTCTTCAAAACCATGGACAGTTTTTTATAAGTGACACATCTGAAAAAGAACAGCAAAGAAACTGAGGAAAGTTTTGAAATTTACCTTTGTCATATTGATCTTTAGTGTTGCCATCATTAAGTATAAATTTGAATGTGTACGTTCTGAGTGAAAAAAAAACCCAGAGGTATAAAATATAATATAATAACAAAAAAAAAAAAAAAAAAAAAAAAAAGAAGTTATGGAAAGCTCAGAGAAATCAAGACATAAACAGAAGAGATGTGTTAGCAGGTGATTTAATAAAAGAGAAATTCTTGCTGAATTAATAAATCAAAGAGGCTTTTTTGTAACATTTATCTAACACTGTACTTATTTGTGATGTATGTCACGCACCTTTTTTGTATGGTCTCTTGAAATCACGTCCTCTTTTATGACGTCAAACATAAAAAAGGAAATGGAGACGGAATTAGATATTATCGTAGCACTATGAACTCCAACTCTTTTTCATCATATTATGGGAGAAGACACTGCACCTGAAGCTAAAAATGCCGTAGAGAGACAGTGCAAATTAGTTTTGAAAAAAGTACCAAGAAGAAAGTACTCGTTGTACTATCTGAGCCCTGGAAAGCAAGTCAATTAAAGCTAGCATTGACACAATGAGGTTATTTTACCTGGTTGATAGACTGTATTGAGTATCAAATGTGTTGAAGGAAATGGAATCCTGTATTCAAGTCAATAATTAAGGTTAAGTCAACTTTAATCCCATCCAAAACCTGATCAGCTTTTAGAACTCAAGCTTGATTACTTTGACTCAATTAGGTAAACAAAAAGTAAAATATAAAAAAAAAAGCAAAGCAACACTCTTTGTTTAGGTGGGTTTGGTTTTTTTTCCCTTTTTTTTTTTTTTTTCCTTTTTTTTTTTTGTCTAGGTACACTACCTGGTAAATGAATAATACTTGCAAAATGCTGCTAGTTGTTACACTGAATGTACAGATGGAAGACTACAGAGATTTACAAATAAGGAGATATTCAAAATTATTAACAGATAAAGAGCTATTTAAAAGCTGTCTGGACATGGTCCAGCTCTAGATGACCCTGCCTGAAGCGAGAGGAATGGACCCGATGACCTTCAGATGTCCCTTCCAATTTCAACCATTCTGTGATTCTGTGATAAACCATTCATAAAAACTTGTCTGATCATGAACTTCTCTTAGAAACCAGTAACCTATGAAATACAATGAAGAACATACTGAAAATGCTGACAAGGTTTGCCAGATAAGCCTTACTTTTTGATTTTACTTTTACTTTTTTTTATTTTTTGATGCATTCACTGATGAAATCTGAGGCCCACACAAGTTGCATGTGCCCAAATTTTTCAGTTTAAAGAGAAAGTGGAGAAAAAAATTGTATTCTTCCCCACATTCTCCCCACATTTGAAATCTGGTACCTCAGAAATATATGGAAGCCTAAACAGTATTTGTTGCTATTGAGACTTCCTACAGTGTCAGAACACAGCATAGTATTCTTCATCTCTTGTCCATCTGTACATGGAGAAAGAGCTTAGTGTCAACATGGCCCTAGGAAACCATTGCTTCCAAGGAATGCTGTTGCTGATCCTTGCTGCAAAGAATGCAAGAGAAAGGCACAGCAATGAAGAGCTAAATCACTATCAGTCAATGTTTTTATTTATATTTCTGCATAGTAGTGGTTCTGACGTTCATTCTAGCTCCCACTTGAAGATAGCTACACCCCATACAGTTGCACAGAGCAGTGAGCTGCCAATGCATCCAAAATGCCAGCTGAATTCAGGCTTTTCTGCAGGTTGCAGGTAATGAAGAAATGTGGTACATAGATTTGTTATGGTGTTCTGAGAATGCTTCCATATCCTCATGGCTAGCAAGGCAATATCCAGACCGGTTTCTTGTTTTGCATGTAGTTTTGCCATGTATCTCTGACAGGTGGGCAAGAAAGGCTTTTTACAGGCTCTAAAGACATTATTAAAAGCAATTTCTAAGTAGCTGGCAGTTTCCGGAGCTGGAGATGGCCTGAACTGAGCTCCAGAGTGACCATTAACTTCTTCTCTTTCAAGTAGAGCCAGGGATTATTTTTCCCTCTGGGTGCACACTTGCATATCTTTACAAACAAGGCACTGTTAGATTCTACCCTGCCATAAACTCTGACTGCAATACCTCATCCACTACTGACCTGAAGTGAACTCCAAGGAGAGGGAACAGTAATAAAGCAAAACCCAGCAAACAGTGTGAAGCTTTTGTAAGATCTTATATAACCGAATTGGCTATATTGGGAACTTGCCTTGGTTTTAATTATAGATTTAAGGGTGCACTTATCGGGCTCTGTGCCATCTCAATGCTCCATCCCTTCACTCCTGATTTACTTTATATAACAAGCAGCTACTACAAAAAGGATGTTTTCCACCCTTTCTTTTGGGGAGAGGAGAGGCCAGCAAAAGTTCACTGGAAGATGGGAATGTATAAGGTGTTAATTGACTTGTGGTCTTGGGCTTTAGCTTGGTCCCTTGCCTGTGTCTCTTCTTGAAAGCTGGGGTTGGGTGACAAGTGCCTTTTGAAACTTTCAGAAAAGCACCAAGAGTATGGCACACCTTGAGTGCTGAATCTCTCTCTTACATCTGTTTTCCAGAACACAACAAAATATAGCTTACTTAGAAGCAAAGCCAGGGAAGATGCAAAGCAACAAGGTCTTCCTCAGGTCTTGCGAAGAATTATTGTAAAAAGGGTAGAGACATGAAGAAACAGGACCTGAATGCAAGAAAAATTTAAAGACAGCTACGTTGCTACATTGGTTTATGCTGCTTGAACAACGCTTCTCAGCTTAATCTTTAATTTGATTCATATTCATCTTTCTGATGACTTCTACCTTGCAGAGCATCTGCCCTATAAATAGTTACATATGTATAGGGGAAGAGGCTCTTAAAGTTATAGGGGAGCCACCCTGTGGAATTATCCTGACTCTGCCCTAAAGGGTAGACACCTGGTGTGTCTTCTGAGGGTCCTAAACTCAGAAAGCAGAATTCTTTATCTGTTACTCATATCAGGAGCTGGTCTCTTGATTGAGCTAACTGCCTTGCCACATCCAAGAGGGTGGTGATGCAACTCTTGGCTATTCTCTTACTCTGGCTTAGAAGTTCCTAGCTATTTTTGCTCCTTGTGAATGGGCTCTGGTTATCAAAAGTAGCAAAAGGTGCCACAGTGTGAGCTGAATTCCTTTCAGTCACTGAACCAAATCTCCCGTAGTAAGAAGAGGATTGTCATGATAATAAAGGTGCTGGGGAGGACAGCGGAATACCAACAAAAAGAAAGCCCAGGTCCAGGGCTTCTCAGTCTAGAGCTAAAAAAAATTCCTGCTGCTCTAAACCCTGAGTGAAACACAGCAGAATAATTAAGTCACTGTATTAATAGCATTTTTGATCCTAAATGGTCCGTAATTCTCAGTCTCTCTCCTACATTACAAATGCAACAGCACTTCTCCTGGCTACCATTTCATGGAGACCAAATTAGAAATATTGCTAAGAAGGAAGCAAATCTTTGGAAAGTTGGTGAACTTGATTCTAATAGGCCACTTCCTTGCTCTGTGACCAGGTTTCTCCCATGAAGAATTTGTCATCCAAATTTCTAAGCCTGAAATTTTGCCCTCTTAAAATGCTTTCCAGAGAAGTTCTACATGGTGCTGAAGTGAAATGAAATTATAGAAGGGCTGCTCCCAATGACACTGCTGCTGAAGAGACAAAAATTTTTCATCACGAAGCCTTACAGAAGGTGTTGCAAAATGGCCTAGTCTCCTCATCTTGTACAGGTGTGCATCCTCTGTAGCAGGGAGGTACACCACTCATCCTTGCTCCCACCTCTCAGCTGATGTTGTTGTATCCAGTTTTGCTTTCTTTTTTGTGCTTTTTCCTAGGATGTGACTCAGTGCTTTTTAGAAAGCAGAGCCTTTGTCTGCATCATTCTCCTTGCCAATCCCTTACATCACCTGCTTGATCCAGAGTTGGGAGTGACTCATTTTTCTCCTCCAAACACATGTGTACACAATGAGCTGTCTCCCATCCAATGGCCCTTCACAGAAACTTATACGTAAGGTCATGACTGCGTTTTGTTGCAGATGCCCAGTGCCCATCTGTAGAGGACAGTCTCTGTCTGTCTCAGGATTTATATTGTTCTGAATGCTTTAAAAGCTTTGCAAGTGAAAGCAAATGATCTATGTGTGTTGGTTTTTTTCCCCTTCCTATCTCACTGGCTAATTTTGTATCTATTATTTACTGTGGGAAAGCAATGCCAAAGAAGCAATCTCTGCATTTTGTTGTGAAACTAATTTTCATCCTAAACTGTTACAGAAGCGAGCTTAAAACCTACACTTGTGGAAAATTTGCACACTTCTCACTCTTCACCTTACAATTGGTGTTTGCCCAGCTTGTAAAGATGTGTTTTTAATGGATACTCTTAAATGTAGAGAAAAATGTATGGTAAGATGGAGTGACTCAAATTTCGATGTGAATGACTGAAATTAGAACATCTAGAACTAGCCCACCTCTTCTTTTCTCCTACCATAGTCACAGATACGAGCACTTAGCAGCAATAATTTGGTTCATTCTGAATTAGATAGCTAACATGGGCACATGACTTGCAATTAAGAATAGCCTAGCTTTGATGTAAGCGTCTACTTTTTGTGGATATCTAACTTTGCTATGCTTCTGAACCCTTACATATTAGCAGTAAAAACAGGAGGACCTGAGGTTTTCAAGGCCCCAGAGAAACTAACAGCAAGGAGTTGTAAAATGTATAAGTGATGCCTCAGAGAGCTGACGACAACAGTTTCCCTCTTCGGGCTCTCAACAGTCTGAGGACAACGAGACAGGCGTCTGTAGAAAAGAAACCTTGACAATTTATCACACTTAGATTTAATTCTGATGATGCACCAAACAACACATCTCACTGTGATTATCCTTATGCCGTAAGGAGGTTGGAAATAGATGGCACCAGGGAAGCCTATTTCCAAGGAGAAGCAAAAAATCTTGATGCCTTTTGTGGCTCCATTTCCTGAGCCATTGGCAGCATGTTTTGGTGCTGCCATTGGAGCAGGCCAGGAAGCAGATGGCATATCAGAGTGTGGCAGTCTTGCTGCTTTATTTCAGAAGTGGCATGTCCTGTGCTGGCCCGATGATAGTGCGTCCTCCCGGCCACTCACTGGAGTATGGAGGCCAGGCAGAGCCTCCAGGGGGAGGATAGTCCTGATGGGCAGGCAATGCATGCAGCAACTCCCTCTCCCCATCTAAAGGCAACCAGTGCAGCAGAGGTAGATGGCATGTTTGATTTCTCTGCTGCCCCCTGTGCAAGGCAGGCCATAGGTTGTTGCTTGAAAGATTGTCTTTAATCCATTTAATCCTGATCTGCCTTTCCCCTAGACCTCATATGCTTCAAACACCGCAACAAATCTGTTTTTATTTATTGTTAAAGCAATGTCATTTTTTGCATAGTAGATCAGAAAAAAAAAAAAAAAGAAAAAGTCAGGGTTTTTTATTGTTAAAATGGTGTCTTTTTTTTTTTTTCAACAAGACAGACCAGAAACTGGTGACACAAATTTGACCAACTCTTTTTTCACTCTTTTTTTTTTCAAGAAGCAAGAAACGTTTCAGCAACTTCTGTACCTGATGAAGAGTAAAAATTAAACACAGTGCATAAGAGACCCTCACATCCTTTTCTTCTAGCAAAAGTTTGTTTGTATGGTGAGAGCAAGAAAGAGGTACTGAGGCTCTCAGCAGCATCTTTTGGAGGGCTTAAGGTAGATCTTATTGAAATGTGCAAGCATAACAGAGCCTTTGTTCATTTAATGTTAAGTTTTTCTGCTTCAGGTTTTATTCCTTTTTTTATATGAAAAAGTTTTACTTTCCTCTTGAGTTTTGATTGTATCTGAATTCCACGCAGTGATTTTCAATTATAAAATATGATAAAGCAAACCCTCATGAACAGATCTACTGAGTACTAATATAAGATTGGTTATCCTTACCTTTTTCAAACAGGAATCAGCATTTGTTTGAGGAAGGAAGATAAGAAGAAAGAGTCATGAAATAGAGAAATAAGAGATTACTTTTATGAATCTTTGTTCTGTTTCAACAAAACCTTTCAGGTTTCCAGTATAACACATTGGTATTGAATTCCCAGGGATATTAAGGGATGAGAAACCATTTCTCTAACACACATTGGCACCACAGAGCTCAACAAGATATATTCCTTCCATTTCTGTGGCCCTATTTGGAATTTGTGTCTCGCTAGTTAACTTGTTTTGTACCATGTTGTGACAGATTTTTCAGTGCCATTTCCCCAGACTCTTGGGAAACCTGAACACTGCCAAATGGAACCATCCACTCTAGCTGGAAACTAATTTTAACAAGCTTTCCTTGGATTTCAGGGCAAGAGAACTAAATACCTTAGTTCTCTGCCCACTTCACTGTTAGTTTAGTGAGTTTCATACTTTAAATACTTTAAAAATGCAACCATATGATTCTCTTCTGAGAAGATGGCAATGCCTGCACTCACTGGATAGCTTGCAAAATTAGTTAAATTCCAAAACGGCAATAACATTCAACTCTCACTTCTACTTCCTGTGAATTTTTTAACAGAGAATGTTTCCCAATTAACTACAAGTTGCATGAGTCTGCTTTTATAAAGTTGCTAATAAGAGAAAGAGAAGAGAGAGCAACTTCTTCAAAGACCTTGCCAGGGTACCTGGCCCTAGCAAACCCCTCTGTGGGGGTGCATTCCTAGGATGTCCCCCTGGGGTCTGCTGACTGTAGCTTTGCCACCTGTGGCAGTGTGGAGCGAGGACATCTGTCCTGCAGAAATGGAGTGGGACCACCAATTGTTCCCACAGGTCAGCAAACACAGACCTCAGGATATCTATAGGTATTCCTCTCCGCTGACCTGCATAATTTGGACTCATGACCTATTGCTTTTGTTTATTTTTTTTAGGTTATAAGACATGCTTATCCAGCCTCTGTAGGAGTACAAATCTGAGAGTTACAGTTCAAAAACTACTACATTACTACTACTACTTTAACTGACATTTTCTACTCTGAAATGTCAGTTAAAGGACTAACCTGCCCTCTTTATACTTTGAGTTCCTGAACCCTTCCAAACATACTTAGGGGTGCAGGGTTGCACATCTTATTAGGAACCTATTAAGCTAGCCTGGCATCCTATCTAGATTTTTAAGGTACTCTCTGAAGACTGTAATTCTCTTCTTTCTTGGAGCAACTTTATTACCCCAGGGAAACATTTGAGCTAAAATTGTGCCAATATTTCCATCACAGTGTTAGCTCTCTAGCTCTCTCTCTTTTTTTTTTTTTTTTTTTCAGATGTAAATGAAAAAGAAATGATTTTGTCCCATAATTAAGAACCAATAACTTCTCAAGGCAGCAGATTTTGTTTATGATTTTCTCACAAATATTTTTGACAGCGCTGACATTTTTGCAAGCATGACTAACTACACATTTACCCAGTTTCACTTTTTTGTTTGTTTGTTTTTGGCACTCCAATGTGCTAAAGATAATGTAAGCTAAAAATTCCTACATTTGGCAAGGAATTTGCTGTATGTAAAGAACAGTTTTCATTTATTTTAAAATAAAAGTAGATGGCCAAGATTTGAAATGGCACCTGCTAAACTTTTACTACAATTAGTAGTGATGAAGGACATTCATAGAATCATAGAACTATAGAATCATTAAGGTTGGAAAAGGACACAAAGTCCAGCCAACAGTCCATCCCCACCATGCCCAATAACCATGTCCCACAATGCCACATCCACACAGTTCTTGAACACCTCCAGGAATGGCAACCACCTTCTTAGGCAACCTGTGCCATTCTGTTCTTTCAGCAGAAGACTCTTCCTCAGTTGCTGGAACTGAGGAATTCAAAACTTTGCACCATTCTTCTTTTGGAAGTACTCATTTTTAGTGAGTACTATTGGTGATAGGTGGATGGTTGGACTGGATGATCCCGAAGGTCTTTTCCAACCTTGGTGATTCGGTGATTCTGTGATACTGTGAATGTTGGATATGGCACCAATGTTATTGCTTTGGCTACTTTCCCTGTGAAATGAAGTTCATTACTTACTTCACAGGAGTATCTGCAGCCTAAATCATTGGCACTCATGCATTACTGAGCAAAGAAGGGACTTTAATACCCAGCAAGGACAGGAGGGTCTTGCATGCAGCATGGGCATGCAGGGTGCTCACAAGCTGCACATATATGGCTTGACTCAGCAGACAGCTAAGAACATGGGATGCCTTTATTCACTTGGAAATGTATTCTTATGGCATATGTACCTCCTTCGCTCTTGGTGGACACGGGTACTTCAAGAAACCACCTTATAGGACAGAGGAAACACTCCATGCCATATGAATCACTCAGCAGGAGTACAGGAGCTGTTTCTCTCAATTTTCCAGTCCATGTCCAGTGTGTTGTGCTTGTAATACTGTACTTGTAATGTGTGTATCTCAGAGATGATACCTGCCAGCACTTCCCACACAGTGCCATTGAAGATATCTGCTTATTTTTTGTTTTAGGTGTGGAGGAGGTAAGTGGTGTCTTGGAAACTGTTGTGTGCAAACCATAGACAAATGCTAGAATTTCTGAAGGCATTGTCTGACAGTTTTTATGAGTTTGATTGCTATTTACTACTGACCCCACAAACCCTCTGTCACTGTGCCCCTGTGCCACCTTTAGCTCTCTCTGCCCCCTCCAAAACCTCCTGCTTTTTAGTATGCCAGTACAACGCTCCTGCTGAGCAGCTGCCTGTTTGGCATGACTCATGCCAGACATTCGGCTATTTTGGACAAATGGGGATATGCTATTTATCCCAAATAGCTGCCTGCCTTGGATAGCACATTGTCCTGAATAATGAAAGTACTATCAGCCTAAAAATCCTTTAGAATTCTTCTGCCCATATCCACACATCTCAGTAAAGAAAGCAGGAAATGACATGCAAATAACAATTAATACAGTAAATGATGAGGGATGCATTTTGGAAATCGTAACTTGCTTGGATTTGATCTCATGTTACTGAAGCCAATTAGAAAACCCCCCTCCAGCAGGGCAGGGCTGGCTGACCACAGTAGGATTCCCTCTGGCCTTGAGAGCCGCATAACCCAAACCAAGGAGGAACGCTCAGGAGATTTCCAGGTACCCCCAGTGAATTCCAGAGAACCATCACTGCTCCCTGCATCACTGCTGGTTCATTTGCAATGGAAATGTTTCTGAATGTCTTTTTTTTAAGCTGTTGATTCACAGACCAGAAAGAGCAACTTGGTCCTGAAAAACTGCAGGATTTGTTCTATTAAGGAAAAGAAAAAAAAAAAAAAAAAGACAATTCAGGTGGAAACTAGGACTTGTTTTGCTTACCTGGGAATGCCAAGTGAAAGATGTGAAACCTGGAAAGTGTCCTGAGAGTTTATGAAGTCTCACGCACAACCTGAAGGGATCTGAAAGAACTTTCTGTCTTGGTACAGACCCTCCTGGGAGAAATTTTTTTTTTTTTTTTGCTTTTGCTTTTTGTTGAGTTTCATGATCTTTTAATGGAGCCATTGTAATTTATAGTAGATCGCCGCCTAATGATGACTGATAGTTTGATGTAGTTTGCTAATGATGGATTTGATTACACTGTGTGTGTTGTAGAGATGATTTTATCTTGTTCTGATGGAGGGCTCAGGTTACCAAGATGTTTTTACAGCTTTTTATCAATTCACCATTTTAAAACATGGGATTTTTCTACTTCTAAATCTTCCTGAATTTTAAACTGGTTGTTAAACATGATTATTTTAGAACACTGCTGCTACTGCCCTATCCACCTATTTGTCATTGTTTCAGCCAGTCAAATTTCTATTGGCTTCAGTGTGTGAGGGAAAAGAGTTGGATATGAAAGGAATGTGGGGTCAGACCCGGAGAGATGGATGTATAGATGGACCAACATCAGGCCAGTGCCCTTGGTGAACAGAAGGGTGAGCTGGTGATAGCAAGTGGTAGAAGCCAGCAGAGGGAATTGGTAGTGAATGGGAGCCTCTCACACGGATTAACCTGCCAGGCTTGTTTTTGGAATCTGTTCTGCAATCACTTCAGTGACTCATGGGCATCCCTTCCCCCTCCCCGTCGTGCTTGAACAGTTTTCATTTATTTTGCTTGTGCTGGGAAAAATATGTTTTACATTTCTACTATTTTCTATCATTTCCTGAGATTTAGTGTGTTATCTTATGTGTTAGCCAGAAGGGTCATTTTGTTGTTGTTGTTGTTGAATTTTTAATCTCATTAGGAACTATGCCAATTTCCTATCAAATTAGATCAATATAATTTGTATACACATATATGTAGCTAAGCCTCCTAGCACTGGTATTACTCTGTCCACCATTTTTTCTTTTTTAAACACTTTGTTCTTAAAAGGTAGTTTTAATAAAGTGCGCTAACACTTCATTTTAGGTTGCAGTGATTAAAAAAAAAAAACAAATATATATATACATATATATATATATATATTTCCAAAGGCCTTTAAAAATTTTTCCTTAAAATATAAAATCGTCAAATGTTAATGTGGCATTTGAAGGCAGTGTTTTGCAAAGGTGTGTCAAATCCTCTGTTTTCCTGTGACCATAACCCAAAGAATTCTGCATCTCTCATCACCACCTTTCTGCACAAATGTTACCAATGTGCTAAACTCAATATAGAATTTTTGAATTTTTATTATTCCAGTTGTGGCTATTGCTGTTCCTAACACACACCCTGTCAGAAGGTTTAAAAAATGTATGCCTCAGTTCATGGAAAAAAAAAAAAAAAAAAGAAGAAGGAGGAGGAAAAAAAAAGAGAGGGAGAGAGAAAAGGAAAAAAAAAAAAAAAAACAAAGGTCAAAACTTTTAAAATGTCACTTCTTCTACAGTTTTGCATAGAAAATACATTGAATCAGTGGGAGGGCTCCTTGCCCATAGAAACAGGCTGTAAGAAAAGAATGTTATCCTGCTGCTGTAGTTTCCACTTTCACTGGCAGCTGCGGGCTGAGCAGAAAAGCACTGTGGGAGCCCATTGTTACCCCAGCTGGGTAATAGTTTTCTTATTTTACAGTCAGCAACCGAGGGGGGTTGGGGTGTCTCAACAAAGTGCCTGAAAATGTAACTCCTGCAAACAGATCACTTTCTCCTTCACTATGAGAAACAAGGATCCATAAATCTTTTATTTCGTTTGGTTCCTCTATCAAGGTAATTAACTACTTCAAACAAAAAGATGGACTTATTTTCCAAACAAATTTACTCTGCATGGAAATGTTGGTCTATAAGCTGTAGAACCCCAGTCCCTAATGGAATGCCAAAAAATTTTCATCTCTCTTTGCATGAGATTTTATTGCTGAAGAACAGATTTTGTAAGGCTTAACTTATATGGATGATAATCCAAACTGTTACCAGAACAAAATTTCAATAGGAAATGGTGGGAGTGGGAAGTAAACATTGCAAAGCCTTTCCTTTCCTGGTAGAGACATTATGAGCACCTCTGTGAAAATGGCATTCATGGTTTTACATTCCATGTTTATATCTCATAAGTTTAACTATTACAAAACTGTAGGTCTTACCTAGTGCTGGTTTATCCAAGGAAGAGAAATTATTTTAGTCACCACAGCAACCTAAGTTTAAAAGGGAGAGGGCTAATGACAGAATCATTTATCTCATCAGGCTTTTCTGACGCCTTTCATTTCCCAGCAGCCAAAATTTGTAATCTCAGCTGCAGAAGGAGACAAATTTTGCCAGTGGTAGGGAAGGTGTGTAGCTGAATGTCTTATTGGTTCAATGTTTCAGTAGCCTCAGGTCTACAGTTCCCATATGAAGTCACTCAATTGAATTATGCTGAAAGACCAAGCACCACCTCGGTTGGACATGAGCAAAGGAGCAGGGCCCAGGGCCAGCAGGTCCCAGCTGACCCAAGGATTGATCTGATCTGAAGACTTACCTGGGTCTTTTTCCTGTTGCAAGATCCTTGCAGTCATGCTCACCAGCTGGAAGCACTGAATCAGGCCTGAGACAAACCTCTCTCTGGAAATGTGTGTGGGGTTGGGGGAGGGAAAGGAGAGATTGGCAATGGGGGCATTTCCCTACCACCATCCCCTGGCTTCTGCAAAGGGCTCTTTCTCCGTGTGGGAAACACGCCAGAGGGACAACTGGACCATGCCCAGGTTTCTCACATTTATGCACTTGGCTTTAATCTTGCTAGCTCCATCCTTGAGAGTGGTTTACATCACCACTGTGTTCCTCCTATTGAGCCTTCACTGCTGCTTGCAGTGGGGCAGCTGGATTAAATCTTGTTTGGCAGTGATTCAGCCTGCAGGGCAGATAGAGCTACAACTTCTCTCCCTTACTTTCATCATTCTTTCCTCTACTTGTGATGCTTCATTAGTCAGATGCTTGCCTCACTAACCTGGTTGCCCAGGTTCACAGGATGAAACGCAGAGATGTGTGACACAGAAAGTCAGGTCTGTTGCTCTGATGATTCTTGTGCATTTTCAGTTTGTGCATCTATAATCTGGTGTTTGGTGCAGGCATTTTTCCCCTCCTCTGCTGAGAAAAGTCCTGGGAAGAGTGCAGGGAGCTCACTAATTTGAAAAGTAAAACAATTGTACGCCTTGATTAACTAAAATTTCCAAATGAAAGCAGGTGAGAAGGAAAGAAAGGAACAAGGAAATTTCCTTTTGCATAGCTTTAAGAAACAGGATTATGTTGTGTAAATACATGTAAATACATACACGGATGTACACAAGAACAATTTTCCATTTATAATAGTAATTTAAGTATTATCTCCATAGTTAGTAAAAGCCTGCTTCTGCTCATTAGTGGAAATGAAAGATTCATCAGAAATATCACCATCCAAACCATTCATGCACGCCCTTATGCCATGGCTGCAGTAACACATGTAGGCAGTGCTATGGATTTGTAGGGCAGAGTATACAGATCTCTTTGTGCTCCCTGCATTACGTGCACAGAAGAAAAGACATATGACTCCCTCGATAAGGTGCTTATAGTCTACAGATATGTCTACCTGGATTTGTGTTCAGCCGGTGATAGAAGGCAAACAGATCTGATGTCAACAAAGCATGAAGATGGAGCTCTCAAGAAGAGCCTTTCTGAGGTGCTGGGCATGGTAGCCCAGGCTTGGCACAAGACCACTTTGGTCATGTCATTTTGGGCGAGAGTGTAGGGAGCGCTTGCTAAATGCCCTCTAGGCATCCCTTGCACAGACAAAAGCAGGGTTAAGAAACAGATGGTGAAGAAGTTTGCCCAAGGCCACACAGGAGGTCAGCAGCAGAAATAGGAATGGAGTAGGCATCCCTGTGCCCTGCTTCAATGACTTTTTCCAGGAGCTCAGTGCCTGGTAGGGTTTTGCTGGGGATAAGCACATTTAAATTCTAGGCATAACTCCATCTGCTACCTCCACTACTCCCCTCTGTGAGCAGAGTCATTCTGTCTGGAACAGAATGAGAAGGTTGTTTTGAATTTTCTTTTGTTATTTGAAGCTTATGAGGAACTACCAAGGATGTAAAAGATCTAGCATCATCCTGAAACTAACCTCCACTTCAAGTTTTTTAAATTGTTCTCCACTCACATTATCTTAATAACAAATCCTAATGTGGAGTAGGCTTCATCTTATCTCTTAAAACCTCTTATTGGTGGTTTCAGCAACCTAGATGGTCACTGTAGATCAGATTTCTATGCCCCTGCCATAGTTAATGGAGAGAAACAAGGTCAAACCAACTTTTTACACAGGTAGTGATGGGACAAGGAGGAATGGTTTAAAACTAAAAGAAGGAAGTTTTAGATTAGATATTAGGAAGAAATTTTTGACTCAGAGGGGGGTGAGGCGCTGGCACAGCTGCCCAGAAAAGCTACGGATGCCTCATTCCTAGAAATGCTCAAGGCCAGGTTGGACAGGGCCCTGAGCAGCCTGAGCTGGTGGGGGGCAGCCCTGCCCACAGCAGAGGGTTGCAATTGGATGGGCTTCAAGGTGACTTCCAACCCGAGACATTCTTTGATTCTGTGATTCTGTGATCTATTTTAGACACCTACCTGAGGATGAAAGGAACTGTGCTCCGAAGTCCAACGGTTATGGAAAGAACTTAGACAAGTAGTTTAGAATGGATGACTAACTTCCATACAGCTTAAATTTGATACGTGATATAACTTCCCTGGTGCCACGATTTCACTCCTTGTTTTTCCCAATTGTATGACTTCCTTATCTTCAGCATATGAATACTGCACAATTGAAGATCTGACTTCCGACTGAAAAAGCTTGAATCTTGATCTTTCAGGGAGCTCAGCAATTTTAAGTGGAATTTACCATCAGTGTCAATCTTAAAAATAATTTGTCTGATTATGTTTTGATTATTTGTCAGGTTTTTCACCCTTTAACAGTGGGGAGGATTTCATTAAGTTTAGTAAGAAATCCCTTTAGCCCATTTTTGCTTTTTAAAGTGAGCTACAATATAGCTATATAGACAAAGGCTTCTATCCCTTTTAATAACGTAAGAAACATTGTCATCTTACAGAAAGAAGGTCTTTTCAGTCTGATAAAGTTGTGTAGAGATAATGTATATGTATAGAGAATTCATAATGTATAGAGAATTCATACTAGAAATCAGAAGTATTATACCCAAATTGCACATTTTCTACTCCAATATATATTTGTTTCACTAACACTTCAAAGCAACTAAAGATTTTGCACTGATTTCATGTTAGGCATTATACTATATCTACTTCATATACTAGAAAATCTCTCCTTCTTCGGGAGCACTTCTTAATATAGTTTTCAGGTACCATTAACTGCTATTTCTTAGCCTTTAGCTATAAGCCATTTCCCTTAAATTACAGGGAACTTTGTTCAAGCTGTTGGCCTTTAATTCTAAGGTGGCTCAGAGCTATACTGCAGTAATCTTTAGAGAACAATCTTATATTTGACCTGGTAACCCGCTGTAGGTGTCCCTGCTTGAGCAGGAGGGCTGGACAAGATGACCTCCAGAGGTCCCTTCCAACCTCAGCCATTTTGTGATTCTGTGAATCTTAAGGCATTTTATGCCTTTGGGAGTGCTGGATAGACCCAGTGTCTCCAAAAGGCAAATTAGCTTTTTAAAGTACATCTTTAAAATACTTATTCAGATAAAAAGCAATGTAAATGTGTATGTGTTTCTCCTTTATCTACAAAGAAATACTTAGGTGAAGAGCCACAGATGTTCAAGTTGGATCAGGCCAGATAAGGTGCTCCCAGGAATCTTCAGAGGGCTCAGAGACAGGTTAGCCCCTTAAGAACAAATTGGATATAATTTTTCTCTATCACTCTGCTATATCAAAGTGGGCCTGTTGAAAAACATGCTTTGGTAGTTGCCTGTAAACTGGAGTTTTTCCCTCTCTTGTTTTATTTTGTCCTCAGTCTGCCATTTCTTTTCATTAATCATTCATGCATTCAAAAATGTAAAACATGATAATATGTTTTTCTCTTAAATTTCAATGGATTTCACTTGCTATCATAACTGATTTTAAATGTCACATTATTCTGTTTATATTTCTCATGTTCTGGCATGGGCTTCATACAAACTTCCACTCCCTGCTAATCTCACAGCGATTTGTTTGGTGGTGTTTTTGGTTTTTTTTTTTTTGGTAGCAATCTGTAGCAATGCTACTGATAAAGAAGAAACAGCATGATGATCTCAAATGGAAACTGATGGAAAATAATAGCGGAAATGAGATATTAATAGAAAAAAAAAAAATAAGGCTCTAGGACCAAAGATAAAAAACACAAGGTGTAGGATTCTATTGTCTGAATGGAAATATTTAGGGATACTTTGGGAGTGTAGGGACTTTTCAGCTGCCTCCATCTGCCATTGCAGGAGGCCATAGATATCACAGAGGACTTCTAACATGCCTGCAAACATCTGACATTGGCATCTAAAATGGTTGATAAAAGACAAGGGGCAATATAGTGAAGCACCAGTACATGACTACGTTTAAAACAAAACATCTATTCTTTCTAGCTTCATTTGTGAAAATTTGCCATTGTACCTCTTTTAACATCTAATATTATGTTTTCATTATTTTTTTGTCAGTGAAATCCCATTTTCAATATATATGTATGATATTGGTTTGCCTCAAATGTTTGTCATTAGAGTTTGAAAGGAAAGCATCAGGAGATGCAGCTCACATACACTATTCACTTCTCTACTGCTGCTCTTCTGTCTGAAGGACACCAAGGACACCAGTTTGTAGACTAGCTAGCAGAGAGCAGGGAGGAAGGAGATCTGACCCAAAATACTTGCAGGCTGAAGGAGCCACTGAACCCACATACTCAGATTCGTGGGGCAAGATCCTGCCCACAAGGAGTGATACAGAAAAATTGCCATTACGTCTCTGGTAGTAATATTTTGAATAGAAGTAGCAATCATCTTTAATATTTTTATAAAAAACATGACTCGCTATGGGAGGTTTCTGGAGACATCAGGGTATCTTTACTGCAGACCCCAGTGAGATTCGTAAGTTTTGCCAAGGGCTGAGCCCTTAGGTATATTCACGCTATTATTCACTCTTTTTAGTGTTTTTGTCGTCTATTGTCAATGACCTTCCTGGCAGGCTGACTGTGCTCAGAATCCTTAGCACTCTTCTCTCTTCTGTGGAAGAGCCTAGGGGCACCCTAGGTTCCACCTGAAAACCTATATATCCCAAATCATCACACCATCTAAGTTTCAGGCACTGTTTCTTCTTCCTTCCTATTGCTCCATTATAAAAGACTAGTAATACCACAAACAGATTGAAATCACCACATTATACATACTCATAATGACATACACATTAATGAGGAATATACATGGTAGATTTATAGTTCTAAAATTCCTTTGATTACTACTAACCTGAGCTAGTAAAGGCCTTAAAGCAGTTGAAGTTGTCATCAAAGATCAGATTTGGTATTGTAGAAACTAAAGGTGATGAAAGTGCTGCATGAGATTTCTCTGTTAAAAAAAAAAAAAACATGCAAACACATCTTTCATTCAAGTCATTTCCTGGCAATACCTCTGTGAGTGGCAGTGGAAAATTTATGCCAGCGAGAATTGCTTTAAGGTAGCAAGAGTAGATCTACATTCTGGGCATTTCTACTATATTATTGTTGTAGGAAACAATGCTAGCATGGGTCACACCCTTCTTTCATACTCGTTAATAAATGAAGGCTCTTTCTGGCTTCTGCTTCTGCTTTGGTCTCTTTTCATTGTTGGAATATGAAGACTGAAAGGGAAGGTTTTTCCCTTTGTGGAGTGAACAGTCTGCTCTGCTAAGACAACTCATCCACCAAGAGTCTTGGCTTCATAACCATTAAGCTCTGGTGCTGTCACTGATGATGCATCATTGTTCAAGCTTCTCCTGATGGCACAGTTTGTTGATAGTGCAGTCCTACTCCTAGGAGCTTCTCTGCTAAGGCTTCTTCAGAGCCACATTCTCTCATATCTCCCTCAGTTTCCCAGCTTTGAGATGACTCAGGGAAGAAGGTGTTTCTACTGGCTGTACACTATTCTGGGGGAGGAGGAAGCCCAAGGAAAGACTTCAGGCTCCCACTTCCAATCTCCCTCCAAAGGGAATTCTGGAGTTTTCTGTGGAGGGTGGAAGCAGCAGCTGAATGGGCTCTGTGCAAGGCACATCTACAGAGGGAGGTCATTTTACTTGGCGTCTTCCCTGCCATGATCATATAATCTTCCATGTCACAGGGCTACAAATCCTTTCCATAGCAAAGGAGGGGTCTTTAAGGACTGCACAAGTTTTACAATTCTGCATGTAATACAACATCAGCTGAAAGAATCATATTTCTAGTGAATGTTTTTTTCCCTGCATGCCTTAAAATAAAACATGAGATAATCATCATTTTTCCCTTGACTTCACTTTAGGCTTTTGTAGAAGAAACCAGAAGGATGTTTCCTCAAGCAGAAGCTTTGAAAAGATTTTGTGTGTTACCAAGGGCACAGATGCAGTAAAACAGGACATGAGTGGAAGGAACAACAAGCAAAACTGCCTAAGGAGCTCTGTCTCCTTTGCAAAGTTAACAATGACTGAATAGTAAATTGCTTTTTAATAAGTTTTGTATTCTCCTGGGATATGGTTAAAGGGTTAATTTAACGCTTGACCCATTAAAACCGTTGAGTGCAGTGAGAACCTTGTAAGGCTGATCAGATGATTATTTCTGGAAGATAAGTGGTTGAAAACTGAGCCTCACTAGTTCAGGTAATCAAGGGAAATCGGCATAAAAGAGAAGATGCGGCTGAGTAAAGACAGAACGGCTACCTGAGATTCTATTACTTGTCGTCTTTCAAGCATAATGATGAGATTATAGTAACCCTAAACTGGCTGAAAACAGAAATCTGGCTGTCTGTCAAGTTCATTGTGTTGAGTTTTACAACACTCCAGATCTGGTTCCTCCAAACCTACAGTAATTATACCAAGAAGACAGGCTCAAAGAAACCCTTTTCAACCTTGGACCTTTGTCAGGTTTTGGCTTATGACCAGAGTACCATTGTTTATGTCATGGGAAAAAAAGAAAAAAAAGAAAGAAAGAAAAAAAAAAGGAGTGGGGGAAAAAGATTGTTAATATTTATTATGATTTTTTCATCATGCAATCAATATTAAAAAAAAATATTGCCACAATCTTTCCACACTCCAGCTGTCACACTGCCTTGTGATTTCCTGAATGAACTTGTTAGTGAACCATAAGCCTCTTTGCTCTCTGTGGTTATTCTAGACTGAGTATTTTGCTGCAATCATTTTTCACACCTTTAACTGTCACATGCTCTCACATCACACACGTCTAACAGTGTTCATACTTTTTAAAAAATTAAAAAAAAAAAATGACATAAAATACAAAGACAAGAAGTCCACTACATTATCTGGAAAAGTATGTATGTTTCCAGCCTGGACTGGTCTCAAATGTAGGCTGCTGTGAAGAGAACTCTCTAAAACATTGCCTGTGAGATCCTGTTTTGACTCTGTTTCAAGATAGCAGGTGTAAGATTGCAGCTCAGGAAGGCTTTCAGGAACACGTTTGAAGCATAGCTGGCTCCAGCTCTGTTGGGAACATTGGTGCGAAGCCTTAGCTGTCCTTCTTTCTCCTGTGATTCACGTCCGTAAAAATGCTTTTCCAGCTTGACATAAGCTTGGGTTGCTACCGTGAAGAGGTGTTTGTATCTATGCCTCGCTTCAGACTGTGAAGAAAACAATCTGGTTAAAAGTCTGTATTTATTCTGCAAAGAGTGTGTGGAGTGAGGGTGTCACCAATCTGTTACTGGAGGTTAATGCTGCCATTTTGTGGACAGTGCTGGCTGGGTCATCCTGAGCAAATTGCACAGCTGGCATTAACCTGACTGCTTTCTGCCAAAGTGTTCTACAGAACCATTCGCACAGCCAGAGCTGCTGAAGCAATAACCTCCTGCGATGGTTGGGGATGAGCGTTGCTACATAATACTGCTTTCACATTTTACAGCTGGAAGAGTGACACTGAAGGAAGTGGTTTAGTGGGCATGGTGGTGATGGGTTGACGGTTGGACTAGTTAGAAGTCTTTTCCAACCTTAATGATTCTATAATACTGTAAGAGGGGCATCTTCCCTCAGCTTCAAGCCTCCTTGCAGTAGATGCTGGTCTCCCTGCAGCTGATGCTGGCAAACGGGCTCTTATGCCTCCAGTGTGTTTTGTGGTCTCATTAGCTCGTTTAATCCAACCTTTTCTCCTAGCAGTATCTAGACTGTATCTCTCAGACAGAGCCAGAGTGTAGGAATGTCAATCCATGATTCCAAAAAGTCTTTGAGACACAGATCAGGCCTCAAATACAAGTGAAGACTTAAAAAGTTGACTAAATGATTCATTGAATGGGGATCTGTATCGAGTACATTTCAGTCAGACATGCAAACATTCAGTATTAATGCAGTACAATCAGCAAGTTTTCTCATAGCTGTAGGGCTGTGAATTTGTTCATAATCTGCCTTTATTCCTATTTCCAACTCCCTAATATCCATCTGGGAAAAACAGCAACAACAGAAAACCACTGGTTGTCCTGAAAGCTCAGATTAGAAAATATATCTATATTTTGAGCTTCTTTTAAAATGTATTTTGGTTGCTGTAAGCCAGAAACATAATCTGCACCGCTATCATGGGAAAATTCTCCGACATACAAAATCAGTGCCAAGACTTACTATTGACATGTCACATTCTACTGAGCATGGAACACAGATAACTATCATACTGCTGCTGCCCTTGGTTGACATGAAGAAATTACTTTAAATGCTAAATATTATAAGCCCTTACCAGTGGAGAGGAGCCTGATTTTAGATGCACTTATTTTTAAGTGCAAGTTCTGTATCTCAGTGCTTTTCCTGGAAGGGCCATGTCCTATGGGCCTTTCTTACAGAATAGATCTGTAGTGCTAGTTGAGAAAATTGAATGTATTTACCCTTACCAGTGTTTTTGACAAAGCACACTGAATATATTTATTGCAGATATATATTTCCAGTCTGTTCTAAAAATCTAATTCTGTTCCTCATAACTAATAGCCAAAGTCCACACAGCCAGGAAGAATATGTCAAACCAGAGCTAAATTATTAACAGCTTTTGCTGTTTCAGGCACGGCCTGGTTCTCATAACTCAAAGTCTATTCAATAATGTCTCTGTAGTTCATAAATCACTGACTGTGAAAAATGGAAATGCACTGCACTATGGTATTTGTAATTAATATAGGCTTTGCAGTGCCAAACCTTCAGAGCCCTCCAAAATAGCGTTTTGGGCTGCTTCTTAAAACAGTTCAGTGCAGACCTGTCCCAGGAAGATGAAATACTGAAGTTACACAGATTGGGGGATTTGGCAGCAAATCAGATTTTTCACTGCAAAATGATGGCTCATCACATGGAACCGTTTCACCAAAGAGTATGTTTTAACAAAGCCACCCTGGGAAAGTTTAACCAACCTAAGAGACGAATGCTGCTCATTGTGTGGAGAGAAAACTGCTTTGAGCCAAGCAGAGCTGTGCTGTGCTGAATGCTTGCAAACTGAACTACTGTCACTAGCTTTTCATCTTGCTGCACCTTTTTCTTAAAATAAATAAATAAATAATAAAAAGATAAAATATTATGCATTAGAGACCAGATATTAATACACATATATATAGGGAATGAAATCCTAATCCTTACTTTCTTTGCAGGTGGTGCAGAGGAAGGTCCCATCACTCAAGCTGCCTAGATGGCGTAGGGATGCAGGATTAGTCAAAAGGCATCCCAAGTTCTCCAGGCACAGTACTCTGCTTTTCCCAGTCTGACCATGTCTTTGACTCTGTATCTGCTCCCATGGGTTCAGGGGTAGCTCACGGAGCCCACACTTATAAGTTCTAATCAAATATGTCTAGTTAGATCAAAGATGTTAATGTTAATGACAAAGATGTTTGAGGAAAGGCTTGAGGTTTGAGGAAAGCAGGCTCTGCTATCATAGTGCTGATAAATTCCTGTTTCTCCTTTCCTATAAATACACTGGTTCATATATGCAAAAATAGTTTGGTTACCACTTTGCTCTGACATAGATTTAGGATTTCACTTCTATATATTTCTTCAAATATATACACGTGTATATTTGTTTGTGTGAACAATGGAAACAGGAATATGAAAAGAAAGAGGAATAATCGAACAGCAACCTGAGTCCTGAAAGGGAGGAGTTAAGGATGCTTCACTTCAATTACCTCAATATTAACAACACTAAAAAAAATGTTTTCAATAGTTAATGAAACTCTACTGTGATGTTACAGCCAAATATTTTGAAGGAGTTATAAGGAAACTACTGAGTCAATAGAACTGAACTGAGGAAAGGATTTTTATTAGTGACTAAGTCTGAAAGCTGAAAGAACTTTTGTCCTTGTTAAGCAAATGCTCGCTCCCTTCACCCAAACATATTTATATACATATTTAACTGATTTCACTAGTGAGCAAGCTAATGTATTCTAGAACCATTTATTTTAAAATGTGAACTGTAAAATTATGCTACAAAGTTTATTAAACTTTCAGGTGTTACATTTTGACATACTCAGATCTTTCTTTTAACAATGACAGAACACTACACAAAAATACTGCATTTCATCTGGTGTAGGTCTTTATCTTATCTTGACAGATTATTGCTGGTTAAATTGTAGAGCTGACTTAAAGGCAGGACTCTTCAAGGGAGTGAGAAATTAAGGCTTCACCAAATGGTAATAAAGCTATTAAAAATGCAAACAGCAAACAGCTACACTGTACAGGTTAGACAGCTAATCCAAACTAGCAGTTTAAAAAAGGAGAGCAATTACACTTTTATTTAAATGCAAGGAATATGAGCAAGAATAGAATGAGGTGCCTTGTTTAAATGCATTCTTTTGAATATTTATTAGAAATAATACATGTAGTTAAGCTACTTATCTGATTTCAGTGAATAAGTAAAATGCAAAAGATCAATTTTCATAATTATACCAAAGAAGTCTGTCTTTCATAAAAATCTCATTAATAACACCATTATTACTGAAAAAATATCTCAGTATTATTATTGTTATTCTAATTATCGGCAAAATGCTACTGATAATGTTGTCATAAAATTCCTTTTTAGTATCCTATTAAGGAAGATAGACTAAGTAGTGGTTTAAGTTAAATCTAGATCCTAAGTGGCATTTAAAATAAAATAATCTTCTTTGTGTATTTGGATAAAATACATTATGTGTATAATTACATAAATTACTTCAGGTTTAGCAAACAAGAGATACATAGGTAATGCACGCATGCATATTTATTATTGTATCTATAGAACTTTATAGCCAATGCAGTAGGAAACATGCCAAGACTGTACGCACACTCACAAAATGTAGACCAAGGACAAAAATAGTTTTTGAGCAAAATTTAATGAAATGCTATTTTCATTTATTTACTTGCTGTTTGTTTTCATGCCTGCCTGGATTAGAACACTGAAGAGCTTCATTCTAGAAATGAATGTCAGGAAGGGCACATTGTCTTGCACATTTAGGAAGTTTTACTGTTCACACTGATTATCCACCATTCTTCAAATATAGGCCAACTTGGGTTGCAACATGGAAGAGGAACCAGAAAGCATTTTTGGAGCAACCTAACAGTTTGTCTTTACAGCAGCCGAGGACCTGAGCAGACAGCACTGAAGGAAAAGAGGATTTGTTGCTGCCATGTTATTCGTAACGTGGGCGATAATGACATCCAGGAGCCCCATGTGAGAACCGGAACCATGCGAGCTCCCAGATGAACAGAGCGCCTGCTTCCCCACCTGAAAAGCTGATTGATGAATAAGAGTTATAGTAGCCAGCAAGCTCAGCCAAAAGCAAGCATACAGGCTTCTTTGGGTTATCCGTGGTTGTAAACAGCTTTCTGAAGCGGAAGACACTTGGAGGATGAAGAAATAGTTGGGAAAGTGGCAACAGTGCTCATGGGAAGACAGTATGCTGCTCTGCTGCCCTCTCCCTTTTCACACCAAACAAAGAATCATGCCACTGATAGCATGAAAATGTTACAGTCCTCATCTCTGCCAATATAATATTGTGAGGTACATTTAGGCTTCCTGAGCAATCCAATTTTCATTCATTTAAAATTTCTGGCAATTTCTGAGTTTGTCTTCATAGCCATACTGATTTATCATAGGAACAAGTACATTTGATGGTGCAAGGAAAGTCTAACATCACAAAGGCAATGAACAGAGTAGACCAAAGGAAGGTTTTCTATCCAAATCTTAATTACTAATGTATACGTGTCAGAACTTTTGTAAAAATACCTGAGGGAAGCAGTAGGGAGAATGAGTATTTAACATGGAACTGATTAAGGAAAGCCTACACGTAAGAAGGATCTAAGTAATAGTTGGAAGTTTTTACTGATCAGGGTTAGAAACAAGCACATGCCTATGCAGGTAACTGACTGACTTTCTGTTTAAGCATGTATTTTTTTTTTTTTTAATTGATACCTTGTTATGGAAAACAACCTCCTGGCAAGTGAAATTTATTCATATCTATCTATGCCTTCTCCTGTCATAAAACTCTTGAATAAAATCAACTTATCCAAGCAGAGAGAATCAGGTAACTTTCAGAAGCAACTTTCAACATATTGCAATCACTGAATGCGATAGAGATAGTTATACTTATCCCAGTGTGTCACAGGTGGCATTCACCACTATGCATGAGTGTTAAAGCAAACAGAAACAGCTTTTATCACAGCAGAATGTCATGATCTGCACTTAGGCTTCAATCTTTCTATCCACTATGTGGGCATAAATTGACATGCCTCAGAGAGTAGGATTGAATTCTCCACTTATTTTAGAAAGTGTTCTAAAAATACAATCAATATAGGGGGATATAAAAATAACTTCTTTTTATTACTTGCTGGGGAGAACTGTGCATAAATTATGGCTTTATTTTCTTATACTTCTGAATTATGTAAGTTGCACAAAAAGCTCAAAATAATTTAATATAACCATTATGGTTTTGCATCTGCATGTCTCTAGTGATGTATCATCTTCTGCCTTTCCATTTTTCCTCTTTTTCTTGATCTTCTTCTTCCCCTGTCTCTCAGTCTCCGTGATTCAGATGCACACACATACATGCAGTAGCAAAGGCATCTGCAGTAGGCAACCCCCAATTTTTCCACTTGAAAGTGTTCCCGTGGCTTCCAGTATGATTTTTCTCAGCTTTTATGTACAGCCACCTACCTCTGCAAGACGATTGATTTCTCTTGGTCTCTTGGGTGCATGCTTAGGGCAGGTTTCACTTAGTCTCTGTCACCATCTGACTGTTTGAATGTGGGTACTCTATAAGCTGTGACTGATTTTTAGGAGGAAGAATACAAATCAAACAAGAAGAGTGTACAGGCTTTGAGACAAGAATTATCTGACTTTGTCTAGCACTGTTGCTGCTATTGTAATAATTTGTATCATAATTAATCAGGGGCCCAAACACTTCACAAATTTGGTCTAAATCTGCAATTTTCCTGTCTGAAAGCCCTTGTTGGATTTTAATGGCAAAATGGTAAAAGTTATATAACAGCAAAGATTCTGTCCCATATATATCCAGGAACAGAGGGTTCCTAAGTCTGCACGTGTAGTCAAATGTGTATTCACGAAAGGAGTGACAAAACTCATTATAATCTGGAGGTGCTTGCACTGTCACAGTCTTTAATTATGTGATCTCAAAGCACCCCCCAAAATCATACAGACTTTGTCAACAAAAAGTCATACCTTATATTTTGCAATATTCTTTTATAGTAGCAGAACCATATTGATTTACACATCAGTCTGTGTCCCAGTAAACTCTCTTCTCCCTAGTGCTCATATTAAAAAATGTATGAGCCTTGATATGCTATATACTAACTAAAAGGAAAGCCTTGTTTTCTTTTGGAGGTAGTACATTGGAAGCAAAACCATATAGAAATGTCATTCAAGAAGTTGTGTGTCTTGGTGACTGTATCTTCTACAAACAGCCAAACCCACCTTGTGTTTTTCTTGTGATTAGTCCTTACGGCTTTTTCAACAGAGATATTCACTGCTCTCTGTGCTTTTTTTTCTTTTTCTTCTTTTTTCTTCTTTTTTTCCATCTTTTCACCTCTCCTTTCCCTCTTTTTTCCTTTTTTTTTTTCCATGTTTTTATTTTCCCTTTTCAACAGAAATTTTGACTTTGTTGTTGATTTGTAAGTCAACATCATTTCAATAAGCATTTAAAAATGATTTGAAAAAATAATTCCCAGAGAAATGGCTAAGATATATATGTATTCAAAAATTAACTTTTTGTATTTTAATGAGCACAAACACAGAAATAGATTTATAGTAGATCTGCACCCTGCAGTAAGCTCCTAAAGCATTACCTGTTGTACAAAAAGGCCACGGCCTCTTAAAACCACTTAAATGCATGAAAAATCAAATTTAGACTCTAGACTCTTTCAAAGAATTGAAACAAACATCAGTGAAATAATTGCTGGATTTGTCAAATTATATCAAGGTGATATGTGACACATAATGTCTGTCAATGTTCCTGCAAGTCAGAATACCTTATGCCAGATCTTGGCCAGCAACTCAGCATTGCCAGAGAGGCAGAGTTGGCTTCAGCAGCTAGATAATATTTTTCTCACTTAAAACAATCTTCCTGTGCTGTGCTGCTGACATGGCTTCCATATCCCTGTTCCCAGGATGAATCAGGTTAGAGGGCTAAGGAAAATTAGGTTTTATGGTCACCATACAAAATAATCACTGGATGTTAGTGCCCATACAGAACAACTCCTCCTGCTCGTTACTGCTCCTGCTTTGCTCCAGGGAAGAAAAACAACTCTGCTCTTGTGTGATGATACTCAGTTGACTGACTCATATGAATTCTGAATCTGGTCCGTGGCACTTCAGGAATACGAATAGAGCACCTTGGAAGCACACACAAAAAGCTCTCATCTCAAAAAATATGTCAGGGAGTATGTGATTAATCACCCATTGAAAGTTACAGGGAAACAAAGCTCTCTAGGCAGTCATTAGATGCACCTGCAATCTTTGCTCTGCTTGTATTATCATGAACTCCAGCACTTGTTTCCCTCAATTTTTAAGTGTGGTGTGTCCTTTTAACTCCAAGTTTCTTATTTTCTCTGCCATACATTTCAGGTTCTCTGCAACAGTTCCTGTAAATATCAGCATGGGTCCACATGTAATTTCTCTTCACTCATAGCTGTTGTTAACAGAACATTAGACAGAAAAACATATACCCCATCTCCCCAGGCCTTCCACCCCTATCTCTCCTGATGTTGGAGTGTATTATAACTTTTATTTCTATTTGGTACTTTAGGGGAAGATTACATTTATAATTTTGATAATGTATGTGTTTATGTTCAAAGTGTTTTTTCTGTCTCAAAGTAGGAGGGCAACCATCAGTCATCACTTATTAAATAAAATTGTAGCTAGTAAACAGCCAACTTTAGCCATTTTTAAGTCCAGCTATTCAGTTAGTATGGCATCCCCATCTAGAAGATATTTACCTTTAAGAAAAAATACAGAAAGAAAGGATGAGCAGGAAGGGGAGAGATGGACAGAATGATGGAAGAGTCGTGCCTCCTGCCAAGGTATTGTTTATTTCATAACACAGTGTGAACCATAATCTTGTATGCTCAAAAACAATATAGAAGGATCTGCTGTTTCCTCTCCTTATTTACATTATGAGTGTGTTGTGATCCCCACATGCTAAAGAAAGAAAATGCAGTAGTGCTTGCTTCTAATTTGACCTCTTTCTTTATGAAAAATCATGTTACTGTAAATAATAACTCTGGCTAATAAGCCTCAAAAACACTTCTTCACCATTGTTGTGACAAATATCAATCTGTGTTGACTGTGATTTGCTCTCACTTGACAGTCCTTGACTCTCTTAAAACTTCCTCTTTTCAACGAGCATTGACCCAAGTGTCTGACCCAAGACTTTTAGAACTCCTGGAAGAACACTGTTCTTTGCTTAAAAAATTCACAGAATCACAGACTGGTTGATGTTGGAAGTTATCTCTAGATGCCATCTGGCTGAAACCCAACTCCAGCAGGGCCACCCAGAGCACGGTGCCCAGACCCATGTCCAGGCAGCTTTTTGAGATCTCTAAGAAGGAGACTCTACAGCCTCTGGATAGCCTGTGCCAGTGCTCCATCAGCTCTACACAGCAGAAGTGCTCCTGGTGTTCAGGCTGTTTGTACACATTATTTCTAGTCCTAACACCAAGTACCACTGAAGAAAGTCTGACTCTATATTCTTTGCACCCACCCTCCATATCTACAATACTAACTGTACTAACATACTAAAAAGATTTTCCTGAGCCTTCTCTTTTCTATGCTAAATAGTTCCATCTCTCTCAGCAGTTGCTCTATGTGAAGTGCTTCATGATCTTTTGTTGAACTGACTCCAGTATCTCTCTTTCTCATACTGGGTAGACTAAAAACTGACACAGTACTCTGGCTGTGATCACATCAATGTTGAGCAGAGGGAGAAGAACCCCTCCTTTGACCTGCTGACAACACTCCTCTTCATGCAGCCACTGTTAGCCGTCTTAGCAACTAGAGCACATTGTTGATTGGTATTCAACCACCAGGTTGATCCACCAGATCACCAGGTCCTTTTCTGCAATGCTGACTTCCAGCCGAGTGGCCTGGAATTATTATTCCCCAGGTGCCAAACTCCACACTTCTTGTTGAACTTCATGAGGTTCTTGTCACTCCATTTCCCCAATTTGTCAAGGTACCCCTGCATGGTAGCATAGTCTTCTGTCATGTCAGCCATTCCTTCCAGTTTTGTGTCATTTGCAAAGAATGGTTTGCAGGATGAGCTGTTTCATCACCTTCAATGGGATCAAGGTGAGGCTGTCTGGCCTGTAGTTCCCGGGGTCTTCCTTCTTGAAGATAAGAGTGATATTTTCTTTCCTTCAGTATTTGGGCATTTATTCCAACCACCATGACTGATAAAGGGTTATCAAGTGTGGCTTCACAATCACATTTTTGAGCTCCCTCAGCACTCATGGATAATCTACCTCAGGGTACTTGATCTGACACATGCCCGATTTGTTTAAGTATTTCCTGAATTGATCCTCTTCCACCAAGTATGTGTTCTCCTTGCCACAGCTTTTCAACCTGGTCTCTGGAATGTGTCATGCCTGAAGGTCAGTCTTGTTGATGAAGACTGAGGAAAAGGTAATATTCAGTCTCATAGTATCTGTCCATTATGTTTAATGCTATTTTTTTCTAGCTGAAAATAAATACTACCATAATAAACTATAAAAACCCATCACTGAAGAAGAAAACTCATACACTCTGTTATGGATACACAGGGGGCAAGTTCTTATTGTGTTGCACTGCAATTGCAAGCACTCAGCATTAAAAAAAAAGAAGCAAACTCAACTGGTTAGGTGCTGCATGAGATCCTTTTGAATTCAGTGGAGGGAAGAGATATGACCTCCAGACTGCATGCTTCAAACGAAGCTGCCCAGACCTGCTGTAAAAACAGAGAGATAGCTGCACTCCTCGACATAGATGCAGACAGGAGTCCAGATCTGCACTGTGTAATAACCATTTAGTATTGCTCAGTTCAACAGTGTTCATTCCATTTTGCAGGAGTGGTACCCAAGACACAACAAGAGGCTTCCCTTGTCTTCCACTACAGCAAGGAAAAAAAGGAAGAAACTTACATTCAGACAACATTCAACTCAAAGCACAGGTGAAAGCACTCAATGCTTCTGCATTGTTCACAGCACTCTCATGGGGATCAGGATAACTGCCAAACTGTGAACCTTCAATATCCACATCTCAAGGTAGCCCCCCAATAGTACCCCAATTGGGTACTTTTGTGAATTGGTTCACTTTTGCGTGCACCTTCTGCATCCACCAGAAAGAGGATGAAGAACTTCAGCTTCATTATTACGCTCTCTCTGAGTAGACAATAAACATAAATAAACAAACAAATAAATATTCCTGCTTTTGAGAGAAACAAAGTTATCTTTCTAGGTGGCTGTTAGGTCTCGATGTTTTTAGAACACTGAGTAGCTCAAGCAAATGGTAAGTCACCAAAACTTTCATACCGATTTTCTGAGGATGTTTGAAAGCTAACTTCAGGCATCTAAGAGATTCAGACAAACAATGAAGCAACTCATGTAGAGAAAAATTAATCATGCCCAGGATTCTGTCTCATCCATTGGATGACAGCCACTAGTGATCTGTGCTGTGATCGGTTTTTAAACTGATGGTCTCTCATTCTGAAAGAAAGATATGCGTCGTGATTTCTTAGTGACTTCAAGAACTTCATCAAATATTGCATTCATATCAACACCTGTGCTATACTCACACAGTATTTATAATGTTCATACAGATCAGTTGCCATTGTAATATTCTGAAAGGCTGCAATGTACCTTGGACGGGTAAAGAAACACTGGCCATATCAAAATAAGGTAACAGCTGCTTCTCTTAATACAGAATAGTCTGAGATCAAGTGGCTTTGGATTCTGTTAAGAAAATATATATTTGTCATTTACTTCTTATTTTTCACTGAGAAGTTCTTGAAGTGAGATTTTACAATACCATTTGTATTAAAGCTATATTGTACACCTTCATATTTTCCTTTTGTATAAAGAGAGACATTTCTGATTTATGAATCCTAAACTAAAATAAAATGCATTTCACTTCCTCCTGTTCCAGTTAAGGTGCTGGGAAGTTTATATATATAAGGAAGGGAAGATAAACGCATTCTGTATCAAGGTCAAAGTAAGCAGTATCATCCTTTAAAAGTACTGACAATTTTAAATGATACTAGGAGGCATTCCTAAATGTGTAGCTCCTACTAATATTGTACTATACTACTCATATACAATGATGTCAAAGACCCTATAAAGATCTAGAAAGAATATAAAAATTTCTTAAATAAGAATGAGTGAAATTTTCCATCTGTATAGACCTTTGGATATTAATGGCATTTCACAAGCTGTAGTGCAGAAGATGGTAAGACCTAGTCATATATACAAGACTGCATACCAGAAAAGATATAAGCTGACACCAGCGTGAGGCCGCTGAACTCTGAATGTGTAAAGCTATGCAGCTCTGAAAGCTAGGGTGCTGAGCAGGAATTGGAAACATAACACAGAGTTTCTAGGAGCAACAACTGAGGAAATTTGAAAGTAAATTTTTGCGTAAACTCACAGTAAAAATCTCAAGATTCATTTTACATGCAATCTTTCATTTTGTACTGATTTTTCACAGATGTTCAGACAAGGAGAACACAATTTTTTCTATATGTAATTCATTCTAGGCTCATGAATGTAGTAGATGTCAGATGGCAAGGCTCTCAGATTTTCCCAGAAGCAGTTCCATAACAAGGCCTCATCTTCTGCGCCAGAGAAGTACCTTGCTCATCTTCAAACAACATAAATTTCTGTGTACTCTAATTTTCAGGTCTGTGAACTGAAGTATCTCTGTTCAATCTGCATATAGCGAGCCTACACTATTCCTGTGCCCTCAAAAAGACAAACAAGCTGTGTCTTCTACACACTTCTGCCCCAGTTACACTGAATTTGTCTCAAGCAGCTTCCTATAGCAGCTCAATAGCTCCAGCAACATCTTGGCTTCTTCCCTTTCTCCGTGACTGCTGCCTCCTCTAGTCAAATTCAGCTGTGGCATTCATTCATAAGAACAGGTATGGGTCTTATAGGTAGCCACAGGATGTGGGGAAATAGCTTTAAACTGGAAGAGGGTAGATTTAGGCTAGATATTAGAGAGACATTCTTTACTGTGAGGGTGGTGAGGCTTTGGAACAGGCTGTCCAGAGGGGCTGTGGATGCCCCCTCCCTGGAAGCATTCAAGGCCAGTCTGGATGGGGCTTTGAGCAATTTGGTCTAGAGGGAGGTATCTCTGCCTAAAGCAGGGGGATTGGAACTAGGTGATCTTAAAGGCCTCTTTGAACCCAAATCATTATATCATTCTATGATTTCCAGGCAGCAGAGAAACAGAGGGTTGTTAGAGTTAGGGTACTATGGTTAGGCTGAGGTTGGACTTGATGATCCTTGAGGTCCCTTCCAACCTGAGTAATTCTATGATTCTATGACTCTATGAAATGATCACATCTGCCCCTGTGTTGTTCAGTATTTTTTTGCTTCTTCCTGCTCAGTCGGTAATCCACAGGAGAATAAGAGCCTTGTGGAGTTGTTCCTCATGGTTCTCTTTTGGAACCATGACATGAAAGCTATTGCAGGGAATCATCTTTGCCCTCCTCTCAGCCCAGAAAGTCTATAGCAACTCACACTGGGTGACAAATGTTTGGTGCAACATCAATAGCATTGTTCTCCTCAATGTACAAAGCACAGACTCATCCAAAACAGGAACTATTTCTGTGGTTGACTCAATAACATCCTCCTTTTCAGTCCTGAGATTCCAGGCAGTTGTCCCAGTAGCCTGTCTGCAAACTGCAGATTGAGCGCAATGTGAATATATCAACATATAGTTTTACTATAGGAGAGAGTGCAGTGCGGAACAGCACCATGGAACAAAGATCCTGCCAGACACCAGGCAAAGACATGGCAGCTTTGTCTTATTCAAAACTGATAAAACCATGTGGGCAACAGGAATTCCCTCAGAACCCCTCCCAAGATGTTTGAAGAACAAATAAAAATCTGGCCATGCCATTCAGAGGAAGGGCTTAGATATGTGTATTACTTGCAATTAATTGCATTAGTAGATACCACTGTTGTATGTTTATATTGCTAAATTATTTATTTTATATTACATAATCCATAACATTTATTAATATTATCATGACTCAAAAATGTAAATTATGTGCCAGAAAAAGTCTGAAGAAGTCACAGTGTGCTCCTTCCCAGAATAGTGTAAGATTTGAATCTGACGGAAAATAGCTAAGGTGGTGAGAAGTCAAAGCAGACAGAAAAAATTGCAGGTCTAGAAAAGGAGTATTAGGACTATGGACCCAGTAAGAAATCTAAATTATGAATCTTATCAGTGATACATTTACTGTTTTTCCTGTCATATCTCCATATATCTTAAAACAGGGGAAAACTGGAATGGTGCAATAAATAGGAAACTATACTGCAGGTATGAAGGCTAGCCTGGGAGATTGAGCATAGGTTCATGAAGAGGGAAGATAACATGGATGTGGGAACGTTGTCTGCTGGGGAACAGAGAAAGAAGAACAGGCACAATGTATGGGTGTAGGCATGGCCACTGGCAAGTTTTATACTTCAGTGGGTTATAATATTCATTTTTGGTTTTGCTGGCTGGTATGTCAGCATTCTTCAGAAAACAGAATGCATTTTCATGAAAAAAATTCTTGCTTGAAAATCATTCTGACCAGTCTTAGCAAGGAGGTTAGGAAAAGGGCAGGAACAGAGCAATGTTGGTCAATGAAGGAGCCATAAATATCACAGGCACGTAATAAATGAAAGTAAAACAAAACACTATGGTGTATAATGCTACCTTGTTGGAAAAGACTGTTTTAGTCTCAAAAAACACAGACAAGTGGGACTATGAGAAGTACTGCAGTGTGGGCTGAAAAACTGAGCTGTTAAAATGTCAACAAGGTGGAGAGACCAAGCTACAATTGTAGGAAGCTCTGTCGTATGGCAGACACACAGAGATGAGTGTTAAGCCCGATAAAACTAACTGATGGTAAATAATAGACTCCAGTTTGTTTGCTTTTCTTTTTTTTTTTTTTTCTTTTTTCTTTTTTCTTTCTTTTTTTGTGGCATTACCATTCTTCCATGTGGTAGATATCAGAAGAAGCTGATCGAAGATAGATAGATAGAAGTGAATCATCAGAAAATACATATCAAGATAGCAGAAAAACAATGATTATGCAAGCATATTAAAGAATAGGGATAGTAGAAAGTAATGATCTTTCTACAAAGAAGTATCTGAGAAAAAGACTGTTTGCAAAACTGATGAATGGGAAATCATATTAAATTTGTTCTAAGCTTGTGACTTCACATCATAAATTCATAGAAGGAGCAGACAAAAATCTGAAATATTCACTGCTCCTCCTGATTTTCAAAAACATATTTTATTTTTCAGAAGGAGTCAATGAGCAAAAAATCTTATACTTGAAATATAACATATTAAGCTTTCATCCTGTTATTCATTACTTCTACTTGCCCAGTGATGGGCAAGAAACAACCCCATGTGACCTGGGGACTATTTCCTCTGGGAAATGGAAAGCAATTAATAGTGAAGGCAAAGATCCAATTGCAATAGACTGAAATTGGCTGAAACATGTTCTTATCATGTATAGCTCAAATACTTGTAAATAATAGCATTTTTTTTTTAATGAAATTTTTCCAATACGTTTGTAAAATAATAATAGCTCATCATTTGCAGTACACTCTCTTTGCTATCAACTGTTTGTCCATCTCTACACCTGATGGGAGAGAACTGAGTGGATGGAAGTTTCTTTCTGCTAACTTTGACAAGACTTGGGTCCATAGTCCTTGACCAGAGAGGCTAATTAAGTTATAAAACGAGCTCTTTGTGAGATGAGAAGAAAGAAAGAACGGAACAACTGAAGAACTTGAGGCACTGATTAACTCACAAGTGTTTCCTGTATAACGCAAATCATTAATGCCCAATGTTTTCTAAGAGCAATAAATCAGAATTGTAAGTATAACAGCAATGTAGCAAATCCTGTATGCAGCTTGCAGTTTTCTAGGACATTTTTCCTTCTTCATTAATTGTTCAATCTCTTAGATGAATTGTTTCAACTTCTTATTTACAAATCTTTGCATTTTGATTCTGTAGATTGCAACTGCACTTAGCTGGTAGAATATTTGTAGCACAGGAAATGGAGAAATAAAATTAAGAAAATTTTTCTCCTCAATTAACAAAATGTGTAAAACTTGCCAAAATAAATACAAATGTAGGCTATGATCAATCAATATTAAAGATTCACAAATGCCATTCCTCTGCTTGTTGAACTGCTAATTGATGTGATATTGGTGAATAAAAGAGCTGGTATTTCAACCATGATCTCACTTCACCACTGCAGTTTATTGAGAGCCATAAGCTGCTGAGCTCATTACAGATCCCTTCGCTGAACTGGCTTTACAGGCAATTTTGTGAAGGGGCAGCATCAGAGCTAGCCCACTGATTGGGACTCCATTGGCTCAGCAGGGCTCCAAGAGTTCAGGGGAGAGAGAACAGTACTGAGCTAAAAATATGTCTTTGCCTCCGTAGCACCAGGAAGATTGTCTGGCTGTGCTAATTGGGAGGGACCTAGAGATCTGGGTGGTATTTTAGGCTAATCTCAAGGTGGGACCTCTGCAGTGTGTATATGGCTCTGAATACAATATCCTTCTGCACTGTCATTTATACCATCTCAGGCATTTACAATCAGAACCATCCCTGATTGACTCGTAGCTGTTGCTGCACCCTAGACTCTTCTTGGAGGAGTGAGGGGGGGATGAAGAGGGAGAAATGGCTGTGCGCTAAACTGACTTGTGAAACCATGTAACACATTCAGTGTGGCACTGAAGTTCTAAAATAGGAGAAATCTTCCTAACTGGACCAGAATTTAGGCAGACTGTGTGGATATAATGTCCTCCCTCAGAATCTGATTTTAAAGTCACACAACAGAGATTTATTTTTTTTCTAATCCTTCTTGTCATAATTTAATGTTCAATCCTATCCTCTTCGTCTCCTTAGTCTTATTCTTAATTATCTGAAGCAGTTCCTGAGCTTACCTGTATCATGAAATCCACATGTTCAAAAATAAGTGTGGTCAGAGGAATCCGTGATCGCACTTATCCCATGTACATTTGGCTGGGAAAAAGGAAAACACAGAAAAAAGAGAAACAGGAGTGAAGGAAACAGTAATGGAATGGGCATGAACAACAGAACCAACAGAAGCAAAAGTGAAAGCCTGATGGAAGCGGGTAGAAGAAAAATGTTGATGATGATAAAACAGAAAATTTTTATTTTAAATAACACATTGAACTGTGCCCTCTGTCTCTTGTTTGCTCGTTTATGGGTTTGTTTGTTTTTTTTTTAAAATAGATATATGGTTTTATATGGTATTTCTTGCCCTATTGGCAGGATCTATTTCACCAAAGCAAGGAAAATTAGGATATTTTACTCCTTCAAATTTGACAGGATCTTTTTTTGTTAATTTCATAAAACAGCAGTGTGACTATGTGAAAAATGCCAGATGCTCATTGCATATCTTTGTCATGGACCAGTCTACCACCTATCACTTACTAACTGAAATAGCTGAAATAATTTTTATAAGCTTCCTCCCATGACACAGAAACATTTTCATGAAGTAGTTGCACTGAAGGTCTTATAGCAGGTATGAATTACAACAAAATAATTGTTCAAAGAAAATGTAATTAAGATAATAACAGTGTGTTACTTTTGTCCCCCAAGCCAATGCTTTATGGATTTCACTGGACCACTGTTTTGCACCAGTGGTGTTCCAGTAATGACCTTAACTTTGGGCACAAACATCACACAACCTTCAAAGAGCAAACTGAGAGAGAAAAAAAAAAAAAAAAAAAGGGAAGGGAAAGGAAGGGGGGGAAGCTTAGGATGTTAAACCACATTTGCTGCAAATAAATAAAAGTTTTCAGTGCCATTTGAAATGGTGCCTCATTCCAGGCTCCTGCACATATATTTAGACAACCAATTAATTGATTGGTATTTATAAGTGCACAAATACCCTCTATTTTCACATTAACTCCCTGTCCCTAAAGCTCTAGCCCTGAAGCACTAACAGATATGTCAACTTTTTTGTGGCTGTTGCTATGCACTTCTAATACCTTTATGACTAATTTAACACAAGCTGCTACTCCAGGTTTAAAATAGTCTTAATGTTGCATAGCTGTTTGAGAACACCTTGCTATAAAACTACATGATGTTGAAAAGACTTCAGATGGTTACAAGACTGAAAGAGCTTCATCAAAAGTGTACGTAAAAGAAGGAAAAGGTACTTGGTCTTGTTAGATCGTATTAAGTCCTAGGTAAAAGGATGACTTGATCATGTAAGAATCTGTACAGGGGCTGTAGAGGACCTTTCAGTCTAGCAGGCAATGGAATACATGCTACCTTGTGCATTAAGTTCAACTAGACAAATTCTGACTAAAACAAGACCTAAATAGTTTATGGTGATGGTAACTAACCACTGGAACCATCTACTGAAGACTGTGGTGGACTTTTCATCCTTGAAAATTCTCCATGTAAAGTACCTTTCTAAAGTATACTTTGGTTTAATAATACCTTTTTTTATTTGAAAGAGGAATTAATTCAGGGAATATTGAAGGCATTTATAGAACTAGAACCTATCATATTTGCTATATCAGTGAGATGTAATATGTAAAATAGCAGCAGGACAGTCATCCTGTTTTACTGCTCAGCTAATTCTGTCCCAAGAGTCATTGGCAATATTTCATCCAGTGTTTTGCACAAAACCATCACTGGTGCAGAACAACAAAAGAAAACTGAAGGAATATCCTGATTTTAGATCTGTGTCAGTCAGTAGGAAAGAGTGGAGTTCACCTCAGTGGGATTTGGATCAGGATATTATTCAGGATTTGAGAAAACAGACTTTTCTGGCCATATATGTAAGTGGGCAAAACAGTGAATTGGCTGCTTTAGAGGAAAATGTGATATTCTAGTGATGAAAGAAAGAATATTTCTAATTACCACGATCTTTATGGTATCAGGCAGATCCGCCATCTGTCCAATATAAACTTGAGGATAAAGTCAAGTGATTTCAACCAGAGTGTTTCAGCCATACCATCAAAGCAAAAAGTTACTCCATCTCAAGAAAACCATTTCTAGAATATGTGTACAAACTCCTACAATCTATTTTTAAATGTTGAAAAATATGCTGGTTATGGAAACCCAGTGAAGTACAGAAAGTGGAAACATTTCTGCTTCTTTGGTCACATAGGGTGATCCACAAACTCCAAAATATTGACTATTCAGTAGCCTTGCCTGTGGCAGGGGGGTTGGAGCTTGATGTTCCTTGAGGTCCCTTCCAACCTAAGCTATTCTATGATTCCATTAATAGATATGGTTTTGATGGAATTCAGTTCTCTACTCATGGTTATTAATAATAATTATAGGCCTGAGCTTCTGAGTTCTGAAAGTACATATAATCAATTGTAAAATTAAGAAAAGAGGAAAAATGTACATTTGAAATCAAGATCTCACAAGTTCTTTGATCCCACTGATGCTAAAAACTCTCCTTTTACTGACTTAAACTCAGAATTTTTAGATTTCATAGCATCAACTTTTCTTAGCACAGGGAGACAAGCTGCATTCATACAGTGAATGACCTGGTAAATTCTCTTTAAACTTAAAGTCATGCTAAAGTGAGATCTGGACAATAAATCTGAAAGATATCTAGTATCTAGTGGCAGAAAATAGCATCTTGAATGCATAGGGACATACAAAGATTGCTTTTTAAAACCAGTTCATTGTCTGCTTATGGGCTCCTGGAGGAATCTAGATGCAAGATGCATCCTTTTTTAATATTCCCAGGAACAATAAAAAATATGAAGTCTGGTATCTGTTTTCCTACCAGGTCCTGCATTTTTCACCCACCTGAAACTCCCACCATGGATGGAATGCCCAAGAAACATGAGATGGAGCCATAACTATTAAGTGAAGGCATAATGGTGAGTGGGACACAGTTCATCTCCACTGGGGAAGGAAAGACCTGAGCTTTAAGATCCCACTCCTGTGAATTATGGGTCATTTGCTCATTAGTGAAGTGACTAATCCAGTAGCAAAGAGGACGTCTAGTGAAAATAAATTGCATTATATTACTGACTGCTATGATGGATTCTTTATATGCTCTTTGTGTTATCGTTCAGAGAGCCCCTTTTACCCAACCCTTGGTGTTTCAGTCATGTTATAAGGAATTTTATCAGAGCAAACAGGAGTCTTTGTAAGGAAAGAAACAATAGAACAAGCAGGAAATAAATAATAAATAGATAACCAGGAAACAGCACTAACACAATGGATGTTCAGCCATTAGTTTAAACTGTCACATTTGCCCTGAAACGATCAGAACAACCACAGCGAAGCAGCTACAACGAAGTTTAGAATAAATCCTCGCTTGTGCGTTTTGAAAGCCACTTCAGGAGAGTTAGAGGAATAAATGGGAAAAACAGAGGCGAAACTTGACAATTAATGTAGGTGAGCTGGAAAACACTTTCAATCATTTGAATTCCTTAAATTTTTTGAAGCACTTACCATTTAAAAGAAGCATTGCTTCTCATACACAACATCTATAATGACCTAACAATAATAGCATAATCTAGATGGGTCATTTAATTATAATTGTGCTTCTTTTCCACTCATATCATCTCCTCGAACATGGTTTGTTGAGTGAAATCTGTTCTGCCTTTTCAGCTCATGTAAACAGCATGAGATAGTCACAACACATGGAAATGATATTCTGCCTCTATCCAGTCACTGATTATTGATTATTTAATCAGATTACACTGATTCTGAATATTTGACTGAACAGTATTTATGGAGATATTGTAATCTGTTAAAACTAAGGCCAAATGTGATACAATTTTCTTACAACTTGACCTGTGTATTTCATATTTTCTGAAGCAAAGAGATGAGTAGATTCAGCATGACTTTGTTACCAACTAAAGCAACAAACACATAAGCATTTTGCTTTATACTTGTAGAATTCTGACCGTTGATTTTATGCATCTTCTACTGGAGATGCTTAGTAGCAATTTTATCACTTTGTGAGTAAAACAGCCTCTAACAATTTGCTGAAAAGTTCTTCTTGCTTTGCTTTCCAGCTCTCAGAGTTAGTGCTAAGTTTAATTGGAACAGATCTGAGTCATCTCCAGAAAAAATTCCAACAAATACTTTTATTCTCCCATAGACATTGCTGTACAAAGCGGAGAGAGATTTGAGGTTTTAATTGTGATTGTATATGGTCCTCTTTGGTAAGACTTGCTGCATTTGTATTTCTGTGCTTAACACTGGAACAGGCTCCATGTATTACAGCACAAAGTCTCCATTGACTGCTTTCTTACAAGTTACATTGCATCTCTGATCAGCGAAGGTGTGGGATTGCTTTCCTGACATTTATTGAATAACCATTATTTAAATTATTTTCCTTGTTTCAATGAATTTGTCATACATTGTATTTTACAATAGAGACTCTTTTTGCCTGTTATTTACATAAAAATTGCAATGCTTTGTTGCCAGAAATAAGGCAACAAACACATACATATAAAAGTAAAATGCAACTCATCCAAAAAAAAAAAAAAAAAAAATTGAATGGAAACTAGTGGTAAGTGTACATTTTTATTTTGCTATCAAGATATATTTGTAAGAAATACTTCAGATAGGGTGTCTTTCTGTAAAATTAACCCCAAGCATCTGATTTTGCAGGAGACAAAAGACATAGCAGAAACAGCCTTTTCCCATCCCAGTGGCAGTGGTGTAAAAGGCCTTGATCCAAAGCCCACTTGAAGTCATTTCAGTGACATCACTTAGCCTTGGGTCAGGGCTTGAGCAAAGGATAGACTGAATTTTAAGCAGATGTCACACCAGAATCTAGCTCCATACACAGGCACTATAATAATCGCTCTTTCTCTATGTTAACAGGATCGGAGAAGAGTTTCACCACTCTGCATATATATCCGCTAAACATGTTTTCTGAAGAAAATCTAGCTAGCTGACAATTTCATCCTAGTAACTACTTTCTTTCATACTTTTTCAGTTCTCTTTTGATTTAGGAAAAAAAAAAAAAAAAAATGTACCCCAAACACAGTTTTTTTAATAGAATAGTATTTGCGGTAGTTTGGAAATGGCAGAGAATTCCACTCTGGAAAATGAAACAAAAATGAATAAAATGCCATGTTTCTCAACAGAATGAAAATACCTGAAGGTTTGTTTTTCCACGATTGAGATGTTATGCAATAACTGACAGCAATTTGCATTTGTAGGGATTCTACAAAAGTTTAGTCAATGGTTAGTCTAGGATTGCTGATTTAGACCCCAGTACATTGATTAGATAAAATAAAAGGAAATAAAAACAAAAGAAAATGTATCAAGAATTATGATATATTGCGTAGTATTTTTTTTCCCCATAAGAAATTCTACTGATAATCTTACAGTGCATGAATGATCATATAGTAAACATGCTTTGATTATGCAACTCTGCTACAAATCTACCTATGAAACAAGGTGGCAATGCATTAGGTGCTAGCTTTCATGGAAAGCACTACATGTGTTTTTATACCTACTATGTAGGTGAGGTGCATTTTCACATCTATTGTTATGGCATCAGTGAGAACAGCAAAGGTCTCAAGCACTGCAGCATGGCTCGCAGTGTTCTCGTGCTTAGAAGGAGTATGGTTTGTTATGTGTTTCTTGCCTAAAATAAATATCTTCTGGTCAAAAAAGGAATTTGAAAGGCCAGAACAAATCCCAGTTCAAAAGGGTTAGCGCAACCTTTCAGAAGCAATTCTATTCCTTATCTGAACACAAGGTGAAGTGAAACACGGGAGAAAAGATGAAAGTGTGTTTCAGCTGAAGGAATGTTCTTGTCCTCTCTTGGCTTCACCTCTCTCAAGTAATTTTAAATTTCATAACTGGGATTTCTGATCATTTTTCACGAGGGTGGAATGCTCAGCTATCGCTTCTGCATAATCTTAAACTGAAACTGGAAGAATAAGAAAAAACAAGACAGAACAAAACCTAAACTCTGTACGCTCCATTTGCTGAATATATGGTTTTCTTCCCCCCTGTGTGTGTGTGTGTGCCAGATGGCACTACACTACATTGGTTGATAATAAACATGAAAAATACAGTCAGTGCATGAGCATAGATAACTGTGGCTGAATATACCAGGGCTGGGACTGGTGGGGGGAAGAGGCAGAAGTTTCAGCTGTGAGAGAAAAGCAAAGTTCTGCTGTCACGGGAGGTGCTGCCGTTGTTCCCAATTATCTCATATTGGCAGGGGAACCTAGGGCCCCAGGGAAGGAAGATGAAGAGCTGCATTTGGCCACCCTGACTGTGGGGCCATGATTGTTATCCCAACATCCTTCCTGAGGGCAGAGTTGGGACAATTTCACTTCTGGCAGAGCCCAATCCAAGTAATCTGTAGTGATAGGAACCAGTTGGGCCTGGGGACAGTGGGTCTGAGCACAGGGTGACTAACCCTGCTCTGGACCATCCATCTCCAGGGCATGAGGTCTGAAGCTGCTCCAGTTGGCAACATGGGACCTGAGGGCTATCATCCATTTCACAACCATACAGGAGCTGCAGAACCCTCAGAAGGGACTCCAGGATCCACCTAGTTCCATGGCAGCACCTCCACAGCAGGTGGAACAGCTGTGAAAACCACCACATTCTCCTCCTCCACAACTTTCTGGTAGTGCATTAGTGGAGATCCAGATGAAGACGCACACACAGCAACAGATTGTTTGGCCCATGGCCATATGCAACACTCTTGGGCCCTGCATAGGCATTGACTGCACAACATTGCTTTTTCCTCTGGGTTTTGAGGGCTCAAAGGACAGAGGGGGCATGTCCAGGACTGCCTAGATGATAGATCTTTATAGGAGGTAAAACTTTAAGGTAGTGAACTGATATAGGAAGTCTTGTGGACTTCTACCAACTTATACCTGCAGGAGAAGAGTGCTTACAGAGCACATCGTTGTTATCTAAGTATTTACATGAAGTAGGAGCAGTCTGAGTTCCTGCTGTTCCTCATTTGACCAGAAGTAGGAAATTACTTTTCTATCAACCTCAGACTTGTCCTTGGAAAACTAAAGATCTGTCTCAGGTTCTCTCTTTGGCAAAGGGAAAGAAACTTGCAGGTGGAAAGTCACATGGTACCTCTGCAGTAATTTATTTGTCTCATTCTGTTCATCCTCTCTTTACTTTTGTTTGCAACTTTCGAAGTTTTCTTCTTACAGACATACCACATTTGCAAAGGGGCAAACTTAAACTTAGGAAACGAATCAAATTATAGTGGGCAATTATTTGGTTTTAAGAAATTCCATCTTTCCTTCTTCCTTTGTTTTTTTACGTGACTTTATTACAGAATACATTACCCCATCAGAAGTGAAAGAACTCGTTTAAGGAACGAGAGGGAAACCCTGGTCCTGCAAAGAGTGTAACTAAGAGTTTCTTAGCTTAGCTCTTTCAGTCCGATGAACCTTTCTTCTCTGTTCCTGGGTGAGGGCTACAGATCGTTTGCACTCAAGTGTGACCACAGAAACGTGTGGTCACCCCATCTATGAGCATCCGAGTTCAGCTGTGGCAATGTCCATCTACGTTGGCTGTAGTAAAGCCGTTGTTGGAGAAGAAGCCTTTGATTCCCTAATTCCTGCGAGACAGGAGATAGCGGGGGTGGGAAAGGTAACCCCCACCGTTTTGAGAGACCTCTGTTCCCCGAGGGAAGGCTCCTGACAGGAGGGTGGAGGAGAGGGGAGTTTCCTCTGCTCACCACATGGTGATCGCAAATGTCACCTACAGACAAAAGGAAATGAAAAGAAACGAGAAGTGAAACACGGGCAGTGCTTTAGCCGCTTGAAAAATGCGCATTAATCACCCGACAGAGCGCAGCGCTGCCGCGGCTGAGGCGAATTCCCCACGTCGGGGCTCAGTGCGGGGCCGAGGCAGGAGCGGGGCCGGGGGGGCAATAGCAGAAGGGTGCTTCGGAACCGGGAGTTCAAAAAAAAAAAGCCCGAACGGACCCTTAAGATCCCCCTTAGCTGTGTGTTAATTACTCGCAAAGGCGCTGCCTGACTCCTTTAAAACCCCCGCGTGTCTGAAGTTCGGGATGCGATTGGGAATAAACGCTTCACTGCCCGCTCACACCGATGTTCCCTCGGGGTTAGCTGATCAGACTGCCTGAAACAGATCCGTCATGAAATAAGTTAAACGCAGTTTAAATCATCACCCGATCCGATTCTAAACCCACCAAGAGAGGCGATGCAGCCAGAAGGTGGCAAAAGGCGTTTTGCATCGGCTCTGCCGCAGTGAGCGGGAGCCCCGGGAAAGGACATCAGAGAATCGGGGATAGTGTCGGACAATGTGGATCCCCGTCCCCACTTGAGTAGGTTTTTCTTTTTTTTCTTTCCTTTATTTTTAATTATTTATTATTATTTTTGGTGACTCCGAAAGATGTGACGGAGAAGTGAGATCTCCGCGGAGGGCTGCTCATGCATTCAGCCTGTAGAGTTTTCAAAATGTGATGTTTTGCAATGATGACATTAGAGTAGCAACCAAGGGTCCGAGACAGCAACGCCCGCTGCAGCTGGGCTTCGCTTTGAAATTCCCAAGACAATGGGGGCCACTGTTCTCCATCGCTTCGCCTTTCCATTCCATTTGCATAGTCTGTTCTGCCTGATTGACCAGCTTGGGCTGTCCAAGGGACCAGCATTGTTCGCAGATCACTTCAAGATGGCACAGATGACAAGATTCAGGTGAGAGATGAAGTGGGATGGTTCGCAAATGCCATAAGAAAAAGCTGCCCTGGGAACTCTCAGCGCAAGAGAAAAAGCCCTGCAACTGAAGCAGTTGTAGGAAATTTTTTTTAACAGACACTGATCGCATTTGGATATACTGTGCCTTCACACCCAAACTGGTAACAGGAGGTTGTGCGTTTCGTAGCGGCGTTTTGCCTGGTGTATATTTGGGAGATTTGACTTCTTTTTCCCATCCCCCACGACTCAGATGGGAGCTGTGCCATCGGGAACCTCTGCGAATCAAAAAAAGTTCGCTCGCTAAAATCACAACATGACTCTAAATAAAGCACATCGCAGCGGCGGGTTTGAAAATCCCGCGGTGCCCGCTCCGTGCCCGAATATTTTTAGGGAACATTGGTAATGCTTTCGGGAGGTGGGAACCCTCCTTCCCCCAACCTCCCTACACCCGCTAAACGGCAGAAAGCGGAGGCAGCGCTTAGGTGCCCGGTGGAGCCGGGGGTCGGGGTGAGAGGGGGAAGAGGGGGGGGGGGGGCGGGGACAGCAGCATGCCCCGTTCTTCCCGAAGAAGTTGGAAACACTGCCGCCCGAAATTAACCACCGAAATGTCACGGTTTGGGCTTCGGTTTTATTTTTCCTCGAGGGTAAACACACACACTGCAGCGCCCCGAAAATGAATTTCACTTGACACCGATGTTTTGACTTCATTTCAAAAAGACAAAATCTTTGTCGTACACGCATGTTTTCCCTGGAGGGGCTCCGGCACAATTTGCCATAATTTTCCGACACCTCACGGAACTGCTGGGATCTGAGCGGCGGAGCTTATTCCCACGGCAGTTCCGCTCTCTCGCACTCTGCTTTCCCCTCCTGGGGCTCGGATCGCTCTCCGCTATAAATATTGCCAATAATTGTGCTTGACGCAGGGATCCGCAGGAGGAAGCCCCACTCTCCTCCCCGTGCGGCAGACCCAGAGCCGTACGACTTCTGAGTTATGTCCCCGGGCGTTCCTTCCCTGCCGCTCGCTTTCCGCCGCAGCGCCCAATGCACTTCGTTACACGTTTTACACGAATTGCCCACGGGGTCCTCGGGGTGGGGGGTGGGCGGGGGGAAGAGCACCGACCCCCACGTGCAGAGAGGCACGGGGACCGTGCAGGAAACGGGCATCCCCAAAATTAGCCCAAAGTGTGGTCCCTTCTCCTCTTCATCCCCCTTGTAAAAAACCCTTTGTAGGGTTTTTTTTTCAGTTGGTTGTTTTGTTGGTTTTTTTTTTTCCCCTTCGTGCCCCCCTTCCCCCCCGCCCCAGGAGAAGAGGGTTAAAAGCCGCAGAGGAAGCTGAAGTGGCTCTGGAGTTTGTTTAATTTCCCTCCAGTGTTTACTGATAATTCGAGAGACGCTTATCTCGGGGAATATAACGATTAATACAACCGCAGGTTTCCAGATAAGTGATTGTGATGGAGATTGTTGGCGAGAAAATAGACAATTATCCGCTGTTAGCTTTACATAAAGATCGCATTAACTTGAATTAGTTATCAGACAAAAGAACATCGGCAAGCTGCACCTTTCTGCCAAGCGGAGCTCGCGGGCGGTGCGCCCCGCACAGCTCCGCAACGCTCCGCAACGCTCCGCAAAGCTCCGCGCAGCTCCGCGCAGCTGCGCCGCTGCCGGGATCTCTTTAATGCCGCGGGCTGCGGGGCAGCGCTCGTCCCCATAGGGAGCAATAAGAGCGGCCGTGGGGCAGCCGCTGGGGCAGGAGGGTGCGCGCCCGGGGAAGAAACGGCGTGGCTGATCGCCAAGGAAACCTCGCTGAAAGAGAACGGGAGAGCATGTGGCTATTAAAACCCCGGCTCAATAATAACATTAAAAAAAAAAAAGAAGAAGAAGAAGAAGAAAAACGCGCCGTAAAACCATAATGATAACCGGGAGGCAGCTCGCCATTTGCATATGAAACCAGCGGGCAGCAGCCCGCAGCCCCGCTCCGCATTGTGCGCTCGGCCGTCCGCGCTCCCCCCGCCTGAAAACCCTTTGATTATATCTCCACTCCCCGGGAAGGGCCGGTTACCCGGTAATTGATAGCGGGGAAGGGCCGGCGGTAATTTCGCGGCCGAGAAAAGTGCCACTTCTCCAATCGGCCCGGGGAGAGGAACGATGGTGCGGGAGAGGAGAGACCTCCCCTCCCCCAAGAACCCCGAATTAAAGGAAATCAGCGCAGAGCCTCCCCAGCTCCTTGCCATCCCTCGGGTCTCTGCTCATCAGAAAGAGCTCTGCGGGAGATTTGTCGGTGGGAACAGGGAGGCTCAGCCGTGGTGGGGCGAGAATGATGTCCCTCCTGATTTAAGAGCGCTCTGCAAAATGGGGTACATGTAGGGATGCTTGGGGTGAGAGGAAGGCTATCACTTCTGCGTTTTCTCTACTGAGTTTCCAGGCAGATCCTTAAGCACAGTGTTTGGTGGGGAAGGGAACTGGGACGAGGAGGGGGAGGAGAGGGGCATCACTTTGTGCTGGGGCAGCAAGAAAAGGACGGTGGGATCCTGCGAGAGCCGGCCTGCAGCCCCGAGGGGAGAGTTGCGCGGTGGGTGGGGAGGGGGGGCCCGGGCCGAGAGCCCCGGAGTCTCCCCAGAGCCGGGCAGGCCCGCGGCCGCTGCTGGGTTCCCGCTGAATGGAGCGGATAATGATCCGCGGTTCCCAAGGCCGCTTGCTGCTGCCTGGTGAGCCCTGGATTTGTGTGGTCCGAGCCTTTCCCAGCTTGTCCCATTCTGTCACCGGGATCAGGGGCTCCCTCGGCTCGTTTGCACCTGCGTCGCTTTTGGCTCCTTCAGGAATGCGCTGAAGCTTGTAATCAGCTTTGTGAAGCCATTGAGTGCACGGCTGAGTGAAACTTCCAAAGCTCGCGGAAAACTGGCCCGCTGAATAGGAGTCAGCATGGGGCTTCTCTCCAAGCCCCCGGCCTGCCAAATTCCAGCAGAGCCCCTCACAATCGGTCCACACAGGCTTTACTGCTCTCCCCACACTGAGAGGAGGGAGAAAAGAAAAGCCAAAATACCAGGCAGCGGGGTGAGCGGTTTGTTCCCAGCTTAATGGCAGTGCCTCTCCTCGCTGCAAGCAACCATCGCACCCCGAGATGTGTATATATATATATAATATATATATAAACTTGTTTATGAATATGCATGTGAGCCTATGTTACCACAAGAGAAGGAAGATGGAAATTAGGGAACGATATTAATTGTCACTGTATGTGATGGTGAGCACCAAAAGCCTTTGAGGCAGCAAGTGGGCAGTAGCTGTCCCAGCATCCCCCAGGGTTATACTCAGCAACTCAGCATCACCTACAGTGGTGAGGTGTAAAGCTCTGAACAAAGAGGACCCCCTGCTGCAGCATGATTTCTCCCACACAGAGTTGGTTGCACACCAAACAACTCCCAAACTCCATGGGAGAGAAAGGCAAACGGCCCACACCAATGCAAACCTGAGCAATGGGGAGGTCAGACATATGCACACATACATCACCAAGAACCGCATCTGCACCGGTAAAGCTTTTTGTGATGAGACAGAGGCCCAGGCCTGAGGTCCCCATAGGGCACCCATAGGTTGTTTCCAGCCTGGGGAATCCCCTGAATGCAGCACCCTCCGTGCCTGCAGCATCATTGCTCACTGCTGCACTCAGCTCTCCTAGCATCTGATTGTACAGGCAGGCGTGACGCTGAGCAGTGTGCCACTGCTTGTTTTAAAAACTTTCGTCAGGGTTCTGAAGATCCATGCATGGCTGGGGGTTGGTCTGCATCACAAAAAAAAAACAAAAAAACCAAAAAAAAACAAAAAAAAAAACATTGCTTCAGGTATAGAAATGCCTGCAGCATCTGCAGCATCTTTTCCACGATAGTAAAAGCTGTAAGAAATCCTTAAATCAGTCTAAATTGTAAGGAGAAGTGTACTACAATATGCTTGTGTAATATGTATAAATCCACCAAGCAAGGATTTATCTTCAGATCTCGTGACTTTTTATTCTTTTTACGTTCTTCTTCTTCTACTTACACCTAAGACAATGAAAACAACATTACCACAATGTGACTATTTTTTGAAAGTCCTTGTCCTAAGAGAAGGAATAAAAAATGGAGGATTCCAGTGCTTCCAGAGATGATCTCTCCTGAAGGGCTTTGCCATGCCTCTTAATTATGTCATGCAAATCTTGTTTTCTTGACACCCACATTGAAATAACCACGGTAGAACGGACAACACTAACTCACAACGATATCTCAGCAGTTCAGCAGGATTTTGTTTCAAGTCTGCCGTGTTCTCCTTGGTAGCATTTTCAGGAATGCCCAAGGAGTCAATGGTGGAAGGAAGGAGGTCTTTTGGCCCCTGGGCTCTAACAAGTTGCAAGGGCTTAGTGGTAGTAGTTGGTTGCACAGCAGACAACGGCGTAAAATAGTGTAGCAACAGCAGAGCGGTGCACTCTGATACTCTCTAAAGTCCTTTAAAGATAATAAACTCTTTCACCTGCTGCAAAGGGTCAGCAAACAGAAGCAAAGATGAACACGTCTTGTGTTGAGGTCTTGCCACTGGAAACCATGGAGGCACACAAACTCCAGAATGTGCCCACAGATGGCTTAAAGCCACCTCTTTTTCTGCCTTTAAAGTTTCTGTTCTGTTTGGAAGTTTGATGTGCTATTTTTGACCGTGTTGCTCCTTCCAACCATTCTCAGTGACAAGTCATGAGGATATGCAGTAATTCAGAAATTAGTGAAATTTTATTCTTGGTGGGGGCGTTGGATTAAGAGGCTGGGAGAGTGTGAAACAAGTCAACGTGTAATTGTATGATAAGGCTCTCACGAGGAATTTATTGGCCAAGTTGCTATTTCTATTCCTTCCTAATCTCGTTTAGCACATTCATTCTCTGCAATCTGTCTCCATAATCTTCTGTGACAGAATGGCAGCCAATAGAAGCATGCATGTTTGGAGAGAAGAGAAAATATGCAGAGGCGTGATAAACTGATGCTAATTATCCATATTTAGGACACCGAGTGCAGAAGATCAAGGTTTACAAATAACAAACCAGAGCCAATGATGATGGCTTCCTAGTGTGGAATATATTGGAGGGGACAAGATAAGGGTTTCACATGCAGAAGAGATTTATTGGTCAAAGGGTTCACCTTCCACTTTTCCACTTTTATATAGCAGTAAATTATTTAGGCTAAATTCACCAGAACATTACTCTTTTATTTGGCAATGTGCCATGACTTGCTCTTTCTTTGTGTCCTTTCAATGCAAATCCTTGTAGTGTAACATCAGTTGATAAGAAACAAATAATTGAAGTAATAGGTAATTCCCTTTAAATTGTGCATATAGGACAGTAAGGTAATCATCCTGTGTAGAATGAGACTGGAGTATGGAGCAGATAGCTGAAAGTGAAACAATATCCATCTTGGCTATTAAATTACATTTGTACTAGAGAAAAATAACCTGCAGAAGGCAAGGAGGTTGAACAAGAGACAGTACTAATCTGGTCAGCTTCAGACCACTTTCCTATAGACATTCCAAATTAGTTCAGTTTAAGAGACAGATTTTCCTCATTTTTTTCTGGCTTTCTTTTTCTTTTCTTTTCTTTTCTTTTCTTTTCTTTTCTTTTCTTTTCTTTTCTTTTCTTTTCTTTTCTTTTCTTTTCTTTTCTTTTCTTTTCTTTTCTTTTCTTTTCTTTTCTTTTCTTTCCTCTTCTCTCTCCTCTCTCTCCTCTCCTCTCCCTCTCCTCTCCTCTCCTCTCCTCTCCTCTCCTCTCCTCTCCTCTCCTCTCCTCTCCTCTCCTCTCCTCTCCTCTCCTCTCCTCTCTTCTCTCTCTTTTTCCCTTCTCTTCCTTCTCTTCCCTTCCTTCCTTCCCTTCCCTTCCCTTCCCTCCCTTCCCTTCCCTTCCCTTCCCTTCCCTTCCCTTCCCTTCCCTTCCCTTCCCTTCCCTTCCCTTCCTTTCCCCTTCCCTTCCCTTCCCTTCCCTTCCCTTCCCTTCCCTTCCCTTCCCTTCCCTTCCCTTCCCTTCCCTTCCCTCTCCTTCCCTTCCCTTTTATTCAAGGAAAGCTAAAATTTTAATTGGGAATGGGGCATTCTCTTTCTAGCATGCATTGGCTTTGAGAAATAATAAGGGAATTTGCTTTGGCAATATCTGTGTTAAATGATGGAGGGTCAGTGGTAGTGGTAGTGTTCTCAGTGTTCTCTGCAGTAATTGTACTGTAAAGTTTCCAAAATAAGAATCATATTTACTGCGTTTATTTAAAAGTCCAGAACATGCTCTGCACAGTGGTAAAATCCTTCCTATTATTTTCCATGCTCATCGTCCTGTCAGATGAAGATAGCCTGATCCTTGAGAAGATCTTTAACTATTATATTTGATACCAACATTTCTTCTTGCTTCTCCAGCTTTGGTAGTATGATGTTGGTGGTACGATGGCACTCAGCAAAATCTCAGCATTTGTGTTTCAGAGGTGCTACATTCAGGACAACACTTCAAAATTTCTTTCACTTGATAGAAGGGAAGATACTTCTGCAGTGGGTTCACCCTGCAGGAGAAGCATCCCCAGCCTTTGGTTTTACTGCAGAATCATGCTGCACTTATTACTAAGGTATGCCTTTAAGTTGGTTCATAGTTTGTGTCTTGTGAACGGGCAAAAACATTGCAGTTCTGAGCTCATGGAAGTTGTCATTTGGTCAGCACTGAGTAAAAAGAAAGAGATGAGCAGAAGCCTGTCAGCACCCATCCTGTGGGTGGCAGTGCCTGTTGGGGCTGGAGGAGCCACTGGCGCCCAGCTCTGTGGGAACTGCTTGGTGCTGTGTCCCCACTGGGTTTGGTGTCCAACATTGCTTCTCCCCGCTTAGAGGGAAAGAGCAGGGTCCTTCCATGGCTAACTTGTGAAGATTTGTTAAAGTAATGGATCCTCTTTGAATTGTAGCCCACGTTCTATACTTCCCTCCAATGTTCCCTTCGTCACTCATCTCCCACATTGCAAGTGGGACCTCTGCGTGTTGGACAGCACACACCTGACACTGGGGTTAACGAGTCTGTCGGGGCATTCAGCTCATCACTGTCTGAATGTATTGTGCAGCCATTGCATGTGGGGGGTCACGTCCCCAGGACATGTCGGGAAATGATGATAGAGCATCTCCAGGAAAACAATGCTAAGACGTGTGGCTATGGAGCAGCTGCTTTCCACACACTGGCAGATTTTTTTTAGAAGTGAGCAGGATTTTGTGACGTGTACAGCCTCAGCTAGTTAAAGAAGGTCAGCAAGCATTTTCAGTATCTAAAGAGGGGCTATAAGAAAGAAGGGGACATACATTTTAGCAGAATCTGTTGTGATAGGGAAAAAGAAAATGGCTTCAAACAAGAAGAAGTGAGATTTAGACTGAGTATAAGAAAAAAGTTTTTTACAATAAGGGTGGTGAGGCACTGGCACAGGCTGCCCAGAGATGTGGTGGATTTCCCTTCCCTGGAGACATTCAAGGTCAGGCTGGATGGGGCTCTGAGCAACCTGATTGAGCTGTAGGTGTCCCTGTTCATGGCAGAGGAGTTGGACTAGAAGACCTTTAACTGTCTCTTTCAGTTCTAATGATTCTATGATTCTATGTGCCTGAAGGGCAGAGCAATAAAAGTGAAGATTTGTCCTTTTCTTTAAATAAGTTTACTTTTCACCTATAGTGTCTTTTGTTTAGCCAGCATTTGAGGCTGCTCTATAGCAGATGACAAATATCACCGTCTAAACAGGAACTCATCATAACTATGAACACCTGAACAACCAATTCAGGTATTACAAAAGTTTTTTAACATCTGTGCAATGCATAAGCACATTTAGCTTATCTACCTCGACTAACCACTACACGAGACAACTGAGTAAGAAGACTGTACCTGTTGTTCCACATAGCTTTCTTGGCCACCCGAGGATGTAATTTGCAATAAAGACATTTCATTTATTTCCTTATCTTAAATATCTGCAACATGTTTATCACAGTGAGATCATTCATTTATCCGATTTGGGGGTTTTGTGACTTCTAGAAATGGGGGACTGTTATCTCACTTTTTGGAAAATTAGGCACAGCTGCTTCTTTCCACTCATTTTCCTGTCTATTCAAAGCAAAACATTTAGGAAATCATTCTCCTGGTGCACTCTCTTTCCCAGTTCAACTCAAGAGCTGTTATGCTAAACAGACCTTTTGGGAGTAAAGCTGACAGAACCTTCCATGGTCTTGCTGAGAATTTGGAAACAGAGAACTTGGAACAGACAGAGTTATTTTCTTAGGGGCAGTAGGTGGTGGATATTCTGCCTGTAGTTTTTAGTTCTTCTGCAAGATGTAAGTAAAGATGATATACCAGGATTCGGAAAACAAAGTCCCCATCTAGAAAATGAACTCATGTCTATATGCCTTCTTCTTTACCCTATGGTGTTTTAAGGTACATCTCCAAAACGTTTGTTTGTCTGAACTCCACATACCTTTGTTCACCCGTTCATTTTTTTCACCACTTTTGGTCTCCCTGATTGGTTTTCTGGAATCTGAGATGCACAGTTCTCCTCCAGACCTTCTCATCCCAAAATGTGCAGGATTTGCCCTCGCTGCAGCTATATACTATAGGAGGAGTTTCACACCTGATGTTCTTATCTGTTATTCTTCGTCATTCTTCAAGTTGGAAAGTACACGTGTCAGTGGTTACTCTGCATGGATAAGCATTTTGGTTTTCATATTATTTCCTGTCTTCTAAAACTGGGAGCAAGGAGGGAGAGGTGTCAGAGGGACACACACAGTTCTCGCCTGCTCTATGGCTGAATATCAGTTCGGAGGAAAGATAGATAATGAAAAAATGAAAAGTAAAATAACTAAAACAGAGCAAATCTTCTTTCTACCTTTCTACCCCATGTGCAGGCAAAATGAAGAAACGTGTGAATGTGAAAATCTGAGTGGGTCACTGGATCAAAATGTTCATAGATTCATAGAATATCCCGAGTTGGAAGTGAATCATACGGATCACTGAGCCCCCTTGAGTGACTACTCAAGATTCACTGAAAGGTAAAAATGTGAACATGTGTGTAAGCTGGCTATGATTTGGGTATCTCTGAGGTTGTTTCTGAGCCTGAGGCTTTTCACACTGGCTGAGGATTTTTGTTTGCATTGAGACACTTTAGTTTGAGCTCCTGTACCTGGAGGCTGAGTTTGAGATGCTCATGTTGGGATGCTCACACTGAACACTGGCAGCTTAAAGCCTGAAGAGCCTGCTCCTCCATTCTGCTGATTTGCCTGGAATTGAGCTACCCATTGTTTGACAGTTTGAGCAAAGCAATCTTTCTATACACTTCGGGGGAAAAAATAAAAGAGTTGAATCCAGTGCTTCTAAAATTTGTGTGAGACAATTTCAAGTAGGAAATCACCATCTCCCCACCCCTCTCTCCTTCTCCTCCCACTCCAGCGGATAAATTATACTGCCCCAAATGTATGGTGCCTTTGTTCACCACCAGTCCCCAGTTGCTATGGAGAGTTTTATGCCTTAGCAAACTATATGTCCCCTCCTGATGCAAGCTCCTCTCCCCCAGCGGCACACGCGTGGCCCCAGCCCACGCCGCACCCCTTGCACCCGTTTTGCTCTCCAGCGCTTTCCCAACTGTCTGAGTGCTGCCAGATGCTCTCCTTCTTCTCTTCTCCCTATTGTCCCTCTGTGAAGGTCTCTGAAGGACAGTCTCTCTGTCCGGGAGCCATGGCACACGTCTCCTCCCCATCAGTGAGAGATGCCCGGAGTGAAAGCGTGAACAATGGGATTTTGCTGAGCATGAAGCATATTGCCCCCAAAGCTGTGCTGACAGGCCATGTTAAGCACTGAATGACTTTCTTCAAACGAGTCTTAGCTGAGGGCTCCTCCCTTCAGCACACTGCTCTATCCAAAAGAGAGAGGCACAAAGCTACACGAGGCACCCCATGGACTTAAGTCTGGGACTTGAGGATTGTCCCCACAAACCACACCAATTCTACCCAGGGCTGGGAAGCAGTGGCCTTCCTCTGGACAGCTGCTCAAGCTCAGAGCACATTAAGGACTGAGGTTTTTTCTCACTCTTTGTACCCGTGGATAGAGCTCAACTCCTACAGACTTCTGTCACATCCTACGTGGGCAGCACTGAAGTTGCCCCAATTTTAGGCATGAAAGCTGGGAAGATTCTCCAGATCCCTGCAAGCATCCCGTAGCACCTTGACAACGCAGCCACAGAACTGCATGGACACACTTGCACCACCTCTACAGGAGGGTTCCTCAAGAGCTCCAAACTTGCACTGCCCATCTTCACTTTTGTAGTGTTTTCTCCAGCAGCAGACTGCTCCATTCCATGTACCATTCATCTTTCCTTCCATTCCCGCCAAGAGCACCCCACCTATCCAGCTACACCTGCCCCTCAGGTTTGAAAAGACCTTAAAGATCATCAAGTACAACTATGACCTAACTGTAGTACCCTAACTCTGCTAAATCATGTCCCTGAGCACCACATCCAAGCGATTTTTAAGCACATCCAGGGATGGTGACTCAACCACATCCCTGGGGGCCTGTTTCATTGCTATTGCTCAGCGGAGGCACAATGGGGTGAGAACTGGGCCCAGGGGTCTGCACGGAATGGCTGGGTTGAGCCATGTCCCCTCCTGCTTCATCTCCCCTCATTTTTTACCTCGCCCAGGGGTGTGTTTCCAGGAGCAGTTGCTGCTCAGAACTAAGGAGCATCATCACTTCTGGAGAGCATGTTTTCTGCCAGAAGGACAAAAAAGCCGCCAGGTGGAAGGGTTGCTTCCTCCCCCAAGCCAAAAAAAAAAAAAAGAAACTTAGTGAAGTTCCTTCCCCGCCCGCTATATACGCTGGCTGTGGGCTTTGCGCTGCGCAGCGGCGCCGGTGCCCCGCGGGGCGCGGAGCAGAACGGAGGCGCCCACCCGCTCCGCGCACGTCGGGGGGGCCATCCCCAGCCTGGGACGGGCCGTGCCGCGGCAGATGGCCTCCGGTCCGGGCGGGCGGGCGGGCGGCGCGCATGGCTGGAGCCGGGCCCTGGCGTCGCCGGGAGCCCCATGGAGGAGGGTCCCGCGGGAGGCTCGGAGAGGCCCTTCCCGACTGCCAGCAGCGCGCTTGTTTTTCGTAGGTCCTTGTAGTAGCCTCCCCTCCCTCAGCGCCGGCCCTTCCGTCCGCACAACCCTCGCGAGCCTCTCCTCCTGCCCCTCCGCTCTGTGAGGGCCCAAGTGCCGGAGCGTTCCGCTGTCGAGTCCCTCTGCACAGCGACCTGCTCCCGCTGGGACCCCCCAACTCCCCCCGGGCCTTGGCGTCTCCCTTTGCCCCCCGGGGGCTCCGCTCTCGTTCCAGCTCGGCCGGTGGCGGGCTTTCGGCGGGAGCCGTCGAGGTTCCGCCGGGTGATTGTAACCGGGTTTGACTGGCCGCTGATCTCAGGGTCAGGGCTCTCCTCGCTAATCCCCCGCTCTCCAAACAGCGGCCCTCCTCCTCCCCCGCTCTCTGTTCCCTCTCATCCCACCCCCCTCTTCCCTCTCTTCCCTTTCTTCCCTGTCTTCCTCTCGCACCGCACATCTACCGCCCCTCAGACGGTACTCAAAGTGGATCCCTCTCCCTTCTTTATGGGGGTGGGGGCCCGGAGACACACGAACACCCCTAAGCAGCGCACCGAGCCCCCTCATACACACAGCACACACCCTCGGACGCCGTCCTCCCCCACGGAGCTCTCTCACACGCTACGAGGCGAGGGAGGGAGGGTGCAGAAAAGAGCCGGGGGGCTCGGACATCCTCTAGGAAAGGGCTCGGGAGAGCATGGGGGCCCAGAGCTGTGGTTTGTGTGGTTTTGGTTTGGTTTTCGTCATTTTTTCTTCTTTTCTTTCTTTCTTTTCTTTTTTTTTTTCTTTCTTTCTTTTTCTCTTATTTCTTTATTCCTGTGGCAGTTTGCTCACAATGCAGAAAGTACAGCCCCGTCGGGCCCGCGGCCCGACGCTGCCCGCAGCTGGCGCAGCTGGAAGGGAGGGAGGAGCCGGGCCGCAGGGCAGTGCGGGGCTCAGAGAGGTGCTGGGCTGCGGGGCCGTGGGCAGAGAGAAGCCGTCCCAGGGAAACAGGAGGGAAATAGAGAAAGAAGAGGAGGAAAAAAAAAAAAAAAAAGAAAGAAAGAAAGAAAAGAGAAAGAATCGTTGGAGATGGAGCAGCGGAGTTGAGGCCAAGTTTGCTCCTTGGCTCCAAGTTCGGAGCCGTTACCACGCGGTGCCCCCCGGCCTCTCCGCTCCCCGCCCCCCGGGGGAGAGGCCCCGCAGAGCCGGGGGCGGAGCGCGGAGGCCGCGGGGTGCTGACCCCGAGCCCAGACTCCGAGCAGCCCTCGGCCCTCCGCCTCAGCGCCCGATCTGCATTGTACTGAACAAGAGATGTTTTTTTTTTTTTTTTTTTAATTCTTCCATATAGGTGATGTTAATAGCTCTGTCAATCATGATAGGGGGAACATTTCATACAATTTTAGACCTAATGTACTTCAACCAGACATCGTTCAGGCCTATTCTTAGTTTTGCATATTCAATTACTCCCTTCCATACAACCCGCACAGCAGAAGCCCGGAGGCTGCACTGTTTCACCGTACCGAAAGCCGCCTCCTCTTCACGGCCAAGGTATTCCAACTTAGTTGGGACGCCCAAGCCGGAAGTTTAACTCCGATTAAACCAAACGGTCAAAGCATAGATTCTAACGTTTTGGGGAGTGCTTTGTTTTTGATATTAGCAGAGAGGACGGCACTGCTTTGCAATGCGCGCTGAGCGCATCCAAAGTTTCTTCCGATTCTGCCGACATTCGAGCAGCGGTGCGGGTACGCCACGAGGCGAGGCAGAGCTCTAAATCACGGGGAGAGGAAGAAAGGCGCTTTAAAATGAGCTCGTGTAAAGTTCCGTGTTGAGTTCCCCCGTCAAGCCCTTTCCGCAGCACTCTCCTCGTTTGGAAACGCGCAAACGCTCATTCCCTTCTCCCCCTCGACCGCCCCAACTCTTCCACCACCCGCACTCGGCGGCACAGCCTTTCTCTCCCTCTCTGTCGGGCAGCGCTGATTGCAGCAGCTCAGAACCCCGGAGCTCGGCCCCGCGCTGCGCGCACGCACCCCCCGCGCATGAGGTCCCGCACTGCGCGCAATGCGCTTCGGCGAACGGCGCAACAGGTGCGTGGCCGAAGGGTACGTAGTGACACGGCGCGGGGCCACGCGTGGCTGAGGGTTCCGCGGGGGTTCCTGCGGTGCGCGGGCGCTGACCGTCTCTCTTCACATCTGCCGTGGTAAAGGCTCGGAGTTAATGGAAAAGGAATATAAGGGGAAGAGTGGCGGGGGTGGGGAGGGAGTCTTACTGCTTAGCTGGAAATCAATGGACGGTTATGGAAATTTGGCGTTTAACAAAATTATCGAAGTGACTCCGAGGACTTCCACGTGCAGTTGTCACGGCGGCACCACAGTCAGACACAACACGGACCGAAACGGTTCTCATCAACTAGCGAACGTCTCCCGCTCCCGGATGAATGAAGCACTCATCCGCCCTTATTAAGACACGCCATCAGCCCGGTGCGGCCGCGCATCCGCCCCGCGTGTCAGAAACACCGTTTCTCCTTTCCCTTAAGCACGCCACAATTCATTTCACACATTTATTCCCCCACGCAATGACATCAAACGCAGAGCTCAGCGCCGTCAAATGCCACCAGACGAAGTTTACACAAACTTAAAAGCGCACCACACCGCCCGGCACAGCCCGACAGCTCGGGCAGCCGTCACCGAGCCCCGACAAACGAGCTCCAAAGAGCCGCTCCAGCACCCGGGGCCGCATTCCGTCCAATCCGTTCCTCAGCGCTCTCAGCACCGCGGTCCCGGCGGAGCTCCGCGCCGGGCTCTGGGCGGACGGGAGAACAGAGCCCTGGAAACGCGTTCCGTGCTCCGGAAGCGTCGGCATCTCCGCGGGGCTCTGCTCCGCTCAGTTCGCAGCTCCGCTTTCCGCCTCGCTTCCCTCTTTCCATCTTTCCCAGCCGTATTTTTCAGCCACACCGTGGGAAACATTGCTTTATTATTATTCTTATTATTTTATTCCTTAAAAAAATAGAACAGGTGACTTTTTCCGCTTTGCAATTTATTTAACTCAAAATGGAACGCATCCTTCGGGTTTCTGTTTAGCAGAAAGGCTTTTTAGTAAACTATGTACAGTCTGGGTTCCCTCGTCACGCCTAGATAAAAATTATTTCACAATGCATTTACACGAGATGATACAAAAAAAATGTAAAAAAAAAAAAGGGGGGGGGGGAGGAGGAAAACAAAAAGAAATGATGCAGATACAGTAAACTTTTACAAAACCCAGGGAAAAAAAAATAATTAAAAAATCAAACAAACGTTGCAGCCTCTGGAAGAAAGCAAGAAGAAGAAGAAGAAAAATTAAAGTTGTATAAATAAAGCAACCAAAACAACCCAACCAAAACGAAAAGCGCGAGAACATCTACGGAAACTTGTGGTGCTGTTTTTTGGGTGTGCGAGGAAGGAACGAGCACCGCTCCCCGTCGGCTCCGTTTGCAGTGAGGCGGTGCGGGACGAAGCGCAGCCCGAAAGTTGGCACCGCCCGAACTTTGGGTGTCAGCGGCGATGGTTTTGTCTTTTTGTCGCCGTCTTTTTTGTTTTTGTTTTTGTTTTAATCCTCTCTCTCTCTCTCTCTCTCTCTCTCTCTCTCTCTCCCCCCTCTTTTGCAAATAAACGCTCTGTGTCTCTGGGGTGAATGATAAATACTGTACAAAAAGTCTCGATAAAACACAGAAGTTCAGTCTAAAACTAGTCCCGGGATCTGGTCCTCCTAAAAACAAAAAGGTCAGTAAAGCCACCGTTACCTTTTTTTCTCTCTCGTTATTATTATTATTATTATTTATTATTATTACAAGAACATCAAAACATTTCTGTACAAAAAGAAAGAAAAGAAAAACAAAACAAAACAAAAAAGGAAGGAGGGAGGGGGAGGGCGGGAAGGAGCGGAATGAAAGGCAAAAACGAAGGGGGGCTGCGGGCGCGGGGCGGCGGCGGGGCCGCAGTCCTGCGGGGCCCGGGCCGGGGCCCTCCGCGCCGCTCCGGGGCCGCTCCGGGGCCGCTCCGGGGCCGCTCAGATGTGCGTCAAGGGGACGGTGCCGTTGACCCCCGTGCTGGCGCTCTGGTAGTGCTGGGGCAGGGAGTGCAGGCGGCTCTGGGCGGCGGCGGCCGCCGGGTCGCCCCCCTCGCCGCCCGGTAAGTACATACTGATCATCTCCCGCAGGTCCCCGGGGCACGGGGCCCGCGAGTGCGAGGTGACGGGCGGGCTCACGCTGGGCTCCGACTTGACGAGCGAGCCCAGCGCGCCCAGCGCGCCCGACGAGGCGGCCGCCGCCGCCGCCGCAGCCGCCGCCGCGGCCGCCGAGTTCTGGTGGGGCTGCGAGCCGTAGGGCAGCGCGCCGTAGCCCGAGGGCGAGGCGCTCACGTAGCCCTGCGAGTTGGAGATGGGGCTGTACTGCAGCGCGCCCATGTCGTAGCGGTGCATGGGCTGCGGGTTGTGCGGATGGTGCGGGTGGTGCGGGTGCGGATGGTGCGGGTGCCCCCCGCCGCCCGGGTGCTGCCCGTAGGCGAGCTGCGCCTCCTGCATCATCGCCGCCGCCGCCGCCGCCGCAGCCACCGAGCCCGGGTAGGCGCCGTTGGCCCACCCGTTCATGTGCGCGTAGCCGCCGCCCGCCGCCCCGCCGGGGCTCTCCAGCCGCTGCCCGACGCCGCCGGGGCTCACGCCGACGCCCATGCCCACGCCGACGGCGGGAGGGCCGCCCGCGGCCGGGCCGGCGCCCAGCAGCCCTCCGGCCAGCGAGTACTTGTCCTTCTTGAGCAGCGTCTTGGTCTTCCGCCGGGGCCGGTATTTATAATCCGGGTGCTCCTTCATGTGCAGCGCCCGCAGCCGCTTCGCCTCGTCGATGAAAGGCCGCTTCTCGGCCTCCGACATCACCTTCCACTCGGCGCCCAGCCGCTTGCTGATCTCCGAGTTGTGCATCTTGGGGTTCTCCTGGGCCATCTTCCGCCGCTGCCCCCGCGACCACACCATGAAGGCGTTCATGGGGCGCTTCACGCGGTCCTGCCCCGCTTTGCCCCCGCCGCCGCCGCCGCCGCCGCCGCCGCCCGCGCCGCTCTGCCCCGAGAGGCCGCCGCCGGGCGCCGGGGCTCCGCCGGGCGAGTGCAAGTCCGTCTCCATCATCATGCTGTACATTCACGGGGCTTCCTCACTTCCCTCCGGCGCCGGGCGGCGGGGAGGCACCGCACATGCGAGGACCGGCGGCGGCGGCGCTGCCGGCGTCCTCCCGCTGCCGGGGGCCGCTCCGGGCGCGGGGCGCGCAAACAGGTGCGGGGCTGCGCGGGGCTGCGCGGTGCTTCGCGGTGCTGCGCCCGGCGTGTGCCCGTCCTGCCGCGCTCTGCGGCACTCGGCGCGCCCCTCCTCTCTCTCTCTCTCTCCCGCTCCTGCTCTTAACAGATCTATTTTTTTTTTTTTTTTTGTTCTTCTTCTTTGCTAACTTCCAGAGAGAGGAGGGAGGGAGCGTGTGTGACTTGCATCCACTGATCGCAGGTGAACGGAGCAGAAGGGAGAGGAAAACCCACCGCCACGCCAAAAAAAAAAAAAAAAAAAAAAAAAGGAAAAAAAAAAGGGAAAAAAAAAACTATTTAAACGTTAACTCAAAAAAAAAAAAAAAAAAAAAAAAGCGGGAGGAGGAGGAGGAGGAGGCACGGAGGCGGAGTGGGGGTGGGGAGCCAGCCCGGCCGCACCGGGCAACGCAATTCGCTGCGCTGCCGCCCGCCCCGCTGCCGCCGCCCGGCGGGGAGGAGCGCTTCAGCCAGCCAGCGCGCCAAGCCCGCCCGCCCCCGCCCGCCGCCGGCCAATGGGGGCGCGCCGCCGTGCGGTGATTTGCATAGCGCGCGCGCCGACCGCTGACGTCCGACGGGGCGCGCTGAGCCGAACCGCGCCGGCGGGGAAAGGTGGCGGGAGGCGGGGGCGAAGCGTGGCCACGCCCCTCCGACGGCGCGCCCGGCCCCGGGGTGTCCCGCTGTGCCCGGGACTGCCCCGCGGCCATCCCGGGGTACGAACCCCGACTGAAGGGGGCTCCCCCCATCCATACGACCGGCCAATGGCTTGGTGGAGCCCTCCCCGACGGCCGGAGTCCCGCAGAAAGGGGAGCCGGCTGTTGGGCACTCGGTCCTATGAGAGCTAAAGGAGGCGAGGTCGCCTTTATAAATATATTAAATTAGAAATTGAATATGTCATCCCACGGCGGCTGCGGATGGCCGGGGGGACGCCCTGTCGAGGGGTCGAGCAGCGCGCAGGGGGTGGTGGGGCCGGGCAGGGCGGCCCGGAGCGGGCGGCGATCGCCGTCTACTGGCGGCCACTGCGCGTCCTTCGCCTCGGCCCGAGAGCAGGGGTTCGCCGGCCCTGGCCCCGGTGGGTTTGTTGTCTCTGTGCTGCACGCCGGGTGAAAGCGTTTGGAGAAGCTCTGGAGCTTTCGAGTAGGGGCTCACCCTGTGCACGGTACTCACATATATAATTCAAATTTCACAGCTGACCTGCTCTGAAAACCTCAATCAGCTTCTAATTGAAGGGAAAACAAAATATTGCTTCCCTACAGCAGAGCTAACGATTTAATCATTATATCAGACATTATAGCTTTTAATTAGGCTAATGCTGATACTGTATGGAAAGAGATAATTCAACGCAGTTCTTGATGAATTCTGTAATTGGGTTAACGGAGGAGCAGTCGGGGGAAGAGACGTCAATATTCAAGCCGCGTCCGTAGCCACCGCATTGTGAATGGAAGGGAAGGGGAACGGGAACGCGGGGGGGCAAACGGGGAGAAGCCCCTCGACGGGCGCTGTCCCCCCGCCGCGCCCCGCAGAGCCGCGGCAGCCAACGGGAAGCGCGATACCGGTAAGGTCCGAACTGCCAACGCGCTTGTCGCGACAGCAGCGCGACCTCACTACGGCCCCCGAGATCCCTTTACGTGCATCTTCCCTCTGGCCGCGGTGACAACAAGAAGGGGAAGGGGCAACCGGGTCCGGGTCTGTGCCAGCCCGGGGGTGGCAGAGGAGACGCGGGGATGGGGCTGGGCCCGGGCCGGGCCGGTTCTGCAACGATACCCGCAGCGGCCGTGATCCCCGCAGCTGGGGTGGAGATGGCGAGGAACGGAGCAGTCAGGGCAGCTTAGTCCTGGCAAAATAAAGTGGTTTGGAGGGTTCTCTTATTTATTTAATAAGAGTGCCCGATATCAAGACCACTTTTTTTCTTTTTTTTTTTCTTTTTTTCTTTTTTTTTTCTAAAGGAATTCGTCCTTAAATCCCCTCCTCGGTACTAATGATACATCGTCCCTTTCTGCAGAGTTTCTGAAGCCTGTCCCATGCTTTTTGCTTTTTCTGCTTCCTCTCTATTTTATTTTTCCCTACCCGGAAAAAAAACGAGGCCGCATATTTTCGTTGCGCCTAAATGAACTCGAATGATCTCCGTACGTCGGATGCGCGCCGCGCTCCGCGGAGGTTCAGAGCCGTGCCCAGGGGATGCCCGGGAGGTGCCCTCTGCAGGGATATGGGCCCTCTGGTTCCACCCACACACCTCGGAGCCGTCCCGCATCCTCGGCCCGATGCGAGATTGGAGAAAGAGGGGCCGGCGCCGAGCGAAGTTTTGCAGCGGGAGCATTTTGTCAAATGTTTGTTTGCGCTCCGCGTTAGCTCCACTTCCAGCACAATATCCTCCTGAAAGCGAAATATTCCGTATTGTGATCCAACCTCGTCTTATTTTGTCAGTAATTACAGCAAAATGAGACGGGTCATTGATAACATCCCAGTGACACAACCCCTGTAATTAACAGCCTGAATACACCTTTGTGCGCTGCGCAGGAGTTGTAATTTTGAAGTCTGCTCGAGTTTATTTTAGTTTGTGTTGTGTGTGTGTGTGTGTGTGTGTGTGTGTGTGTGTTTGCGTTAAGGCACACACAAGGGGTGTGCGCTGGGCAGAGGTTGGCATTGGCTTCTATAGGGCCTGGGGCTGTGTTTTGGGGGAGGCCAGAGCGGGGCTGGGTGCGGGTGGCTGAGCCTCGAATATTATTACGATATATAATAATTATATGTATAATAGAATATATGATAATCGTATACCATATGTTATTGCATATTCAATTATATGATAGTTATAACAATAAGAAAATGTTTAGCTACTTGACAGCAAAAAGAAAATGTTTTGAAAATAGAGTTTCCAAACGGTTTCTAAGCTTCTAAGGGAAAACCAAAAAGAACGGAGAGCCCTGGGATGCTATCGGGGTCTCCCTGTGGCAGTGCGTAGTGCCGCTCAGTGCCGCTCAGCCCCGCAGCGCGGATCTCGGCAACCCGGAGCGCACCGCACAGCGCAGCTCCGCGCCCGGGGCAGCGCCTTCAGAGAATCATAAAGGGGACAGTTGTGGCTCGCGTCCTCCCGTCGTAAAGCGCCTTTCGGGGCACGTCGGGATTAATTTGTGTTTAAAAAAAAAAAAAAAAAAAAAAAAAAAAAAAAAAAGAGGAATGAAAGAAATGAAATCATATATCTTTTTTTTTTTTTTTTTTTTCTTTTTCTTTGCAGGCCATCCTGTTATTGTAAATGAGATGAGCTACACGGGCTGCCACATAAATGTGACATGAGGCTGGCAGGAGAGAGAAGCATCATCCACTCCAATCTCTCCTTTCATCGGAACGTCCCCCAGAAATTACATCTTCTCCTCCTTTAATACACTTCGCAATGAGATTAAAACATCACCTTGACACCGTTTCCAACCTTTTCGGTCGCATCCAGTACTGACTCCAGAAAACAGCAAACGGGGAGAACTGGGAACATCTCAATAACCCCGAGCTGCTCCTCTGGAAGCCGAGAGTGCCCGGAGGACATAAGTGATCCTCTTGCTCCATCCAGCGCAGCGCTGTGGCCATGGGAAGCGTGAAACGAACCCCGGGCGGGCAAAGAGGGAAATCCCATTCCCTTCCCATTGGCAGCACTGAGCTGCTGGGCCTGGCCGGGTCGTGGGGTTCGGAGAAGGTGATGTTCACAGCGGGATATTTCACGAACCCACCAGCCGCTGCCTCTCGTCACCTGTACACGGTCACTGTGAAGTGTGACAGTAACACCACCGCCTATAACGGCAGCCAAGGGACATCTCACAGCGCTATCACAGCTGCCCCACGCTCTGCTAGCTATGTGCGCAGGGCACAGCCTATTCCCACAGCGTCCCGCTTAGGGCACACAGAGTAGATCCCAGCGCAGCCCCCGCGCTCTGCAAAGCCGCTTAGTACGGGATCCCCACCCGGCCCCAGCGCTGCTCCTTCTCGGGGCTCGGTGGGAGAGAACCGGACGGGCGGCACTGCGGTCTGGGGACAGTTCGTACCCCCCCCGTCCGCCCCTCCGCTCACACACGCACAAACCCGCGCACCCCTTAACAAAGAGTCTTTCAAAGCGCAACCTTTGATGGCAGTCCGCGGGAATCAATGCAATAAAACGGGTTTTTAATGGGTTAATTGACTGGAGCCGCTATCATGTTTTAACACCTGTTTCTGGAAAAAGATGCAGCCAAAAGCCGTCCCCGCCCTGATCGATAGGTGCGCAGCCCCGCTCCGCTGCCTGTTGATCGACCCCGAAAGCCACCGGGAAACCGTGAAAGAAAAAACCCGGGTCGCCTTCACATACCCTATATGGGGCGTCGGGCAGGGAGGGCACAGCACCACTCGCACCTCCCCAGCCTCGACGCCATCAGCCGCGACACCGCCGCCACTGCCACCCCCACGGAGCACCGCAGCGGGGTTCCCCGCTCCCTGGGAGGATGAAACCGCACTGGCAACGCTGAGAGCCCCTCCGCGTGCTCGCTCCGACGGACACCGGTGTAACAGCGAGGTGTGCTCTGCCCATTGATTCCCCTGTTTGGCTGCACCCGTCGGTCAGCCGCAGCGACGCTGACGCTTTGCTCCGAACACCTTTGGCGCAGTGACACCGCACACCGCGGTGTCCGTTCGGAACGAGCTCCCGGCCCGACCGCGTCCCCCCGCCCCGAGCCCCGGAGGGGGGCACAGCTATCCCATGTCACCTCCGATTGCGGTGATGCGGGCGGCTCTTCCCTCCCCGCGGCGAAGGGAGCTCGGAAGCCCTCCCATCGCCGCCTCCCCCTCCTTCCACCCTTCCCAAGAAGGGCCGAAGACCCCCTCAAAAGTTAGAGGCACACTTACAGTTGCTCTTCCAGCTCCAGCCTCCTCCCAACAGCTCAGCTCAAAGGGCAGCTTTATTATCATTATTATTACTATTTTTAATTCTTTTTCCAACCTCTCTCACGCCTTCCCCCGGCCCAGCGGAAGCCATGGGGCCGGGCCCTGCGCTCCGCTCTCCCGCAGCTCCCGGGCGGCCGCGGTGCCCCGCGGCACACGCACAACCCCCGGCAGCGCTCTCCCTCTCCCTCTCTCTCCGCCGCACACACGCGCGCACACACACACACACACACACACACAACACACACACACACACTGTGCACGGGAGAGGGGGAGAGAGGGAGACGGAGAGAGAGAGAGAGGATAAAATGAAATTTATTATTGATAGCAAAGACTTTACAGACAATTTCTAGTTATTGTTTCGCTCCGGAGAGAAAAGATAAAAAAAAAAAAAAAAAAAGAAAAGAAAAGAAAAGAAAAGAAAAGAAAAAAAAAAAAAAAAAAAAAGAGAGGGGCTTTTCTCCCCACCCCGACATAATGGAACGCTTTTGTGTGGCACGGAACAATACCAAACAAGTATTCTAATAAATAGCCACTTTTTTGTTCTGCGCCGGCGGTGAATGGAACTGAGCAGTTGGTTCGGGAGCAGCTGGAGCCGGGAGGGAGGGGGGAGGAGGGAGCGCCACTGCCTCCCCTCTGCCTTCCCTCTCCCTGCACCTCCCTCTCTCCTTCCCCTCCCCTCCTCTCGTCGGGGAAGCGATGCTCCCGCAGTGGAATGGGGAAGAGCCCCCCAGGTGCTCCATGCACCTGTACCCCCAGTCCTGCCCTCCCGACCCTCCCCCCCCCCCGTGCAGACCCTCCTTTGCGGAAAATAAAGTTGGGTTTTCCGTTCGGGATGGAGCCTCTTTGTCAGCCCCCCATTCTCTTTCCGTACCTCTCCCTTGACAGAGATCTCCACCGGTGTGCTCCCCACCCCCTCCCCCTCCGCACTCCCCCAGTACTATTTCTCAGTCCCTTTCTATCAGCGTGACAACCGCTGGGGGAAAGGCAGTCGGGAGCGGTGATTAAAATGGACACAAATCCGCTAAAGACTTCCAGGTAAAGCTGCGGGCAAAGCCCTGAGCCGGGCCGTGAGGAGGGAGGGAGAGAGGGAGGAGCCGGCCCTGACCCCTCTATGCCGGGAAATGGGGTGGGATGGGGCTGCCCCCGCCCCGCTGAAGGGGAGCAGGGCGCTGGGGGAGAACGGAGGAGAGCCGCCGGGGGGGGGTGGGGGGGTCTTCTGTTAGCGGTGATGCTCGTAGCTAATAGATAGGCAGGGAAACAGGCTGATAAGTAAATAGAGAAATAGATCGATAAGGAAATAAATAGAAAAATAGGTAAACGGATAGGCAGACAAATAGAAAAATAATATATAGATAGGTAAATGGATAAAATAGAAGAAGAAACAGAAGCATCCACCCCCGGCTCGTTTGACAGCTACAGCCCTATGTGGTTTTGCCAAAGCCCCAGGAAAAAGCCTCCGAGGTTTCCGACTTCTCCATGGCCGCCCCCCCCCCAACCTCCCCCCACCCCACCCCCCATCCCGTTGCTTTGAGAGTCCGCAATGAGAAGCGGTTCTGCTCCGACCCGCAGCCACGGGTGCGGATACGCACTGAGAAGGTGCAGAGGGACGGGGGACGGAAGAGCGCTGACCCCCAGAACCCAACCCCACACCAAGTCCCCCTGCTGCGGGGGGGGCTGCGGGCCAGTTTGGCTCTTCCTTTCCTCTTTTTTTTTTTTTTTTTCCTTCCCTCCATCTTTTAAGTGGGGTTTGCTCTCACTTCAATCACGCCGGCGCTAATTAGCCGCGCTATGAAGGAACGCCGCTCGCTATTATCGGGGCCGCGCAGACGGGGGAAGGACCCTTCCGTGGTCCCCGCCAGCGCAGCGCTGCTCTGCCTTTTTCTGTGAAAAAAAAAAAAAAAAAAAAGAAAAAAAAAAAGAAAAAAAAATCCCCAAAAAGCAAAAAACAAACCAGCAACACCGGGGAGAGCGGCTCGCAAACTTCTCCCGACACCTTACATGCTAAATAACGGAGAGAATGGCGACGGCGTTACAGAACGCTTTCAAACCCTGCAAATATTTGAATGGGGCTTTTGAGAGCAGCTGTCAGTCAGCGGGCTGTGACAGGCTGCCACAATGCTGTCAGCGCGTCGTGGGTGTTCGGCTCCGAGCGGAGCGCTCCGGCAAACAGATGTCAAACCTCATCTCCCATCAATGGGGCTGTGCGGGACGGAGCTCTAACCCGCACAGAGGGCTTCAAAACGCGGACTGTACGCATCACGGAGATGCTGACAGTCTTCCCGCGTGGGTTTGTTGGTTGAAGGAGGGTCATTTCGTAACCTGACCTCCAAATGATGCTGAACGTTCCTTCTTTGCCAAAAGTGGAGAAAGGAAAATCGAAATTAAGGGCAGATACGAGGGCTCGTTGCCATATGAGCTGAAATAAACAGGCGCTTCGTTTCCAAATGTGGAGCGCTTGAAGAAAGGAAAGGAGGGAGGAAGAAGGTTTGTCAGGGTGCGGGTCTGCGGGGAGCCGAGCAGGAGGAGGCACAGGGAAGGTAGAACACAGCGGTGTGTGCCCCCAGCCGGAGCCCGGGCGGTGGCAAAGGGACACTGGGAGAAAAAGTCCGCCTTTCGTCCGAAGTTACGATTCGAATCAGGAGCTGCTCGGCTCGCTGGGCTCACGATCCCGAGATTTGTCTCCTCTCCGAGATGTGGTTTTCCCCTCTGCTCCAAGGGGTATCCCCGACAAATGCTCTTTGGGCGTTTAAAAGTGTAGTAACTATTGATACCCCAAATTCGTTCGTTGCCTCACAGGGCTACAACGAAGCAGGGAGAGGAAAAATGGGAATTCCTCGCACGATTCTTCACAGGGATGGCATCCAATTCCCCAGGATGCGGCTGTGCCCACAGTATCGGGCAGTGGGTGAAAGATGCTGCTTCCTAAACAAATCGGCACGGGGGGGTTAAATGGCACATATTTAAACGAAGTATCTTTAGAATTATTCGTGTTCGGAATAATGTGCTTAAGCACAGACGGAACTGATTTTCGTGTAGGGTACGCGAAACCTGCACGTCCCTGGCTGGCGTTAAACGAGTGGAGGAATGCACCCGGAGTGGGTATTGATCAGACGCAGCGAGCGCTGCCTGCTGCCTTTAAGCCCCGTTTCATCTGAATTCTCCCACCCTCCAAATAATAACAACAACAACAATAAAGCCCCCCAAACCAAACCCCAAAGCTCTGCTGTTCGATTACCGCGTTTTTCCCTTTGAAACCTCATTATTTTTGCGGACCCGCAGCGAATATCCAGGACGTGGCCGGCTGCGGGACCGCGGTACGGGGCTGTGGGGCTCGGGGCACCCCGGGACTCGGCCGGCACAGGGATCGGAGAGAGCCGGGAGCCGCCCATCCACCCCCCGTCCCATCGAGAGAAGCCGCAGTCAGGCTCCGTGCAGGTACAGCTGCCTCCGAATTTCGGAAGCCAACCGCAGCTAGGTCTGAAACCATCCCAGCACCACGGCTTTTCCCCAGGTCCGGAGTGGAGCCGTCTTTACTCAATTCCCTCGGGCAGAAAAATGCCTGCAGCTGTTAACCCAGCCCCATCTCCTAGAAAAGAGAGGCTACGGCAAAGCCGCGACCCTTATTTTCAAACGACAAACTGACCAACAAATCTTGAATAAATATTTCTTGAAGCTGCTCCTTGGTAGGTAACAAAAATCTCAATTTGTCACCTCAACACGGGCATTCCCATGTTGTCAGTGCTATTTTACCAGTGCACCGTGTGAGTGTTTCACTGATTTCCAACACAGACGCAGCTGCCACGATACAGTCCTGAAGCTCAGAAGTCAAAATAGAACTGATCTCAGATCAACAGGTTTTCTCGGCTGTAGCAGTTTTATTTAGTCTAAAAATGAAGTCCAGTGACTATCCTAGAATTGCTATTAAATGTAGATATCCTCTCCAACTGTGCTGTCATCAGAAATCCCAGCACTCCATTTCTATTTATTCCTGTACTTCAAACATCAATATCATTAATGTGGGAAATAGAAACATTACTGCATGAATTTGAATGATAGGTCTGGAAATTGATCCTAAAATAATATGGGAAATATGAACGAAGATGAATATGGTTCTACTATTTAAAAATTAATCGGGGCTCATGCTGTAGAACTGAAAGATGAAGATGGTTAAAACTGTGTCTTCTATTGGACAACACAGGACCTCATTGCCGTGACTCCGGTGGAACTATGCCTGACCTGTACTAAAGCAAAATCAGTGCAAGCACTGGATCTGTAACATGAAGGCCACAGACTATAAAAATCAACAGGTGAAACCTAATAGTGTCACTTTACAGAACTCAGTCTTCAGAGTTTGCACTGATTTTCTCATCTGATTTCATTTTAGAGAGGTATGTAGTCATCTGATTGTTCTCTCTCTCTCCCCCTCTTTTTTTGTTTTTGTTTTTGTTTTTGTTTTCTTCTTCTTTTCTTGCATCTTTCTTTGAATACGTTCTCAAGCCTGAACCATGCTGCTTAAGTGCACAATGCACCTTGCACTGCCAAGGCGCAGATTCAGTTTTTAAGTGGCTTGTGAGTAGAAAATGTGGGGCTGGGATCATAGAATCATAGAATCATTAAGTTTGGAAAAGACCACTGAGATCATCTAGTCCAATCATCAACCCATTCCACTGCAATGTGAGGAAATCATTGAATGTGAAGCTAGTGCTGTAAAATGGAGTTTTATCCAACATCGAGCTTTGGGGCTTATCAGAAATGCTGGGAAAACTCCTTACTGGCAAATGAAGCATTTGGACACTTTGTCATCACTGTCACCTGTGGGTCCAGTAGGACATGTTACAGCTTTAAGAAGTCAGTTTTTGTCTGGGCATCAAAGCACGTGTACCAAAAGCTTTCATTTGTACTGAGATGGCAAAAAAATTTTGCTCATATTTTATATGCATTTACTTTTATTTATTTGTATTCTGTGGGGGAGATGATAGCATGTCATCCATTTGATGCATTAGCTGCATATGCAAATATACATATATTATAGGTGTGCATATACACATACATCTATTTCTGGTTCTATTAACTTTACAGATGTTTCAGTGCTGCAGAAGTGAATTAGTCACAATTAGATGACTGCAATGATGTCTTGCTGAGGCAGTGACTGCTGTGAGGTCATTTGAACCTGTTAGCTCTTTTTCCTAGCTGTACCATCAGAACTGCCCTGATTCACCCAGTGGGAGAAACTGCCTCTCTGTTACATTAGGTCCAGCTGTGTCAATTTGTTGCCTCAAGCTTCACTCATGTTCTCCAATGCCCTGCTTCCTCCCACTGTTGGAATGCTGATCCCGTTATTGAGATGGATGTTTTGTTTCATTTGCGAAGAAACCTGGAGGTGATGGCTTGGTCTGAGCCCTCTCCTTGCAGGCAATGCTGACACGAGACAATCTGAACCAAAGCCGTTCCTTTCTGCACTCCATAAAAGCAGCACATGTGCATTGAATCAACTGAATGCTACCAACGACTAAGAAACAGCCTGAGGTTTTTGGTTAAGGGTTTTAGACTTCAGTATTTGTTGGGATTCAGGGTATCTAGAGACAAAACTCTCACTGAAAATAATGGAAGCTGTGCATCTAAATTTTTGGATTTAGGTCATCTCAAGCTAAAGATTTGAGACATCTGATTTCAACTTCTCAAACCTCTACTGAACCACGGATGCTCCAGGCAACGCAATACCCAGGAATGCCACTGAAGAAACACAAGTGCAAGGTTGCTAATTCTTTTCAAGGAGAGACAGAGAGAGAACAAATATGATATAATGATTTTTTTATTGCTATGTACCACTACTACAGTAACTGAGATGGGAAATAACATTCAGAATATCTGAGAAATGTTGCCAAGCTTGAAAATATCTCTGCTACTGATGTGATGACTGTCTAGTGGGGTTGTGGTTGCTGGGAATTCACACATTGATTTTATGGAGAGATAAAAGAGTGGAGTTTATATGGAATAAACCCCTTTTGAATAAAACAATCTGCATAAATGCTTTAAGAAAGCCTATAATTATGATAAAAATGTTGCTCAGAGTTAAAATTATGAAGCAATCAAAATTTATAAACAGTCACTCATCGACTTTTAATCATACTTTCTCATATACAAACTGTAGAAAACATATAGTAGCAATATGTAACAATACACATTTATTTTCAGTAATTTAGGGTCTTATCCCGTATTGTTCAGACAGACAAAGCTCGGCTTGTTGAGATCAGTAGGATTACCCTTTAATGTCAAAAAACACACAGAGGCCACTAGTTTTATATACATACGCTCAGCTGAAGCCTTATCCCTGAACAGATGAATACCTCAGATCAGTGCTGTGCACCCTTTGGGCTAGGCCCAAAGCTTTCTGTGATCATATTCCCATCAATTGCCTCTGTACCAGGACCTCTTCTCCCTCTGCTTTCTCTAGAGGTACTTGCTCATCGATGTGGATGTGGATGCGACCCACATCTTCCCTGAAATTCCCTTGTAGACACTGCTCTTCATTTGTAACTCGTTAATAAGAATGCTTGAATTATATACATCATGTAGGACTTGGATGACAAGAGATATTCAAAGGAAGGAATATCTGTAGTGGGAAGTTGAATGGTAGCCTACCATATCTATAAGCTCCATTGTTTCCTCTCAGCTGAACTAGCTGAACACATTCAGGATGCAGTTTGATATGCGCTCTGCAGGTCCCTGCGTCATGAGAAATGTCACCACCTATGGGTCAATAAAATACATTCTTCAAACATATATATGTATATGTATATTAAATAAAGCATGGCTACATTCCTTTCTGAAACATAATAGCATGCAAAATTTTGCACCTAAATTCCTATAAAATAAATTGAATTCAATGACAGAGCCCTTATCGATAGGTTAACTGTTCAACTCTCCTTAATGATCAAAATACCCTTTTTCTGTTAAAACGTTAATTCAAATACCACTTCTGAGTAGCCATATTATTAAGGAAATATGACACTGACTTTCTCATAGAGGACTAAATAATGTCCATAAATGCATCATCTCACTCAGGAAGACCCTCACATGACTTCATATTGATTCCACTTAATTTCGGGTCCTTGGCATCTTGTCTGCATCTCTCTGACCAAAGGTCTGAATCAAAAGACTCAGGCAGGGTAGGAGGCAAGCAGGACTGGAGGAGTTTCTTTCTGCAGACTGTGGTGTAAGATCTAGGAGATGCGCATCCTTTTAGCTTGTGGAGCAAAATCACTGTTTTGCGGCTCTTAGGAACAAATGGGGCTGTATTTTGTATCAGTTCTACATGCTTGAATATGAATCGTGTTTTGGGACTGAGAAAATGAAACCTCTAGAGAGTTTTTCTCCTTTTTACAGCTCCTTTTTCTCACTTTGGGGGTATGACGACGGAAGAACTGGGTAGAAATTATCTCTGTGATTAATACAGCACTCAATTTAATAGACTTCTTCGCTACGAACTCCCTATATTTAGCAGTCTATAATCAGTGAATACAAATATAAAACCTTGCCTTGTATCTACACATGAGCCTAAAAATGTAGCTGTGTTTCCTAAAACTGCTGAGATAGATGAGTGTGTCGTGAGTAGTGTGTATAGGATGGAGGGCAAAAACACTACAACAAAATCTGAACAAACCTAAAGCATGAAGCCAAGCATTCCATATGCTTACACTGAAATTATACCAGAAATTGGGAGCATGAACTACCTAACTAGGTCTCTGTCTGTTTTACGAACCATGTTTGTTTAAAAAAGTCTTAGATCATAATTGCAAATTCAAATTTCTTCCCTATTCTTACATAGACATTTGTGTTTTTCTCCTAACATTTCCCACATGTAAATGCAGCAGCTTCCTAGCCCTCTTGTTATGTACTGCATTCAGCGTAACAGTTTAGCAAATTCTCCAATTGTGTTGGTGTTCGCTTTCTCAGACATGGAGAGCAATTTGACGTGTCCTTTTAATGAGTCATTTTCATGCACGAAGGAAAACAGTGATTGGGGAAGTTATTAAAGCTTTCTACTCATTGATTTTAAGACTCAGTACTGAATTTATGTGCTTAAAAGCCAGCTTGTTTTGTTTTCTTCTAAACCTGAAGAACTCCAGCTTCCTTTTACTTCTTTGCAGAGGCTGCAGTTTTGTCACTGACTGCCACAGAACTGTGACAGTGAAATCCAAAATATTGTTTCAAAGTTTGGTTTACTTTGGTTGTTAGTGATAACTGTCCAACAGGATGAGAATGCAAAGCTGCCCATGGATAGCAAGTCAGTCCAATTGGAAAAGGAGCTTTTCTCTTCATTTGTAGGAGATATTGACTCTGAAGTGCAATGGCGTTGATACAAATGCCTTTTTTTTTTTTTTAAGTTTTATTTTTTTAACTGTCTTTCTGCTGCTCATTTCTGTGACGTATGTAATGAATTCATCTTGGTTGGATGCTGAGATGGACACAAGGTGGTATGCTTGAGAAAAGTAACCGTAATGTACGGCTTCTTCAGAAGAAGGAACTTGGGGCCCAACAAAATATGATATAAGCAGATCTGCAAGGTCTCACATGCTAGCCACTGAAGTCTTTCCCATAGTCCTCATTTCCCTGTCCATGGTCACACATGTTTTTGTACCAGTTTCTTGAGTGGTTTCAATTCTCTGACAAGGTTCAGAGAGGCAAAACATACTGAGTATGCAAGCAGTAATAAAGTAGTGCTCAACTTTCTCGTTGGAGTGGATCACATGAACAATACCACTATGTTGGGCATAGGTTCCCTCTCTCAGCCCTCTGTTCTGGAGAGACAACACAGAGATGCCCTAACTCCATGCTGGGGGCAGACCAAAGTGCTCAGCATCTTGTCCCACTGTTCAGGTTTTCACCAGGTGCACCAGAAAAAAACCTGTGGAACTTAGGCCAGTGGGTTCCCTTATCTAAACCAACTTAAAGCTACAGGCTGTGCTGCTGAGTATGTACAACCTATGTAAATGCATAATCATAGAATCATAGAAATGTCTGAGTTGGAAAAGACCTTTAAAAGTCATCTAGACCAACTCTCCTGCAAATAACAGGGACATGTACGGCCTGATCACACTGCTTAGAGCCCCATCCAACCTGATCTTGCATGTCTCCACAGACGGAGAATCCCTCTGTCCCTCTCTCAGGATAACCTGTGGCAGTGCCTCACCACCCTTACTGTAAAACACTTTTTCCTTATATCCAATCTAAATCTCTCCTCTTTTAGATTGAAACCATGTCCTGTCACAACAGACCCCATTAAAGAGTCTGACCGCTTCTTTCTTAGCCCTCCTTTAGATTCTGGAGGGCTGCTATCAGGTCACCTTGGAGCCTTCTCTTCTCCAGGCTGAACAGCCCCAGATCTCTCAGCCTGTCCTCATGTGGGAGGTATTCCATTTCTTGGATCATTTTTTGTGGCACTCCTCTGCATGTGCTCCAACAGGTCCACATCTCTCCTGTACTGAGGACTCCACTTCAGTCACCCAGATCGGTGGAATAATGTTCAGCTAAAAATTAATTTAAAAGAGAGCATCCCCAACGCTATGCCAGAATGAAAGTTTTTCTGAATTGACTCTCATCTGCTGTTCTTGCACTAAGTTGAGCATAGGTAAAACTAATTTTTACAAATCTGTATTTCAAAAGAAATTTTTTTGGGAATAAGAGACTGGAAGCAGGCAAAACCTATAGGACGTATATGAGTCCATCAGTCCGTTCAAAAGCAAAAAAATATAGTTTAAATTCTCTTTTTTTTAACGTAAGGAAGAGTCTTCCAAAAACACTGATGTCTAATAATTTACTGCAAATGCAGATGAAATCAGTAGCTGAAGCTTCTGAAACATAATTTATAGAGTGCAGGCTTAAGAATATGTTTTCCAGAATACATAAATAAAATGCCAATTACTTACTAAAAATACTAATTCAATAAAAGAGTTTTAGATTTCTTTTTTTTTTTACATTAGCAAAATGACATTGCCTGTACTTGGTATCTGCATAGTAGAACGACACAGGTCATTATGAAATCTTAACAGTCTTACCACATAGCGAACCCTCTGCAGTACATGCTGAACTACTTAAAACAGCCATGAATTGTCCAAACAGAATAATTTGATACTGGCTGTTTTCCACATTTTAATTAGCAAGAACAGACGGCTCTTGCATAATCCCATTTAGTGTCTGTGCTTGGTACCTCCCGAATAGCGCAGTGATTAAGTTCATACCTTCATGTGGCTAAATGCATTTGCTGAAAGCAGACAACTAAGATTCACTTTCTGACACGGATGTAATGTAAGTGCATTTCTTTCCATTGACTTAAGAGAGAAAAGACTCTATTAACTTATAGCCTGTTGGTCGCGAAGATGCCTGGAGGTATTTTGTATAAATGCATATTCATGTCTCATGCAAGCTTTTCCTTCCGAGCAGTTTCTTTTGTAACAGAGATCAGAGTGCCCCTGTTACACAATCACCACTCTCAACACATCCAGCCTAATCACACAATTGATCGCAATAAGTCAAAATATGGAAACTTTCCTAACAGCTTTTTGCAGCTAACCCTTGCTGTGCAATGGGCTGTGTGGCCATGTAAAGGTGAAAGCTAGGAAAGGAGACGTGAGGCTGCAGCCCACCTGCACACCATGCAGGGTCTGGAGGCACAACAAGGCCATCAGCATCTCTCCTCCCTGTCATTGCTGCTGCACTTGACTGTTACCACAAAAAAATAAGTTCTATTAATTACAGTGGATACCAATCCTAAGTAGTTACAGTAGATTTTGAGAGTTTTACTATCCCAGCTCAATTGTTTTATCTTCAAACAAACAAGAAGAAAAGCAAAAAAACCCAAAACCATACTCAACCAAAACACAAAACCAACCAACAAACAACAAAACTAAAAAGAAATGCAAACACAACAAAACTAACTCTAGTACATTTTGCCTCTCCTGCAGTATATTTTGCTGTGAAAGTCTAGATCATACACTATATAGCTTTTTGTGCATTTTAATAACATTTTAACAATTTTAGAGGAAGGATATATATTTCTATTTGTTGTAATATTTTATTGGATGACAGAATGCATGGATTTCAGTGAGATGCATACACATGTTTTTCTAAGAAAATGGTGGTGGACCACTGGTGTGAAATGGCCTGTTTGCCTCAAAATCTAGGGGATGGCTTCTACGACTGGCAAAGTACAAGGAGTTTGATTAACGTATTTCCTTACTGGGAAATACATGTCTTGATTTCCTGGTGATAAATACAAATTCATGTATACATAGATTTATTTTTGTGGAAAATAAAGGGTTCTGGAATCATCTCTCCAGTTGGATTTCACTGTATGAAAACTCCAAATACTGGCACTGAGACTCATCTTTGTTACTGGTATGATTCTGTGTTATTGTCATAAGAAATAATAGCCTCACAATTGAGGCCTAGGTGGAGGCCTTCATCTTGTCCTTAAGGCATTGCCTCTGCAGTAGTTATCAGCCTTGTTTGTACCTCTAAAATTCTGCTGCTGCCATTTTCACCAAGTCTGGCTTTTGCTCAGGATGCAGAGAGAAACACACTTTGAGCTGAAAAAAATCTGGACAGGACCTGAGATAGATGTGACAGAAAAAGAAAAAAAATCTCCAAATCCTAAAACAAATGTAATGGTCCTGATTTACCAATCCTTTCACCTGGTGAATGCTGAAGAGACTTCAAAGGCAAAAAACAACTGTATGAGTTCATGATAGAGAGTCTCTTAGAACAGATACAGATTTAAGCTATTGCTACCTTGAAGTGAAGGTGGAAAGAAGTAGTTTATGTAGCTCATAACCCCAGGGAAAGCTTTTAACTTTTTTTTTTTCCTTGTTTTCATGAACTTCTGTTTATGTGCTGTATTTCAAGCAAACTCCATGCAGAAATGTACAAAGATGTCCCCTGTTCCATCTTCCAATTATAGAAACATAGAATCATAGAATCATAGAATTGTCCAGGTTGGAAAGGACCTTAAAGATCATCAAGTCCAACCATGACCTAACCATACGACCTGTGCAAGGAAGTTAGATTCCTTAGGAGGCAAACTGTGTTTGTTAATGATTTATTTTTTAATGTTTATTTGAAGTAAAGACATTATGAAAGTAGATGATAAGGCTCTTTTTGTTGTACTTTTATAAAAAGTAAAAGTAAAATGTTTCTGACTCCTCCAAGCAGCCACAAGTGGCCAATTTTGGATGGTTGATATCCAGAATAGAGAAAGGCATCTTATTTGAAATCAGGCCGTTCTTAACCTCCACTTCTACTTCCTTCAGTACTCCTCTCCATTAACACATAAACATAGTTTATGTGTTAAGCCTTGCATCACACCCTGCAGGCATGGAGAATCCTTAGGAGTCCCTTGCAGTGAATGTCCATTTTCTGTCAGCCTGGCTTGGAAAGAGGTCAAAAGGTTCTCTCACGAGGATCAGTGGCATATCCTAGAGAACACAGAGAACACAGCTCAAGTAATGTATAGAATTAATTTAAGTGTATTTGGTTTGTTGCAGGACTCTGTAAATCTCGCAAACATGTTTTAAAGTTAATGACTGCAATTTTTGTCTAAACATATTAAAGGGATGTCTTTCTCTTAGTCTTTTGTGAAGTCATTCTAGCATCCAAACTTTGGCATAATATTGTTAACATTAAAGTAAGGTGTAATAAATAGAAAAAGATAATTGCCAGAAGGCCAAGGAGGAAAAAAGGAAGCAGCTGACCTTAATTTAACAGTAGCACTATAAGCAAAGCTGGAAATGGAAATAGTTGCCAAAGAATGGCCATTTAGATGACCTGCATTGAAGGAACTATAAAATGATATTCCATTTTCTGATTTTCAAATAATGAATAGCAAATATGGGTGGCTTTGTGATTGAGAAGACATATAGATGAAGTGAATGACATTTACCTTGTCAAATGTCCACATTAAAGTCAGTGGAGTTTTTTCCAAAGGTATAACAAGCTCTCTTCCTAAAGTATGTGTGTAAAATGTAGTTCTCTAGAACTACATCTATTTTTCTTCACTGGATATGCAGAGTCCTGGAGGTAGCAAGTTTATATGGATATATAAAGTTAGATATCCATACTAATCAGATATCCTACCAAAGGAGTCCCTGATACTGGAAAACCAGTGCCCATAAAGGTGGAAACAAAAAAAGATCAGGAAATAAAATCCTTCAACACCTGCCAGCTGCTGCCACACCAGCAGGGAAATTAAAGACTGCTTAGATATACTACATAAACTTAGTAACTGTGACAGTCCTTAGGTGTGCAGCTTATATGCAGGATATGCACTGTAGTCCAAGCTTTTAAAGTTTTGACTCTCATCTCATGGCCTTGACCTTTCAAAGAATCACAGAATCACTTCAATTGAAAGGGACTCTTAAAGATCATCTAATCCAACTCCCTGCAATGAACAGGAACACCTATAGCTCAATCAGGGTGCTCAGAGAGACCCTGAATGTCGTTAGGGATGGAGAATCCATAATCTCTCTGGGTGACCTGTGCCAGTGCTTCACCACCCTTGTCATAAAACACTTTTTCCTTATATCCAATTTAAATCTCTCCTCTTTTAGTTTGAAATCATTTCTCCTTGTCCTATCGCAACAGATCCCACAAAAGAGTCTGTCCCCTTCTTTCTTATAGCCCCCTCCTTTAGATACTGAAAGGCTGCTCTCAGATCACCCTTTTCTCCAGTCTGAACAGCCCCAGCTCTCTCAGCCTGTCCTCATAGGGAAGGCATTCCATCCCTTAGACTCATACTCAGTTTGCTTTTTTCAAGGGTATTGAAGGGTAACTAATTTTTTGTTTTTACTTAAAAATTAATTTATCTGGTAGTTGATTTTTTTTACTAAATTGAGTGGAATGTCCCCTCCCATTGTGGAGGAGACTAACAGAGTATTTTGAACAGTATAAGGGATATCTTAGATCAGGCCAGAAATGATATTGTTGTCCAAGCAGAGTTGGTGATTTTATTTCATAAATGCAATTAAAAATCAGCTTATTTCCCCCTGGATTTATTTTATTTTTTCTTAATGCTTTAGTTCAGTTACCAGTTGTGATTACAAACCCAAACTAGCAACTCCGTGTATTCTGGAATTACATTCATTTTTTTAGGGCTACTGACAATTTTCTCCACTGGCTAGTGCCAAGTCCTCAAACACATTGTTAGAATACACCTCCTCTTTTCCTGCGGCACTTTGATTAATTAAATTTATAAATGCAAATTGTTTGAGTTCCCCAGTCCTTTTTACATTGCAGGAGCGCTTGCTGCTACCATTAGTGTATTGAATAACTGGAAAATTTATTCCATCTCTTGACTATGTTCAGTGGAGAAACAGAAATCAGAGCTCCAATACAATATCCAAGAAGACTAAGTCCCTTCCCTTCTTTGGTCCCATTTTTTCTAACTGTCAAAACCAAAGCAGCTCCAGAGAAGCCCAATTACTTTAAATGGTGAAGTTAGACTGTAGCCCAATGTCTCTTTATCTGAAGAGATTGTTCTGATTCGTTTGCTGGGAATGGCAGGTCCTCAGAAACACCTCACCAATGTCTTGCACCATAGGCAGCACTCATGCATAGACAACTATTAACAAAATCGCTAAGCTAAACTTGTCATCAAGAGAACATCTCTAAGTGATGGTATGAGATAGTCTTCTCTAAACTGTGAGACGAGAGTCACACCAGGTGGGTTTAAATGAACCTCAATTTGGAGGCAGTTGTCTGACTACAGCCAGTACCTAACCAGGATTATGTGCTAAACTTTGGTTGAGCTGAGAAGCACTGAGGTCCTATTAAGGCATCTGTTGGTGAACCAACTAGTAACACTCAGGGATAAAAGCCATAGCAATTATAGATGGTTTGAGGAATACAGAACTCTCTAAAAGTAATACCACATACAAAATGAAGGGAACATGGATAACATCACAAAGATGTATATATATAAAACTAATAATAATAATACTATATAAAACTAATAATAATATCACAAAAAGGAGCTAAAATAAATACTGCTACATAAAAAAAAAAAAAATAAAAAAAAAAATTCCTGTAAATGTCTTTGCACCATTACAGGGGGCCTAAAAACAAAAACTGGGTTTCCAGGCATTGGAGAAGTTTCTGTTATCTTCTTTATCAAAGCATGGTGCAGTCACAAAACAACAGGACACGGTTTGTTATGTGCACAAGCAGAGTGATGAAAAAAGAGTTGCAGGAGTGACATCATACCAGAAAACAAATCCACAGACTCTAATTAAAAGTAGAATTTCTGAACTGCATGTGTCATGTGGTGAAACTTGCCTGGCACAGACCTGCGTGCACAGAAGCCTTCAGAACCCCTGTGTGGGATCTTCCCAGATTTTTACATCAGGAGAAAGACTTTGGGTTAAATCCTGCCACCAACAAGTACAACAGGGTTTTTCTACTGACACAGGTAGGTTTTAGATTTTGCTGCCTTTTTGGAGATCCTGAGGCTGCCAGCACAACCATGCTATGTGCACAGCTGCTGTGTGGATGGAAAGCTGGCAGGAGGTTGAGTGCTGTGTGCTTACAGCTGTCCCAGGATAGCTCAGAGCAGTGTAGTTTTATGGGATGGAGAGAACAAACATTATTTACAGAAACGTACCTAAGTGCAGTAAAGAAAGAAATAGAAAGCAATTGTAATGATTAATAACAATGGTAACGACATCAATAAGAATAAAGATGAAAGCTCAGGCTGAGTAAGCAGATCAGTAAATTACTGATAAATTCAGTATACGTGTTTGTTTTGAATACTTAACTTTAGAGAGAAAAATAAGAAAGTTAAGTTTTGAAAAGATCTTATCAGTTAAAACATAAATCCGTTCAGCTCTCTGCACAGAAGATGATGTTTCAATTACTACACAATGCTGATCAAATAATCCAAAAATGTGTTACATGAAACAAACACCGCTAAAAGAAATTAGACATTTCCTTAACACACTGGCACATCACCACCATAAGGGCAACCAAGCAGCCTTGCTGGCAGGTCAAAGTGACCCAAGGAAGCTGCACAGAGGGAGTACCCCAGGTCAGAGTCATTTGGCCTCCTCCCCTACTCTGAGCCTGCCTTACGAGATGCAGGGCAGACCCTACCTCACGTCCTTTCCAGGGGCCTTACAGGAATACAGCTGCAGGCTGTCCATCACAGATGCCATCATTTAAACCATCTTATTTTAAAAATACAGTTTTAAAATTATCTTAAAAATCAGTCAAAGAATTCCTTTGTGGAAAAAGTGATGGGGTGAGAAGCTGCCAGAAGTCAAAAGTGAAATCAACTTTAAGGGCATGAAAGTGATCTCAAGTGAGGAGAAAGTTGTGCCCTGGAGGGAATTCTTTCATTTAGAATAGTGTTCTGCTGGTTCTTTGCTTCTTCTTAACCTGAGCTTTCTGACAAGGATACTAGATATAACCTGAAGTATTCATGTGAATAATTGTTTGAATGCACATTTAAATAAGACAGAAGGGAAGACGTTGGCCGTAGTTTCTCAGTCAAAGTTATGAAGAGTTTTAAAGATAATATGGAAGAGGGATGCTTAAGGAATATTAAAGAGTCTATTTCCCACAACAAGATGTATCTGGGTTACAGATTAAATAAGTATATCCTTGCTTCTTGGCTTGTACTTCATCTCCAATAAGTGCTACTTATTGGAATAAAGTCAAGTGATACAGTGAAATAAATAGGCAAGTATTGCTGCCATGGCTCTTGAACTGATCACCCTCATGTCCTGTTAATGATTTTGTGAGATTACACAGCCAGTGGCAACAGTCACAGACTGGTTGAAATTGGAAGGGAACTTGGGAGGCTATTTGGTCCAACATAGGCAGTATGGGGGATAAACAAAGTGACTTAATGATGAGTATAAGGTTTCAGGGACACAATGTCAGTGGGATCATAAAGATGCAGTAGTATGGCACCCACGGCTAGAATACTGCAATGGAAAAATACAGGCTCTCTAGGAAGGACAGGATGCAGGGACAAGGAGGGGATGTTGCCCTCTCTGTCATTGGCCAGCTGAAGTGCATGGTGCTCAGGGTGTGGTTGAGCGGGAGCTGACTGAGAGTTTAGATGACATAGTGGGGATCTGTTGCAGGAGACCTGAGCAAGAAGACACAGCAGATGAGACCTTCTATAGTAATCACACCTGAATATTACCAAGGTATATACTACCCTAGGAAAACTTGAAAAAAGCACAACTTCTAAATTCTGAAGGTTCTATAGATGAAAAAACTTCAAATTTTGTGTCCAGACTGCAGTAAAAGTGACTATACATGGTAAATGACCGGAAGGGACAGAGTAGCTGTGTCGTATCCAGTGCCTCCGTGATGAGCAGTTTACATTTTGAAATTGTCAGATGGTTTCACTGATCAGATGCATTTCATGTTATAAAAGCAGGTAGATGAATTGATTGACATTGTACGTCAGGTCTGCCTATGCAGCATTATCTTCCTCATAGTATTCTTTCTTGGTGTGCTGACTTCCTAAAGGAGTGAAGGTTTTGCTGTGTATAAGTTCTCTGGGGCAAAGAGGAGGTTAAAATGCCTCCATGAAGAATTGTTGTTCAGTTGCATTCTTTGCACTTAGGTGGTGTCCAGACAGTTCCACTGCATCTTTCTTCATCATTCTGAGGTGGACAGAGAGGGAAATAACAGCAGTAACCGCAAATGGACTGGAGAAATAAATGGTATTACAAAATATAGCTTGAGCATATTGAATTCTCCTAAGAGTCTTATCTGAGGAATGCTGTCATAGTAGGCTGGCTCTCTTTGCAATCAACAGAGAAGAGCAGGTGCTTCCAGAATGTGATTCAGATGAGGCACAGACTCACTGCTCCTCTGGAGTTTCCTTTCTCTTTCAACTATCTTTGCTGAGGACCTTGAACAACTCTATTCTTAATTAGACAACTCCGCTGCTACAGTCTCAGTTAGGCGCTTATCACGGGGTGTGAGAAGTTCAGGGCTTAGGGCAGTAGGTGGCTCATATGTTTCTGTTGCTTAGTACAAATCCAGGCAGAATTTAAACAGTATAGCCCATAGTTTGTCAGCCATGGCTGCTTGACTGCTTGAGTACCTGTATTAAAAATTAACAGTAAAGAATGCTTAAATAGCAGTGACAGCTGGGACCGAGCCTCAGGACTCTCTCATGGTTGCCCTCAACAATGGGCTGCAAAATCAAGCTCCCTCTTACCTATTTTCTCTCTGCTCTGTGGCCTCGCATAGTGAGCAGAATGAAGAACTTCTCTAGCTCGATGGGTAGGATAAGCTCTGAGGAAAAGGGAATTGCGGTTCAAACCCCTTCAGTCTGAGAAAGGCTTAAAATCCATGTTTCCCACTTCTTGTAAGAGTGTTCAAACAATGAAGTTATTCTGAAGTGGCTGCTGCCTCTTCCTCCTCCATCATTAGCTGCTTGTTCTCAAGAGAGGACTCAGTGCTCTGGATTTCAAGTGGATGAAGGTGACTGAGGTTCAGCACTTGTTCAGATCTAAACTGAGAGGTTTCCCAGGTGATTGGTGGATAGGAGTTTCAGTGACCTGCTCAGGCAGTGGAGAGAGATAAGGTCCCAGCTGCTTTGAATGATTTCAGAGGTGACCACATTTCCACACCAACTGTGCTTGGAAATGAGATATCTACCTCAGGTGCTCTGAATCATCCTGCTGGGCCAGGGGCTGCTTGGAAACATGGCAGCACTCAAGCTGAGCAGTTCTTGTTGACAGTTTGAATACTGCCTTTACTTTGTTTTGCAGTTCTTAGCCATTTTCTTTTGGCGTGTACCAAAGAAATGATGTTTCTGTGACAAATATCCCTCACCTTCCATCGTCTGTTGATCACAGCAGTCTGGAATACAAGAAAGGATGCTTTCAGCAAAAGACACCCAAAACATACTCGAAGTGATCAAGATAATTTTTTTCTTTCCTTCTCAACATCTCCCTTCAGTAAAGAATTGGTGTGGTTTTGATCATACCGTAGAGCCCAACTGGGAGACTGGGAAACATATTCAGCACACATGTACAGATATGTACTGGATGTTTGCCAGCCCAGGCATGACAGACTAGTCCATCCTTTAGCATAGCAATGAGCATAACAGGTGGAGAAAGTGTGTTCACTCTGCTATAAATAGCTAGTTGCATTAAGTATAACATTTACATTTGCTTGTAGTTGTCTGAATTCAGAACCAAATTCGATGCACTACACTCATGCCAGTAGATCCTCTATTCCCCCACACTTAATTGCACTCTTTTTTGCTAGCTACTTTTCCTCTCCCGGTCCTCAGCATGCAAATTATGCCCACTTTCACATATTTTCTGACCAATTTAGACCTAAAATTTATGCTGCCGTTCACATCACTGCTGAAATTGGCTCGGAGCTTTCCAAGGGAGTTGCACTTGTTGACAGCAGGTATGAATATATTTCTTGGATTTGAATGCCTTAGTGTGAAAAAAAAAAAATTGCAGAGCACTGTCAAAGCTGTGGCTGATATACTGCATAAATGTATAAAGTAAATAACCATACTTACTATGATGAATTCTAGTCTTAAACCCTAATAACAACCTTTTGCGGGTAATGAAGTTGCCGATCTTTTATGTGAAAAATATAAGCCTGGCACCCTAACATTTACATAGAAAAAAAGCAAAGGCTGGTTATCAATATGCTCACTTAAATTAAAAAAAAAAAAAATCTGTTTATGGATAGGTGGTTAAAAAATTACCGATGACTACAATATCACGATGGGCTCCTCCAGCAGGAACACAGAGATGGAAATCCAACAGGATGTCTGGAGTTTGAGAATGAAGTTATATTTTAGACATTTTTTAGGCAGCACATGCTAAGCTTCCTCTCAGATTATATTGATTTCAAGCTCTGAATGATATACAGACTGCCCTAAGATTGACCTTTGTCTGAATTGCAGCTGAACAGCTTTCAAGGCATCTTCTTACTAAAACAGAAGTAAAGTAGAGAAATGTACCAGACACAAAGCACTGACAACTCTAGACCGTGTTTTTCCTTCATCTGCTATTTAAATTTGTAGTTTGAAGGCAGCTTACTGAGGCTAACAAATTTGCTGAGTGAAACATAAATATTTTTGTCATATCTGATCATTTTTTAGAGGAATCTCATTCTTCAAAAATTGTGGGGACTTTCTCCTTTCGTATTAAATTACATATGAGATGATAACTGTTATATAAAGACCAAAATCCTTTACCTATGGTAATATTTTTTTTTTTCCCAAATGAAATGTTCAGTACTTTGAGGGATAAATATTGGGGATAAGAAATCAGTATAAACAGCAGCAGTGCAGACAGTAGTTATGTGTCCTGATGGAATACTGAGAGGAATAAGGAGATGTAGGTTCTGTCATTCATCTTTGAAGCATGTGATTTTCCCTGTTACTTCGTACTGGATATGTGTAAGGCACAGATGCTGGCTCTGCATGAAGGGCTGTTCAGTAGCCTCATTCAAGGTCCTCTCCGAGAGGAGGCTGCATGCTTCAGAGAAAGTAGCATGACTCTCCTTGGAGCTTTTCTGAAACAGAACTAAGTATTTTTTAAAGGGCTGGTTCTTCCTGCTAAAAGTATTTATATGTAAGCCTGATACTGCTTGATATTGTTCTGACAAGATGCCTAGAAAGGAGCATAGACATTTTTTGGAATTAAAATAGTGATTCCTTAAAGTGTTTTGCTTAGACTAACATCTTTCATAGGAAAAAAAAAATAACGTCTGAATGAAAATGCAAATAAAAAGGGAAATTCAAAATAGGAAAACAGTCATTTGGAAATAGGAAAATGGAAAATTTCAGAGAAAATCTAAATTTCCCATCAAAACTCTACTTGAGAACAGAGATTTTCAGTGAAACAGCATATACAATTCCCTATGAATACGTCATGAACAAATAAACAGAAAAACAACCAGAATCCCAGCAATGAACAGTTCTCACCCAGCTGCTGTTTTCCAACAGGCTTTGACAGTCAGCTGACTGCACAAGCATCTGGAATGCCCTAAACATCCCAGCAGACAGCCATACATGTCCTTCTGATAAATAGGTAGGAGCAAGAACATACACATGGGTTAATGACACAATACTATTTATTACTCTGTGGTAGGTAAGAAAGCAAGACGAAAAAAAAAAAACAAAACTAACCAATAAAACATCAAGTACTGTGGCTGAAGGTTTGGGGCTAGTGTCAGGGCTGATGTTTGAATGCTGGTAGCACATTCTCTCCCTTATGATGCCTTATGCTGAGCTTGTTTGATTCCCGATTGCTCTTTTCACACTTAGTTTTTTTTTTCTTTTTTTTTCTTTTTTTTCTCCACAGAGTAGACAGAGAACACAATGAATGCATTGAATTCTGAGGTCAGAAGCAGTCTTAGAAAAGGCCAAGGACCTCTGCACTAGCCAACAGACAGAACAACTTCCTGGAGCCACAAATGATTGTCCCAGCTCCCAGATTATAATGCAGAGACTTCCAGCTGCAGGTCTAAAGGACTTGAAGGCCAATGAATAACCTTGGTCTTCAGGAAAAATAGCCCCCCACACCACTTGTCAGGAAATAAACCTGCCTATTTGCTAGCCTAAGTAACTGATTTCTATTTTTGTTGAGAATAGAGTCAGAAAAAAAAAGGAAGAGATGAAGTGAAAGCAAATTCTGAAGTCCACTGGATCTAGGAGGTACAGGGAGACCCAGAGTTCTCTGTGCAGAGAGTGCTGCTGTTAAGGTGATTGAAGAGCATCAGCAAGAGCACCCCCTGAAGTTTGCAGATGTTAAACTGATTAAGACCGTGGTTTCTGGAAGTAATGCCAAGTCTAACCATGGTGAATGGCCCCAAGAGGGCTGGCGGGTTTGTGGGTTACACCCTCTAGTGTTCATTTGATGCAGAGAATGAGGGCATAATGCTGGAAGGGGGTATCTGAGGTTTTGTGTGTTTTGGAGAAAAATGATATGGAGTTAAGCAGTGATGTCATACTTTGTGTCCCCAAAACCCAGCATGGCAGAGACCTTGTTAAACCTCAGCAAGTACAGAAACAGGCTATTCAAGTACACATTGGTTCCCTCACTTCATCTATGGGCATCAAGTCAAACACTGGATGAATAACATTTTACATTGACACAGGAGTCCCGAGTGAAGGTGCCGAGGTATGTAAGTTTCCTTGCCTCCTCACTGCAGAAGGAAAAGATCCAGTGCACAGAGAAGCAATGGACTGACAGCACATGTATTTTACACAGATATAAAATAGTGAAAAATGTAGATTTGGGTCAGCAAAAACTCAGCTATAAGAGAGGACATCAGTAATTTCTTCATCCAAGATTCTGAGTTCTGATACATATACAAGATGAAAAGAGATATGTCTTCATGTTCAGTTTGTCACGGTTAGGTTATCAATAGCATGAATGAATGGGAGCAAGAACTTCCTGTGGAGACTCCTTGTAACAAGTCTTTTTAGACATCTTAAAAACAAGTCCCAGAATGGCACCATAGAGATTGATAGCTCATCTGCAGAAATATGATATCATACCATATGACACAAAATTGAAAATGACAAAAGGAGCACTGATCCATTAAACAGATTGCTCACCACAGGGCATGATGTTATGACAGTGTTTTAAAAAGCATGTTCATTTAATGATGTCTAATTAACTGGTCTGAAACAAGAAACTGACAAAACTTACGGTTGCAGCAAAGCAAGGTCCTCACTTATCCACACCACTGGAATCTATTGTTACCTATTGGACAAATCACAGAATTACAGAATCAAAGAACCATAGGGGTTGGGAGGGACCTCCAGAGACCATCTAGCCCAACCCCCTACTAAAGCAGGATTCCTAGAGCAGATTGCACCAGAGAGCATCCAGGCAGATTCTGAGTGTCTCCAGAGAAGGACACTCCGCAGCATCTCTGAGCAGCCTGTTCTGGTACTCTGTCACACAGATAAGACCAACAGCAATACTCAGGAGAGAACAAACCAAGGACAACATCTAAGTACTTAGTAGCTCGATCCAGTGTCTCAAGTGTACATAAATTCTCACAGAAATGTGGCAGCAGGGATCACTCACAATGTACAGGAACAGGGAACTGTCAAATCAGGGAACTATGGAGGCTGTTCAAGCTTGGACATGCTTATTTATAATTATGGACAATTCTTTCCAAAAATTAAGCATATCCTCTGTCAATCATTTATCTCGTTCTCAGGGCCACATTCAGAATATTCACTTTAAGAACACTACTTTTAAGCATCAAAATTCAGGGCACATGATGCTGCCAGGTGGCAGAGGAAGGCATTTTCACAAGATCAAGCAGTTCTCTGGTGCACGGGGTGAGTCGCAATCTCAGCAACAGAAAACACAAAGCAATGGATGTTGCTTGAACTAAGACGCAGTCCTGAGCAGAAGCAGTGTGGCCTGATTCAGAGCAGCGTGTGTACAAAGGGCATAAATGCAACCTTCAGACCAATGCCTGATATGGTATAGGATGCCTTTAAAAATGGTAGGCTAGTAGGAAACAATGTAGAAGGAATTGAGGCCATCTTAATCCTGATCCCATATGTGCAGTTGAAACCTTGAATTTGATGCAAGCCATGGGCAGAAGCCCAGGTATGAGGGAACAAAGGAGAGCCACAGTGAGGCAGGCACAGAGTTACTTCAGCAGGAGAAATTCATCTTGCTTGGTAAAAGCGAAATGAAAACTGCAGATATGAGAGGCTGAGGGATTCAAAGAGCCAGACAAGCAATGCACTGGCAAAGCTCCTGAAGGAGGTGTCGGAGGGAAGGAAAGAGATGGTAACAATTAGGGGAGCGGTGGCAGCAGGAGTAGGCAGCGGATTTGTCTCGACGATTCAGGAGACAAAGGAGATGGGGAAGTATTTATAGAGGCATGCAGGATTGGAGAAGGTATTTTCAAAATAGAGGTTGCAAGAACAAGGTTACTGTGCTTGTGTCTCTGCCACTGAGTCATTACGACAATTTCCCCATCTGTAAAACTGAGATAATAATACTTACCTATCTTACAGAGGGAGGGGAGTGTGTTGTGAGGATTAATTAGCTAAGGTTTGTACAGCACTTTGAACATGTAGAGAGCGATATAAGTGCTCAGTACTAAGATTATTATTAATATGGAAGAAATAAGCCAGGGTGGGGGTGGAGAGTGAGTGAGTGAGCGAGCTTTTAAAAGATAAGAGGAAGGGAGTAACAAGAGGATGACAGAGAATAGGAAGGCATAGGATTAAGGGACAGTTTCTTAAATTAGAGGTAAACACAGGGAGACTTAACTGGAAGGTTAACTGAAGGAATAAAACAAACAGAGTTGTTAGAACGAGAGGCCTATGAGATCTAATGTTATTCCCTTCTCATTTTCTCTTGTTTTGTCAGCTTTACACCACACTTTGGGATTGTTTTGTCTTCCCATAAGTATTTAACCAGAGCAATGACTGCAAGCAAAATAACTGCAAACTGTCACATTCAAGCTTTATGGTGTCACTAGGACTCCCACTAACCCCATAAGCTGTGGCCTGAAACCAAAACTTAAAACAAAAAGCAGGTAGTTTGCTATTTGTGCTATTTATACAACCGTGTCTCCCTTCCCTCCAGTAAAAACACAAGAAAATCATCCTCCCTCCCAATACTATTGTTAAATACAGAAAAAAAAATGCTTTTTCTTTTTTTATTTAGATCAGATCTACAAAACACGAAATTAAGTCCTCTTTTTCTGCTGCTTTTAATGAGGTGAAGCAGATGTGGGTATTCCCTTTGTCAAGGGATTATGACAGGTAGTCCATGACTGGCAATTTCAAATAGAGTGGTTGTTGTTCAGAGAGGGAACAATTCCAGGACACTCTGTGGACTGATTTTCAAAGGGAACAACTGCAGTGGTCACCCTGACTAAAATCTATGAATTTATAATGGAAAAATACATTTCTGTCTACCAAATGCCCAGCTTCTATTTTGTGAAAGAAAAATGACAAAATAACTTAAATTGCTCTGAATTTTACTCAGAATAACAAGGTAGAGGAGGTGGGGATACACTCTCTGCTCATCCAATAAAGGAGATATAGTGCAAAAACATCCAACTAAGTTATGCAAAATAGACTTTGGAGTCAATGCATCTTACCAAGTTTATTTCAGCGCAATAAAAGCAATATTGTTGAAACAGGTTATTTCTCTCACAGACCATCACACCCCCAGGTCATAGAAGGATGTTAGTGAGGTTCTAGGTGCATCTTTTGATTCTTTTGGTAGTAACACAGCACTGTAAGTGACCTGATAGTTTATCAGGTTCATGTAACTCATTCCATACCCACTATCCTATTCATAAATACATGGAGACCCATTCTTTCTGCTGTGCTCAAGCCCAAAAAAGTAACCAGTAGGTCAAGATAGGGTAAGTAGTCACTTGTACAAGGAGGCTTCACTTAAAATCATTTACAAGGGTAGCTGGCTGAAGCTAGGCTTTATAAAACTGGGCATTTATGAAAAATATATAGAGAAGAGCAACTAAAGACTGCATTTGCAGTGACATTTCATGCTGGTAGCTGGTTTGAAACAGAGAACTCCCCTTCTGATGGTATTTCTGAAGGCTCCTAAGCTGATTATATCCAATGTAAAGACTATTCCCTTCTGAATATATGGTCCTAATGTAACAGGAGAACACATCAGAGCTTTGCTTTGGAGAAAATGTACATATTTGTCCTGCGAATACAACAAAATCTACAGTAGAAAAAAAGAAGGCATTTTGTTGCCTGTGATCTCCCCTTTGATTAGCGTGAAATTAACTTGTATTGACAGGATTACATGGGCATTTATTTTACTTTATTCAGGATGTTGACTATAGACCTTCCTGACTTTCCCTTTCTATCCATTTTTTTTTTAACATTTTTTCATAGTTAATGATGTATTTCAAATTAAGTAAGCTTTTAAGTGAATAAAGATGTCCTCTTCCAGTATTTCCTATCACTGCTTGAGTTTAACTTTTTGATGTAAATGGAGTGCTCTCCTGTTTCTTTCTTGTTTATTATACAGGTCACAAAGATGATTTTTTTTCCAAGGAACTGCCAATCTGGTTATCCAGGCACTTTTGCCTTCTTGCCTTCATTCTTAACTTAGCCCTTCATTTTGTTATTGCATATTCTTATCCTTTTACTCTAATGGGTCTGAAGTCCAAAATGCAATTAGCAGCCGTATTAATTTTTGCAAAAGGGACTAGCTATTATTATGAATGCTGTCAGGTCCATCCATACATCTCAGGGGTTTATAAGGCCTGCATAGCATTTCAATGAAAAAATACTTTCCAGAGAGTGTTCCCAGGGCATTATAAAGTCTGTACAGTGCTTCAAAGACATCGCAATGTCCAGGAGAGACTTACAGCTCTTCCAACAATTGAAGTTTTAAAAAGTAACATATTTTTAAAAAGAGGCCAGGAATTAGTGAAGGTAATCTGGTATAAGAATTCTTGGTGAGACCTTGCAAGTAAAAAATTGAGGGTTTGTCCATGTGAGGAAATTAACTGGCAGAACTATGGCAGTATAATTATAATGCTGCAGCAGCTACTGCTTGTGTAACTCTCTGTGTTCCTGCACAGACACTATTCTGGAATAAAAGTCTTTTTTTTTTTGTCGGTAGACCCTGTACTGCTTTGGAACTGACATAAACTCTTTCTGCCTCATAATCATTCGGCCCCCTACTACTGAAATCAGCCTTCCATTTTCTCTTTTGTGCAAATGCCCCTTCACCAAATTACACTTTCGGAGAACAACCAATGACTACAGAAAATGTCTGCAACTACTAATTATAGGAGAAAAAAAAAAAAAAAAAAAGCCCAACAAAAAAACCCCAAACCTTCCTCCCCCCCCCCCCCAAAAAAAAAAAAAAAAAAAGCCCACAACAAAGAACCCGACAGGGCGACAGGGTAAAGGAGTGTGTGCATAAGAGTGACAGAAATCCGGAGCCAAGATTACCACATCTGATACACAGTACCAAGTGGAATGGTTATGTGATCTTTAAGCAAGAAGAGAAATTACTGTTCTCCGTAAGATAATCCAAATTTTCTTTCCTTGCTTTCCTGGGCTTTGCAAGCTTTTTATGCATAGCACTCATGGATGAACCCTAACAAAGTTTTGTGCAGTGATTTAAAATAAAAGCATACATGGTTTACTATGAAAGCTGAGGCAGTTCAACACAGAGCCTTCAAGGAGTGAATTTCAATTGGCATTCAATTCAGCATTTCAGGAATCTAAGAGAAAACAGATTGAAGTATTTAAAGTTCATATAAATCACAACAAAAAAAAAGGAACACTTTTTCACTTATCTACTTGATGAATAGTAAGAAGGAGCAATATTAAGCTGGAAGCTTAAAAATTTCATATGGGATAATGCATAAAGCAGGTTTGGTTCTACTGAGGATCTGATATTGTAATAACCAAACAAAAAATGGAACTTGAGTAGTTTATATGTGTTATCAGAACTCTTCAGGTGAATGGAAACCTTACTGAGAGGATACACTTCTTTATGTAAACTGCAGAGTCTTCTGATAAATGTTTAATATTAAACTTATCTAAAATTCTTACAAACTAAAACATACAAGGACAACATATACATGAAGTAGTTCAAGTTGCTTTTATTGTGGCTCTAAGAAACAGTTTATACTATGTTGAATATTTCTAATCAAAAACGAGTCAGAGTTACATAAATAAAAGATTCTGACTGACTAGATGAAGCTGGCCACAATAGACTGTGCGGACTTATTCATCAGTGCATGTCAGACTGGAAAGCACAGCAGCCTTTTGGCTCTGTCTTACACATTTCTTCAGCGGAGAGTTTTTCTCATTTCAGTTTGTAGTCCTAGAATTCATATGCTTGCCAAGAATAGGATAATAATGACAAATAAACATTGTATCTGGTGACCCATAAATATTCATGTTTTTTCATCAGATCTTGGTTTTTATATATTTGTAGTTTTATATACCTGTTCTTCCAAAAATATTAAAATAGTGAAATTTGTTTGCAGGATATTAGTCAGATGTAGCAGAATATTCACTGGAAGCGAATTCTTAGCATGAAGATCTGTTCTGAATTATTAGGAAGAATTCATTTTAATTCCTGTCAAATTATTTCCAGTCAGGAATACATGACCTAAATGATTATATGGACCATTCAAAATGATGAAAATCAGGAGAAAAATTTGAACTGAGACAAAGAAGTCAGTTAAGTACAACATTCAAATTTCATGGATGCTTCGCTCATTACTTGCATTCAAAAAAATTTGTACCACTGGTCACCACCCTTTGAGTCCAGCTACTCAGTTTTCTACCCGCCTAATTCTCCATTCATCCAGACATATTTGAACAGTTTATCTATGAGTAGAAAGTTATGGGGGCATTCTCGAAGGCATTACTGAAATCCAGGAATGCAATATCCACTTTTTCCTCTCATCCATCAGGCCGGTGATTTCATTGTAGAAACTTTTAAAGCCAGACGATGAACATTTCATCCACGTGTAATTTACAGAATGTTGAGTTCCTGACCATGGAACTCAAATTTAAGAGTCATCACAATATTGCTGTAATGTACATTTTTGGTTGTCTTTTCTCTTAAAAGGTATTCTAAAATACAGAACAATTTGAATAGATGTAATGAGTATATGCCTTCTTATACACCATCATATCATCCACAGTTATCTCCTTCCTGTAAACAAAAAAATACACTTTTTTCATCCTGTAGTCAACCAGATCAAAGTATCTCACTCCATTTTCTCTCTTTTATATCTACCGTTGTAGTATCTAAAAGAATTTCCTCTGAAATATTTAAGATGTTGTTACTATTCACATAATATGCATGCTCTGGGAAGTCTGGGAACCACATTCACATCTCCTCGAAAATGTGCAGCTAAGAAAATCTGACACATATGGAGAGACAGTTTCCTTGTTTGTGTCAGAACAGCTATTGGCAAATGTCTGCCTGTTTGCTTGATGAAATGTTTTAAGTCTTACAAATGGCTAAGTACTGAAAAGCAGAGGACCAGTTTTCTGATTCAACATTTGAACTCTAGATACAGCTAGAGGTACCTGCCAGGCCCTTCTACAGCCTTTGCTTTCCCCTGAAGACCTAGTAAAACGACCCAGCTAGCTGAGCTTGACTGATCCTTTTCTCTGTGTCAAAGGAACAATCATACTTTGCTTATTCTGTATCTGTCTCCTCTTGTGACTTGCTAGAACTTTTATTCCTTCCCTTCCTGTGCTCTGCTTTGCACTGAAATTCTCTGGCTGTATGACCCTTGTCTCTCACCTTCCACTTGTTTCGCCCTTCAGATTGGTACAACTGTATCTGATTTTCTGCCCTTTGACTCAGATTCTGATCTCAATTCTTGTTTAGATGCTTGCTTTGTGTACATTTACTACCTGACTTTGACTTGCCTCTTCCTATTGATTGGGCTCTACACTGAATACTGGGTAATCTGAACTGAGGCACTGATTACTTGTTTAAGTTACCAAAGAAAATTATTTTCCTTCTTACTCTTTGTTTCTTTTTGATACTTTAGGGATAAAAAAAATACAATTTCAGACTGAGATAGGAATGATTTGTTCTTTGTTTCTGTGAGGAGAATATTCCTTTAACTGCAGAATGAAGTTGTATATATATCTCATACTCTGCTCTCAAATCCGGAGCAATGAATATTTGCCCATCTCCTAACCCAGGCTTCTGCCAGAAACTGTCTTGCCAACTGAGCTCAGCATCAATCAGCTTGCTAACAGATGATATATGTATCAACTAGCTCAGGGCAGTGGTCATGGCCCCAAACTACTGGAGTTCAAGGAGTTTGTGGACAGTGCTTTCAGACATTTGAATTTTGGGTGGTCATGTGTTGATGATCCTTGTGGGACCCTTCCAACTCAGAATATCTTATGATTTTATTATTCTAAGTGAGGGATTTTTTGCCTTTACAGAAAACAGACGTATTCCCAAACCACAGAACTGTATTCTTGATCATGTTTTCAAATACTTAGTTCAAAGAGAACTTTGAGGTTAAGCAGGTTAAGCAGGACCTACCATATAGTACAACCGTAAAGGTTTCTTTCTTTGAGGCAGTAAGAAGAAATAGTCTCACTGGATCATAGTCTACCTTTTTCTTCATACTAGCAACAGCGGTGATTTCGTAAAGTGGCAATCAAGGAAAATGTTATAAATACCATTTATGAATGTACAGTTTATCTTTGTGTGTAGTCCATACTCTCATTCAGGAATACATTTAAGCAAGTGCTTGAGTGCTTTCCTGACAAGGGATAATTTCCAACCAGGGCCTCTGCACATCATCTCTTTTGCTAGGGCAAGAGTGAAAGCTAAGATTATCTTCAAAGTTCACTTAGTTCTTCATTTTCACATTGCCATAGTTTTCTGAAGAAACCATTCCGCATTAAGATATGCATTTTCCATATATGATTTAGCAGTGACCTTTTTGTTTTAAGCAGCAAAACCCAGTCCTCTTTTTTTATCTTTTTTTCTTTTTTTTTACAGCTTCAAAGAGGAAAAATACGTATCTTTTTCTTTTCTTTTGCTAAAAAGATTTTAAGATCTGGTTTTGTAGAAATCAAAGCAAAATGGATATGAAGAGGCACGTTCAACTCCTTCAATTCTAAGTTTAGTTACAAACTGAACCTGCCACAATTAGTGGCACCCACAAAAAGGATCCTGCATTCACATACATACACACTTCACATACACAACAGGTGATAATTTTTATTTGTAGATTGATTGGAACTTCTCAGACTCCGCATGATCATAGTCTTACAAACAAACATCAGGACCTGTTCATGCTGGTGCTTTGATCCTCTGCAAACACACTCCCTGTCTTGCTTAACAAATAAACCTTACAGTGGGGGAAGAGCTTCTACAATGAAAAGCGCTATTAAGACCTACAAGACTACAGGCTGACCATTCTTCATCTCTGGACTTCATTCTCCCATTGACAATCTCTGTTTAGCCCTTTAATATGTCTTTTGAGCTTGTTCTTCTGTTTCTTTTTTCTTCTCTCCCACTTCCAGATTAGTATATCAATGTTTTCTCAGGACGTTTTCTTTTTTTTCACTAGGTATTCATGTACAATGTCCTGTGGTTCTCACTAATGGAATATGTGCACACAGCAACACTATTTGAACAAAAGTAAGAGATAAACTTTTTGGTAGTAAGAGTTAATAGTTTTTTTACTCCATCTGAAGCGTTCTAGCAAAAAGCAATGAATCTAGGAATTAATTGGACTTCAGCATCCCTAGATTCATAGGGAAGAACTTTCTTAGCTAGGATGTTAATGACCCAGATCCCAGATTGCATACAAATTGTAAAAAGGGTAGTAGCCTGTAATTCCTTCTGCTCACCCTGAGACTGATCAGTCAACAGACACAACCTAGTGGAGCAGAGAGAAGTCACAAATTTGAACAGAGAATGTGATGAAGGAATTCCATGACTCAGCAATGTCCTATCTTGGCTATTATCTCCAATACACTCTTTCCAGATCTAAGTCTGCAAAATTTAGGCCTCTCCTCAGTCAGAAATCCAGAAGATGAGAGATAAAAATTAAATCTGTACTAATGCATTGAGCAGTCATTCCCAGCTCCTAGTATGGCTACATATTTTTGAAATATTCAATTTCAAATCTGGGGACATTTGGATGCACAGAAGCCCTGCCCCCTTGTGTCATTTCCACTCAACAAGGGATATGCAATGGCTGTTGACAATGGCCTGTAGGTATGCTTAAATATTTAAGGGCTTGGGTCACATGATGGTATGCATAGGAAAACAAATCTGAGCACTGATCAATAAATGTGTCTTTCATTGAACACTGTCAGTGTAGGAATGGAAACACAGGTAAAACTGATTACACTCAGGAGCTTAGAAGTAAATTATAGCATCAAACATGTTTTTGCAAGCAACAGAGCATTCACACAGGGCTGAATGTGTCAGCACCCCCATACCAAAGCAAGGTACAGACTTTGAGATGCTTACTTGAATATCCAGTACAAATTTTCCTCACTTCAGCTATCCCCAAGAATACAGAGGAATGGTTTAAGATTCATCCACTACTCACCTTTAAAAATATGAAAAATAAAGTACTCAGCTCATGATGGGATATTGAGCATAAAACACTGAGCATAAAGAAGAGGTTAGATTTTAATTTCCTTTGTTGTGTATAGACCTTTCCTAATTCTATTGAATCTAGTAGAAATATATTTTAAATGTAACTAACTGAATGGAGAACAAAACTTGCTACTGTGGCTACATACATACACAAATGGTGAGGTTTTGGCAAAGGACAATCCAAAAGAATTGCAAAACCACACTACAGCACCTGAATCTCGTTGTCTTTTAGAATCTGAAGAGTTCTAGCATAGAAAAAGTAGCTAATTTCTGAATAAAGAAAAGTAGAAAGATGAAATTCCACTATTTGGTTCTTTGCTGAGATAATGAATACTGTACTGAATATAGGAAATTGCTGATTTGTTCCCCTCTACATGTACTTCTTGAAAAGGAATTCTGATAATTCACCAAAGACAGCTAGAGAATTATAGAATGCCATCCATTCATTCAATACTGTTTTTCACTCCATTCCCATTTTCTTCATTCTTTCCAAATCGGGGAAAAAAAAAAAAGGAGTTTCCTCTTTTCTCCAGTCTTCTTAATAAAAAATCACGATGCGAACATCTAAGGACCAAAATACAGAAATCTGTCATCTGTTCTCATCCAAGTGTAACTCTTGTTAACTTCAGAAAATTTTGACTAATTTTTCTTACATCTTATATGTATTTTTTTTCCTCTTTTCTTGTCTCTCAGCCCTTCACAGTAGTACTCAGGAAAATAAGGAAAATAAAAAATACAATATAGAGTCCAAGTAAGAAATTTGAAATCTTTAGATATCTACAGTAGCTTTTCCCCCTTGTAAGACATGCAGGGTATTTGTATTCTAACCAGCTTTCATTGCTAAAGTGCAGTGTAAGAGTGCAGTGCTCTTTGAGGTGGCATCAGTATGTCTGTGATGGCTTTGTCATTCATGAATAAGATAGCCTGTCAAACCTGATTTTGGTAATACTGTTATACCAAACCGTGATATATCAATCTTACATATTTTGAGGATAAGTATTCTTTAGCACCATGTGGTATACAGTTAAGCAAAAATCCCCACCCCCAAACGACATAATGACATAACTGAGACTGGTTTCTGCAAAAATAGTACTTAAGAAGCATAGCACAGTAGTCACTATATATTCATTCCCTCTCCCATCACTTAATTACATCACCCTTTAAGACAGACGTATAATGTAATTAGAGATTTGAACAGTTCACAGCCAGATCACTTAAAGTAACATTGTTAATGGGCTTTAGAAGTTCTCCCTTTAATATTGCCAGTGTTATAACTTCTAATTACCTTAATAATTAGGGCTGTGTCATTCATGATTGAGGTAACAGTTGCTAACACTAATGGGTATTAGGGGTCTCTCACAAGGCATGTTTTCATGTTCTTATCCAGTTGCTTAGGGCAGACAAGAGCTATTTGTCCTTAGAAACATAGTGGTTGCTATGTGGTGGCCTGGGCAGAGGCATCCTTACCAACCACTTTAATATTGCCACCAACATTGCTGTTTTCATTGAGGAATGGCTACAAAATGCATTCACCATGCACTACTCTTGAATTGCAAACATGGCCCCTATGGGCAAAATCTGCTGAACTCTATTTGCTATTGTCGTTATTTCTACAAATAACAGAATAAACTTGAATGTCACCCTTGAATGAAACTTAAAAAAATCCACAGGTAGTCCCTAAACTGGCAGTGGTTAAGATTTTCAAAATTTAAGAGGACACATTTTCCTGGATGTGCTTCATTGTGCACAGGTAATTCAGAAGAGTAATTACAATTAGGTTACAGCCAAAAGGAAAACAATTGGAATTCATAGGTTTTTTTTTTACTTAAAAATAAGGCTACTATCGCCTTTTCAAATGAGATTCTTTTTTTTTTTTTTTTTCTAAATACTTCTGGCATATAATAACAACAATATTCTTTCATGAAGAGTATGAAGAGTAAAAATTTTATCATCTGTATTTGTCTGAAACTAGAAATGCAGAGATAACAGCCTGCTTATTGGTCATGTTGCACCTTGAGGTTTAAGAGGATGGTCATGAAAGAATGAATAACTCAGAATTCACTTTATTGTCTTCCATACCCTAAATTAATTAAAAGATATATATAACCAAAGACCAAAATAAAATTTGGAGAACTATCAACCATAGGTAGACTGAGTAAAAAGGCAGTTTCAGTGGACATTCATCATGAACCAGCAGGTTTTAAGAATCTAGATGGTCCCAGAGGGCTGATGTGGGAATTAATTTTATTTAGTTTACTTTTTGGAACTTCATCATGTTGTATACTACAACTGTACTAGAAAGTCTTAAATCCTCAGGGAAGGGGTGAAAGCATTTATCTCATAGATTATTATTATTTTTTAAACCTAGATGTAACTGATGTCCTTTCTGAGTCTAAATTACACTAAACAGGTAAAAGGGCATCTCTGTAATGCAGAGAATGCCCTGGAGATTAAAAAAAGAAAAAAAAGAAAAAAAAGATTAATTCATCTCTGTCCCACTAAAAAAGATCAGGAACTTAACATTTATTAGACTGGACATGAAGGACATAGTCATATAGATAAGATACAGATGATACATTAGCCCTTTAAACTACAACATTGAAATCAATACACTGTGCAGACTTCACAAAGACACTCCCATTCCTCTTCATCTAAATTAAAATCTGGATATTAAAAAAATAAAAATAAAAAAAATACCAAACTTACATATCTACTTGAGCAACAAGTGTGAAAATTTCCTTCCCTCATCAGGTAAAAATATATTGAGCTCATGTTTCAATCAGATTTAATTTCTACAGACTTGCAATATTAGTTTGGCAAGTATCCTTGCTCCTTTTCAATGAAAACAAAACCAAATAATTACAGTAGCACTACCTGGTCTGTCTTTACTTGAAAATGTAAATACTATTCCTCAAATACAAGTACAATCTCATCAAGGAAATAATTCCTATTAGGACTGATCATACTTTCTGTTAAAAATCCCTACATTCAAGTCATTATGAGAGTGTTTACATCAGTAAATAATTATATGCATGCATATTCATATAAATATATGTTCACGTGTATGTGTATATACATGTACGTATGTACATGTGTGTACACACACACATATTAAGATTACACTAGTGCCAAACATTTTGATAACATAAACCTAAAAGTTCTCAGAAAATATTCACTGGATACAAACTTATTTCACTTAATTTCAGAGTTCTACAATTAAGGCCACGAAAAAAAAACACCACACAAAACAATTAGATATGTTGCAGATCCTAAATCACCTTAAATCATGCCGAGATCATTTATGCAACAGAAAAAAAACGCAAAGTAATCCAAGCTATGTGGTGTATACAAAGATGACAATCTTAGACAAGTATGCTGAAGAAATAATATCTACATATATACTGTCATTGAGAAATCTGCAGCAGATTTCCGGGTGTAATAACAATATTCCTTGTTTATAGGCCTTTCATTGTGTAGCACTATTACATTAAATGACTAAGTAATTTCCCACATGCACAGTCCTATGTCATATTTATATTTATAATTATAAGGCTATACATACTATAATAGCAACAAGGCTGTAGTAGTACTTCACGTTACCTCTTTATGCTTGCATTCTGAAGAACAATTTAATGCAAATACTTCCACTGAACATCTGAGATAGAATAACCTAGCAACACCAGTTTGTTGAAAGACAGGCCCACACCATGTATTAAAGAAAAATATCTTTTAGCTCTTATATTAGCAGAACACTTATTTCCTTTGTGCACTGGATGGTGACAAATCCAGCCTTTTCACACACCAGAGAACAGCGTTCTGGAGCTACCATTTCTCTGACTTCTAGACACATCCTCTTCTCTATCATGACACTTCCACTTTGAGCTGCTATCTAGGAAGAAGCAAAATAAAAGCACCTCTCCCATGCTTAATTCTAAAAAATTTATTCTGTGCTTTCCATTCTGTGCTTTGCGTAAAAGCTCACAGCTAACCTGGATTGGTTAATTCAATTTTTTATATTGTACCACGAGGCTGGAAAGTATATTTTACATTCTTAAAATTGTCTCTAAGGCAAAGACAGGTAAAGAAAAGGAATGTGATGAAAGAGAGTCAAAGTCAAGCCATCTACATGCTATCTAAATTCTAGTTTAAGTGACCAATAAAGGCAGCCTTTATTACACTTGTATTAAAAATTTCCATTTGGATTATCACCTAGGTTTCCTTTACATCAATTGGAGAGAAATTGGTACTTCTAAGGGTACATTTCAACTCCTCCTTGATAGATGTCCCAGAAGGACTTTACAATCTCCAACTTAAGAGATATAAAAACTTGGCTGGACATTTAAAACTGTTTGGATAAATCATATGCATATTTCTCTCTGTTAGCAGTAAAGGGAACCTATCACTTCCACTTCTGTTCTGAAGATTTCTCACCAGTAGGGAGATCTCCTGGTGCTGCTCCTTTTCCTGCTTTTAAACTTCTTGTAGATGACAGTGCAAAGTCAAACACTGCCTCTATTTTGGACAACAGAGCTGCCAAGACATACTGAGAAGCTCCTGGGTCTAGCAATGACTCATACAGTTCTCACCTGCTCTCTGGAATGATCTCAGAGTAAGATGGGTTGTGTCAAAAATCTGCCTGATGCTGATGAAAGCATTTTCAGAGCACAAGAGAATTGCTGAACACAGTGGAAAGCACAGGAGTCATCACTATTTCCATTTCAAAAGGACACAAGTGATGACCACGTTTTCACACAGTCTATTCCACAAAGGCCAGTATTTTCCCTTAGCTAGTGTGTGCCTCAGAGATAGTGTCAGTTGCCTGAATTCCAAGTAGACCACAGAATATACTGAATGACATGCCTTCTTTAGTATATCCTACAAGCATGTTGTAACCTTTTTCTCGTAAGGGATGTAAAACTATTTCACTTCACAGAGACTCCATGCAAGAAAAGTGTAGTGGTCTCACATGTGCATGTACAGGCTTTTTTTAGACCATGAGATGTGTGCACCATACAGACATCCAGACAGAGGCCTGGTAACGCTGTGATTTCCAGGTAGCTATATGCCTGGATTTCCTTCAAGTGAATGGGATGGGGATGAGTTACAACTATCAAAACAAAACAAGAAAAATAAACCCAAACATAGAAATGAAAAAACCCACAAAACAACGCAGTAATGCTAGCGTTAATGTTACACTTTGCCATCTGAGAACAATGTGAGAAACATGTGATCTCACATCAGCTGTGGCATCTCCTTGAGACAGCCAGAATGTGTATCCAGGTGTAGAACCAGAGAAACACCTCCAAGCCTCCATGTAGGCTGGGCAAAGCCACTTTTCCTGCCTATCAATCTCTCAGACAGCAAGCCTTCTCTGCATCAAATTCTTAACACTGATATGCTCATTTCTCCTGGCATCCTAGGTACAGACATAGAGAAAACAAAATCAAGATGATTCCTCCTGTTCCTCAAGAACACGAAATTTCTGTTCTCCACCATGGGTAGCCAAAGAAAAAATCACTGAATCAGAAAAATTTTCATCCACAGAAGTATTTTACATATCAAAAACACTGAAAACTTTTACATATATGGAAGATAAGCATTTTAAAATTTCCATTGGTTTCTTCCTGGAAACAGTAATGCTGATTAGGAACTTCCTTCTGGGAAAAATAAGGATATCTGTAACTGTCAATTCTATTGATCAGAGCTGAGCTACGAAAAATATCTTCAAATATATGTATTGTATTTAAAAATTCTAGAAAAGCCCAGCAACGTTCCTGTTAATGTTACATTGCCAGTAGAAAGCAAAAGGAGAAAAAAAGCAACCTTGCTCCAAGCTGCACTATTTTCTCAACTTCTAAAAAGGCACAGGCAATAATGTGCCCTTCTGATATTAATATAACCAGGCTACCAGTTTTAATAGTGTTTAAGGTGAAACTACTTCACTCCATTGTCCTCATGCATCAAAAAATCATCACTGGAGTTACTAGAAGGCTGAACATCTGCATGTTTATGAAGAAAGGAGTGATGATTAAGATAAAACCATCCCCTTGCTGATCTCAAGCCGCTCTTTCAGATTAAAATAATAAAATTAAATAATATCATAACATTAAAAAACTCAGAGCTTGCTGAGGGTGAGTGAGTTCATGACAGGCACAGACACTGATAACTACATCCATCCAAAGCATTCTTCACTGACAAATCACTATACTACAGGTGCATGCATACAGATCAGCTTAAGCATACTGCTATTTGCCAGATGCTTTCTATTTTCCTACCTATAATGTTCTCTTTTGGGCACAAGTATATTGCCTCATTAATAATTTCCACATCCTTGAAGAATACTGGAGAAGCAAATAACATATACTCACGCTTATTGTGCTATATAAGATGCTGTGTGACTCGTTGGTGGTTCTATAAGCCTGTTTCACAGAGTTTTAGTTCATTACTAGGTAAAGCTCAATTTCTGCCCCTTTATCATATATTTTAGCAAGTGCACTTTAAAAAAATGACTAATTGCATTTAGTCAACCTGCATACACTGAAGTTAAGCACTGCTTAAGTGTTTGCAGGATTAGGGCTTAAGCTTCCAATTATCCCTATTGCAGCTGTGTGACATACCCCAGTGAATGCATTTCTCATCAGTTTTAATTCACGTTTTCTCTTTTGGGGGACTGAAAAGAGCAAACATGAGTAGAGAATGAGTGCTGTTGTTTCTGCTAGGCATACACACCTAATAAACTATAATATTTACTATATCTATTACCATCAATAACTGAGTTAGAATTTGTGATTCACTGTATCACCCGGTAATCATGCCACATATTCTACCTCACTTTAGGAAACAGCTCAGAGTTTTAAACTCAAAATTGGGTGAATTCATAAGGTGTGTATGTGTATATATAAAAGCACATACATAATATATGTATATTTGTAGCACTCTCAACAGTATGTCCTAAGAAATAAAACAGCTGTTGGTAGGAAGGCTTTGTGTCTGGTATCCTTTAAAATGTCCCAGTTCACGGTCCCCCCTTGTGTTAGAAAATACTGTTAAGAATTTAGGGCTCCAAGGGAATTGTTAGGTGGGCATTTTATTCATTGTTAATTGCACATTGTCATTTTTGATCCAATTTCTAATGAAATACGAATATATGTGATTTTTAAAAAAAGGTAGCAATGGACAGATCTGTTTAGCATTATGTGCCTCCAACATTGGTATTGAATAAGATTACAAAGAATATGCATAATTTTTGTAATTGATTTATAGCAGAAAGGTTCTTTAAATGGGAACTTCATACCAATTTTTTTTTCCAACAAATTCTTTTTATTCATTATTTTAGTCCTACCTCTGTAAGGGAAATAACAGCTGTGCACTCTCATTTAGACTTTACCATCATCTGAAGTTTTGTTGCAGAATTCAGGGCTCCTTTAATGCGAAGCTGGGCATTCATGTTGGGAATTCACTTCTGACACTCACCTGAAACACTATCTTCCATGCTGCTGATATTCTGTGCAGTAAGAGAAACCTTTTATCCTCAAACTCCAGCCAACATCTGAAGCTCGACTGCTGGTTCTGTTCAAGAATTTCACATTCAGTACAGAACTGGCTTATGATCACTGACTAAAATAAGCAGCAGTTATGTTGTTACTCTCAAAACGCTTGGTGACAGAACTCCCCAGAAGACCTCTCCCAGCAAACACAATTGCTGGTGACATTTCTGAACAAGCTAACAGTCACATTTTAAAACTCTGATTCAAGTTAAGTTGAAAACAAAGGTTACTCAGCTGCTGGAAAGTGGGAAATATGGTCCTAACCCTTCTGGTTGATTACTCTATAGCACAGGAAAGGAGCAAGGAAGGCAAGCAACATCATCCCCAGGACTGTAAATCCAAAAAAAACCAACGGTGGTAGACAGCAAAAAATAATTAATTTTGCCATTGAGAAAGAGAGAAGGAGCAAAGAAAATGCAGGGATAACACCATAACGACCTATCACTACTTAGTTTCTGAGGTTGGCGTTTGAAAGTATGTGCGCAAGAGAGAGGTGTATCTGCCTGCAGGATTACAAGTACATGAAGCCATAACCTGTTGAGGATTTACAGGAATATTAACAGAACAATCTGTTTTGACACAGAAGAGCTAGTCCTGTCCAGCTCTCCTGTAGACTAAAAGGAGGGACACTCCTAAGAGGAAGGGAGAGTGCTGCAAAGGGAGAGTGCTGCTAAGGGAGCGAGGCTTATCCAACCCAAATGCGGGGGCAAAAAGAAAGCAAGCTTTATTTTTTGCCTAATTAGTGATGCTTCTCAAAATGTGGATAAGCAACATCATGTTAAATCCTAACACAGAATCACAATGCTTGTGCAGTCATTTGGCAAAATGACTTAATCAGTAACTCCTGGTTTTTTGGCTGCTAGTGGACACCTATGCGATGCGCGTAGTCCTTTCTGGTTCCACAATGAGCCTGCACAACATTATTTCTCATTTAACAATGTGCACTTAAATGGTTGTGAATAAGAAGAGATATCACATTTGGGGCCAAAAGCAGTATTTTCTGTCCAATGGGGTAAAACATGAATTGTAACAAAAATGCAGATAACTGTAACTGCAGAGCTACAATTATCCTAATTGTAATACCACCACCTATAACTCATGTTCACTTCTTTTTTGTGTGTGATTGTATCAGCTTTTTTCTTTTCTCTCCACTTTGTTGTTTGATCACTTCCACAGTGCCCCAATTGTTTATGCCATCATCATATAATTATCATTCTACTGTTGTACAAGTAAATTAGGTTAATTAGGTATTACTAATACTGCTACTGCACTTTTACAGTAATAGGAAAGGGCAATACAAATCTGCTGTCAGTGCTATTTTTAATTCCAGTATGCAATGTATCTATTTAAACAATAAAACTAAAAAGTTTACAGTAGGTTATTAGTGATGTGAGTGGCATGGTCTAAGGAATCTGGCGGAGAAATCTTCGGTCCTATTTGTTTCCACCAAATACTCATACTTAGTGCATACTGAGTTATGGCAAGATCAAAATCACAGGGGAAAAAAGATGCCCTCTAATTTAACAAGTAACACTGTTTACTCTCATGGTTTTGCATTATTAGGAATTCAAGAGAAATACCTTGGCACCACCAAGCCAAGGATCTGGATTTAGATCCAAGCATTAAATCCATCCTGGAGGGTCCTTACCAGTTCAATTGCCCTATAAAGATGGTGCATGTCATCTGCCACCAACAAACGCTGGCACTCTGTATCGTGCATGCTTGGTGATACTGGGCCCATGAAGCATATAAATTTTTTCAAAATGCTTTCATACAAATTCATCTTCAGTCTACAGTGTGAAACAGCCCTTTGAGAACCTCTCCATAGTAAATGCTCTTACAAAAATTTCTTTTGTAGATTTTCTTTAGATTTTTTTAAAGACTGATTTTTGAAAGAAGGAAATTTTATGTGAAACAGAATTAGACTCTTCTTCATTGTTAGTAAAAGGACACAAGTATTGACTCTATTTTTCAGTTATTCTGTAAATAACAACTCTCCATGCATTTTCCCTGGTATTATATAGAAATGTCTAGCTTTAGTATCTTAATATACAGTGTAAATACTTCAAAGAGATCAAGGCAAGTTCATCTCAGTGTTCCTATCTTCAGATTCTCAAATGCCTTAGATAAATAACTGCTACAAATATTTGGGGGTTAGAAGTGCACACAAATTACCAGTAACATTTCCCCTTTGATTGCAATCATTATGAATAACAAACACTGTCACATTAGAAAGAGAACAAGATGACATGATACCATATAAAATGACACTGCCAGAAACATACCTGTAAATGAAAGCTTTGAGAAACTGCTATCGTTTTAGTAGGAAATATAGCTCACTTGAATAAATATTCAATATTCTCTAAGGGTTTGAATTAAATACAGACCTTAATAATTACCCTAATTACTTCTGTTGTGATTCTACCTTTGAGTCTACATGAAACAAACATCTAACAATTAGTTGCACTTTCATTTAATCAACTGGTTCTTGAATAAATAGCTGTTAGTATTTTTTTTAACAAACTCATTCTTTTAGAAAGACCAAAGATAATATTGTTTGTTTCAATTTTACAATGCGCAATATGTCATTATTTTGGAATAACATATTTATTTGTTTTGTTTTATTTTTCCCAGCAACTGAGGTCCTCTATCTAGCCACAGAAGAAATGCAACAAAAGCTACAGCAGAAGGTGGAATGCGTTATTTGGTAACACATCTCAAACACAGCCTGGACAAACCACCTCTGAGGGTAAAAACATACATCACATTTCAGCTTCCAAGCCCAATTTAGTCTTCAGTCTCTCCACTGAGCCTGTCAATTAGGGTGTCAATTAGGCCTTGATCCAGCAGAGCACCGAAGCATGTGTGTAATCTAAGCATGTGAATAACCCTGTTGCTCACTGCAAATCAGGATGATGTTGATGGGGGACAAATGAACAGGACCACCAGATCATTCTCACATACAGCAATTACAGCATATTTTAAAATATTTTCTTGATGAAGCAACATACTGGAAAATTGTAGCATTTGTCATCTCTGCTGCTTTTGGAGCCAGTATAAAGCAGAGTTGTTGTTCACACATTTCTTTTTTTTTCTTTTTTTTTCTTTTTTTTTGGTAGACAGAAAAAAGCTCAGTGTGCTGTCCTCTAAAACTATTTGTGAAATCAGCACCGCTACAAACCATGCTTTTTACATAAAGTGACACCTTTCTTTATAAAGATATACAGTAATAAAATAGCTTGTTCTTGTATCGTGCAAACACTGGATTTTCAGTGTTGACATGTTATTAGATTCAACACTAGTGAGGCTGGTTCTCTGGATATATAACTTGGGCTGATTCACTGCTGTGTGCTGAAGCTTGCCTTAAACTAAAATGAAAGGGTAAACCCCCTCTATTTCCAAAACACTGAAGTCCCCTGCTTATAAAAGTATTTTCCTAGAGTAGCCTTTTGCTGCTGCTGGCTAGGTATACACACAGTGTGTTGTAAGTCACGTCAGCAGTCATTGCAAACTTATGTGTAGTCCTCTCCCAGCAAGGGAAAACACAGCTGGAGCACGAGATTCCCCAGTTAGAGGGGAATCACTCAAAACAGTACAGTGTACAGTGTACAGTGACACCAATGCAGACGTCTTAGTAGAGACTGGGCTGGGAACCCCGCAGCTCAGTCCATTTTGGCAAATGACTCAACTGGGCTGTGACAATATGCTACTTTCTCTCTGGAGAACTCCCTTAGAAGAGAAATGCAGACATCACCTTTAAGAGCTCTTACCTGAACTCTTTAAAGTTGATTCTCATACCCCCTTAAAAATACCATAAATGTTTGAATCAAGCTATGTAACACGGAACTTGCTAATGACAGAGATAAGCCTGACATTGTGGACATGCTCACCATGCTAGGCATTCAAAAAATAAAAGACCGTGACAGTACTGACGCAGAGTTTCTTTCCCAAGTCTAATCCTTAGCTTGAGATACTGACACCCAGACAAATTCTCCTATCTTAACTACGAAGCAAATGAGGAATACAAACCTAGGTTCAGGGGTTTGGCACACTCAGTCATGAAATGCTTTCACACAGTATAATACCAGTCAGAAGAAAAAGGATCCAGTAAGAACCTAATCTTGCTCCCACTGGAGCTTGCAGCAAACCTTATGTGGAAACAGAATGAAACCTAAATTTGACACCAGTTTTAAAATTGATGGACTCCTTTCTATAACCTGTCAAGTCAGTGATAGGTTGTTTGTGCCTCTGATTGTTACAGGGAAATTACCAGATCAGAATTCTGAATTCCTATAATATGTGAACTTTTAAAAACCTAACTCCTGCTTCTCAAACACTATGCTGTGTGTTTTGTCAGGATAGTATGATACAGAAGGTTGTGATGTATACATTAAGATTTAAATGCACTGTCTCTGAAAGTGACATGAAACGTGCTGCCTTTCCAGCAATTTTTACATAAGAAAATTAACTCATTAATTCTATCTTAAGATCCAACCTCAGAAGGTATTTTAACACAATATTTTTTTAGCTTCTGAAAACGACTGATTCTGAAATGTTGTTGCAGATTTCTACAAAAGAGAGTCTGCTCTGAAAGACTGATATTAGCAGAAACTGTTCTGTCCAGTGTATTGGCATATTTACTCATTCACACATGGTCATGATTCATACAAACATCTTTCACTTTGAACAAACCACATTCCCCCAAAATTTCCTGGTTTAAGCAGAAGAAAACACAGCAGAATGTGTGCACCACATATCACATGAGAGAGCTGCCAAGCCAGAAAACAATTCTACAATGTGTACAGGCCTACAACAGTTAAATCTCAAAGCTGCTGAGAAATTGCTTGGATGCTATGAGCAAAAAGTGTGGTTCCAGAGTATAATCCTAGTGATACACTATGTTCTTTGCAAAAGGTTGTGAGGCCTTGGCCTAATAAGCATAATCTCATTACACTGCAAATAAAAGTTTCCTATTTATCTCCAGATTTCAAATGAATCTAATAAGGCTTATGATACAGTCACCCAATACCCTAATCATATTTCTGCCTATCTAAAAGCAATCAGTAATTGTGTTATAGCAGAACGTGCTGACAATACCTCTGACACAGAAAGGAGAATGAGAGCCCAGCTGTACTAATTAAATTAAATGCTAGGCTGATGGAATACATTTGCTGAAGCTTGGAGAGTATGGGTGCAGAATTAATAAGCATTACAGCTTAGAGCAGGAGATGATATCATAATGGATGCAAGGTTTTGATGTGGAGAGCCTCATTCAGATTCAATGTACCATAATGTACGGATGTGACAGCTGCTTAGAGAGGTGCAGAACCTTGAACAAAGTGCACAGGAACTTTCTCTCCCCTCCTTTTTTTCTTCCCCTATCCAGCCCTCCTCCCCCATCTTTTTTTTTTTTTTTTTTCCTGTTACAAACTGTATTTTAAATATCATCCATCAGCTCAAAAATCACTTTGTTGGAGTTGCAGTTTACTATTTGTTCTGACTGTACTGGTTTGCTCTGCGCTTTCTTTTGTCCCCATCTTCCCCTCCAGTTCGCTGTTTTAAACTTACCAGCTCCGAAAGATAAAGGAAACTCTCCCAAAAATTAGTCTACAGTGCAACATACACGGTTAATCTTGGTTTTGCCTCTCTTCCCTCTTTTTGCCTTTTTCTTATCATTCTTAAAGCCAGAAATCCTGAGTGCAGGGGAACTCTCGTAAGCACAGTGGAGGGAGAGGAAAAGCCGAGCACAGCCCACCTCTGTCACTTCAGCCAAGCTATTGCAGGGGGTTAGGAGGATTTTGGAATGAATAAGAATCACTTAAAATGATCCAGATCTGTGTATTTTCCCCAGCTTAGCAGCCGCTGCACGCAGCCAAGAGGCCCCACCGCTGAGCCGCTCTCGCCTCGGCCCATGCCAGCACAGCACAATCTCCTGCCCATAAATTAGCGGTGCTATCTCAGGAGCTGCAGCGCCCAGGCTGCCGTGCCAGCCCCGCCAGCCAGCCGAGCCAGCACTCATTATCATGAGAATTTTGACAGGATATTAAATTTACTAATCCTGAACATTCTGGGCTGACCCCTCACTCGCCAACAGACAATACCGATGCCCTCTGGTGGGGCCTTTCTGTCTGCCCTCAGTGCGCTTTACACTTCTGCCCCTCACAGCAGCTCTACACAGACCGATACTCATAAGACATGCATCTACAGATTCCCCCCAACTGCCAGTTCGACTTGTGGCTGGCCTTTGGAGCCAATCCTACACACTGAGCAGCCCCATCATTGCCTTCTTGCCCTCATCCCCTCAGCACTTTCCTGCCCTCATCCCCTCAGCGCCTTCCTGCCCTCTCTCCCTACTCTCTGATGCTCCAGTGAGGATTGCAGGCCATTTGCTCTCTTCCTGTCAGAGGCATGGAGCTGGTTTCGGGAAGTTGGGACACACTGGAAGAGCCCCAAGGTGCCCGGCCACTGCCTGGCGGGAGGAACTGCCAGTGCCAACAAACCCACTCCTCATCCCCCCGTCCAAAACAGTCCCCTCCTGAAAACACAGCTCCTATTAAGTTGCTGAAAACAGCAGATTTCCACTGATACTATACATATAAAGCTGACCATTAAATTGCAATTTAACATCCCCAGGCAGCAGTGGCTGCTGACAGCCTCTAAAGCTTGTAATCCCATTTAACCCCCTCCTGTCAAGAGCAGGCCCACCCTTTCAGAATAATGCTGCCCAAATGAAACCTGACATGGAAACAAGAGAAATAAAAACCCCTTTAGCTTAAAAGTCATGCCACAGTGGGTAACCCTGACCTTCGGCTTCCCCACTCATCCCCCAGGGAGCACCCCCAGGCATTTATGTTGACAGAGACGAGCTCAAAAAAAAAAAGTAAAAAAGGCACTGCAAGGCGACTGACTTTCCCTTGGGGCAAATTAAAGGGAATTTGGTTAGACAATAGAAGGAAATTTCACCTGATTTTTATTTTGAATAAAAGCACCACCAGCTCAGTCTGCAGACACTGGCTGCTTGCCGCCCCAGGACATCACCACTACCCCATCCCCTTGGCTCAAGGGCTGCAAAGGCTCTGGGCTCTGGGCTGCAAAGCCCATTGCTAGCATTCAGCAGTTGGGTTCAATTCTGGTGGAACGGGATGTTTCCCAAGGTGCCCAAGAACAGACACAAAACTGGAAATCAAACAAACTCTCCCTACTCTGGGTTCTGTCTGTGGTCCATCTGCTTTGTTAGAAAAGGGAAAGGCAGTGCAGGATGGTGAGATTCACCCTGTGTTATGCACGCTGCTAGCTAGGAGTACAAGAGGAGCTTTTGGATCTAATCCGGGCAGCAATGCACTCATTGCTCTGGGCTTGTTCGTGAAAATAATGCTGCTCATTGACAGCATTTTCAAGAATGCTGGGGTGTACAGATGAGCCCCTTCCAAAGAACGTACATCTCTGTATGCAAGCATGGAGGATGGCCTTGCACACTTTTCTTTGCTAAAGGAAGGCAGCACAAACTGCTCCTTGATTCTCCCCTCTGCTTGCTGCCTTATAGAGGAAAATAACCCAGAAGTCAGAAAGCACCTTGACGCAGATACAGAGGAGAGTCATTGCTAAAAATGAGAGTTTGTAACCAAAGCACAGATCAATATATTTTTCGGTGAATACATCTTGCTCTGTACCTACCTATAAACAGACCCCAAAAGCAGCCAGACCTGCCCTCCCCAGCCAGCACGCTGTGCTCAGCCCCCCTACCTGCCCTTATTTCCTCATGCTGTAGAGCATGTGGACAAGGCGCTTCACGGAACACAACTATGCCTGCTGCAAGAGGAGCTTACTCAGGCAGAGCCGAGAGTTTGCTCCAGAAGTTTGCAAGCAGCAGTGCACCCCGCCTGCTCCAGGTCCTTCTGCTTGTAACTCACCCGTTCCCACTCCCAGAGGCACCACGGCAGGGACGAACGCTCGGCGCTGCTAGGAAGTGGGGCACTAAAAAAGCAGGCTTGGTACCTGGACACGGGGCTTCTCCTTACTCCTCTGCTTCAGACGCCACATCCCCTGGTGCTGCAGATCGGCGCAAAAAAAATTGACGCACTCCTTATTTTTTTTTTCCATTTCTCTCTTTCTTTCATTTGCTCGGAAATTTCAAAAAAAATTTTTTTTTAAAAAAAAAGCTCAACTAAAGTTAGCTTAAATTTATTAAGAATAAGACCGGGATAAATGTTTATTTCAACTTCCTAGTGCGGCAGTGTACGAAGCCCAGCCCGCCCAAGCCTCTTTAGCAATGGAGTGGTTTATTTAATTTGTCAGTATAATAGAAGCAGCTGAGTGAGAGACAGAGAATGCAGTGTGGTATAAAAGAAACAAAGGCTAAAAGTACCACTATTTTGATTCCCTTTTTAAAATTACTTCCAAAGTGTGGTATCTATTGTGAAGAATAATGCTGAACAAAGCACAGTGTCTTGGCAATATTCACAGAGCTCATTCACAGAGCCAGTTCTGTCTGTACATTCAGAGGTAGAATACACTTATAAATGATGCATTGGAAGGACTATAGTTCCTATTGTACTCCCAGTGTAAACAAAAAGACAGACAGAAGCTGAATGGCATATGGGCAGCGGGGCCACACTTTATTCAACTGTTCCAGCACCATTGTGAAGGTAAAATGCAATGGGAGTTCTCTCCCTCTCTAACTTCAAATCCAGTAAATGTTTTTTGGGTTAGCTTAACAATTTATGTCTATATAAAACACGCAGCTCTGGTGGTTATTCTGTACACTTCTGTGGAAAAGTGATCTTTCAAGCAACGATGGGAAAGCTGTCAGCTTGGGAGGCCATTCCCAGTGGGAATAAGGAGCTTCTGGAGAAGGCTGCCTGAAAAAGGGTTTGCATGGTGTCTGTACAGGCAGTGTTGGATGCACAGAGCCCAAATGGTCTTAAAGAGGAGATGCAAAAGCCAGAAAGGAGGCTGAGATGCTCAAGATCTAACCTACTTGGACAAAGATCATGCCTCTTGCACCACTTTATCAGGAAAGCTGGCCCCCCTCCCTATACTGCTGGAAGGGTGAACACTTTGTACGGGCTGCGTTCTCCCCCTGTTTTCCCATCACTGCCCCCCACTTGAGCCTGCAAATGGAGATCAGCAACTTTGCCAAACAATTTTTGGCCAAATATCGCCTTTACTAAGTCAGGCAGTGTCCCTGCTGAACAGTCTGTGCTCAGAGAGAGGGGCTTTGCTGTGTTTGATAGAAAGGAAAAACCATTCATATGGAGGACAGGTTAAAATTAGCCACATCCTTTCTTCCCTTGCTGTGTCAGCTGAAGCCAGGAAGTTTTATGATCACCAGCTACTCTCTCTCCCTTTATATTCTCCTCTCTTCCATAAAGGCTCACGTGCTGAAACTCTGCTCACTGGATTCAGTCTTCCTGATTCATGCAGGCATGCCTGTGTCTGTGCGATACAGCATATCTGCTGCACATCACACCACTCGGGCACATTTGGAGGGATTTGTGAAGTCGTGTTAAGGGACCAGTCTGCCTTTTCTTTTTCTTTTTTTTTTTCTTTTCTTTTTTTTTTTTTTTTTTTTTTTTGGTCAATTTGCTGGTCCTGTTGCTCCTTGCTCACTGTGGGTGATCGCCGACTGAGCTCCAACAGTCAGATTAGGAATTGGGCACTTGGTTTTACATGACAGCATGCTCCCTACAGGTGGGGACCGGGCAGGGAGCCACACCTGTCTGAAGTCACTGGAGAATCCTGTCCTCTAGGAGCCAAAGGAGGCTTCCAGCTATACTGGAGCTGCCTGGAGATGAGCCTGCCTGCCTTATTCTGGTATTAAAAAGGCTGGCAGAGTTTGCTTTGTACTGATGGGATGGAGATTTTGTGAGTTTCTGCCTTAGATAAGTCGTTGCTTTATCAAGATCTAACACGATCGTATAAATACAAGACAGCTCCAGATGAAGATTACTCAGCTTGATCCCTAGAGCTGAGTGCCTGCCTCTTTTTATTTGTATTTATAGCCTTTAATTAAAATTAAATCTGGAAACTCTGTGTTCCTGCATACTTTTCTAAATTCTTTGATTCTATTCATAGGAAAATGGTACTTGGATTAAACTATACTCTGTGTTTCCAGGAAAAAAAAAGGGGGGGAGGGGGATTTTCACTGTGATCTGCTGCCTTCTAGAGCTGATGCCAAGAAACCCGAAATATCTTAGTGACTGTGCTTAGATGTCAACATCGACTACAGATGTTTGTGTCCTCCTGCTAGGGTTTTCCTGCATTATCATTAAGTCAGCAGAAAAAGCTCTCAAAAGAATCTGCACCTGCTGTAGCATCATGGCTCAAAGTCCCTCCACGGCCGTCGTGAACACACTCCCTTGCACCAGACACTGTGCAGCACCCTGGGCAGTGTAGCCAGTGTCACCATATCTGACTAAAGGAGAAGGAAAAAATGAAGCTTGTGCCAACAAAATGAACAGGCTACGGAACAATGGAAAAGTGTGTGGAACTTGGATGGAGACTTGAACTGACTCATTGCTGCTCAGAAGGCTAAAGTTGTTCTTCTCTTTTCAGCTTGATAGAAATTTCGCACTGTTTTATTCTGGGGAATTTGCAGACATGCCTTTTGCCTATTAGAAACCAATTTTTAAACGATATTTGAAAAACGCAACCATGTATGGGAGTTCATAATTTTTTAAATATTCCTTTCTGTATGTCTTGAGTCAGCACACACATTTTCATTCCTGAAGAATTATTAAAGATGCACAGATGTCAACTGGACACCACTAGGTGCTGAGGGGTCAAAAAGTTATATTGCTGAAGACACAGCAATGGATGCGCCTCAATCAGCTTCTTGGAGTTTGGATAATTTCTGTTGTGGTCGCAGGGAGGTTTTTATAGCCTGATACGGGATAAAAAGAGGCCACACTGCTAGCATTTGATGTGTCCCTAAAGAAATTTTACTCTTCATGACTTTCCAACCCTTACTTTCTTCAAGAAGTAGATGAATACTCATAGGAGTATTTACTGAGGAAGAAGAAACTTTGCCAAGAGCAGGCAGAGGTGCATAGGTGGGAAATTTCTGTGACTAACTTAGTATGTTGCATTTTGTACTAGATTACTGGTAGAAATGGAGCATTTAAAATATTGGAGGAAGAGATTTCATGGTTAAAATTTAGGTACTGGAAAGGGCCGCCCGGGGAGGAGGTAGAGTCACCACCCCCAGAGGTGTTGAAGAACCATTTGGATGTGGACTGAGGGCCATGGTTAGTGGGTATGGTGGGGATGGGCTGGTGGTTGGACCTGGGGATCCTAGTGTTCTTTTCTGACCACAATGATTCTATGATTTCTAGAGTTTATGAGGGAACATAAACAACAACTCCTGCGAGGTATGTCCTACTAAAAACTAATTCAGCTCGAATTTCAGCTACTTTCTATCTACAAGAGAACCAAGAAAAGTTTAGAGAAATAATTTTTTGGAGAAATTGCATGGGGAGTACTTTCAAATTACAAATACTTTCAAGAAAATTATAAGATGACTGAAGATAATTCATTAATAGATAAAGACTGAAATCATTTAATACATTATTCATGATACACCACTCTCACAGCTTCCCTGTTGATGACCTTCTGGTTACTTTCTTTTTAAGTACTAGTGGAAGCTATTCTTTACAAACGAATATCCAGAATTCCTGACAAAACTAAAATAATAAAATGTGGAACTCATTGCACAGCATGCGCATGTTTTATCTTTTACCAAAAATTATAAAACTTCTCCCATCAGCTCACCCTGGTGTTATTTCTGATTTATACTAGAGTAATGAATATGAGAAAATTGTCTTTTCACCTTGAAGATGATAAAGCACTGGCTTGATTTCATTTACAAATCCATACTTTATGAACCATTCACTGGTATATGTAAGCTTTAAATAATCTGACAGCCTTTCATTTTACATACGTTTTACCAACACTTCCAGTGAATACTGAGGAAACAAGTAGTTTCAGAAGCAGTGGGTTGACTTCTCATGGCTTTGCACACTATGTTTCTACAGCACCAAAGCCACAAGAGTCATCTTCTCTTCCCCATGTCCTGTCCACAGCTGCCTCAGCTCCTTCATAGATCCTCAGGGGTATTTTTTCCCACATCCCAACACTTCAGTTCTTCCCCAGTAATGCACTTTCTCTACTTTTTACCACCCTCCAGAGTTCCTTGTGGTTCCACACAACCTCCCAGATTCTTTGATATCCCTGACGAGCCTTTTGCAGATCTCTGCTTTCCTCAGCTCCTGTTTCTGTCTCCAAACCAGCTGAATAGGAGGCAGTGTGTCCTGTGGGTGATTCTGTGCTGCATCTGTGCTTATTAACTATTCAGTGTTTATTTACTAGTTGCAGAAGAGAGAACATCTGTGCATGTACTACAATCTTCTGTCATTGGTGGGTAGGGATTGATTTGGGTTTCTTGCTTCCGTGAAACAAGTAAAGACTGAATAGCTCAGAGACACTCTTCCTCTGTCAAACGTTGTTGGACTTGGCAAAAGCCTTGGTAAGCCTTGGCAAAAACCTTACTTATCCTTGGGAAGGATAGATAAAGAGCCAAAAATAATTAAAAAAAATCATCCAGGCAAAAACACACCTAATGGTAATGGATACATAGCATTTCTAAGCTATTAATTATACTGGCTTCTATGCATTTGTTTCTCCACTATTTTCAAGTCTGTTTTACCATTTCTTGTAATCCTGTTAAAAAAAAAAAAAAAAGGCAAGCAGTATTTTGTTATTCAATCCTTCAGTGTCCTTCAGTGGAATGCTCAGTAGACAGACATTTTTTTTGTCCGTTTTCAGCATTCATTTAATTTTCTGTCCCCTCTACTTCCCTTCTTTCTGCTGATTTTATGCATTACAGTTTTATGTATTTTTTTTTTTTTCTTCCCCCTAACTATGTTAAAGCTTCTCTGTTCTAATCCTTTTTTCTCACCACCTCAATTCATCACTTCTGTATTACACATTTTGGATTTTTGCCCTTTTACTCACTAACTAGCTAGTTAATCTTTCCTTTTGCATCCTTGCAAAACATTTATTTTTTCCTTTAACCATATCTTCTCTCACCCTTGTCCTGTTTTTCTACATTAGTCATTCCTTTCTTTTATCCTTGAGTTTTCTGTATTCTCTCATCATCATCCTAGCCTCATTTCCAGTAGTGAAAGGCTGACAGGTAAAACATTATTTCTTATCCTATATGCTGTATTTGCTAAGTTTCTCTTTGACAGTACATTAGCTTTGTTTTCAAAATGTCCGAGTGGTATCAGTGGCTGAAGTACTATGAACAAGTTTTCAAAGTTCTCTCTTCCACAAGAAGATTGACTACTCAATTCCCACAACCCACAAATATAATAAATTAGTGAATTAAACTGAAGATGATAGCAACATTTTGCACTTAAAAGATACTTGTCATTCAGACTTTACATGTGAGTACAGTTGAAAATTTGGTCTCATGGGAGATGTCACCAGATGCAGATCTACAGTAGGACATCCCTAATAGTCAGACTTGCAGTGACTTCCAGGCAGATTTGACTTGCTCTACAGATTGTTCTTCAGTGCCTCAGGGTGGCGGGAGAGTGTGTTTACATCTACAAGTTTCACAGAAGCTTGTAATGATGCATGTTTTTTCATGAATTCAGTTGCTATTTTTTTCATATCTTGCTATTTTCACAACTTATCTTTCCTAGAACATGGATTTTTGTCTCTCACAGATCTTCTACTCTAGTGCTACATTCGTAGAATTCCCCACCTCCTTGAACTGCATTTACTTTGGAAAAAATATTCACTTATGAGCGTTAGAATGATTAAATTGTTAAATATAATCCCAAAGGAAATCTGACAGGGCAAAACCCATTAGTCCTGTGCTGGACAAATATGCTGGCAGACTGCACTTCCAGAAGATCTTGATAAATGGCAAAAGCTGAAGGAAGGCAGCAGAGGCACTCTTCCTTGATACAGAGGCCAGTTTGATTCTAATGCACCCAAGGATTTGACTGCAATTAATCAACATGTGTACTGAAGTAGCAATGTAATGCTGATGATTTCACTACCTATCATTCTGTGACTGCCTGCATATTGTAAGGTTTGCTGTGATGCACTTGGAGTGGAGTGCTGGAGAGACATCATACAGTTTACTTTCTGACTCTGTCACTTGTCCTTCTCTTGTCTCATCTTTTCATGGAAAGGGAACAGCAAGAATCCCCTTCGAACAAGCAATCTGGGTGACCAAATGCACTTGCCAAAGGGCATCATGGAAGGGTACATAAGTTGTTTTCTCTCTTCATGTGCATTGAAAAGAGTCCATGCCCTCAAGCCATGTGGTTTCAGCCTCTGCAACTTATGCTATTTGGAATTCCTTCTACAACATTTTGGTATGTGCTGATGACATACATTCTTGCTTTTAAAATTTTCAGAGTTCTTCGAGTCACTGTCATGCCTTCTATGATGCCCTTTGGCAAGTGCATTTGGTCACCCAGAATGTTCACAGGGGCTTCGTTCTGTTGACACACCACTGGATTTCTGCACTTCTCCCCTTTGTGCTGCCATGTTGCAGTGACTGAGAATTCTTTAATATGCAGAGGGACAAGTAGTATTATTTCCACTGTATTTTCCTAAAGCTAGATATTGAAGAGAAAAAAATGTTTTAGCAGCATTTATTATGTAATATGTTTCTGTATATGGTGGCTGCTTTCTGGAGAGAAGTGAATTTAAAAAATGAAAGAAAGTGACAGCAACGAAGGTTTACAAAAGAAGTTATGTGGTTGCTTTTTTTCTCCTAGAATTGATTTGGTAAAGTTTTTAATTGCTTCAACTAATTTATCACTGATTAGAAGTTTCATCTATTGCAAAGCCAGAAGGGCTTGTTCACAGTCAGCTGCTATGAGTGGAACACAGGCAGTTGGTTTTGTAGACTAAGTTTTATTTGGTGTTTGGAATAATATTTTGTAAAATATTGAGTCTCAGGTAAAAATTCCTGAGGGAGAAACAACTATAGCTACAAATTGTTTGAGGGGTGTCTACATTTACCTCAGGAGACAACTATGCTATCCCAAGATGGTATTTGTCACATTTTGATTTCCTGCTCCAGTTCCCTCATTTGTTTGTATTCTAGTCTGAAGAGCCCTCCATTAGCATATTTTTGTTCCTTCTGTGAGTACTTGAGTACTTTCAGACTGCCATCAAGTCACCTCTTAACCTTTTTTTTTTTTTTTCAGTTAACCAAGTTGAACTTCTCTTGCTATAAATTGTGTTTCCAACTTTCCAACATTCTTGTGGTTCTTCTTTAAATTACCCCTAATTTATTATCCTTGTTCTTGAATAGTGGACATAACAGACAGGCAGTGGATCTGAAAAGCACTCCGAGCATTCAGACTTTCTAGTGCTGTTTCTTAATGAACTGAAGAGTTGCACTACTACTTTACCACAGTAGTAGACTGAGAGTTCAAGTTTAGTTCATTGTCCATCATGAGCCTTAAGTCTTTTCCAGGTCATTTTTTCCGAGATTTGGTACTACTGTTTTTTCATTTGTAAGACCTAAATTTGCTATTTCCAGTCTAATTTCACACTAAAGAGTCATGAAGTATGTGACTTTTATCAGCTAATTGAGAAGTAAAACAGTGATTTTTTTTCATCATTACCTGCATACATTTGCAGTAAAGATTTTGCGTTTCCTTTTTTTGAAATGTAGGATTAAGATGAGTATCTCTAGGATTCCACTATAAACAAATCTCTCAGTGAAGATTTTATAATTCACATGATCTTTCAGATCTATCTTTCATGAGAAATGTCCTTTGCAACCAACCCCTTTTCTCCTTCAAGGCAGACTTCTTACAGTCTTTAAGACAGCTGGTAATTTTCTGCTGGCATGAATTGCCCTGTCCAGACTACATTGTAAAGAATTCCTGCTACTTGATAGGCTTTGAAAAGTGCTATGTTTGATGCACTGTTGTGGTCTTGAGAAAAGGCGTGCTCACTGACAAATATATTAAGAAAGCATTTGACTGAGAGTTGGGTATCTTTAATCAAAGATTGACCAATAGTTTATTTGTGGCTTCTGTGACATATAATCATCCCTTTCCATGCCTCATTCTTAATAAAAACTATCCCTTTCCTGACAGTTTCTAGCACTTCTGCCTATGTGTAAAAGCTCAAGGTTTTTCAAATGACTTTTCCTCTCAGTTCTTCCAAGTCTAATTTCCACAAACTTCTGCTTCATAACTAATCCCTTCTTCACACATTGTTTTTGATAGTAGATATTCTCAATTCCCTTTGTCCCCCGCCATTGGTGGTGGTCCCAAAAAGAGCCTCCTCTGTTTCCTTTCCTAGCTTTCATATTAATCTGACAAGTTCATGGTATGGAAGAGTAAATATTCAAGGAAGGGAAAAAGGAGAGCATGGGCATATGTCCCTTTTGGAGACAACTGAAACAGCTGGTCACATCAGCACAACCAACAGCTTCCCACTGTCAGCTGAAATGTAGCTTTGGAGAAGAGCTCTGTGGATGTTCCCTGCCCTGCTCCAGGTAAAGACAACTGATTTAGCTCACATCACAACTTGTCTTGGTTTGCCTGAGATGAGGCTGCATTGTTTCATTCCACTAAGGCTTTGTAATCTCCAGTGCTGGTGGAGGAAGAGATAGGGATGGCAATTTTTGAAAGTGATGTAGTTGCTAGCAAACTGCAACTAGATGAATGTGATCATCCTGAGCTTGTTTACACATTATATTTTCACATTTAATCCTATATGTCTTTGTGTGCAAATGTTTCTTTAATGACTTAAATGAATTTGTGCTTTCTGTTCAGCCTGTTTATCTTCTAAAAATCAGGTTAAGCTCTAGCATGTTGGAAAATTACATTTCTGCATCTGACATAAACTGCTGCAACACTGTAAATAAACAAAGAAAAAAAAAGCAATAGAAACTAAATGAATGAAAGTATGAATGAATAAGGAGAAGAAACACAATTAGTTTTCCAGCTTAACCAAACAACTGATATAACGTTGTGGTAAGATTTGTGCAATACACATAACTGTAGATCTGTATCAATGTAACCGATGGGGTTGTTCACAAATTCTCTTTAAATGACTTAAGCCTGTGTGCGTACGCTTACCTTTAAGTATGCAGACAATGCCATTTCTTATATGCTTACATTAAGTGTATATTTACGTTTTTCTGGATGACAGCTAAAGCATGCATCACCAAGCCTAGAGTTACAGCCTAGTGCTGGTAGAACATTGCATTGTCCTCATCTTATTAGGGTGTGACATAATAGCAGAGAGTTTATTAGACTGAATAACACAGCTGAAAGTATTTTAATAAAAATAAAATTCCTAGGTCTTCAAATCAAATGAAGTTAAAATGATTGTTTAAAGAACATTTGACTGGATTTTTCTATTTGATAAAAATAGTTGACATTATCATGTTTCACATTCTTCGCATTTTGAAAGACAAAAGAAAAATCCAGTAATCATTACCCCATACATGATGCAGCAGATGATTTGGCCAGGATGCAAATCAACCAAAACCACCACAGAAGACAGAAATCCAAATAAGCAAATTGTCAAACAAACAAAAGTAAAAAGCTTAAGGCATTTGGTTACTATTAGCTATTTTCTGTAATAGCCCTCCCACTCCAAGAAGGAAGATAGAAAAATTGCTAGTCTCTTTATGGAGTACATCAAATCTCATTTTATTTTAATGTGTTAAAGTGCACACTGAAAAAGGCAGAGTTGACTCCTGAGGAAATAATGTTAAATCAGTTCAGAAAAATGAAGTTTGGAAAAATACTTTCATTTTCCTTTTAGTATTGCAACAAATGTATTCATCTGCCTAGATAATCTGGCATTTTAAATAACTTCACGCTTAAGCTCTGTCATTTTGATCTCCCAGGGTTAATTGATTATTTCTTCAACACTCTTGCCAGAAAAGATCAGAGCGCTTACATCTTTCCATTAATCCTTGACGTTCAGGGAAAGGGTGAAAACAGTAGTGGTATGATTGGCTTAAATCTTTTCAGGTCTGTCACATCCCCCCCAAAATTATCTCCTGTCTGATCAGTTTCACGTCAGGGCACTTCATTTCATTAGTTTCACCGACATGGCGTTTCAAGTATAGTCTAATGACAGGAACATCAAATCTACTTTTGAGTATTCATCACCATTCACCACCAAAAAACCTTAACCCCTCTTATCAAAAGATGAAATGAATCGAGGGTAGTAAAGGAATAGTGAAAAATCTAACTGATGTACTGTGAGAGAAGGAAAAGTTTAAAAACATCACTTTTGTAAAATTGACATCCAGCATTTTGCTGCAGTAAACAACCATCAACATTCAACAAAGCCTCTTGGGGGTTTTCTAGAAGAGACAAGCTTTATCAGCAATTGCATATTTGTTATTGATGTTGTTCTTTGCAGTGGCGTAGACAACACAATGGGGGATTAACCCTCACGCAAGACAGTGTGACAACTCATCAGTTGAAAAACAGAACCTGGTCAAATGTCAGTTTTTTAACCAGCATTAAAACTGCTGGCACAGAAGAATCCCTTAAAAACAACTAGACAAAAGCCCTGCTGTGGTTTGTGGGGAGCCTTCATTTATTTTAAATGATGGCAATTTGTGTTTTCCTCTCTAGAAACAAAACTATTTCCTCCCCTCGGAACGCTGGAAATAACCAGGTCAGAAAGATCCTCCTCTGTCATCCTCCCCTTCTCCTGCATTTTGCCTCCCCTCTTTTCCTACTTTCAGTTCAACTGGCAGGTATAGCAATTAGCAGTTTCCTCTTTCCTTTGTTTTGAATATAAATGAAGATCTAACTAGTTTAAAAAGATGTTGGGTTTCAGACATGCTTGGCAGTTGAGGTGAAAGTCTCTGTCAGCTGCACTCTTGTGAATTAAAAATTCAGTGACTGACATTCCCAGTCTGTAGTCGAGCGCAGGATTTGGCCCTCAGAGAATGTGGTAGGGGTGGCAAGGTGTGCCAGGTCTCCCTGTTTCTTTGGTTCCAGGCAGAATCTCTACTGTCTGGAAAGGCCACAGCTTTACTTAGGCGATACTTAGGGTACTGTCCTCAAGGTTTTATTAGGATTACTGTATTAAATAATACAAAGTAATGCTAATGGCCATCTCTCTTTGCAGTGGTTTACACTTAGATCAAAGACAGCAAAGTCATTTAGAAACATCCAGGGCACCAAAATTAAAACCTGTGTAAATTAAACACATGTGAAGTGCTCAATATGTGGCAAATTAGTACAGAAAATACTGAGAAATGTGCATCTTCAGGATTTGCCTGCACACCATGATGTGACAGGTATTATTGCCCTTTGTACAATTATTTAAACCCTGTAGGAATTCCCAGTGTCAGAGTATGTCAGCATACTGTTATTAGACAAGTTTAATTAGGATCTACCCTGCTGCTCCTAACAAGTATTTAATTAACTTCTAGGCAGGGTAATTAGCTTTAGATTGTGGCTGATTTTCTGCCTCACCTTCTGTTGACACTTGGCCTACAGTAAGGCAGCTTGCTTTGCTGACAGTGTAATGGATAGTCGCTTTGAAAAGACTAATATGAAGGCTGACTAGACTAATAATAAACAAACAAATAAATAGATAGATTAAAAGGGGAAAGAAGATGAAGATAAAAGACATAATAATGACGACCAGGTCAAGGTCTGAAAGGACAAAAAAAAATTCAACCCACCAGACCAGCAGACAAAAAAACCTGGTAGTAGGAAAGAAACCTAAAGCATTTGAGAAGAACCGAGAAAAAAAGTGTGACACTGAAAAATCAAACAAGCCAAGCAAAAGGTTTTGAAAAGTATTTGTTTCATGTGTTTCTTTCAACTGGATAAATGATGAAGCTTAATTACGATTTACATAGTGCTATTGAGGTGTGCCTGTACTTTTCTGAGAAAGACTTTGCCATATAAATGTATCCTTGAATCTCTGCTCTAAAGAATTATGCCCCACTTCCCATCAACACAATAAAGAATATGCCACAAAGTGAGCATTTAAAACAATTAGCATACACCAAATGAACCATAGCAAATTGGTCAGGTCACCATTTAACCCGTTGGTGGCTTCTTGAAGAGCTATGTGATTTCCAAACGTGTAGCTTTTGATATATGGTATGCTATTCTTCTACCCAGCCCTGATATATCATTAAAATTAATGGGACTTCATTCAGTGCCACAGCTACAAAAATTTTGGGGTTAGAGGGAGGGAACACTCAGGAATTTAAAACCCTTTCCCTATCATTAGGACAAAAGGGTTATAATTCTCTTTCATTCTGAAAGAAGAATAATTTTTTAAGAAGTCTTTTAATTTTTGCAGTGTGCCCCAGGTATCTAAGCATTGGTTCTCCCAAACCTACCTTTGTAACAAAAATACGCCAGCATTGCTCTATAGCATTACCTCTTGCAGAAGAATTACTGCTGGGATTTGCATCATTGTTGCAGAATAGGGGAATGTTCTTCTAGTAAGGTTCAGCCTGATCTGGGCTACTATAAAAGAGAAACTAATAAACATCAAAACGTTGCTCAGAGGAGAATCTACATGTTTCCTATCCCTTTCCGTTCTAACATTTCAGGTGCCTCAGAAAAACGGCTTTGTCTCACATTTCAGCAGCGTTTCTGCTCCACAATGAGGCAGCACCACGTCCCAGCTGAGTGGGAAGAAAACCAGACTCAGTGCGGCAGTACTGGTCCCGGGATGTTCACTGAAGAGCAACTGTGAACGATGTGCGTGAAGTTTAAGAACCCCCCTTTAGAAGAAGGCTGAGGTCTGGACTGGAATTGTAGTGAGATGGTGTGTATCTGGATACAATCTGTTTTCAGCCATGAAACATACACCCTAGGATCTCCGAAAGCACCCACCAGATCAAACTGCTTTTAGTATGGAAGAAAACGTGAGCAGTTGCCTAAACTTACAGCCATAATTTTAGATAATTTTGACAGCAAATAACCTCATATATGGTAAATAATGACGTTAAAATAAATTTTGTTTTGTTTTGCTTTGTTCTTGAGATTGCAAGCTCAGTACCCCTATTACCATCAGACAAATCAGATATCAGATCTCTTGCATCTAAAATAGTGGTGACTGGGAGATATCTCAGCTATCTTCATCTCTCTCTTTTTTTTTTTCTTTTTTCTTTTTTATTTTTTTTTTTGGACCTAGAACTCTGATTTAATGCTAATGTTGTTTATATGCTACAGAAATTCACATAGCGTTTTGTACATGATAAAATAAATCTCTGTGGAGTAAATCATTATACATTCTTTCCCTCTCTTACACTGCTCGTGCTATTAAGAAAAAGGGAAGAACAGGAAAATCTAGTGAAAGTGTTCAAGAAAGTCTAAGAGTATGCAGATCATGCTTTTCCTTTCCCAAGGAGGATGAGCGGTGTTCAAGAGCACTATTGAAGGGTATCAGATCAGACTTTGACAAATGAAAATGCCACAACAGCTGAGGGAATTTTACTACCTATTTCCCTATTCCTGTTTGAGGATGCTCATAGAAGCTCAGAGAGGAATCAGAAACACAGACTGGAGTCTGACTGGAGGCACCCGTGCCATTCCATAGAGACACCAAACCTGTAAGACACTTCTGCACGTTCTGCAGATTTTGAGCACTGAAGGAGCTCTGCCTGCATACCTCCACATCCCAGCTCTTCAGCAAGGCACTTCAAACTACTTGGCTAGCAGGGCCATCATGAGCCAACTGCGGCATGCACAATAATGGAAGCTTGTTTTGCTGCAAAAGAACGTAATGGGATCATTTTATACGTGGAGTAGACACAGATACATTTTGGTTTTGTCAGTCTTACTTTACACTCCCCTTTGTCAATCCGAATACATGCCCTTGTCCTCAGAAGACCTCACGGCACCTGTATTATGATTGATACTGGCACTCATACCTGTACTGTATATTCAGACTCCCCAGGGCACTGCCTACCAATAGAAGTAGAGAAGAGGATCTCAAAAGTAACATCATTACTTTAGTCAGGACTTAAGGAGAAGGAGAAAGAAGCAAGAAAGAGGAACAATTGACACAACGTTGACACGGGCTCTTTAATATCCCATTGCCAATGATCAAAGAATACTACTGTAGCCTTCAGAACAATCATAAAAATTGTTCTTTAAAAATACTTCACTTTAAAAATAAATTGGTGCTCTTCAGTGAATCTTTTAAAGCTTGACAGGACAAAGTACACTACAGAGAACAACACTAGAGGAGGGATATGAGCAATATAGCCTAATGGATGAGATCATTAATTCTGTAATTTCTATTCTCTGTGATACAGTTGCCTGCCTGTCAAATACCTATTACATGCTTTCTAGTGAATGCTTCATATAAGAGATGAATGGATTTTTCATAGCAGACATAGATATAACACAAGCCTTTAATGAAACAGCGGGGTTACTTACAACTGCTAAGAAAATGTCAGCATCTTTGCTACTGGGATCCAGTTTATTTGTACAGATATGTGTGTAAGGACAGCATACCTAGATGAGCTCTAGAATATCATGATGATGGATTCCTACCTGTAAGACTTGCAGACAGACAGGCAGCTATAGCTATACCTGCTATAAGTAGTAAAATTCTAGATCCAAACGTTAGCCCAAAGGTATATAAATTAATATTCATTATCATATATATCTATAATCAAGATGAATTACAGAACTCAAATGAGGCTGGTTAAACATTTCCCCTTAATTCTTTCTCTAGAAAAATGAAATGAACAATTTATCTCATAACCTCTTTGGCTGTAGTTATCAGGAGCACTAATCACATCCCTGTGGGATTAGAGAGAACTGGCTGTTTCTCCTTGCCTCATAAGACCCCAGAGGTGTGATTATTTCATGGTTACCACACCCCTGTTGTGTCTCACTGCTTCAATGAAATAAATGAACTGTTAAATTGACAGTTACAAATGAAGTTCCTGCTGGCCAGCTGACTGTATGACATTTGGGGGAAAAAAAAAAAAAAAAAAAAGAGAGAGAGAGAGAAAGAGAGAGATATCAGGGAACAGTAATGTTTTCTCATTCTTTTTTAGTTTGTTTTCTTCTAAAATCATAGCATGGAACCAGTATTGAAGAGAACTGTTCTCCTGCCCAGTATCCCTTACCAAGAAATCTGAGAGATATAAAGGCATAAATCTCAGCATGAGCAAGCGGAAATACTAAGAAAAAAAAAAAAAAAAAAAAAAGACTGCTTGCTGTCAAAAAAAGCATTTAAAGAGAGTGTATTAGTAGTTCAAATGTGTCAGTCACAGGAGATTGTTTGTCAGGCTGCATCTTGCCCAGAGCAATGTACTTGGCTTTTATCCTTGTGACAAGTGATTTCTCAGCTTCTGTACCACCGCAGCAAGCATTGTGATGCTGCATTCCCTCCTGTTGCCTTCTCACAGACACGCATACACATTGGTTACACAAGTTGTTCAGCTCTCTCTCTCACTTGCACAAAGTCTGCAGAAGTAACCCCTTTCTAGCTTTTGATGAGTAAAACTCTTCCTGCCAAGCTTTACTTGCACTGGAATTTACCCATCCACATTCTGCAGACAGAGCAGCAGATCTCTCCTGAATCCTTCAATTGTGCTGCTAACTATACAATTAGTGAGGATAAAAATAAAGCAGTATATTTTTCTCCATCAATAACTGGTTCTGCCAATCATCAGTTTCATGGTTGTTTTTTTGTTTTTTTTTCTTTTCCCCCTGGGCACTGCAGATACCTGAAGGATAGTTTCCCAGAGGACATTTTTTCTCTTTTGTCTGCCTTTCTTTCCTATCCCTTACACATAATCTGTGCCTGCTGCAAAGTCACTGCTTCTGCTGGAGTCAGTAGGAACTATACCTTGTTCAGGAAGGTAAATCCAAGACATGATTGGATGGAGAACCTCACTGCTGAGCTGTTTTCCACCTTTTGAGTGGTTCTCGTGCTTCCTCTGGGAACCTCTCATTGAACTGGGAGCAACAGAGTTAGAGAGATTTAGGATGGATACAAGGAAGAAATATTTTACAGTAAGAGTGGTTTGCACTGGCACAGGTTGCCCAGAGAGGTTGGTGGATGTACTATGCCTGAAAACACTCAAGCTCAGGCTGGATGGGGCTCTGAGCAACCTGAGCTAGCTGTAGTGTCCCTTTTCTTTCCAACTAGTGAAGTTGGACTAGATGGTCTTCAAGGGTCCTTTCCAGTTCAAATTATTCTAAAACATTGTCAACTTCAGTGATCATGTGCTTTATCTACTTCTATCCAGTATTTCAAAGATAACAGTGGGTAGTTTTAGTGATATGCTGGGTGCTCATTTTCTTCTCACTTCCTACCCTCCCTGCAGTTCTTTTCCACTGTGTTTTCCTGGTGATTCTTTCCAGGTTTTCACCTCCAATATCACCTTTATGGCCTTCTAATTGTTATTTAGGTGAATAACAACCTTCTATATAGGAACAGTAAATGAACTGTCATTTGAAAAGTTAAGTCAGTTCCCCCTTTAATTCATAACAGAATTACCTTATTCTAGAGGACAAATGCAGACCTTTTTCTCCTTTAATGAATTCTCACTTACATGTGGCATCCACAAGCTGCTTTCAGTGTAATCTTCAGCTGAGAGGATGTTATATCTACTTCATGAAAATTTTATGCTGACAAAGCACCGTAAACAAATTTGCTGCAAATTATCAAGTGGAGTCATGTCTGCTATACAATTTGTTATATGTGCACTTCTCAGTGTGTCCAAGAAGCAACTATAATGGACAGAAAGCAATATCCGTCTATGAAGATGCAGTTCTTAAAAAACACATCTGCCCACATGATATTTAGGCAGCTCCTGGCATTTACAATGGGAAACAGACCTCAGGAGATCCTCTAAAGATGAGTAGACATTACATAAAACCTTAGAGTTCTTAATTTCAAATTGATAGTCCTACTCTTTATTCTTCCTTTTCTCCTGCAAAACTTATTGCTTTTACTTTGGTTTCTTCCCAAAGTAAAAATGTAGAATTTTAAGGATTTTATTTTTTTCATATTCAAAGAAAAAAAAAAAAGAGGAATGAACAGAGCAGGGAGGAAAGGACGGTAAGCAACTTAGCATTTTTCCTCAAGCTAAAGTGTATTTACCTTTTTAATACTAAAAAGTGTATTATGTGTCATTTTAGGTAGCACATGGGAAGTACCAGCACATATATTTGTGAACTCTATACACACATGCATTTTTTTAGAGTAATGACAAATATATCTAGCACCAGTCATGTCATTGTGCTGAATGCTAAAATGTTTAAGTGCAGCTTCTGCTTGTTGACATGTCTCTAAAATACGAAAAAGATTGCACTGTTGAAGCAGAAAATGCCAATATTATTCGTTTTTACACAGAAAAGATATGTCTGGAAGAATTTGTTTGCTTCCACCATGAGTTTTAAAAAACAGATACTTATTTTAAATATTTGTTACTACTATTTTTCTGTTCACTGTGAGAGAAAAATACTGTGCATAAAGTGCTTTTTCATTTCTTCCCTTCCCCCTTATTTTGCCTGTTTTGTACATCAAACACCTGAAAAAAAAAAGGGAGGGGGAGAAGTAAGGTTTTCCTACTGGAAACAGGACAGCTGTATTCCATATCTTCATGTCTTGTTCCCAGCTTCCATTCAGTAAGGCAAAAGGCAAAGTCTGGGACACTCCTTCTAGTACTGCCAACCTCATGACATTATTTTGCTGACAAAAGGTAACCAAAATTTGCTACTGATCCTAATTTATTGCAGCTGAAATTAAACTGTAAGCTCTGGAGGACTCTAGGGAAGGAGAGTGATTGGAGGGGACCTCAAAAGATCATCTAGTCCAATCCATCTGCTGGAGTAGGAACACCCAGATAAGGTGTTACTTAGATAAAATTATCATTAGTTAATTAGATAATATAGATTAGATAATAGATAATATATCAGACAACAGATACTAGCTTAGATAGATATCTCATTAGATAAAATGAGATTCCCAAGTAATCTCATGACTCCAAGTACATAGACTACAAGAAAACTGCTTAGAATTAGAATGCGTGTGATAACTACAGAAGCTGTTGATGCTGAGTCAATTTAGAAATTCCTAGTGGGAATGGAAGAGGATTGGCCGAGGAAAACCCTCCAGGAGGAAATTTCTTCTTTTTCCTGTCCAGCTCTGACAAATTCTTAACTGTTAGGAAAGAAGAGAAACTCTAACAATGTTATGTCTGCATGAGAGAACATCCTTGGACTTGGTGAAGACTGAAGCAATATGGTTTTGACCCGATGATTCCTATTCTGGATACTGGCCCTTCTCCACTAGAATTTTAGCTCCTGACACGATGCTTAGTCAATGGGATCTGATGCCTGAACTGTCCTATTGAAAAATGTCAGAATGAAATGAAAAGCAACATTTTTGTTAAAAGTGTTCTCATATCTCTGAGTGAAGACATACCTAAGTGTGTGTGTGAATATGCACACTATATCTAATCTATTTTAAGCTTGCCAGTATTTAAATCTTCAGAAGAGGAATTGGAACAGCTTCCTGAAGCAGAAGGCTCTCTGCCAGTTTCTTTTTGAAAGTTAAGAAAGTGAATGCTCTGCTGAATGTCGCCTTTTGTATGTTTTCCCTGTGAATGCAATAATCTCTGATCTTGCCAGGAACTGTGGCTGCCAAGAAGCTCGTTGGACTGACAGGTAAAAACCTGCCTGACTACCACATTACTTATCCTTGAACAGCACTTCTTGGGATTGGAACCGTAAACACTAGAGGAAGCCTTGCTTGAAGCTGTGGAAGAAAACTGGCAGTAAAATTGTCAAGTCTGCCAATCTCTTTGGGGCCTACCAAGTGGTGGAGAGAAACAATTCACAGAGACAGGGAAAAACAAAAAGGAACCTTACTTGGCTCACCAGAAGAAAAAGAAGAAATAATAATAAAAAAAACTGTAATAAACAAAACCCAAACCAATAAACAAAAAACCCAACTCACTGAATGAAAAGAAAAATGTTATTTGGATCAATTTTGGAGACCTTCTGTCATCAAGATACTGGCACAAGACTGGATTTTAAATATTTACGTGTGTATGTGGTCTGCTGAACAGTGACACTGTTATCACTGGGATTATTTTTTGCAACAATACAGTTTTCTTTCTCCTTTCCTCAGACTTCTACAGTTTTATCTTAAAGACGGCATTGTACACCCACTTTGCTTAGGAAGAAACAAGTGCAATATTAAGTACAAGTTGGATAGTAAGTCTGCAGCTATGCATGATGGGGTTCACAGTGATGCTATTGATAACTATTTTAGTTTATCTCCAAGAGGAATGAGATCTACCTCCAGGGTTTCATGGTGAAGAAATGGCCTATTTTGGGAAAATGTTTTTCAAGGCAGTGCACAGATGAAGGCTGTGGAGCTGGCAGAGATGGTAACACTGGAGCAAATCTGGCTGATGTTAAAGACAGATTCAGCTGTGAGGAGCTGCCTGAGGGATGTGGGAGATTGGACAGTTTGCAGAGTTCCATTTTATTTTGTGCCAAATCATTTCAAGAGAGTTATTCGGTGTATATGACTGATGCTGCTTGCAGCTCTGTCAAGAACTGCAGTTCCATTTTAACAATGATAATTAATTAGAAGAAAACACATCCTTTTTTTGGATTATGATTGTCTTAACATCGGGAATTAGTACCAGGAGAGAAACCTGACTAATTATCTCGTTTTTTCAAAAAATCCATCATAAGTAGAATGAGCAAGTTACGGAATCCTGTGTGAGGCCTTGAGTCCATTGAGGACAGCAGTAGGTTTGCCACTGACATCACTATGGCACGATCTCCTTGCTAATATTCAAGTTGCTGTTATTCTACTTTGTTGTGGTAGTGAATCTTACAGTTATTTGGATAAAATTACAACTTCCCAAACTATAACAGCATTTTAGGACTTGTAGCTCTCTTGGCATAATTATCATTGTTTCTTCTAGGGGCATTTATGTCTTGAGAAGCTAATTAAAAGTCTACCACATGTATTTGTTCATGTGCATATGCAGCTAAGTTGGGTTTCTTCATACCCATAGCACTGGGAAGCAATGCAGGATTAGGCATTCTTTTTAAAAGTTAACTATTTTCCCGAAAAACTTTCAAAATAGTTAATTGGTAGATAGCACGTGGCCTTATATGAACTGAAGAACAAAGACTTGTGTGAAAATTTTAGTGATCTCACTGGCAATTCTTTAAACGTGAGATTTCTTCTCATAAAGATATAAAGATATAAAGATAAAACATATTATAGGGACTTGGAGGAGCTACAAGCTTGATGTTTCACTGTTACTGACGTCATTTTAGTACACCTGTATTATAGATGTATCTCATTGATACCACGTTTCTCTGTACTTTACTAATTTCATAGGGAGACAGAGAACTCAAATAAGGACAAGAAATGTAAAAATGCTTCTGATACGGCATACTATGCTGTATATATATATATATATAATATATTTTTTTTTTCCTACAGATAGGGAAAATGCTCCAAAAATAAAGTTCATGATAAAATTTCTCACTGGATAATGTAAACTGCATCTTTGATATCTTCTGTGTAAAAACTCTCCAGGTGACTCTTCTGAAATGAGTCAATGCATATGTCATGTTCACATCTCTCTTGAGTTAGGTATTGCAGCCCTTGGAAAATTAAACTATGATGAAATATATGCATTTCCGTAGCAGCCATTTCAAATGCTGCGAATTGGTGCATTGTACATAAATAAAAGGACCTGATTTTGTGTTTTGAAATCAGTATTTTGCCTTCTGTTTGCTGCACAATGCCATCTGACTTCTTAAAAACTGGCTGATCATTTTCCTCATCTGCACCTGCTATGCTTCAGAAATATCACTTAGTGAAATCTTGGACATGTTCTGTCTACTCTGATGTTATCTTTGCCATCAAGAGAAAGGAAAATATGAGGTGAGAGAAAAAAAAAACACCAAGAATGTGTAATCCAAAGCAAGGAGAGGGAAATGATTCACATAATCAATCAGTGCATTTCATTTGAAAAAATAACGAGAGAACTCCTAGACTGGTGCATTGGCAAATTTTTCTAAAATTGACACATTAGCTGATTTCATCAGGCTTTATAGGCTGTAGACTTGCTCTACCAAACCACTGAAGTGTGTGCTTTCCTGTAGTATTTTTGTTGTGTAACTGACTTTAGTGAGACAATTCAGATATGTAAATTTAATACTCGGCATAATTGCTTTGGACTAGAATGTTATAAAGAGATTTCCTCTTCTAAGGTACAGTGAGTCTCAACCTGCATCATCTACAACAGATTCACTCACCTTTGACTCTAGTGAGATTTGAAGACAGCTGTGCTAAGGAAGAATTAGCATTTATAAAATCACTGAGTAAGGGATAAGGCACAGAGGTGCCCTTGGTTGACGGTAAAGATCAGGCTCTATTTTAGACTCTCTCCAAGTCTCCGTGAAGGCAACCTGAATTTCCTCACCTTCTAACTTTGAAAGACAGTCAACACATGGCAAATTTCCATGTAGTTCACTTAAGCAAATATGTTTCTTCATTTATGAAGGGAATTTCTTATTTGAAGATTACAATACATTTTTGAATTGACAAAGTTTTTAATACTGTTGCAAGGTGTTAGCTTTAGAGGTAAACTATTTTGCCACATTTTTTTTCCAACAAAGATTATTTTAGAAACTATCTCACTGTAATAAAGTGTTTGGTCTGTGTTTAGCTTGCTTCCTTGGACTGCTTGGATAAAAAGGGTATGTCTGCTCAGTGCAGATGTCAGAGTGTCTGGGTTGCCTCAAGTTCCTGAGGTTCCACCTAGGAAGCAGAGGGTGACGATGGTCTTCAACTAAGATTCTGACATATGCAAAATGTTTAGATTTGATAAGTCTTGCTCATCATGGCTGAGATCAAACTGTATTAATCTCTCTCACAACACTTTCCTTGAAAGGCAGATCTTGAGAGGTGAAGAACTGAGAAATGAACAGGGAAGTCAAATGAAGAAACAGATCTTCCTTACTGAGATGTACAAGAAGTGAAGAACTGCTTTCCTAAAGAATCTTGTAGGATGAAGGGAGAGAGAAGATGGGCAAAGATGACAGGAGCATGCTTCTGTACAAGGAGAGGTTAAACAGACTAAGAGCTCTTTTTCTTGAAAAAGAGATGATTGAAGAGGTTTATAGATCCTAAGTAGAATACAAAAACTGAACAGAAAATGCTTATTCTCCATTTCGCTATATTCAAAAACTAGGAGGAATCAGCTAGGAGGTCAGAGAATAGGTTCAAAGGAAGCAAGAAGAAAATTCATTTCCATGCAGTAAAGTGAAAGCGGTGTACTGCCAGAAGATGTGGTTATGCAAATGCTTCTTGACTTCAAGGGTTGTACAAGATCATGAGAGAATAATTTTTCAGAGGGAAATACATTTGAGGATGACTCTTCTTACTCTTCTTACTCCCTAGGCCTATGATTTCTGAGAAGTGTGAGATGATGGGCCCTGTACTTCTTCCTAAAGCCTCACTTGGTTGTTGGAAGAAAGGCCTAAGAAAAAAAGAAAACAAAGAGAAAACAGCGTGAATGACAGATGAGATAAGGGAAGGGAATTGAGAGCCACAGGATCAAAAACATGTGACTGAGGAAGTAGAAGGAATGTCAAGTATCCTGACAACTCCCAGCAATCTGTTGACATGCCTTGACCTTCCCAGAAGCATGGTTGGAGAACAGAACAAAAATGGGTGCTTCAGCATCCAAAATTGTTTCCCTCGACATTCCTCCTGCTGATGGCTTGAAAACCCAGATTGGCTGGGCCTAAGAGGAGGATATGAGGTGGTCTTGGTTAGTTGGTGGGCCACTGAGAGGGAGGACTTGACTAAAAATAGAAAAGGGTCACTTATAAGAGGTTCAGGAAGACAGCTGCTGTTGGAAGCAAGGTCCTAGATCTGAGGGTCGCATAGGCTCACTCAGTATGGACCTTTTCAGTCTCTGCACCATTGTACCCATCCAGGCACCATCTGAACTGTGGAGCTTTTGATACAGTGATGAGGTATCTTCAGGAATGTAGAAAATGAATCTCAAATGCTTGCCAGAAAAGACAAAGAATCAGGGATTCAACATAGGCTTAGCCCTGTGTTAAAATGACTTCTCTGCTTTACTGCAATTTCTCTTTTTCTTAAGTTTCACATTTCCCTTTACCTCTGCATTCCCTGAGTTAGTTCTTAAGGCTCCCATCCTTCTGGCTAAGGATAAATAGATAAAATCTTTTTTAAATTATTTTCTTTTTTTTTTTTTCTCCTCTCTCTTACATGGAAACAGGCTGTTACTGTCCTGCATAAGGACCTCTTGCTCAGAACTTCTCCCTCCTCCTGTTTCCAGGGATCAAGCCAGGGGCATACTGAAAGATGGAGCTGTACTGCCATGCATGTTAAAAATGATTTTACTTGATAAGTGTGAAATTACATCTAATTACAAAGTTAATGTAAGTGAATGTAATCAGATAATTACAATGGATAATGACATGATATTTACAACTTATAATGATCTTGTTATTATACTGTATATAATGACATTATCAAAATTCCTACTGAAGTTTCTTTCCATCTTTAATTGGCCTTTTTATATAAAACAAATTATCTTAAATATTTCATAATTATCTGACTGAATCCTTTACATTCTAACATATAGATTTAAAGATTAAGTGGCTTGGAAATATTATGGTTATACATTCTTTTTTAAAAAAAAAGAAAAAAAAACAGCTGCTTTTTTAAGGCATAGTGCAAGAAAGCCTTTGAAAAACTCTAATTTCCATTTTTTTTATTTCACACCACTTGAAGAAGTGCGTAGAATTGTTAATAGGAGGCAGCATGTGGGCAAAGCCCTATCTTAGCTAGCCACTGACCTCAGGACTATTCTCTTGGGCAAGTCATTTCACTACTTTATCCTCTGGTTTCCATGTTTGTAAAAGAAGAATAACGATATTTCATCTCATTTGTGTAGTACATCATAACATACAGATGAAAACTAACAAATATCAAAAGAAAAGGAAATTAAGATTCACAGAAGGAATGAAGACAGACTTTAATTTTAACGAAGGCCCTCCACTTTGCTAAAACACCAGGCTTGCCTAATTTATGAATATTGGTGCATGTCCCCTACCCCCTTCACACAAAGCTCAGATAATTGGTCTTTGTTCAGGGAGCTGCCTATGGGTTGGGATAACAGCAGGAGCTCCCTTTGTGAGTGCTTTGGGCCCTGCTCCAAAGGTCCTCTCAACAGTAGTGCATTCAAGGCCACAGCAAACATGAGGCCTGATTCATGTCACCCACGTTACACTGCTTTCATGCCAGTGTAATTCCATTTAAAGTGAAGGAGTTACTCATGCTGCATAATACTGAAGTAATTCACCTGATTTCAGTGAAATTACTCTGGTATAGAACTGAAGTTAGACAAGGAGTGATTGGAGTCTGTAGGACTTGAATCTTAATTGTTTTCTGAAGTCTGCTGAGTATAAAATGATAGGATTCTGGCCTGCGTGCATTTGATGACTTCTCTGCATGAAAGAAAGTGCTCCAACCAGGAAGTCAGTGCTTTAGAACCTTCTTACCAGTGCTTCGTGATTTCTTTTTATGATAAAATCAAAGGAGTCAAAATGTGGGTGCTAAGCTTGACTACAACACAAGAGCGCTTCATCAGACCAAGTCTCCTTTTTCTTTGCCATGGCTAGATGAGGTCAGAGCAGTTAGAACACTGGTTAGGACTCCATCAGAATTGCTCTGACAAAAGCCAAAGACCATGCTGATTCTCAGCAGCTCTAGAAAGGCAACACCAACAAACAACTTATCTTCGGATTTAGAGGTGAATACCTTTTATCTCCATGATAAACATGACTGTTCCTCACTGCCTTCCCACTCTAAATGAGAAGAATCATGCAGAAGGTCTGGTTTTTCAACTTCCATCGATCATTTTTCATCTTTTCTGCTGTGGATTCATAAAGCCTGTTGTGCAACATGGCCTGTGCTGGAGCTTCCAGCAGGTCAGATAAACAGGAAACATCATGAAGAAGCCAGAAAAAGTGGATGGGCTTGAATTAGTTTGTGATGGACGCCCAAACCAGAAGTGATGACCAGAGAATATAAAGAGATACCGTTGCTTGCACATGGCTGATTGGCACTGACTAGTTTACGGCTAAAATTGCCCATGCAAAGCATGAGTGGGCACAGCATTAAAAGGAAAGAAGTGAAGCCTTTTAAAGATAAACTCAATACAGCAGAAGAAATAGAAATTTGATAAGATTCTGAAGACAGAACGCTTTAGAAAAAGGTTGCAAATCTGCAGGTGTTCTCTTATGTCAAACACCAGTTAGAATTCAGACAAATTGTGGAGTCAGCAGCAGCGTAACACCAGAAACATCAGACTAGAAAACTGTCATCTTCTGTTACTGATGTACAAGGAAATACAATTAATTTTAATGAACAACTCTATAGTGTTTGTATGAAACCCAGGAAACATAAGACCTCCTGGAATTCATAATTCATCCCAGTTATAAACTATAGTTTCTTTAGTTCTTCACTCACAGCTGAATATTAAAGCAGCAGACACCATGGATTTGATCACAATATAACTGCAGTGTGTGAGAGCAGGGAATGTTCAAGATAAAGATCATCTGAGACTACTGAAATGCTGACATGATGACTGAAAACCAGCCAATACCTTTTTCACTGGCAGAGGATACATGATGTTGTTTAACCATCACGCAAGTATCCTCTGGTATAATGTCCAAAAATGATTTCACCACAGAAAGCTAAACAAACTTCTTCACATCTTTGAATAGACATGGGAGGGATTCCATCTGGGCAGTGAAGTGGTAGAAATTAACAAACACGCAGAGGAAAGGGCGAAAAAAAATACAGTGATTCACAGAAATAGTCCTTCTAGACTTTTTACACATCTGTGGCAAGCCTAAGCACCTTTCCAAAACTTAATGTGCCAGGCTATGGTTTCCTTAGTTGGACCAGAGAATAAACATTAAAAACAGAAAGGTTAAAACAAACCTGAAGGAGAGCCCTACCCATTCTAAAGGTAAGTTTTTTGAGAACATGAGGTATATTAGAGAGAGGGAATAAAGACAGAATTATTTCAAAATCAGACATTCATAGTTTTTGTTGAAGTCCAACAGACCTGCAAGTGATACAAAGACTCATATTCACTCAAATACATTCAGCTAGAAAGTCAGTTTAGCCTAAGAAATTAAATGATCTAATTAGTTGATTTGTGGACACAAGATGAGCATCCAGTTTGATCATGAAGAAGGTCATGCTACAGAGGGTACAAACTACTATCAGTAGATTAGCTATAGAGCCTCTCTACGCACTTATTTATCAGTTGTGTCGGTAGAGTATTGAAAATTAATGAGTCTGGTAGTCAGGAAGTTAAGAACTGACATTAGCTCTAGCCATTATATCAAGGAAAAATGAGAACGGAAGGGAAGTTACTCCTAAGGCATTCACAGCTATGAGAGAGGTAGAGAAAGAAAAAGTTCCTGTATTGGAGGCTGAAGGATGGTTCAACAGAAGAACATGTAGGAAACCCTTTAAAGAATAGTTTGGAATTCTCAATATGGCTTTCAAAAAAGTCTTTCAAGAAAGACTTAGAAATAATGCAAAGGGAGAGCAAATTCAGATAGAGTGCTTAATGTACTGCCCTTCTTTGACAAGAGTATCTGGCTAAGAAAATAAGAGGAGCCTAACCCACTCAGAAGTATCAGGCTGAAGAGAAACTGTGGGCAGAATGACCAAGGTAGACCTAGCAGTCATTTGTTCAGTATTCTCTTTGTTGAACAGTTGCAAGATTGACATAAGGGTTTGTGGAGCCAGTGACAGGGAGGAAGTTTACACAGTAGTTTCCAGGATAAATTAAATTAATTCCTATGAATGAGATAAGATCTAGTGGAAATAGTGCAAGACTATGCACACAATATCTACTAAAAAGAAGTTATTAGCTGTATATAGAGGAGTCATACCTACTAGAAGCATAGATAGAAGAAAAGATATAAAAGGGAGGGTAGTATGTAAAGACTGTAAGTTACTATTATGATGCAGCAACGAAAAAAATAGTATTATTCTAGCTGTCAGGGTAGGTGTTTCCAGTAGTGATGGAAATTGGAATGTTGTTGAACAAGAAGCTTCTGTGGTAAAGTGTAAAAATGAGTTGGATTCAAGTTTTAGTAGTTACAGAGAAGTTTTTCTACAGTAATCAAAGGAAAGGACAGCCTGTTTTGCAAGAGAAGATGAAGAGCTCTGTTTGTTTAGCCAAGAAAAACAAAAGTTGAGGGAAGGAATTACTGTGCTCTACAGATATGTCAAGAGAATAAGCATCAGAAAAGAGGAAAAGCATTTAACAAAAGAATAATATTGACATAAGAATAAAAGGCTGTAAATTAGCTAGGAATGCACTTAAGAATAGAAATTAAAAAACACTTGCAGATGTCAGAGCTGTAGGGCTTGAGAACAATCTTCCAAAGGACCTGTGCAGACAAAACGTCCCAACCACTTTCCAGACAGAAACAGATCAGTTCATGAATTCTAATCTCCAATGCTCTTATCTATGAGGTCAAGGGACTGGATTTGATGGCTTTGAAGGTATCTCTAAACCCTGTGTTAAAACACAGATATCCTATGTTATTATCTAGCCCTATGCCTCAGTGTTATCTTTTGATAAATGGGAATAACAATATTGATGTATGTCACATGACTTCTTTGAACCATATCTAGAATACTAAGTATAGACATTTGTAAGCAAAATTATTAGACTTCATTAGGAAGTTCCAGAGAGGCATTACAAATTCAGAGAAAGAATATATATATGTATATATGTGTATGTATTTATACATATATATAAAAATATGTACACACATACACCTCTTTTTGTATTTTTTAAATATTCTATATTTTATTTACCTCCTATTTTAACATACCTTATATTATATTTCTATTTACATATGTATAATATATAAGATTTTGTGCACATACTGCAGTAGGTAGGTTATAAATACATAGTTTCTTTTTTTAATCTACTGTTTCCCTTATTCCTCACAAATACTTATCCTGCCCTTAGTTTCCAAAAGCCCTAAAAATGTAATAATACTTTATTGACACCTGTAGTGCACTCGTAAAAATAATGCATGTAGCATTACAGTAAGCATATGGCTCTGCATGGTTGATGTCACTCAACGTTTGATGTTTTCAATAGCATAATGTTCAGGACCTAAAGCTTGCAGGTGGTAGATACAAAAGAACACCCAAATCCTAAGCAACGGAGAGCTAGGTTCCATTTAAATTACAGTTTATTCTGAGCAAATAAAATTGCCTCTAACCCTTCATAATAGTCAGGTTTAGTTGATATTGGCCAGAAAGGACAGACTTGGCCATTTACAACAAATCTATGCATTTTTTTGACTACATTATTTATGAAAATATTAATTATAGGTGAGAAACCTGCTGTGTATGAACAGATAACAGCAAGAAGTGGAGAAACATGCAAAGGAGGGATGTGATCAGTTTGAGAGCACTCCGTGCTGCAGAGTGTGGCTCAGTGCTGAAAGGTGAATACTGGTGATTGCTTTCCGTTCAGACCTGCAAGCTTTGCTCTGTCACTGAAGAGAAAGGAGCTTATCAATTTCCTGTTGCTCCAAGGTATGCTTCCTCCTGGCAGGGGGGTGACATATCAGGCCTCTTCTGCATTCTCCTCTGACAGCACTCAGTTTTGCTTCCAGCATCTCTATTAGCTGCAGGATTTTTTTCCTGTGCAGTTTTAGTTTCAACAAGTGCGAGGATTTGAACTGGTACAAGTACAAAGATGCATTCATTCCTAAATTGTCCCTCTCACAGCCATAACTATCAAAGTGTTGCCATGCCACTTTCTAGGTCAATCTATGGCATAAATATCCTGTCAAAGGCACAATGATTTATTCATTCCCCTCAATGATAACTATCATATGGTGGGACTCATTATATGATTGATTTCAGCTTATTTGAATGATTGCATTGCTGATGGTGGACGCAAAGGGGGGCACTGGAGTTCTGGGAACTAGGCACATAACACCGATATGTTTTCATGGGAACACTTTCGCTGACACACTACTTCTCAGGCTTCAGCTCCTGTAAGGTTGCTAGATCCCCTTTAAAAAGAAGAAAAAGAAAAAAAAAGGGGGGAGAAGAAGGAAAATGAAAATTCAAAGCCCGTTCTGCTTAAAACCTATTTGGAAATTTGTGCCTGTCACTCTCCTGATCTCTCGGAAGGCAGTTGCACGCTAAGTGCCTGCCTCAGCAAGATAGCAAGTCGGTGGGAGGAGATCAGCTTGGGAGGAGCACAACTTGAGCAGTGCTCTCCATCTGATCTCAGATTGCAGATCTTTGCTGGTGGCAGGTGGAAAAGCAAGTGGATAACATCGGCTCTGCTGAACAATCACAGTGCTCCTCTGTGGTTCCACACACCAGAAGTTATTTCAGCTTCGTTTTAGCCTTGCAAAGATGTAAGAAGATTTAAAATTTGGAACAGAATGTGAAGATTCATTGTTTGGAGGCAAGTGGAAACTTACGTAAAATACATGTCTTGAAGATGTACCTATACAACATCTGCAGCTTTGCCGTATGAATGTCAGGCATCTTCTTTCTCCACAGTTATGCTTGGTATTTTATAAAATCCATTCCAGTGAACTGTTTTGCAGAAGACGGCTAAGAACAGAGTCATTCTGATGAGTGCATGAATTTGGCTATCTAAATAAAACCCAATGTCTTATGGACTACATCAGTACTTTCGCAAATTCAAGCTGTTCAGAGAATAGCTTCTTGAATGTTAAGGGTACATCTATGTTCATACCTTAATTCAGAGCAGGATTGTGTTACCAAATATATCTTCTACTTGCACTTTGTTTTGCGTTGTGGAACAGTCTCTGGCTAAGCAAACTGGATTCTTTTCAGATGAAACTAAACTGGATTAGGTGCTCCAGATGTGCACCTACTGATCTTTAACCACAAACACACAGATGGGAGGCAGTCTGAAGTGAAAAAGCAAATACACACACAAAACTACTGAACGTACGCTGTGAGAACTGGTTCTCAGCACCAATTTCTTTATCCTCCAGACACCTGTCATACTCATCCACATGCTTTTCTGATGGAGATACAGCCTGCAGAAGGCCAGTTCTGTGGATAACGTGGTCTAAAAGAGCAATGTGAGAAAAATGACCCAGCCCTGTCATCATTCATTCTTCATTCATGAAAAGTCCTTGCAAAATTTGTTGTTTCTAAGGCCTGTTCCGTGCCCACCGCCCTGTGGTGCAGCCCGTTTCCCTAACCCCCAGCTGCCCCTCCCCTGACAGCTCCATGCCGTTCCCTCGGGCCCTGTCGCTGTCACACAGAGCAGAGCTCAGCGCTGCCCCTCCGCTCCCTGTGAGGAGCTGCAGCCGCCATCAGGCCTCCCCTCAGCTCCTCTGCTCTGCGCTGAGCACATCCAGTGACCTTCGCTGCTCCTTTAACATTTTGCCCTACAGACGCTACACTACTTTTGTTGCCCTACTCTGGAAACAAAAAGTCCCTTTTTAAAGTTTACTTATATGTATAAAAAGTTTTCCGAATGCAAAATCTAAAGGGTCTATAGTAAATGATTAAATGATAAACCGCCATTTTATTTTCTTCTGCATTTTGTGATTTAGACCTGTTTTCTTAACATTCTTGACCTGCAAAATGGTATAGTAATTTTCTATTTAATAACTTACATGCAGTTTGTCTCTCATGTTCAGCCTCTCCCCAGGCCCCACTGTAAAGTCACTATCCTGATTGTACTTACAGTAGAGTCTCTGGAAATAACAGTGCTCAGCCAGTCGGAAATATTTTGCAAAAATGCACTTTCTCATGCCTGAAAATGATGACTCACAAAGCGATCTGTTGGGTCTGACATAAAGACCCTGCCCCCCCACCACAAGCAGCAGGTGATAGGTCACACTGTGTGCTCTCCATCCTCTGGAAGTTCAGATGACATTGGTTTAATCTCATCCCTCTTCCCTTGAGCTATCCTAAAATACAGCTTTAACTCGCAGGAAGACATGAGTGGGATTGATATGTTTTACTTCATGGACCATACAGAAATATTGATGTGGTTTTATCTGTTCGATCTTGAACCAGTTATTATAGCTCCAGAGAACCCTGATATTAAGCTGCTCTTTGAGTCTTATCCAGGCATAATGTGCTGTTTAGTTGAAAGGCTGGCACTGTGAAGAAGATGCAGAGGGTGTAATCACAGCCATTACAGAGAGCCATCAGTGGAGCCAAACCTACACTTTCCACAGTCAGCAATAGGCAGCTAGATGAAAAGGAACTATTAGAAACCAACCTAGCACTCGATGTGTAATAGACAGCAAAGAGAAAGCCTGTTAGGGACCTGTTTCCACAAAAGCGGTGAAATACTGTCATACAGAAAGAGAAAAGATTCAGTACTAGTTTAAAAAGGTCAGCTTTTCAGGATAAACTGTCAACATTAATATTGGAAAGCTGCCACCTTTGCCATCACTGCTCATATCTTCAAATTCTACACTTCAGCTTTTGTAAGTGGAAAGAGTTTATTCAAGTGATGCTGCTTCTCCCAATTCTTTTTTGTCTTTTTCGGAGATAGATTATCATTAAGGTCATCTTTAGGTCATTTCTATTCAGTGATTAAAAGGAACTGGAGCATTCTAGGTATTTTTGATGCTCCCAGAGGACTCTTTGTCTCTCTTTCCTCCTCCCTGCCCACAGCGCTTAAGAAAAGTGCACTTCCTCACTGCTTCTCAGCATGGGGAAACATCAGTGACTTCCTGAGCAGAATCTCCATGGGGAACAGAGGAGGTCAAGAGCAGTGTTAATAGTCACCTGTGTAAGAGAGAAGCAGTAGCTGGTGAGGCCAAATATTGTTTAAAATCAGTATTTATGAGAAGTTTGCATTCATTCCCATTCTTGACATGACAACCAGTCTGTCTCAACAAATCATGGAATCACAGGGTTCAGAAACATCTCGTCAGATATTTATCCCAGCCATCTGTGTGCTAAATTGAGTAGCATTTTATTTAGTGTGTTCTATAACTCTGCCTCCTTTGATGATGAGGTCTCTGTCAGCTCTATAGGGGACTGAATCTATTATAGCCTTCCCCTGTAAAGACATTTCTGCCACTTTTAAACAATTAATGGGTGCAGACAAAACATTTTCATAGGTGAAAAATGCCAGTAGAGGTGAACCTTCCTACTAACCATATCCTAAGGATCTGGTTCAGTATGAAAACGTGGAGCATAATGAAGAGAAGAGAAAAAGGATAAGATAGAAAATGTAGAAGGAAAAACCTTCTTTTGTGATCCTGAAGCAGCACTAACAAGACAGGTACGGCCCAAGTGCCTTTTGCTGACATAAATTGTCATCACTCTCAGCCTATACACAATATCACATATAAGATTTAAAGTTTCCATTCTTTTTAAATTATTCTCATGGCTTTTGTGTGTGTGTGTGTGCTGTTATGCATAAAATATTTCATCTGTAACTGCAGGTATAATTAAAGCTAGAATTCTCAAATGGCCTATGTTATGTAATCTGTTTTCACTGAAGTTCATTGGAATTTGGAGAACCAATTCTCCCAGGTTTTTTCAAAAATCCCTGCAGGACTATGACTAAACATTACAAAAGAGCACCCTTTGAATGCTCATAACATTAATTTTATATTTATTTAAAAAAAATGAAGAAAATTTAGTGGCTCAGAGTTGATATTACTCAAAATACTACAAACAAAATACATAACTATTTAGAGGATTTTGGTAACCTTATGTGAGTAGAGTAAAAGGAGCAGTAAAAAATAGTTTTGAGCTGAAATAATGGGTGATTTATTTCTAGAGATTTATGTATAGTGAAATAACAGATTTTATAAATAACACCTCAGATATTCAAAGGTACTTTCACTCCAAGGGAGTTTGTAATAAGTTCATTTCAGTAAGCTGAAGACCCTTTGAAGTTCTTTAAAACATTTCATAATGAGACTCAGATAAGTGATTTTTATGTATAGTTGCCCTTCCTGTACACAAGGACAAATTAGCTGACACTGCTATAACATTTAATATAAAGACAAATAAAATGATTGCTAATTCAGGTCCTAAAAATCTCTAGCTTCACATGCTGTTAGAGCCTGAGAGTTTCAGACAATGTTCATTTTCTTTATTCCTCAAACTTTGTTCTTATTCCATGGTTTTAACAGCGGGTCAGCGCAGTACAAAGGCATTTTGTTTATCCTGTTGGACAGTGACAGAGGTAGATTTGTTAACAATTTGGATACATAAGTTGAATCTTTCACATTGGTATGCAGGTAGAGCCAATTTCTTGTTTTCTTTCACAGTTTGTTAGAGGAATATGATGTGAAAATGAGAAGAAGACAACTTGTAGGAATTGTCACAGAAGAAGTTTAGATTGTCAAAGACTGTTAGGAATTTTATTTAAATTTTTGGAATGTCCAAAAGCCTTTGTAGACCTAGCTAAGAAATGTATTGTAAGATGTAACATATGATATTCAAAATTATGATCCTTAAAATTCCTGTTCAGTGTAATTCAAAAGACCAAAATCCACTCCCCTCTCAGTTACAAACTTTAGCGTTTCCATACAATTATGTTGCTCTGGGGACCCAAAGCACTTCAACTTGGGCAGAATTCCGAAGATTGTCAACTCTCTTACACTTATTCCTTATTCAGTATACACATTTTCACTCATTCACACAATATATTCTGAGCTGGTGGATAATCTCAGAGCTAGGTTGGCTCCACACAAAAATGTTGCCATCGTTAAAGAAAGAGGTGGTGGTCCTCAGTAAATGAGTAGTTTGAGAGTTTGAGATGTGAGATCAGTCAGTTCTCTTCTCTACCTGAAGCTCTTAGAATCTGTTTGTCTTTGTGGGATGCATTCATCAGCCCAGTGAAGTGTCTTTCTGTTTGGTTTGTTGAGGTTGTTCTTTGTGTGGAAGATCTTGTGTGGACGGAAGCAGTGAGGCTGAGGGTGACTTTCTGACACAGGGAGTAAAAGTTGCTTATGAGCAATTTAAATTCCAGGGTCCTGATGGCTGCTGCTTCCTCTTATCTAGTGTTACTTGTAGGTTTATCTAACACCATCTGTAAGAGAATATATGAGTAGGAACTAGAAGTCAAATCTTTTACCTCCTGGAAAGTTGTGTTCATGCTCATATTCCTCAGTGAATATTTAGTTTTTTGTGTACAAATAAGCTACTTAAACTGGAAAACTAGGCAGAACTCCTACCAACCCCTGCATTCACTCTAGATATACCTGTAATTTCATGGTATGGCCTTCCTCAGGGAGACTGACTCGGCACTTCTCTGCATATATGCTCTAACCACTGCTGTTTTTCACATTGTTGTGGCAAAAACAGCCTTTTTTGGCTTCACATTGTAAAGAAATAATGTGTTTCTTCTGTTTTTGAAAGAAAAGTTTCAGACCTCTTTTCAAGAGGAAAAGCAGGATGGATATCAACGGAGGTTGTAAGAGTAGAAGTTTCTGATCACTGCACTCCCAAATTCGTGCCTACTTGTTTTTGAAGTGGAGTTGTGGAACACGGGAATACGGGATGGTTTTCAAAATGTGGGGAGGAGAAAAGGATAGTGCTGAAAAGGGTATTGCTGGGAGACATGTTATGGTTTTGAGGAGGTAAGGCATGTCTAACAGGTAATTGTAGTGAAGTGAGCCAAACTCATTAGCACTGCTTTGCTGACAGTAGTGCATCCTGCCTGTGTTTGAGGAGACTGATTACCAGGGCAGAAAAATTGTCAGTGTTCTTTTTGTGAGGAACTGACAAACTGTAATGACTCCTTACAGGAGTGTGTTTCTGGCAGGCTTACTCAGTTTTGAAGGGCTGGAAAGCAGTTGCAGCACAATATAAATTAAGGGAAAGAAAAGAACTGTGGAATGAAGCAAGTATAGCAGCCAATGAGATGGGTAAAATACTGCAATATATACCACGAGCACAACATTTATAGCAAGATCACCCTGAGATCAAGGATAAAAGAGCATGTACATTTACAGGAAAGAGAGAAATCCTGAAGTGGATTTGGAATAACAAGCAAAGGTATTGCATCTGGATACTTGCTGCCTCCTATTTCTATTCAAACATGACTTTGTGTTCCTATTTTTTTGTTGTTATGTAAGACCTTACAAATGATACCTATTTAAGTGACAATTAACTTGGTGGAAACAGCCTGTAAAATCATAATATTACTTAAGGATTCAAAACTGAAGAGGAGATAAAATTCACTTTTATTGGCTTTTCTTGTGTACTGAAGAGTTCACTTTCTATAGCACTTGATGAACTTCTCCTCTATTGATGTCATTAAGGTAGTACTACCTCCTTGTCTTAAAGAGAAACTACTAAAGACTATCCAAGCTTCACTTGCTACTCAGATCAATGTCATTGGATAGCATAATCTTTAAGTAATTTAATGCCTGAATTGGCTTGTATCTAAGCTCAGATATTTTTACTGCTTAGGAAAGACTGGTTTATAACTCATCTGTGCTATGTGCTAGGATATGATATACATCTGCTTCTGTTTGAAAAATGACAAGTAATCTGACCTTATTAAGTCTGATGATATATAGGTTCATTATCCCCTGGACATGTTTGAATTTGATATTTAAACTATGCTTCACAGTCTCCTGATCTCTTTGCTGCATACAATGGTAGATGGTGTAAGTTCAGCAGTACCAAGCGGAACAGATTGCAAGGAACAGTCACCCACCAGTGGCGATGATAAACAACCTTTTACAACAATCATCTAGTTAAAACACCATTAACAATTAATGACATACATCACAGAACTTACTGAACCCATTTAAGACTAATTTACTGGCTATAAAAATATGGCATTAAGAATTTATGGATCATTAGCTTTTATTCCAGAATGAAATATTGCTGACTGAAACTCTAAGAAACTGTTGAAAACAATCAGTCACTAAAACTCTACATGAAATTAAAAGGAATAATGTCAAAAAGAAGGGAAGTGAAGGCAAGGCTTGTAAGTGTTTGGGTAGAGGAAACTAACTTCTTATGCAACTGAATGGATGAAAATTGCATTTTCAGACAAGATTGAAATCTACAATTAAATAATTCAAACAAAATTTTAATGTACAATAAATTCTTCCTTTTCAAACCAAGAAATATTAGATCACAGCTGATCAAAATTCTTATCATGGTCTATTAATCACAGTCAGTTATTTTGAAACACTCTTAAAGAGACTATAACAATGTTAAAGTTAATTAACTAATTCCTCCAAATAGTTAATACATAAATTCAAATTTAGCAGCTGCTACAGGCTTATATATTAGAATTTCAATTATGCCTTGAGGCCAGCACAAGACTATTAGAAATGGATTAGAGCTAGCTATAATTTCCAGTTCACTGTTGCCCAGTGAGACTATCACAGAGCAGAGCTCTACTTGTTTGTAATAGAAAAAATTTAAATGTCATATACTCTAAAGGGGTTTTAAAATAAGGTGAAATACTCATGTCATTCTGTACTGCTTCCATAGGAAATACTCAGGTTTATTTTTGGTTTGTTTACTTTTCTTGAGAAGCTGCCTGTTGTGTTTTTCTGGATCAATGTTGACGTTTTCTAGATTTTTACAGACATCTAATGTAAGGTTTGAAAATCACATTTGAATGGTTAACGCTCTATATTTTTTTCACCAGTTTCATTCTGTATGTTCGATAAAATTCTGTAAGCTACCTTGAAAAGCAGTTTTGAGGAAGTACAACAGCACAACAGAAAAATTAGCATTAAGATTAATCTAGTTTGAGTAAAAGTATGAAAAAAATTATTTATATGGTAAAAAAAAGAGATTATTAGTAAACTCTGTATTTAGTGTGTCTAATATTTTCTATTATAAAGGTTTATCACCTTTACCATAGCAGTTCAACGTCCTGATGATTTGCAAAAACATTTTGTTCGACAGAAGAAAAAAAAACCCAAGTCACATGTAAACTAGTTTAATTTTTTAATTTGGATTGCATGGTTTCCAAATCAGAGTCCAAACTGAGTATGGAGAATTGAGGTGGTTTGGAAAGACAGCATTACCAGTCACCACCTGTAATCAAGACAAATAATCTTGAAGGGTATATATGAACTGCAGATTGCTGGGAGCTCAAGTCATTTTTTTAGAACAGGCAGGTTCTTCTAGTTAACAAAGAGCCTCATGTTAGACACTGCAACAGTCTGGGAGGCTTTGTGTCTACCCACTGACCCTTCAGGCAAATGTTCTCAGTACCTATAGCTTAGGTGAACTGTGGGAAAGAAGGAAAAATGGAAGAGAGGACGGAAGGACGGAAGGATGGAAGGAAGGGAGGAAGGGAGAGAAGGAGTGATGTTCATACAGCCACTGTGTAGGAAAGAATGCAAAGTTCACTGCCTCAAAAGAAAGAAATGGCACTGCCAGGTCAGATGGGGCCCTGGGCAGCCTTGTCTAGTATTAGATATGGAGGTTGGTGACCCTACATGCAGCAGGGGGGTTGGAGCTTGATGATCTTTGAGAACCCTCCCAACCCCAAGCCATTCTATGATTCTATGAAATGCAGAACACAGACAGCAATAAAATGGTTGAATATGACTCTGTAGCTTTAAAAAATCATACACTCAGTTAAGAAGAGTTCGTAGAGTTATGTTACAACCAGATTCTTTGAGTGTCTGGATAAAAGAACCTTATTTCTCATTGGAAAAGAGAGAAGTGTCCATTACATGCATAGGTGATGTTTCCAGAACAGTAGCTATCTGTCAAGAATCCAGACTTGGAAGAGACTCACTTCCTGTCCAAGTACTTCCCTCCAACAAAGCTACAAAACCTTCACAACAAGCCAAACTTGAGGTTTTCATCATACCACTTTTGGATCTACAAACATGATGGGAAGCTTGATAAAAAAAAATAAATAAGAGAGCAAATCATATGGTTTTCTCATTTAATTTACCAATGCAAAACAAATTTCATCAAAGTATCTCCCTCAATCTTAGTACTGCTTATGCTATTGTATGGTCAGTAGGTACATACAGCATTTCTTAGGACTTCATCTCACTCTCATTTTTGTCCCTGCCAAAGCATGAAAAGATTTAAAGCGAGACTGACATCCATTTTTAATTAATATGGAGTTCTGGATGTCATATGGTTTTCAAAATTGTGTTCTTTGTAATTTCCACTTTAGCGACATTTTTATTTTAATCTACATTTGAGACAAATGCTGAAATCTTACCATTCCATAGAGTGTAAAATTGTCTCAACTTCACTGCAGGAAGTCACTGTCACTGGATACATCAAAAAGACAGTACTCCTATGTAAAAGTCTTTAATGAAGCATAATCTATATTCTTCAGAGCATTCTTTGCTTACATATTGATTTACAAGAACCATTCATGACTTTTCAAAATTTTTTATTAAATAAAATGGCATGGACAGAATGATGCGCTGTTTGCTCATGGGAAGACTGCACTATGCTTAAATTAATAAAAGTTGTATAATTAGCCATATTGCCTTCTCATGGCATGAGAGGTATATATAGTGAGTCAGTATTTCTATACATTATTTGAAATGAAAATCTGAGTCTAGGTCTGCATAAGCATACATAATTTCTTCTCTGTGTTTATGTGTTTGCTTAGATAAAATTGGTGTAGGAAAACAGATTAAATTTTGGACAAGCCAGTTTACACAATAAAGCATACATCTGACATTCCATTATTTTATGTTTTGCAAAACACACTTTTTATCTTCAGAACATTTCATACACATTATTTTTTGGTTTCAATATTTGTAGGATCCATCTGTCCTCTTTTCAACTATTACCCATATTTCTCTAAATTCAAACAAAAAAGTGAAAAAATCAGCTGGAACAGTTTATTTTTACCTAAATAAGTAGTAGGATGCAAAATTACAAATTTCAAGTCTGTAAAGCAAAATTATCACATAACCCAGTCTTCTTCAAAAATGCTTGTAATTGCATTCTCCCAAAATATTTCAAACTGTTATAGTTCATTCAGAAATCTAGTAATCACTTCTGTTCAACAGAACAATTTAATGTCTTATGAGAACTCATACAAATATAAGTTGTAATACCAATGTATTACTACTAGTTAACAAAGAGCCTATTGTTACTGTTACTATTACTAGCTTTGTAGACCAGAAATACAGAAATAAAATCAGTATATTTTCAAAATTCACTCTGGTTGTTCAAAAATTCTTCTTTGTTTTATAAACATTTTTATCTAGAACAGGAAAGGAGCACTTAACTGAACAAAATTTTGGGCAGAATTCTCCTTTGCAGTTGTACTACAAAAGTCCATAATACGCAACTCAGATGCAAACAAGTGTAAATTAGAAATAATTTATGTTATGTGTGTAACTTACTGTATAAAACATGTTTTTCTTGACAAAAATTTAAACATCATTTTCCTGGATCTCTCCATCTGAATACATTGTTTAAAGAATAAGACTGAAACTTTTTTTCTGGTCTTGACAGAATCTATTTTTTTTTCTCTGTGTAAACTCTAAAATAATATGGCTATGTGATATTCAGTAGAATTAGTTTGGTTTAAGTAAATGAACAATAAGAACCATATTATTTTTCTCTGCTTGCTCTTCCTGGCAGTTCTCTGCACAAAAGGGATATGGGAAAGGGTGATGAAACAACTTTTGCTTGAAAAGTTTAGAACAAAAGAGCTGCTACAACCTCCTTCTTCAGTTCCCTATACTTGAGACCACAAGTTCAGCTTCTCTATCAGTTCCCTGGAATGGTGGAAGACGTCTTCTCAGGATATCATCAATCTAGACTTGGATATAATCCTTCCCATGGATGGCAGAACATATATTGCTTCTAACCCCTCGGTAGCATTCGTAATAATTCTGTGAGGTCTTTCTTTAGTGGGTGATGGAACTGAGATTCATTTTATCTGTGTGTGTGCACACAGAAGTGTTTGCACCCCTGGTTTATACTTTTGCTTTGGGTTATCAGAAACTAGGGAGATAAGAACCATAGAAAATAATATTAAAAATTATCTTCCTATTTGTTCTTCTCCTCTATCTTTTTTTTTTTTCTTTTTATATGCACAATGAGGTTTATTATAACAAATTGAAGTTGCTTCCTGTTTGTGAAATAATAATTTTTCTCTTTGCTGAATAAATTGATTCTGAGGTCCACGTTGGTATTATTTCATTAATTCAAAGGCCAAAGACCTTCTAGTATATTAGCCCAGGGTGTAATTATTGCTAAATTAAAAGGAAGTACCCTTGAGATATTTTGGGCCAAATCCTCAGTTGGTTTAACTCAGTATTACTCCACTGAAGTAATAGCAAGGAGATGTGCATATTCACTGAGAAACAATCCAGCATTGATTATAAAGAGCCCTAGGAATGATTACTAATAGCTTAGTTATAGAGAAATAAGTTCCAAGCGGTTAACTCCATCTACTTTAAATTATTTTAACTAATTTGGAGGACATAAATTGAGGAGTTTTAATTTTCCTATACGGTGGTAATGGAGACAAGGAGGCTTCTTCAGAGAGTAACAGAGAATGGTTATCCATTTATAATAAATGGTTATGCATTTATACCAGGGCCGAAATTAGTTGATTATGTTCTCTGTCAGAAGATAATAATGTGATTGCGTTCAAACAGATGTATGACTTAGCACTTGCTCACTGATGCCAGAGAGCGAAGCCAGAAACAATTTCTGTGAGCTGATCTCACACACCATGTAATCCTAGCTAAAAATTATACTGAACCTTATCCTACCAGTCCCACAGCAGTGAAGAGGGGCTCTGAAAATCAGCACCAGCATACAGAACCATGTGCTGCTTTCACAGTTTTTCCTGTTAAAATGTGGAGACATAATGAAATGTTATTAATCAGTGGAAAGAGTCCTCAGGAGGTCTTTTTTTGTCTTCCTTCCCAGAGAGAAACACCTCTATGTATGGATGTTGATATACATTTTCCATAATGTCCCTTCTTACCTTGAGCAGAAGAGATTCTGTAATGTTTTGAGCAACGATTTCCAGGACTTCTCTTTAGGATTTTTTCCTTAATACGTATGCTAAACCTGTTCTGCTGTAAAGATACTGAATTCTCATTATCTTTCCCTGGGTGGACATCAAAAACTGATTTCCATGCTTTCTATTACTGTCAATTACGGTGCAGCTCAAAGCCTCTCAGCAATGCAGGCAAGACTGAAAGTCAACTTTCCATGTGAAAGAATGAAGCCAGACTGAATTTGGAAGTGGAAAGATGTAGAAAATTGTTCTTACAGTTCTTGTTCCTATCCTAGAGAGTGGCTTTCGCTTCTAGGATCTCCAAAAAAGATCTATCTATATCTTGTATCTATCTATACAAGCCCCTTCCTTGGCAACAGCAAGAGCAGAAGCCAGCCTGGCTTTCTGGCACAGAAAGGCTCTGGCACAGCATTGTGAACAACAAACCCATGGCAAATTTAGCTGCCTCCAGTAGTCTGCCACAGCCACCTCTGTTTACCCATCAAAGAGCTCTCCCTGCTTTTACATATTAAAAGATTGCTGTGTCTCCTCTTTAGTTTTATTTTCCCTTCAATTTTTTTTCCTGTTTCTAAAATCATTTTTTTCATTGCTTTGTCTGTTGACTTCCTTTTAAACTGTGATTTATGTAAGGCTTGTTAAGCAAATGGGGCATCATGGTGCAGTAGATGCATGACTGAGTGGAAGTGTAACAGAATCAGTGCATTGTGTTTGTTACCTCTGACATTCCCCTGAGTTTCATTTAGAATTAGATATGTCTTATATTTTACCTCCAGAAGTGTTACAACTTTTACTCATATTCACTCAGCAAACTGCTGTAACAGCAGGTCCTTTTCTGATGGATTGCTGCCTCTTTGGTTTTTCATTTTGTGTGTATGTGATGTCTCTTTTTGGTGCAGTTCTGTGCATTTGTCTTTATTGAATTTCAAGTTTTCAAGTCCAATGTATCAAGATCAATTAGATTTCTGATATTGTCTTCCCTTGTCTGTTTAACATTATGTCACCACAAATGTCTTCAGTGTATTCTCTGCTCTGTCACCCAAATCATTCATCAGTATGCCGAATCAAACTGTATCTAGAACGATTCAGTGCAGAATCCTGCCTGAAGCACTCCTATGCTGACAATACATTATAGATATTTGCAGTTTAAGTTTTTTTTTTTTTTTTTTTTTTTCCCCCAGTCAGTTTTGCATCTATTTGATGGTGATTTTATCTAGGTGGTACTTCTGTTACTTGTATATGCCAAGATATGCAGAACAAACTCAAAATCCTCGTCACAGACTAGGTGTATCACAGATATTGTGTCTTTTTCCATCACCACAGCAGTTGTTCTCCTGCAAAACGAGAGTAGATTGATTTGACATGATTTACTCTTGACAAATTTATGTTGGCAGTTTTAATCACCTTAATATCCTCAAGATGCTTATACATTGATTATTTAATTCTTTGTCTAATATTGCTTCTGACACTGAATAGATTGTGGTCCCATTCCCTCTCTTCTAGTGATAGATACTATGCTCTTTCCACTGCAGTCTTTAGAGTCCCTTCCCTTCTCAAGTTGTCAAAGGTAGGTCTAGTGTCCTCAATCAGGTCTGGCTGATTCTTTAAGAGCTCAGTAATGAACTTCATCAGGACCCACTAACTTTTTTTTGTGTGTGTGTGTGTGATCTAAATACTAATTTATACAATATTACACCTTCTCTGTTCTGGTCTCCATACTATTCTCTTTCTAAATGAACTGCATTAACATTTGCTCTCAGTTATTTATGTATTTACTTATTTGTTTATTTGTTTGGTTGTTTATTTATTTATTTATTTTAAAGACTGAAGGAAAATAAACATGGGAAGTTTCATCTTTATTTGTGTCTGTAACTTTCTGTTACTTGCTCTCTTCTATTAAATGATGACCTCATATTTTCTTTTATCTTTCTCAGATTTCAAATACATATCCTTTCTGATTTTTATATACCTACCTGGTATTAATTTGCTTTGCACTTTAACGTTTCTTATTTTGACCATCGTGCTTATGTTTTCTGATTATAAATATCCTATGGGTATGGATGGAGGTGTTTTAATTTATATTACTGGAGTGGATGAAAGAGTCCCTTATTGTTCATTACTGTTGCACTGCTAGAGGTTATAGCCTCCATGCTTGATAATCCATTTCAATGGTATATTAAGTGGATTAGTGTAAATCATTGCTAGGGTTGAAATACAAAAGATGTTCTGAAATGCCCTATCATATATTGCTTTTCCCATTTGGTTTTTTTTTCAAAGAATTCCATATTTTCATCTTTCTCTACTTTCTACTTTTTTCTATGTTGACATAGTTGTACTTTTCACGTCACCTTTTTTTCAATAGCTGCAAGATCTTTTGCACTGCTATTCTCAACAGTTGTTTACACAAGAAAACCTATTTCAGGGAGGTTTCTGGTTTTATGAAAATCAGCTTATTTTGAAAAGCATGATTAGTTACAGAGGAATTGGAAATTGTTCAAGAAAGCTTGAGCAAGATAATTATTTTCCAAAAGAAGGCTGAAATATTTCCTACAGAGGCCCCATAGCACACATCCTTTATGTGAATCGAGGAGGTTGATGACATTTTTTTGCAGTTAGAAAAGCTTTCAGACATTTAACTCAGACTACCTTTGGTTCACATGCAGGACTCTAATTTTGAAGCACATTCTAAATGATCAGGCATGTAAAGGTGGAAAGATTGTCTTAAAACCAATGCATTTTATTCTCACGTTAGTTTCAGCTTCTCTTGTATAAGCCCTGATTTGCATACCAACAGTCAGTGGCAGAAAAAGGTTTAAAGTAAGAAAGTAAGCATTGTTGTTGCAGATCCCTCAAACTTGACTGTGAAGCATGGGTGGTCTCATTTGCTATTCTCCAACTTTTTCTCGTCTTGTGAACTGACTGTCAGAGAACTTCTTGCTTTTGCTGTGGGATGTTTAGTATTGTCACACTCCTGAAGCAAAGAATATTCGATGAGATTTTGTTATTAATAATGTAGAAGAAATTGGCATGTTGGAGGAATCCATCAATCATACATTTAAAAGAAACTAATAGTTGATACTTCAGAGGAAGATGTTCACATTATTTAATTTGCTATATCCTTGTAGTGTTATTGAATTGCTTTAGACTGACTAGTTCAGAGGACAGCACTGTTCTGTCCTTAAACCAATTAACTGGATACATCCTATTGATAAGAGTTGTGCTGGGACTGCTTTAATAGTTAACAGGTTCTTTGCTGGGAAAGAAAAAATTCTTTTACTTACAAACCAAAGTGAGACGATGAGACTAATTTTGAACTTCATATCCTTGAAAATACTGTTGCAACTGTGTAGACATACAGAAAGCTTAAGAAAAAAAATCACTGCAGAATGAAGGATAAAGAATTTAAAAGGGAAAAAGAGTTAATTTCCAAAGATTTTTCCACTTGATGTAGGGTAACTCTATGACACTATGATATCAGCACTAAGGCAATGGAGATTCCTTCTGGTAAAAAATATAAAGAAGTTTTTTTACATCATTCTTCATTAAAGTTGTCAATTTTAAAGTAGTAACTAGTTTACCTAATTCCAGCTGCAGCATGCAAGATCTCAAAACATAAAATAGAAGGAGCAGAAAAGAGATTTTTTATCATGTAAGCCTGATGAATTTCCTCCAGCAGTACTTAAAGAATAGACTGATGAAATTTTATGTCTATTCATAATTTGAGAGTCTGGGAAAGATGAATGAACTTCCAGGAAATTGACTTCGCACAACAAAGATTTCTCTCTTTAAAAAACATAAAGTATGTAGAAATTATAGACCACTTGACTAACTTCAATTTCTAAAAAAGTACTGAGTAATCAAAGAAAATACTAGTAAGCAACACAAAGATAAGGGGAGGAGGAACAGTCACCATGGATTTGCCAAGAACAAATAGTATCAACCAAGTTGAATTTCCTTCTCAAAGTGGATATCAGAGCTTGCTGACTTAGGAAAAACAATTTGTTATTTTTCTTGATGTTAATAAAGCTTCTGACACTGTCTGACATGACATTTACATAAGCAAGCAAAGGAAATAAATAGACAAATTAATGGATGTATGTAAAATGAATTTAAAAATTGTAGAGAATAGTTAGTGATGTTTTACTGTCAAAACGAAAGGCTGAACTGCATGGAATTTCACAGGAGTCTATCCTGAATATTGTCATTACTCCGAATGTAGATAGAGAGATGACCATTTTAGCACTGCAAGACATGTGAATCCTTTCATTTTCAAGTAAGTTCCAGAGATTCTGATATGAACAGCTTTAGTTTTGATCTGCCTTTTTGCTGTAGCCAAATAGTTAGAAATGCAATCATGTCAACTTCCTCACCTAAAAGCGTTCCCCCTCTAAAAATGTATCCTGTCTCATTCTAGGAGGAATTGTGTAACTTGTAGGCTGGACTTCCAGAGCCAGATGCAAGGATTCTCTTCACTCCACTGTTAGGGCTCCCCATACTCATTGAGCATCACTATATATTCCCCCACATGAATGTGAAAGCTCTTGTTTGTGTGCGGAGTGTGTGGGGAGAACAGGAGCATGCACACTGTTGAATGGTTGTGTTAATGTCAGTCATAAAAAATGAGTAGGCTGCAGGACTGATGAATATTTTCAAACTGACATTGCAGCCAACTGGATCAGTTGTCTGACTGCCAAAGACATCATGAATTTAGACATAATGGCAGTGAAACAAGCAGCAAGTAAAGGGGGATGGGTCAGAAAGGCAAGAACCAACAGGTTTCAGCAAAAGGGGATTTTGTTGGCTTTGTTTGCACTCATTTGCTGATACGTTGAACTCTACTAATTGATTCCATTAATAGGAAACCTGTCTTTCTGAGGAGACTGGAGTTTTCAGAACAAATGCTTTTACAGATTGAATATATTATAAAGTTGGTTGTATTTGGCCTCTTAGGCAAGATACAAAACAACATCCTTGAAGTTCCATTAGTAGAACACAATATTCACATCTACAAATCCCCATAATGAATTCCTTATCAGCATTATTTAAAAAATAACCAGAAGTTGAGAAAGCTGCAAGCAGGGTACCTAGGAGAAGGAGATTGTAATGAGCCTTCCCTGTGAAATTCTTCCTCATTCATCTACTAGGCATCTTCCATGCTTTCCATTACGCTGTGGAGATTCCACAGTCCCAGAGACCTTCATGCCAAGGGTCTGTTTGCCTTTCTTTCCAGTAGTGCTTCTGGTTGTTTCCACCAAGCAGATGAGCAGAAATTCTATGATTCTATTGTATGATTCCATTCTACAATTCTATGAAATTGCTCTGCTACATGAAGCTATGCAGTATAAGTTTTTAAAGTAATGCTTTAGGACAGAAATGGAGATTCAAATAATAGATTAAGAAAGCAAACTCTCTAAGCAACCAAGCCTCCTTTTGCCAAGTATGTTTAAAATACCATGGTACCCCTGATTTTTATCTTACCATACCAGAGCTACTTTCACATATGAAAACATTTCCCTTATTGTAATGTAATGATGTGCAGCTAAGTCACTACAACTCGTAGGAACCAATAATGAAAAACATAGTTGGGGCTCATGAAACTGATATAAACAGACTACAGGATACTGTACAGGATACTGAGTTACATATATCTCTGAATGTTATGGGAGCCTTCTCCAGTCTTTTGCCAGCAAGATAGTCCATATCATCAGGTAAGACTATTTCTCTTCACTGCTTAAATCAGATTTGCAAAACGAAGAAGCCTTTTTTAGATCTGGTAAGTTTACTCACATATAAGTTAAAGAAATATAGTGTGGATGAGCTTAAAAAATACACTGACTAAAAGCTATGTTTTAGCATTTGTCTTAACCTACTTCAAAACAGTACAAACCCAAGCATTACTGGCTTTAAAGCAAAACACACAGTGGAATTTATAAAGAACTATAAGTTTCCCTGGTACTGAGATATACTCTTCAGAGAAAGATTCTATAACAGAAGTGACATCAAAGTACCACATTTAAAGACAATTAATCTTTAAATTAAAGCAGATCATAACAGCTCAACTCCAATCACAAGCCCACAGTGAATGTTGCTCATACGTTCTGTGTATTAGCAGAGAGAAAGCTCACAGCCCGTCAATTTTTGTACTGCTCAAGACATAATTGTATTGTTGTGAATGCTGGATGACTACCAATAGAAATCCAAAACATAGATTTTAAATCAAATTTATGTATTTAGCAGCAGAAAGGAGTGGTTTCATGTTTCTTCCAGTCCATGGGTATTTCATTCCCACTCCTGCATAAAACAGTATTGTTTTGGCTTCAATACTTTATATTCTTGAGCCCCAAGCATAATAGCTTTCTGTCAGAGATCTCCTCTTTCAGTAATACCCACTGAATCAATCATATGGAAGAAAAATGACAACAATAAAAATTAAAAGAACAGGTTCTCTAGAATCGACCAACCATTTATTTGAGTCATGTGGATTGTGTGGCAGCACTGGCAACATTTGTTCAGATTAATGTTCATTCTAGAAAGAGACACTACTAATTGCAAAACCAGAAGAATGAAATTCAGGATTGATACTGCTTAAAGGACAGGCAGATTAAGGTAGAGAAACCTGAGAATAGCATGCTTCTGGAATCCACTGAGAACATGAGACATTACAAAATATTTCAGTGATTGCGTGTTTTGTCTGTGTGAAAGACAGACATACCCATCCTTATGACCATAACCTAAGCAACCATCAGGAGATCTCAGAAGGTGATCTATCACACTTCCATTTTGACACAATATCTTGTACCTACTACTCAGTTCAAGAGTTCAAGGAATCTCTGGCTTGCTTTTATTATGTAAAAAAGTCATCATCAATCATATCCTTAAAAAGATTGATGACTTTAATATTTAATTTTGATTTTAATAAAAAATAATCTTTATGAACAACGTCAAAATTTTTGAAAAGACAAAAAAAGACATCTTTGTCTTTTAAAGACTGTGTTGTATATCTATATGCAATTTAAATGATAAATTAAATGCCACTGTGGTCAAGTTATAAAAAGAGATGGTCTCACACCAAAACTGTTGACTCAATAACATATCATGACACTCAAGAACTCATCTCTATTAAGAACTCCAATGTTCATTAGAAAATATAGAGGAGGTACCATCAACTCCTGAAGTTCACACTCTGTGAGAAAAATATTTTTGGAAAATAGTAGTTATACTCTATCAGTAACATATTTTTATTGCTGATAGAGAGGATTCTGGATGACTAAAAATAAACTTGCAACTGGGGAGCATTCATGTAAGCAGTGACAAAATGGCATGGCTAGATTCATCTTCCTAGCTTTAGGTCCACAGTGAAAATAGCTGCATGTGAACCATTTGGCTAATTGGTGGAGGAAAACTGTCTCATCTAGAACTGTAGTACCTTCATGTTTAATATTCAGTTAAACAACAAACGTACAAGGAAAAAGAAAAGGGAGGGGGGCTGTTGTTTTAATGCACTTATGAGATAAAAATTTCTACCTTGTTAAAAACTGATCTTTTAAGGGACATTTGTTGGATGGATTCTAGTAACGCTAGTAACACATCATAAATAAGGAAGGAAAAAGAAGGTATAAATGCCTGTCATCAACAGAATGTTCTCAAAACTGTTCATGAGGTGGCCTCTAATAGTACAAGAATGTACTGTTAAATAAGAATGCTTTTTTTCCTCCATGTCAATTTAATGTTAATATTCTTATGGACAGTTACTTAAGAGGCAAATTCTCACTATGGGGAAAAACCTCTCACTATTTAATAACACAAAGGTGAAAATACATGTAGCATCTTCTGAAAGTTGTCTCTTACCATTTAAAACTCTTTTTTTCTTGTTGTTTTCAAAGACAATATTTCTCAGAAGAAAGAAAACCTAAAACGTGGATGCTACGCTGCTATTTTCATGAATCTACAGGCATCCAGACCGAATCAATAGTTCTAAGAGGAGTGCAAACTGTACCGTTCATCTTAATGGGGTGTTTAGTTTGAAGTCTATTTATAACCTTGTAAACATTATTTTTATTACTTATTGATTTGCTTGCTTACTAGAATGGCACTGCAGACTTCTTTCTGTCACAAATGGAGTTTTCAAAGTCTTTTTTTTTTTAGGCTTTCTATCTTGTCCCCAGACTGACAATTTCAAGAACATACATGGGGGAAAAAAAGGACTAATCTTCAAGCCAAAACCATGATTCTAAAAATAAAGATATTTCTGAAGCATCAGACAGGAAATCAGGTAACCCAGAATTCAGTGCCCATAAGAACCTCGAGGAAAGGAAGCAGTTACCAGGTATCTCGGTAAGTAGCATTGCCGAAGCTCAGAACTGAGAAATCAAGGCCAAGCAGCTAGTTTCCACCAGAAACAGAATGAGGCACAGTGCTGTTTGATATGGTGTACACTCACTGCCAATTCACAGACTGCTTCATGAAGCTGTCTATTCATTTGAGGAAACAAGGATGTATACAAGTTAAAAATCTCTAAAATATTAGCAGAGAGTTAAGAGAAGTGTAAATGATGAAGGAGGCATAAGAAATGTATTCCCTCACTTACACTACAAGTTTTGAAGAAGATAGATTATATGAAACAAAACTAATTGTCACCATTTCTCACTGCTGCATGTTCCTGTAGTACCTTTGAGCTATTCAGACTGGAAAGTGAAATTCTTTTTTTTACATAACACAGGCCTCCATCGATTTCTGTAACAGAGTCAGATTCACATCTGTACCAAAGTGCTTTACACAATCTTGTTCTGTAATTAATTTTATCAGATACTGAAAATTTCCAGACATTTAACAAAAATGAGGCATATAGAAAGATTATGCAACTCTTAAAAAAAATTCCAGCATCTTAAAATGAGAAAATGAAAATTCTACTGAAAAAAAAAAAAAAATAGAGCATCAAATTTGCGTACATAGTCAGCCAAAGAGAAGAGGGTTCACATAGTGGGCAGACAATTGTTACATCCTGTTCTCTGATGAAGCAAGCACAGACTCTTTATTTAGTGAAGAAGATGGAGAGCAAAATACTTGAACTGATGGAGAGAGCGTGCTGCTAGGGTCACCTTTGAAAGAATCCCTAAATGGCCAACCTCACAAGAGCAAGCAAGGTGGCATAAATGAGATGACACAGTGACAACTATACAGAGCACCAAATTCTTCTAACAGGATAGTAATAAACTTACCACTGTCACCTACTTAGGAATGGAAGGAGACTCAAGCAGGGATACATGTTAAAAAAATAAAAAAGCTTTTGCTCAGCATTTGGTGTGCTGTGGTGGGAGCTGGCTCTGCACTGCACTCCAGAACCTTGGGAGGAACTCATCACTCCTGTTGCACTGCTTCCAGGGGATGTAAGAGCTCTTCCTGGCATCAAACTGATACAGATGAAGAATAAACCAGGTTATTTTATTCAATTAGAAACAGGGGCCTGGCTTTTTTCCTATTCAAATTCACATTAGAGTTAACACAGGGAGTGCAGGGGGTTGCATAGCCTAATCCGGAATTGACATGCCAGATTTTGAATTGCTCAAATCCCCAGTCAGTCACATGAGATGGTTCAGTAGATGAGTCTGATACTGAGTAGGCATTCCTCAGTCTACATACTTTTCTGAACTGCTTTTGTCTCAAAAAATCTCATGATGTCTCTCTCATCCATCAGTCAGAGAAGCTGTAGAAAAATACAGTTTCCCTTGACATGTTAGAAGAACAGTGTCATTTCCTTAATGGTATTACCCCAGATCCAGTGGTTCACATGGCCTCTAAATCTGTTTCAGTGGCCCAAGACAGGTTTTGCAGATAGAAGAAGCCGTAAAGGATCTGTGAGAGGTGACAACTTCTTAAAAAGCATAAACTAACATCAGTGTCTTCAGCAAGGGAGGGCCATGAAATATCCTTGCAAAATGTCCAGGGTTCTGAATGTGCCCCTTAGCTCAAAGCTGTAAAAAGTTTGACCACTTTTTGCTGAGAGTGGGGATGAGGCAGGAATCAAACACCACTACTCAAGTCTTAGTCTTTTTATGGCTCCAGGCTAATTAAAATATTTTATAAGATATTAAAATATCTCAAAAATTTTATTTTCTGACAGCATGTCTTTATTATACCATGAGGAGAACAGGTATTTTCTATTACAAGTTTGAAGAAAAGAATGCATTTATCAGCTCTGTGGTGTCCTCATCCCCATTTACCAGTAGAACCACTAACTCTCAAAATCATTCTGCTTCACAGGTATTTACATCGTGTGTTATTCTGTATTTGTATGTCTTTCTGTACCTGCTTCTCAAATTCTCTCTCAGCTTTTTTAATTCTCATCCTACCTTTTACCTTTTGTATATTTTTCTTTTGTCTTCACCTGGGTTAGAATTCTGACCTCAAAGGAGACTATCTTTGATGCAAAAGTCTTGAGGCCTGCCATCTAAACATGTTTTTATTTTAAAAGAACTTTCCTTCTTAATTTCCATGCTGATTCCATGTCTGCTCACCTTTCTCACACAGTGTGAAATTATGTAAGAATTAAATTGAAATAGGTGTTGGTTTTTTCTTTGCTTATTGCTTTGTTTTAAATACCATAATCTCAGTTCTTAATCTCTGTAAATTTTGGGCTGAGTTTTATTCTGGGTCACCAGGAGATAACATTCTGTCCAAGGCAGATAGTCCAGTCCAGACCACAATCACATCATCAGGGGTGGTATGTACAGATATTAGTGTATGGTTATTTAAGTAGCAATCCCTCCTGCTCTGCAGTTTTCATTAGTCATTTATATTTAGATGAGGAGTGTGTGAGCGGTGACTGAAGTAGAGAAAATGGGCTGTTTAGGTCTTTGAAAGCATTCTGATGCTCTTCTATTTGTTATGAATAAACAAGCCAAATATAGCATATGTAGTGATTCAGAGATCTAGCGATTTACACTGCTTGCATAAGCTCAAGCAAATCTTGATTTCAAGCCTGGATTGCATGACAACAAAAACTTTTTTTTGAAGAATGTTATTATTTTTATTGGGATGTTTAAGAGGTAAAGGGGTCTCTATAAGTGTGTTAGTATTGTTATGGAACAACTTTCTTGCCAAAGCCTGTCTCATACTGTTTTTTGATAATTTGGCTGTATCAGAATTTCTGTTCACAATTTCTTGAGCATTGTCTGCCAGGTACACATTGGCTAGACTTCCCAATTTATTCTCAGGCACTTAAATATTCTCAGAATTATTCTCTTGGCATGTCTTTCTGTGGTACTGTGTGAGAAACAGTCCTGTATCAGGAAAATATTACCTTCACAGAACATTTTATTTCTCCTCTACAGCTACATGCTAAAATAATGTTTGTTAGCAGGTGTCCTTATGCCCAGTACTGTCCCTGAGGATAGCCAGGCTACTGCAGCAATGTGAGAAGAGTGCAACAGCACATTGCTGGCTCATTTTCGACTTGGTTTTGTGCTGTTAGCTGTCCCTCAGTTAAAGTGCATTTGTGAGGAGTAACAATTTTGAGTATCCATATCTTCGATCCAATTGCTGCATTCTATAAACCTGTGCTTGCAACATGGACAAGCAAAGTCCTCTTGCAATGCTTTTAATTAAATGAATGCATTCAGAAAGAGAATTCAAAAATTCAATGATACCTGAATGAAACTGGAGTGAACTTAATGAAGTTCAGTGAATGGTAATTTGCTTACATTGGTTATGTTATACAGCAGTAATAAGTCTAATTCTAATTTCACCCTCAGTGTCAAGATTTTTTGTGCCACCGAACCCAATCCTAAATGCTGAGAGCATTAATTCAAGCAGCACTCACAATGTATGTCTTTTCCTTTGTAATACTTCTTCACCTTTTCCAAATATTTCTTGGTATATCTGGGTTCTAAAAGAGAGAATTCCAGTCAATTTACCTGTATTTACTTTTTAAGACCTTGTGAGAGATAATAAATGCACTGTCTGTCATTGAGCTTTATGTCCCATTCTCTCCACATGGATGAGCAATGCAAATAACAACCCTGCTGTCATGCTGCAGTCTCATTATCTGGAGTGATCTTCCCTACCTGCTGCATTATGATCTTGTTCTCTCCCCATACATCTCACTTGCCTTTGTCTCTACTGCATAGTGCAAGACTTGTGAAGCAAAGATTGCATGTGTGATAAATATGTGAGCCTTCTGTGTATTTTCATAGAATCATAGAATGGCTAGGGTTGGAAGGGACCTCAAAGATCCTGTAGATCCAACTCCCTTGCCACACACGGGCAGGGCTGCTGACTGCTAGATCAAGCACTAGATCAAGCACTAAAATCTCTTTTGTTTATATTTCTGAGAATCATAAGAATGATTTATGTTGGTAGTGACTTCTGGAGGCTACCTGGCCAGATCTGAGTTCAAAGTAGGGCCATCTCTGTAGTTAGACCTGTTTGCTCAGGGACCTGACTAGTGGGGTGTTGAGTACCTCCAAGAGTGGAGATTCCTAAGGCACGCCTCCATTGATTGCCCACTCTCTCTGTGACAATTATTTCCTTTACTTTCAGTCAGAATTTCTCTTGTGGCTTCTTGTACTCCCTTTCACTATTCATTCCCCTCACCACAACCTCTGAATCCTGTTGGCTGATTATTTGCTTTCTTATCATAAACTTACCCACAGCACAGATACCTAGCTCACGTAACTTCAGGTTAAAAGATGTTGCTTGCAAACTCTCTGTTGTGCCTTTTTCCAGCACTAGGAACTAGAAGACTTCTCAGAGATCTGTGTGGGTATCTGTACCTAAGAAAGCATTTTTCAAAAGCCCAAATCTCTTGCTCTGATTACCTGTGTCTCTCTGAAGACCTAAGGCGTAGGCCCGATTTTCTATAAAAGTGTTCTGTTACAGCACTCACAGCTGCTCTGAGGGCCCGCAGCTCTTACAGGATCACTGCTGAACTATAGATTCCCACATCATGGTTCCACCACCTCAGGACAGCATGACAGAGGCCTCCAGCTGACGGTGGTGCCTTGATGCTGCTGAAGGCCAGCTGAATGAAAAGCTTTCAGGTCTAAGCATGGGCCTGGTTAGAGGCTGTCCCCAGGAGTGGGGACTTAGCAGCAAGTAAGAACAAAATGCACAGGAAGACCAGATACAAATGAAACCTTAAAAGCTACTTCTAAGCACATCCATTTCACTGTTAGAAAACAATAAAGGAAGATGCATTTAGCCATTCATTATTCTTTTCATCAAAATGCACATAAAGCTCTTCAATAGGACACTGTAATCGTGTTGACACATTTCTATGACTACAACACTATGTCAAAATCATTCTCCAGTGAAGAATTGCCAGGGATTTGGAAGGAATGAGGGAACTTTATTTCTTTTTTTTTTCGTACTTCATTTTTTTTTCTTTTCTATTCCATACTGCTTAAAATGAAGGAAAAAAATCAGGTTTGTGACCTTCTACAGTTACCCAAGTAAAATCACTTCTGATTTTCCTCTTTTTTTTTTTTTCTTTCACAAACTTATTCATGAGAATGTCTGAATGGTTATTATTTTAATTTGCTTCTCTCATGTTTCTTCCTTTTATAGTTATCTTCATTAATGTTACTTTATGCAGCACACTCAACATAAAAAACCTGACAATTGAAACCTTTTGTTGATAATGGGAAATATGTTTTTGTGCCTGCAATAAACTGAACTACGATCTTACTCATCAGCATTTCTTTTCTTTATTTTTCTTATTTTATTTTTTTAATATGTTTTCTCTAATTATGGCTACATGTTTTTGTCCATAATGGAAACTTCATTTTAAAATAATTTTATTGTATTTTTGAAGAGTAATTATTCTACATACTGTTTTTTGTTTGTTTGTTTGTTTGCCTTCCAATTCTCTGTGGTTTGTGTTTTACAGCTCAAACAGAATATCTCTTTTTTCTCTCTCTTTCTAATATTTATTATACATACACATGTGTGGATGGTTAGATAGATAGATAGATAGATAGATACAATATTTGTAATGGTTTGTATGACTTCAACAAATATGTTTTTGAATATTTCTGTGGGATTTAGGGAAGGATCTGAGAGCAGAGGGTGTTGTAGCATGCATCAGAAAAAGAAAAACGAGGCAATGTTTCCAGAAATTAATTACTTCATGCTGCGGTCAGACAGAGTGTGGCAGAACCTCTACGTGAACCTTGGTTTTCGTGACGCAGAAACTGCATAGATTAGAAAGGTACTACCAGTATTACTGCATTGGAAGTCATGGCTCAAAGCTATTCCTCTCTATTTAGAACTAATCCAGTTTGTTCACATGCGTTAACGTATTTCAGTTAGTTCTTAGGAATCACAGATTTGACAGATGTCTTCCACTACTATATTTTGAAGAAACTTGTAAAGAATTATGGTCTATCATCTCTTTAACAGGATTTATATCTGCCAAAAAGTGTGTCAATATTTCTACCACTGGAATAAATTGTAGCAGAAATACAAGATTACAATGTTTTAGCTACAGTGTTTCTGTTCCAGCACTTTTAACAAACAGGTTTAATTATATTTAGAGATTTTTTTGTAGTGGTATATGGTGATGGAAAATCATTTGCGAATCATTCTGCTGAACTGCATTTGGACAATGATGAGCTTCAAAGGATAGATATAAATATATTATGGATACAGTATTTGTGAACAAAAAGAATGTAAAGGTGTAGGAAAATATCAGTCAGTCCTTCGTAGGGGCTTAAGCTCAGCATCTACATCCACCTCACCAGTATGACGGTGATACCTTTGTGTCTAGAGGAACATGTATAGGTCTGATTGCTTTCAGCCTACTCAACGGCTGAAGGATAGGCTGAAAATGGAGGCAGTAGTAAGAAAGGAGGAACCATTACTAGAGCCTTCCATCATGGAGATCTACGTTAAGTCTTGCTTGAGGGTTCTTGAGGTAGGCGATGAAAGAGAGAAGTGTGACAAAATATTTTTGGCATCTCTTTCAAAAAATACTAGTCAGACAATGGAAAACTGAGGTGAAGTGGTTGAGTAGACTGAGAGTAGGCTCAGAGAGCAATTGGCTGAAAAAGTCTCACTCAGATCACTCAGTATGGTCTCTTCCTTTCACTTTTATTCACACCTTGGATATTTACCAATATGGAAAAAGAGAATGCATCAAAAACGTAGCATTTATAAACTAGTAAGCAGTTAAAATGGAATAAAATATCACAGTTTCTATCCAATTTGAAAGAATTCAAAAGAGCAGGTAACAGAGGCATTAGAGTTACTACAGAGAGCTGTAGTAGTGACATGGATAATACCAATAAGTGAATGTTACTGGTATTGAAATTGAATCCCAGTGAACATTTACTGTCAACTATGACCCATAATCATAGAATCATAGAATCATAGAGTCATAGAGTCACAGAATGGGTTGGAAGGGACCTCAAAAATCATCCAGCTCCCTACCATGGGCAAAGTTGCCAACAGCTAAATCAGGCACTAGATCAAGCTGTAAGCTGTCCAGGGCCCCAGGTTGCTCTAAGAGGCTGCTAGAAACAATACTTTGAGAAACAATGTCTATTTCTTTCCAAAGGTTTTTCATTGCTTTCCCCCCTCCTTACTTCCCCCCCATCCCCCCCCCCCCCCCCCCTAGTTTGCTGTCATTAAATCAAAATCCTTCCTAAAATCCATTTCACCTAGTATATGTTCAGAAGCATTTCTGAAACTGGCTGTTCTCTCTTGCTCTCATTTTAGTACTAGTCTATCTATGTCAAGATCACTACTACTTTAACTGGAGTATACTGATAGATTTTTGGTGCATTTTATAGGCAAATATGGTAAGTTAATTTTCATCTCACTGTGCTTTATTCACAACACAAATGACAAATCTACCTTTCAGGATCATGTAGTCTTGCAGGACACAACTTTTTGTAGAGCTTTTGTAGCAACAGAAACTGCCACGCTAATGTTACTTGAAAGCTGTTTAGTCCTCTACGGAGAGTACTTTTTGTAACTACAGAATCACAGAATTAGAGAATCACAGAATGGCCAGGATTGGAAGGGCCCTCAAGGATCATCAGCTCCAACCCTCCTGCAGGGCTAACAACCTCCCCATTTAATACTAGACCAAGCCGCCCAGGGCCCCATCCAATCTGGCCTTGAACACCTCCAGGGATGGGGCATCCACAACCTCTCTGGGCAGCCTGTTCCAGCACCTCACCACTCTCATAGCAAAGAACTGCCCCCTGACATCCAACCTGAATCTTCCCTCCCTCAACTTAAAACCATTTCCCCTTGTCCTGCAGTTATGTACCCTTTCAAAGAGTTGATTCCCCTCCTGTTTGTAGGTTCCCTTTAGGTATTGAAAGGCTGCAATGAGGTCATCCCACAGCTTCTTTTCTCCAGGCTGAACAAGCCCAGCTCCCTCAGCCTGTCTTCATAGGAGAGGTGCTCCAGTCCCCTGATCATCTTTGTTGCTCTCCTCTGGACCCTCTCCAACAGCTCTCTGTTTTTCTTGTACTGGGGGCTCCAGACCTGGATGCAGTACTCCAGATGGGGCCTCACAAGAGCAGAGTAGAGAGGGACAGTCATCTCCCTGTCGCTGCTGGCCACCCCTCTTCTGATGGAGCCCAAGGTACCATTTGCTTTCTGAGCTGCAAGAGCACACTGCTGGCTCATCCATCAAGTCCCCCAGGTCCTTCTCTGCAGGGCTGCTCTCAAGGACTGCTCCTTCCAGTCTGTATGGATGCCTGGGATTCCTCCAGCCCAAGTGCAAAACTTTGCACTTTGCCGTGTTGAACCTCATTAGGTTCACCCGGGCCCACCTTTTAAGTCTATTGAGATCTCTCTGAATGGCATTCCTTCCTTCCACTCTGTCAACCACACCACTCAGCTTGGTGTCATCAGCAAACTTGCTGAGGGTGCACTCGATTCCATCATCGATGTCATTGATAAAGATGTTAAAAAGTACCAGTCCCAAGACAGACCCCTGGGGGATGCCACTTGTTACTGGCCTCCACCTGGGCATAGAACCATTGATGACCACCCTCTGTCTGTAACCTTTCAACCAATTTCTTATCCACTGTGTGGTCCACCCATCAATTCCACATCCCTCCAATTTGTAGATAAGGATGTGGTGGGGGACCATGTCAAAGGCCTTGCTCAAGTCCAGGTAAATGACATTGGTTGCCTTTTCCTTGTCCACCAATGCCGTCACTCCATCATAGAAGGCCACCAGATTGGTTAAGCATGACCTTCCCCTGGTGAAGCCATGCTGGCTGTCTCAGATCACATGCTCATTCCTCATGTGATCAAGCATGTCTTCCAGGATGATCTGTTCCATGATCTTCCCAAGGCACAGAGGTGAGACTCACCTGCCTGTAGTTCCCCAGGTCCTCCTTGCTCCTTTTCTTGTAAATGAGAGTGACGTGACCCTTCCTTCAGTCATCTGGGACTTCACCTGACAGGCACAACTTTTCAAATATGATGGAGAGTGGCTTGGCAACCACCTCAGCCAGCTCCTTCAGAACCCTGGGATGCACCCCATCCGGCCCTATAGACTTGTATACATTCAGTCTCATGATGCGGTCTTGAACTTGCTCTGCTTTGGGGGGGGAGAGGGATTTACTGCCCTGGTCCCCACCTAGAGTTTTATGGATGCAGGGCTCAGGGACGTGAGAAATACTGTAATCCTGGCCGCCAGTGAGGACCGAGGCAAAGAACTCATTCAGTACCTCAGCCTTCTCTTCATCCATTGAAGCCAGTTCTTTTACATTTACCAAGGGAGGTACACTCGCTTTGGCCTGTCTCTTCTGGCCAATGTACCTGTAGAAGGTCTTCCTATTGTTTTTCACATCCCTCACCAAGTTCAGTTCTGCCTGCACCTTGGCTTTCCTGATCCCACATCTGCAAGTCCGGACGGCATCCCTGTATTCTTCACAGGTGACATGCCCCTGTTTCCAGAGCTTGTACACACCTTTCTTTGCCCTCAGCATGTCCAGCAGGTCCTTGCTGAGCCATGCCCGTTTCCTACCTCCTCTGCCCACTTTCTTATTCAAAGGGACGGAGAGCTCTTGTGCTCTCAGGGATGCATCCTTGAAGAGTACCCAGATCCCCTCAACATCTTTGTTTTTAAAGACAGCATCCCAGGGGATCTTGGCCAACAGTCCATTGAACAGCTTAAAGTTCACTCTTCCAAAGTTCAGTGTTCTGATGCCACTCTTTGCCAGGCCCACATCCCTTGAGATCATGAACTCATCCAGGCTGCCTCCAACCTTAACGCCTTTAATGATTTCCTCTGCATTGGTGAGCAGCAGGTCCAGCAACACTTCACCTCTGGTCAGTCTGTCCAATACCCGGACCAGCAAATTATCATCAGTGGATTCCAGGAGCCTCCTGGACCTATTGCAGCTCACTGTGTGGTCTTTCCAACAGATATCTGGATGGTTGAAGTCCCTCAAAGAGGGACTCTGTATATAGAAAACATATGAAACATAGGGCCTGAAGGAGAATCCACTGAGTCATATCTGAAACATATTGGCAGTGAAAGCCAATTAAAGGAATTTACTTTTCAAATGTTATTTGCAGAGCAACTTGAATTTTCAGAAGTGGTGCTCTGGATGGTGCCTGCTTTCTGAGCGCCACAATATTTCAAGGTTTCACTGTTGAACAATACTTAGATCTAGTCCAAAGCTAAGGTCAAATGGCAGACAGGCTGAAAAATTCTATTTTCCTTTAAGATGTGGGGAACAGGCTCAGTGATTCTTTCTGTCCCTGAAGCAAGCAGCCATGGTCCCAGCGTCCATGCATATGCTCTCTCTGCTTGTACCCAGCTACTCGGTCATCCCTGGGCAAGTACCTGCTCTTCAGGTACTGTGAAGTGGTCCCATGCTACTGGAATGGGGTGCAGCTTGCACTGCCCATCTTCCCTTGTCTCCTTCCATGCACAGCTATGTGCCCCAGCAGCAGTAGCAGCATAAAGAGAAAAAGAAGCAAGCACAAAAATGGCACATCAATACAACCTTGGTTTTCTGCTACTCAACCCAGGAGCTTTCTCTGCCTTGGCAAAATGTAAGTAGTCCAAGGATAGAACACAATAGCAGTGCTCTGACATTGCCTCTGAATCTCCATAGACTGGGCAGAAGAACAAGGCTACAGATACAGAATGTGGGATATTTCCTTCCCTCTCTTTAGGCCATGATTTTGTTGCTTTTATTCATGTGCCACGCTAGAAAGCTGCTGTGTTGCTTATGCCTAAAGCAAATCCTCTCCACGACATTACCTGAAATGCTGGCAAAAGTGTACTGCCTGGTTTTATTTCAAATTGCACAGAAGGACAAGGAATGAAAATGCACGAAAAGATAGGTATTTGGAGAAATTCTGCATAGAGATTCTGTTCATACGCTACTATCAATCTGCGTTTAGTATGGACAGGTAGAACTCATTAGACATTAAATTTGTTATGGATATTACTAGCCTTCAAGAAAAAACAGTGTAGAAGTCGGAGAAAATCAAATAAATATGACTTCAAAAGCTAATAATAATTTCTGAAGATTGTAACGCACAGATGTACAGCAGTGTTTACTAGCTACTAAAAGACTAGCTTTGTAGAGATAACAGTTCATTGAAATGAGAATAGCAGGGAACCTGAGCTATTTTGCTGATTCATGAACTCTGCAAACACAAATGCTGGTGGAGTAGTTATTCAATATGCTTCCATTACATTAACAGAACTGTTCTGGGTATTACTAGTAGAAAAAACAACCTATAGAATCAAGTACTTAGGATATGATTTTCAAATTGCCCTCCTTTTTGCATTTGCATTGGTGTTTTGCATTTGTTTGAAGCTTGCATCTGCTTCCAAACAATAAGCACTAATTTTAAACCTGTTTAGTACTCATTTAACCCAGATAGTTCTTTTGTGGCCATTTCACATGCATCTGGGATTCAGCGCGAAGAGGTTGCATGGAACAAAATGAGAGGAAAATGCTACTAGCCAGCAGCTGCAAGAAAGGGCCAAAAGAAAAAAACAAGTGAAAACATCATATGAATAAGCAACCATTATATCTTGAGAAGCAGGAAGATAAATAGCGACCCTGTGAATTGTTGCAGGTAGAGGCTGTAGTGAATGATGGCTGGCTACTGGGAAACCTAAACTTGTTTTGTGTGAGATATGCTTCTCACTGGATCAATTAATCTTTGATTTGCTTTAAATAACTTGCATTATTTACATATCAGATGAGGCTCAGTGCAAATTACCAGAGTTGGACTCAGAAAATGGGATTGTAAGGAAGCGGATGCCAGGTAATGTAAACTGGCAATATTAGAATCTTATTTCATTAACAATTAAACAGTTACTAGAAACTGTTCTCCTATGGAAATTCCAAAAGAATTATTGGATTTATTCATATAGGTGGCATTTAAAAAGTGTCCATTCAGTGGGATGTGGGCTGTGACAGAGAAACTGAAAAAGATGTAGCTGCAGTGTTTGAAATGGTAATTTTCCTATTCCTGACATGATATGGATATACTCAATTTCCAAATGCTTAGTTTACCATTTTCTGATTTGAATCTTCCTTCTAATGGAGAGAGGCATGCACTGAGATGCCAAACTCTCACCTAAAACATTCAGAGGGAGGGTGTGTGCTTCCATCAGCTGTCTCTACTTTCCAACTTAGGCAAAAACACCTTACAAACAGTTGATAGGGAAGAAATCACCTAGTTTGAAAGACAGTTCCTTGCTCAATGACTGTGTATCATAACCCAAAAGTACCAGTTCACATCTGACCTTTGACCTCTATAAACACTTTTGACATTTTTAGATATAAGCCCCCCAAATTAATGAGGATTGAATAGCTGAGTGCATTTTGGCTAGATTCCATGGTCCAAATGCAAACTTCATTTAATCAGATTATATTAACGGCAAGTCAGAGACACGACCTAATTAAAAGTCCACTGAGGTTGATACATGCGCTCACTTAGATCCCATCATTAGGTAATAATCTCAAGTGAAAGGAGATCTGTAGCACAATACAACATTGCAGAGTACTTGCCATCCAAACTAAGATAGTGGAAAATATCCACTGCTAATCTTCTAGGGTGGCCGTTGTCCTGTTTCATTACATCATTATTAATGGGGCCCGTGGGCGACATTGTGCTTCTCAGACAAAAGCAGTGACAATTTCTAGACCACAGCTGGTCCTAAGGTGAGCTCCTGTGATCTGTCACCCCTGATCCCATAGTAGGTCTCTTATTTCCTTTTTCCTATGGTGACTCAACATGCAATATGACAGATATCTAGAATATCTCCCAGTGCCAAATGCCACAGCTGCACTTGCATTCTAGGGCAACTGAAGTTCTTGATGGCTAGCCACGTACATCTGCTGTCAGCCACTGTGGGCATTTCATCATTTGGGGCATTCATGGGAAAAGCGAGGACAGAAATCGCTCCCTTTGTAAAGGTGAACATTAATTCCATTTCACCTTTCTGAAAACATGGTTGATAAAGTCTCTATTTTGAATGCAATACATTATCTTAACACAGTGAACTAACTTTGTTTCTACTTGGTTAAAAAGTTGGTACAGTGTTTAGGAAAGCATATAATGCTTCTATAGCTAGAACTTTTTCTTGCTGTACAGTAGAAAATTGAAATGAAGGATCGTGTTTTCAAAGTGATGTGTGTATAAGTGAGACTTCAGAGTTTCAATTTAAGTATCTGCTGCACCTCCTGAAATCAGTGTGGATTTGCTGGGCATTCAACACCTTGGATGCAGGTGTCTCATTTAATGCTAATCAGAACAATATAGAATGAATTAAAAGTACATCTTTCTGGAAATTTAATCTTGAATTGATTCCTCTTTTTTTTTTTTTTTTTAATTTTTTAGCTGTGGAAAAGAAATTTATACAAAGCAAAACCCACTCTTTATATCTTGTTTTTGTGGATAAAACAAACAGTTCAAAGAACACGTAAAAAGTAAAAGATTTTTTGAAGACCTGCATTAGCTGTCCATACAGTCTAGTCCAACAAAAATAAAATTATAATATAATATAAGCATAATATAAGCAGGAGACCATAAGCAGACCCAAGGCTTACGCATACTGCTAGATCAAAAACATGAAAATCTTTAGTGGAGCATTACCCAATACAACATGTAATTGAATAACCTTGAGAGGAAAGATTGGGGAGTTAAGGGAGAAGATCAATTTAAAATCACTTAATGGATGGAGGCATTTAAAATTTCATAGACTGAAAAGGCGAAAGGTGCTATGAAATAATTGCTTCCATCCTCTGGAGATAGTGTCTTATGATGTAAATGAGAGTCCATGTTTCAGTGATTTATCATATGAGAACTATACTCTTGTCAGGGGAAAAATAAAATGTAAGAGAAAGAGGAAGTGGTTTCTGAACCCTGGAACAACTTCACCTGTGGCTTCATTCCGTGCCCACTACAGTCAATGGGCGACTTTATTCTCACTGAAAGAAGGACTGCACGAGGCACCTTATAATGCCATATTTTTGCAGGAGATACATAAATTGTTATGAAACAGATGTCAGCTCCTGAAGCTGAAATTCATATGCTCCCACAGAGAAACAGGCTTTCTGCCATGAATACATTTGGCCCCGGAAAAAGATTTGGAACTGGTCTGACTTAGAAAGCCTCTCTAAACTCTTTGGTGGACATCATCTGCTCCAAGTTTCATTTACCTATATTCTAAGCCTAAGAACATCTACATCTCAGCAGATAACATACCCAGTAAAACCTCATGGTATGCAATAAAATGAATTTATAAAAAGGACTGTCATGGGCCCTAGTCTGCAGTCTCAGGCATACAGTGGTCTGAACAAGTATGGACAATTATGCTCTAGTGTGGTCCTTCCACTCTGCAGGTAGTCATGGATGTTTAGGACTGCTAGGTTTGGCACTGATTTCAATATCTTGCTGCATCCTGGAGTCCATGCAAAGTCACTAGTATCAAAACTTAGGACTTTTTCTTCATTTCAGCATAGAAGCAGTATGTTCTTTGCCAGAGCAGGTGCAAAGGCGCATCTCAAGGATGAAGCCACTTGAGGCCAGAGCAAGTCCAGTTTTGGAGAACTTGCACAATTTGCATTTCCTCTCCTACAACCTGAGGAACACTAAATAGCAATTTGTTACCAGAATGTCTCATTTTTTTCAACTGATAGGAATTATGTGACAAATCACCCATTTTCTACCATATATTAGGTATTGCAACAGTCGCACTCTTCCTCTTCTTTTCTGTTTTTCTTTGTGTTTCTCTTATAATTTATTTTTCCCCTGATGTGTAAACTATTAGGGGAAAAAATCACAACTCATGAAAGATTTCTTCATGGAGAGTGTGGATAATTCCCTGCACTGCATACCGTCTTCTTCTTAAATACGTATCAGCTAATCTCTAGTAAGCCACTGGCAAAGCTAAAGGAACAAATTTACAAAGTAGAAATTCTCCTAGCTAATACCTCGTCTTTCCAAGCCTCTACCTGACAGCAGATCATTCTTTCTCTAAACTCTGACACTGCTGCTACTGAAGTGCACTTCAGTTTTGAACATGCTATTCTACCATTCATAGGCCTTTGAACTGTTGCTTTTAAATCTGGCTGTTGAATTAGTGAATAATTTTGCCAGGTGTTAGGGCACATAAAGGGAATACCAGCCGTATACATAGGCGGGTTTGTGCTCATTTTTACATTATAAAATGTTTTTGGGGGTAAGATAAAAGGTATGGCTTATTCCCATATCTATTATGAAATTCAAATAATACAGGCAGAGATGGTAAACTTTTTTTGAGAAATGAATATATACATGTGATTTACAGAGCCAAGGAAAACGAATTACTCACATATATGCAAAATTCATTAATTTTTTTGTTTATTTAACCTTAGTCTTAGATCAAAGGAATAATGCTGTTATGTCAAGTTGCCATTTTTTTCCAATGATAACCATGCCATAATAGTGAATATGAAATAAAATGGTTTTGATAGAAAAAGAAATAAAGAGATTTCAAGTACTATAACATCAGAATGTTATAACTAGCTGATTTTTGAAAGGAACTGAGCAGAGATTCTGTTGCCATGCATTTGCTGATAAATAAGCATCTATCTTTACATTTCTGCTTGGCTGTGGAACTTTGGACTTCAATTTTGATGTATAGTATGACATGTGCTGAGTCTTAGTCCTCAAGTTATCCAGATCAATACCACTAGGCATGCTGTGCTCTCACTCAAGTTGCAGGTTAAGCTTTTCCCTGGGTAGAAGTCAGGATACAGGGAACAGGGGAATGCCAAGCCTTTCTCAGAACGAAGTGTCTATGCTGAACTCGAGGATGCTTGCTGCATGAGGTAGTATAGACTTATCCATAACAGTATAGAAAACCTTTCTGTAATCATCTGTTGTGTCTTGCTTATGAACTGACATTAACTGTCATCACTGTTGTGGTTCAGAAGAAACATTTTTTCTTACAAAAGCTATCAATATATTTTTTTATCTTGATGCATGATCCACTTCCTGGGATGTCTGAACAACTGACAATACAGAGTATAGGCTATTGGCCATCCCGGGATTATTACTGTTCTTTTCCTCTAGCAAGGTGTGACTTTTGTGGCTTATGATAAGTGTCCTAGGGAAGCCTTCTAGGCTGAATCTCCATTACATGCCTTTCTATAGTGCATAGGGCTTCGTGGTCCCTTACCAGTGTGTTTGGAAAACCAAATCCACTACACATACAATTTTTACTCTGAGAGTGATAGAACACCACATACAACAAAAGTTGGCCTTAGCACTGAAGGACAGCCTCACTTTTAAAACCACAAAATCAGTGTAAGAAACTATGTAGAAAGCAATCTTAACAGGGAAAAACTGAGGAAAGATAATGAACGAATGTGTGAGTCATACTGATTGTCGCTTCATAAAGTTTATTATGATTTCTTAGATCAACTGTTTTGCTACCCAAGAAATAGTGCTTTCCCTTCCGCTGCTCTTAGCCAACAATTGCTACTTAACACAGAGAAACAGGCATCTCAAGAAATGGGATAGAGACAAAGAACCTCTCCTTGAATACACTGATATTAAGATAATGAAAGGTTTCAATGGTAGTATTATTAAAGGCTGACAATATTGGCTTTTATGGTTTTCATAATACAGTTCAAGTAAATTAAACAAAACTAGCTCTTATCTGTACAGCTCCTTAAGCCATAACGTAACAATAGTCTCAAGATCATCTTCTGTAAGATACCTGAAGTCTGGGCAGGTCTATGAAGGAGGAACAAGTGTCAGGCACACATTTAGACTATTTAGAAAGGCACCAGCAGGATGGAAGTAACAACACTATTCTTGCATGTTGCATGCACTTCAAATACAAAGGAGGAGTAATTTAAGCAACATGACGTAGATAAAAATGACAAAAGTCATGAGGGGTATTAACACTACAGATGCCTTAACTGATAGCTTAGTGTCAAAGATATGATGCATACAAAGTTCACTGTAAAAATGTCAGCATTTGTCAGATGTGACATCTACCCAGGACTGAAGGTCACGTAGGTCAAGTGAGAGTCTGCTCCTTTAGCACATAGACCATTCATCTCTAATTTCAACCCCAGATATAAAGTGATTAAATAGAGCCTGGGAGAGCCTTCAGATAAATAAACTATGTTTAAAAGCATCTTCAACTTCTCGTTGATAAACACTGTGTCTGTCTACTAATATATATTGAGAAAATTAGTGTTTTCATGCAATGTTTTATGCTACATTACCTAAACTCAATGAGCAACTCACACTCTGTGTTTCATTGCTAACAGTAGATCACAATGTTTCACTGCCAACTATGTGTGTCACAGCAATAATTTGACAGGCAATAAAAAGCGAATACACTCTTTTGGTGCAGTTTTTGCAGTTTATTTTACACAGTCTCACTCACTGAAGTGGAAGAAATGAAGACATACAGCTTAACCAGTATGTTTACATGCATCTAACTACATATTTTCTTTAAAAACTAATTGAATTACAGTAAAAACTCATTGTTCTGGCTTTAAGAATTTGAAGGAGCTTTGAAAGAACTCTGAAGTTAAGGAAGGAAGAATACTATATTTTTCATACATTGAAAAAATAGCATATGATAACAGTGAAAAAAATGCTATAATCTTTTCTAACTTGGCAATTTCCATAGTAGTGTTCATGGCCTAGAAGGATTTCTTATGGGTCCATACATGCCTTTGTTGAACTGTGAGGCTCCCTACCATGTTTCTCTGAGACAAAAGAAAGAACCAAATGGGATTGGTAAATCATTAGTAAGGCACTGCTTGTTCTCCATAAATGTTTAGTAAATGTCAGTGAATGTCGACGGGTGTGATTTTTCCCACATGGATGGATGACAGCCCTTTATTCTACCTGCACTTCCATGCTAGATGCTATTGTGTCAGATCGTCTCTCTGCTGTTATTTGTTCCACAGCAACAAAATGTAAAGGAATATTGGTGGGAAGGTTCAACTTCTAGTGCCATGCTATCCACATCTGCCTTTGATGTTATGGTCCAACCTATTAGAAAAGGAGGCATGACTTTTGTGGCTTTCCTCATCCATAAAAACTGCCTTAACTCTGCATTATTTTCCATTCTATGCAACACCTCTACCTTTAGCAGGACTTCAGTTGGTTTAAGAGAGAACAATGTTTGACTATAAAAATTTTAAAATAATGGTTATGAACTCCTGTAAAGCACAATTCTGACTAGCAAAATGGGAGCATACATGTTTGACCAAGATAAATTTTCTAACACATCACTTGAAATGTGGTAGTAAAGATGCTTCAGCTGCTAGGGGCTTTAATTGAACTAAATTCCTCTGGATATTTCTTCAAAACCACATTTTGTTCTTGGTTGCTAGCTTTTGCTGAATGACCTCTAAATTTTATAGCCCTTTTTGTGTATACAATGTGTTGATCCACAACCTTGGTGGCTCTAGCATTATGTGTTAGAAGATGTTTTTTATTCCTCCCTATGACTCCTCCATTTGATGACAATATTGGTGGGCAAGGGTGACTGGAAAGCAAGAGATGAGGCAAGAAGGGGAAGGCAGGAAACTGAGTGACCTTGCAGTTGCATAAGGAGTACAGTACTCTAATAAGTACTTAAGCAAGTACTTGTAGGAGGAACACATGGCTCAAGATCAGCAGAATCAGTTACTTGCAAACAAGATGGTGCTTAAAACTGAGATTGAACACTGTCCTATATTGAGACAAGTTTATTTTAAATACAGGTTCAAGTAGTTTTTGAATTGGAGCCTGAGTTTTCAAATATCATAATTCTCCAATTTACCAGCAAAGGAAAAAAAAATATATGTTTCATGAGATTTCATGGGTTTATTTGCAGTTTGGTTTTTTGCCTATTGAGGTTTTCCAAAACAGTAACTTGTGTTAATCTTTTAAAGAAAAAAGCAGGATGCTATAAGATGTATAGAATCATAGAATCACAGAATGGCCTGGATTGAAAAAAACCTCAATGATCATCTAGTTTCAACTCCCCATGTTCACATGTGGCTTAAATTCTCAAATGTTATCATGAGAATACTTTAGAAGGATCAACAGGGTACACAGGGTGAAGCAAAATCACATAGAAACTTGTGGGAAGCAAACTGTCTTAACATGGAAATGGAATTGAGCTGGTAGCAGGAATCAGCAATGATCCCTGAAAAAATTGCACAAAGTCTGCAGCTTGGCAGGTCACAAAGGAGCTGACTGTAAAATATGCTTGCGTCTAAAGGGTTTATTTTGAATATATTATGGAAATAGCAATATAATTAATTGAAATCAAATTGGTCAAAGATACATTTCAGACAGCAAATTTGTTTAGAATCTTAGTACTGTCCCTTTCACACCACATGTTTCCAACTCTTCAGAGAAAAACTCCAAAGATATTCTTCAGCAGAAGTGAGTCTGGCCTCTGGAACTGGCATGGACATTGGGGTATCCTTTTACAGTCTATTTATCAGAGTACTGAGGAACATGACATTATCCAGCTCTTCATTTCTTTTTACTTTTGTTCATCATTTTGGAAACCCTGCAAATTTCTTAGGCCAGAATTAGAGAATGAGTAGGAAAACCAGATGGAACCTGTCCGCTAAGCAAGCTTGTATGAGAAGTGAATATACCTGTTTCTTAATCCTGCTCCAAGTATTTTTATTGTTCGTAACAGGTTCTATCATATCTATGACATGTGAGCAATCTCCAAGGCTGGGAGTCAACTCCAGAGGGTCCTAGGGGTCTTTCAGGATACTGATGGAACTGGCCAGCCATTATGTAAGAGGACATGCCCTAAGTAATACTTAGCTCATTTGAGTCAATCATATTTTTAATACTTTAAGGTAATTCGTCTTGTTTCAGCACAAGGTGTCCTGAGTTTCCAAGGGAATGTGGTTGCCTCTGTAACTTATGTAGCACTTGTTCCAAAAGGTGATTTCAAAGAGCTCTTAATGGCTGACATGGACCTCTTAAGAGTGAGCTTCAGAAATAAAAGGAATGCCTGCGTATGAGATTTCAGTGGTTTAGGCATTTGGTGTCCACACACGTGCACAGATTCACATGCACTCATACATGCCCTCCCTACCACCTCTCAGCTCCACGAAAGAGAATGTCAAGGCCAAATGCTAAGGAGCTTCTTTAGTTTGGAGGTCAGTGGTGGTTTGGAGATTAGGAATCTAAATTTTACCTGTGTCTCACCAGGATTCTGCGCAGCACAAAACAGTCATTTGGGAAAAATTAGCTGAGGTAGGATACTTTACTAATGCATCTGTCTGATATCTGATGCTTGAACCAACTCATCTGGGGATAACTCAGGCATCTGTATGTAGCATGTTCTGTATCGTGTAAACATGTTTTTAATGGAGAAATACCCAAAAGTATATTGCATTACTCCTGGGTTCAGAGGGAAGTCATTTGCTTCTGGTATATTTTGTTGTATATTTTCCCTGTTGTGATGATTCAGCTGAGCTAGCGGCAAACTGAAGGAAAGAAGCCAAATCTCCACTCATTTCCTCAGTATTCCCACTCATCTTCCACAAAGAGGAGGCACTAGCAGGTGTGCAGTGTCTCTGTTATGTTGCTGCCTGCTATTAGAAGCAGCCCACACAAAAACAATAACACTCTTGCTATTAGTAAATAAAATAAATGCCAAGATCATTTGAAGATGATAAAATAACTCTTAAATGAATATTTAATGTAGGCTGACAAATAGGGGAAAGTTACAATGATAGAGGTTTCTTCCTTACTTCATGTGTTGCTCATAACAACAGAAATGATTCCATGTTGAGTTGATGTGATTGCCAGGCTCTATTTTTGATGACACATAGAATAAAAAATAAACAAATACCAACACATACAGCAGGAAGAAGTGGAAGGAGTGATGCTAAACGAAAGGGAATTTCTTATGCCTTTCTATGTTCTATCAGTCTCACAACTTCAAGTCTCATGAAAGGCCATTGATAGGAATGAGACTCATTCCTAACAGCCATGACACAGACTCTCAGGGCTGAAAGAGACCCAAGGGGATAATCTGCTCACTTTGTAGTCCAAGGCAGAAAAACATTCAGTGAAAGCCACCACAATCTCTAGATTACCAGCTATATGCCTTTGCTATTCACATCTTTAGGAGGCTTCCTGTGCACTCAAACTTAATCTCTGTTTTTAGAGCAAATTTAAAGGCCAAGAACAGATACTTCTCTTTTCATTGTACAATGATATTTCATCTGTTTGAAGGCTGTAACCTTCTCCACCATCATCCTTTCTACAGAGAGCTACAGAAATATTTCAACAATTCTTCACAACTTCTGCCCCTCCATTGTTGCTGCTCTCATCTTCACTTCCTGCCATTGGTCCTTATCTCTTCTGAAAGGTATTAATAAAAGCTGAAGAGCTGACCAGAAGATTGCAGACGTATTGTCTTCTTGTTAACTTTAAACAAACACTTCCTTTGCTTCTTGATCTCTCATTGGAGATGTGTTGTAGTGAACTTTATTCATACTTATCCAGATGAGTCTAGTAAAACAACATACCCAACATACCCAAGAGTTATTGGTTGGGGCATTTCACTTTATCACAAAATAATTCCACTGATGCAACTGAAATGCATTAATTATTATTTTAATCAATTAAAAGAAGTGAAGCCAAGTAGTTTTCTTTCAGTGTCCTGCGCGTCCTGTTGGTGACAAGTTCATAATTAGTAACTCATCTACAAATCTTAAAGAGAGACCAAAAGGATTGTCTTACTAAAAGTATTTAAAGAAAACTTTAGTATTTGGGGAATTCCAAGACAATGAAGAATTGCAATCAAGTTTCATTGCTTGGAGGATTCTGTTCTCTGACCGGAGAAAATTACATAGATTGTCGTTTTATGAAAAATTATTTTGTTATTCTAGCAACACAGACTTAGAGATTAAAAATTTAACTGGCAGTCAGTATGCTATCATGGAAAGCAGGTCCTGTAAAACAAAACTTACAGTTCTCTATTTTTTTTTTTTTTATGAAATCACCATTCTGCTTGATAAAGGCAGCTGTTCTGGCATAGTTTACAAGATTTTCTCCAGGATATTTGACATAGCACTGCACTATTTAAAAACTTATAATACATTGGATTAGCAGGTGCAATTTGGATGGATTAAAAATTTGTTCAGTGGCAGATTGTATAATGTGATTGCTAGAGGGGAGGCATCAATGAGCATTACTTCTAGGACATCTAGGGAATGATCCTTGATGGTATTAACTTTTCATGTGCTACATAGGTCAATTGTTCTCAGACTTTCTGCTGTGGTGCTCTTCTCACTCAGGCTCACAAATTCCTTCCAGGTATAAAAAACAATGTCTGACAGGACTCATCCCTCTACCCTGCATTCACACAGATGTTCTGCATGACATGTCATCAGTCAGTTTCTAGAAAAATAAATGTATTTTCTACCAAAAAAAAAATAATAAAGAAATGAAAGACAACGTTCTACCTGCTCAGCCTTTGCCTAATTTGAGTTTTGCCAGGGAAAAAGAGATTTCAGGCATATCTGAGGGCTGGTATCTGGGAATTCAAGAATGTCCATATTGGCTGTTAGATTATTAGAACAATAGAGGATGTATTTTATACACAGGTCACTTTAAATGTTAGACTATTAAGTATTGAAATAGTAAGTATAAGTATCAGGAGGGCTGAAAATAGAGGCTGACTGCTTTTCTTATCCTCAGGCATCAGATATAGGCAGTTATAAAAAGATAACAATGTCAACGACATAGAGGTCCACAACCTCTTATTTGCCTTGTATTAGTGTGCAATTGCTACGTTACCAAATAGCATGGCACAGTAGGAGGCAATTGTTGCAATGAAACATCTGGAGCTATTTCTCCTGATGTCTGCTATTAGCACTTTGTGTGAGTGGTCTGAAGCGGGAGCTTCATACTACTTCTAGTCTTGACCCATGAACTAAACTTCCATTGGTAGACATGGTGCACCAGAATCACTTCTGAATTGCGTCTTCTGGTAATGTTACATTCAAAAGTACTCCATTCTTTATGCACTAAATTGACTTCAGGATGTGAACAAGATCACAGAAAATTAAGAGGACAGTAGCAATTTCTTTAGAAGGGCACTCCTGGTCAAAATGAAGAAACTAGAGTAGACAGACACTAATGTTAAAAGTACCCACGAAAATAAGCAAAATTATGACATCATCTGAATAAATTTAGAATAACCATTTTTCATCTTTGTTTCGGGAACTCAGCAATGGGATGTGAATACGTATTGTAGGAGGACATTAAAATGTCTAAATTCAGTTATTAAACTAAGTAAAGTCTGCCAGTAATGTGTATAGGAGCAGAACAGCTCCTTTCTCCACAGAGCCATAGTTATCAGCTTGATAAACACGGGTTTGGTTCAGGTATTCCGCTCAAGGGGCCTGTGAAAGATACCTAAAAAAGAAAGTTCATTTCAACAGGTGTAACTTTGAGCAAGGACAGAGTTTAGGCTTAACTAATGGATAACAGGGCAGAGAGAGAGAGAGGAACGAAAGTGTTTCTGTCTCATTCTCCCTCTCTCTTAAGTGCATTTATCCTCATCTGGCTTTTAACTATTATATATTTGAAAATACATTATGCAGACCCTTCTCCCACTTTTACAGAGGAAAACAAATAATAGTGTCTCTCCAAACAAGGTGATGTCAATTGCATATGCAATGAAGCAACACAAGAACAGCAAACCATGGAAAACAAGGATCAAGAAAAAGACAGCGTATTTCTGAATATAACTACCAAGAGGACATTCCAAAGAGAAATTGAGTACATAGATTAACCTAATCTGGACAACTCTGTGTAGGTACTTCAAAAGACTCCCATCACTTAATTATCATAAGGATAACTGCTTAGTGAAACAAGCCCATAAACACACCCAGAAGGTGTACTTGCTATGTCATTAGAAGGTTAAGAACACATTTGGAGGATAGAGGGATTTAATTAGGAGACATTCTAATGGAATGGGAAGACTTTGAATGTGTCAACTTAATTCACATTGCAAAGGATTTTACTGCTCTCTCTCCCTTTTTCCAGGGCTAGTATAGTGCTCATCATTTGACTTAGGGATAAAGCTCAACCACCAAAATCTTTCCAGCTATATACAGGCACAGTGATACTAAATGTTGTCTTGAGTCTGGTAGTCAAAGAAAAACATTGAAGAATTATGTGCCATTTCTTTGAAATGTGATTCAGTTTTGGTTTGGTTTATGCTTACGTAGAAAACTAAAATTTCGTCCTAATTCTGCTAGAATACGTCACAAATAAATAAATAACAAAGCATGAAGATATTTTTCACAGTATTGCAGTAGGGATAACTTCTTTCTCCTATTCATGTTAGGATACTGGGGAACATTTGCTCTTTGACAGTAACATATAAGCAATAGGAGAAACAGCTTGGGGAAAATATTCTGCATCTCATCTAAATAGATTATCTACCTGCAGCAGCTGTTCGATAAAAAAAAGCTGCAAATGACTTTTGGAATTTTAATGGGTGATATTCAGCTTCACAGTCAGACACCTGCATCATGGTGTCCACAATATAATGCCTACACAGGAGGAAGATGTCTGAACACTCGTATACAGAACCTACAGTCAACAGAGTCTAGAGATATACTTATGACTAAATATAGTTGTGTTTGTTAGATAACTTAGGCTTTGTTCACCTACATCAGCATCTCCTACATCTTTTATACTCTGCATCTGGATTGGATCCATAATAGCCAAACACCAGCACTGGTGAGAGCATAAAGAATGCAAGGAAACATGAGCCAGCAGCACTAATTTTGGAAGAAAATGTGAAGGATAGTTTTTGCATAAACTAGAAATATGTATCATTCATGTGAACTAGCTAATTTTTTTAATACCACCATGAAGTGCATGTTAGGGAATACAGGATATAGTTCTACAGTCCTAAACAGTGATTATATGAAGACATAATGCAGTAAAAGGTTAACAAGCTGTTCTGAACACAAGCTGACCTTCAGGTGAAAGCATATCCCAGATATTCTGCTGAGTTCATCACCCCATTTGGATTTATGACCTCTTTTAAAGAGCAATGCACTAGCGCCAGAACTTTGACTTGTAGGTTGGCCAAACCAAAGAAATCAAGCATAGAGGAATGCAAACAAAACATGGGCATCCTGCAAAGAAAACTTAAGTAGAAGCACAGACTGAAATACATATCTTCTTGTTCTTCAAAAGATAAAATAAAAGCAAACACCAAGGAAGATAACACTTGAAAGATTCATACTCTACCTGAAACAGGACAGATTGCCCCCAGTTACTTGGCAAAACCTCTGTTGGAATCCTAGAATCTTGAAATCATTTTGGTTCACCTTAGAATTGAAGAACTAGACTTCAGTTTTGAACATCTCTTCCCTGGGACTCCTTACCATACATTTTTCCTTACCAAATACAAGAACAGAAACTTTCTCAGCCTCTGACATTTCCACATAGATCTTGCCCAAAGTCATATATTAATTTGGTAATACCAGAACAGCAATAAACTACTAGGCACTGTGAAGGCTATTTCTTCCTTTCTCTCCCCCCGCTCTTACCTCTGCAAAGACTTCTATTGTTTAAATAACCTTCAGAACAAGAAGCTGTGCCCAGTGTGAAGGCACTGAACTCCTGGAGGATCACAGGGCAAAACAGCTCAGTGAGAACAACAGCTGAGTGAGAGATGTTTAGCTGTTTTCTTATGGTAATGTAACCTGTAAGAAATACTGGTGCAAAGTGCAGGCATGGCTGGGTCTCCAAATCAGAAGATACTTCACCTGCAGGATTAATTTTATTTTCAGGTGGAAATGCTGCAGTGCTTCCTGGAGTTCTTCTGAAGTTGGATTATTAACAATCAAGTACTTATTTAACTGCAGACAAAAATTCTGCTACAAATTGTTTCACAAAATATTTTATCTTAAAAAAACAAACGAACAAAACACTTGTTGATCTTAGCTTTTGTGATTAACCACAATAAATGGGAAGAGATTTTTAGTATCTCTGTATAAAATATACAACTTGAATGGGCTCTGCGTAGTGCAGTCTAGTAAAATAATAATACCAACAACAATCTGACAGGATGCTTCTTTATGTTCCTTTGCATATTGTAGAAAGGAGACAAATACCATAAAAATTAAAGCAAATACTTGGATCTCCAAGCTAAGCAGCTAATCCTACAGAAACAGCGGGCTCTTTACAAGCATTGTCTAGTTTAATTTTTATGACTGTAACCTACTCGCAAGAAGGTATAAGTATTGCTCTGTCTGTCTCCAGAGTTTAGACAGGACATGATTTTTGGATAACTACATTTAGGTGAAGTTAATGTTCCCTATATTAACAATGCCCACAAGCGCATACTCACACACAACTGTTGTTAGCTCAGCTCAACCTTTGGCAGCAATACAGCATGAGCATGAAGTGGGAGTTTGAGAACTTCATACATGTGTTAAGGTTTTGCATATAGCAATGGTTACAAAATGGCATTTTAAGCTTTTTGCCCTTCTTCAGTCTCCTACACTCCTGTTCTCATCGTCTTGTGCTTTGCACAGACCTCTAGCCTTCTGCCAGGTAAATTTAACTAAGCAGTGCACACGGAGGCCCACAGGAATAATCTTCTCCTCTTTTTTGTTACTCCATGCACATAGGAACATGATGTCTTTTGTTTTGCTCTCTCCTCTGTGACTTTACTTTTCAAGACACCCTTCTGCAAGTGACACTTAAAAAAAACTAACCAAAAATAATGGTGAAACATCTCTGTAATGATAGCAGTCATTTATTAATTTATAAAAGTGATAATTGAAAATTATTTGGAATCATCAAATTGTGACATTGCCAGCCTATGCAATGAGTAGGAGTCCGCTATTCTTTTTTTCTCTGCTTCTTTCCTTGTTCATGTTCACCTATATCTTGGATCAAATGAGAAAAGCTCTTCAAATCAAAGACCGTGTCCTCCTGTATGTTGGGAACTTGGAGTGCAATAATCATGAGAAACTTAGGTTATATATGAAAGTTATGATTCAGTGGGGACATGTAGAAATTTTAAGTTACCAAAATTAATTATATATTCTGGGTCAAGAATGATACAGCTTGTGAATGATATTTAAATAATCAGAAAAAGCTCGCATCTTCCTCCAAAGGAAGAGCACTCAATAGCAGCATTCAGGAGGGAGGCAGAAGAAACAAATGAAAGGTAAAGTAGGAAGCAGACAGTGTACATTTGTATGACTGTATTTAGTGCATAAAAGTTTTAAAAAAGAGTGAGCACTAATATGATTTTCTTTTTCTACATCTCTGAAAAAGACCACTGTTATTTCTTATACTCTGAAGGAAAAGCAGCAAATACATCTACCATCTTCAAAGATGTTTCCCATATCTTCCACCATAAAACGTTAGGTAGGCTGATCTACAGCTATTTACTTTTGTTTCACAGAACATTTCCAAAAATATCGTCAGAGAGAACAGACAAATGGCCGCATGAAAGGTTGTGCAGGCTACCTGCAGTTTTGCTCAGATTATCCACCCTTCAGCTACCATTTACAATCAGATCATGGCACATCCCTTTCACTGAGTTTCACAAGGTTTAAACAACGGTTCAGAACTTGATGTAGTTCCTCATGTTAGATATTCTTATGGTAAGTAAAGTAATGGGATGTTTCATCTGTATATAATCCTGACTTTCCTTATTGAAAGGAAGAGCAGGGCATGGAGATGAGACTCCTGTGAGCGTGAATGCTTGTTTTAGTATAAAGTCAGAAGCTTGCTCTGATAAAGGATTTCCTGAATGGCAAATACAAGCCTTGAGATGGAGGTCACACACTGGAACGGTGGAGTTATCTTACTGAGAACCTTGTCAGATACAGTGCCAACCAAAAAATTCTACATAAAATTCACACTCTAGAATGACACTGGGTCTGAAAACAGCAATTACTTTTGGCAAGTGGTTACTGTTGTGATCACAGTGCCTCAGAAGACCAGAACATGGAAAATCTCACTTAAAAAAGTTAATTCCCATTGCAAAAATGTACTTTATGACAGCAAAAATTGGTCTCTATCCATTGCACATATCAGTTTCTTCCTAGCTGTCAAAGCCTTGAGGCACCCCTGTCTGTCCACTCACATAGGCAAATAATTCTGCATTAAGCAGTAGTGTCAGTTTTGTTATCACATTCTGTATGACCATTATTTTTGTTACATGTTATCGCAAATTGTACTTGCTAATACAGCACATAGTATGTCTCTGTATGAAATTAAAATAATTCTGTCTCAGGGGGCAAAACACTATGGTTGTGTCTGAAAATGCAGATCCATCAACACCAAAACATATTACACGAATATTTACCAAACTTAAGTGAAATGCAAGCAAAATAGTTTCTGTAATAAATCTACTAATTTTTAGCAGCCTATTCAATAGTCTGCTGAAGAATTTTTTGTCACATATTACTAAACAAAGAAAGTGGTTGTTGAATGTAATTGCCCAATTGCAGGATAATATTTTTAAGTATGACATGGTAAAAAAAAAACAACAGGGTTGTTTTTTTTTGTGCGCACACATGCATGTGATTTGATTTGCTTGCTTCTTAGTTTCACTTCTGCAAACACTATAAGTCTTCCTTCACTATAAAATAAAAATGGACAGACTTTGATGATTTGCACTAATCAGACAGAATTGTCTTAAATCAGGTAACAACGTTTATATTTATATGGAAAATGTACTGGGTAAATTCTTTTCTCTTACTGTTGAAATCAAAAGTAATTTTACCAAATACTGTGGAGTCACATAATGGCAGTAAGTGAGGAAGAAAACTGATTTTGCAAAACACAATGGCATGCCATTATACTTTTAAAGAAATAACTTATGCAGTGCACCATATTTACTCAGTAACACTTTCCACATACATTTTGTAGTAAACCATGCAAGGGGAAAAAAAAAGTTAAAAATGACTGTCTTGATAGTAGAGTGCATAAAGGAAGAACTGCCAAGATCACACCCAGAGAGTAGTGGTCAATGTCTCAGTGTCCAGATGGAGATCAGTGATGAGTGGTGACCCCCAGGGGTCAGCACTGGGACCATGGCTCTTTAACATCTTTATAAATGACATCAATGTGGAATTGATTGCACAATCAGCAAGTTTGCAGATGACACCAAGCAACACATTCAAGGAATGGGATGCCATCCAGTGACATAGGCTCAAGCAGTGGGCCCAGGTGAACCTCAGGAGGGTCAACAAAGCACAGTGCGAGGTCCTGCACCTGGGTTATGGCAACTCCTACTATCAGTACAAGTTGGGGGATGTAAGGATAAAGAACAACTCTGCTGAAAAGGACTAGGGGAATACTGGTGGATGCCAAAATAGACATGAGCTAGCAATGTGAGGAGGAAGTTTTTCACGCAGAGGGTGGTGACACACTGGAACAGGTTGCCCAGGGAGGTTGTGGATGCCCCATCCCTGGAGGCATTCAAGGTCAGGCTGGATGTGGCTCTGGGCAGCCAGGTCTAGTGGTTGGCAACCCTGCCCATGGCAGGGGGGTTGAAACTAGACGGTCATTGTGGTCCTTTTCAACCCAGGCCATTCTATGATTTTCTGATTCTATTAGTGTGCCCTTGCAGCCCAGGAAGCCAACTGCAGCCCAGGGTACATAAAAAGAAGTGTGGTCAGCAGATCGACTTAAGTGATCCTGCCCCTCTGCTCTACACTGGTGAGACCTCATCCAAACTATTGCGTCCAGATATGGAGTCCTCACTACAGGAGAGATGTAGATCTGCTGGAGTATGTCCAGAGTAGGGCTACAGAAATGATCCAAGGAATGGAACACCACCCCTATAAGGATAGGCTGAGAGAGCTGAGGCTGTACAGCTTGGAGAAGAGAAGGGTCTGACAGTAGCCTTTCAGCATCAAAAAGAGGGCTATAAGAATAAAGGCAACAGACTCTTTAGTGGGGTCTGCTGTGTGACAGGACAAAGAAATTATTTCAAACTGAAAGAAGGGAGATTTAGATTGGACATAAGAGTTTTTAAACTGTAAGAATTCAGAGGCATAGGCTTCCCAGAGAGGTGGTGGATGCCACATGCCTGGAAATACTCAAGGACAGATCTCTGAGCACCCTGATTGAGTCATAGGTGTCCTTGCTCATTGCAGAGGAGTTGGAATAGCTGGCCTTTAAGGGTCTCTTCCAACTCAAACAATTCCTTGATTCTATGATTCTACGATAATCAGCAAACATCATCACAATCTGGAAATCTCTTTCTTAACTTAGAAAACGGTTTCTTAATGGCACAGGGGGAGAACACGACAGCAAGCTTGACAACATAATTAGAAGATTGTTACAAGGAAAGGGAAAAGCATTCTTTATACAGCTCTTACTACTTTCAATAAGATTATTCTCCCTGAATAGCTAATCAGCTTTTCTAGCTTCCCAAATCCATGTGCTTTAAGCTGCTCTCACAGTTGTTCTTAGTTGCTAAATGGCAAACAGTGACACCTCCAAAAGGGAAATTTAAAGTGTTAACCAAATGTGAGCAAACAGCATGATGGAGACTGCAGATAAAGAGATCTTTGGCAGATTAGCAGCAATTTAAGAAGATCACACTGTTACACCTGGGTTGACAAGAACTGACAGGGTTTGTTGATCTCTGCTCCTATCTCCAATTTGAGTGTCATGTCTCAACATAAATGAAAGGAATACAAGAAAAAAATCCTTTCAGTATACTGAACATTGGCTCCAAAGCAAGTGTTTATGGCAACTGAAACAAAAAGGAGCTAAAGAAGTAGATGAAAGGATTAAAATAAAACTGTTCATCTCTAAGTGCACAGCACTTCTTTCTAATGATGAGTGTCCCATTCTCTCCCTTGACAGAACCTCATCCTAGGCACTCACTACCCACTTTGATGTATGGAAGCTTTTTCTGCCAGAAAATATTGTGAAGTTATAAAGGTCAAATTAGAATTAGGAAGAAGGAGAGGAATAACAAAAAAAAAAATCTAAATAGCAACACTAGTGAGAACTGGTTTTGCATTGCTTATGATAGAGCTTTTTAGAAGGTTTTTTTGTTTTGCCATTTACTTTTTTTTTTTCTTTTTTCACTTTGTAAGTCAATTACTGGCAGTTATTTACTGAGACTTTGGTCCTATTCTCTAGCAGTTTCTGTCAGTAAAGCAGCTCTCTCCTGCTGAACTTTGTCACCTTTCCTTATTTTAGAAACCTTTCTTGAAAGGAATCCTTGTGTAGGGTCCCTTCAAAAGAAAACAAGTTATGACTTCCCTTTAGAAGAGAATGTGGGGCACATGAGGCTCCTTAAATACCCATGAATTCATCACCAACATTAAATAAATAAAGAACTGAGTAAAGAAACAGTTTCTGTCCAGAAAGAGGTACTGGGAATTGACTACATCTGTCTTCCACTATGACTTACAAGCACCACTCCCACAAGTTAAAGTGGTCTTAATATGGCTGTAACTATAATTTAGTATCTTGGAGAATGAAATACATTTACAAATCAAATAAGCATCTCCATGCACACCTTGCTTTATCCAGCAAAAAACTCTGCCAGATAGATGGTGAAAAATGAGACTAACATCTTTAAAATAAAGATGTTACCTCGATGTTACAAAAAATAGATATCACCTTTATGAGGATGGAAAGACGCTAGAATTTTGGGGTAATTGTTGTCTCTTATAGAAACAGTCTGAGCTCACCTTTGCTTTTCTGGTTCAACTTTGTGCTTAACTTGTTTTACATGCAGTTACTGCTGATCAGCACATTTGCATCATCCTTCAGTTACACACTATCCCTTTTCTATTTCTTTCCAGAATTGTGCAGTGGTCCAACCATGAAATGTTGATTAGTTTTCCAGTAGATCAGTAAGCTAACCCAGGCCACTACATCATCACTCAGTGGATTAAGGGCCTTGGAAGCACAAAGAAGAGAGAATACAATTGTATAATCAATGAATATAAAGAGGCCATAATTATGAAATAAGCAAGAGAGCTTAGCTAAGCAGGTTATAATAACAAAAAGAGAATAGATAGAATACTCACCCGCATCCTAGGCTTACTGCAAAACTCCAGAGGAGAGATCTCCAGAAGAGATCCTTCAGCTCTTAAATGGGTCTAGGAGAGGTGGAGCCAGGCTCTACCCCGTCCTGCAGCACAGGTGAATTGCCTTCACCTGTGCTCCTGTGGCTGACTCATTGCCACCTCAGGTGGTCAATCAGAGGTTCAGACCATGATTCAGCAGTTCCTATACAATAACGTATCTCTATTTTGCTAACATCTGTAGTTAGATCACAACCAGCCTGACGTGAAAATGCAATATTCCCAGAAAGACAGCACAGATATCACTTTTTCTTGCTGTGTGAGCAGATAATACAAAATTTAGTCATGCCATCTAAATGGAGAATTAAACAGTGATCAGAGGAATGGAAGACTGATAGAGAGCTGGCACTGTCAGTCATATGTGGCAGGACTTTCAGGCCTAATTTTCCTAAAGAGAAAATGCACTTTCCAAATTACAGTGCAATTTTCAAAAAGTGGGAGCTGAATCTTTAAATGCTTGCTTCCTCCGCACCACTGTGTTAAGCACCCAGCTGTGCTTTCACCTAAAGTCAATTTGGAAATAGTAATAAAAATGCATACTGCATGTAGTTTACACATATAATGGCATCCCCAGTAGCGCACAAATCCTTTTAACTCCATTAACAGTCCCCTGTTTTAATACACAATGTGTAATCCAATTAACATCACTTGCATCTGAAATATTAATATCCCAGTTCTTATTCCAGTAGTGAATCTTCATGATCATACCAGGTCAGCAAAAAGGGACTGTGGCAAAGACACAAATTATCACTATATTTAATTCAGTTTAGTCATAAATCTTATCTCCTTTATAAATGTGAGCTTTACTCATGCATGTCCTCCATTCATTCTGACATCATGGTGAAAACTCTTGAACAGTAGGAAGATGAAGTGCCTACTTTAAATGTTGACCAGCATTTTTTGGTTAGCCAAGGATGGAGAGAGTCTGAAGAGAGAATCATGGCTGATTGGGGTTGTACTGGCAGATAATCAGAAAAGATGTATGTCTGAGTCTCATCTCACAATGAATTCAAGCTGGTGGAACTTTTCATTTAAAATGAAACGCAGCAAATCATCATCAGTGCTTGCCAAAATGTGAAAGTGAAGCAGAATATTGCAAGTCACCATTAGTAATGTACTAAGAGGAAGTGTTGAAAACAAAAAAGCTTTAGTCTCAAAACTCATTAATTCTGTTCGAATCCTTTTCAGCCATCAGATACAACACCCTGTTCAACTGCACAAACTATAAAACATACTTTTTCTTTCCTCCTTCTAGCTTATTCATAGATATAGTGAAATCAGAATTTTACATTAGGACAATTTATATTTCTTTTTCCAGGAAAAGTATAAGACTCTTTGGTTCACAAACTGCAGGATACCCATTAGCTAGTGGGACAGGGGTGATGGTGCACAGAATATTTTCACATCCTCACATGACACTGGCTACTGGCAGGCAAATCTCAGCAGAGGCAGACAGAGCCAGCACTGTGTCCTCAACAAAACATCCTAATTGCCAGACAACATGATCCAGCTGTTGGCAGGTTTTGGGGCAACATTTATCAACATAGCCTTTGCTCAAAAAAAAAAAGGGAGGTGGTGTCTCAAGGTGAAAGAAAGGAAGAATTGATAGTTACCATTCAGAGGTAGGAGATATGATGCAAAGGCAGTGTTATACACCATGGAGGAGAACTGGGGCTGTACTGGGAGCTCAGCTGAGCCTCAAAGTTTTGCTGAGCCTCAAAACAGTATCTCACTCATCCTCACGTTCATCCTTTCTCAACCAAATATTCCCTGACCATCTCTCATGGGTGACAGAAATTCTGGAGTTAATATTGATGTGTTTTATCCCAGCAGGTGGCTCAGCACCACACAGTTGTTTGCTCCCTCCCTCCCTTCCCAGGTGGATAGAGGAACAAATCAAAAGGGAAAAAACAAAGTAGAACTTGTGGGTTGAGATAAAACTATTTACTAAGATAGAGAAAAGGAAAAGAATAATAATTAGACTATAATATATACATTAATGTATATATAAGGAGTGATGCACAAGCAATTGCTCACCAGCTAGCCCCACAATAAAAGAGTAAAAGAGCAAGATGAACTCCCACTCCCTTCAAAATTCCTTCTGCATGACGTCATATGGTATGGAATATCCCTTTGGTCAGTTAAAGTCAACTATCCCAATTCTGTTCTTTCTCAGCTTCTTGGGCCCTTCACTGAGAATGGCCTTGGCTCTGTACCACACTGCTTAGCAGCAACTATAAACATTGGTGAGTGTGTTATCAACATTGTTTTTCTCCTAGAACCAAAACATAGCATCATACAAGACACTCTGAAGAAAACAATTCTGTCCCAGCTGAAACTAAGACAAATGCACTTCTAAGAAGGTTGGGCAAAGGATATTAACTAAGTATTTCATTTTTTGTTTGGCTTCACTGTAATGTGCCAGAGCTGTTGTTGTTAGATTACCCTGTCCCCTAGTCATTTATATTAGTACTGTAAAATGTAATGCCAAAGGCTATATCATGCTTTTTTTTTGCCAGTTGAAGATACTATAATGGACCATTGTACTTATGTCTTTTCCATATTTTCTGAAATAAACTAGTCTATCTTTTAGATAAGCAGATTTTTTCTACTGGTATTTATTTAAGATATATAACATATATAATTAAGGTAAGTTAGAAAGATTTCACAGCTAATATGAAATAGGAAGATGGATAACTTACTTCTACTGCTGGCTCCCAAACATTTTTTTTTAGAGTTTTTAAAACATTTTTCATTTTGTAATCTGAAGAAACAACCAAAGGCTTAAGAAGATTAGTCAAATATTACAGAGAATTCCTTCTTGGAAAGCAAAACAGTCTGAGAATTACCACAAAGGGAACAGAAAGCTAAAACTGCCTAATACTAAGTAGGCAGTGGTAATAGAATCTGAAACGCGAGAGATGAAAGGGAGTAAAGACCATCCTGTTTGTCTCTGTGAGTGTGAGATTATCCTCTCTATACTTCTGCCAGTGATAGGTACATTTCAGTTCTGAAAGGTCTTTTTTATTTCCCTTAGAAGAATTTTTCACTGTTTAACAAACAAGAAGTTTTTGCAACATCTCTTTCAAGGGTTTTATTCATAGTGTCAGTTCATTAGTGTTAATCACAAAAAAGAGAGTAATCACAAGAAACATCTCCTCTTCGTTGTCTATATCCATATAAGGGGATATGTTAATGTCACGCCATTCCACTACTTTTTTCCACTCAATCACCCTAGTCATTGCTTAATCAAGCAGCATTTTATATGTTCATGTCTACACCTCAGTCCGCCCAATCTTTTAATCAGTTGTGTTGCTCTTTTCCACATGCCCTTTTAATTGGCAATATCCTTCTTACTATGTGATGTCTGTCTTCAGTTTTTGGGGAAGACTCAAAAGTTCCTCTAGAAGGAAAGAATGCCTTTAAGAAGAGAGTTCAACTTAGGATTACCCCAGATCTAGGATAATGAAATGCCTTCCAGTTTGTATTCTATGATTTTTATTTTTTCAGTATTGCCCCTTTCAAGCTTTCACTGACATATTGAGTCATATATTTCACATAATCGTGATTGCTACCTACAATTAAATCACTTACATTCTTTTAAGTAATTCAGATCTCATGTTATTTTCATCGGATGTCTATATTTTCAGGTTATACATAGTTCTTTATTATTTCATTGTTAAAGAAAAGTTTGTGGTTCCATCCAAAATAGTGCTGGATGAAGGGCTCGTATTACCCTAAAGAGATCTTCAGTGCCTCGGAAGGAAATATTCACACCATGCAAGACATTCTGATCAGCTATCCAGCTATCCTACTGTATGGTCATCTACTTGCACTCCTGTGCATAGGAACTTCTGGAACAATGAAAACATTCAGAGATTATGCTTTGTCCTGGTGATTTTCAGAGAAGAGTTATTGTACACTTTCCTCTGCATGCCCCTAGAAAGGGCTCTGGTGTTCCTTTCTTTTCACCTTTTTCCTGATCCTTGGTAAAGATGAAAAGCAGTCACACACTGAAAGTTGAACTATCTCTGTGACAAGGAACATGTAAATAGGATAGCATTCACCATGACAGATTCTGTGGAAAAATCACTCTTTGGTTAGGTAGCTATCAGCCAACACATCATATATGCCAGATTCCAAACCAGGTTCCTAAAGATGTCAATCATACAGAGCTGTTTTCTGACAGAGGAACACAGTGACTAGGACAATTCTACAATTGCCTTAAAAATGTGATTGACAGAATACCAAAACACAACTTACACTTTGTGATGGCTGACATTAATTCCAAAGTAGGCATGGATAGAGCAGCAGGGAAGCTTGGGAGAGGAACTTATCAACCCAAATCCAAGAGACTCTGGCAATGTGCTTTATGTCTTATCTAATCATCACAAGTAATTTTTCCATGATGAACTTGAAATTTGTTAGACAGCAAAGAAATTCCAGAATAATGGAAATCTCTCATTCTTTTCTTCCTTCCTACAGATCAGCAACACTGGCATCAATTTGAGATCCAAATAAACTCTGGAAGATGCAGTGATGTATGAAGGATTCACAATAAAAGAAGCACCCTTGACACTCTTGACAATGCATCAACAAGCAACATTAGAGAAGACAATGAGTTGCTTCTCTGGGAAACATGGTGCTAGTTATGGCAGAATGATATTTCTTATGAAAGAAATAGCATCAAATATAGAGTACAGAAAATGCTGAACTCATCAGTTTAGAAGAATAGAGATATATAGCACCAAAATATTTTGACATAATATTGCAAGAGTTAATAATTTACGACATTACAAGAAACAAGCACACATGAAAGGCCTTGGCTGACTGAAATTACTGGTCTTTGACGACTTTATCACCAGCTCAGATACTTATCTACTACTTGTCAGGTATGATTTTATCAAAATCAGATTGAAGCACTGAATGAATTTGGAGTATATATTTTTGATACCAACACATAAACTCTCATTTAAAGCCATCAAGTGGAAAAAAACATGAAGGTACTTCCAAGAATCTCAGCTATAAAGTGGAATATGAAGGTTGGTACAGATAGCCTAACGAATCTGTAGCAAATGGCAGCCGCAACAAATGATAGCCCTTAACAATGAGCTGCTCAATGGTAACACAATAACTGTGTTACCAAAATCAACAGCAGCACATAAAAAACTAGCCGTGTTTGTTCAAATGATTTGTTAGCATTGTAAGTGTAGATATTCTTGAAGGAGACTTGTAGAAAATTACTATAGAGTTAAAAGTAGATTCAATGACCAGTTTGATGCCTGGCCAGAATTTTCTAAGGCTTATACTCCCCTTCTAAATAGGGCTTTAATAGCACGAGCAGCTACAGGACAATCTCACAAGCATGAATATGGGGATAAGGAAACGTAACAAAAAAATGGAGACATGAAGAAGGAGAGCAAAAGAAGATGTTGCTTCACAATTTTGTAGACTTCCTATAAAAAATCTCTGTCTTTACTCACATGGGTGAAATTATTGACCAGTGAATTGCCTTGGACGTCATTTACAACTGTTTGTTGCACCTACAAATGTTATTAATACACCTTCATTTCTTCTGGTTTCTTCATTGATGGCTCAGAGATAAAGACCAGCTTTTTAGGATAGGTGATGCAAAAGAGGTAGCCTTTCCATGAGAAGTCCTTCCTTTCACTTAGCCTTAGCACTCATACAACTGATATTAACATATAGTAATCCATGAAGAAGAATTTATTTCTAGATGTTTAGTCGTTAGATCAAGACCTTCAAGTGTAAGGCTACAGAACAAGATGAGAAAGTTAAGAAAATTTTACAAAAGTGAAACAGAGAAAGAAAGAAAAAAAGGGAACGGGAAAGGGAAAGGGAAAGGGAAAGAGAAAGGGAAAGAGAAAGGAAGGAATGTTCTGCAGTAACAGAGAGGCACTGGAATGTTTTACAATACAGTGGAATTCTTCTCTAACTAGACATACAATGCTCCCCGATGTACCTATATTCACTCTTGCTCAGTTCAATGATACACATACAGAAAAGAACAATGTGTGCAAATATTCAAGGAATCTCCTCTTCCAAAATTATAACAGTGCATTTTATTATCACTGAGACCTGAACTTTATGAATGAAGCACTCATATTTTTCCAAAGAACAGATGAGATTTCACCATGGGACCTTTACCAGCTGACCTAGCAAAGGTGTAAGCAAATAGTTGTATCACATCCAGACATTGAGGTAATGCTACTACTTCACAGCCACAGTCAAAAGGTTATCTGTTTTTTAATGTATTATACATCACTCCTTTTTTCTTCTGTCACAAATGCTTCAACACAAATATTTCATTCTATCATATCGGCTTACTGTGGAGTGTAGTGTAACAATCTAATGTCAGTGTGACACATCTAAAACAAAGTAGTATACTTCTTACAAGTCCAACTAGTGGCGCAAGCTGCTAAAGTGGTGCTAACAAAGAAATGTCTGTTACAGACACCAGCTGGCAAGTCACCAAGTATCCAAAGACTATCTCAACTTTCAACAACATGAAAAGCAATCAGGCAGCTTTCTAAGCATTGCTATTGGATCTATCTCCCTTAAACATTTCTACTATAAAATTCCTTCACTATTATTTACAAAATAATATCAATTTTGGCATAACAGTTCAGGCAGTGTCTAAAGCTCAAGCTGTAATGGTTCTCCCCTCGTAGGATAATTTGTATGTGTGTGAGGGTGTGCATATACACATAGGCATGTACAATTATTTGTGTACAGCTGTACCTGTCTGCCTAAAGACTTTCAAAATCTTGGCCAGTTTTAATAAAATTAGATAGAGATTAGAGATCTCACAGCTACAAGTTGTATGTAAATAGATTGCCAGGCAGATAAGACTAATTTTGTTACTGTGTTTGCTCTAGGAATAAGTTTGTATGTGAGCTCAGCCATCACTAGACATGAAAAATCCTGGTTCTTATATTTCCATTCTGTGTGATTTTCAGGATTTTAATAAGTCATGAACCACAATTTTCAAACCTTTCCTACATCGTGAGTGTTTGTAATGTCCTGTAAATATTCTCTAATGTTTATGAGGAATTTGTGTAAACTGCATTTACGAGTATAATTCACCTATGTAAATTAGCAAGGGAGAAGTCCCAGTTTTCAGGAAATAATTTCTTTCTACTAAATGACATTACTTTTCACTGAAAGGAGAAGTATTGTAACTGAAAAATTATTACAGGCTAACTGAACTCAGTTGAAAAATAATACCAAGATGATTTTCTTAATTTCAAACACTGTTGGAAACTTTGTTAGGAAATATCTTATGCATTCAAGTACCTGCTTTTTATTTATTCTCAAGGCCTCTTTACTCAAGAAGACCTCTTTCTTCTGCAAAAAATATTTTGTGTTTAGGCATTAATAAGATTCATATTACTTGGTCTGAGCTACTCCACTAGAGAGCTAGCTCCAAGAGTAAACTCTTTAACAAGAGAAAAGGTTTTGATCAACTTCCAATGAAAGTTCCTTTTGTCTCTGGATTGACCCATGAGAAGATTCCAGTCAATTACAATCCAAACTTCAATTTCTTAGTTAAGTTCAGTTAGTCTTGGCCAGTTTCTAGAACGTCATTAATATTTACTTCTTAAGAATCTATGGTGAGTTTCATCTACAGTGATAAATATCTCAATTTCCAGTATGCTCCAGGCCATGATCCCCTGAATGTCCAGGAGGAAATTTTAACTTGCTTTCAGACCCCTTTCCAGCAGAGCCGATTTCTTTTCTCAACACAGAACTGTGAGTACATGAAAGGATGACACCTTGTTTCAGGCTCTGTGCCTAACAATCTCCTCTGCCTGGAATTCCTGCTGTACCAAGAACCCTCCAAAGCTATCACAGTTTCTGCACTCTCAGACAACTGCATACTCTGTTTTGTTCTGGAGCAGGAAAACTGGTGTTCTACTTAAAAAAAAAAACCAACAAAACAACAAACAAACCCCAAACACATTTGTGATAGACTGCAATAGAACAAGTAATAGAACGTTGCTTGTTCATCTTCCAATAACTCAAAAATAATTATGTTCGAGAGGCCCAGCAGTAGTGCCTGAGACCCAGATCAATGAATATACAGTTGCTGGTACATCCAGTATGTCCAAGGGAGGATTATGTGCTTAGGCTTGAGAGATGTGGACATAAGCCACTCTATATTATTTGTCTTGAAGACTATCTCCTTTACTGCTGAGCAGAACACCACTCCCCTCCCAAGGAAGTTGAGTTTGACTCCCTGTCTACTAAGGGTGTCAGTGGAAAGCCACATAAGCTGCTATGGATTATATCTGACAAGTGACTTGCCAGGAAAAAAAATAACAAGTTTGGATTTCTGGTCTTCCATAGCATTATAGTTTGTCAATTTTCAGGTCTCTGCCTTAGATGCTATCTAACAGGAAAGTCCGAGGATGCAGCCATATAAATTAGTCTGTTGCTGAATTGACTTTTATCACATTTATGGTTTTTGTCTTGTTTTTTCACCTATACTAAATACTACTAAATTCCTGAGAGAACCAGATATGAACTACAATCAGCCAAAACATAAATGTATTTTGTTTACTTTTGTTCCCATCATTCAGTCACTTAAACAGGAAATCAGATGTGAAGGTTTGAATATTTCAGCTGCGAGATGGAAACTATAAATTCTAAATAGAAAGAGGGAAGAAGTGCTTAGGGTATTTTAGAGGCCCTATGATGCATTTAAGAGTATATCAATTTTTTATATATATTTTTTTGTCCTGTATTATCATGTTGACAGCTTGGGAAGAAGCATTATTGTATTCTTCTAAATCTTGCATCGATAATATGGTAAAGCAAATCTACCTGGAGAAACACTTCAAGGTATGGAGAAAAGATTGTGAAAATAAATGGCAAAATACACAGCAATTCTCTCTTAGTGCAGAGAACTAGACTGCAACAACAGAAGATGATCAAGGGGTAAGCACATAGATAAGTAGCCTGAGAGCAAGCTAGGGAATGAACTGTGACTTAACATTGCTATTTGATCACTCATTATTTGTTGACTTTAGGAGTAAGTTTACTGTAACTTGAGTCAGCCCTTTGCTCAAGTGATCTTCTGCTCTATACCTTCAGGGCCAGTAAGGGACACTGAGCGGGATCGGAAAGCACGAGCAATGAATAATTGGCTCGGAGGCTGGTGTCAAGCCAGAAACTTTGGGTTCTTTGATCATGGGGCAGTTTACTCGGCCCCTGGCCTATTGTCTGTCCGTGGAACCCATCTATCTCAAAGGGGGCAACGAATACTAGCACAGGAGCTAATGGGGCTTATTGAAAGAGCTTTAAACTAGCTACGAAGGGGGAAGGGGACAAAACAGGCCTCACAAGAGATGAGCCTCGGGGAACAGTGCTTAAGCTGGAGGTGAGACAGACAACTTGACTGAAGTGCATCTGTACCAATGCACACAGCATGAGCAACAAGCAGGAGGAGTTGGAAGCGATTGTGAGTCAGGCTAGTTATGACCTTCTTGCTATTACTGAAACATGGTGGGACCACTCCCATGACTGGAGTGCTGTGATAGATGGCTACAAGCTCTTCAGAAGGGATAGACGGGGAAAGAAGGATGATGGTGTGGCCCTTTATATTAAAGACTGTTTTGATATTGAAGAGCTTGGGGTTGGGAATGATAAAGTTGAGTGTCTATGGGTAAGGATCAGGGGGAAGGCCTGTAGGGGCAACATCTTGGTGGGGGTCTGTTATAGACCGCCTAATCAGGATGAAGAGTTGGATGAGACATTCTATGACCAGCTTGCAGAAGTCACACGATCGCCAGCACTTGTTCTCATGGGAGACTTCAACTTTCCTGATATATGTTGGAAATATAGCACAGAGGAAACAGTCCAGGAGGTTTCTAGACTGCGTGGAAGATAGCTTCCTTATGCAACTGGTAAGAGAGCCTACCAGGGGTGATCCCCTGCTGGACCTGGTCTTCGCCAACAGAGAAGGATTGGTGGGAGAAGTGAAGGTTGGGGACCATCTTGGGCAGAGCGACCATAGAATTGTGGAATTCTCTGTTCTTGGAGATAACAAAAGAGTGACCAGCAAAGCTACTTTCTTGAACTTCCAGAGGGCAGACTTTGATCTGTTCAGGGCGCTTGTAGCACAGGTCCCTTGGGAGTTGCTTCTTCAGGATAAAGGGGTCCAGGAAGCCTGGACGCTCCTCAAGATGGAAATCTTAAAGGCGTAAGAACAGGCTGTCCCTGAGGGCTGTAAGGCGAGCCGTAGGGGTAGACGACCAGTGTGGATGAGATGGGAACTACTCTTGAGACTCAGGGAGAAAAAAAGAGTTTCTGGAAAAAGGGGCAGGCTACTTGGGGAGATTACAAGGGAGTAGCTAAGGTATGCAGGGAGGAAGTTTGGAAAGCAAAAGCCCAACCTGAACTCAGATTGGCCACTGTAGTAAAAGACAATAAAAAATCCTTTTATAAATATATCAACGGCAAAAGAAGAACCAAGGATAATTTTCATCCTATACTTGATGTAGCAGGGAATGTGGCCACTGAGAACAAGAAGAAGGCTGAGGTCCTCAATGCCTTCTTTACATCTGCCTTTAATAGGCAGATTGCTGAGCCTCTCTCGGCCATCTATCAGCGCCTGGAGAGATTGGAGGCTTGCTGATGTGACTCCCATCTTCAAGAAAGGCCATAAAGAGGATCCAGGGAACTATAGGCCTATTAGCCTGACCTTGGTACCAGGGAAAGTAATGAAGTAAATCATCTTGGGTGAGATCGCACGGCACTTGCTTGGTGACCGGGGGATCAGGCCCAGCCAGCATGGGTTAATGAAATGCAGGTCGTGCTTTACCAACCTCATCTCCTTCTATGACTGGTTAACCAGACTGGTAGATGAGGGAAGGGCTGTTGATGTAGTCTACCTCGACTTCAGCAAAGCCTTTGACATGGTCTCTCACAGTATTCTCCTGGGGAAACTGGCTGCCCGTTGTCTGGACAGGTATACACTCCTTTGGGTAAGAAACTGGCTAGAGGGCCGTGCCCAACGGGTAGTGGTTAATGGAGTTAAGTCCGGCTGGTGACCCGTTTCAAGTGGTGTCCCCCAGGGGTCAGTACTGGGGCCTATCTTGTTTAATATCTTCATTGATGACCTAGATGAGGGGATTGAGTATACCCTCAGTAAGTTTGCAGATGACACCAAGTTGGGAGGTGGTGTTGATCTGCCTGAGGGTAGGGAGGCCCTTCAGAAGGATTTAAATAAGCTGGATCACTGGGCTGAGGTGAATGGGGTGAGGTTCAACAAGGCCAAGTGTTGGGTCCTGCACTTTGGCCACAACAACCCCATGCAGTATTATAGGCTTGGGGATGAGTGGCTGGATGAATGTGAAGAGGAAAGGGACCTGGGGGTGTTGGTTGATGCTCAGCTGAACATGAGCCGACAATGTGCCCAGGTGGCCAAGAGAGCCAACGGCATCCTGGCCTGCATTAGAAATAGTGTGGCCAGCAGGAGCAGGGAGGTGATCATCCCCCTGTACTCAGCACTGGTGAGGCCGCACCTCGAGTATTGTGTTCAGTTTTGGGCCCCTCACTACGGGAAAGACATTGAGGCCTTGGAACATGTCCAGAGAAGGGCAACGAAACTGGCAAGGGATCTGGAGCACAAGTCTTATGAAGAGTGGCTGAGGGAGCTGGGATTGTTCAGTCTGGAGAAGAGGAGGCTCAGGGGAGACCTCATTGCACTCTACAACTTCGTGAAAGGAGGTTGTGATGAGGAGGGGTTTGGCCTCTTCTCCCAGGCAACAAACAGGACCCGAGGAAGTGGCCACAAGTTGTACCAGAGGAGGTTTAGGTTAGACGTGAGGAAAAACTTTTTCTCTCAGAGAGTGGTCAGGCACTGGAATGGCCTGCCCAGGGAGGTGGTGGAATCACCCTCCCTGGCAGTGTTCAAGAGGTGTCTGGATGAGGAGCTGCGAGATATGGTTTAGTAGCTTGTGGTAGCAGTGGTAATGAGAACACGGTTGGACTAGATGATCTTATAGGTCATTTCCAATCTTGTGATTCTATGATGCTATAAGAGCTCGCTACTTTCTATTCAACAGTTCAGTGAGTCTGGGTAGAACCTTGGGAGATATATGATAGTCATAGTCTATTCATTTCTCATCAATTTACCCTCCCTTATGGTGAGCTTTCAGACTGATTTCCCAGGTAGGGATATAAGAGTGAGCAATGATCTTGCAGCCACAGAATGGATCTGGCAGTGTTTCTTTTCTCTCTCCCTCCACAGAATACCCAGTCTATCAAATTATACTTCAGCGAGCAGTCGCACTGTGTGGGCTACGGCCAAAGAGCTTTCTTTCCAGCAGAGATCTCTTGAATGATGAGACCCCACAAGGAGCATTCCCCAATTGTCAGACCACTTTGCAGATCCTTGAGCTTGGTACCCCACAGACCCAGCTGACCTGTTGCCCAGCCAGAGTAGAATGACGCACTAGAGAAGTTTGATTTGGATCCAACTGTGTGGAGTCTTACTCTCACTATTGCTGAAGTAGTTTTGATAAGTGAAGAGGTTTTCCTCATTTTCTGTGAACTAGATCATGATATGATGACTTTGGGCTGAAATCTGCCATCCATGCTTGAGTCAAACAGTATCTTTCTCACCGATCAGTATATCTGCTCCTGAGGAGAGTGTCTTTGTACCAGTAACATCTTGCCAGGGTAGCTAATGGGTTCTGGTTTTCTAAGGACCCCAAACAGGGTGTCAGTGGGACTTGGCTGGAGCTGCTTTCTTGGATATGCACGCCCGTTTCCCTTGTGCCACAGTCAGGAGGTGGCTGGGACAAAAGGGTAATGTGGTGTCAGAATATGGCCAAGGCCAACGTGGTCACTTAGACTGAGAAGTAGCAAATTGTGCAGGATTTGGGATGAAGTGCATACAGATGTCTCTCTAAAGAAGTACCCCCTCCCAAATCTGGTTGCAGTCTCTTTCAAGAAGCAGTATTTTGCACAGCACAAAGAATAGTGGCAGGAGTTAGCTTTACAGCTCATTCATTCCAGTCCTGAAATCTATTTCACAGTTATTATTTACAGTTCAAGCATGTACATTTAAGCCAGCAATATAATTATGATATAAAGATAAATTATAGAAGATTTCTTGAGCAGAAAACCATCTCTTTGAAGAGGAAATTGCTAAAAGCAATAGTCTCAAATCCCATCTTTTCACAGGCTACTATAAAGAAGGGAGCTGCAAGTTCCAGTGGCCTTACACACTCATAGACCAGATGATCTATGTTAGTGGCCTTACACACTCAAAGAACAGGGGACTTACGTTAGTTTACAGGTCTTCCTTTATTGACTATGTTTATAGAAGGGGCAGCTATCAGTCCTCAATTGGTATTCCTCAGATTTGAATCACTACTTAGAGATTCCCCACTGCAGGCTCAGATATGGGCTAACTCAGAAATTTACATTTACAGGGAAAGATTATCTGCTGGAAAGGTTGGGGTTTCCACTGTAGCACACTTGGACTTCCTCAAACATTCACAGAAATGTAATGTATATATTTATAAATTGAAAATGACTTTATAAGTAATTTTTCTTAGAAAAAGCTTTCAAAAAGTCATTAAGTTTTTCAGCATACATAATTTCCCCATACATCAAATGGTGGTGGTATTGACATTTATCTGCACAATTCATATGTTCAATCCATTGCAACAGGAAGACGAAAAGAGGATAAGTCCCTGAATACTACTTTTCCATATCTTACAATATGAGCGCTTAAATGTTAATCCTCTTGGATCAGTTCTTACAAACAGCACTTCCATGACTGATGGAGATTTGCTGATATCTGCAAAACCAATAGCCTGGAAATTCAAGCACTAGACAGCCTAAAATCAGCATCTGCTGAATTGACCTTTCATTCTGCTGTCATGAGTTCAGAGACCTCAAAGTACTGACATATGACCTATGGTAATGAAAGATAGATTTTTCATATATATATAATTATAGCATCTACATTTAGAAAATTGAATAAAAAACAAAATAGCTTCAGGAAAGCTTCTTATAGAATATAAGTTTTCATAGTTACCGTGCATTAAAACTAAGCATATAACATGATCACTTCCTATTTATTAATTTACTTGTTAACACTACTCCCTAAGTTAGTTGGCTCTGTCCTAAATCTACTCACTCTTAAGCCAATGGCTAAATTTCTAATCACTTCAAATTGGGAAGAATTAGGGTAACAACTAGAGCTCTGGCAACGCAGTATGGTAAATACTTTAAGACTTTAAATTATTTGTTAGCAAGTAATTATCTAAAAGAGATACAGAAAGAAAGGATTCATGTGGAAAGCCTGAAGAAAAGCTATAAAAATTGAATATTTGCTTTTTTCCTATCCCTCCACTTCCCTTTTCACTAATGTAAAATGCAGTTTTGTTTCAGCGTAAAATAATAAGTAATAGAGGAAAGAGTTGATGTGTCAGACTCTCAACTGGTTTAAACCAGCAGAGCAATCTATATCAGCTGAGAGCCTGGACCCATGAGATTATTAAATGATTGTTAATTATTACAAGAAAATAGCTCCTTTCATGGAGATTTCCCTATTCACCCCCCAAGAAAATTCACATAATGGTTAATTCCATTCCGTTAATTTCTAACAGGTTTTAAGCTTTAGTGTAGCATCAGAATAAGATAATGATATTTTAGCTTGTTTTCTATTTATTTATTGAGGCATTAGAAGAAAGCAAAATATATAGCTTCTTTGGAACAGTAAAGACAAATGCTGAGAGAAAATTTTTTGAATGCTTAAAAATATTCAATAGCTGAAAATAATGTTTCTATAATTGTACAACAAGAAGAGGCTGCTACAAAAAGTCTATTAAGCTAAATTCCTGAATGACATGCAACAAAATATTTAAAACACATGATTAAGTGAGAGGTTAAAAAAAAAGAACATTTATAACCAAATAAATAAAAATTAATTGGCCAAAACCGTAGACATGAGTGATCCTGCCATTCATATCAGCTGAAAAAAGATTTGAGTAATATTCTAATTAAATGTATTTGTGTAGGTTCCTCTGAAAGTAATGCCTCCTATTTATTTCCATGGAAACTACAACAGATACATAGAACACAATAACAATAATCGATAGAGAAAATTCTCAGCTACAAAACACTGTTTTTGAACACAGACACCCTCATTAGATATGCATTTTTGCCAGCAATGAATAAGAGCTGCATGCTGCCCTCACAGTAATCTGCATCAGTAGAGATGACCCACCGTCATCACTGCTGAGATGCACTACACTGCCTCATTATGCTCACATCCACTGTTTGATCTCCAAAAACATTCAGTAAGCATTGATAAAGGCCAACAGGTGCCATTTTTTCCATATGGAGGAATTCAGTGACACCCCTTTGCTTCATACGCACCTCCCATGTCAGATACCATTGTGTCACACCGCCCCTCTCTGCCATCTGTCACGTGGCAACAACGTGTAATGGAATACTGATGGGAAGGTTTAGTCTCTACTGCCATACCACCAAAATCCACCTCTGATGTCATGGCCCTCGTAAATAGATATGTAATAGTAATAAATCTGATATATTCTGAACATGCACATGTGTACACAGTAGATTGGTGTGTTTCTCATTTCAAATCAGACTTTGTGTACTCTCTCTTTCATTTCCACTGTGTTGACTTCAAATCTAGTAAGGCTGGAGAAGAATACAGAGGAAGTTTCTAAAGGTATTTTTGAAGATAACAAGCAGTAGTGCACATACTAATCAAGAGAAGTGAACCTAAATAATTAAAAGAATCTAAGGAGAAATTTTTAGTTAGTACAGCATTGAAATTTATTCTAAAATATCACTATATGTGCCAAAAATTTAGATTCTTAAAGAATGGCTAAGAGACCAAAGGGGAAAGGAACATAGGAAGAGTAATGGTTTGTTCTAATGGGAGACTGCTCAATTTTGCTCTGTATTAGAAAAACTTGCTTTGACCCATGAGACACAAACACAGGGGGAATGAAATTTGTTGATGATACATACAAGGAAGGGGCAATCAATAGAAAGAAGAAGGGCAAAAAAGTCAAGATGACTCTGACAGAATGTGCCCAAAGGAAGATAAGTGCCTTATGCAATTAAACATAGAGAAGTGTAAGATAATGAGATAAGGGACACAAAATAAGAGAAAATGCTTATGCCCTCTGTGATCGTATGGCACAAAATTCTGAGTGGAAGCAGGATCTGGAGGTAGAATGAGATCAGAAAGCTGCAGGACAGTGGATAACAGTAATGTAAAATGTTAACATTCATTTAGAGAAGAAACAATAATATTTTAGATGAAGTTAGTCCAGTTCCTGCATAAGGGATTTATGAATGAAGGTGTATTTGCAACACTGTAAGGAGTTCTGCATTCCTTATAAAAATAGCAGAAACATAAAGAACTAGACAATAGCATCAGGTAGACAGCAAACTTAATTATTCATAAAGGTCAGAGATCAGAAAAAAATTGTCTGCAGTCTTTGGAGCGAAGGAGGGAGAAAAAAAGTGGTCCCTACTGAGCAATTTGGAAAATCATAGCCAGGATGAAAGTAATTGTAGTAGGAGTTGATCTACTAACTTCTAAACTCCTCTATTTCTGTGATTTCAGTGTTTATGGCACCAAGAATAATTTGATGTATAATTTGCTGTTGGAGACAGCTCCCAGTCTTTCAGTATTTATTAACGAAATTCAGTGATATCTAACATAAAAGAAAGCCCTGCAATGTCTGATCAGAACTTGAATCCCCTTTCTTCTCAGATGACAGTCATTCTCCCTTTTAGGTGGGACTTCCTAATCAATCTTTTGTTTCTTCATCAATAAGGTCAAAAATTAAGCTTGAGTTATGGTGTCTGTCCTCATGAATTCATTCTTAGAACAAATCTTCTTTGTGACAAGATTCAAATTCAAGATAACTTCTAATTTCCTGGGTGAATTTTGAAGTCATTCAACAAATATATACAAAATTATTGCAATGGTTCTTCCAGCCATGTTTATGAAGTGAAAAATGAACCTGCAAGAAAATGAGACTACAAGCCTACCTTTAGCCAGGCTGATTGTGAATGCCCAGGAAGTAGAAGAAGTTGCTAGTTTCACCTTGAGTAAATCCTGGCAAAATTAGAGATATCCTATCTGTGGTTTTTCCATACTAAGTCTATGTCGACCTAAGGTGGCCTGTTTGTTTGTCTTCCAAGTTACCAAAAGGTCCCATGGAAGATGCTCCAATAACGTAACTCTGATCTGAGAGATCTGATAGATTTAAGAGCTCCTGAATGTTCTTTATTGATTTAGCTCTAAGATCATTTCAGGATGTTTGTTTATATGAATGCATCAATGTGTTCATACATGCGTGCTTCTGTAAGCTGAGGGCATTTGTGCATTCTGTCTCACCTTGCATCTAGTGCTTGCTTTAGCTCTTCTCTTTGCCATTCTTTGATTTAAAAGTCTAAGGACTACTGCAGCAGTGTTTCTTCATTGCTTTTCGTTATCCTTTCTACTTACAGCCTGGAAATATTTGAACATCTGCTCCTTCTTCACAGACTAAGAAGGACCATATGCTTGATATCAGATCCTTTAACATGTTTGTAATATAACAGGTGGCAAATGTACTTTTGTTGCTAATAAATTCCCAGTTAGGTTTCAAACTGTCTGAAATCCAGCTTCCCTTACAGCAATAATAATTCAGAATTCCTTTTTTTTTCTCCCAATTTTATCAATAGCAGTCATATCTGCTGCAGCCTGGATCACTACATTAGTTTCTAACATGCCAGGTTATGACTGGTTTTCAGAGATTTGTCACTTATTTTCACGACTGTTTATTATACCATTATAATACAGTTATGCTATCTTGATACATAGTATGTACCATTAGCACAAATTGACAAGTTGATCATCTTCCTAACCAATCCAGTATTTTAAGTATGAAATGCTGATGATGACAGGGGGTAATATTTTAATAATGATCAAGATTCTCAGTTCCATGTAAGCACGCTCTCCCACCAAAAACAAGGAGAGCAGACACTTCCACAACTTTATCAGCACAAATTTATATCCCACCAACTTTCCTTCTTATCATTGATTTAAAAAAAAAAAAACCTGAAGGTACAGGACTTTGGTGATTTTTTGGGGCTACTTATTTTTACTAAACTATCTAGAGATTGCTAAGTTCATGCACAGATCATAGTGTTTGTAAGAAATGAATGCAGAAACCAAATAGCACTGCTAGCAAAAGGTATCCAAGAAGGTTGATGGTCCAGGCTGGATGTGGCTGTGGGCAGCCTGGTCTAGTGGTTGGCAACCCTGCAAATGGCAGGGGGGTTGAAACTAGATGATCATTATGGTTCTTTTCAACCCAGGCCATCCTATGATTTTAGGTTCTCCAAAGCTGTTTCTGTGGATACTGCTGAATTGCACTTGCACTCTTCTACTCAAATAATTGATACTTATGTAACTATCTATCAAATTGTGTCTTTCCGTGTCTTCCCCTGTCTTTCACAAACTTCCATTTTTTTCTCCTTTTTTTGCAACCTGGATAATAAATAACAGCATTTAGTATGCTTTTGTCACCATTTTTTCCCTTATTATGTTTCTGTTGTTTTATCCCTTTTCCACCCATGCTGATACTTAAAAAAAAAATAGATGTTTGTACTCATACCAGAATTTTGAGAAGATTATCAAAAGTATGTTGTATCAATAGATCTAAAGGCAGAAAATATTGTCTCTGACCATCAGAAAGGCTATAAAAATGAGATGTGCTAGATTTTATAGTAATCCATGAAAATAACTGATGAAAGCATGTCATTAAAAATGCTTCAGCTCTCTATAAAACCTTTACATACAAATTTTGAAGTCTGGATGCCCATCTTCACAAACACATCCAAGTAGTAGCAGTTAGATGAGTGGCTTTTGCACATGAAAACACCCCTGTGCATAAAGATGGAGATTCTTGCTGTATCCTTTGAAAAAGGAGTTAATACATAACCTCAAGAAGGAAGATTTTAGAAAGAAATTCTTTACTGTGAGAGTGGTGAGACACTGGAACAGATTGCCCAGAGAGACTGTGGATGCCCCGTCCATGGAGGTATTCAAGGCCAGGCAGAATGGGGCTTTGAGCAACTGGTCTAGATGGAGGTGTTCTTGCCTAAGCAAGATGGAACTAGATGATCTTAAAGGTCCCTTCCAACCCAAACCATTCTGTGATTCTCTGAACTTGGATGTCTGAAGGTTTTCAGGAAGGAACTTGGACATGTGAAGGTGGATGCACACAGTTCAGAGGTTTATCTCCTGAAGACAGGTGTTTGGATTCCCGTCCAGCTTTCATCACAGGGACTGAGACGTTTCACTCAGGACAACTTCCTCTTTGGCAACCAAGGAGATGAAAACTAAACTAAAAGCTAAAAACTGGTTATTTGATCTGGCCCCTTGCCCTTTAGGTAGCATATCAACCCATCAGTTGCTCGTTGTGCAAATTTGTGGGCCATGTTGCAGCTGAAGGAAATGACAAGATGAGGATACACTCTGCACAGCAATTTTAGCTGCTAAAAAATTGAAAGCTTGAAGTATAAAGTGGCAGTTTGGGGTCAGGAGGAGACAGCAGCTGATCAGAGCAGAAGTACTTCAACACCAACAAAATGAAAGAGTTGCTAATCAAAGCCATTGGCTTTTATTATATATTAATATTACTTATTGTTATGTGGTAGCAATCACAAAACAGGTGATTGCATTTTGCAATTTTCTTCATTGTACTCAGGTGTTACTTGACATCTACATCACCTACTTTTCTTCAGCAATTCTGTAGCCTCTTTAAATTCCTATAGGAATGTACTTCACAGTATCATTTAAGATCTATGCAATGGCAGAAATAGGTTTTTAGAGTTTTCAAATGAGCTATTTTATCTTTGGGTTGCCATTTAGATAATGTGAACATATATTTAAACAAGTCAAATAAGAGAAAGGCCCAAACATTTGAGCTTGGTATCCTGAAATTAGATTTGTTAGTCAACTCACAAGAAGTAAAGTAAGTAAAGTAAAATCACATTCTCAAAATCAATGGTTTTGAGAATGTCAGAATATTTTGTTCAATTGTGGAAAAAAACATTTTCAAACTAGTATTCTCACTACCCTACAAAAGATTTTTACAACACAAAAACACCAAGAGGTTCCTTTCAGGATCAAGGTCTTATCATGCTTATCATGCAGAGTAAAAAGCATTTCTGAAAACAAGATGCTCCTTAGAATATAACATCTAAAAATGCAGGTGACACAGAGACTGAGGAATGAAATTCATTTAGCATAGTTTCTATGTGTCCCTGCATTTATAAAAGTATATAGAAAGGAACAACAATTATTATATGACATTTGCTCTCACAACAAAATGATGTTGCAGTACCAATCAGTCCTCAGGAAAGACTGGAAATTTGTGAGAGATAGGAAGGTTTTCATGTATATAGGAGGCAGTACTATTTGTATAAATAAACTGACCTGACAGAGAGAAAGGAAACAGATTGGAGAAAACATGTTCAAAACAAATAAAAGATAATAAAAATAGAGTATGCATATATATATATATATACAGACACATATGTATACACATTTTTAACATGCACATATACAGACACACACTTGGAAATGTATCACAGACTGCTACAGGAGGTTTAATAAAATGAAGAAGCTGAAAATCACCACTTATTTCCTGTAACCGTGTGGATATAGAACACTTGTGAGTCAGATGTTTATTGCATCTTCATCCAAAATTACATGAACTCAATAGACATTATTTCACATCGTTTAGTAGACTTTGTTTCAGTTCCTCACTTTCTGTCTAGGCACTATACGTTTACACCTATAAACAGCCACTGTGGGCAGGTATTGTTCTTTTTATAGAATCGCTTGTCTTTACCTTCATGAAGCATTTATCTCAGTTAGAGCATACGTTGAGATGGGCAGCTGTTTCTCTGGAATTTTGCCTCTAAGATATACCTCAAATTTATTTCTTGTGAACTGCATGAGCAGTTGTGGAGATCCAGCTGTGGAGCTGTGTTCACTCCTGCTGAAACCATGGATACTGTCTCTTCCACCATCAGTAGTTAAGTTTCAGCATAAAACCTGTTATCTTTAATTTGAGTTCGACTGACTATCATTTCTAGTTTAAGGCAAGCTATTGATTGACATGTGGATATGGAAAAAAACATATTTGGAGATGGAGCAACGATAGTGGAATACCCATGACAGAAGAAACATTATTCTTAACAAGACAGCACTTACAGAACAATGTCAAAGAAGACAGAGGCAGAAAACTAAACAGTTTCCTAATACAGCATCAGTGTTGAAAAGGAGATTAAACTTTGCATGAGCCATGAAACTTTAAAATGAAGTAAAGCTTTGGTGTTCAGCAGTATCATTTTTAAAGAGACATTCCAAATAGTTTGGGATGAATTCAAATATTTCCTCAGAAGGAGACAAGTGCAATTGGCTTCGGAGAAGCTTGGCAGTGTGGGAAGATGTCTCCAGAGTAAAGGGTATATTTAAGGCACATTTCTGATGAGGGTGAGACTTGGTAGAAAACACCATGTAATCAAGAAATAGCAGATAAAGTATATATTACCAAATAAAGTCATTTACGTAAAGTAAAAAGTTAGTGGGAGGGGTAGCGTAGTGAGACCACCATCCTCATTTTTTCCCTATTTGGGGAAAAAGTTTTGGGGCTTTAAAGGAGATGTATCTTTGTTCTGTATAATTTGGGATGTAATTAGAAAGTAACAGTGAAGATTTAAACTCAGAGTGATTCTGTCAGAATTTTGTACTCATATGAGACTGAAAACTACTTGGCTGTGAACATACTTGATTTCAGCAAGTTGAACAAACAAAGTGGAGGATAGTAAAGTTAATTTTAACAAATCGCCAGAGCATTGTGTGAGATATGCTGGAGTTACTGTTACAGTACTACCTGAAATAGCTGATAGCCAAATAATGCTGCCTCAGGGAGGGAGCAGAGTCTTTCCTACAGAAGAACTTATAATGGATAGATTGTTAATTCCAGCACTAAAATGTTGTTTGAGACCTATTTCCCTTGCATTCAGGCAATCTCCATTACTGAAATCTCCTTTCATGCACTTCACCAAAAATTTATAAGAAATTGACTGTCAACTATCAATGCATATACTGGAATATTTCAGAGCTTCTGGAGTTTACTCCATATGCATAGAACGTGGAACAAATATAGGAGGTCCTTTAATAAGAGTCCACCAGATTGACAGACAGTATGCCCTCCCTCTGTTAATCTCTTTTCCTCAATTTTTTTCACAGTATTGCAATAGTAAAGAATGACTTTAAAGCAGTAACTTGTGGCACCATTCTTCCCAAGATCAAGAAGTTGTACTTAATGCACTTGATGAGCTGTGTGCCTTTCTCTTCCCATTTTGCTTCAGTTAGTGCATTTATTAACAAGGGAATATGCATCAGCACAAGAATCTGATCTGATTTTGAGATTTTGCCCACTCACTATAAAAATACAAGAGCAGTCAATAGCTGCTGCCTGAAAAGTGTCTGTATTATAGATTGATAATACAATTGATCTTATTCAGAAAGTGAATTAGGCAGATAACTCACAGATTAAACAACTCTGTGTAGCAGAACCTCAAAATTGACATCTGACTTAACTTTTTCATCAATATAATCTACTCTCAATTATATCCAATATTTAAAAGTTTATGAGTAACAGGAAGAAATGCGGACACCGACAGATAAAAATAAAATGTCAAGTCAGTTCCTTAGTATTTTTCTGTATATTTCAGTGCTATATCTCATTTCATTTGCAAATATGTAGAGATCTGCACATTATTTTGAAGTGAGAAACTGTTCATCGAATATGTAAAGAAAAGGCAGTAGAAAAGCACTATTGCTTCATATCAGTCTGCCATGATAGGTCCCACGCCAGAAGAGAGAAGAGGGAGCAGGGTTAGCTTTGAGTATGAGAAAGCAGAGCTAATAGATTTGACTGCCCAGATGAAAGCAGGGAGAACCACAGTTGCCCTCTCCTGCACCACATCTTAAAGTCAAGAGCTACCGTCAGCCTGAATCAGGGCTGCCAGAGGTCAGGTGTGGGCCATTGGATGAGCCTGGAACCCAGTAATAGGGGGAAAGAGGAAAAAAAATGCTTCAGCCTGTGAAATGGCACCACTAGTCCTCCTTCACCCACAAAACCAGTACTTTCCTAGGGTGTCATGGATATGGTGGGACAAAGGATCCCTGAGGAAAATCTGGTTCTCAGGTCTGCCACAAACATAGGGAGTAAATATAGTCTCAGGTTCCAAAATGTATACAGCTTAAAATGAAGTGTAGAAGCCCTAGAGTTTTTGAGATGTCTTGAGTGCAAGTTTGAAAAGATACATAAGAGAAACTTGCTCATGATTATATTTCTTTGGTGAAAAAACACAATAATTGGATCAATTTGATGATAAAATAGGTACCAGTTGGAATCTTAATATATATAACTACCTAAACGTATGGGACAGGGGAACTGTATCCAACAAACCTTGACATCATGGGCTTTGTAAAGTTTGATGTGCTGGCAATGCCACTTCAATGTTTCTGAAAGAAATTTAATACATTGTATGCTGAAACGGAAGAGAGTAGCATTTGTTCTAGACATAAATATGGCAGTATTTTTTAATGGAATACATTGTTTTCACAGACAGATTTAGTTCAAGCATCTCTGATGAACCCAACAACATTTGAGGACAATAATGAAGTTAAAGAGATCAGCTTCTAACTGACAGAATTTATGGACTAATCACCAAAACAAGATGTGTTCCCAAGATAAAAAGAATTCAATGTCAAGTGGAAATAGAGGACAGGGATCAAATTATACAGAACTGACATAGATTAGGGGTGACTGATACATGAATAGATTTATTATATGGTTGCTGATTGGTGAACAGGCTTTCATAGGCTCTGATATTTGTATACATCATGTTGATGGTCAAAAGTAAAAAGGTAAAGATTTAATTGGCTTGAAGCCCAAGTCTCTTTCCTTTATTTTTCACATGGACCCAGTAAGTGATGTCACAGTAGGTAAAGTTTTTAATGGTCTCTGTTTGTGGTCCTAATTTGTGTTTCTTTGGTAAATTATACTTGACAAAAAATAAGTAGAAGTGAAGTTCAAAATAAAATTTCTTGCCACTGAAAATTACTTTTCAGTACAAACATATTAGTACCAAAAATTGTCTCACACAAATATGTTCCATAAAAAGGTGTACTGTCCTCATGATTTGCCTAATCATCACAAATAATTAAAGTAAATCAAACTGTATACACTCATAGGAAAAGGTTCATGGAGTTTAAAAAGCTCACCCCAAAATAATCAAATACTTTGAATAATGAATAGATTAGACAAAATCATGACTGCTTGTGCATATGCCACAATCAGAGAGAGACAAAACTCATTGGATGCATTATTCATTGTGAATTATTTGCTCTACCTATTGGTGAGAAAGCTTGCAAACACTACTGCTGTTCTGTGATCATCTAACAATCTGAAGGAGATCTGATTGCCCTTATCATTACATAGCATCTTGCCATTTAGATGAGGATTCTACTTATTTATTTTGCCTGATAAAAATGTTGTCCATCAAGCACTCAAACATGCAATGGACAAATGGTTGCTGTAAAGGCAAATCATGTCTCTTCAGTATACCAGCACTCTTTTTGCAGAAGTCAGGGAATGATGAATAAAGAAGCAAAAGAATAGTGGGTCTGGTCTGTCAGTGAAATTTATGGAAATATTTTATCAAAAGTGGTAAAAGGAATAAGCTCTGGATAGGTAAAATTGAGTAATGGGCTCTAACTTTGAAAAAGGACAAATAATAAAACAACATAGTTTTAAAACAGAAAAGAATTAAGCTTGTGTAAATGAAAACACTGATCTAGAAAGCAATACAAATTGATAAAATTTGTATGTGAAACAATAATTTATTATCAGCCCAGTACGGATTGATAAGGAATCTGGGCAAGGATGTGAATACAGAATAGTATAACAGATAAGAAAAGAATCCTTCCAGCATATACAAAAATCATTTTACCATATTGACTGTGCTTTCTTATCATATCAAGTGTGTATAAAAAGAAGAACTCCTGGACTTACCTGTACTGTAAGAAGGGAACAACCAGTGATACTAAAAAGCCCCAGCAATTAAGGGATCTCTGCCCAAATTTTTCTTTAAAAAGTCTAACTACTGCTAGATTTTATGAAATCAAACTGCATATTAGTCTAAGGCAGCATAGGAAATCTCCCTCATTCTTGTAGCCTACCTTAAATATGTGCCTTAGGCATATACATCTACAAACTTCACAGTTATGAGCAAGGCACTCATATATGTAATTCCTAATCTGTAAAATCACACACTTATGTAAGTGTTATCACTGTAGAGTATATGTATAATTTTATCAACTGTATGATGTTAATATGCTAGAGAGTAGTCTATTTTAGTCACTGTGACCTCCTTCAAAATGTCTGTTAATGGAAGGAACATAACAAATGTAAGACAGAGTTTATCTGCATAGGAATGGCAGCTTCTGTATTGCTAAATCGTCATTTTAGCTTCTTTTAAAGGGAAGAATTGACAGCTGTGTCAGGTGTTGGGCATGAACCATACACTTCAATCCTTTCTTCTCTCTCAGCTGATGACTTTGACAGTGTAGAAATGCCAAATTACCAATGTCCTCCCTTTGAGAACCAACTGTCTTAATTTAATATCATTTCAGCAGTGCACAAATATTAATCCAATTTCTTTCATTAATACATAGGGAGATGCCAAAAGAGGACATAGATGCAAGCACTAATATAAAGGTTTTTTCCTCTACAGAAACTCTTCGCTTCCAGGCAGCTGCAAACAAATATTTCACCATAATTTTCAAGACACTGAGGTTGAGTGGTTTCCCTTCAAACATGCTATGAATGAACTCCCCCAATCATCTCACATGCAGAAGGTTGTTGTGTAATTTATGCTTCCTCCTTTCTGTCACTAGAAAATCAAAGCCATTTTAAAACTAACTTGACTAGTCCAATTCTTTCACGCAATTTCTTCTGTGACAATGTTTACTTAGAAATGAAAAGATAATTTAATCAACTTTTAATTAAGTTACATTTTTACACTTAAACTCTAATAATCACTTCTTTAAATCAAATGCAAATGAGGTCATTATAACTAGCAAAGATAATGCAAGAAACTTTTTTGGACATTTTCTTCTTATGTATTCCCTAACATTCCAAAAATGTTGGAATGTTAACATGAACATTCACAGCACATAGGAGGATTTTATTTATTAATTTTTATTGAGAATTTAACTGCTGCTCTGAGTGCAAAATTCAGTTCTGCAGTAGAGATCTGCCAATAATGTACTTTAGCAAAGCACTCATCATGCAATGGTATCAACATACGATGTAAAAGACTTCAGCCGACTCCATACTTTAATACATCAGTGTTAATATCTTAATAAACAATTTGAAACATACAGAATAGGTTAGAGTTTAAAAATAGCTGGTATCAAGAGAGTGACTGTGACAAATATTCATATGACATCTTTCTCATATTATCTAACAAATGGATCATTTTGGAATTTTTCAGAATTTCAGAAAGTAGAAATTGTATGAAAATATGGCTTTGAAAAGACTTCAGGAGGCCTCTGGTCCACTATTCTGTTTCAGGGGGAGTCAGCTGTGGGATCAAACCAGCTTGCTCAGGGCTTTGGATCTTGAAATCCTCTGAGAATAGAGACTACAGAACCTCCCTAGGCAGCCTTAAAGTTATGAAGCCTTGAGCCAACACAGCTGTCTTTCTGTCTCTTGGAATTCAGTCCTAGGGTTTCTGGTAAGTTTAGAAAAGGTATGCACTAAAAGCAACGAAGAACCCAATGCAAAATTAGTCAGTGTTCTGCTACTGTAAAACTAAACCCAGTGACAATGAGAATTTTAGTCCTTTTTTTAGCAAACATTTACAAAGTGGATCCTTTTGTCCACTCAGAGATATGTGACAGTAGATGTTTATGTCTCCTGTGAGAAATTTCTGCTAGCTTCAATTAAAAATGAACTCAAATTCCAGAAGAAATCAAGGAACTACTGTTGCTGAACTTTCCCAGCATGCGAACACACAGATCCAGGGAGGGCTCTCAGCTTGTGGTAAGAGAAATGTGTCTGTGCCTCCTAAAGTAATGACTCTGTTCAGTTGAAACTGTATCACGATGATAGTGCTGCTGTCACCTTCCTCCTCTATAAGGTGTTCCTGTGTTGCAAAGCTGGGTGCAGCAGTGCTGGTGTTACCATAGGCAAACATTCTGACTTCCTTGAGATTGATTGCTAGAAAAGTATCATCTACACCATGACATCCAAATTCCTCTGAGAGGGGCCCCAGAACTGGAGAGGCAGAGCATCTGTGAGAGGTCCTGAGGCAGGGCTTGGCCCTGCAGTCATAACTCCTGAGATCATCTGGTCTTGTGTTTGAAGCTGGGATGGTTGGGATTTGTGCAGGGTGGGGAACATGTTGCCTTGTCCCTGTGAGCAGCCTCACTGAGCTGCTTTCTTGTGCTACTCATGTCAAATACTGAATGCTCTTCTCTCTGTTGTCTGAGCTGTGGGAGTGTAAGTCCTTCCTTTTCAAACCCAGCTTAATTTTGTTTTTCAATTGCATTGGTCAGCCCAGCCAATTGAAGATCAGCGCACTTACTGGGATTTCTTCAAATGATTATGACAGGTACATTTTGTCAAATATATATCACAGCTGTGACTGTCTAATCCCAAAAAGCCTTTACTTAATTTTAAATGTGTCGGTGCAAAACATGACCAAACACAACAAGCAACTATAATCAATTGAATGTGTAACATGGATGCTGAATTATTGTTATGCTTCAAGAAAATCTTTGTTATTCCTTTCTAAAAAAAAAAAAAAAAAAAAAAAGAAAAGTATGAAAGTGATATTAAGCAGATGTTAGACTGGAGTTGTCAATCTTGTCTAAGCACGCAGGTGCTAATGTGTTATAATTATCCCTTTTGGCAGTTGATATTTAGGATTTTGGATCCCACCTAGTCAATCACAGCTGTAATTGTTAAGCTACTTACATCGCTAATATGCTGGGTAATAACCAGATCAAGATTTAATATTTGACGTTTACCATCAATTATCTTTTCTTCTGACATACATCTCCCCCACTCAGGCTCTTGCAGATCGGAACACTCTTCTGATTTCAGTAAAATAAATAAGAATCTGGTTATAGAATAGGCCTTAAATAAAAAAATATTCCTGTCATATGTTGCACTACCTCTTACTTCTTAGAGAAGATTCCTTCTTATTACAATCTTTATAACTGTATTCTTTTAATTCAGATCTATTCCTTCCCCTTCTACTTTTTTATGTACTTTTTACAGAAAATCTTGTACCCGCTACTGCAAAATGTAGTGTATGTTAACCTATGCTGGGTGTATTTTGGGATGACAATATTATCTATGAAACAAAGCACTGCAATTTGTTTTATAGCTGGAAAATATGTTCATAGCATATATTATGCCAAAATATGTTTCCTGCTAAAAGCACTCTGAATTAATTCTGGATTTAAAATACTTTAACATGAAACTCAATTTGCCAGTTCTGCATTTTTATTCATCTGTTAACTAAAATCTGTTACATAACTTCCTCACAAAAGCACACGTAGAACAAGAATTATTTTTCCAAAATGTTCTCAGATTTCATCCTGTGTAATTATGCTGAAGTTCAATGCTTTCATGCCAAATCAGCATGCAGTACTTGCAGTGTGGTCAAAAGTTAGTATGTCTAATATTGTCCAGAGGACCTGCTAAGAACTTGGTGGAGCAATTTTTCTGTTTCTGTAATTACATAAAAACATTTTAAGTATGTGTTAGAAAGAGTTCTCTATTATTATTTCTGTCCACCAGTATGACATAATTTGCCTTTAGCAAAGAGCAATAGTGGCTATGTCTAGCAACCGTAGTGCAGTCTCAGAGACGCTTTGACCAAAGAAATAAAAATGCATACTTGTCTTTTGTGTCAACTCAGAAAATTCATAAGTATCTACTCTCATTTAGGTACACTGACTGTGATGCAGATTATATTTTCTATTTATTTCCTACCAAAAACTCCAAGCATACAAGCTTTAACATGAAAACATATTTAATATAACTTATCTGAAGGGCGTCAGAAAGGACACATTCAGTCCAGGCTACCAATCTTAGATATGTCTGTGTTTTTCTAAAAAGATACAAAACTGTGTTTAAATGTTTTAAATAATTTTCAGTTCTATACTCCACATGAATGTACACAGATAACCTAAATTAATTACAAAACTGCAATTTTATCTAATGTGGTCCTTTGCAAGCAAGCTAGTACTAAAGCAAGTACCAGTGTATAACATTAGACCAATGGATGCCCCATAACTAAGACTGCAAATATCTTTACAAGTGAAGTTCTCTCTGTTGCCTAGAGAAGACCGCATCTTGTTTCAAGGGGATCATGCTCAAAGTTTGAATAGGCAAAGGCTGCAATCAGACAGCCCAGGGACATAAATACTTCAAAGCAGAACAAATGAAACTGGACCTAGTCATTTTGCAATAAGACTTGAAGTCATGTAATAGTGCCCTTTTAAGCCACTTGTGACTTTTAAGACTTCAAATGAAATGCTATTAGCACAGACAGATAAACATGCTAGGCTGTTATTTGCCTGGGGTGATACCCTTGTGATTTGTAACAGGCAATGAAAATATAGCAGCCTAGGTGTTCAGGAGGAGCGATATGAATGCCAGTAATCTCTTCACAGTAATGCCAAGACCTTTGATAATAAAGCCTCTAGAAAATCTTGTGTTAGTCATAGTTACTTGATTTTTTTTAAACCTTATTATGAAAGTTTTCTAAAACAAGAAAACATTTCAATAACCTGATAGAATTTGTAGAAAAATATTTAGATTAACCTCTCATTCTGTTTCATGTTAGAAATGGAAAAAAATCACAATGACTTTAGCAAAGAGTAACAATACCTGTCTTGATTGTAGATTGCAGCACCTCAGTCTCCTTGCCTAAAGGTACCATAAACTCTCTGAGAACTGCAACACAAGTATTTGCAGGGGCTCAGACTGAAGCCAGGCAATATCTGGTTAAAAAACTGCAGGGAAAACAAGTCTCCTTCACAACTCATGTGAAAATGTACTTATTATTCCCATTCTGTACTAGTGCTGAATGGACAGCAGTCAGCCATTCTGCGTTTAAATTTCATCCAAAGATGGCACAAACCAGAAGCTTGTATGTATTCCTTGATAGAGAAAGCAAGAATTATATAATATCTGACCTCTTCTCATGAAGTTTTTGAGGACATAAATAAGAGACAGAAAAGAAACAGGAGGCTGGGTTTTAATATGAAAATATGAAAGAGCAGAGCCCTCCCCCCCCCAATTTCTTCATCCTGCCATCCCTGCCATCTTCTTCAGAACTGCATCACAGATCTCTGTGATGGAAGTGCCAATCCAAATTAACCTTGAGTGCCACAATAGGCCAGGGTGTAAATTTAAACAAAAACCTGGATGGCAGCTTCGTTTTTTAACAAGGGCAGTATATCTAGTCAATAACTGATGTATGTTCTGTTTTTCCAGCTGGCAGAGGCTCCAGGGGTATGCAGGCACATATTTCCAAGCATGTTGTTCTTCAAGTTCTGTTTGTGCTTGGACCATAACTGCAGTCTAGGCAGCCAAAATGAAATATGCCAAATAATACTGGCTGAGGGACAGACAGATTGGACCAAATTCCTGTCCAATACAATGCATTTGACACCAGTAGAGTCACACAGTGACAGTTCATTGTTCTCTACTTTCAAATACAAAATATGGAGGGGTTTAATGTAGAAGAGCTAAGGCATTTCTGCTGCTGCCTTTCTGAAATTGACATCATTTTAGCCTGGTGACAACAAGCAGTTTTTAGCAATGAGGATTCCCTGTTTGACCTAATTTTCTGACAGATTTTCTCTCTTACCACACACAGACAGGGCCAGTGGCCTTATGTAGATACAGATTTAGCTGGCATAGGAGACAGGGACAGCTACCGACAAAACTCCTTCTCCCACCCCTCCTTGACCGTGTCACAGCTCTTCTGGTCCTTTCTTAGGTATCTGCAGAAGATATGGGGCCATACCATGGATAGCCTGGCCCATAAGCTGTCCTCATTACCTGGTCACCTGCTCAGCCTACAATCACCTGGGTTAAGCCTCAGAAGGTCTGGATCTGGCTCATGGATTTCAGTGGGAACCCAAGAAATCAGCCACAATTTTCTGCCTCAGTGCACCAGCAGTAAAGTAACTCAGTTGGCTCTGAGGGTACAAAAATGCTTGTCTTCTTGTCCAATTCTTGGTACTCGGGTGATTAAATTGGTATGAGTTTTAAGTATAGGGAGTTACACATTCTCAGCCATGATATACGTGAGATGCATGTGGCCCAACTCTGCTCTACCATATGCAATGAAATCTGGAGGAAATTTAGTGACACTCAAGACAGACTCTACAAGGAAAAATGCAAAAGAGTTTTCCTGGTGTGCTGTATTTTATGATTAAAATCTAAACTAAATATATACGAACTCTAATAAACAAAAATAATCTCCTATAGTTTCATTTAAAGCACCAAGCTATTGTCTCTTTAAATAATAATGAAAAAGGAGAAAATATTCTACAACTTCCATAAAAAATGTCATATTTGTATAGACCCCAAATCCCCTCTGTTTAAACAGGGTGATTAATATCAGCTCCTGTAGGAAATTAAATTCAGGGAAGAACAGTAATATGCAGATATGCAGATTTCTAGGCAGAATGGCTAGCCCTGGGTAAGAGAGTCAGGTTGATTAATCTGCATCCTCAGAATACAAAATGAAATGCTGGGCTCTCCTGGGTTAGTACCAGAAATGACTTTTCCTTCTTACATTAGAAATAAATGGACAAACACATGCACGTATATAGCAAAAGGCCTTAATATCACATCCAATGTTTACAAAGATGATAAGAGTTTAATATTTAAAATATCTTATTTCACCTGGGAGGGGATAGAAGAAGGAAAAAAAAAAGAGCTGTTTTTAATTAGGATGAAGAGTAGCATTCTCTAAAAAAGTATTTTTTTAATCTTTCATAAAGACTACAGAATTATAAGGAAATTTTGTATGTCAGCACGAAAGCACTTCTTCAATCTGTTCATAAGCATCTGACTGAAATAATATAGTTTAGGGAGATACTGAACTCAAACGTGGTCATAGTGTGGAAAAGAAAACAAAAAGCATTCATTACTAAAATATTTCATGTAAAATTCAGTGCACTTTGATTTTTTGGTTCACAATTACAGATAGAATACAGAAGCACAATAGACCAAAAATATAATTCCACAGGCTTAATTTCCACGAGTAGAAATTCCTCCATAAATATCACCTTTCTCTCATTTCAGAATAATAACATTTCCATATTACTAATAGTAAATATACGATTTCAATAATTTAATCTTTTTTTTAAAATAAAAAAAAACACCCTCAAAACCTCAGAAAAATATTTACAGCAAAATGCAAAATGTCCTTTTCAGATTTTTTTTCCCCGTCGTTACTGGAAAACCAAGCCTGTTATTTAAAATCATTCAGGGTCTCTCCAATAATTGTATAGAAGTAGGCATTATGCTATATTATTAAAGCTGTAATTTCCTGCTGAATCTGGCTGGATGTTTCTTTTTATCACTTGGCAATTTCTATCTAGTTATGGCATAATTAAGTTTCCTGACCCTTGCTCACTCTCTTAACAGGACGCTTAGAAATATACTAGAATTGCAGATCTTCAACCTGATGTCCTCTCTCCCCACACAGTAATGGAATAAAATTATTAATCCAGTAATTGTACAGAACACATTACTTTGCATTGAATGTTCCTATTTCTCATTTTCTGTTAGTGACAATCAGGCAGAGGTACAAATCATTTCTGCAGGGAGCAGAGCCCTTGAAAAAGCCTCTCATTCACTCCACTGGAGCTACCTGTACAGCTGTGATTATTCAAAGTCTAACGCAGTACTAGGCTCAAGCGAACAAAACAAAGTTAATAAAATGGAATAAGGAACAAGATATTTTCCTGCTTGCAGCCTCCTATGTGCCAAAATTAGAACCTTACTTCCAAATGATAAACCACACATCCAATTGCATTTTTATAACGAGGCTAATGAGTCTCAGCTCAGCGTTTCAGACTTGGTGGCATTAGCCAGGGCCATCTACCGCTGGGTACACCCTGTATGCTCAGATCACTGAGAGTGGGTGGGAGGGGGGGGAAGAGGGAGGAAGAAGTTTGGAGGAAGACAAAGGATCTGGGTTCTCAAACCTTAATATCTAAGAACCAGGGATGTAAGCCCACACCTGTCAAACTCCCTGCAGAAGAAATCCTAGCTGCACCACAGTTGATCACAAAATCCCCATTGCATTTATCTGAGTTTCTAGGGAGTTTCCCCCTAAGAAGTTTGAAATTTACCCTGAACTACACTGATCTGACTCTCATTTTTGTCATGGCCTACGGGGGACTTTTGAGGCCAGCAAGTGATACTTAACCCAATAGATGTTACTATTTTCACCACTCAGCTGACCGCAAGGGAGTAAAGGCTTTGAAAACAACTAATTCTAATACCACACATATCCTCCAACAACGCACCAAATACATTTGTTTTCTTTTCAGGTTAGCTTCAGCTGGTAAGGGTGGGTGGAATGATGGATTTTATCACATTTTTCTAAGAACCTAAGTTGAATCTGCTCCTTCATAGAGCGCCTTGACTCTATCAATAGATATCCCCAAAGTACACAGTCATAATCTCTGTTCTGGTCTCCTCCCTCTTTCTTGATTGTGACAGGCATATCTTCTCTCTGCCTATCAGAAGATATATATTATCTCACTAAATCCTTCTGGTTTATTGGACTGATGTCCTGCAAATACATCTTTAGCATGCACTTGAATTGATGAAGAAGCTCATGAGAAAGTCCCTGAAGCAGTACTGTTTCTTTAATAAAAACCTGATCGAAGGGAGGATAAATAGCAAAAAGAAATCCTTGTCTTCATAAAGAACTCCGGTGAATTTATTCAGAGGCAATAATATGGTTCAGACTGAAACAAGGCAAAATGCTACATATCATTACAGAAAAAAAAACAAAAAACAAAAAAAATAACACCCATAAATAAGGATAGCATGCTGCATTAGTTTAGTCCATTTGATCATATTTCTTTCTTTGTATTCTTCCACCCTCTTGCCTTGTCTTCTAATAATGCATATCTTTTGGTTATTTTGAAGAGCAAACTGCACAGCCTGAGAGTTCTGGTTGCATAAGCACTTCCATGACAGACTGTCAGGTTTATAAACTCATTTGTCTCTCCTTCCTTTACATCTGTATGAAGGCAATGTGTGCAATTTTCACTACGCTGGTAAATCAAACTGATCAAATAATAAAAATACTGATCTAAAGTGCATTAGACAATAGACCATTTCCAGTGAAAAACAATACTACAGCAGTCATCTCAGGGTGGCTTTTTTTTTTTTTTTTTTTTTTTTTTGGCTTATTTCTGTATCTGCTGCAAAATAGCTCTGGTTTTATTTCCATTGAGTCAGTCACTGCAGAAAAGGTAATCACTATAATCACAGCAAAGATTTCTGTTTGTCTATGGCACTTAAGTGACTGCCATCACCGTTGTGTCTGAGCAGCTTCTAGAGAAGTTGTGTTGCACAGGAGCCTTGATATGTACTAACTTTGTTTAATTTATAAGGTGAATCATAATCTCTCTGACTTCCACAGTCATCTGAACCACTTCTACAATTAAGAATCAGCTTTTATATTGAGAATACTTCCCAATCTGAGGTAATTAGAAATGGAGAAAATAAAAACGGGGAACTCTTAAAATACTTGTTTCTTTCTCCTGCACTCTCACTTTAATGCAGCATACACTAATTGAAGGCTATTTCTTCTCCACAAAAGCTCCATTTGCACAGATCAGCTGCCAACCAAATAATACAATGATTCATCAAATTATCATCTCCTTGCACATATTTGGTATGTGGCAGACTTGCAAGAGTATTATAGATAGACATGCATGACAAAAGTGCAGTGTACAAAAATATACTCAGGTATTTTTTGTGCAAAATAGATGAGTACAGCTTTACACCATTGGCTCAGTCTGAGATTTTTGCAATAGGAAATAGCTACATGGACACAGTTAAGTGAAAAAAAATTATATACCTGTGCAAATCATTAATTTTTATTTTATACAAAGATCTGCACGTATACATGCATATAGACAACAATTGCTTTGGCAAATCTGCAAGAAGTGCAACTGTTATTTCAGACATAAAAGGCATTACCGTCTACTATCTGACTTATTCTAAAGTGCATGGGTTTAATAAATGATATCACACTTCCCACTCCAAACTTTTCCTTCCTGCCAGTACAGGGAAATCATATCTATGCACTGCCTCTGCTGACTTTCTTCATGCAGTGCACAGGACACCACCCTAATCAATACTGTGCCAAATTTTTTAGTCAGATGATATTTATTTAGTATTGCCAAGTATTTATTTCTTTTTTTGGTGTTTCATCTAATAAAAGACTAGCAGAGAAATAGAAATTGTCCAAATCATCTAATAAATAACACAGATTCATTATGAGGAGGTGGAGGGGAGGAAATATCACTAAGCTTCCTATTGTTTCATTGATAAAAAATGGTCTTGGAAGCAGAAGAATATATTAACTTTTTCCTTTTGAGTTTTTTTCTTTTTTTATCTAGAAGTCTGGAAGACATTTCTAAAATAGATCTATTTTCTTTTCATTCTGCAGAATAATGCATGAATGATTATAACATATGCTCTATCTCCAGTTTTTTCAACCAGTGGAAAAGTGCCTGACACAATAATCACAACTTGTTGGGTTTTCAATCTGATGCTGTCCTATTTTATCATGGTAGTTAAATGTCCATTCTTGTTCAGTGTGATAAATGTTATGGCCATTTAACAGTACCGAAAAAGAGAGGCATGTTAAACCAAATATTGCTTCAGATTGTGTCTTTTATTCTCCTTTATCATCATATCTTAATTTATAGTATAATCATCATTATCACAACTGTCAGCCTCATTTAACCTTCCCTGATCTCCCATGATTCTCCGCTGTCAGGCCTGATTGCCTGCCTTCTGCTGACTGACTGATAATGCCTGACTGATTAGCCCTCCCCAAGAAGAAGACAATGATATATAGAGCAGTGCTGCTCGCTCTATATATTAATGAGGAGCTGGCAAAGCTTTGATAAGGCTGTGGAATAATCCATCAGCCAGGGAAGGGGCTTGTAAAACTGGTGCAACATTTCACAGGAAAAACACCTGGGAAGGATGTAATGACCCAGCAGCTAAATACCTCTCAGCCCTCGTTCCTCTCTTGTAATTAACATCAGATAGCTGCCATATGGAGTTTATCGGTCTCCGAATCCAGTTTACATTCTCGTGATTTTGCACCTAGGGTTTTCGGCCTTTACAACATATTTAGCAAGCAGGCAATTAATAGCTCATTTTCCTTGGTGTTAGGAACTGTTTATCTTCTGAACTAGCTCTTACCGTAGGCCGATCCCTATGAAAGGCAAGAGTCATCGGCGTTTTGTGCTCGAGTTGTTACACTTACTCAGCAGAGGCCTGCTTCGCCATTAGATACAAAGCTTCTGATGGCTACTTGAGTTTGAATGCACTGTTATTACAGGTATTATATGAAATTGCTTGTGTTATGTGAAGGGGATTATAGAGGTTCTGGATCAATAACTTCAGTGGATGTTGGGAGTGATTACAGTGCTCTGTCAATTTTTCCCATTTGGCTGTCAGTACTGATTTACAACACACCACCTCTTTTATTCACATCAAATCACTCATTTCATTGGTAAATTCTATATATCTCAATTTACTTTAAGTAGCTGATTTGTGTAAAATAAAATGACTTCCTCTCTTCTGTGCATGTGAGTGGGTGTGTATGCATACACATGCAACAGTCATAACCCTATAGAATCCTTACGGGTACAAACATTATCGCAGCTCTTTGTCCTCTTGGAAAGGGCATCTAAATAAAAACAAATAGGTATAGTCTAGAAGTTCTTCCCGTGACTAGCTCCTATTTAAAAAGCTATGGGTTTTCTTTTCATCTTCCATTACATAAAGGAGAAGATCTGATGAGGTGCAATTGATCAGATGATACAGCTGAAGTATATTATCTTGCTAGAAAACAAATAAACAAAATAACTCCAGATAAGGGCCTTTGGAATAGTGAAATTTAGTACTTTATCAACAATGTAAAGAAACTGCTTGTGACGTTTCAGGCTTCAGACCTAAAGGTCCATGAGTAAGGCCCAGTCCTACAGAACGAAGCTCAAGAAACATCGAGAATACCAGACACACCACATAAGACAAATCCAGTAAGACTACTTGGGTGTATTTATAGTTCTGATGGAGACTGACAGAGGTTGATTCCTAACAGGAGGTACGAGCTATTTTGCAAATTGAAGGCCTAATGTAAAGTGAATTACATTTTGTAGAAAATACTAGGCTTCCTCGTATTCCTTAGAAGTGACGGAGGTTAGTGAAAGAAGTGTAAGTCCTAGAAATGACTAGTGATAAATAAGGTTTGGCACATGCAAGAGCAGATTAAATAGATTTAAATTATTAATGATCCTGCACCTGTTGAAATTGTGTATTGGAACACAGAAGCATCCTGTACAAGCCATCTAAAAAATATCAATTAAGTGCATATATACTTCCAGTGTTAAATTTATAGAGTAATATCTGTATCTGTTTCATTAATTGTAGAATAAAAAGCTCACAGTGTTTTCTATTAGCATCGACCTAAAAGGGATCATAAATTTTTCCTTAAAATTAAAAGATACTTATAGGAACCGTCTAAGAAAAACAACTAAAATAAAACAAACAAACAAAAAAACCCTCTAATTTTGTGCTTCAAAGACTTAAATAGATAAAACACTAGATTTATAAAACCAATCAACTCAGTTGGGATTAAAAGTTACAAATTTCAGAACTCAAAATAACAACTAAACTGATAAGCTTTATATCAGTAATTCAAGACTAGTTCTGCTAATAAATCTGTGGGTTGAGCTTATGCTTGGCAGGGACAGCATTAGCCTTTATGAGTCAGGGCATTTTACAAATTTACATTGAAATAACTTTGCAGAGGCCCAGAAAAGATAAGCTTGAGGGTATTGTAACTATCCTTGTGGTAAAGTTAGGCAAAAGTGTAGGTAATTTAATAAATAGAGGCTTTATCAATCCTCTACATGGATTTCGGCTCTACAACATTTGGAAGGTGTAAGATAATTGAGGATATATATTGCATTTGCATAACTTATTTAATAAAGATTTATAATAGCCAAAGCAAAAATTTATGCACTGTCTTGGGAAATGAGTATATACTACATGTAAATGTCCTACAAACACTGATTTACAAAAGGAAAACTATAATCTTAAAGACAGTGTTACAGTATATCTGTGAAAGAATACAAATATAATTAACTGCTAAATAACTATTCCTTCAACAAAAGAATAAGCAGAAATTAATAGGAAAAAATAACATTGCCCCCTACCATTTATCACCATATATTAGCAGGTCTCAAAGAAAGTATGTGAAACTAGTTCTGCTTCCAGCGCAAACTGGTGAAGAAAATTTCAGTGGCAGGAGAAAAAGAATCCAGCAAGATGACAGTTTTGGGGAGAAAGCTGCTGTGTGCCATGGGGACGCACTACCTTGTGTTTGCTCTCTTTCCATTTAAGACTCCACATCTCCACATGGAGCATGGCAGAAGAGGAAGAGTATTTCCAGCCAACACTTCCTCCTGGGAAGTGTTTCGAATCCTCTCTGTTCTCTCCCTTAGACAACAGGACTTCTGTTTGCTATTAACCTTACAAATATAGTGGTAGCTTCTCTTCCACTGCATCAGCAAAAACCTCACTGCCACCCCATCTACACCAGAAAGAATCATCCAGTTTACCAAATCCATGGGAACCCAGCATGACATAGTGCAGGTACCATCTCTGCTGGCTTTGGGCTACCTACACAATATATCTAAACACCTTTCATGTCATTAGTAGGATAAGGCTTTCTACACAGACTTGAACCACTTAAAATGCTGGCTAGAGAGTGGTTAGTTCCAAGTTTGGCCAAATGAAACACTACAAACAAGCAAGTTTTTCTGTTTCACAGAAAAACAACAACAACAGCAACAAACAAACAAACAAACCAACCAACCAACCAAAATATTTTGCAGAAGGTTTCTTATTTCAGTTGCTTGCATAAAGCCCTGAAGTATATACAGCAGGAAATCAATTCTCAATGGCAGGCATGGTCAAACTCAAGGCTGATACAAACACCACATGACTGTCCACGGAACCTTGAGAAGGCTTTGAAAAAGCAGTATTAACTATTTCATCAGTTTTAATTCATGTGTATTGTTGGTAAATCTCTGTCACATTTAAATGGCATTTAAAAAATACACAAATGAAAGGCTTAAAAAGTATTGTTCTGATGAAAGCTTGAGAACTTCATACGTTTATATAGCTATAGCATTCAGAGGCTATAAGAAAGCAAAGACAATTATGAGGCTTGTGAGCTGTTTACCAGACTGAGACCATATGTTAAATGCTGGGAGACGGTGAATTAAAAATTGTCAGGGCAACATGAACCATATATGAAGTAACTTTGACAACTGTGTGACTATCTGAATGGTTAATGCTGTAGAAGAAATCTTCAAGAAATAGTAAGTAAGAATAAAAGTGGATCTTTTCTAGGAAAAAGAACTAAAATTATCTAAATGACATTTCAGTCTACACTATACTGAAAACTCTTTTAAGTGTTTTAATGTATTTGTGACAATGACCCATTTGTTGACAGCATACTCCTCAGTAGGGCTTTGTAGATCTACTGTAATTAACTGTGAGCATGGCATGAAATGATTAAAATGAAATTAGGTTGAGGTTGATTTCATCTACTTTGGTTTTGAAGGAGAGAAAGTCAAAGATGATAGTCAAATACTTGTTACAAAATTTCCAGGGAGCTAGAAGAACTTTACTTTTTTTCCTTGTGTAATTTTTTTTTTTCCCTGAAAGAATATTTTCTGGGTGTTTGGATTAAGCAATTATGATGGGATTATTTTTGGACTCTATAGTGATATATTTTTACAGAAAAAAGCCATGATCTACATGAGTTAATCTTTCAGTAAAAGCCATGGGATTTTCTCCTGCTGGTCATCTACACCTGTGATTTAGTAGCTTAAGCAGGCAAACATAGCTGTCTTACTTGCCTAAACAGTCAGCTACTATATTTGAGATGGCTGAGGGTCTCAAGGCCAGAGTTGGTCATCATATCTCCTGCAGTGTACCTGCCATTTATACAAGGATGTCTCAAACAAATAAAGATCTCTCAGACATTTCTAACTGTTTCTGTATAGGCAACTGACCTCCACAAGAGTGACAGCCAGAGAAACTGATCTCCAGTCATACTTCTGCTGCTGAGTGCTGCTCGCTTACTTGTAAATAATGGTTTTGAACATTGTCTATACACATAAGGGTCTTGCTCAACTGCATTTTTTATAAAAATCTTTACTTACACAAGGTGAATATTACAGTTTTACATGGATAACTTCTTTGAATCTACTCTATATTTGCTTTTCTGATTACTGTGCAACAAGACATTCTTGGTACAACCAAGAAATGACCTGAAAAATGTGGGCCAACTCCCATAACAGCTCTGGCAACAAACAGTACGTGGCCAGAGTGCCTACTTAGTTATGAAATGGAAAACATACAAAGTAGCTTGTTGCTGCATCAAATCCTTTTCATGAGTAAAGGTATTTTTTCCTGATTTCACTACCATCTCTACCTCTATTAGACATCACACATTCATTGTAAAAGATGCTTTTTCTAAATTCATACAGCTCTAATCTTCCTGTCCATCATTTCCCATGAATCCCTGTACTCACAGAAGTCACAAAAGGTCAAGTACTTATACCTCATGGATTTTAATTCTACTGAAGAGGAGCACGACTAGAAGGCTCCCAGGAGCTTTGCCGCAGGTCAGCCTTGAGGGGATTTGTGGGCAATCCTGAGTCACTGCAAAAGTTCCAGGAAACACAGACCTATGGTTTCGACTTGACAAAGATAATTTTTAAGAAGATAAAAAATTAGTAAGATAGAGGAGCCTAACGTGGAAGGAGCATTCCAACTATATGTGATCAGTGTACTTGTAAGACTTTCACTCATTTGCTGGAGATGACTGGGCCTGCCAAGCCATTTAGTATATGTGTACCTCTGTACAAAAGGAAGAAATCTGCCTTATTTACCTGTATACCATCTGCCTATGGATTAGATGACCATATCTTGTGGTTTCAGCTTAGGCGCTTCATCTGAACTGTGTGATTTGCAAGCTATGGTGCACAAATATGCTTTTCTTTCAATTTGAACTGCTTTGCATTACTTCAGAAATGCTTTTACCCTAGATGAATATGTTTCAAGTGTAGCTGAAGGTTTTGCTCAAGCCCTTTGCTGTGAAGTTTTCAGATAAATGTAGGGTTAGGATCCCAGTGCTCATATTTAAATTCTGATCTTAATTGTCACTCAGCTTCTAAGGATCTCAGCTTTCACTGCTGTAAAATTGGAAAAATACCTTTTTTTTTATTTTCCCTATGGGCAAGAAGTCATGCAGGGCTGCAGACTGGCCATCACCATGTGCACCGCTTGTTTTGGATCTCTGTCTCCGTCTACAAGAAGGGCAGAAGCAACAGTTTGCAAGTCTCTGTGCCTGACCCTGCAGAGAAGGAGAATGAGGGATTTTGTAGTGGCATTTTACACAGTGCTGCTCAAGCAAACCCTCACCCATAAGCCCAGATTGGATTCTCCTGGAAAAAAGGGACTGCACTGGGTAATTGACTGGCAGGGGCACCACCTAGATATCATTCCTGGGCACAGGAATGGGGAACCAAAGCTAGCAGGTCAAAGCTTAATCCATTTTATTTGCTACCTCAGGTAAAGAGGAGGCTGATTTGCTTGCTCACTGAAGCACTCGTACACTGTGAGGGACCTGGCAAGGGGCACAAAGCCTGGAAACCCTGCTCTATGCCATTTCCAATGGCTTTACTGAACATGAGTGTGAGTAGGAGGTTGCAACTACAGTGTCCACTGAGACACAAAGTTATCAACACAATGAACAAGTAAGAAATGCTACTGAGAAATGCAGTAACAAAAACCTCCCATGTGAAGAGCTTTTGGTGTTTAGTTGAATGACTGCAAAATCAATTCTCAGAAAGCGGCCATTCTACAGTCTACCTAATTTACAGGTGAGGGCTTTTTCACACACATAGTTATGCACAGATAATTTTTTATCATTTACAGCATCTATTTCTTTGAAAACAGCAAAGTATCTGTTGTGGAAGAAGAGATGTAGACAGATTTAGCCGAAAGTTTTACAGTAACCCATTAATTTTGGAAACTGTGCAGAAATGTTAAACGGCTGGAGCCACTTTCACTACAAGTATCCATAAGTTCTTTTGGTCAGTCACCATAGCACGTTTCCTTTTATGGAAGTAATTTCATTTTGTTGCCAGCTATTTTGGGAACATACCTTTCTCCCTTTCTCCTCATGACCTCTGTCTTCTTCAGAAGATGGAACAAAAAGGGTGTTTAATACACATTATTTGTTGTGCGAGAACACCTGGCTATAAGTGGCACACATCTGGCCACGTCAGGAATCAGTACCTGCCCATTGTAGTAGTGATGCTTACCTACAACAGTGGCCTCAGAAAACCATGGTTACCACTTTTACACTATGCCTATAGATTTAAATGAGCACTCCCTACTGAAATGCACAAATCTGATTAAATTGAGATCAGTCCAGTATTCTGATCCTGCACTTAATTCATGGATGAAGAGATACTTCAGTTCTTAAATACTGCAGGTGCTTTCCTCTCTGTTAACAAATACTGATATTAATTTAGTTGCTCTATTTTGAGGTGTTCTAGTTTGAACTCTCTTATAGTAGGACAAAGTTACTCTCTTTTTTAAAGCATGGTAATCTATGTGGGTGAAAACAGCAATAGGGAATTTCTGTGTGACACATTTAATAGCTCAAATGAAAAATAATTGAATACTTTGCTGCTCAAAAGTGGTTTATCACCATGGGTATTGCAGTGCTTAGAGTTACTTAGTTTGACCATGTTAAAGCAGGAATGGATTGTTCAGTTTGAAGCATATTATTTGTGGTCTATTTAGTCTGCTGTTTCTTCCAGAGAAAAATCCTCTTTATTCGGAGTAGAAAGCTCAAACCAAACTGTGTAAGGGAGGGTAAAAGCTTGCCATAATAAGCCCTTACCCAAGGTGAAAACACTACTATTTTGAAAAACAAGATAATTTGGGAGTCTGCCTACACTTACCGACTCCTAGCAGAAGTGACACTTACTACCATCTCAGCTGTTAAATATTTTACAACTCAGTTTTCTCTCTTTTTGTTGATGCTGTTGCCAATCTTCTATAATCAACTTCATGAAATTGATCACTGAATTGAGTATTTTGTTACCATGATGAGGATAAGCTTTCAGGTCAGCCTTTTTTTTTTTTTTTTTTTTTTTTTTGACTTTATTTTCTAAAGCACCACAGAACCTGAGAGGGCGGATGAACTCCCAGTACCAAACTCATGACTTTCAGAGCAGCATTCTGTAAACTCTATTTAGAATTATTTTAATATCTCTCACCTCAAGTGATGTTAGAATTCTCCCCATGAAAAATTCCCCCTAGCTGATAACTTTTGCTCTGTGAGGAGGGTCATACATTCAAGAGAATGTGTTCCTTGAAACAGCACTGAAGATGCCTAATCCATTTTCTAGTCCTGTAATAATCAGATAAAAATTCAAACATATCAAACCAGTGCTTCCCACACGTAGGCAGGAGCAGAAACACCTCACAGCCGCAATGTAACCAGCTGATTAGAAGCCGCTTTTATTTCTTTTATTACAAGTTTTGCTCAATTTTAACCCCGAGATTTGCTTTACAGGGAAGTGTCTGCATACCGCCTTCCTTTTGTCTCAACCAGAGGGTTTAATAGCTAAAGTAACTGAAAAGGACTAGCACCAGAAAGGCTTTGGTTACCAGAGTAACCGTAAAAACAGACCCCAGTCTCCATGGCAAAGAGAAAAGCTATTTGCTGCAGCCTTTTCAGACCTTGAACAGACACTGACAGTTTTCCTATAATCAGTGCAGATTATTTGTAGCAACTAACTATATTATAATGTTAACTCTGGGAGGTCTTTGAAAATATGCAGTGAAGAGAAGAAGGAAATAAATATAAGAATTTTTTGCAAGTTTAGGTGTGACTGCATTATAACTTAAAAATGATAACATACATCAATCTAACATGGTATTACAATAATGTCACCTCCACCTTAAGACTTTTCACCCTTTTTGTTTTGCCTTTAATTCTGTATTTTTCTGTGTTTGAGGATGTTTACATACCCAACATTCTAGTGAAGAAGTTCATATGATAAACATACATGTTATGGTTTTACGGTATGTTACTTTCTACGTGTTATTCCAAATACTATACATTAATGCTACTTTATCATATTCGAGTTACTTGATAGCTGATTCTTCCTGGAGCCAGCTTCGAGATATGTTCAAATTGTACAATATATACTTTTAAAAAGATCTCTGTAATTCATGGATCTACAAACCCTGCAATACAATTACCTAAATTACCAGTGCACATTGTAAGTGCTCCTTGTGGCTAATCATTCTATCCTCAGTGAATTGCCTGACTTGCCAGTGGCTCATTCTCTATAGCAGCACTGCTCGCTCTCTGTCCTCCAAACCAACGTCTCTGAGCAGAGTCATTAATTCCAATATGAGTTATGAGGAAACTTAAGTCTTTACCATTTCCAACTTTATCTGTTCAAATAGCTGGTGACTGCACCGCACAGAGATATACTACCTCATATTTCCCAAGTAGCTTAGATTCAAAAGAAAAATTTAAAGTGAGCACTCATTCTGCATTTTAATGAGTGAGGTAAAAATGTAATGAATAGAGAAAGAAAATATTCAGATGAATCGTTCATTTTAAAATGCATATGTGCATACAGAAAATAACACCGTAAATGTGCACAGTAGTGAAGATATGAAGGGTAGTGAATGTTTTTTTTAAAATATTTGTGCTATTCTGAATTCTGTCAACAATATGAAATTTAAATATGTGTTTTAAAAATGACATTTAAAATACACAGTATATGCATTCTCTGTAGCTATAGATATTTGGTTATATATCACAGATAGTCATTACGTTAAAATGCGTAAAACATACAGCAGAAAAATTCAGTATATCACCTCTGAACTGTTTAGTAAAAGTAGCCAAAAACTGTGCTGCAAATACAAATTCAAATAAAAAATGACTGCATTTGAAATAAAGAAAAATAACTGTTAATTATGTTAAGCTTATTTTTCACTGCCTGCATCTGTGTTGTAGAGAAGCAAAGTATTCCCTAAATAACAGAATGAAATGTTATTGCCAGATACCTGTTTCGTCAAAAGGAAATAAAGCTTTTATCACGTTGTATAATGCCTTTGCTTTAAAAGAAACTGAGCCCTGTTTTTAATGCATCTTCTGTGTTTTGACACTGAAATTCAAGATACACTGAGCTCAAGCAGATGCAATTTTGGAAATTCTGGAAGACCACCTTTGGAAAGTGAGAATTCTCCTTAGAATTGGGGTTGTATATTTTTAACCAGAGGCATTTTGACTCAAATTAAAATGAGAGAGCTTCACTGAGGGATGAGAAGCAGAGTCTGCTGGAGTAAAAACTAAAATACTGAGAACATAATCTGCTCCATGAGTTTATCTTTAAGATGACAACTTCACATGATAGAGAAACTAACAAACAAATTTAGCTTATTAATCTTATAAATTAGTCTTATAAAATCTACTGTTTTCTGGAGATGCCATAAAATGAGGTTAAAATAGAAAAAGATTGAGAAGTTTTAAAATCGGAAGAAGCCAAGGCAGAAAATATTCTCCCTTCCAAAATGACACATACATGGTAGGAAGACAGTGGAAGAAAAGACATTTTGGAAAGATCCCCAGAACAATCAAAAATCGTAGTCCTGCAAGTCTGGTTCACAGAACATACAGTACACTGTCTTCTGCACAACCCACTTGCTGTTCTAATGATTACTAATCTCTCTAGTGATCTAAGTCTAGATCTAGTAATCTAAACTCTCTAAGTCTTCTTAGAATTCCTCAAAATTCCATTAAATAATGATCTCTGAGGCAGGTTCTTGGAGCAAACTCAAAGCACCTTAATTTCAAGCCCCTATTCAAAGAATACCTTGTTACAGCCAAATACATCTATCCAGAACTAATAGGCAACAAATTGGGCTAGTTTGCCAGTGGGAGAATGGCAAAGCAGGAATTTAAAATAGTGTTTCCTACAGTTCTTTTTGCCTGGATTATAAGGGCATCAGTTATTCTAAAGTTTTTCTTTCCTATTCTGCTTTATTCCTCCTGAGGTGGACTGGGACTTTCTGAAATCACAGAAAGTTTTGAGGAACATCCTACACCAAGATTCAGGACTGGTGAAGCAGAAAATCACCATCAACATTACCAGAGGAGACTTTCTGCTGCATCTGCTCACTCAGTGATTCCCAGGATACAGCAAAATATCTTTTGAGTAGTAAGGTGAAGCTAAAAAGCTTGTGACACAAGCTAGCATTTTACATTGGTTCTGCAGAACGTGAAAAGGTAGGTGTACTTCACTAGATAGCCTTTATGGATTATCATTTTTTTCATGTTCCATGCTAATAGAAGTGTCTTGAAGATAAAAGACACAGATGTAAAAACAAGTCCATAACAGATAAAATATAATGTTGAATTCTAAGTATAATGACAAGCACTGCCGATGCCCCTAATATATTTGAAATTGCCATTCTGTTACATTGAATGTAATTCATGCTATTTTTCCAAAGTATAATCCCACAAGGATTTTGACCAAACAAAAATGCTCTAATAACTGCAAATGGTTCAAATATTCTGTCCAGTGAGTTGAAGTTAAGTGATAAAAGTTTCCATGTTAAAAGAAATAATAAGTGGAATTTCACACATATTATAGTAATTGTGAAGCATCCAATTTACATAGAAATAATGTAAAAGAATTCTGACCATGATGGTTTAAGTGAATCATTACATGCATCGCTGATACATTTAGAAAACTGCAGCATGCCAGGTATGTTTCTTTTAGCATAATAAGTCTTGTAATGGAGCCTTTAAAAGCCTTAAATGTATAGTTAGATTAACCTTTCTGTTTGGATTAAAAAAGGGAAGAAGAAGAAAAAAAAGAAGAAGAAAACAGATAATCATTAATTGGCACAAATAGCCAATTAAATCAACATTCATTTATCTTTCCAAGTTAGTACAGTTTCTTTTCACTGTCCCTCTCTCCAAGAAACATGATGTTATTTATAGTGCACTCACATTTAAATTGTTCTGCTGTACTAATCTGTTAAAGTTCCACAGGAGTTCATTCCTCCTGCTTGGATCAGTTACAAGTTCATGGCGGTATTGAGGTACCCCCTGCTTTCCTCCAGGTTAAGGTGGCATTTGCAAGTAGTTGTTTCGCACAGACCATATAATAAAACTTTGTCAGGTGAAGAAAACCCTTAACCTACACAAATTGCATCAACTGTGTGAGGGGCAAACAAAAGCAAAGAAGTATGCTGTTTTTCTTTAGGAGTCATCATCTAACAGTGCCAAAACAAATTTTCAGGAAAGTGCTGCGCAAAAGTGCTTTGCCTGAAAAGCTAACATTTATTAATGATATTGAACATTTTTGCGTGCTTTTAAAGTTATTTATCCCATTCTTATATTTTCAATATCTTCTTTTCAGTTTTAGACTCCACATAGTAGACATGCAGAAGGCTGAGTTCTTCATGTCTTTGCCAGTCTTCACTGGCACTCAGGCTTCCCACGTTTCTCAAGTCCCTGCTACTCTTGTCAGGGGGTGGGGGAGCAAAATCCCTCCTACTGTAAGCAAAGAGCAAATTCAAGACCACCTGATGAACTGGTGTGTACAAGTTTATGTGGCCCAAGTTTATGCGGCCCAATAACATGCAACCCAGAGTCCTGAAGGATCTGGTTGGTGTGGCTGCCACGACACTCCTCACTATATTTGAAAAGTCATGGCTGTGAGGTGAAGTTCCCAGGGTCAGGAAAAAGGGAAACATCACTCCTATTTACAAGAAAGGGAGGAAGGAGGACCCAGGCCAGTAAGCCTCAGCTCTGTGCCTGAGAAGATAATGGAACAGACCATCCTGGAAGACATGTTAAGGCACAGAGAGACAAGAGGATAATCTGAGACAGCCAGCATGGCTTCACCAAGAGAAGGTCATGCCTGACCAATCTAGTGGCCTTCTGAAGTGGAGTGATGGCACTGGTGGATGAAGGGAAGGCAACTGATATCATCTACCTGAATTTCTGCAAGGCTTTTGACATGGTCCCATGTCACATTCTTATCTCTAAATTGGAGAGAGATGGACTTGCAAGGTAGACTATTCAGTGGGTAAGGAATTGGTTGGATGGTTTCAGCCAGAGGCCTGTGGGTCAACAGCTCTATGTTCAGGTGGAGGCCAGTGGTGAGTGGTATCCCTTCACGGGTTCATCTTGGTACCAGTGCTCTCCAATGTCTTTATTGATGACACAGACAGAGGGATCAATTGGTGCACCCTCAGCAAGTTTGCTCATGACACTAAGCTTAGTGGTGCAGTTGATACACCAGAAGGAAGGGATGCCATCCAAAGAGACGCCATCCAATGGGATATGAACAGGCTTGAAAATTGGGCTCACATGAACCTAATGAGATTAATAAAACCAAGTGCAAGCTGCTGCACTCCTGTTGGGGCAGTCTGGGATATATATATACGACCAGGAGAAAAACATATTGAGAGCTGCCCTGCAGAGAAGGACAAGGAGGATCCTGGTAGACAAAAAGCTGGACATAAACCAGCGGTGTGTGCTTGAAGCCCAGTAGGCCAACAGTATCCTGGGTTGCATCCGAAGAGGGATGGCTAGCAGGGAGGGGGAGGTAAATGTCCCCCAGTATTCTGCCCTTGTGAGGTCCCACCTGAAGTACTGCATCTAGGCATGGGGTACCCAGCACAAGAAGGATGAAGCTGTTGGAGCAGGTCCAGAGAAGGGCCATGAAGATAATCAGAGGGCTGGAGCACCTCTCTTACAAAGAAAGGTTGAGGAAGCTGGGCTTGGTCAGCCTGGGGAAGAGAAAGTTCTAAGGAAATGTTGCAGCCTTCTAGTACACAAAAGGAGCTCACAAGCACGAGGGAGACCAACTTTTTACATGGTCTGATAGTAATAGGACAAGGGGGAACAGTTTTCAACTAAAATGGGGGATTTAGGTTAGATGTTAGTAGGAAATGCAGTGAGACAGTGGCATGGGCTGCCCAGAGAAGCTGTGAAACAGAGAAGCCCTATCCCTGGAGGCATTCAAAGCCAGGATGGAGGGGGCCCCAGGCAGCTTGGTGAGGTCTTGACAACTGTGCCAAAAACAGAGGGTTGAAACTGGATGGTCTTTGAGGTCATAGAATCATAGAATCATTCAGGTTAGAAAAGACCTTAAAGATCATCAAGTCCACCCACAATCTAACCGTATTACCCTAACTCTAATAACCCTCTGCTAAATCATGTCCCTGAGCACCACATCCAAATGGCTTTTAAACACATCCAGGGATGGTGACTCAACCACCTCCCTGAGGAGCCTATTCCAGTGCTTAACAACCCTTTCTGTAAAGAAGTGTTTCCTGATATCTAAGCTAAACTTATCCTGGTGCAACTTGAGGCCATTTCCCCTCGCCCTGTCACCTGTCACCAGTGAGAAGAGACCAACCCTGCTCTCGCTGTAAGCACCTTTCAGGTACTGGAAGGGAGCAATAAGGTCTCCCCTCAGCCTCCTCTTCCCCAGACTAAACAGGCCCAGTTCCTTCAGTCACTCCTCGTAGAGGAGTCCCTTAAAACTCAAGCCATTCTATGTGTACTTCCCATGCTTTTTTTTTTCTTACAATACGTGTGAAGAAACTTGACTATCACATTGGAAGTTCCTGAAAATCAGACTTCTCCCAAACAGTTTCACTTCTATTTGTCTTTTTTTCTTGTGTGGTCTTTGATTATCACACCATTTGCATTTTCTGTTTCCTTCAGACCTCAAGGGAACAAACAAACAATACAGATCCCAAAAACAAATCTGGATTAAATTTGATTTTTCCCAATAGAAAGTTCAAACAGCTGAAGAGGATGACAGAATCAATATGCACAAAAAGCATGGGCATTTCAGGAAAAGTCTCAGTCAGGATATAAGGAGGAAAAATAGCTGTTCTCCCCTCTTCATTCTCATCCTCCCACTCTTGCTACTGCCTTCCTCTTTCCCATTTCCCTCCTTTTTTGAAGCAATTTTCTGCTCTCTTGGGGTTTTTTGTGGGTTGGTTATATTGTTTTTGTTGTTGCTGTTGCTTTGTTGTTTTTTTTTGTTTTTGTTTTTGTTTTTTGTTTTTGTTTTCGCACTTCTCCTCCTGCAGCTAGCCCCATTTCCCTAACTGCTTATCTCTTCCAGTGCTGACATCTTCTGCCACTTCCGCCACAAGGTCTCTGTAGCCTTTCATGATAATTCATAAGCATGAGGTCACAAACATAGTTTAAGATATTTCTATTCACTGGGGAAAAAAAACAAACACACACACATGCACACACAAACAACCCACAAACAAGACAACAGTTTATGCAGTCTGAGTAATTTCCACAATAATTTGTACTTTTAAGGGGTAACTTCTGAGCATGATGAAGAGGTAGTACAAATGGACATTAAATAAAGTAAATCCAAGGCCCTGCAAGATGCTTGACGTAGGTCATTTTGAAGTAAAAATAGGAAAAAAAAAACCCTACATTTTCATTATAACATGCAATCTAAAAATGTATACTCATAGCATCAGCCAATGGATGTAAAGCAGTGATGCTTCCCTGGAATTGCTTCTACTGAAAATAAGATCTCCACTGCCTAAAAATTGTTGCAGATAGTTCTGTAACATTTTTTATAGCATTCATTAACAGAGAGTAGCACTGTTCATTTAAATGCTGTTACTCTGGCTTTTTTGTTGGTAATGTAGTTCATATCAAATCCTTGATAATAAATATGTTTCACACACTGAGATATAAATCATCAAATCACAGAATCATCTGAGTAGGAAGAGATCTTTAAAGGCCCTGTAGTCCAACTCCCATGCAATGAACAGGGACACCTACAGCTCAGTCAGGCTGCTCAGAGCCCATCTAGCCTGACCTCAAATGTTTCCAGGGATGAGGCACCGACCACATTTCTGAGCAATCTGTGCCAGTGCCTCACCACTGTTACTGTAAAAAAAAAGAAAGTAACATCCATCCTAAATCTCCTGTCTTTTAGTTTGAAACCATTTCCTCTTCCCCTATCACAAAAGGTCCTGCTAAAGAGCCTGCTCCATTCTTCCTTACAGTTCCCCTTTAGGTACTGAAAGTCTGCTATCATGTCTTCCCACAGCTTTCTGTTCTCCACACTGAACAGTAAATGCAGCAGCCTTCATGGCATCTCCTCCACTTTCATAAAATATTCTGTTGAACTTGTCATTTTCCAACTGCAGAATGGGTACAGAGGAGAGCACAAAAGACAACAATATGCAAGGTTGAACACTTATAGTCCCACAATGTCTAGCACTGTCACGAGCATATTACAGTGTAGGATCACAACCAGAGCTTCTTTGCCTAGAGCTACCAAGAAGTAATATGGCTGACAAATGCAGAGATTTGAGAATCTCTCACAGAGAATCCTGTGAGATTCTCATAAGCCACCAAAATCCATTCCACAAAGGTACAAATCATCTGCAAGAGTTAAATTACATCTGATGACCTACTGCAAATATTATTTTGGATATGCTTAGGCACCTGAAAAAAATAACATCAGAAGACTATGCTGGATAGTTGGACATATCCTAGCTGAATTTGTTTTTTCACAATATCTCAGAATTTAAAATTCATAGCCATCCTGCTTGCAAAGAAAATTTAGAAAATAAGACTTGTGTGTAACCAGCACTATCATATCAACTTGAATTCCTTGAGACCTGTAAGCAGATCTGAATAGCATTCTCTAAGTCATTATTAATGGGGACGTGAGATTTTGCAGTTCCAAGATTTAGACATTTTTCTGAGCTCTAAAGAGTAAAGTAGCTGATTTGTTAGCTTGCCTACAAACAGAGTGATACCTTTGATGATAGCAAACTGTGGTGCGCCAAAGGAGTCACTCACCATCTCACTCTTTCTGCGGGGACTACATGATGACACAGGATGATAAAGTTGCTAACACGGCAAGTTAAATCCAATGCATATGTGTGAGAGGCTTGATCAACATTATTGTTAGTTCCTTCTCTTTGGTGGCCTCACATGTCACAGAAGGTACTGAAGAAGGAAGAAGGTGACTACTGGAAGCAATCAACCCACCAGTGTATGAATTGATGCCTTGAATACTAATGATTCCAGGTATTTTTGAAGCGAAGAAGGGCTCTACAGCTTCTCTAAATAAAAAGAAAGATGCACTCTTATGCAAAAAAAGAATGTAAATGTGTTCCTGGTTCAAGAACATTTCAAGAAATGACTTAAATATTAAAAAAAAAAAAAAATTTTGAGAGAGAAATTTTGTTTTTGTTTTTTCTAATGTGCATTGAAAGGAAATCTCAGCAAGAGGAAACATTTCCCGTGAAAAACAAATGAGCGGTTCTGCCCAGTTCTAAAAATGACTTGGAAGTGAAACGGAACAGTGCAAGTTAAAACTTCAGTATTAGTTCTAAACACCTTCTCTTCTGACATTAAATAGTAGTGGTTCAAGCTGCCCAACCTGTCCATTTCCTTCCTCATCTTCTGATGAAACATTTTAGAGTGGCACTTTTACATTTCTTACTAATAGTCAAACACAAACCAGCAACTTCTGTGACTGCAGAAATTATTCTGTTACTACTGAGCTCACAACAACAATACACCCACAAGCTATGCAATGAACTGGGCTGGATTAAATTCAGAGAAGGATAAATACTTGTTAACTGGGAGGATCCAACTGGCATCAGCTCAAGCCCTTTCCTTCAGACAGGCGTTACGTTTTTCAGTTCCTACAGTATTAAGCTGCAATAAATGAGTTAATTATTACACCTAGAAGCTAGGAACTGATTGCTTTGTCTGTACCAAAAACTGTAAATACCTTCCAGGGCATTTCTGCTGGAGGAGCAAGAAGTACATTATGAGACAAAAACACCAAAAACTCCATTTTGAGAAAACTTCAATTCCAGGAGGCATATTCAAAGGGCCAGAGCCAATCAAAGACCTTACTATCCCATGGCAGAAACTCCACTTTGAACCAAGTGAAAGAAGATGACTGGCAGAGCGAGAGCTGGTGTAACAATGTGAGTGGGAGTGTTTGCTGAGCATTTTGTCACAACTAATGTTTAACCTGCTGCAAATTTTAATGGTTACCTCTCATTTCCATAATGGACAAAAGGTCTCATGATCATGATTAAACTTTGATAAAATCTTTTAAAATCTATCCTTGCATCCTACTTTCCTGTTGGCTGCTGAAAGTCCCAAGTCAGCTCTGTGAAACTACAAAAGGCTTCTGATTAAAGGCATCCTTAAAAACTGCCCGAATGTACTGTTGTGAAAGAGGTTTTTGAAGAGTTTGTGAAAGTTAGGAGGAATTGTTCTGGATTTTGGCCATCCAGCATCTCCCTCTTTGTTCTTCTCCCCCTTTTTCATACAGTTTGCCAAATTCTCTGAATTCAGTTAGGTAAAGTAGTGAGTGTCGTCAGCTTGGCATATGATACAATTTGAAGGAAAGGAAGGATCCCACAAACAGTGCTTATGAAAAGATTCTGGGGTACCTCCAAGTGTACAAGTTTGCCTTGTCTTGCTCTCAATCTCAGCTGGCTGAAAATGAGAAAGCACCAGCCTGTGATTTGAATATCTGTGTTAACATGGCTCTATATCCAAAATGATAAACCTTTCTGGGAATATGGCCAGCTTACAAAACAGACAGATGAGCATGTATCAGTCTGCATCTGGCCACACCAACATGCATTTAAAGATTCACTCATTACCTACGAGAATGATTCTACTCAATACACAAAATACACAAGCACGTAGATCCCTATATACATGTAGAATGTACATAGAATTCATGTCCAGATATATGAACATCAGTGAACGCAGCAGCAAACTTATTCTAGTGCCAACAAATCTAAATCAACAGAGATTAAAAGAAGAAATTTAACTAATATTAATTTTACTGGAAAAAGATACGATGGATACCACTGCCAACATCTCATCAAGAATATCTTTTGGATTGGGAAGGATTACTGGAAAATGCTACAAAAGAGATATTATATGGTGTAATAAGTGCAGTTGTTAAAGCACTGAGAGGACGGTGGGTGGTGGTAATTCCTGCAGACTTTGCAGCCACAGAGGAGGGTGTATTAGAGAACACCAGACTCACTCTAAACCAATTAGTAGCATGGAACTGAGGAGAGCACAGCACGAAGACCTAATAATAAGCATTCTTAAATATAAGATACTGATGCAAAGGACAAATTAAAGTCAAGGGCCATGATTTTTTAGGAAGCCAATTGTAGTTTACCGTCTATTTAGTGTAGTTTCTCCTGCCAATTGAAGTAATGCTCATTATGTGAGATTAATACCATGTGTGTTTGAATTCAACTGTGTTCCCTGTGCTACTTTTTCTTATTATGATGGGTATACCTTTTAAGCTAATCAGTTAAAAAAAGAAAAAAGAAAAATCTGATGATGTTGCTTAGTTTAGATTTTTTCTCTTGTTTTGTACTATAATGAATGTTCATTTGACTCTGAAATGGTAATTAAAAAGCCATATCAGTACAAGTGATGACTACTGAAAATAGAACAGTAAAAAGAAAAGTTCCTAAGTTTAGAAAAATTGAATTTTAAAAAATGTAAAGGAAAACAATATTTTATTTAGATTTTACTTCATTTTCAGACCAAGTTCATCAATAAAAATCCAAGTCCTGGACTTGAAATGGAATAAATAAATTAATAAATATGACATTCTGAATACAATCAATAGAATACATTAAGATTAGCCATTTTTAAAGGAGCAAACTACTTTTTCTCCAAAAAATAATAGTAATTTGAAACAGTTTCTGAAAACTTTTACCCAGTGGACAATTTCAGGCAAATTAAAGGAAAAATAAAAGAAAGGAAAAAATATCAGAAATTTCAAAATGATTTGCAGTAGCATTTCTGAAATGTTTCACTTTTTCATGTGAATCACTACAAATCACTACTGATTTGTAATTTCATTTATGTAAGTGCTAGTCCTGATAAGAGTTGGTAGTAGCTCATTTGTATGCCACTACAACTTCAATTTCCAAAAGGCAATCTCAGATTTCACAATTAAACGGATTGTTACTATTTCTTGTGAGAGATGCTAGAACAAGCTGGCTACAGAGGATCTTTTTAAAAACTGGAATTAGCTTATACACTCAATTTGTGTAAAGTCATTGTGATTTTAAACTTCTTTTTGATGACTTCTTTTTTTCAAAGAATTGGAAACATGGAAAGCAAAGACAAGGTATCATGATACAAAATATAATTTACCTATAAAGTGCCTAGGAAAAAAAGAGAAAAAAAAATGAGCAAAGTAAATTTTACAGTTTTGCTCCAGGTAACTACGCCAAATTGTTGGTCAAAAGAGACATACCCCTACATTTATTTTGAATGAAAAAATGTGCAAAAATCCAGTAAATAAAAAGAAGACTGATTACTGTTTCTCTACTGTTAAAATAAATAAATTGTCTTTTGATATAGTTCACTGTCTCTAGTCATTTGCATTAACTTCAAATAACGTCCAGGAAGCTTATTTTTCTAGTCAAAAAATAAAATAAAATAAAATAAAATAATATAAAATAAAATATTCTTTAGTAATGATTTGTTAGCAAAGCTGTACAGCTATTTTATCCAGTGTAACATGTATTCATAAGGAGAATCATATTAGTAGATGTCCTAATTGAATTGAAGGATGTCAGACTACAAAGTTATCCCTGCCCAGTGGTGGACAATATAATGCATCATGGGAACTGAGGGCTGCTATCTTATGAAGGCAATAACATATTAAGTACTTGTAATTAATTCAACCATTTATTTCATGCATTCTTTATCATGTCACACAGACCAGCCTAACTCTTCTCTCCACTGGCTCTTGAGTGTAGATTTTTCTCTCAAAGTCTATGTATTGTTTGTGTCTTCCCAAACCAAAAAGACTTCTTCTGATACATATCTAAGCCCAACTGGCTTATGTCGAGGATTTCTCCTCCTGTTTCATGCTATGTCTTCTACTTTGGTCTCTCCTTTCCCTTCACTTGTGCACATGCACAGCCACATGCCCAGACCTATTCAAACATTTCATGAAGTGCTGTACTCAAATATTCAAGTTGGCCTGTTGGACAAATGGACATGCACCTTGGTACTGTCTTACAGTCAGCTTAAAGAAGGGTACTTTGCTTACCACTGGCCACTCTCATAGGTTAGTGCAATCTATAGCAATGCTTTTCTAGAAATTGTTCCTCTCTCATGCAAAAACCACCAACATGCATGCAACAATTCTTCTCACTTAGCTGCAGTGCTTCATTCAGCAATCTTGTCCTCATTACTAGCTGTCTGAGGCTTGGACAGTTTCAAAACTGGACTTCTGGTTTTTGTGTGTTTACACAGCTTTTACCAGTAGGACCTCCTCATAAACAGTACTGTTGGCATTATGATTAAAAATAAATAAATAAATGAAAATAAAAATCCCAACTGTGCAAGTCTATAAATACAAACTTATTGGGAAGAGAGAAGCACTGTTCATCATAATACAACTGAAATATCTACATTGTTCTTTCCTTGCCCAGTGTGAGTTTAAAGCCCTCCAACTCTGGCATGTTCAACTAACACAGTTCTGAAGATTAAGTAAGTACCTAATCTAAAAGAGGTAGATAATGAAGAGGATTAAATGACAGGATATGGTTCGGTGCTTTGCTCATACTGGATAGGATATACTCTCAATACTCTCAATCACACAACTTCCATTAGCCCAAAGAAAGGTGAGCAAATCTGACACAGTCTGCACTAATGTAGGAAAAAAAGTACTATGATGAGATAAATAAAACCTCTTACAAAGATTAAAGAATGACAACTACTGTTACAAAATATTCCTCTTGTGATCGCCATTCTACTGTTTAATAATATTGATGCGCATTTTTATAAACAGATGTAATAAGAAACTGGTACAACACTGTCAAAAAACAAGTAACAAATATCTGACAGCTGCACATATCAGCTCCTCCCTTTTCTTCTCTAGGTATGTCTAAACACCATAGTAGTTGCATATAATGTGTTACCTCCTGTTACTGAAATAATACCTTCCTCTCTGTAAAAATAGGATGGAAACTGAGTACTGCCATGGATTATGCATATTTCATCTTCTGACATGAGAATATTGAACACCTTCTGATGTACTAGTAATAGTAAATATGAATTGATGAGTGATATTAATACAGCTCACTCATTTTCCAAAGCTGTATTTGCAATGCATTCTAAAGGAATGAGGAATTTCAGGCAATTCCTCTTTCCAGTGGAAGGGTAAAAAGAGAACTGCTGTCTTCACGTGAACAGAGATCTTTCTCTTCTCCCTCAAAGGGGCACTGGTCAAAACCGGCAATGAAAGAGAGAAGGGTGCTTTATAAGACATTCTATATCTATAGCTCTTTTCTACTGAACTGTCTTTTGTTATTTTTCTGTCACTCAAACCTCATTCACTAATAGCAAGAAGAAATGTCATAATGCTGATTAATAAATATTTGATGTAGCATTACATTTTACCAGTAACACAATGCTGAACACCAGCTGTGCAACTTCCAGGATTTACCAGCACCAGTTACTACTTCTTAAGTATCTATGGAACAGAGGAGCAAAGCTTTTCTTCAATAATGAAAACACAGAAAATCACAACCACCCTCTTTGAGCCTTATTTTTCTTATCCTGATCTGGAGTAACTGCAGAAAGATGCTTCATAAAACCTGAAAAACGTGTTTCGTGCAGGAAATTATCTGTAGCTTTCAAAATATTTCAACAAAGATCTCATCATCCAGATTTCATGTCTGAACGCTATTTGGCAGCATATAGCTCCACCTGTTGAACAGGTTTTAGTGAAATAATCTTTGTTATTCATTTTCTTTTTCACCTTGCCATTTCTGAGTACTTCAACTTTTAAAAGTTCAAGAAAATTTGTTTCCAAGTCTCTTGAACAACTAGAAACTCAATTATGCAATAATTTCTTGCAAATCAAATATAAACAGAGATTTGAAACAATATACAGCCAACCTTGGTACAAGTCAAAAAGATTCTCCCCTCCAGTCAACAGCACAGCTATTTCCAAAACTTTTCAGAGAGAGAAAGATGTGGGAAAGAACTGAAGTGCCCAGAGGGTGCATGTCAGAAAAAGCACGAACCTTACAGCAAATTAGTCTTTGTTAGAGGTGAGTTCCTAGTTTTCAACGCAATCAAGCAGTGGAGTAGGCACAGTAATTGTTACCTTTGCTTTGAAGTGCCCACACTTCCAGAACAGAATGAAAATGCAAGTAGTCTCATTAATTTTAAAACACACAACGACTTAATCTGCTATAAAATTTTAGGAGAAACATTAAAAAAATATCTTCAGCTACTATTAAGCAGAAAACATTTCAGGTCTCCCCAGAAGGCATAAAAATATTGTGGACCAAATATGCTGAGTTACAGATATGCTAGCGAGATCCCTGTTGGCTGGAGTTGACTCTCACAGAGAGAGTAAAGGAGAGGGTAGTGCAGTTTTCTGCCAGTGCTTTGAATAGCTACCACACTGAAGGGATAATTAGGAATATCCTGTACATATTGTTTTTACTAATGACTCTCAATAACAAAACTCAGCAACTGATACGTATAATTATGATGTTTTGCTACCATCTCTCCTAGGTAATCTGCCAGCATGTAGGACACACACACACCTCTTTCAGTTATTCAATTATAAGTGCTCTGACCATGCTTCAGTGGCAAAAACTCCTAGTAATTTCAGCTGAAAAGAGAATAGACCTCTTGAGACTGGAGGAAGCATTGCTAGGCCTGACTTTCATGCACCAAATGCCAGCAAGGGCACATATGTGTAATATAATAAAAACATTCAAAGAAATACAAATATAGGCTTAACCTTATAATATTTTATTTTTAGTATGTTCTAATGCCATTAATTAATTAAATTGAAGTCTGTAACTAAGAGTAATGATACACTTTATCAGAGAGAGATTCAATATACCATGATCAGATTTTGTTGATGTCCAGAATTGTGCTGTTGTCAAATCACCAATTCCATGGGAAGGGAGGGGAGAGTTGTGTAATTGGGAATGGCTTGCCATTTACTTAAGTACAAATTTTATCTATCTTCCTTAAAAGAGTCCTAGAAGTTCATAAGAAGTAATCAGAAAATAAAAATGCTTCAATTACTGAGATTTATGAAAATGAGGTATCTTTGCTGCAATAAGGAAATGTAATTGCTACTTTTACTGAAGTACCTAAAAGTCATTAACAAAAACAAATTATATGGTGTGTACAACAGTCACATGAAAGCTAGAAGTTACACAGCTTGTCCACTGACCTTGTGGGATTCTTCATTCAATGGAAAAATTTTGGCACTATGTGCAATGACCCTCTTGACCCATCTGAGCTCCCTTTGCAATGCCTTTTTCTGTCAGGCTGAAAGATGCACCCAAATATATTTGACTGCTAAAACAAGTTTGAATTTTGCATAGGGGACTTCAGAAGTAAAAGGCATGTAGCACTGTTCAGTCAAAGTTTTGTAAGTGCAAGCACTTTTAGATCAATGTAAGTTTTTTACTGAGTAAAATTTGTCTGAAATTGTTTTTATAAGAAATTTAATGCATTTCATGTTAAAGTGCACCTGTGGGTTGCTTTATAAATCCATCACTTCTGTAGTGTGGTCTCACTAGTTGGACTGTCAATGCAATGCTCCTAGACACACAGTGGCTGGGGACTCCCTGTGATGCACAAAGATGATTCCCCAACTGAGGAAAATGCTGTACAGTCTGGGAGTTTTTCTGTACAAGAAGCCCAACCGCAGCATTCAGAATTTCCACAGTAAATTTGTTTGGACAGATTTTTTTGTTGTGGTGATTACTTTTTTTTTTTTTTAAAAGGAAAAAATCGAGACAATACTTCTTTCCTTCTCCCTCTCCATAAATTTCTCTTATATGCTTCTTTCCCAGCATGTTCTACTTGTTTACTTTTTAGTCTGTTGACAAAGAATTGATGGTCAAAGGCGATAAGATTCATAGCCTGAAGACTATAGTAAGCCCCAGCCTGAAAAGTTTGTATCCATGTATCCCGTTAGCTTAGCTATGGTCCTGACCTAGAGAAAGGGACAATTTTCTAGGGCAGATACAGCACCACAAGTGGAACATCAGCGGACACCTGATACACAAGATACGTTCAATTTACTTGTGAGTAATTGTGATGTAAACTGAATAATTTCATGAACCTTATTCTGTCTTGTTGCATCTTTACTATAACATATACTGTAACATTTACTATAACAGTTGGAATTGTCTGAAAGGAGAAAGATATGTCAAGCAAAAGTGGCTATAATGACCATTTGCAAAAGATGAATGTTTGATAACTAGATGGAGGTACCTGTACAAGTTCCCTCCTCCACAATGGACACTCTCTAATGAGGAGTATAGAAAAGCACATACACAGTTCTGTCAACTCATGATTCAAACTAAGAGCAGACAGCGAGAAAGCTGAAAAATTAAGTCTTCCCTGAATATCAGGATAACACAAAGAAAATTCACTACACAGAAATGCTGTCAAGCTGCATTTCAGAAAGTTTTTATGTAAGGATTTGGGGACGTTATTTTTTCTGTTAATGTGTTCCTCTTCTCATTCACAGTCCCTTGTGCAAAGCTGTAGTGTGTCTGATGTAGGATACTGCACTATCAGAAACCTGTCAGATATTTTCTTCTGAAAGTATCATACAGATCTATACTAGTGCATAAATAAAACAGTCTTTTTAACATAATTCTGGAGGGGGAAAAAAAGAAGATTTTCGATGTCAAGTTGTGACGATGGTATTTTGCCACTAGAATGTTAAGCAATTAATATTTTCACATCAGTGCTTTCACTTCTTGTATGCAGCTATCTAATGGAAAATACTGCAGCCGGACTTTACAAATGAAAATGATTTTTTAAGGACAGTTCAATCTAAGGGTAGGTTTATATAACAGCATTTTTCTAAAATGATGCAAAACTTGGATTTTAGGAATGCTAAACAAACCTGAAATAAAAGAAATATTGCTAAGAATAATACCAAACAGGGGTGAAGGAAAAATGATGTTTGGTTTCATTTGGTTTCATTTCTTAAAATCAATTTTATTTGGAGCAGCTTTCATAAAATGTGCACAGTTAAAGGTGATGATCTTGGCAAATATCAGAAGAAAAAGACATTGCTCTAGCTTTCCCTCACACCTTCGGGGAAACAGACTGTGATATTTCAGTGCTCTAATCACATGAACTATATTAACCCATCAGAGGTACCCCTGGACGGCACCTCAGGGTAAAGGACCATGAAAGGGAAACAGAAGAATCCTAGGGGCTTGCACTAAGTCCTTATGCCAAGGCTAGGGAGGCGAGAGGTCACAGGACACACAAACGCAGAACTAAGCTGCTGCTCAGTGATTATCTCTTTTCTCTGCAAATACTGCCTTCAGTGCACTGTGTCAAGGCTATTCCCTTGAGTCTGAATCAGAGCGGTATTGAATGACAGCTCTAACAAAGTGTAGGAGAGGTGGTAGTTCAGTCAGGAAGGTACTGACAGTACATTCTGCGGGTAATTGCAGGATTCCCTGTAGTACATCTAGCAAATTAGAAAATACAAATAAATGAGGGGCAATTACAAAAATGTTTGCTTTGGAAGCCAGAAATATTTTCTCCGTGCCGTAACAGTTGTTGTCACCCGAACTTCTCCTGGATTCAGAAATGGGTCTGAAACCAAAATTTTTAAAAAATTAAGTTGCTCTGTGGCCAGAGGGACTTGTAAAGCCAGGATTCATTTTAGTCTCTACAGTGGAGACTCCATGACATCTAATAATATTGTTCATTATTATAATAACAGTAAAACTGCCTCCTTAGCATGTCTCTTGCAGACAACATGGTTGTCTGCTTTAAGGAAACTTGACAGAATTTAATCTCTTTGCAAACTACAGCTCCTCACTCAAATGCGAATGGAAGGGATCATCAAAGCATTCACAATTTAAATGGAGGGAGCTGCTTGCAAAAGACAATACAGTCAAGTGGCCACATTTCTACATGAAGTCGCCAGAACTGAAAATCTGCAACAAAATTCTCAAGCAACTATCATGCAATCAAAACAAGTCTCAGAAATATTTACAGTGAATCATTTAAAAATTTACCACAGCAAAAAAGTGAAGTAGAAGGTGATGGAAAGATGTGAGATACATTGCACTAACCATTGAACAGAAAATCTGTAGCCAAATACTTTCCACATTTTGAGGCTTTAGTAACTATTTTATGTTTATATTGTGTTTATGCTACTACATATGAGCAATTTTCCAAATCGCACTGACCACTCCTGCTAGACCATGCCTGCTGAGCCTGTCTACAACATCAGAACAGACAAACATGACAAAGTTTTCCTGACCCCCAACAAGTTTGGAATGAAAATAAAATAAAACTAAAGATCCACTCGGTGCTTTTTCACGAGTCACTGGAGAACAGGCACCATGGTAGAGATACACTAAGAATTATTAATTGAATAAGGATTCAGCACACTCAAGCTGCTTCCATTTATTGTTTGAGAATCTTTTTAAAAATCACGAATACTGTTAAGGTTTGCAAGCACTCACTGAATACTGGGTGAGTTTAAGCCATACCATGCCTCTGTTTTCCTAAAAAGGCATCCTCTGTGAGTGCTTTGATGCTGATCCAAAAGCAGCATTCTGTGTTTGTCTCACGCTGGAGGGTTTTTGGATTCTCTATGCCATAAGGTACCATAGCAAACAGAAAAAGGCATATGACACTTTGCTACATCTGTGCTAGTATAAGTCATTCATCTCAACCTGACATTTCTCTCTTTTCCAAAGTGACACTGCAATAGAGAAATATGCTTGCTCATTTATGGAAAGGAGAGTAATCAGTCCTGGCAACTCGAGCTGAATTTCATTCATATGGAACATAACTCCTAGTTTGGACTTTCATTAAATTTCTATGGATAGTATCCCACTAATTTAAGCCAGAAAGCTATATTTCTAAAATTATTGTATCACTGAACTATAAAACGGGGTCCTGTGAGGTACTTTAAGAGATATTCTATGACATCAAGAATAAAAATAGCAGTACTTTCTTCAGAAAAATTATAGCTGCCAGTTCCAGATTTTCTGTGGTAATTAACCTAGATGCACTCAAGTGATGAGTACTCTCCCTAATGACTCTATTGGTTCAAAAAGGGAACATTTTCCTGTGATCTCCTCTGACAGTATCATCAGGATGTTGTCAGTGCAAACAATACCCTTATCTAGCTTCTTTTCAAGTCACCTGATTAACTGGAGAAAATAGAAACAGAAAGAAAAGAGCATGTCCTTGCACAGAGGCTGTAAATGTCACTGAAAGGCCAAGGGAGCAGTCCCACCTGTCCTTCCTTCGTTAGTTCGGCTTCTCCCGCTGAAGTGGCAGCTTACAGGGGTGCTTTATTTCCCAGTCTCTCTGCCAGAAGGTGGATCTTTACTGTTAGAAACCCAGTTCATGTATCTTGATCACAATGGTGCCTTTGTAAGAGGAACAGTGGGTACAAGGCTTGAAAAACAACTTTCCTTCCCATTTAGAACCCTATAGGCTCATTATTCAATAGCACAGTGGTAACATAATGCATTTTCATTTACTTCACCCTAAATGTATGTAAATTAAAGGGTGGGTTTTTTATTAAAAATAACACTGATGTGTTTTTTGTTATTCAGAAAAGAAATTGTATTAGTGAAAAACAGCACTAATGACATTTCACATTCAAATTTGCCACTTGCTGGAAAAAGGCAGGTCTCACCCTGTGCTCAAAATATAAAAAATAAATTCAAAGTCTCTACTAATTGATACTGTCATCCATATGGCTAGCCCATATGCGTGTTTCACTTGTTTTAAGTTAAGGTTGTCTGTTTAGATGCAGAACTGTGTACTCATAAAAAGCACATCTCTCTTAACAACTGAAAATAGACCTCAAACAAAATGGCAGAATTGCCACAAGCCAATGCTAGACGATTTCTGAGAGGAAAAGTATCGACTTCGCCAGTAAAGATTATATTTTTATCACACCTTTAGTGCGTAAGGAAAACAGGGATGCTGCAAGATGTGCTACTTTGCCATTTGAATTTTTGAAGAACCCAGACCCTGAAATCGAATCTTATTTAGCACAAAAACTGAAATGGCTATATTATAAGATCCTATTAGTGTACCTGGACCAAGTGTTTGCCTTCATAATCAAGTCATCACCAAATGAGTAAAAATACTCTTCTTTCAAGGTTGTCTCGCCTGTGTGAATCTGTAGGTAAATGATGGATTGTCGAGGTAATTATGGAGTATAGAGAGACGGTGTATGAACACCGATGGAAGTATTTACACACATCTAATCTAAACTCCTTCTAAAGCCAGACTGTTTGCTCAGTTTTCTGTTTGAAGCTCTTTCAGCCACATCTCTGGAAATGATGACCTAATACACAAAAGAGCAAGTCTATAATGAAGAAGATGGAGAAGGAAAAAAAATAAAGATGTTGACTCTGTGTCAGTAGCAAATAATTAAAAAGCTGAAAATTTTGAGTTTTGCACTGTATTCTAAAGATGTTCAAGTCTTTGTTTCTTTATATTTCATGATAGAAAGTTACATCATCTAGCTCTCGTGTTTGCCACTTTCCATTCCTATTACAGTTCTTTTGATTCTAGTGGACCAGATCTGTCATGAAGGTCATCCTCGCAGAGGAAAATATAATTGCCAAGAGAGGTAGAAACAACCATATAGAGAACCTTAAATATCAGAAAGAGACCTTGAACTAGGATCAGAATTCAATGAGGCGAAAAAGTGAAGAAACACTAGGATGTGTTCACAATTGACCTACATTGTCAAATAGTCTGCTGCTTCCTTGATTAGTTGAAGCTCTTTCCAAGGCGCTTTTTTTCATTCCAAGTATACTGAACCAAAACAATCAAGATCTGAAGTCAGACCTGTATTAGCCAAACAGGAGTTCAGTCACAGAATGCAAAACTGCAGATTGCTCTGGTTGCAGTGCTTTGTTGGTCAGGTTGTTAGGACAAAGAGCAGCCTCTAAACATCCAAAAGAACTCACAAAATGGGGAAGGAGGTAAGCAGTATGAAGGAATATACTCTGAATAGTGGAGAAATGCTAAAGAAAACAAGTTTCTGTAAGAGTCATCCCTGAATTAATCTGTAACTTCAAGTTGTTAGGATCACTTTTGGTTATGCACTGAAGAACTGCAAGATGTTTTTATTAAGCATAATAGAAAATAGAACTCAGAAGGAGTTCACAGAGCAGTAAACACCTACTGCTTTTTTCTTGAACTGTGTTTTCGTACTGTAGCTTCATGTTGATTTTGAATATTCTGGAAGAATAAGAAGTTTTCCGATCCATTTTCTGGTAATCAGCAGGTGTGAGTAAATACGGGAGCAAAGCAACATGCTGGGCTTCTATGAAACAAGGAAGAAAAGACATTTTTGGTCAGCATCTTCTACCTAGAGAAGAAGATGGTTTTGTTTGGTTGCCAAAATGGAAGGTGATGGTTACCTTTATCTGTAAAAAGATAAGGATGGATGTGAGATCTTAGTACCATGCACTGATTTAAGTTTGATTAGTGCTACCATCAGCTGGGAAATGACAATAAATTGCGTTTATGCTGATTCTCCACCACATTACTGGGAAGAGAGACATAAGAACAGGAGTTGGCTTAAGAACTGAATTGCTTAAGGCACTGCAGTGTTTGAGAAGTTTGGTTGCTGTATAAGCTACTCTAGATCTACTCTATTTTTATTTTTGAATGTAGAAACAGGGTCACAGGTAACAATTTCTTTCATGGCTTCATTTTAGAACTGGGAGACAAGGGGAGCAGGACACTAAACTTTTAGAAGAAAAGGTATTACATTTGATGCTGATTTCAGTCAGTTCTGCCTTTGATATAGGAGTCCATCTTGAATAGAACAATGTAACAGTCTTTAAAAGACATAGGTCACTCCAAAAGTAATGCCTCCTATTTATTTTCATGAAACTGCAACAGATGCAAAGACCACAATAACTCCAGTACACTGTTTTTCAACACAGTCACCATCATTAGTTGAATTCATGGATGTGGATGAACTGATTGAGACACTCTTCATTTTGTGGTATAACAGCTGTGCATAGCCATCCAGAACATGACTTGTCTTTCACGTTGCTGTCACCACTCCCGCACCACCCACAGCCTCACTGTGCTCTCATCCACTGTCCCAAAAAATGTTCTTCAAGTCAGTGGGTGCCAATTTTCCTTATGGAGGAATTCATTGACACCCCTTCATTTGCACTTCCATGTCAGATGCCATTTTGTCAGACTGCCCCTCTGCTGCCATCTGTCTAGTGGCAACAAAATCTAACAGAATATTGGAGGGAAGGTACCACGCACCAACAGCCACTTCTGACGTTGTGGGCCAGTGTGAGAAAAAAGGAGGCATAACTTTCAGAGGAGCCCTCATATCACAAAAGCTGTTTCTGGGACTAAAGATTTGAATTCTGAGTTAAATATTTACCAGTGTGATACTTGCCGAATGTGTTCACATTTCCTTCCATCACATTTAATATTAAATTGAAAGATGTATATTTTTTTATCAGTTTTCTCTGACTACCGCCCTTCATTCTTTAAGTATATTTCTCCTGGCTCTTTCCCTCATAGGTAATTCCCAGAGCTAGAGAAAGAAGTCTGTTCAGAGGAGTTTATTGTTATAATTAATGTGCAGCACACAGCAGCTCAAATTTCTTACTCTTCAGAATGTTGTGTTAGGAAAATCTGGAGGTGTATTTTAAAACTTAAATCCATCTTTTCAGATGTTAATATCAGAAATGATCCATGAATTTCTGAAAGTACACTGGCATTGCAATTTCTCCTTAACTTTTCAACAAGGAAGTTCTTAGGCTGGTGAGATCCTGGCTAGGATGTAGCGTAGGTCTTACTAAATTTTTCAAAAACATACACTAAACCAATGAATCTCTATGATCTATGTAAAAAAATAAAAATAAAAAAAAATCCCAAGATTAGAATTCTTAAAAAAAAATATGTATTCCCATTAAATATTTTAAATAGGCACAAGTTGAAGCCTCTGCAGCATCTAATTTGGATATATAAATGTCAAACTGATTTATGAACCACTATAGCCAATGAAAGTTCATGTGTGATCATTCATAACAAGTAATCAGTCGCAGACATGCATCTCTTTGAAAATGAGTTGTAATTTCATGGCAAACAGATTTTGAGAGACAGTATCCTTCTCTATAGCTTTCTTATGTTCTTCTGTTATATTGTAAGTCAAGGTTAATCACTAACGAAAATAAGGCTGAGAAGCACAGCTACTGGTTAAACATCAAAGCCATTCGTGCCATGTCACTAAGGTCCAATATAAAGTAATGATAATTATTAATACCTTTTCATATACTCTAAAAATTATTTCCTATGAAATGAATTTTCTACATGTAAACTCACTTCTAAGAGACAAAGTAAGGGTCTAAAAAGCCTTTGTAAGTTAATGGTGGAATTTAATTAAATCCATAGTGCTGCCTAAAGTGGATTCAGTCTCCAAGTATGCTGAAAAAGAAAAAACGTAAAACTAATTTTCTGTGTCTTAGTGGTATTCTAATATGAATTAAAGCTATTAGAGTAACAAACTCAGTTCTAATTAGAAACACTGGAACTCTTAAAAAGAATGAAGTCGGGAGTTCAATAAACGTAATTTTTTTTTCAGTGGTACATATGAAGTACTACTCTTAATTTCAGTTACCCTACATTACAAGGAAGAAAAAGCTAAATACTAGAGAGCAATTCTGAGAGCTTTAAGTGAGAAAAGGAGAGTTGACTGCCCTTGGTAGTTGCCCTTGCTATGCTTGATAAACTCCACAAGACAGGATAAAGCTAACTTAGTTCTGCTGTACTGTATGAATCTCACCAGTTTGCTGAAGCCTGGCAGGGTAACACCTGCGTAAAAAAGATGAACAACATTACATGCTGTTTATTCAGAATTGATAATATTTCTGTGCAAAATCCAAGCACATAAAAATATTATATTTGTATGGATGAAACACTTGCTGTCAGACCCACCTCAAGAGGTTACTGGGAACTCTGTGAGTAACGAATTCACACGTGCTCACTAGGCTGATGGTTTGTCTTCAAATGCAAATCCTCATTAGGATCCAGCTGTTGATCTGTTCCCATAAACACTTGCAGGTTGCCGTACAAAGTTTTTAAACAGTAAATGCATGCAGAGATGGAGTTCCTTCATGCCATACATGCGCACCATAGAGCTCTCCTCCTCCTCTGTACTTAAACTTGAAATCAAGAGAGGTAGATTCTAAGCATGTTTTTTCTTTTATCATAGAATCATTATGATTGGAAAAGACCACTAAGATCATCTAGTCCAACTGATATTCCATCACCATCATGTTCACTAAAACATGTCTCTGTGTGCCATATCTACCTTTTCATCGAACTCTTCCAGGGATGGTGACTCTACCACCTCCCTGGGAAATCCATTCCAATACCTCAGCTCTCTTTCTGAGAAGAAATATTTCCTAAAAAAATCTATATTGACTACAGAAAATAAAGAAGTATACAACCTTATATTTGACAAGAATTAAAGGTAAACACAACAATACCTAATCAGATTGTAAAGACACCTGTAATAGGTTAAGACCTGAGACAGGCATGTGCGAGCACCCTTTCCCACATATCTTGATTCCATCAGAATGGAAGCATGGGTATATGTCCCAGGAGGAGCACAACAGCAGCCTCTTTTTCATAACTTCAGATCTATCTCTGATTTATGTAATTCTGGGCTCAAAGATCACAAATATCCACTGGCTGGTTGGTAAATTGAGCTGAAATGCAATGGAGAACAGGGTGAGTTTGTAGGCTCATGACAGCCTAAAACATTGCACCCCCTAACCTTCAGAAAAAATTCTATAGTGCATCTGTGTAGTGTTGCTGTCTACATAAGTAAATGGGAGAATGGAGGGGGAGGGGGGAATATAAGGGCAAGAATGCACCATTAAACAAAGACAACTAGGAATTAAAGAGCTCTAAGTAAAATAAGGTTTATTCACACCTGCTTTTGTCCCTTTCTAACTCCAATGAAATACATCAGCTTCTATTCATACTGCACTTAAACAACCATTTACCACCATGAGAATTTTATACGCTGTTCTTTACTGCATGGGGACTAAACTCTTACTGATGTCATTTCACAACATTCCATTGAATTGCACCACGAATTAATTTGGCCCTGCACCTCTGCAGCTGTGTGGAAGATTGGCTTTTCACCAAGTTCACACAAAGATGGAAATATTAATTTTCCACCAGTAATTTGCAGCTCCCATATTTGTCAAAAGCAAAAAAAAAAAAGCATATTTTTTACTTACTTTTTCCATGGATATTGTTTTGCAAAGCACAAACAGAAAACAAGGAGAAAATATAGTTATCTCCAACAACAAAAATTCTCAAAATTTAATTTAAACTTGCAAATACATTACATTCAAATACTTCAAAGTGCATTTCTATAATTTGCACAATTTCCACAAAATTTGTTCTCTGTAAAATCTTAAAAAACTTGTTCTCTGCTTATGGTGATGAACATCTGCAACAGCTTTTTATCTTTCTTGTTCAGACCCTTTAGTTTTGAAAGCCTGCTACTGAGACTTATGGAGAAGCACAGAAATAAAGTTGGACAGGACTGTGTGCTGACATTGAATATGTACTGTTCTCGAGAGTCAGCTTATGGTCACTGTTATCTAACAGCACTCTGTATATGGATCTTCAGTCAACTACTGCAGAGCAGAAACGGCAGATTGGGAACTGATAGTCAAGAATGTGTTAAATTAGCTCAAAAATTAAGGAATATTTCAAAAAACATTAAGAAGGGACAATGCCGTTTTGTAGATAAAGTAACACATAAGCCATGCTCGAGTATTCCATTACGATTTCAAAGCCATTTACAGACTTGTTTAACTGTACTATCAAGAAATTACACTTTCAGAGATATATTCAGAAAGGTTAGTAGGGAAGCACAGCCTCCTCCTCAGCATTTAGCCTCACACTGACTAAACTTCTTGAGGCATGAGCTGCTCAAACCTTTCGAATAAGACAAAGACTGGAGCAATCACCCAGGCACAGGACATGACTCAGTGGCAGAGGAGCACTGAGTGAAGGAAATATTTCAACATGTGTGTTCAGTGGACAGAAGAGATAAAGGTTGCCTTCTGTTGGCTTAATATATTGTGTTTGAGCACCAATGAAGTCTTCTATTACCCAAATCCCATTTTGCTTTTTAGATGTCTTTTTTGCTAATTTTAAAATACATTCATACATATAATCATTGATTATATGCCCGTTAACCTTCTTAAGTCTCCTTTAAATTCCATTTCCGATTCTTTTGAATTTGAGTTACTTCATGTCACAAAGCTGGAATTATTGTTGAAATTGTGGATTTCAGAGGTAAAACTATCATGCGCTTTATTAAAATTTGGATTGCACTCTTCAGCAGTAGGCCTATAGGGCCACTAACCAAGGGTTTGTGTCTGGACATCTTCTCTACCTAATTGTCTAATTCTCAGGAAACAAACATACAAGCTTAATTGAGTAAATGCTGATGGCTGTCCTGCAAAGTGTTGCTGAAGCTTCCCAGTTCTCATTACAATAAGTAGTAAGTTCAATAAGTAATGAGATAGGCTAAAAGAATTTGGCACTTTGAAATGTTTCCTAACTAATTCCACATAGTGCACCAGGTAAGGATTGGCACAATGTCAGCAAAAATGGGTGCTTAACACCTCCTGTGCATGCTTGAAGTGCTCAGACAGAGCACTCTGCAGGAGATGTGGGACTCGGCTTTCTGAATTGCTTAAGTAATAGTTTGAAAAACTTGGGGAAATGTTGAGGCCACTGTGTTTTACTGACTTCAATACACGTGAGGAGTCCTCTAAAATGAGGAGGTCATTTTTGTTATTAAATTCACATTTGAATTTAATTGATACCCTCACTTCTTCAATAGATAGCACAATCATTCACATTTTCCTTTTTTTTTTTTTTTAAGATACAGTTGGTATGGCTACCTTGGGAACAACATGCAATATGTCAGCGTCATTCCAATTTACCTGACTTTATTTTGAGACAGAAAAGCACAAAATCCTTGTCTCTTGCAACCCAAAGGTCACCACTGTTGCTGCTTCATACCTACAAAAATAATCTGGCACCAATGAGGACAAGCACAATAAGAAGGGAGCATAATTCCGTTTCTGCAAACTGAACTTTCTAGCTGCAGATATCCCTACTGATTCCCAACTTACAACACTAGAGCCAAAGCAGAAAGATGGAGTTTGCAAAAGTGGCAATGTAAGGTTAGACATTACTATTGGCTACTGAGCTTCACTGAAGACAATAAAAATAACTTTCTATGTAGAAAAATTCCCATTCAATTATCGCCAACAATCTCAAGTGATTTCTGCAGCAAATAAATTACACAGAGACAGAGCAATTTGACAACTTTTCCAAATAATTTCCCACTGCCTTGTATATTTCTCTGTCAAGATGCACAGACATCACATCCAATAAGCAGTCCTACTAAAAAAGTAAGGACCTGTGTGGTCATATAGCAATAGTAAAGTGCATTTATTACTAAAAACATTGATAAAATACAAGCATTGGAGCACCAGTGGGAGAGCAGTGATTAAATTATCTGATTCAGAGAAGATACCTGTATTGTGTACTAAACACTAGCATTAGAGCCTGACTTTTAGTAATAATAACCAGTAGCTGATTATAACCACTTTGCCTTCAATGTTTATTTGTCTGCACCTGGATATTGCTGCTTGGCAATAATTGGATTCTAATCACTCAAGCAAGCTTTAAATTTACCAAGTGTGAGTAAAACACTGTGTTTTGTTTACTCAAGAACTAAGTGATCTCATTCAGAGAAAAGATGCCTGGTTGCCTTGCTTGACTACTGGAAAAAAAAAATCAATTCTGCAACAGCAAATAAAGCTGACAACTTTTTCCTACACTTTTGGGAAGCCTGTAGGCTAGGTGTAGGCTAGCAGCACACCTTCGTCTTGGTGAGGAAAAATACATTTCTTTTGAATAGTGAAATATTAAGAAATGTTAGTCATCTGATATTGTTACGAGCTCCCAGCCAGCTCATGGTTATTTTTTCAGAGAGTGCTTTTTTGCTGGATTTCTTTTTTTTTTTTTTTTCTTCTTTTTTTTTTTTTTAAGGCCAGTTCTCTTTTTTAAGACCAGAGGAGAAAAGAGATGGGATCAAACATTTACAAGAAGCTCATTAGCACCTCTAGTGTTTGCCAAAATCTTTGCTAGGTCAAATGCAACTCTCACATAAATGCTGTATAAATGGCATATTTATAAGTACTCAACCTTTTAACAGGAGGAAAGATCCTGTTGTAGAGATAAACTCAATTGTTAGATTTATAGTTATTCCCTTAAATTTATATATATGTGTATACACATGCATATTTAACCAGGCAGGCATTATTAGGCTTGCTTAAAACCTGTCCTATAGACTTCTGCTATGACGGATGCTGGGGAAATGCATAATTAAAAATGAAAAAGGCTTTTACAGGCTGTTTACTTCGGTGACTACTGTGAAACAAATGTTTCTTTCTCCTTGCATCGCCCACCCACAGAAAGGGAACAGAACAAAGATGGCTCTGTCAGGCCTCTCTCCACTAGAGAACGCCTTGAGAGGCCAGAATGTATTAGGGCCCTGCTGAGCCCATTCAGCTTCACATAACACTCATACACACCGTACAACTAATTACATGTCAGATTAGTGATTTCATTATTACCACACTACCACTAATTAAAACTGCTTTGATATTGCTCAAGTAGTTTTGTGTGTTTACACAGTTTTAAAATCTGTTTTTTTCATATTAATTTATTATTTATTATTATTATTATTTTTTTACAAAAATCAAATTGGCATTATTTAAAGGATGAAAATGACATTGTGGAAACAAGATCTACGCTGGTCCTTTTCTCCTGTAAAACAACTTTTTATAACTGAATTCCAAGTGCAAAGTCGCAACTGTACCTTAATCTGCAAATTGATGGATTCATGTCAGCTTCCCATTCCCAACACTGCCCAAGGCCTGAGTTATGCAAGTAAGTAAATAAAAAAAAGTTACATCATTTTAATCTACATTCATTTTAATTGCCTGAATCTTCACTCCAACACAGTAGCACTGTAGTTTTATGGTATTTGATTAATGAGAGCAAGAAAATTGAAGTTTTGCAATAAAACTAAAAAAAAAAAAAATCAACAGACTTTTATAGTTTTTTCCCTTATGATTTTAATTTAATGGCTCATGTTTTCATTACTGCAGAGGCTGTACACTTTAGCTTGCAATTATGTCCCATCTGTGAAGCACTGTGTTATTACAGTTTATTCTAGTAGCTTTTCAATCACTTTTGAGTTGTGCTTTACAAGTATTCTTGCAGCAGGTGGGCTTACTGGCATGGGACCAGAAATACACAAAGCGCAAAGCTGGAGTTTAATGGCAGCCATATGCATGTGGCACAGAGCGCCAGCCTTCCCCCATATGCTGCTAAGCAGCCCCTTCAGCCTGCCAGTCACTCTTCTTACTGACTACAGTCTCTAAGTAGTTTTCTGCCAGGGAAAAATATACCAAGGCAGCAAATTTCTCCAGTGCACCATCCTTATTACTGAGACAACCCTGTCATTAGCAAAAGCACAATGAACCTGATCTGGAGATGCATACCAATTAGGTTGCACGGAGCACTTTTCCTTCTTATCTCTATGGAAACTCAGCCTCCCTGGCTGCAGTGGACAATCAGTAATGTTTCATCCACCCATATGTCACCTAGTTAACACTGTACACTTTTATGTGAACCAAAAATCTGCCGTAACCCTCTCGGTAATGCAAAGGAAAGAAATTAAGAAAGGAAACGAGCAAACTGCTTGACGTGGCCCCAGGCAAGTGCTCTTTGCAGTGGGGAACCTGCACAGTCAGCTCTTGTGGCCCCAGATAAACAGCGGGATTGCAACTCTTGCTGCACCAAACACAAAATCCACACTGAAAATTTCCAGTTTTGAATCTGAGAAAGCTTGTATAAATAACTTGAGGCAAACTTCCCTGTTCTAACAGATACAGCATTTAAAATCTCGTAACATTATTGTGTCATCTACTTTGTCCACAAATGTGGTTTATGTTTCTTTCCTCCATATATCACTAAGTGTATTTTTTCCCCTATACACCCCGAGCATTTAAAAAAACAGGTAGATATTTACCCTGAGTTGAACGAATATTTCTGCTCATGTTTGCCTCACTAAATAGGAAGGTCTCTGGGAGTAGAACAAATGTGCCCGACTCCTTTCTTCTTCAATTATTTCCATGTCTTTTTGGTATTTAAGGCATTTCCACATTTCTTTGTTTAAAAACTGCTACAGAAGAGATTGGGACAAAATTGCCACGGTATTGATTTCAGCCTCTACAGGTTTTGTCTGCAGTTTAATGCGAGGGAATGGTACCAACAGACATGACATTCACTCATCAAGAAGTGCGGTAACACTCTGATAGTACAAATACCACATACATTAATAAAATACAAGCAAAAGAAGGTATGTTCTAATCCTTCACAAAGTGTTTATCAGCTGTACAATGCCATTCTCTTTATTCTACAGTATTATTTCTTCACTTTATATGATAGATAGCAAATAATGTGTGAAATAGCTCTACTTCATCTCCTTTGGGCATTAGCACCTTTTCTAAGAAAGAACATCTTTATAGTGATACTCAATTGTAATTAGCAAAGAAATGGCTCACAGATGCATTGATTATTGACAGAAAAATAGGACAGTCGAAAGGAAAAATGAAAATCTCTTTTAGAAAACATACAGGTCTGAATGAGTAAACTGCAAAGATTCTAGATTAAATGCAGTGAATGTGTTTGATATGGGCAATGGCACATCGGGAGGAATGAACTCTAGTCCAAATAATCAAATATTTTAAGAAACAGAATGTAATTAAATAGCATCTATCAAACAATAAGTGCTGAAAAACAAAGCCAAGCTGAGAATTCATGGTGACTCAGGAAGATGTGTGAAAAGGAAAAGAAAGAAAGAGGAGTTAAGGAATATCTTCTGACTTCTATCATAGAACTGACTAGACTTATGTCAGTGCTGTTCATATTCCCATACTGCTATCAGTTGTAGAACATTTTTTTATTATTATAAAAGCAATTCTGGATATGCATAGAAGTCTCATTCTTCTAGTAGGATTGTTTAAAACTGAATAATGCTGTCCTTAAAGAATTGTACCTCTCTTTGGATCCCGTTTTTAGGTTTAACGTATCAGGAAAAACAACTACTGAAGTAATTATTACTAGTTGTGACCCTTGAGAACAAAGGAGAAAGAACTAGCAGAGTGCTGTGAGGGAGCTGTTCATTCAGATGTTAAATACACTTCTAGGAAAACAGAGAGAACTAGAAACCAGATTAACATGAGACAGCAGAATTTTGGTCAGTCTGGACAATATCATTACCATCCTGCCATTCAGCTATTTACAAGCAGAGATTGCTACAAACAGAGATTCAGATAACTTCTTTGGAGATTTTATTCCATGGATAGAACAATTTTTCAGTAAAAGCTTTCGTACTCGATATGAGCTTTGTATTCATTCAAGTAAAAAAAAGATAGAAAATAACTTCAGCATTTCACGTTTCTGTTTTTATGTGAAATTCACCGCATTTCTCAGCCTGCCAAATGAGTTCTAGTGCGCTTGCACTATCTGTGCCCTATAGCTCTACAAGGGTAACGTTACAATAAGGGTCCAATTCTGTGTTCAGTGAACAGGGTAAGAAAAGCTCTTTTTAAATGAGCTTTGTTTGAGTGGTGGGGGATGCAGTTGTTATTTATACATATTTTAGTTCCGGTTACCATGACTGAAAACACACAGTAAGAGACTTCTAGCAAACAGGATCAGAATGTAGAAGAAAATATTTAATACCCATGGGACTTATTTTATTTCAGAGAGTAAAGTATCTTAATTTAAGCATTTTGCTTAATGTAATTAGAAAAAAAACTTTGGTTTTCTTTCAATCACAGCTGAATACAAACTACAGAGGATGAACACTACTCATACAGAAAAATATGAATCACTGCTCTGGGCTTCAAAGTCCCTGAAATTTCATATTCATTCTCGTAACTTAGCAGGTCTGTCATTATTTATGTAGTGCCTGCCATTGTTGTGTAATGAAATACAATAGTCCTCAGATAAAGTTAGCTTTAAGGCTATGAAAAGTGCTTCCTAGTAAGCCTTTTCAAATACGTCCTTCGTTCCTGCCAGGAATGACATTTAAATCTTTTACTCAGTTTATTTTACATTTTTCCTTTGGTTATGTCAAATTTACAGGTCATGTCTATTTTTCAGAGAATTTCATGAAATACTTTTGAATAGGAGAGTAAAAACTGCTGCTTTACCTTAATGCTTGTGATGCTTCTATAGAAAACTCTATGAATTCAGAAAGGTCAATTTGAGATCAGGGGTTATTTCCGTAAAGAAAGAAAGGTAATCATCTGTCTTCACAAGACTAAGGTAAAATGGATTTCAGTCAGCATAACTGTACTATATTTTCACTTGTGAGGATAAGTTCAACATAGCCTTCTGTAATTTTTTCCTTGATATCAACTCATTGACACTTGGCCAAATTCAATACATTTTACTTTCTTACACTGCACTATAACACAGTGGAATAGTCTCAGGACAAAGCCAAGCAGACAAATTTCTGTGATCTGAGCTGTGCTGGGGACTTGAGGAGAGGTGAAAAGATGTTTGAGCTGCTTTTCTAAAGCATGAGTTCAGAGCAATTGGGAGCATCAGGGAGTATGCTCCAGGTTACATCAACAACAAAATTCTTGTAAGTGACAACTAAAGTTCAAAGAGACCAAGCTGCCTTCTCATAAATCCAACCTAACTTTAGATATCTAATCAAAGAGCTGAGCTAGGAACTTTCCAAAGACATCTCCCTCTACAACCAGAGAAGATAGTCTTCAGTCACACAGCAACTTGATCACTCTGCTGAAGGGGAACTCTTCTCTCCATGGCCTCTCGTGAAGCCAGTGAGAAACATATGTCCAGCATGAACTCCTCAGTCTAACTTCAGGCAAGAAAAACCTAGACCTGAGCAACCAACCTTTTCCGTAACTACATGTTGTGGTGTGGCACCTCCCTCTGCTCTAAGGGAGAAGCCTCACAGTGTTAAGTCTGTAGTGAAAATATGTCTGTGTTGGCAGGTGTTATTTGGAGGAAATTTACCCTTGATGGGAATGATCTGAACGGCAGCTCTACAAAATGAAGTTGTCTACTTCAACGAGCTTTTAGTGAAATGGCACATCAGTTTCCAGCCATTTGAAACCAGTTTCTTTTTCAAGAAGGCCATGTATGTCTCGTTGTTGACAAAAATCAAGGAGGTTTTTTGCTGTTTTTTTTCTTTCCTGGACCAGAATAAATGGCTTCCAACGACACTAAACGCTGACTAATGTTGAATTTAACTTGTGTATAAAATAAGGCAATATTGGAAAGTTACCGCATATTTGTCTGTCTTCTCTACTCCACATGAAGGCAAAACCTATCCATCAGCTAAACCTCTAATACACACCTGTAACTAAAGAAAGGATGTCACTTGAGTACATTGATGACAATTAATGCCAGAAACACAGAAAATGTGAAAGGTAAAAAAAATTCCCTGAAAAGCACTGAAATGCACATTATAATTACTGTCCGTTCCTGCTATGATTCCTGAAAACTACCAGAAATACACATTTCTATCCATGAAGTACGCCTCTTATGATTTCCATTCCCCAAAATAAAATGAAAGGGTTTTTTTCTGTAGTTTTGCAGAATATAATTTACAGATGTCTCGTTCATTATTCTAACAAAAAGAAACAATAAAACCTACTGTGCTTGAAAGTCTAAGATCCAGAAAGGAGGAATATTATTCAAGAACATTCAAAATATAACTTTATCCCCTTCTTATATACCAAACTACTGAAGCACAAACAGATGCAGCTTTGCACATCAAGGAGAAAGGTTTTTCCAGTAAAGACAACAGTTATAGGAGCTATTTTGAATAGTGAAATGGAACACTGTATAATGCAGTAAATATAGCATTTGATTGGAGAAGACATGCATTTAGAATGAACATTCTAAACAATATCACCAGCATAGAGAGCAAAAATTAATATAAAAATGAAGAATTGGAAGCATTATCAACATTATATAATTTATGGTATTATGAATGAAACCAGGATTCAGGTGCAATATTCTCTTCACTATTTTTGTCAAACTGGATGGGAAGTAGGCAATATATAGTCACAAATCTTGAAGATCTTATGCTTAGATCAAATGTTTCATTCAATGATAAACTCATAGGTGAGGTTAATTTATGAAATTACAATGTTGATATGTCAAGAGCTAACAACTCATACTTACTTAATTTAATTAAGTGTAGACCCTTATATTTTCTTGTTTTTTCCAGTTTTGTTTTTTGTTTTTGTCAAATCATTTCTGTATTTCTAATAACTACACTTCTTGATACCACATTCATTTTCAGTATCTGACTCAGAGCCAGTCGCTTAAGCCTTTCTTTTTATTTCCATGTAACTCAATACAATCTGTAAGTAGACTTCATTGCAAGGTAGCAAATTTATAAACCTCTCGCTAGGTTGAAAAAACCTTCTGCATTATTCAGCTGTAATTCATGTAAAATAGATTCTTTGTTAATTAGCATTTGGTAGTTGTGAGCAGTTAAAGGATTTTATAACCAGCACTATTCTAGAAGTTTATCCAGTTTGAGCTACATAGGTGAATACGTAAACCATATGGTGGCATTTCTGTTTCCTTGTTGAATGATCCAAGAAGCACACATGCATATACATGTATGCACTTACAAATACACAGTTCTCCCTATTCTGTACATCTATATTTATATATGCATTTAGATTTAAAGACTTAAATATACGCATACATCTTTAGATACATACACATATACACGTATATGCATTTGTACCTTCACATACACACACACACATTCAGATCTTGCCTGCTAAAATCAATTATTTTAATAAATGAAATTATTCCTCCATCAATTTGAATTCTCCACCAATTTGTCCCTCTATTTCGCATTAGCACACTCACAGAAAGGGGATGTCTTTTCTAGGAGTTCATGAAATGAAATCAAGATGCAATCAAAAATTACCAAGAACTCTATGGGTTTTTCTTCCCAGGTTACTGCCTCTCTTGCAGTCTTACATTGTAAGAATTCCTCCTGCAGCCTGAATTAACCAGGATACTATGCCATGCCTCCTCAGGCAGAAAGGCACACATGCTTCTGTTACATAGTATGTGTATTACATGAGAAAATAACTTACCTTACTGTTCTGTGTCTTTGAGAATGTCATGCATGATTTTCTTCCTGGCTCATATCCCATCTTAAACCCAAAGCATTTTCATCTTTTAAAGACACCATTGTTAGCCAGGGGCACCCCAGGAGAATCAATAACCCCCTGTGGTAAATGCACACTTCTCTGGCCTGACATATCCAGTCCATCAAACATTCCTCTGCCTAAAAGGAAAGCAGAGCTCCTCTTCCCTGTCATTAAGTCAATCCCTCAAATCAATGTACATATATTAATTACGTGCAGAATAAATGAAATAAAAGCAAATGCTTTAAAAGCAAACCTGTATCCAGGCATAAGGGATGGCTAAAACATGAAGTAACCAATCTAGGCCTGAGAGCCAATGCGGCAATAGCATGCTGTATTCAGAGGCAAAGGAGACACACGACTTCTTTCATCACTTGCCTTTTCTGCCTATCTGCTACATAGTCAGAAGGAAGCAATGAGAAGACGCACCTAGAGACAAGCAACTGGCAGCAATTAGCTAAGCTGATGGGGTGATACGTCCATGATGGGGAACGGACAGCAGAACCCAATGTGCTGCTGCTAAAGTAGAGGTCAGGTTTGTGGCACGGCTCTGGCCTGTGCTTTCTACCTGTCCTCTCCCAGCTTTCAGAAGGGAATAATCAGAAATGGCAGTGATGAGAAATGACAGAAATGGCATGTTTGAAGTCCCACTGGGTGATGGGCCATCACCCTAACTTGTCTGCTCAATCAGAAGGAGCAGGAGAGGAGGAACCTAAAAAAATGATATAAAAGAAAGGAAAGGTCATCTCTTTTCCCTACACATTACATTAGCTCCTTAGCACTATCTAAAACAAATGTGTAAGAGGTATCCCAGTTCTGTACTTCAGGTACATAGCTTCCCTCAATCTGAAATATGGGCAAACCCACTGCTAGCCTGTATGAGTTACATGAAGGCAATTCTCCACCCTATCCTTCGAGAGCAGAACACTAGAAGAAGAGACTATCTGAAAAGCAAAATCTGACAGCGACAGCAACAAGGGAAACAGTATTTATAGAAGGTTGTGTAACACACGCTTGAATGAGAGACTTATAATCTCACATATAAACTGTGCTGCTGTCAGATTTCATTATTTCATTCTGAGTCTTGCAATTTTTAGTATTTCTTAAAGCTGCCATCTGAGCTAATGATATGACTGTGTCCGCTTATTTTTATTTTTATTTTTTTAAAGATGTAAGAATAGAGTGTTGGCTGCAAAGAAAAGCTTTATTTAACTCACATTTCCCTCTATGGTGAAAAATATGCAAAATCACTTAATTTCGGAGTTGTATATTGCATTTCATATCTTGATTGGTAGCATGATTTATCAACTCAGAGTTTCTATGTTTTTGCCAGTTAGAAGGCTGGAAATATCAGAATTAACCACATACAAACTCAGGATCCTAAAAAGGTTCTGTAGAACACTGGGTTTATTATTAAACATTAGGACAAAGAGAGTATTTTTCAGAACCCTTTGCATGCTCTCAAAAGTACATTACCTCCCTCCATTTGTGTTGCTGTATGTTTTCCTCAGTTCCCAGAAATGTGCCCAAAAATAGACTTTAAAGTTGCATCTATATAAAAAGCATGGATAGCAAGTTACAGGTTCATCTGAGCAAAGACATACAACTAATGACTCTTCAAAATGAAGCTAATGGTAGAAATGCATTCCTGAAAAATGTCAGCCCCTTGCACACCACAACTCTCAATGTGACCTTACTGAAAGCCCACTGAAGCCAAAGCAAAGGCATTCATTGACCTGGATGTCCTTTGTACCATGCCTCTGCAGTCATCAGGGCACTTCTTCATTCAAAGAGGGGAAGTAAAAATGTTTTTAGTGAATCCCTTTAAATCAGATGGAGAATTTGTTGTGAGTCGGCTGTTTCAGATTTGCGCAGCTCAATTCACAGCATTTTCCCTTTACGAATTTCCTCCTTAAAGGGGATGTGCATATTGCTTCTGGAACATAAATAACAGCTTTCTGCACCATCACAGTCTTCTTGTATTAATTTCACTGTACACATGCTTTGTCTCCATGGGACCAGCTTACTGGGTAGGAGACCCAGATGGAAAAAAAACATGCTAAAGGAGGCAAGGACTTTAAGAATATTTGAGTGTAACAAAATAATTTCTCCTTGCCATCAGTTCATAAAATACATGTATGACAACAACGCCTAATACTTGTTCCTCTATAGCAAATAAAGTATAGCATTATATTAGATGTACATCTCAAGTAAAACATCTAGTTTAAATGCCCATTTGCAGATAAAATTGAAAAATGGTGGGTTGGAGTCCATTGTCACCTATTTTGCTTTATTTTTTTATTATAGGAGGTTGAATCAGATTGATATAAACACAGCTGGAATTTGTATGTAAGGCTTAGCTTCTTTTCATCTCCACATTTCATCAGTACTTTCCATATTTCTTATCTGTAGGACTTCAGAGCATTTTGTAAGCTAACCCCAGTTCTGTAAGGTAGCAACCAAACATCAGACTACAGCACCAGTTGATAACAGGGAGGGAAACGAGAAAATTGGCCCAAAGTAACCAAGGAGAAGTGAAATTCTCTCTACTCTTACATTCAGTTTCAGTTTTTATTGATCAGCTGAAACAAGCACACTGAGCAAATAAATGATTTTTTTCTTTCTTAGAATGATTAAATGTTCTTGTTTGTCAGGTTTTCTAACAAACTAGTTTGTTACATTTTCTGAGGTAACAAGGAAACACAACATGAAGTCTGTGGAAATCCCACGTCTGCAACAAGAAATGATTTCAAGTTTTGCCCTGGGATGTTCTTAAATGCTCACTTGATGACTTCACTTTTATCACAATATTCTATTCCAGTAATTTTTAAAGAAAAAAAGAAAATGTTAAAAAAAGGATAGCCTTTCTTCTCCCTTCTCTGTCCATTAAGTGACTGATTTCAATTTAATGCACTGAAGGTCTTTGAAATTCAAAGATATGTTTCTCTTCCTATCCCTAATGGAATAATAGCACACACTAATGCAAATGCATTTGTTCTTTAAGTCACAATTCCATAAGAATTGCAAGTTGCAAACATTATCACTTTATGATTATTGTGCAATTAGACAAAAGACATACATAGAGATAGGCACGCTGAGAGGACAGAAGGCAAAGACACTCAGTAATACAAGCTTTTTTCTTCTAGACTGCACAAAGTTCCATTTGTAGTTTGTCTATTTCATAAATTCAAATTTCTCCAGAAAAGAAGAAAAATACCTAAAATCTAGCAATGCTTATGTAGCTTATTTACCCCCTCGTTAAACCTTTCACCTAATACCCAGCAAAAAAGAAAGCATGACATCCTAGTATGGTCACACAAAATGTACAACGAATTATTTTTAAAAAGAAGCACTTTAGCACTAGCAAACACCAGCGATCTGCTCTGGAGCTGTCAGCAAAGGACACTTTAGACGTTAAAGTGCATTACTGGATAGTAATAGTAAACGACTGCATAGAATTTCACTGGTCATCACTGCCATTTAATCATTTTCTTTCCCATTCGCAAAATGGATAAATGAACGTTTTCATGCTCTCAGAATAAACTGTATAATTCAAAATTGATAAAGTAGTTTTAAATAGTTTTCAAAAAAAATATTGTTTTGATCCACTGCAACGCTTCAGCTATATATAACCACAGTATACCTTCTTGTATTTTCTTTAATGTAGCTCATTCCAAATTAAAAATGGAATTCTATTCCTCACAATTACAGGCTCACTGCATTGTAGCAGGATCAGGGGTTTAACTCACAATTGTACCATGCTGGAACTCATGTCTGCCTCCATCTTTAGCTTACACATTTATGACCAGCATGGACTCCAACTAATACTCAGGTATGCCACTTTTGTTATCGCTGGAGCACAATCATGTAGTGCTTAAAAATACATGTAATAGAACATATTTATTTTGCACTGAGTATGGCCCTTGATGTGCAGTTTTGGAACAGATTATCATGTAAACAAGTGACTTATCCAACTGGGAATCTATGCACCTATTTCTCTTTCACATTCCTGTCCTTAACTATGCCTTGATACAAAAGCACATAAATGTAAATACACTGCATCAATGTGTGCTTGTGCAAAAACATACTTCAGAGCGTCTACAAGGATCTCACTCAGAAAGGAAGAAAAGTGTGGAGATGGAGATAGATTCACAGAATCATTGAATCCTTATTGTTGGAAGGGACCTTTAAATGTCATCTAGTCCTACTCCCCTGCAATGAACAGGCACATCCACAGTTAGATCAGGGTGCCCAGGCCCTGATCCAGCCTGACCTTGAAAGTCTCCAGGGACAAGGCATTCACTGCATCTCCGTGCAGCCTGTGCCTCACTACCCTGACTGTAAAAGACTTTTTTTCCTTAAACCCAACCGAAACCTACCCTCTTTGAGCTTGCAACCATTTGTTCTGTCACTGCAGACCCTGCTAAAGAGTCCACCCCCTTCTTTCCCATAGTTCCCTTTTACATACTGAAATGTTTCTGTCAGTCCACCTCAGTCCGCCTTCTCTTCCCCACAATGAACAGGCCCAGCTCTCTCAGCCTGTCCTCATAGGAGAGGTGTTCCATTCCTTGAATCAGTTTTGTGGCCCTCCTCTGGACACCTCCACCTATGTCTCTCTTGTACTGAGGACTCCAAATCTGGAGACAGTACTCCAGATGAGGTCTCACCAGCACAGAGTAGATACGCAGGATCGCCTCCCTCAACCTGCTGGCCATGCTTCTTTTGATGCAGCCCAGGACACAGATGGCTTTCTGGGCTGCAAGGACACATTTCTGGTTCAAAAACAAACAAATAAACCTCTCCCCAATATATAGGAGGAAAAGATATGAAGAGCTTAATGAATCGTTGCTCTTTCTGCTCAGAGTCAGAGACTGGAGTTGCTGAGAGTTCACTGCTGTCAGTGCTACGCAGAATGAGAAATGCTACCACTGCTGCAAACATGAACAGCTCTGTCAGAGGGAAGCGCAGCTGATTAATCAACTTGTTATTACCCGAACTGATTAAACAATGAGACGTCCTGGGGTTTTGCTGTCTGTCCTGATGAGTGCTCATCATAACTATTAGTACAAAACCCCAGCACGTCTCCTCTGGGAGTAAACTACCTTCTAATGTTTTTCCTCTAAAGATTAATTCCATTGTTATGGAACCTGTGTATTAAAGGAACTATAAACTAATCATTAGTCATTTTCAAACAATTTGACCTTTCCAGCTTTGACTAGTGGAGTGTTTTTGGAAGAGGTCTCGTTCAGTTTCCCTTATTCATATAAGCTGGTTTACTTAGACAAATAGAAAAGGGATTGATACATCTGCAGCATTGTTAATTTCTAAAGCAGAAGATGTGGACATTTTTTAATGAACTTTTTTTCTTGAGGTACTGATTAAAGGATTAGCAGCTGTGAAAACTGTGAAAACCTTTGCTTTGTTCCACCAAATGGCCCAAACCTCTGCCTAACCTCCAGTACAATAAGCTTGCCCACTGAACTTGAGTGTTACCTGCAAAGGGAAACAGGTTTGTTTTTTTTTAATATTAACTTAAACAGAGATTAAACAGTGTACATGTCTTATTTTAATAAACAATTTTTGAATTAAAACTACAGGAAAAAATTCTGGGTAAGCCTGGATAAAATCTAAAAGTCATGTTTGAAAGGTATATTCCTTATATGCCTGAGACAGGGGTTCCCTTTTCTATCTATCTGGTTTTTAGCATATGACTGCACATGTGTCTATGGCAATCTTTCTGGTTCAGAGCGCAAATGTGAATATTTTACCCTTGAATTCCTTTCTTTTTTGGGGGGGATACAGGTCATTCCACAGCTCTTTATATTTTGACCCATTGGTCCCAGCATAGCCTAATCTGTGTTAGGAAATGCCAGTTCTGCGGTTTCCATCAAGTCTATTCACAGATTCCTCTAGTCCCTGCTTGTGTTCTACCTGACTGAAACCAAAGAAAGGAAAATGCAATTTTTTTCTAACTTTGTATTTAGATTTTTTTTCCTGTTTTCCAGTAATAACAGCTTTTAAACTTTAACTGCTTTGTTAGCTTAAATACTATATAGAGTAATTTTAATTCACGTCTGGCTTCCAGAATGGGAAGTATTTTTTAAATCTATTTAAACCTTCTAGCTTCCAGGGAAAAGAACTTAAAGATAGCTTTGTGTATGAAAATTCTGAAATTATTTTAGGTGGATTGATCAGTGAGCTTTCTGCCACGCGCAACTTCTGGATTTATTCTTGCTCACTTCCTAAGTTTTCCTGATATGTATGCAGGTCAGAGTAAACAGACCCATAAAAGCTCCCAAGCCGAGCCCTGGAGCACAAAGGGCACAAAGAGCAGCTGGCCAGCTCCAACTCTGCCGACATTATGGCAGCAGACTGTGGTTCTCAGTGCTGCAGTTCCCCACATGGCCATACATCCCAATACAAAAGCCTGCAAGGTCTGGGATTTTTTTTCCCCCCTTATACTTTAAAGGTGTGCAATAGCCTTGAGAAATGACATGACAGAACGAATTCATTCATTGATTACAAACTACCAGTAGCAACTGCTAAAATTTATTTAGGTTCCAAATACTGCTGGAATCTTCTGGGTTATTTACAAGGCTTAAATACACCTAAAGTTTTGGAAGTATCCATTAGTTAAACTTTCTGGTAAGCACATAAAACAAATGGCATTTCCTACTGGCTGCCTAAAACAAATATGAGCTCAGCACGTGGTATCTGTAGCTGCAGTTCTTTACATGTTTAAGCTGTGTCTAAACACCTATGTATATTTAGGCTTGTGAATTTCAAGCAATTATAATGTCTGTCATTATACATCTTCCCCAAGAGAACAGGCATATATGCCTCAATCGCATACCCACTGTAGAACATGCTCATGAAGCCCAGTTATCTACTGAATGATTTTGAAGTGCATCTGAAAGCTAAGAGAACCAGATTACTACCACAGGCATTAACCATATACTGACCCACTGAAAAGTCTTTTGACATCATCTACCTCAGAAAAGCTGGCAATCTCTTGACTACTGAACAAGATTTACAGTTTGTGCACATTTAAGATACATTTAATATCCCCCTAGAATAAAAAGAAATCTCCAGATATTTTTCTCCATTAAAAAAGTTTTTAGAAGTTGAACTTCTACTTTAAAACTCCACCCCGTGAAACAATTTCTTTTGATTTTTTTTTTTTTTTAATAATTGCTGACAATTTATCATAGATTACTGGTTATCTTTTAACATATTTTCATAAGATTTTTTTTCAACTGCAATTGCAGAATTTTAAAGCTGTAGATAAGGCCTGTGTAAAATCAGCTACAGTGACTAAAACCTAGTGATTTCAGTTATCTATGCAACAGCTGACACACAGACAATTTAAAAGCACAAGCTACAAAGTCCCCATCCTGCCAAAAAGTGTTGCCAGCAACATTTCATTATTTGTTTTCTGATCAATAAAATCTATCAGCAGTCAAGCTTTTGCAGCTTCCAGAACATCAATACAACCAGTTTAACTTCAGGTTCTGGTTGACTTCGGATGTCAAAGCTCCAACAGTTGTTGAGAGTCAGGCATTAAAAGAACAGATACAATCCTAAGCTCAAGTGTTAACAAAGCCTGTTGGCATCCCAGAGGAGATTAGGTTGCTGATCTTGTAAGGATCAGCTACTTACTTAGTGATGTTTACACTGACATTGATGTAGTGACATCCTGATCTAATTACATGTCAATAAACCGCAGTCCTGATGCCCTGAGAAGATCAGAAGAGGATTACAAGAACTCCACTGCCAATTTCTAAAGCCTAGGGAAGCAACCTTGTGATTTAATTACCATGAATTCAGTAACTGCAAACCTATTGTTTCAAATGGGCCAAATATTTTCATTATTAGACTGTACCACTCCATTTAACTCCTCCACCTTCAAGTTCTGCAAACATTTTACGTTCAGTTCACTGCTTTAACAAACACTTTGGAAACTAGTTTAGATGTCTCTGAGTCTCTCATTTGCATCCAGAATTCCTGTTTTTTGAGTCTAAGCACTTTTAAAAGTTTTGCCTAGAATCTTCCTTGGCATGCTGCCAAAAGTAACTTCAGCATTACCTTAATCCTGTCCATCTGTGTGCGCCTGCATGTTTATCTCCTTAATAGCATCAGCAGTGGATGCTGGGATGACTGCTCCTGCTCAAGGAAAGGCGGAGTTATCATCCTAAAGGTAGCAAAAGGCAATTTTGCTTGAGCTGCTAGGTAGATTCGCTAGTTTTGCTGTAAACATGAGAAGATTCATGTCTGCAGTACAAACATCAGCACTACTATGCATCTCACTATAGATACACCCCAAAGACTAGATTTTTAAAAGCTTGACTAAATCTTCCTTCTATCTGCAGGTGGGATATTGTTTGCGATCTAACCAGAAAAAATAAGCTTCTGTTATATTAGTGAGGTGCTTCTGTCCAGGCAAAACCCAACAACACCGTTATCTCCCAGCGGGAGGTGCTCACAAGTGCTCTGCACTACCCCAAAAAAGATGCTTTGCCCGCTTCATTTCTTAGGCACTGGGAAAGCAGAGGGAACAGGACAGGATGAGGAGCCTAGGTGGTTTGTACAATTAATCTTCCTAGAGTTTTGAATACTATTTCTGTTTGAAAAAGAATAAATCATATTGTGTGTGGTGTTCTGTGTTGTGGGGATGAGCTAGATGACTCCCAACTTAAATTATTCTGTGATTCTATGTCAAGTGGTGAAATCTATATAAAAATACATACTTGTTTCCTCCTGTTTCTACAGCTTTCCCTGATCTTTTATTTCATCATTTTATTCACTCTTCAAGTAAAATACTAGGTAGTGATGTATAAAGCTTTCATTATGATATCCAAAGGTGCAGTGCTGTTTCATATTACTGGAAAGGACACAGTCTTCAAGAGCAGTTGAGTAACTTAGAAGTCTAAGGCCCACTTTAAAAAATGACTTATGCTCTTTGAAAGTCATTGCTGTAGTGCCTTTCCATAGGAGATGACAGCTTTCAAACATTTCCTCCAATGCAACAAATTGAAAATAAAGGAGTTTAATAGTAAGCTTTTGAATGATGAAAGCACTTAGGGAGGGGTGGGGGATATGGATGACATTGAAACCTGACTCTCAGGGTGTTTTAGTGGTTTTGAAGATAAATACATTTTTTTTTTTACTGAAATAGGTCGTAGTGTGACCTTAACTTGATTTGATATAAAATGCGTTAAGATAAAAATAAAAATAAATGGATTCAACCCTAGCAGATTTCTACCAGCCTCACTGGATTTACACTGCATACCTACAGCACACTCTGTAATAGTAGTAATAGCAGCAAGCACTTAATGCTTTCATCTTCAAAGCTCTTTGCAAATACTACCGAATAGGAGACACTCCGATTAAAAAACAAAACAAAACACAAAAAAAACCAACAAACAACTTTCTCGAAGAATAGTTAGATTTGGTCATACACCAGATGAGTATTTATAAACTCAGCGTTGAAAATTCACAAAAGAGTGAAAAGTGAAAATATTTTGCTGCAAGTGTATCCAGATTTCCTTGCTACAGAATAACGAGAATAACAAAATACCTCTGGTGAAGAGTACTGCATATCTCCCTGACCACAAAGCTGTTTAATGCTGCAGGATGCTAAGCATGTGCAACAACATGTGCAAGCTTTTATTCACACTTCAGCATAGGCACCTTCAGTTTTCCAGGCAACATTCACACCATTTCACTTTAATTAGTCAGTGCAGCTGCTTGGATTATTCTCTGAAGACTCCTTTTTAGTGAGTATGTTTACTTTCTTTTTTTTTTTTTAAAGCATCTTCAGGAACTTAGGCTCCTAGAAGCAACATTTCCGAATCACACTTTAATTAGGGAACCAAAGCAGGTGATGTGGATACCTGCTCTTCTCTAAGCATTTGCTCCTCTGAAGCCAGTTAGCTGCTGTAGGCTTTCCTGAGAGCTACAAGGTCAAAACTGTTGGAGAACTGGGGGTGAAAAGCTGTTCTAGACTCTGCAAAAACAGAGGAGAGTTGGTGGAAAGCTGTTTGTGCTCAATCAGAAAATACCAGCGTATAAAGAATAACAACATAGTAATTACTCTGTACTTCATTCACTGGCTGAACAGCAACAAAAACTATGAAAACCATTTCCAGCTTGTCTGTTTCAAATGAGAAACACAAACAAAAATATTTGCTATTAAAGGAACAAAAATATAATCCAGAAGAAAGTATTGTACTGAACATTTAAGTTTTGATGTTTTTCATTGTCATTATCAAAAGAAATTGTTTAAGTACACACACACACACACACAAACCTGGTAGGAAAAAAAAAAAAAAAAAGCCATTTCTGTAGTTAGGTGTTGGACCTTAGAAGCAGTGAAATTGCTTCCAATAAACACTTTGTAATACCAAGCAAAGTATCATAGTGAATGTCAATAACGATACCATAAGAAAAAGCTAACTCATCTAACTGATGACAGGGTCTCTAGCTACAGAACTTTCCTCCTCAAAAAACAGCATACAGCCAAGAAACCCTCTCTAGTAGGAGACTAGCCCTCAGATGAACCCAGGGAGGGGGTGGACCCTGGTCTTCCCAATTCTAGTCACATGGGAAGCACAGGTGAATTGCGTGCACCTGTGCTCCCTGGGCCAGCCACTGCCTTCCTCAGGTGCTCGATCGCCAATTGAGGCCTGACATAACAGTTCCCTTTGTCATGGTTTCATGATTTTTCATTATCGGTATTCCACATCATAACATCATGCAATGCACTGGGGGTTTGACTGCTGATGCTCAAGTTCCGGGTGCCTGTCCAGAGGAGAAGAGCAGCTACGTTTCCCCAGGGGGCTTTGCGGTCAACGAGGAGATATAACTCCCGGCAAGGTCACCTGATGCTCTCTTCTTTGCCTGCGCTGCTTCGCTTGCGCTTCTCTGCCTGCGCTGCTTCGCTTGCGCTTCTCTGCCTGCGCTTCTCGCCTGCGCTTCTCTGCCTGCGCTTCTCATCTCAGCGTTGTGGTAAGGCCGATCCACTATCAATTTCACATTCTCTCTCCTTATAAAATTCTGTTGATACCATATTTAGTAAATTACTTTGTTTTACCTCAGATTGTTGCCACTGTTTTCAATTATTTCGGGGTCCCTTATTTTCTTTTTTTTTTCCGGGGGCGCGGATCCGCGGATCCCTCCGCCCTTCTAGTCACGGAACCGGGCCGAACCAGCCCGTAAACCATTGACATTCTTGGTGGAGAATGCGGGCAACAGTTGCTTTTTAGCTTTTTGAACAAATCTCTCTCTCCGCTCTCAGACAGCTTCATTGGGAAAGTTTATCTGTTTCACCAGTACTGTCTGAAAGCGTGACCTTGAAAAGTCCAGGCGGACGGCCAATACTCTAGGATATTTGTAAACTTTGAGCCTTGCTATCTTGTTTCTGTAAAAGAAAAAAAAAGAGAAAAAATGCTTTCTCTACTGAAACTGCCTTTTAAGGGGCTGCATGCCACTGTCTCTTCTTTCTTAATGCTAAAAACATACTGGGCCTTAATTAAGTTCACCACTTTGCTCTATGGAGCAATAGGTATATATAGCCAATTGAAAACATGGATGGAAATAACTATGTGGCATCTGCATATTATGTGGCATACCATTCCAGAGGGAGCTGCTAATTTTACAGGGTTGGGGATTCTTAAGCAGGTTTCCAGCCTCTCCTTTGAATTCTTTATGCGGATTTTCAATGCTCACCTGATCACCTTATTAATCTCCGTGAATGTACTGCTCACCATTTCACTTATTATTAGTATTTATTATATTTTGAGGAAGTCTGCCCCAAAACCAGTAAATACTGAGTGGCAGGGAATGTGGAGAGGCCTGGGTGAGACTTTAGAGAGATGGAAATCTTCGGTGTCATGGAACTTTACTCCAGAACACCTGAAAGACCCTGAAAATTTAAACAGATATTTGAGACAGGAATGTCGTGACTCAGGAAGATCTGAGGAGGCCCAAATTGTTTGGGGCCTGGCTAATGCTTACCGGGCCTTATTCAATACTATCCTGGAGAGGGAGAGAGTTTGTGAAATTGAAAAGGAGAGTCTCAGGGAAACAGTGCAAAATGAGCGAGAGAGTCTCCTGGTCGAGAGAAACAGCCTCCAATCTGAGAGAGATGCCCTCCGAATTGAGAGAGACTCCCTGCAATCCAAACTCAACAGTCTTCAATCTCAACAAGACACCCTCCAATCTGAGCTAGATACTCTCATAATCGAACGAGACAGGCTCCGAGCTGAACTGGAGGATGAGAGCATTGGAACTGACCAACCTGATCAACTACAGGAAGCACCACAATTGATGTCACTTGCCCCTGTAAGAGGACGGAAAATGAAACGAATCTCGACTCAGTTAGAAGAGAAGAAAGAAGAGGAGAGAGGTCCAGAGGAGTGGCTCCAAGATCCACAAGAAGCACCCCTAAGTCCAGGGGAGGGGCCCTCAGTAAGACCACGGTCACCGGCGCCAATGAGGGCAACAAGAAGTCCCGAAAGAGTAAGAGGTGAGCAAGATATCGTTACCATTGTTGATCGATCTCTGAAAATGAATGAAATTCGAAGTCTGAGAAAAGACTTTTCACGTCACCCAAATGAGCCTATTGCCACTTGGTTACTTCGATGTTGGGACAATGGGGCCAACAGTGTGTGGCTGGATAGTAGAGAAGCTCGCCAACTGGGTGGCGTTGCTAGGGACTCAGCCATTGACAGAGGTATTAGTACATGCCAGAACCAGGCCTTTACCCTCTGGAAGCGGATGTTGTTAGCTGTAAAAGAAAGATACCCCTTCAAAGATGATCTGATGCCTGAGAAAAAGAAATGGGCTGATATGGAAGAAGGCATCTGTTATTTAAGAGAATATGCTGTGGTGGAAATGCTACATAGCCCCGATTTCATTCCTGACGAGCCAGACCAAGAGCATGATCCCGAGAGAGTCAGGTGTACACCAAACATGTGGCGTACATTCACAAAGACCGCACCAGAAAGGTACGCCAGCACATTTGCAGCAATGTATGGCAGAGGGGAAAGAAGACCCCTTATAAGTGAATTGGTTAATAAACTTCAAGACTTTGAGTTACATTTAAGCCCTCTGCGAGCTTGTGTTTCAGCCATTACAAAGGTAGCTGAAAAGCTGGACAGAATGGAAAACAAACAAGAAGATATAATAGACAAACTATCAACCGTGCCTGAAGCTGATAAATCCATGGAGGTAACGGATACATCAAATGGGGACCAGAATCCCCAAAACAGCCTATTGGAGGGGCTGATCAACTTGATTTCCTCCCAGCCGGTGGCATCTAATGTCTCAGCTATCAAAAGAAGACGTTCTCCTGCTCGAGCAAGTGACAACAGTAAGACCACATCACGTTTTGCCTTGTGGCATTACCTACGTGACCATGGAGAAGATATGAAGGAGTGGCATAAACAACCTACTCCTGTACTTCAAGCACGGGTAAGAGAGTTACAAGACAAATCAACCACCAAGGTGAACTTCTCTAAAAAGGTGATTGCTCCAGTTGCTGCAGACAGTGAAGGTAACAAATAGAGGGGCCCTGCCCCCAGCCAGGGGGGGAAAGGGATAATAGAGTTTATTGGACTGTGTGGATTAGATGGCCTGGCACATCAGAATCACGAAAATATAAGGCCCTGGTGGATACTGGTGCACAGTGCACTCTAATGCCCTCGAGTCACCAAGGGACAAAATCAGTTTATATTCATGGGGTGACTGGAGGTTCCCAAGAGCTGACTATGTTGGAGGCCGAAATCAGCCTCACTGGTAAAGACTGGCAAAAACACCCTATTGTGACTGGCCCAGGGGCTCCATGCATACTTGGTATTGATTACCTCAGAAGGGGATATTTTAAGGATCCCAAAGGGTATCGATGGGCCTTTGGAATAGCTGCTGTAGACACAGAAGGTGTTAAGCAGTTGTCTATTTTGCCTGGCCTGTCAGAAGATCCATCTGCCGTGGGGTTGCTACGAGTGAAAGAGCAACAAGTACCGATTGCTACAAAAACGGTGCACAGACGGCAGTACCGCACCAACAGGGATTCCTTGCTCCCCATTCAGAAGCTGATTCACCAACTAGAGAATCAGGGAGTGATTAGCAAGACTCACTCACCTTTTAATAGCCCCATATGGCCAGTGCGTAAAGCCAGTGGAGAATGGAGGCTGACGGTGGACTACCGTGGCCTGAATGAAGTCACACCCCCATTGAGTGCTGCTGTGCCAGATATGTTAGAACTCCAATATGAATTGGAGTCAAAGGCAGCCAAATGGTACGCCACCATTGATATTGCTAACGCCTTTTTCTCCATTCCTTTGACCAAAGAATCTAGGCCACAGTTTGCTTTCACCTGGAGGGGCATTCAGTATACCTGGAATCGTTTGCCCCAGGGGTGGAAACATAGCCCAACCATTTGCCATGGGTTGATCCAAGCTGCACTGGAACAGGGAGGTGCTCCTGAGCACTTACAGTATATTGATGACATCATCGTGTGGGGCAACACAGCAAAGGAAGTTTTTGAGAAAGGAGAGCAAATAATCCAGATCCTTCTGTGTGCTGGTTTCGCTATTAAGCGAAGCAAAGTGAAAGGGCCTGCCCAGGAAATTCAGTTCCTAGGTATAAAGTGGCAAGATGGCCGTCGTCACATCCCAACAGATGTGATCAACAAAATCAGTGCCATGTCTCCACCCACTAATAAGAAAGAGACACAATCGTTCCTGGGTGTAGTGGGTTTTTGGAGAATGCATGTTCCAAACTACAGCCTCATTGTAAGCCCCCTTTATCAGGTGACACGGAAGAAGAATGATTTTATGTGGGGTCCTGAGCAGCAGCAGGCTTTTGAGCAGATTAAACAAGAGATAGCCCGTGCCGTGGCCCTGGGGCCAGTACGGATGGAACAGGATGCGAAGAACATCCTCTACACTGCTGCTGGAGAGAAAGGTCCCACTTGGAGTTTGTGGCAAAGAGCCTCAGGAGAGACCCGAGGCCGACCCCTGGGATTCTGGAGTCGGGCGTACAGAGGGTCTGAAGAGTGCTACACTCCAACTGAGAAGGAGATCTTAGCCGCGTATGAGGGGGTTCGGGCTGCTTCTGAAGTAATCGGTACAGAAACACAGCTCCTTCTGGCACCTCGACTGCCAGTGCTGAACTGGATGTTCAAGGGAAAGGGTCCCTCCACCCATCATGCTACTGATGCCACTTGGAGTAAGTGGATTGCGCTGATTACGCAGCGAGCGCGGATGGGGAATCTCAACCGTCCAGGAATCCTAGAGGTGATCATGGACTGGCCTGAAGGCAAAAAGTTTGGAACACCGCCAGCAGAAGAGATATCACGTGCTAAAGAGGCCCCACCATATAATGAACTACCCGAAAATGAGAAGACATATGCCCTATTCACAGATGGATCGTGTTGTATTGTGGGGAAACACCGTAGATGGAAAGCCGCTGTGTGGAGCCCCACACGACAAGTTGCAGAGGCCACTGAAGGAAAAGGAGAATCGAGCCAATTTGCAGAGGTAAAGGCTGTCCAACTGGCCTTGGATGTTGCTGAACGGGAGAGGTGGCCAATGCTTTATGTTTACACTGACTCGTGGATGGTGGCAAATGCTCTATGGGGGTGGTTACAGCAGTGGGAGCAAAACAACTGGCAAAGAAAGGGTAAACCTATTTGGGCTGCTGACCTGTGGAAAGATATTGCTGCCCGAATAAAGAATATGGTTATAAAGGTGCGTCACGTAGATGCCCATGTGCCCAAGAATAGGGCTACTGAAGAGCAGCAAAATAACCATCAGGTAGACAGAGCTGCCAGAATTGAGGTGGCCCAAACAGATCTGGACTGGCAGAACAAGGGTGAATTATTTCTAGCCCGATGGGCCCATGAGACCTCAGGCCATCAAGGGAGAGATGCGACATATAAGTGGGCTAGAGACCGAGGGGTGGATTTAACTATGGATGCTATTGCGCAAATCATTCACGACTGTGACACGTGTGCCACAATTAAACAAGCCAAGAGAATGAAACCTCTCTGGGAGGAAGGGCGATGGCAAAAGTACAAATATGGGGAGGCATGGCAGGTTGATTATATCACCTTGCCACGATCTCGTAATGGTAAGCGTTATGTGCTCACCATGGTGGAGGCAACAACTGGGTGGCTTGAAACCTATGCAGTACCCCACGCTACCGCCCGAAATACCATACTAGGTCTTGAGACACAAGTCCTGTGGCGACATGGTACCCCAGAAAGAATTGAGTCAGATAATGGGACTCATTTTAAAAATTCTCTTGTAGGTACCTGGGCTAAAGGTCATGGTATTGAGTGGATTTACCATATTCCCTACCATGCACCGGCCTCAGGTAAGATTGAACGATACAATGGGTTGTTAAAAACTATGCTGAAAGCAATGGGAGGCGGTACATTTAAGCACTGGGAGAAGCATTTGGCAGAAGCCACCTGGTTAGTCAATACCAGAGGATCTATCAATCGTGGTGGTCCAACCCAGTCCAGCTCCCTACATACCGTAGAGGGAGATAAAGTCCCTGTTGTACATGTAAAGAATATGTTGGGAAAGGCAGTTTGGGTTATTCCAGCCTCTGAGAAGGACAAACCTCTTCGTGGAACTGTTTTTGCCCAGGGACCTGGGTCCACTTGGTGGGTGATGCAGGAAAACGGGGATGTTCAATGTGTACCGCAAGGGAACTTGATGTTGAGGGAGTGCAGTCAGTAATTCCTAGTGCGTGTGTTTATATTTTGTTTGTATATATTAAGCATGATGTAGTGATGTGGAATAAGGGGTGGAATGTCATGGTTTCATGATTTTTCATTATCGGTATTCCACATCATAACATCATGCAATGCACTGGGGGTTTGACTGCTGATGCTCAAGTTCCGGGTGCCTGTCCAGAGGAGAAGAGCAGCTACGTTTCCCCAGGGGGCTTTGCGGTCAACGAGGAGATATAACTCCCGGCAAGGTCACCTGATGCTCTCTTCTTTGCCTGCGCTGCTTCGCTTGCGCTTCTCTGCCTGCGCTGCTTCGCTTGCGCTTCTCTGCCTGCGCTTCTCGCCTGCGCTTCTCTGCCTGCGCTTCTCATCTCAGCGTTGTGGTAAGGCCGATCCACTATCAATTTCACATTCTCTCTCCTTATAAAATTCTGTTGATACCATATTTAGTAAATTACTTTGTTTTACCTCAGATTGTTGCCACTGTTTTCAATTATTTCGGGGTCCCTTATTTTCTTTTTTTTTTCCGGGGGCGCGGATCCGCGGATCCCTCCGCCCTTCTAGTCACGGAACCGGGCCGAACCAGCCCGTAAACCATTGACACCCTTACACAGGGGAAGTACTAGCAAAAGAAAAAAATCATCTTCTTATATGCTGTAGTATGCATTGCATTTAGTTCTGTGTGTCTATGTAAGCTTGTTCAACCACACAGAATTCTCCTTAATACTCCCTATCTCAGCTCAGTAGAAGGATGATAATGTGGGGATGTAGTTTTCCCATTTCTTCCTGTCTTTATAGAATCTATGGTTTCTTCGTTTACCTTCTGGGGGTTTTCCCTTAAAGAAAGGGAGCTAAGTTACCAGTCTATCTTTTCCCAGACACACAGATTAAATGTTCAATGGATATGTTTTATTATCATCCGCATCAATCTAATTAGCTTCGCCCTCTGCCACAGTTAAGTAAGAAGCTGTAACGTATACGTGAAGAACTTCAATGGGAAGGAAGCGTAATGGTGATGGAGACTACATCAAAAAAGGAATATCATTTAAAAGGCTAATATACTGCATTAAGCTCAGAAGCTGAACCCTGATCTAAATTCTGGGCTCAATATATCCATTTGTCTAATTTCCTTGCTTCTGAAATTAAGCATTATATAAATGTGTCATAGTGCTTCAGTTGTTCATCTCTTAAGAAATGAAAAGCTCTGAGTCTCATTCTGCACATTTAAAGAAAAATAAATTGCAATCGAGAGATACAGTGCTGACTAAAATGGGATTCAGTGTTTATTTAAAGTGAGTTTGCTTTCACTGAGACATGGCAGCATTAGGATATAGCCTGCAAAATTCCCATCTTCTCCAGTACATTGAGAACACAACATTTCATTACAAGAGTATAGAGCAAAATAAATTTGTGGACCCTTTGTACAGGTGTTGCTTAGGTCATTTTTTAACTGTATAGATTTTGTTTGCTCTGTAAGATCATAAATGTTTGTAGGCTTTTTCTCTACCTCTATAAATTACAGGATATTACAAGTAGCTGCTAACCAAAGCCAAAAAAGTAGACTTTTCTGTAAGGAACTACAAAGCCACGCTGCCACTTCTGTTAGTTCATCCACACAACTTCATGATACCTTCTAGAATGAGAAAGAAATTTGCAGCATTTGAAAAAAATAAAAATAAAAAATCACAGATTTCAATTAGTTCCTGTACTGTCGTGATTTACCACACTTATTCTACTAACCCACCTTCCCTCAACACAAGATATGATGCTTGTTAGCCTTGTCTTCCTTGGCCGTGTGATGAGCTATGCAGTGAGGATGCTTTGGAAGTGTAAGGAGTCATGATGCTTCAGAAGGAGCTATGGAGTAGCTCTCTAGCTGTAGTGGATTTAGTACTGTAGGGAGACTAGCAAATTGAATGGATAAGGCAGCAGCCTCTGGCTGCACCTTTATCCCTTGTTTCTTCCTCATTCCCTCCACGCATGCTCCTCACTCCCACACCTTTCACTGCACTGTATGTGAGCAGGTGCCTCTCTGTTTTCAACAACTCTGAGAGACCTTTGTTGAAATGCTTCAGCATTTGTTGTTTTTAAATCACTTTCCAGTGTATAACGTATGCTTCTCTGAGAGCCAAAAATAAGAAATGCTGTTTTATCACCTCACAGATTTCTCTGCAGTTAACAATCAAAGCTATGTAGAAATTAAAGCAGTTTATATAATCTATACTGAATTTTAATAGATTTTGTTTAAAGGTACCAAAGATAGAGTCGCTGACAATGGTGTCAATATTTCATTATTCTTACCTACACTCTGGATTTTCAGAGAAATCTCTTGGCTTCACCGGCTGTCTTTGGGTCTCCTGGAAGTGCTGCAGTTATCTACACTGACACTGGGAACCCTGGTCTCCAGCAAAGACATTTCACTATGAAGGCTCATGGATTAAGTGCAGGTTTCTGCTGAACTGAAACAGACAAGGTCTTCAGGTCTCCAAAGCTCATGGGGATGCCAGCAATACTGAGCAAGGTTCTTTGCCCAAAAAGGAGTAGCAAAAAAAGGAAAGTCAAAAAAAAGAGCAATTACATGGGTTAAAGTAGGAGGTTATGGGAAGAGGCTTATAAATTGGTTGTTATTGGCTATTTCAGAGGGTGCTACTAGAGGTCATAACTTGCTGTGGGGAAAGAAATGTTGTTTTTGTGTAACAACAAGATATTATTACTCTAAAGATATCCAAAGAGGCGCCGTGGAGCTTTGACACAAGATAAATTCTTGCTTGCAGAAATGAAGTTCTGCATTTTTGACTAACATCAGGAGATGTACTCGTACAAACCAGTTCTGCGTTTTGAATGATAGCCAGAGGAGAAAGTTAACTATAAGAAGCTATCACAGCATATCATAGTAGATAAAAATTAGACAAGAATGGGAGGAGAACTGGGAGGGGATAATCAAGCAGTAATCAGGGACAGGATATCCAATTAAGTGAATTAGAAGCATCAGATAGGCTGTAAACCCCAGAGTTTCCTCAACCAATGAGGAAACAATAGGTAATTTGCATGAGGAAGGAGGAAATTTAAACTGTTCTATCTCTTCAGAACCATGCATCTTGTTCTTAAAGTAGCTTGCTCTTATAAAAACTGCGAAATAAATTGTGATGCATAGTGAATACTGCTTGAGCCTGGACTGTTGAACCCAGGCATTTCTCACATTGCTTGTAAGCTTCTCTGCAAGATGTTGAACTAGTGTGTATCCTTGGAGGTTGATCCAACTGTAGAATACTTTCCCTGGTGTCAGAATCCCAGCCATCATTTTGATTTCACTCACAACAAAGGTCACCTGGTTCTCTGCAATGTTGGAGTGGGAGTAAATAAGAAAATCTAGTATATAGCTCCTTAGCGATAGTTACAATTAAATATGAGATAACTAAGGAATCAACTCAGCTACCACAGCCTTTGTTTTCATTGCTTAATCATTAGCTCCCACCATAGCTTTTTTGGAATGACTGCAGGAAGTTTTCTCCAAAATAAAGTCTGAATGTGTTCTGGGGATAATTCAGTCCAGAAACTATTTCCACTAAAACAGCACTACCTTTGGCTCCTGTTGTTCTGTATTATCTTCTAACTGTATTTCATCTGGTTTTGCATCCTGCAGCTCAGCGCCCTCATGTACCTTCATATTACATTCCAAGGCATAAAAACATGCCTTTGTCGATGACAATTTATCTAGAAGTATTAGAAAAGACAAAGGAGATGAAAGGTTTTCTGAATGCAGAGGAGGATTTTGGAGTACCTGAGTGTAACAAAGAGATCAACTGAGCTGTTACATCAGAATGAAGATGTTGGGAGGCTAACAGAGAAAACTGAGCAGGCCACCACTCTTTATTGAACTAGCTGTATTGTGCTGCACAGCCAAAAACAGTGTGCATGAAGAAATGTGAGGAACAGCCCCAAAGTCTTCATGATCATCATTAATTCCTGTGGAGTTTACAAAAGCCAGTAGAATTCTCTGCTAGTTCATAATCTCTGCACAGTGGAGCAAGACTTCCACAGACTACCTAGAAACAGGAATGGTTTCTGCTGCCATGCCTCTCTTTACTATTCTCAAGTCATTCAAGTAGAAATTCAGAAAGTGGCTTGATAGAGACCTAGAGATAGAATTGTAGTTTCTCCTATAGTCTATGGAGGGAAAAAAGATGTTTCAAGAGGATGTCAGTTCACTTAAGATCTGAATTGGTTTCTGAGCTGCATATTTATCTCTACTGCTTAAGAAGGAACACTGCCCTACATTAGCTATGTCAGCTAAGTACTAAATTCAAATGGGATGAATATGGAAAAAAACAAGAATAGTCATCTGTATTAAGTAGCTGGACCAATATTTTAGCTCATCTTCTCTTATATGAACTGATGTGCTGGAAAACATCAAGGCATCAAGCTAATAGTACAAAGGGATTTGCACATCTTCATGGAGCCTTCCTTCATAGCCTCTTCCTGCACAGGAGGATGGCACGGTTTGTACTGCTGCCCAGAGAAGAAAAAAGTGTTTGCTAAGTTAATAATTGCAGTAAGCAGAAGGAAATTGCAGAGAATAGCAGAGGTAGAGGTTTCATAATGGCAACAGGCGCAGACATATTTAAATGAAAGATAATCTAAAAAAAAAAGCAACTTGTCAATGATTGTACCAAAAAAAATCTCCAAAATGTTTTCTTCTCTCTATGCAGCCTCCATCTGAGTTCGACAGAACTGCAAGCCTTTGAGTTTGCAGTGCTTAGATTGAGCAACAGAAGCATCTCACCATTAAATCCCATGTTCCAAGAAAAAGAAGACAAAACAAAAGTATCCAAAATGATTACCATAAAAGAGGAAGAAGCAAAGGAAAACAGTCTGGGAAAAGAGATTTTTCAAAAGCTAAGGACACACTGCACTGTGTTCATTTACTTAGAATTAAGGCATTGTCTCTGCAGCAACAGAGAACGTGAATTTTCTCAAGCAAGAACAGACCTGTTTACTCCTTTTCTTACTCTCAGTCTGCTTTTGCTTGTGATTTGTATATTTTTTTATGGCTCAATATTTACAAAAAGACTGCAAAATTAAAAGAGATCCCACAGTTACAGAAGACAACATAATTATAAGGGTCAACTTGATCAGACATATAATCTTCAGAAACCTGCAGGTTTGCCTAATAAAATATTTATATCATTCACTGTTGGACACCAAGTGAGAGCAATGGAAATGAATTCCTTAGGTGTAACTTTTAAGCACATGTGAAAATGTCAAAGAAATGTCGCGTATGGGAAGATTTGAAGAGGAAGCCAGTATTTCTCTATTTTTCTAACATGACATAATTGCAAATTAAGTTAGCACTCTCTTTGAGGCAAATTGACTTATTTCATATTTTACTGTCAAATGATTTTTATTTTTATACTCAATATATTTGCAGTTGATCATAAATTTGTGTAAAACAAGTCAATATCTCTAGAAGTTCAATATCCATGTACATATTCTCAGCTACAAATCAAACTCTGATGTGCCTTGTGGAAACCATTTATGCAACCATAGGACAGACACATCATCAGAATAATGGAATAGACAGAATCAAAGAATCATAGAATGCCCTGGGTTGAAAAGGACCACAATGATCATCAAGTTTCAACCCCCCTGCTATGTGCATGGTCACCAACCACCAGACTAGGCTGCCCAGAGCCACATCCAGCCTGGCCTTGAATGCCTCCAGGGATGGGGCATCCACAGCTTCCTTGGGCAACATGTTGCAGTGTGTCACCACCCTGTGCGTGAAAAACTCCCTCCTAATATCTAACCTAAACCTCCCCTGTCTTAGTTTAAAACCATTCCCCCTTGTAGTGAAATAATAACAAACTACTTTCAAATTTAGATTTTTAATTTAGCTATGTGTACGTCTTAAAACACTCTGAGACTAATCAAAACTAGAAATACTAAGAAATAGATGGAAGACTGGAAAGACAGAAATTTCAAGACATGGAAGGAAAGATACAAAGACATATGTTTGTGTTCTGGGTGTTTCAGTATCAAGCAGGGACCCAAGAGTCAATCATTCTTAGGAAAAAGCAAGGAAGAGATCATCAACTTCCTGTGACTCTAGTTAGAAGCTATTTCTAAAAACAGTGTAACAGGAACAAAAGACAAAGTTATAAAATTGCAATGAAAGCACTTGCTGCAATATCTAACACAGCTGCTTCTGTTGTCTTGCAGTTTTGTTATGTCTTGCAATTTTGTTATGGCACTTCTGTCAAAGAGACCTCTGGATGCTCTGTTCATTTAGCATGTGCTAGCAAAAAGCCAATTCGGGCCTCTACTTTCAAAAAGCTGGAGTTCCAAGTAATTGAGACATATTGGAAGAAAGTACAATGAGGTCAGTGAAAGGAGCAGTTGGAAGAGAATGAAGATCATTGTGAAGTACCACAGCAAAACACAAGAATCACTTAAAAAGTGATGTTTGAGTTATAATCATTTTAAAGACGAGGGCAGGAGCTTGGTTTTCCTGGGAGACATCACCAGTCAGGTGAGTGATGAATGGTAAAAAGAAAAGGTGCTCCTGAATGAGCTAAACAGAAGCAAAGCAGGTGTTTGGATGAAGAGGCAAAGATTTCACAGGTGGATGCAGCAAGTTTCCCCTTCTGCACTGCAGTGCTATGAATGGTGTGTTGATGCAATTGATGTCAGAGACAAATCATGTACATCTTCACACTGTCTCTTTTACATTTGTGTGTTTGTTTGAGACAATACTGTTCTAGAGCACCACAGCCCCATTTGAATCCAGGCACGAATCCTCACAGAAGTCTCCTTTGTGACCTTCTGTTTTGTGCAGAGACAAAAGAAAAAAACAATCAGCAATGAGAAAAGAGAAAATCAGCTAGCTCAGAGTCTAACAAGTGTCACCGCTGAGCCTCCTTCTGGGTGGTAGGAATTATCCTCAGCACTTCTCTTCTGGTATGTCTCAACATATAATTGCAAATTAATTACCATGTGACAATAAACAAACAGCTACAGTACACAGCATATTTACTGTACACAGCTTTATTCCATCTCTCTGGTACTTCAAACAGGTGTTCAGTGTTACCTACAGCTAGAATTGGGGCTACAAATCAGCATGAGATTCATCAAAACGGATCCCTGCCACTTCACACTATTACTCCAGCAGATATAATTCATACTGCTCAGCAGTGGAAGCATTATATGCACCTTCCCCCAGCCTCTTTCTCCCTCCTTGCAAAAATGTCAAGAGAGACAGAGAGAGAATATCGAAGGAGATCCTGAGTGTCAATGAAATATCCCACAGTGCTGAAGACAGAGAAAACATTGGCAAGCTGCTTTAATAAGGAAACACTAATGTGCCATATCCAGGCCCCAGAAAGAGGGAGCAAAACTATGGGGAGGGCATAAAGGAGGGAAAAGGTAGATTATATACGATGGCTATAATATTTAAATATAAAAACTTGAGAATCATGAAATGTTCTGTAAACCTTTGTCTGAAGGTAAGTCTTTACCACTTCCAGATTCATTATTAGGAAGTTAGGAGGTAGGAGAGAGCTTTTTAAGAACAAACTGTTTGAAGATAAATTACAGAAATAGTATTATTACCATGGTATTATTTTATTTTAACAGATGATTGAGACACGTTAATGTTGTGCTAGTCCAGATTTAGGAAATATTCTATATTGACTTGCATTTGGTGACTGTTATGCAGGCATGTCACATCTGCAGGAAGTATGGATAGAGGTCAAAAAGGGAAAAATGCATCCAGATGTCCCAGAGCCTTGTAGGAGCTTAATTCAGCATAGCGTTATTTTTAGCTGCTGTAAGGAACTTGCATGTGAGTTTGCAGATCTGATCATTCAGATACCATCTGAAATGCCTGACCTACTATGACAGACTTGTGCTTGACATTTGGTCACTGTCACTCCCAACTATACTTCTTCAATGGCTGGAACAGCTCTAGCTCGAAGAGCCATGGAGACAATTTCTTATGTACATACTTGAGATTTTCTTTACCCTTAAGAAAACTTTGCTTAGAGATCTCAAAAAGTGACACTTGTCAGCTAAGTCTACATCTCCCAGACAAGACTCTGAGAAGGCTGTGGGATCTCTACAAGTCTGGGCTCCTGCAATTTCTAGGGCTCTCACCAGTCTGATGCCAATCCTAAAGACGCTTCAGAGACTTTTGTGCCTGTCCTGCCTTTTTCTCTCAGAGAAGGAAAGCAATAACAATCCAATTCATACTGGTTTCATTGCCACTGCAGCCTATCCTCTCATTTCTATAACATTAAATCCTACTTTTATGATAGTTGAATACCCTTGTACATCTTCAAAGTGAGAAATAGCTTCCTCACAGTAAGAACAGGTTCAAATAATTCTTGCTGTTCCCTGTAGGCCTTTTAAATCTAATACTGGTATCACACATAGGCACCTAAGTCAGTTGTAGTGGAGCCCTGTTTCTTTTCTAGGCTATCCAGAAAGTATGTGATGATTTTGATTTGCCCAAACTACTTTCCGTCACTCTTTCACTATCACTTTCCTTAGCACAAGTATATGATACAGCTAAAAGGGAGTAGATTTAAAAGACACCTACAGACTATCATAGGAGACCTTGAGTTTCAGTAAGTATCCAGGGTTGCTGAAAACAGGGAAAAGAGTGGTAAGCTGTTCTGGTCAAGGGCCTTGGACATCTTGGCAATGCAAGATGACTTCACTGTTACCAATAATACCTCTATGTATATGTAGACTGAGGCTGAGCATGGACAAATGGGTATTACTAATCGGCTAAAAGAGCAATGCTTTTCTTTCAGATGTAGACCCACTGAGTGATAGCCAGTTTAAGTTTAGGAAAATGTGTTATATACAGCTATGCTTTAAGTACTATACGTTAAGGGAGCTTATGAGTTTCTTTGTACAATTCTGCAGTATCATCCCTATATAGCACTGCTGATTGTGGGCTGATGGAAAGGTTTGATGGAAAACAGTCAAGCCTGCATACCTAAATTAAAATTTAACCTTACTCTACAGCTAAAGTACTTAGAATTAAATGGCTTGATTTTCAGATGTGCTGAGCACTCACAGATGTATCAAATACCAGCGGGAGTGAGCATTATTAATATGTACGCAGTAAACTGGTTGCAGTCATGCTGTGGATACAGACTGCAACACCCCTGCCACATGTCAGAGATGGAACCAGGTGTGGTGAGATTTATAGCAGCCAAAGGAATAACAGAGGGAACCTGGTTGCCTCCTGCCCTCTCCAGTAATCAGTCCATTCAGAAGGACAAAAAAGAATTTATAGCATTTCCAGTTCATGCTGTGGTATTCATGTTTACATAGCACGTTTGTTTTTTAGCCAATTGCCATACCAATTCTGTCAGTGGATTGTTTTAGGGTTTCTGTACACCATGAAATGTAACTGATGGAGACACATTCAAGTATTACAGCAAGAAATTCCCAAGGAGCTTTGCCTTTGGTCTCAAATATGGGGAGATCAAGCCTCCATTTCAGTATCAACACTTAGCAATCGTGAGGTTTCCATAAAACCAACAGAAACTGGACACACGATTTCCTCTTAATTATTTGAAAAGCTCCATGAGAATACAGACTGGTAATTTGTATTTTAAATTTGTTGCAGGGAAGGACTAAATCCTTTTAGTTCCATAAGGACTTTTGCATCATTGCCCACACACAATTTCAAAACAATTAACAGAGAATCATAGAATGCCTGGAGTTGGAAGGGACACATAAAGACACTGAGTCCAAATCCTGACTCCACACAGGGTCACCCAAAAAAAAAAGCCTACGTGTGAGAGCACTGTCCAAATGGCCTCTGAACTGCGGCACTGTGGGCCGTGCCCACAGCTCTGGGCATCCTGATCCGTGCCCACTGCCCTGTGGTGCAGCCCCTTTCCCTAACCCCCAGCTGCCCCTCCCCTGACAGCTCCATGCCGTTCCCTCGGGCCCTGTCGCTGTCACAGAGAGCAGAGCTCTGCGCTGCCCCTCCGCTCCCTGTGAGGAGCTGCAGCCGCCATCAGGCCTCCCCTCAGCTCCTCTGCTCTGCGCTGAGCACACCAAGAGAGATTATCTTGTATACATAAGCACCAAAATGACATTCTTGTGAATTTCAGCAAAACAGCTGTTTGCAGATCTTTTTCTTTTGAGGAGAAAAACAAATGTACATATCAGCTATTAATCTTTTCCCTCTGATGTTCCTACACTCTTGGATGTGCAAATCTAAACTATCAGACACAAAGTTCAACCAGCTCCTTTATAAAAATACTTTTTAAAAAGATTAAAAGTATCTTCACAAATGGAGTCTGTGCAAGAGCATGGCTTGAACAAAAAGTTCCTGCTGGTTATTTTTCTGTTGAGAAGGGAAGACAGTCTCTTGCATACACAAAAACATGATACTCAGCTTCTTCAAATATATTACAGCCAGAAAAAAACAAGTTTAACTATTCATTTCAATTATATTGTGCAGCATAGGATAAATTGTAGTGTCTGGAGCTATGCAGTCTTAAGGCTCTTGAGTGGAAAGCAGAAATAAATGAAGTTTCAGAATAAAATGTTCATCACAACTATCTCAAGCTTGACACAAGAAAAGCAGCTTCTCCTATTACTACAAGTCAATACATAGCAGTACAATATAAGTGTCTTCCATTTTCCCCTATTTCACGCTAGATTTGTCTGATAGATGAGTGTACTTAAGTAAATAGCACATGCAATTTTAATAGGACAGGTGCTCTGAATGTACAGGGAAGGTCATTCCTATTATTTCAATTAACAGCATAAGCTACAAAAACACATGAGGGTGAATTAATTTAAAGCTTCAATTTAATGCTACTAGTAAGGACATCCTTAGGCCTCTTGGTTGTCTTGACAACTCCTGCATCCCAGCCAGCAGAAGCCAATCTCTGCTGTTCCCCTTCTCAGCATACAAACAGTTCAGATAGTACATTAGCAAAGAATATGATGCCCATGTAAATGTTGAAATATTTTTGTTGCCATAGAGATAAGAAGAATGGCAAAAATACAGGAGCACTTGACATACTCCAAGGCAGACTTTTAATTAAAAAAGCCTCAAATGACAATGCCAAGATGGCTGAACATACCATAGTGCTTTTATGCTAACCTCCAGCACACAAAATCTGAGTCCAAATAATATTCTTGCAGGTGGAGAGACCTAAGTATCAAAGATAAATGGTATATGAAGAGACTTAGGATTTTCCAAGGATGAAATCATTTTTTTTTTTTTAATTAAACATTTAAAAATGACATGTTTAAAAATGGTGGGCAGTTCGTAACATTTCTGCGATTTAAAATGTTTAGAGAAACAGCACAAATATTCATAAAAAAAATTTCCAAGCAAGGAAACAGCAGCAACTAAAGTGTTTTAATTAAAGCAATGCTACCACTGTTAGTATTGTAGCTGATGTGAAAAGGCAAAACAATCTCACACTCTGTGAGGATCAGTATTTCAGGTCTACTTCTATCTGAAATGTACATTCAGTTCCACATCCACACTTGCACTTTTGTGTGAGAAGAAGCCACACCAGAGTGAGTCACTGCAAGTAATCAGTTCAGCATCTGCATTTCAAACATTCAAAAATGAGCTTTTACCTGATGAGATAAAAAACTAGGACTGATAAGGGTAATACATTCCGGTAACTACTTGTACTCCTCTCCAGTTCTGCTAATACCTTCCAAATATTTGACTATGCAGACAAGGAAAAAAAGAGGAAGAGGACTGCTCTGATGAATCCTCATCAAAATAGGAATCATTCTGACATATGATTAGTAGACATGCTTAATTAATTAATTCTGCTGCCATTTTTTTATAGAGCCATTTGACTTCAAACTTGCCATAAAGATGTCTTATTTACACTTGAAAATATTGGCCTGAATTCAAACGAATATTTTATGCGCTTAGTTTATGAGTAGAATCAATGTGTTTGGGTTTTTTTTTTTCAGAGTAGATATACAAATTTCAGAGATTTTTAATAAAAGTCAGCGAATCCCACAAACCATGGGTCAGACCTGGCAAATTGTCTCCCAACCTCACCTTAAGGAAGCTGAAGCTGAGGAGGTGGCAGGGCTCCGCAATTCCACCCTTTCTAAGAAGTCTGTCCTCTGTTTCCAGATATCTCAAAGGAATTATTTGATCTTGAGGGAAGAGTAAATTCCAAAGAAATATTTCTCAGCCACCTCTCTATATTTCTTTACTGAAGAATTTCTGACAGTCTCAAAAACCTATTGACTAGAGTACAACACAAAGTAAGAGGAACATGCTCTTCTGAACATATTCTTCTTGCTGTACATCCCATGGGGTAATTCTCATGGAATCTTTCACTGACTGCCATTTTCAGAAACTCCATTTGCTTGGATAAGCCATTTTCTGACATAAAGCATGAGAAATGCTATCTTCTTTTTTTTTTTTTAAATGCTCTCTGTTAAATGCATTCAGATATTAGTGTTAACACTTTTTACCTATGTCTATTGTAGTTCAATTATTGAGCCCTTTTATCAATTTTCTCCTGTTACACCACTCTCTAAGTATTATATCCCAGCAATCCATGATAACCATACTCCTCATCCTTACTCACAGCATCTGGCCCACAGTTTTACTGTTCAACACTTACACATGTATGAATATTGGAATGAAGATGCATAGAAGCTGAACAATGTTTATGCTGCACTTCTGCAAATTAACATGTAGATCTTTAAATGAGGAATGTGGTGCCAGGTATAAATGCTTAATGCATCTCTGAATATCCATTTTAGCTTGGCATTCATATGAAAAGCCACTTAGAATTGTTATGCTTCAGTAATTCCCAATCAACTTACTGACAAAAAGATGGGTTAACAGGTCTAATTGGTCTTTCCATTTCTAATACCAGTAATGTGATGAACAGATTGTTCATAGCAATAATAATCAGTACAGTATTTATGACCAATCTCTCAATATGTTTGTATTAAGAGAGCCTAAAAATTGTTTTGAAAGGATGTGTGTGGAGAGAGGAGAGCTAGTGGTATTAATAAAAAAAAATCCTGAACTAGTAAGAGCGTTTCCTTCCCATGTTTGTGTAGGAATTTGAAAGGTTTTTGAGCTAAATAAAAGGATGTGATGCCTTCAACAAACTTCTCTGAGAGTCTTTTAGTAAATGGTTCTTGCAATAGAACAAATGTATTGTCTGCATAAGAATTTAATTAAGAATCTCATTGTGTTATTTCTTTCTTTCAATGATAACAGTGGATTCCCGAATACGAAGATCTGTAACGGTGGAAGCCTAGAGGCTAACGGCAGACTAGCTGCTCATATGGAATCTATTCCCTTCACAACAGAATTATATAAAAAATGTTCAAGAATGTTGAAAACAAATAGTATATGCTGTAAATAGTGAAATCATGTACAGGGTAATTGATGGGTTATTTCTCCACCATGTTGCAGAAATTAGAAAAGAATACTCCTACCACACCATTTTCAATAAATTCTGACGTTCCATATTAAAGAAGAATTTGATGTTGTTAGAAGTAGATTCAGGATGGTCTCTGTTTTGATTAGGGAGCAGATAGCAAAACTATCATCTTCTGTTTTTGATATTTTGCTGAATTTGCTAATACTAAGTATTTCCCTCATAAATTTCAAATATCCTGTACTTGGTCATTCCCACCCTTCTTCCACCTTGGTGGTTGTGTTTGGATGATCAAATTCATTTTGTCTCTGCCTTCATCCCCTTGCCATAACTTTTCTCAAAGCTGCATTTATCTAGCTAGCATTCAAACTACCTATCTCAGCAGGTCACATCTAAAGCCAAGATACCTTCCTTACTTCATAATATATTTGGAGCTTCTTGCTCGTTTCTAACTGTCCTTTCACTCCTCTACAAGCACTTCAACTGGCAGTTTGTAGGGAGAGGTAGTATCATTTATTAGCCTAACTGACACAGCTAGGGAAAAAAAGAAGATATCTCCATGCCCATAAGCCATTTCTCAGGTCATTCTGACATATTAATACTCAAAATTTCTTCCCAGAACTGCACTCTCTGCCCTATTTTATACACTGAAAGAAATCAGAAAGATTTGAGATAAATCACCGTCCCATTTCCTCTGCTCCAGCTCCCCAGTGAAGTATCTGATGCCTTGCTATCTAACTAAAGAAGTCTCCTGAAAACAAATATATTTCAGAAAATAGACTGTGGGCATCACCTATAGAACTGGCTGGTGGAATTAGCTACTTGTAACTCACTCTAGAAGCAGGGATCCTGCTGATTGGAATTGGGGAATACAGGATTAGTGGTCTACTCAGAAGGCTACAAGAAAATGAAGGGAAGAATGACAGAGAAGAAGGGATATATTTGAGGAAAAAGCAGAAAAGAATTGGTGTCCAGGCTTGTGCAATCCTGAAGTACATTCAAAGGCATTAAATGCGATACTGAGGAGTAATCTTGATTTTTCTCACTGACATACAACATTCACTATGCCTGCAAACTACCAGAATATTACAGTTTTGTACTGTGGCACATTTATGTCAAGTTTTTTTGTATCAATTAAAATGCTCCCCCCTGCACCCTCCCATGACTTGGGATCAGAGAAAATAAGCTTTGCATTCAGAGATATAATCCCTCCTCTTTTCAGTCTCCCTGTAATAAAGCAATTCTAAAATCATTTAATAAAGGCATGTGGTGTATCTCTGTTTGTTTTGTCTGTAATCTCTGATGACACAGGAAGAATGCACGTGGACCAAAGCTTAACCTCCATTTCTGTTGACCTGTATAATTCACAGGTGACTTGGCTGCTGATCCCAAATGATACACAAACACATCACTGTGTGTCCTCATTCTACGGATGATTAGGTGAGAAAGAGAGGGAGAGATGAAGACAATATTATGATGTCATGCTACTGCAAGTCTATTTGGGATGGCCAGATTGCTCACAAGAGCCACAGCCAATTCACTGTGCTGAACTTCTGTCACTCATGTAGGTTGTGAAGCAAACTCCTATTATCTTCCATGCCACGCAGCTAAGAGGTGGCACTTTACAGGCAGGGATTGCGCATATGCATAGCAAAGTGGGTTTACAGAGTATCTTTAAGAGATAGAGCCCTCTGCAGACAATGTGCCACTACATACTTCTAGAAAGAAGAAAAGACTCGCAGCTGATACAATAGCTTGAGAAATGACTATATGCAAGATCAAAAGAAGCTGAACTGTGTAATGTCATGGAAAGGAAAGCATAGAAGAGTTGGGTTGCTGAGGACACAAGAAATAAAGGCTTAATCATCCAGGAAGATTGAAAATCGTATCATTAGCTGTCTTGTGGATGGCCTAAGTTTGTACCATGCTGTAAGCAATGCTGCTGCCTGCATAGCACAGACAGAGGTGGCAAAGTTGTGTGTCACCAAAGCACAGATTGCAAGTTCCAAGGTAATGCAGCAGGTATTTTTCTGGGTGTACACTGTGAGGAGTGGTTTAAAGTGCCTTTTCTATACAGAAAGCAGATGTGCTTGTAATCCTTCCCTTGCTTTCCCCCCAGATGCCATTCATTATAGAAACATGCACGTAATTGTGGAAATGACAACGTGACCCCCAATAGCCTCAGCATCTCCCAGAGCCTAGGATGGGACAAGGAAATTTTATTCTGTCTCCTGCTTCAAAAGCGGCATGTTTGGGCAACGTTTTCAGAGGTGACTGGTGATTTTGGTTGATGCACTGATCTACTAAAGAACAAATAATAAGCTGGTTTAAATAATCAAAAATCTTTTGAAATTTGAGGCCATGTGACTTGCCTAAATTGACACTTATGCAGGTGTGTGTGTGTACCAGGATGAGGGAGGAGGAATTCATGTATTTATGAGAGGATGTGTTAGCCCACTCCTGAAATGGAACACTAAAACTGTCTGATTAAAAATAGCAGACTGTTCATCCACCACTTCAAAAAACATTAGACTGTCTCCTTCTCATGCAGAAAGTGCTAGCTGAGCTGAGGCATATCAAATTATAAATAAAAAAATGAAGCCTATTAAGAAAAATACTTGAACAGAAATAAGGTCACAAAGAAAGAAGTTCCTCAGGTGTTCATGCAGAAATGGTGGATGCAAGATAAAGATAGCAAGGCACTTCCTGTAACTGTACATAGGGAGATTTTATGAATGAAACAGAACGACATAAATTTAGGTGGAAAAGGACACATAAGAGAGCATAGCATGGAGGCAGAAAGTATTGAAACTTTAAAGTTTCTGACCCACTGTAAATCACCAAGAAATAGGGGAAAAAAACAAACAACAACAACAAAAACCCCAAAGTTTGAATTGAATGATACACTTAACTAAACAGGAAAACATCACTGCCCTTCACAGACCAGATACAGGCTTGAATGTCATTCAAACAAGGATCACCACAGGAATATTTATTTGACAATTTCTAGTTGTTAGGGCAGGTCCAGCGGAGAGCACCTCCCCTGTGAGGACAGGCTGAGAGAGCTGGGGTACTTCAGCCTGGAGAAGAGAAGGCTCTAGGGGGGATCTTATAGTGGCCTTCCAGTACTTGAAGGGGAAAAGCTCGGGAAGGACTTTTTATAAGGGCAGGTAATGACAAGATGAGGGGAAATGGTTTTAAACTGGAAGAGGGTAGATTTAGACTGGATGGGAGGAAGAAATCTCTACTTTGAGGGTGGTGAGGCACTGGAACAGGTTGCCCATGTGAGGCTGTGGATTCTACCTCCCTGGAAGCATTCAAGGCCAGGCTGGATGAGGCTTTGAAGAACCTGATCTAGAGGGAGGTGTCTCTGCCTATAGCAGGGGGTTGGAACTAGGTGATCTTAAAGGTCCCTTCCAAACCAAACCACTCTATGACTCTATGATTCTATACAAAAGAAATAATAAACTTCTTTACATTTTTTACAGAATCTTCACCTTTATCTTTGTGAAATATGGGAATTAATAGAATATATCTTGAGAAAGATGAACACTGTTCTTCTTGGAACTAGAAAAAGTTTTCCTTTGTATATGATATCTCTGTTATTTGGAATATAAGGGCTTTTATTTCTCTATATGTTTATAAGAAAAAAATAATCTTATCTTTCTTCATAGGTATCTTCCATATCACTCCTCTGCAGTCTTAGAAGACAGTTTTAGAAGAGCAAGAGTCTTTCTAGTTCTATCAGGGAAAATAGGAACTATGTATGTGTCCACAAAAGCTAACTGATTTTATTATTAGTTCTCTCCTATTTCTCATAAACAAATTATACATTCAACCCAAAACACAATCAGAGGATCTGAATGCAGACACCACTGCTTCCAACAGAGAACCAATTCCTGGGTCTAAATTAGTGTTTAGAACTATAATCCCGTAATGTTGCAATAAAGTGAACTTAGTCTTAAAACAAAAATCAATATGCAATATTGTTTGTATATGTAAGTTATGCAAATCCACACACTGAAAAGTACAACATTAATTATACTTAAAACTAAATGTTGTTACAGTTGTTAATTAATTTTCATTGGCTCAGGTTGCCCAGTGAATCTGAGGAATATCCATCTTTGGAGACCCTACTTGAGTAGGGGTTTTGGACCTCTGAAAGTGCCTCCTAACCTCAGTTACACCTGCATATCCGCTAGGTTTCAGCTATTATTCTTATGCCCAGTGTTCTTCACTGTTTGAAATTCTAAAACTGTAAGATTCAAATCATCATCTAAACATAAAAAGCATTTTTCAATTCCCCTGTTAGGTTACTTCTGTATCAATTAAACACACAGACATATTTTAGAATCATTGTTGGAAATCCTTATTGCTAGAGGAAAGCATTTTAAAAAGGATCTGAGATGAGAATAAACTGGAAAATGAATTCGTCCAGAGTGCCTTTCAGCTTAGTGCTAGAGCCTGGATTTTCACTGATTTGCTCCAGTTTGTTCTCAGTACAGAGTGTGGCATAGAACCAGCGCGCCTCAGATTTAGATTTTATGCTTGTTTTCTATACAACTGTGCAGAAATCAGTCCTTGTGAAAAAGTTCTCACAGAAGCAGTAGTTAATAAAAATAATCACATAGAATGCTATCACTCAGACTGTTTTTCCACTTAGGCCTGGATCCTTTCAAGATCATAGAAAAATTCCAACTCCAGTAACATGAGACCAGGCATTTTGCCCATGAATAAACACATTAGAGTTAACATCATCCGAGTGTAGCATACTGTCGTAATTTGAAATTGCCTGTTCCTTAACTAGTATTACTAGCAGCAATTCTTAAAAAGGATTACTTCATGTTTATCAAATACAACTATCTTCCAGTTTCCACTAGGGGCTTGAGATAATCACTAATACAGTCAAACTAAGTACAAACACAATTGCCACCCTACTTCAAGTAGAGAGAGATTAACATATTGGTGTTCATTAAGTCTGCTCTCAAAGGATCATGTCCATTTTTACTGGCACACAGAGGAGCAAGGCTGACAAACAAAATGATGTCCTATGAATACCATCAGGAGTTCACCACACCATATCAAGTAATGCAACAATCCAATCCATGGATTAAAAACCAAGATGCTGCTTGTAAGAATAATTTTTAGCTCATTCTGTATAGCATTGTATTTCCCAATCTGGCACCGTGAACCATAAATAATCCTATCATTTATTAATTACATTTTCTAACCTAGTCAAGAAGAATCCTGCAGTGTGAAGCAGCAGATCATGAATAAACGGTTCATTGAAAAGCAACTCTTATTGCCAAGTAGTTGTAAATTAGGGTTGTGATAATTACCCACTTTAACCTTTTTAAACAGGTTCCTCTAAAAAGCTCCAGGATAGATGTTTTATTATAACAACTTTGACCTCCAGCACACAACAACACAATTAGTTTTGCATTATGACAAAAGGATGCACCGATTAAAAATCTAGTACATTGCCATCTGTTATAAAACATTGAAACAGTAGGTTTATGTATGTCTGTACACACATACACACACATATATACATATTCATACATATCCACAAAATGCTCATCTAATGTACTGAATAGGGCTAAAAACCAACCAAACAACAACAACAAACCACAATAGGTAGCTGAACTGCAACAGCAATGGTATAGCCCAGGTAATACTTTAATAAATAAAATCTGAGAGCAATGCCTTAACAGGAGTAACCCACACATTACTCTACATCCCAGTGACATATAAGCTGTGATATATATATATAAGCCTGTCACCCAGTAGGTGAACATTTGTAAGGGGAAACAATTGATGCAGAGGAGCTGAAGTTTGCGTGCTTCCAGTGATTTTATTTCAGACTGGCTCTGTTCTGTTCCCAGAGGCTAAATTCCCATTATTGTTTGGAATACATTAGGTGACCTCCAAGAATGCATCTTTCAATTTGATTTGATCCAAAAAGAATCAAATTCACATGCTAGGAGACTACTCTATGATGTGAACCACAGTACAGTACACTGGAGATAATTGGTGCTGGTTTCAAATGCATGCTCCAGAGCCAAACTAAAATGCTAATGTTCATTTCTCTGTGCTAGCAAGACAGGATCACACTCCAGTCATAGCCATGCTGGTGGAGGAAAAGCCTGCATTAAGCCTGAAACTGGCTAACGTGTATCAGCATGCAGCTATGTGAAATTAACCCCATACTGCTGTGATGGTAATGGGACTATGCACAAGATGAAAGAGCCAGCAGCAGAGAATTTGAAGACTACAGAAAGCTCTCAATGTGCTTTCCTTAGTGACAGAAATACTCATCACTTTTCCCCATTATCATTTACCATAGCAGGACGAACTCTAAAGGAAATAAACGAAAGAGAAATGGTGACAATCTGCCCTAGCAAGACAATTGCTAGCAGTTTCATATATGACCTTTGATACTGGTGACATTGTTTGCCAGTTAAATGGCTGAATTGAAAAGAGTTTTGGTTAGCCTCCTAGAATTCTGCAAAGAAGTTAGGAAGTACATTGGGCAAATATTCCTAGCACATAGATTACAGCCATCATAATATCAGAATGAGGTTTCCACCACTGAAAACCACATGAAGATGAATCAGGAATTTCTAAGACAATCTGAACAGTAAATACTGCAGAGAATAATCAAACTAACTCCAAAAGGATCCTTCCAAAACTCATTTCTTTCCATATCACAAGCCATTCTGCCACATAGAACATCATCCTCTTGGTCTCTCCCACTTGTCTTCTGCTTCCCATATCATTTTAGATTCAAATAATCATAGAATCATAAGATCATAGAATCATTCAAGTTGGAAGGGACCTTTAAAAGTCATGTAGTCCAACTCCTCTACAATGAACAGGGACATCTACAGCTACAGATTTTTGAAGAACCAGTATAATTTGAGTGTGGACAGCACCCTGGAGTCTTCTTACAGGTCTCTTCACTGATCTTTAATAATTGAGCTTTCCTGGCACTTGCTAAAGTGGTGGGTTTAGCCACCCCCTCCTTCAGGTACATCTAGTTGATCCATTTTATTTCTGTGCATCATCTCCTTCTTCCAATCTGTTATTTAGTCAAACTGGTATCTGCCAAATTACAGTGTTTTACTGTTAGAGTACTTCAGTACTTTAATGTACAGGAACAGAAATACCATAATCAGCGCACTTCTTCACAGAAGTAATAGGATCAAAATTCTGTGAAAGCACTAAGCTTAACAGTCAGTGAATCATAGAATCATAGAATGGCTTGAGTTGGAAGGGTCCTGAAGGATCATCAAGCTCCAACCCCCTGCCACAGGCAGGGCCACCAACCTCCTTTAATACTAGACCGGGCTGCCCAGAGCCCCATCCAACCTGGCCTTGAACACCTCCGGGGACGGGGCATCTACAACCTCTCTGGACAGCCTGTTCCAGCACCTCACCACAGTCTCTGTAAAGAACTTCCCCCTGACATCCAACCTAAATCTTCCCTCCCTCAACTTAAAGCCATTTCCCCTTGTCCTGCAGTTATCTACCCTTTCAAAGAGTTGATTCCCCTCCTGTTTGTAGGCTCCCTTTAGGTACTGAAAAGTTGCAATGAGGTCACCCCGCAGCCTTCTTTTCTCCAGGCTGAACAAGCCCAGCTCCCTCAGCCTGTCTTCATAGGGGAGGTGCTCCAGTCCCCTCATCATCTTTATGGCTCTCCTCTGGACCCTCTCCAACAGCTCCCTGTCTTTCTTGTACTGGGACTCCAGACCTGGAAATGGAAATGCTAAGATGTCTGTTACTGTCTGGGAGAGAAATATAGTCCTGCCCCAGATCATGAAAATGTGGCCTGTTCATAAACACCCTCCTTCTGCCCATTAAAAATGTACTGAGAGTAGGATGTCTTGGGATCATGGCTGGAGTAATATCCCACCCTAGGAGCAGAAAGTAACTTCCATTGAGAGCTTAGTATAATCAAGATAAGTAGTTTGAAACATTATTTGTTTCCAGTAGATAGTTCTGAACTAGGGATAATGTGCTGTAAGAAAAATAACCTCTGTTTAGCCAATACAGTTGTACCAGGTCTTGTATTCAAAGAACGCATCTCAGACTACACCTTGCTATTTTAATGTGGGCAGAGATACCAGATGGCTCCACAGGGCTGCATGTCTGCTCCTGCTCCACTGCTACCTCAGAGCCATTTGTGCCAATGCTTTCCAATACGGAATTTCCAATGGCGTTTGCATTCATGCCAAAATTTGATGAAATGCAATAGCAAAAGATGGGTTTCCTGAGCATGTTACTTGCCTTGGTCAGGTTGCAATTTGAAAGTCTGAGACACAAAATTCATTGAGCTGTAAGCAAAGGTAAATCCATTACTATAAGGGACATTTGAGGACCCTAGAAAACAGAAGAATGTAAACAAACAAGAAAGACTTACTGCTTCAAACAACTTGCTGACACAGAAAAAAAATAATCAAGATGTTCTTTTACAAGGAGTAGAATCGAAGGCAGGTAAGAGAACAATGAGAGGTCATTTGAAAAGACCACTGTTTTAACATCTTCAAGGAAAAATATACATTTAATGAATGTTTGTTGCTGCAGAGTCCTAGGAATAGCTACCAGCTCTAGGACTACACACAGTATCAGTATTTGTTTGTTTCCATGGCTCAAAAATTTAAAGCAATGGAAAATGATTTTAATACATTTTATTTCTTTCCTTCTCCCTTTAGGGATTTTTTTCAACAAAAACATGATTGGCAGAATTAGATTTAATGATGCCATTTCAGCTCTCACTTCTTTGGTAGCAATTATAAATGGTTTCATGATACGAAACAGGTGTTCCAGCATGGTCCATTGGGCAGCGTGAGGAACATTTTGCTCCCTGATGTCATTGTACATGATGTATTCAATAATTGCTATTTTCTGATGGAGAATACATTTAGATGTGCATTTGGTAGAAATTCAGCTGTTTTTTATGTTTTGGTTGGTCCACTGAACAGGAACTTCTGAATTTTCTGGACTGTGTCTGGTTTTCCATACTCCTGTCGTGTGACTAAAAATCAAGCAGAAAACTCTTTATTATTTATAGGTGCTTTTTTTTTAAATCACCCACAGTATGGCCAAGAAGACTAATGGTATGAAAAATACATGATTTTCAGAAGTTATCATTTTTTTGAAAACCAACAGTTTGGCACAAAATCAACCATGCTGACACATTCAGGGATGATCTGAACAAGTCTTGCTGGCTAATCCTGAATCCGACGTAAGGGAGGTAAGAGTTTATGTGCCTAAGTGCATCTCAGCACAATTTTATGTCTCAGTTCACTGCTGAATATGTGCAGTGATCTGTTTTCTACCAATAGTGTGGCTTCCAACAAAGAGAAGTTGAGGGCATAGAAAGCAGACTGACTGGTAAAATGATTTACTATCCAGAGTATCTCCATAACTCCAGAGTATATCCTAGACACATCACTGAATTTAAATCCAACTTTGTGTTATTGCTGGTAATGACAGCCCAGGTTAAGGCTAGAAGGAATGCTAGAAAAAGAAACATGCAGAATATATAATTGCAGTAAAGCTGCAAGAAGAAAAATAACCTTAGTTAATACATGTTAATGGTAAAAATGGTAATGAAAGGACAGTTCAGAGTACGAAAAAGCAGCTGCAGAAGAGGAAAAGAAGAGCACAAGAGCAAAGTCAGTGATTAGTCTCCTTGAGCTGCCAGCAGTACCTACCAAGAGTAGCACTGACCAGAAATGTTTTGATCACCATCTTGTATCACAGCCTCTACTTCTTCAGTAGAGCCTCTACTCTGCATACAATCCCAGTGGGTGATCAGGGGAAGTCTAAGATAGAGGCACTGCAGAAATTCTTTGAGTTAGTTGCAAAGAGAGCTAAATAGAACTTGCAGAACTTGTCACAGAAATGATGCCTTTGCAGAAACAGAGATTTCATCATCACTTTGGGTCATATTCAGCAAACAATTTTAAATGTAACAATGAAGGGAACGTTCATCTCAACAGATTCTTTTGAAACCATAAAAAAAAAAAGGAAACAAAAAATATGATTTTTTTTTTTCCACTGGAAGTAATTTTCCTCTCCCTCTTTCCCCCCTTGTAATTGATTTTCCTTCTGTACCAGCCTAAACCTGATTTCTGTTCTCTGTTTGTTTTTGAAAGAGGCCATCCAATCAGTATAAACCATAAGTGACACAACTTTCTTTTATAGTTGAGCTATGCAGTATATCTCACCTAAGTCTCTTGTGGCAAGTCCATTCTCCATATTGAGAGCTGGTACCAGTACTCTGATAGGAAATTAACATTCATAATACTTCTTGTTTCATCTGGCTTAAAAATAAGTGTTGTTCAAGATATAATCATAAGCGGATTTAATTGTGATTCTTCCTGTTACAGTTGGGCATTTTGTAGCTGTCCCTTCCTTGCTATGTAAGGTTTTGTTGTGTTTTCTCCTTTGAAAGATAAAATAATACTTCACTGATATTTTTGTATTTAAATCATTTCTTCGGCATGGAATCAATTACTTTTCATACATAACTGTTCTCTGTACATAACTAGACTATTGTTTAATACAGCCATCAGCAAATAAGCAATTTTCAAGGATATGTTTAAGCACAGGCAGTAGCCAAAGCTGGCCTAAACAGCATCAGGCAACATCACAATCTAAGCTTCCTTTAAAAGTAACAGATAAACAGTTAAATAGGTTCAATTGAAAGCAGTCACCTGATTCCCATTAACCAAGTTCATGCTTGGTTATGCTTTTGGCTCTCCTGGTTACAGAAGTCATCCCAGACACAGGGAGGAGCGGATGAATTGCCCAAAACAAGGACTGCAGGTGCTGGAATTTCCCAGCTCATCTCAGCGATGGGGTAAACCTGAGACCCACTGCTCTGCTTCCACACTGACACATGTAGTTAAGTCCTATAAAGTTAATCTGTAGAAACTGATTTCTCCTTTTGTAGTGGCTTTTAAAACAAGCTTCACTGATTGTGACTAGAATGAAAGGCAAATCCATACATATGGCTCATATATGCAGTAAATACAGAGCACCGGTATATCAGTCAGTGAGGTTGAATACAATAAAACCAAACACAATGACCATCTCCTGTCATAATTAAAAGGAAAAACAGAATCAACCAAACAGGACAGGAAAAGAAATCCATAAGTTAGCCCTTTTAAAATCTGGGTACTGAATATAATTTACAATGGAAAAGCAGTTCTGTGAGTTGTTTGTGCTGAGGAAGTGATTGAAGGTAAGGGCCAGGGAAGATTTGTGATAATTACAACAAGCATTTCTGACAAAGGTTAGGGTCCTACAAGTATCCACATCCTGCCAGAACAGTAACCTTGTCAAGCCTCTTGGTAGTCGGGAGGCAGCTCCTGCTCTTCCATGCGTCCTGTCATTAGCTATTGATCACATCCTATTTTTAAGCTTCACACTAGAGGCGGATGAATAAATTGACAGCTTCATTATTTTCCTACCCTAGATACGTTCTTCTAGCCTCAAGGGGAAAAGCTAGTTGTAGATATAAGTACAAAACAGGCTGGTAAAATGGCAGATTCCAAGCAGAACATCCGGAAACATCAAGTCATTTCTGAAACTGCATTATGTCTCTTTGCTCTAGAATGCATGTGGATAAATACAGCTTCCAGTCTGTTCTGGACACAAGGAAGCCAAGGTCACAGCACCTTTAGAAATAAATTCACCATCATAGGAATTGCAGCTGAACAGGTATTGCAGCATTAGGTCAAACGGCTTTTGTTTGAAACAGAAAACCTATTCTTTATGGATATGGGCCTGTAGCTATTTGGGGATCAATCATTCCCCATATAAGATCAATGCAAAAGGACAGAACCCCCTAGTTGATGCAGTTGCAGAGTTTCCCTGAGCAGCCTGATTGTGGAGTGGTCTTTGGTCCTGCCACAGCAAGTACCCCAGGCCTTGGGGTTCTTAGGAATCCCAAAGCATCCAGGTGCCAGCACAGTGCTGCCCTCACCTAGAGCCCAGGAACTCAACACGAGAAAGACAGACAGCCCTAAGAGCAACCCCAGCCACCCTAGGTGCTTCACAGAAAAAAATTGGCATCTTCATAATACCTAGAAAGCCACAGAAGAACACATATGCTGCACTTCTGTTTTCACCTCTCTTGAGTTTCTCAAAGTCCCTGCTCCTTATTCTTCCCTTTCTAGACTTAACAATTTACGGAGGTCTGGTGAAGGCATCAGCAAGGGGCTGGAGATCTCTGGCCTGTCTCTATGCAAAAGGAGAATGACTAAAAGGACACATTCCTTCTGGTGCCTGATTTTATACCAGGGTCTGCCAGCCTTCTCATGCCATAAAATGTCTGTCAGCAATGATAGCATCATTCAGGTGGGCTTTTGTCATATTTCACAGCACAAGGACATGCATGACAGTCTTATGCTTCATTTCTCCTATGAAATTTAACACTTGAAAGCAGTGGTATTATCATGGGCCAAGATCTTGCTTCCACTATAATGAACAGAAACATCTTTGCTGGTTTTCATAGCAAAGATAAGTAGCACCGCATGGCTAGCTGTCACTGACAAGATCACCAACATGAACTGAAGTTTAACTCTTCTCCATATGACGTTTAAACACATCATTTCTGGTTCCTTTCTGAGAGACCCAAGAAAAGGCAGCACCCTTCTGAAATTTATCTTTACGCTCTCCAGTCCTGGATAACAGTTTCCACAAGCGCACATGGAGATTGGAGATTGGCATCACCCTGAGAAAAGGCAACTCAGCAGTTAAAATCAGTTTTAGCAACCTCTTTCTGGGGCTTTCCCATTTCTCTTCCCATACAGTGTAGCTCTATCTCACCTGGAAAACTGAAGCCTTAGGAACTTGCTGATATGGAAATTGCTGTTTGTTGAGCTCCACGACATCTGGCAGTCATGACAAAAAAGAAAAAACAACAAAACAGCAACTCTTAATCTCTTAATAGTAAGGTTTGTTTGGTAGAGTGAAAACACAGCAGAGTTTAAAATCTCATTAATATAAAGACATGGCAGAGCAGAGTGCAAGCTGGTTGCCTAGTTGTACAGGACATGTCCACTTCATTGAAAATCCTCATTAATTACCATTTGGTATCCCTCTTGAGTGTAAGGATCTGTTAGGTTAAAAACAAAATAACAATAAACTGGATAGGCAGCAACAATTTAATTTATGTGGATGCATCGCACATAGGCAAACAGTAGTTCTGTGCTTGTACTTTGGATTTCTATAGTATTTTTCCCTGCACATTTTGTTTAGGTCGAGGAACTTCTCTAAGACTGAATAGAAGACAATGTCTGGAATATCACTGTAAATGTAATGGACAGAGTAAATTGACAGCAGCTCCAACTAAATTACAGTTTAAAAGACAAGGGAAGGCTCAAGGGACATCAAACAAAGGAAACTCGAGCTGACCAGCGCTCAGGTAAAATTGAATTGGAAATGTTCCCTGACTGATTAACATAACAAAAGTCCCAGTGTTTAAAAAGAAAGTCATTCTGCAGAAATAAGAGGGAGGAAAAAAAGAAACTGATCTTCCTCCAAACATACGGTAGTTATCTTTAAAAATATGCGTTCAGAGACAGATCTAAAATATTAGTGTGAATAAGGAATTTTTGAAGAGTCTTTTTTTTAGTGATGTCATTTAGAAACATATATAATTTTTAAAAGAACATGAATTGAAAATTTCTCGAGTTTCACTCCCTCCATTTTCCCTTAGGAATAAGATTTGCTCCACCAAAAAAAGAAAAAAGAGTTAGAATTCCACAAAATGTATATTTTAAAACAAAAAAGTGAAACAGAACTAAAAAATGAAGTAAGTGTGCAAACTATATTTCAGAAGAACAGCTGTGTGGCAAAAAGGTTTACTTGTCAAAATAGAACTACTGAGAAAATAATCAACTCTTATTTAACATACTTGTAGATTAGTAGAGTTATTTATTATGTAACAAAGCTATTTTTATTAGTGCCATCTCATGAAGATTTAAGAAAAACAGAGATGATTGACACTCATGTTTTAAAATCAAGTCTTTTCAACAGCATTTCCCTAGTTAGACAAAAGATTTTTAGATAAATGGGTGTATCTGCATTCTTTAAATTGCAGTTTTATTGCTCCCTTTCCTGGTCCTCTGCTTCATACTAAGGCTTTCTGAAACTGTAATCCAGAGTGATCCTGTGACAGTCTACATTATTGCAATAAACAAAAAATAGAAGGGAATTCCTGTCAATTGTAAGATTTTTTACCAACAGTGTACAGAAACCAACAGAGAACAAGAGCAATCAAAACAAAGGACTCCTTCATAATATTCATAACTTTCTGAGCCATAGTTTGGGGGCAGTCCTGTCTTGCCACGGTGTTGTCTGTAGATATTTTGTTTTATCATCCCAAATTACTGTGTGAAATCACACATTTCTCAAGCCTGTTGCTTTACTGGCAGTCAGACTCCCTTCATGAAGGGAGTTGCCAGCAACTCTGAGACAGGTTCTGCCCTCAACATTTTACCAAGTGAGCTTCATACCTGCTTCTCAGCTAACTAACAGATTTCAGATTTTTTACAGTATATTAGTTTTGAGATGATGTGCATTTTCTAAAGTCTGCATCTATTTGCAGATCCAAGTCTGTGGGGAAAAAAAAATCAAAAACACAGCAAACAGTTACCAGTAGCAAGATTCAGATCTTACTTTAGGTTTATTAACGTCTCTTGCCTCCTACTTACTGTTTGTAAGCTTCTGGCTTACCCAGGATCCCAAGTGCATAACCCCACTGACAACAATGTTGGGTGTAGGTCCTTTGTGACTCAGTGCAGCTAGAGGAACATGAATTCAAGCTAGAAGGTAAAAAATTAAAGTTTATACTGTTTTGCCAAAAAGCATCTAAGATAAGCCTAGCAGGAACATATCTTCATACAACACATTAAAACGATCCATTCTGTGAGACAAATAAAGAGATGTGGAATTATCATTAATTGGAACAGGGAGATCTGTTACAGCAGGTTATACTTCAGATTCAGGACTCAGAGGACCTGTGTGTAGCTGTGTGACTGGGAAGCTAAAGCTATGACTTACAGGGGAAAAACGGGGGACACAAATCTGTAGAAAAAATGAGAATTGTTTGTTTCTTTTCTCACAGGGATATCTGCTGGGACACTTTCCTTTGCGACCTACTGAAGGGAATCTGCTCTAGAATGGGTTGGACTAGATGATCTCCAGAGGTCCCTTCCTACCCCTACGGTTCTGTGAAATTATCCTTTTTTTTCATCCACTTAATGGGTAGATAACAAGTGTAAGAAACAGTTTCTGGAACATAGGCAACAGGCATCAGTCTAAACACTCAGGTTTCTTGTTCTTGGTGTCCTACGACTGTTTGAGACAAGCACAGGTCTTCCACTGCCAGCCTAAGGTAGGTGTCTCATATACACTCAGGTACGCAAAATATCTCCCAATGCACGCATTTACACACACCCAACACCTCTGCAAGAATTGTTTAATGAACGGCTACTTTAGAAGTTACAGGATGACATTCAAATGATAGACTCCCTGCTTCCCTTGTTTGATAAGATTATCATTCCTCAAAAAGACTTAATTTTCACTGAAAACACAGACTGAAACTCTAATTATAGTCATACACTAGACAACTGCAATTGACACAGGTAAGAGGGTCATAATTCCTCCATCATGCTACAGGACTGAACAATCAAACTGCATGTAAAAGATAAGTTTAAAATGTGAAATCTTCCTTTGAGGTGAGAATAGCAGTACAGAATAAAAAGAAAATTATATATTAAGAGAACAGTCAATTAATAAACTATACCTTTCTATTAAAATGTTAGTCAATAGAAAATGGATTACAATGCATTCGAAATGCTTAAAAAAGCATGTGTGTGAAACAGAGGGATGGGAGAGAGGCCAGAGTTCTGTAGAACCAATGTGAGAAACTGAATGTTGTCTATGAGACTTGATTATGTGGAGGACAAATTCGCAAAGACTTACAGTGCACGTGTCAATGTGTAAGATATTTTGACCATGTGATGAAGCTACAAACCTGGGAGATCCCAAAAAATATTTTTCACATCAGATCTTTAAATTAAATCTTGATTTCATAAACAGCTGTGACTCTACTTGGCGCTTAGATGATGTACTGGTTTCTTCTAAAATATAAAGAAGAACCCTATTTTTTGAAAAAATATCATCCTAATTTACCATTTGAAAGGAGTTTTCACTCAGGTTTTCATTTAGCATTTAGCAGAAATATCTAGAATTATTTTCCTCCCTCCAGAAAGATGCTTTTGCTGAGTGTCCGGTGACCTTCTTTGAACTGCCGTTAAGCAGCCAAATTGTTTTGTGTCTCCAACTTGACAACTTGGCTCAGGACTGCTCTGTGCCATTCTTAGACTTGCTTTCACAGGATTTCCTTTTCTGAACTGCCTGCAGCAGAACTAACAAGCAAAGATCTTTTAGGATCTGAATTATCACCATTTATTTTGGACATTTTTCACGGAGGAGAATATGGTGGGTGCTTCTGCTGTTTTATTGTCTGGATACTTCCAGACAAATGCACTGAACCTGTACTGGCATCCAGTAAGCCTGTAAACACTTGCACAGCAGAGCTAAACAATGAAATAGTTCAGACATCAATCACTCCCCTTAATTATGCATTTTCTTCACAAATGCACTTTTTTTTTTTTTTTTTTTTTTTTCTGTTGTTCATAGAGGATGGCATCTGGGAAATGCCAGTGGGAAAGACAGTAGATGATCTGTGTTGAGATGAGATCTGTTTGCCACCACCACCTAGCTCATCACGTCCATGTTGGAGGTATCATTTACCTTTAACAGCAGTGTATTTTAGAAAGTCTTAATTCACTTCTGTCAGGCAATCAGATGGTTGCAAAATATATAACTTCTATATACAAATACCATCAGATGATGCAGCAGGCAATCACTGTGGTAATTAATCCCACATTTTTGTAGTTGAAGTAACAATTCTCATTTAGGATAGAGTTTGAGTAAGAAGAGCCTATCTATATCTGTAAATGAATGATATCATTATTTTGGGAAATGAAAGTTTAAGCTCTGTAAAACATACAATCCCATGGAGATCTCAGCAGAGGAACTTGTACGTGCAGGTGTTTAATGTGATAAGGTACGTTACCATTTATCTGTGTACTTGCAGACAAATATTAACATAGTCATGAATTAAGCTTTTAATCCCTTTTATTATAAATTGAATATCTTTATTTTAACAAACATCAACAATGCACATTATTGTGCTCCAAACTATTCATTACTATTCCCCACAGTGTACCATTACATGATACGCCATAATACATGTGTTAATATAATGCCAAGCATCTGCTTGAGTATTCCATAGTATATTTCATTCTCTCCCTCTCTCTCTTTTTGTTTAAACAAAGAGGCAGTCTCACAAAAGACACTTTATATAGGAAACCACACAGCCTTATGTTCAGCTTTATGTTGGAGAAAGACAGTAGCACACTACATGCTGTTTTCTGATGATTCAGATCCTGGTTCCTAGTCTTCAGATTCCTTGACAGCAAGAAATAGAGTTGTGAACAAAGAGGAGAAAGTTAGAGGTGGAAAGGTGCTCTGTACTGATAGTAGTCAGATAGGGTCACCAACACAGTGTCTCAATGATGAGTCACTAATCGCTGGGTGCTTTGCTCAGAGCTGCATTACCGAGACCTGCCAGTGGGCACCTGCCAGTTACCTCCTGAAACATGGAGGGAGCAGCATTTACTCCAGTGGTTAAAATGCTGTGAATTTCAGAATTACTCAGAAACATGAACTTCAGGTTATTTAGATGAGCCACTAAGAGTCAAGGCCTCAGAGCTGCTGTATGCATAACCACAGATTAGAATCTGTATTAAAGAAATGCAAACACCACTAGTTCCATAGCTGAACTGAAAAATAAAGGGGGGGTGGGGGGAGGGGGTGGAATTTAAGGGGGAAATTTACTTAAATCCCATGGAAATCATGTGGAAAAATCATAGAATCATAGAGGTTGGAAAAGATCTCCAAGGTCATCATCCAGTCCAATTGTTCAACTATCACCAAAATAATACTGCCAGAACCCAAATTATGAAGAAATGCAGCAGCAAGATGACTGTGTTTTTATTATGTCACATGACATCTGCCACTAGTTTTCTAACACAGCTGACAGTAACTAGGTTGACAAGGACTTGCTATGTCAACTTCTCTCACTAAGCCAGACAGAGCAGTACACAAAACTGGGGAAAACAAACCAAAATAACCAACCAGACAAAAAAAAAAAAAAAAACAACTAAAATCAAATTGATAGAATCATAGAATCCCAGAATCACAAGGTTGGAAATGACCTACAAGATCATCTAGTCCAACCATCTTCTCATTACCACTGCTACCACAAGCACTAAACCGTATCTCACAGCTCCTCATCCAGACATCTCTTGAACACTGCCAGGGACGACGACTCCAGCACCTCCGTGGGCAGGCCATTCCAGTGCCTGACCACTCTCTGAGAGAAAAAGTTCTTCCTTATGTCTAATCTAAACCACCCCTGGTACAACTTGTGGCCACTTCCTTGGGTCCTGTTTGTTGCCTGGGAGAAGAGGCCAAACCCCTCCTCATCACAACCTCCCTTCAGGAAGTTGTAGAGTGCAACGAGGTCTCCCCTGAGCCTCCTCTTCTCCAGACTAAACAATCCCAGCTCCCTCAGCCGCTCCTCATAAGATCTGTGCTCCAGACGCCTCACCAGTTTCGTTGCCCTTCAATTAAAATAACTGCTTGCTTTGCTCACACAGACATAACTCCAAGGAATTAAACAGAATCAAACAAAGGTCAGAATTTGAGAAGAAAGAGAGGCAGAGGAAGGGAAAGGGACAGTGTTGGAATTGTAATATGAAAGAAATACTGTAAGAAAAATAATGAAAAAACATTTTGATCAAAGGCTTGGCTTGTGTTTCAGCTTCCATATAAAGCCTTATACTGAAAATACTGTATTAGTAACATTTATTGTCTGCAGATCCTCTGTGACTTAAAGTACTGACTCCAGTCATGCATCTCTTTTGCTTTCTGGAGAAATGCAGAAAGATTAAAAAATAATAGTACTTGGAGTCAACCAAAGTATCCAAGCAACATCTCTGCTGCATTTCTGTCTAAGCAACCAGCTAGCTTGCTTGTTTTCATTTTTTGTAACAACTCTTCTAGTCATGACTGTTAAGAAAAATGACTAATAATTGTCACGTTAAATGAAAGGTTGTTGTTCCAAATACATTATCCCAGAGATCTCATCAATTACTGTAGAGGAATTCTGCTGAAAACATATTTCAGTAGTTCAAATAAACTGTAGCTAAGCAGAAAGAATAGGGAAAATGGATTATAGTATATGGGTTCTGTTTTAAAAGCTGTACATTGAGTCTAAACAATTCAGTGTAATCTTCATTATCCCCCAAAAAGCCTTTTGATTGTTTTATTCCTTCAAATGTGCCCTATTTAAATATTTTTCAAGCTTTACATATGGTATCCATGTTATTAGCTCTGTAAAGTGTTTACACGAAGTCTCAAAATGCAATCCTCAAGGCACTGTAATTTACAGAGAAGCGAACACTGTCATAATAACATCTTCATCCTACAACATATCGCAGCTTAAAGTAATATTGCAAAGTCAAACAAATCCCATTAAAGAAAACAGAACAACCAGCAATAAAATTACAGTATGCTGAATCACCCTTGTGAGAGCATCGTGGAAGCCAGGCTGAGAAAGGGTAGTAGAACGGAACGACAAAGCGAATGATGGGGATGCGAAGCAAATAGATTATGGACCCTGTTAAAAGTTAAATATAGATCCTTTCACCCCTAGGTCAGAGGGCTGAACAGCACCAGGCATCTTTCCTTAGTAATTAAGACTTTTTGGAGGCTTCTGCATAATAATTCAATGGCCATGCTAAATTCAGGGCTTAATGAGTAAATATGTATTTTGTGCATTACAAGGGAGTAACTTCTACCACAACAAATAGCAGCAGTGAGCAAATGCAGAATTTTGTTCCCACAGCTGCTAGTCTGTGCTCAAACTGCAACACTTTAAATATTTACTGAGTTCTGTTAGCAAATAAAGCAGCTGTCCCAGTGCATGTAAACAATTAGCAGCAAAACACCACAACTAACAGTGCACAGAAATTGTGGGTCAGTACGCTTGTAAAAAAAAAAAAACAAACAACCTGGTATACAGTCATGACTGTAGGCTCTCTGGGGAATAAATAGGCTTCCCAGCCTATTTCCTGCCATAATGTCGCATCACATCTATCAGAGTACTAACAATGCCTTCCTTTCCCTCTGCCATTCTGTTAATTGCTGTTATTTTTACCACCCCAGGTTGGCTTACCACATCATTCACTACACTCTCTGTAAAACATTAGAGAGAATTACTTCAGGATAACTACAGCGGGAGAAAATCTGACATGTTTTCTCAAAACTTACTGGGTAAAATCTTAAATCTGGTGAAAGCTTTGCTATTGAGTTTGGAATCTTTGGGATTTTACACTTTTGCTATTTATGTACATGTTAAATGATTGATAAAACTCTCTTTCTGGATAAAACTGATTTCAGCTGGTTCTAAAGCCGTGAGATATACCGAAACAATCCTAAAAAAGTCAGAATTTGTGCTATCCCAAATTGCCTGATCTACATTTCTACCAGAATTTCTTTCAAATGTAAAATATCCATCACTGTAGTGACTGCAATATAGAAATATGAACATAAATTAGTATTTTTGTCTGAACTTGCAAGAAATTGGACAAAAAGTTCTTTTAATTGTAAGCAATGGTAACTTGATAACAACCACTGCCACATATGGAGGACTGCTGATCAGCTTTTTAATATGCTCATAATGTGCTCTCTTCATCATTCCTTCTTCAGAGAGTTGTTTTTTTCTCAGACTTGAGAAGTCAAAGCAAATCTCACCTATTTTGAAAATCTACAACATTTTCATTTTAAAACAGTTATTTGCTCATCCTCTTAATGTTGAACCTTTTGATGAATGTGACCTTCTCTGAAAATAAGAAATAGAATGTGGAAAAATTCTTTTTAAAAAATGAATTAGACTGAAGTAGTCATGTGAAACAGAAAATGACTTATTTTCTGTTGTGCACAACTTCAAGAACTTTATCAGCACACTAGAAGCAGCAAATTTATGATCATACTCAATTATCTCAGTCACTTACCTCAGATACTAAACAAACTACAGAACCTTCTCTAAGCCCAGTGCCAAAATTAAATGTTCTTAATTTTCCACTTTGCATATAAAGGAGACCCCTCAAACACAATCAAACAGCCTCTGAGAAAAGTAATGAAATGTCTCACAGCAAACAAACAAAACCAACACTTAGAAAAATCCCTTTTCTATTCATTTCTCTGCACACAAAGAGAAGAAAAAGACTAATAAATCTCCAAAGCACACTGCTTTTACCAGTGGAAACAGGATGAAATCATAGTCATGTGTTCAAAGTTGTAGAAACTCATAGCGGAGAGCAAAAGAAGTAACTGGAAATACGCTCTGTTCCGTCAAACTGAACCCAAAGACGGGGAATGTTTCAGACTGGGACCACAAAATGAACACAGTTAAAAACAAGCAAATGTATTTTATACTAAAAGAAAAATGTCATGACCATATGATACCATCATATGCAAAAATGAATGGTCTTCTGCAACAATATTACTGATTTGTAGGGAGGAATATCTTCATTGTTTGTGTATTTGCCCTAAAAAATTGTGGTAATCCTGCAGTTAATAAGCAGAAAATAATCCTCTACTGTATCACAAGTATCATGTAAAGTCTTCAGTGCAATTCCTAAAACATCAGGAACACGTCAAGAAGACATCACATAAAATGTTACGGATATTCCAGGAGCACTGCTGATCCAAGGCACCTCTTGGAACACACGGTAATAAGGAGGGCACAAAATTGACCCAAGCTCTTTCTCCTCCATTCCGTGGATTGAAACACAAAACTGCCTGATGAATTTTAAATTTAAGAAAAAAACAAACCCACTTCTAATTCACTAGACCAGTAGTTCCATTAGTTTCTTCCATTCACAGAGCTTAAAAAACTCCTTACCAGAGACTAACTCAAATTCCTTCCCATATATAGGTTGTTACCTAACACAATATAAGCTTAATTGATTTTTTTAAGCATCTTTATTGATTCTTGAAAAAGTAGGCCAAAATTTGCCAGAGAACAATAGACCTGAATTTAGAAGCAAAACAAAAGCCTGTATACTGTCTCTATCTTCAGGAAACAACATCCTACAGGATTTCTTCATCTAGGCTTTCATTTCTAAGTAAAGATACATGAGATAGCCAGTTTTGATCTGGGGACTTACAGTGCACTAAGCCCCCAAAAACATTTCACCAGTAGAAAATTATCAGTTAAAAATGCATTTTTTTTCTCCATTAAAAAGAATCTAAGGTGAACTTCCAGCTACCTAAACTATTTGTTATTTCATTTCCTAATTAAAATTGCCTTCTTTTTTAGAGGCCTTCCCTCTATGGCAGATAAGTACCACATCGTCCATATGGTAACAGAAGATCTAGACCAGTAATTCAGAAGGACAAAAATGGTACTATTGGAGTGTCAAGAGGAAATCAGTACAGGCTAGGTTATTTTGACTTTACTATAACAAAATTATCATTATTCTCTTTTCTTTTTAGTTCAGTGTCAAGAGGAACTAACCAGTACTGGAGCAGTAACTGCTGCTGTAGCACATGGCAAAGCACTGTCCCTAGTGTAAGAGTGCAACGCAAGACATATGAGGCAGCTCATAATTTCCTCATTTCACAGAGTGAGAAGTGAAAGGCGGAAGATTTCACAGGCAGTCTGAGTGTCTCATGGCTTCCCAAACCCCTTAAATCTTATCCTGTTGTGTTAGCGCACGTTCTTTTCAAGTTACTCTCTGATTTCTGTTTTTAACTATATCACTCTAAAATTTTAGAAGAACAATATGCAATTCATTCTTGGTGTGTCATTATGCTCCAAGTGATTTGTTGGAAAAATACTGTATGTTCAGAAGACCAGCTTGCTTTGAAGACAACCCTCCTATAGATAATGTGCCATTAGCCATTACCAGAATGCACACAGAGATTGTGGAAGCTCTGCAGCTAGCTGTGGAATGAGCCCTAATTCCAAACTGCAGTTATAAAACAAAAATGATTAATTTGGCTTTACAAATCAATCCTCTGTGCCACTTGTCACATCTTAACTAGAAGTATCCTGAACTTTCTATTTGCAAAATGACATTCAAACATGAACTAATTAATCCTGAATTGGCTCCCTGATGTGAAGAAACACTGTAAGAAGTTATAATAGTCTCTTTATTTCTGGAGGAAACTGAGACACAGAAGTTGGGAAACAGTGTAGTATGACATTAGGCTGCACAGCTCCTGGTGCTAGGTTCATAGAGGTTGACAGCATCATTTACAAAGAGTCTCTGAATGACACCCCAGCAGAATTAGGCCCATCTTGCAACAGAAAATGCTGTATATATATTTTCTTCTTATAAAACACAGAATGGAGAAAACAATTAACGAAAGTGGAGTAGGCTCTGTATAATATTTGGATCACGCTTTATGAAGGTGTCTGCAGTATTTAGCTTAAAAAATCTCACATCTCTCCTAGTGCTAAGTATTTTTATAAATAATAAACTATCTATACCAGCTTATACATTAATAAACAAAAAGTCTTTAGGCCTTGCTCATATTAAACTACAACTGTGCCATCAGTAAATGAAAATCAACTGAAATCAATTTAGCCTGGATAAAAAGTCCCCTTCCCCTGCTGCAGCTCATCTGGTGTGCTAACAGCTCCCAGTGATGAAACAGGTGCTTGTAAATTAATTAGCCTACTGAAACACACCTTAAAATGAATTTCCCAGAACACCCTGGCAGTGAGCCATCCTGGTCCCACGAGCTGATCAGTGTTCTGTAAATATTGAGATTTGATAAAGTAAACGCTACTCTGGCAGCAGATGGTTTGGAATCTCTGTTGACATTGCCTGCGATTACTTGGATATGAAGACTTTGCTTCTCATAGGCCTCCTTTGGGAGCCACTGGAGGACTTGATCCCCTCTCCAGCTATTTGCCTTCTAATTGAAAATCCTTATTCCCAGATGGAGCATAATGCTGCTGCTTCAGGCGTCTAGCTCTGCACTGCTTGACTGTTGATACATGGGTAATTGCTTTCAGTAATGCAGGTTAAATGTGACATTTAGTGCTTAATAAAAATTATCAAGGCCAAAGCCGTTTATCATTCTTACACTTGGGCTGTCAGTTCTAAAGGAATTTTCAATTCATTTGAATTCTTGCTGAAGAGGCAAGCAGCTCCTCCCTAGGAGAAGGGGAGAAGCTGTCACCAAACTTGGGCGTTTTTCTGCTTTATTTCTGAGGTTTGTTTGCTAACAATCCCCCTTTAAAATTAAGCTATCAAATATGGCAAGTACCCACCTTTGTACTTAGCATGTTGGCGAATAATATATAATCAGCAGCCACTGTGTACACAAAGTACATGAAACAGATGCACTACACTGAACCTTCTGTGAGTAGTTGGAAGCTGAAAGTTACTCCCTTTGTAGTATCGTAAAGAAATGAACCTGAAAGGAAATGGACTATATCGAATTGAGTCATTTAGGATTATAGAGTCCATTCATGGTTGCTAAAAAATAAGGAGGGCAAATGCTTCCAAGACATGGTAGGCTTTGCAGATCCTCTTCCCTAAGAACATGTAGGATAGTTGCTGCAAGTGCCTTTTTTTTTTTTTTTAATTTAAATTATGAGCACTCCTACCATGGCAAACAGATTAAAATTCTAAGTATGGATCAATGACTTGATAAGAGAAGGTGAGGCTACAGTCCACCAGGCTTGCAAAGAACACATTCAAAATCAGGGTAGCCTGAATATGCTGACTTATAAGTAACTGCAATCACAGTGCTGCTTTCCAGTCACATAATTTCAGGTTTATAAATATGATCTCTGAGGAGAGTCTAGGCATAACAACATGGGTTGGCAGGCCATCGTTTTCTCCTCCTAGAAGTTTACTTTCCAAATTAGAGATGAAATCTAGAACTCCGTTCTTCTTCTGCTCCGTTTTTCCAGATAGCTGAAATAAGTAGCTAGTTAACTAACCAAATCTTTTATCATCTTTGGGGGGATCTTTTAGACATCTCTTGCTGAGTTATACTGCTCGACTTCATAACAACCTAAATGGAAAGAGATACCCTGTTCTCTGTGCATCAATTTGGTTTAGTGCATAGGAAAGCTTAAAAGCTTTCGGAATTGGGTGTCTGGCTGCATCCTTCAACTACCAAAAGCCTTTGATAATGTTCTTTTTTTCTACATTTTCTGAATAGTCTTCAGAGAAGTTCTTACCTGCCTACCACATAACAGTTAGTGTCATTGCAGAGTTGCCTTCCAGTACTTCAATAGCTGCTCCCAAGCTGAAGGGAACTCCAACACTGTGAATTTCACCTGCATAACTAAATCTGTTCTGAGTTTGAATAAAAAGGCACATGCATTATTACTCACAACATGACCATCAAGCTGAGCTCATGTTTGCTGAAGAAATTATATTTTTAGCAATAATGACATCAGCAAAAACAAACAAACAAACAAAAAAAAAACACCCAGAAAATTAATCTGTCGTCGGGTTATGAAACTTTGTCTCTGTACTTCTTGTTATTTGGAGAACACCTTCAGCCACTACGTCTCTGTATCTTGTGTAATATATATAATCAGTTTTAAAAAATAGAGAAAATCTAGACATACTAGCGAGTGAGATGGCTGAAAGGCAGTCATATTAAGAAAGTGATACTGGTAATTCAGGAAACTGAATCAAAAGATATTTCTCCAGATATTGTCACTGATGATATTAACTTTAAGGCCATAACCTGTCCCTGACCCTGCAATTGTTTAAGTTCTATCTTCACCTTTTGAATTAAGCTCTTCTTTTCTTCCTTGGTTAGTTCATTTTATAAAGCTGTCTTCCTTCTCTGTACATCCATACACCAATAACTTATTTTCTTTGTTTCCGGAGTTCAATGCCTCTCACATTTCATTTTTCATATTAAATTGCTTAACCAGACAAAATATAGAACTTTTGAGCTTGACTTTGCCTTGTGAAACAATTTTTTCCCTTTTAACAAACTTGACATGTGCCTAACAGACAGCCTAAATAAGAGTTTGACAACTGAGAGCAGATGATTCATTTCAGGTGGAGTCCAAAGAAACTGACTTCTTGTAGGCATCTAACTCAGGAGTTGTGACTAATTCCACTCCATCCACCTCTTTTTTCAAGAGTAACCTAATCAAGATCCATTTGGTTTTCACTTACAAAATGGAGCCAAAACCTTTTGTTTATGTTAAGTACCTGGCATGGATATCTTCATAGAGATTCTGCACAGCTGTAATACATACAGTGCATCCAATCTGACTTCTCTTTCCCCTCCAGGAGAACCACATGGATCCTTCACATAAAGTCTTACACCCGCAGTTGCGAGGTGTGAATGAACGTAGAAGAATACTGCATTCCAGAAATTCAAGAAAAAACTTGGATATAAGTTATTCATCTTATTAAAGGAGGGAAAAAAAGAAAAAAAAAGAAAAAAAAAAGAAAAAAGAATAGGAAAAAAAAAAGACAAAGAAGCTTCAATACATTGTCCACACAGTGTTCCAGCACAGACCCCAAATTTAGGGAGATATCACATGGATTTCTCAACACTCCTACTATCTACTACAGTTCCTAAATTATGGGAATTTAACATAGCAGAAGATTATTTGCTGTAGATACTTTTCTCTTTTCCTTCTCTGCTAGAATACCATATATTAGGAACTCCTCTGGGGAAAATAACTTTAAAAAAATATAGTGGATGCTAAGTAACTTAATGGATAATAAAATGCTTTGTGCTTCTGGGACTGCTATTTAAAGGCCAACTTGATGTTTTATGTAAAATAAGTATTGCAATCATAGGACCTCACCTTGCATTTCATCAGGATTGACTACAGGTAAAGCACTTTTTCCCCAGTAAGAGCACACAATTCTAGGAGTCATTAATAAGCTCTCTCGGGACAAGTGGCCTTTTTTGCTGCTCCCACCCCATCCCCCAAAAGTGGGGGTTACAATATAAAAAATAATAAAAAGAATCAGTAACAAAGTTGGATGCCTTTTCACCACATAGACATAGTGGTGCTAAAGACTCAGTTAAATATTGTAATTAGAACTATTTTGTATGAATATGTTTTGTCCTCTCACCTAAAGTATGAAAAATTAACCAGTTCTACTGCATTTATTTTATTGTATATAAGCCCATTTATTACTTGAAATAAGCTGCTCGTCTGCTTTATTCTGTGTTGGTACAGGACATAGGACTATACATTCTTCTAACATCAATATCAATATTTTTACAAGGACTTTAACTGTCTTCAGAAACAGCTGGAAGAAAGCTGCACTGAAATCAAAGCAGTGAGCTACATGGTGCATAATATGCGTTTCTATGAGAAGTTACGTGATTATCAGAGAAATACCTGCCTCAGACCTTCCAAAGTTTCTTAGGATATCTATGTTCAAAATCAAAGCCTGTATGAAGAGCTGGAAGCACCAAAGATGAAAAATACATGGCCCTTGGGAAGCAGCCTTCATACCATTCTCTGGACAGCTACATACAGAGTATTGCTATCATCTGTAAAGACAGCTGCATCTAACCATAAACACTGCAGTAGAAGCTCATTTCCAACAAGATAGGCAAAAAAGGCCTGTATTACTAAGTACACAAAGGTAAAAATATATATGTTATGTATCAGCTTTCTCTTGCTACTTCCTTCCATATTTCTGTCTTAAGAACAATATTGTTTTCTCAGAATAACCTGTCCTTGTAATCTTTAGAGGAAAAAAAATTCTTGTGGTATCTGAGCAGTTACTTCTTCGTCCTTAGGAGTGCAAGATTACAATAGATGGTCATGGGCAGATGGGAATCCCAACGAGCTTGCTCAAGACTGATATAAGCAATTCCTTCAGAAATGAATGAAAGGATCAGATTATGTGATCATCACTGTGTAGAAAGAACTCTTTGAATAAATCTTGCACTCTCCTGACATAGAAAATTACTGTATAAAATTCCTACTACTATAAAGAGAATACTCCTGTTGGCTCATTTATCCATGTATTCAGTGATCATAACCAGGGTAAGTTAAGAGAATATGTTTAGGAAATACTGAGAAAATGATAAAGCACTGTTCTGACACTCAGTGGTCCCACTTTGTCAGTCTCAAAGAAGTTTGTGGAAGAGCCAGCTGCAGGGCTAGCAAGGAAGGCAGAGGCAGCAGGACTGCCTTTCCTACTGCATTAGATAGGAATCCGGAGCTGCTAATGTTATTCAGAGAAGACACATCTGAAATCTCAAGGAAGTTCATCACAAAAGATGCTTGACTTGGGGAAGGCAGTCAGTTGGAAAATGGTATTTCAATAGAAGTCATGTATATCTCCCCTGTGTGAGTTTCCTTTCCTGGAATTTAAACTTTTTTTTTTTTTTTTAATTGAACTCAGTTTAATTATGGCTGGAAAGGATTGAGATGAAGTTTCCTCATCTCTAATTGATTACAAATCTAAATTTTTTTTACTCTTTCTAGCCATGGTATGAGTTATAACACTCCCTTGTATTAACAATCATTGGCCTCTTTCACAGTTGTATGCATCTGAGCCCAGAGTAGCACACACACAGCTGTGAGAAGTCTTTGTGGCATAATATCTGCTTTCAGTGTTTTCAGCTATCATCAAATCCTCTGAAAATCCACAGATTTGTCTGCTCTAGGTTTAAGTTGTAAGATTTATCTTCCAGTATTTGTTATCGGCTTTCCTTGAATGCTACTCCAAAATTCCCCTGCTTTACTTTAAATTTTCCATCATCCTCTTCCAGCACAAAATTGGATCAGTATGAGATCCCAAGAAAAAGTGACTAACGCAAGATTTGTGATTTGGTTCGGGAAAAAAAATCAGTCCCTTAAATCACTCCTCCTCTCCTCTCCTCTCCTCTCCTCTCCTCTCCTCTCCTCTCCTCTCCTCTCCTCTCCTCTCCTCTCCTCTCCTCTCCTCTCCTCTCCTATCCTCTCCTCTCCTCTCCTCCTCTCCTCTCTTCCAGTCCTTTTCAATGACAAAATATTGTTTTTTTCAATGCAGATTTGGCAACTGCTTTTTCAAGATTATCTGCCAACTTTGTATTGTCAGGGAAGATACTTTTATGTCTATACACTGAGCTCACAAAATAATGTTTGAGCACTAGTTCTGATTTTTTTTCTATGGAAGAAATGGAACACTGAAGATACAGTCTTCTTATAGACTGGCCACCACTAACAAGGCCACTTTATAAATAGCTTAGGAAAGTGCATATTTTATGTCAGGAGGTACTGCGTTTTCTACAGAAGGTCATTTTGAAGAAGAAAATACCATCCTTTACAACTGAAATGTAATAGAGTAAAAAATGTGGATGCTTTATTTAGTTGATAGGATTCTTCTTGATAGAGATCCTATCTGGTCATCTATTGGTACAAATGTAAAAGAGGATAACAATACAATTTGTGAACGTTTCTGTAACTGTTATTGTGAAATAAAGTAATTGTTTCAGGGCTTTTTAATTTATTCCAGTGATAATCTTAAGTGTTGCTAGAGCTGTTTTGAAACAAACACTTCAAATATAAAAATGAAATGAAGATTTTCTACTGTCATTAAAGCTTTAAATAAAAAGCTGTGCATTAAAGTTTGGTCTTTTATCAGCATTAGTTTGTGACTGTTTTCGTGGTGTTCAACCAGGTATTGTATGAAATCTTAAAGGCTGTAAAAAGTCTTGAAAATCTGAACACACTTTAAAACCTACATACTGTTAATACTCTTTAAAATATAATTGCCATTATGTAAGAAGAATTTCGATCATTTTAAAAGAATTAAATATCTTTAGCCTATATTACTATTATATAAATAATATTGTGAATCTCTGTAATAAAGTATGATGTTATTAATAAAAAAAAAAGACACTATCCAAGTAGGCTAATTATATGGTCAGTAGAGCAAAGCCAAGAAAAGAGTTTATTTCCTTATCTGAAATGGTCTGTCAACAGCAAGTGCTAAACAATATCTCAAAAGGAAAAACAGTTTTTTTGGGGGGGGCTGTATATATATATATATATATAATTGTCGTTATTAAGTTATTTAATCATTCCTGTCCAGAGACAGGAATGCAAAGACGTAACTGATTACTTCAAAAATCCAGTGGAGGCTCAAATTTCTAGTACTGTGATAAGCCAAATCTGGATAGAGAGTAAACAAACACAAGATATGTTGGATTTACATTCTGATTTTCCACATTTATTAATAATTAACTAAGAGATCAATTTAAAAATGGTTTGGGGAGTGGATGTTTATCCTTACACTAAAAAAAAAAAAATTATTTTAGAAGGACAAGAGAAAATGATAGTGAAAAATGATGTGCTTCTTCAGAACTGAAGTAGCGTGGCAAACCTGCAGAAGTTTATTTGAAAATAAAGGACACAGGGATAATACCTATAATGTACTGAATTTGTAAAGAAAACTCCTTCCTTACTCTGGAAAGACTTCAAAAATTCACATATTTTCAAGAGAAATCTAACCAATGCTGAGAAATTAAATAAACTTATGTATCCTTGTGATGAAATAAGAAGTTATTAATCAAAAACAGACATTATCGGAGTAGATTAATTGTATGGTCAGTAGAAAGAAACCAAGAAAAGAGAATATTTTTCCTAATCTGGAAAGAACTGTCAACGCAAGTGCTAAACAATAGCTGAAAAGGAAAAAGTATTTTTAGCTATAGATTTTCACCAAGAGTTTGGACAGACTAAACTCAACAGAGGAAGCATGATTCCTGTGCTTGCAGTACATTAACCATTTCCATCCCAAATGAGAACCAAAATGTGGCAAACTGCTTAGGTTCAGAGTTGAATTCTGGTAAATCAACATGTTTTTAATGTGTTGTTCTGAAATCAGAAATGAGCAACTTCAGAACATCAGTCTGCAAAATGACAGAAGAAAGTAAAGCAGGAGCTAGGAGTAAACTTTAAGGCAGCATTAGGCAAAGATTAGGCGAAGTATTTCAGCCAGACCCTAAAGGAATTTGAGAACACAGAGAATGTAAAACAAAAAGATCTGAAAGACCTTTAGAATACCTGAGTAAATTAATTTCTAAAATGTGAAAATGTGATAGACAAAGCTTATTACCAGATGTGGGGGGGGGGGGGAGGGGAAAGAAGAAGAAAAAAAAAGATGAAAGCAAAATATTTTGAGAAATCACATGAAATAAAACTGAAGTGTGTATTTGCCATTTGGAAAGCAGGGAATAATGATGCAATCAAAAGCCATCTAGAGTTAAAAATGAGACACAGTTTATGATATATCCTGCAAGATCAACACATATCTGTATTTTTGTTGTCTATTCTGACCTCCGAAGACAAGTCATATGTGTAATGTGTTATGGTAGTAACCATAGAATGGCATGGGTTGGACAGGACCTCCAGGATCACCAAGTTCCAATCCAATTACCAGCCATGACATCACATACTAGATAATATTGCCCAGGGCCCCATCCAGCTTGGCCTTAAACACCTCCAGGGACAGGGCACCCACAACCTCTCTGAGCAAACTGTTCCAGCACTACATCACTCTCTCAGTAAAAATCTTCCCCCTGACATCTGATCTAAATCTTCCTCCCTTTAGTTTAAAACCATCTGTCCTTGTCCTGCCAGTGTAAAAAGTCGATTTCTCTTGCGTTTATAAACTCCTTCAAATATTGGAAGGCCACAATGACATCTCCCCTCAGTCTTCTCTTTTCCAAGCTGAACAAGCCCATTTCCTTCAGCCTGTCTTCACAGGAGAGGTGCTCCAGCCCTTGGATCATCCTCAAGGCCATCCCCTGCACCATCTCCATCAACCAAAACCCCTGAGTCCTTCTCAGCAGGGTTACCCTTAAGTTCTTCTCTCAGTTTCCATATATATCTGGAATTTCCTTGACTCAAGTGCAAAAACCCCGTGCTTTGTTTTGTTAAACCTCATTAGGCTCACAAAAGCCCACCTTTCAAGTTTATCAAATTCCCGCTGGATAGCATCCGTTCCCTCTGCTTTATCAATCACACCACTCAGCTTGGTGTAATCAGCAAACTGCCTGAGGGTGCACTCGATTCCATCAGCCATGTCATTGATAAAGATGTTAGAGTACCAGTCCCAAGACAGACCCCTAGGGGATACTGCTCATTACTGGCTTCCACCTGGACATAGAACCATTGACCACAAGCCTGTGGCTGTGACCTTCTGACCAATTTCTTATTCACCAAACAGTCCATCCTTCAAATCTATCTCTCTCTAATTTAGATATAAGGATGTAGGAGGAACCATATCAAAGGCCTTGCAGAAATCCAGGTAGATGACATCATTTGCCTTCCCTTTGTCCACTGATGCTGCCGTTCCATCATAGAAGGCCACAAGACTGATTAGGCATGACCTTCTCTTGTTGAAGCCTGCCTGCTTTCTTATTCTGGCCGTCTTGGATCATCTGTTCATCCCTCATGTGCCTTACCATATCTTCCAGGAGAACCACATCAGCCAGCTCCTTTAGGACCCTGGGTGCATGTCATCCAGCTCCATGGACTTGTACCTGTTCAGTCTCATGAGTTGGTCTTGCACTTGCTTCACCCTTACAGCAGGGGGGAGTTTGCTCTCCAAGTTCCCAATGAGAGGTTCATGTTGAGAGATGTGAGGTACAGAGATGTGAGAATCCTAGCTGCCAGTGAAGACTGAGGCAAAGAACTAATTTAGTACCTGAGCCTTCTCCATATACATTGTCACCAGTTCTCCTTTCTCACTTAGCAGAGGAGGTACACTCTGTTTGCCCTGTTTCTTCTTGTCTGTGTACCTGTAGAATTCCTTCTTGTTTTTTTTTAAAATCCTTCGCCAAGTTCAGTTCTATCTGTGCTTTGGCTTTCCTAATCTCATCTCTGCATGTCTGGACTATTCTTGCCAGGTGACACATCGTTGCTTCCACTAGCACTTGCCCTTCTTTTCCCTCAGTTTGGTCCTTGCCAGGCCTTGCTGGTTTCCTGCCTGCTTTCTTATTCTGAGGGATGGAAAGTTCCTGTGCTCACAGAAGGGCATCCTTAAAAGAGTAACCAGCTTTGTTTCACTTCTTTGTCTCTAAGGAGTTCTTCCTAAGAGATCTTCTCTAACAATTCCTTAAAGAACCTGAAGTTCACTCTCTTGAATTCATGGTCCTGACCCCGCTCTTTGCCAGGTCCACATTCCTCAAGATCACGAACCCAACCAGGGCATGGTTGCTGCAGCCCAGACTGCCTCCAATCTTAGTATCTTTAACAGTCTCCTCTGCATTGGTAACAGTTGTATGGATCAAAAATATTGGATTCTTTATTCAACTATTAGGATTTCTCATGTTTGATATTAAAAAAAAAAGAAGAAGAAAAAGAGGAGAGTAAAAAATTTGGCTTCAGAACTGACAGCATAGATGGAGGAGATACTACAACCTAAGTTCAAAGTTGCAAAGTTTGAAATCTTCTCTGTGAACAGAGTTTGAGTAATCAGAGCCTAGAGATGTGGAGTCTGTGCTGGCACTTATGCTATAGAATCAGTACACAGCACACAGAAAGCATCACGGAGAATTTGAGCTATCATGCTTTGCAGTCAGTTAAAAATTGGTCAAATGCCTTTTTAATCTTTTGGATACAAAAGCTAAAATGTAGTGTGTCTTTACAATTTTAGGTGTTAGAAGGACTTTTTCTCTGAAGATCAAAGCCTGTTACATTAATTTAGAAATTATATCTTTTGTAAAATTACATTCAGCATGGTCTTTCGCTGTTTTTGGAATGACTTACAAAGTCAACATAATTATGCATGCATTAGTTTACACTACAGCCCTGTAGATTTTAGATCTTATTCCTATGATATTCTGGCATCATGTGTGTGATATCTAATCATTTGGAAACATTCTGTGGCAACAATTAGGTCCATGTGGTTGGATCTAATCCTGATTTATCACACTATAGCACAGGCTTTCACTCATGATGTCACTCTTTTTCCAAAATGGTTGTACTGAAGGGTTCTCAACAGACATCTCTTCTGCTTTTGAATGAAGTTGATATATAGTGTAAATTTCTCTCTATTACTCCCTTTAAGCACATTCTGCATTTTACAGAACTGAAATTTAAGAGAACATTTTTTTAATCCTTACAAGATCTGACTATTTAACAAAATTGCTAAGGAAGATGCTGACTAATGGAAAACAAATGTCTGTTTACTTTTTTTTTTCTAAAAAGACTAAAAAAAAAAGTCTTATTACCAATGGAAAAAAATATTTTCTGGCTGGGAATATAAAAAAAAAAAACAACATGAATTTCAGACACATTGTATTTATAGGACATTTAATAGATATTTGACAGAAGGGCACTCTGTAAAGATTTGAAGGCACATCTCTGATGACAGTCTGTTTTAGAACAGGTTATAGGAAGACTAGGATTTAAATGCTGGTAGCAGCAAACCAGAAGTCTGGGCAGCAGATGTGAGTCTGATGGTTGCCCTATCAATAGCACACTTCCCCCAAGAGCCCACTTATCTCACAGGTGTTGGCAACCAACATTCACACGTCACAGGAGCTAAGAATATCCCTTCTTCATTAATTAGCTTCGTGATATATATTTGATCATGCCTGGAATGCTAGTTTAAAAAAAAAAAAAAAAAGATGACACAGCTTATTATATCGTTGTGAGGATCAAGTTCAAACTGATAGTCAATACCACAAAACTCTTAGCTTATCTATTGCTTTTTTTTTAAGTGTTTCAACTATTAATCGCTCAGAAAAATCTGAATAGGATTTGTGCAAGGGATCTCTCTAAATACATAGTAAGGATGAGATTGTACTGGGTTCAATTGCCCTGCTTCCCAGTCTTTCAACACAAGTACGTTCACCCACATTTGCATATTGTCATCCCACTCCCTGAGCATACAACGCATACACTCTGTTTCATGCTGTGAAAATATCATGGCTGTAGGCTGCAACAGTGTCCACATATTATTTTGGACCTTTTGAGCTGAAAATACCTCACTAAATATGAGAATTAAGTCCCAGCCCCAGAGGAACAGCATATCAAAGCCTTAGCCCACCATTAAGTAGCGAGAGAGCTGTCAGTCTAGTCCATGGGGAGCCAGACCTAAGCACTGTGGACACTATGCTGTTCAGAAGCACATGCATTCTTATAGCACAAATTTCTTGGATGAGTATACACATTTAGTTGTTAGATGAGCTTTCAGGAGAATGTCTATGTATACAAATGAAATGGACAACATGCCATGAGAATGTTCACTGTTTGAGGGTTAACCTGCGCAAAGTCTACAAATTAGGAACTGTTCTTGGAATATTCCATCTCCTGATTCACAGTGACCCAGCCCATGCTTTATCATTCTGTTTCTAGCCATAGCTCTACCTCTCTTATATAACAGAAATTCCCACTTGCCCTAACAAATACTGTAGAACCCCTAGGTTGATGGGTTTTGAACTAAAGGCAAAGTCTCACTGGGACAAAAGGTTATAGAAAAACCATCCAAACAATCTGTAATTCAATATTCCATATAAAAAATATACAAGTTTTACTTATTACTAACTGCCACGCAATAACTTTGTGCTATAGTCTGAATGCATCCTACCAACTTCAAGAAGAATGTGTCAAGTATCTCTGTAGAGGTTGGTACTCAGAGAGAGGTCAACAGTTGCTTTGTCACCTGAGTGATAGATGTCAATGTTTGGGGAATCTGAAGGTTCAGAATTCAAATTAGACTAATAGCCCACAAAGGAGGAGCCTCATGGATGAATATGCTGCATTATATTCCATTTTTTATGTAATGAGTTTATTTTATTCAAAGAAGGCAGCAAATGAAAATGAGATTTCTACTTTATCATTATAAGCCCTAAATTATGGTGAAGAATGCAAACAAATGCAGATGGCTAACCTTTTTATTATTTCTCAATCCATTTGCTTATTAGAGTTCATCATCTGTTAGTTTTAAAACAGACAGATGAAATCAGTTAAGTTGGCTTCTGAAGCTTGTAATAGAGATCACATTTTGCTGAAGGGTTTACGTCATGGATGATCCAGCCAGCATAAAAGCTTAATAGAAAGCAAGTTTAAAAGTTTTCAGACAGGCTAGATGCAAAATAAATAATATCTAAGATTTGAACAAAAGCATAATATTTAAATACTAAATATTTAAGTAGTTCTAGCAAATCTCATGACAGGTTATCCACTAAAGAGTTAACAACATTAAATTACTGCACATTAATTTGAGTACCCTTCTGCCAACCAAAATTTCTCCCACCTTCTAGTGAAAAAGAATTTCCATATAGAAATACCCTGCATCCACAGTTTCATTTCAGAGATAAATATTTCCTAATGTGCAAATGTCATCCTGCACAGCTGAGAAAAAAAAACTATATCAATTTTACTTTAAGGAATAAAACATATATAATGCTGCAATGTACATAAAACTGAGTTATTGTTGCTGTGGGAACCACAACTTTGAATGTCTTCACTATTGTACATTTAAATTCTCTACCATAATGTTGCATTAACTTTATTTCTTTTTGCATTACATTTATACCTAATGTGATTCCATTTCCCGCTCTTTACAGATGCAGATTAGCTACTGTAATGTTCCTGATGCAAAAACTGTTTTTGGTAAATCGTATCCAAATGCTTCATGGAACTCACTGAGAAGTGTTGATATATGGAAATTGGCCTTTTTAAAAATTTCCCCCCCAAAACCAAATTGCATATTTTGAACAACTCCTCCTTTTCTATCATCACTTCCCATATTTCTGCGGAATTAAAGGGAATGGCACATCTGTGACATTTCAAAAGGAAAGTTCCCATTATTGTTAATCTAATGCTTATTCCAAATACACTGTACAGCAAGTTACAGTAATCTAAACAAACAAATATAAGTGACAAAAGTTAACAACTTGCCAAATTTATCAGGTTTGCACTGATAAAGAATCTTTCCCTGTAAACTGTAAAGACTTTGGTATATAAAAATCAGACCATATTCATAAGAAAATAATTTCAGATTATAATTCACGACTGATTATTTATGAACAAACAATTGACTGTAAACATAATACTTTACTAACGTACTCATTAAAACATGCTGTGTGTTACAACTCTCACTGGAAATATTCTCTTATATGTTAGATAAACTCTTTGGAAATTGCCTCTTCTTTCTCTAGCCATTTCCTATCTTTTTTGATAGGCTTTTTTCCAATTCAGAACAAGATAATGATAAATTAATTCTAGGTAAGAGTCAAATACTTTTAGGTACTACATGGAGTATTTTTTTATAATGAATATAATTGTAATTATTGAGATTAAGGTACTTAGGGACAAATAGCATAGGTTCCAAAGACAGTATAATAAAAGTGCCCATTAAAATCAAGGTAGAGCATAGATCAATAGTACTTAAGAGACTGGTTGCTTTCAAACAACTCAGGGGAGAGAGGTTAAATTATATCTATACATTATATTATTTCATTGAGCAGTACTGGTAACAAAAGTTGAGAGCACAGAACTACATCAGCTACTGCCTATTTCCACCCAAAATATTTTTCCCTTCGAGATCTTCCAAAGTTATGTTACAGTGAAAACAAGGAACAGGAAAAAAAAAGAAAAAAAAAAGCAAAGCGTTGTGCTGCTCACCACAATTCAGCACTTCACTTCCTTCTTTGTGGTGTTGCATTTGCCACTGACTTCCTATGTAACCATCTGTCAATTCAGCACCTGGTCTGTCTGTCCAAAATCCATTCATGGCAGGTCTATTCTAAAAGTGCAATCACACGCTAAATAATATTAATGAAAACAAAAATGGTGAGTGTACAACCCTTTACTTGAAACTGCGTGTTTAGAGATGTGAATGTGCAAATCTACGTGCATACAAATGTATATGTTTGCACATGCCATCCACATCTGTATTTCGACTCTGAGAGCTTATATACAGATAAAACTACACACATGTAATAGAAGTCACTATTAAGGAGAGCATATGTAGGGAGAAACTGAGTATATTACAAACTTCTGTAATTTGAAATTGATCACAAGTCATTCTCAGAAAATCCATTTATTATAGTGTCTTGCTAGCTCTGACTTATATTTATAATCTATCAAGCACTTAATCAAAATGTTACACAGCTTTGACAGAGAACTTTCCTATACTCTACAAGATATGACTGTAAAATGTCTTCTTTCTTTCACTGCATGATTGAAAAATCAAGCTTTGAAATTTTATTTTAATAACATTGTTAGAGGTCTGTGTATTTCATTTCATTGTCAAAGTCTAATAGAATAATAAACCTTGATATTTCATCAGCCTTAAGTGTTTTCTTTCTTCCTCTCTCTTTTTTTCACATAATGGTTTTAGGATTTTAGTTGCTTAGTAGACTTAAATGGTACTCTTGGCATCTTTATTATTGATTCAGTATCCTTAACCTCTTTGAACAGAGAGACATTCTTTGATGCTTCTGTAAGGTGGAAGTGTTCATAAAAAATCCGTCTAATTTATAAAGATTCCACAAAAGTAAAACAAAAACAAAACTTAATCACTTTCTGGAATTTCTTTAACCTCTTTTGCTTTGACTTTTACTATGTTTTCGCAGATGTTAATAAAGGAATGAGAGTAATACATGAGGATAAATGCAAGTGTTATACTAATGTTCCTCTGAAAATCATTTTCACTTGCATGTAATTCAGAAGTAAAGAACAACAAAACCTTTTATAATTTTCTTCCTTTTTTTTTTTAATCAACAGCTGAAATGTTCCTTATTTTCTATGTGTAAATAGTACTACTGATCACCAAAAAAATAAATTTGAGTTTCTTTTGAAAGCTTAAGCTATTTGCAAATTTCTTTCATTCACACCACGGTCTAGTTACCATTAAAATATGAAATAATTTTTCCTCTTCATTTTCATTCATTTGTTGGTGGTTGTTGTTTTTGGTTTTTTTTACTTCTAATTTACCAATAGTTGAATTAATGTATAAGAATTACATTTTTACACCTGGAAATTTTCCTCTGAAAAGTCAAAAGTTCTAGTGCCTGTAACCACGTTTTGCCCTGGATATCTCTTTTCTCTTCCTCGTATGCTTTTTCTTACAGGTTTATTCTGGAAGGAGGGAAGGAATAAGGAAGTATAGTCTGGCACAGCGCCTACATACCCTTACTGTGATATCCTGTTTGAAACTGAAAACAAGTTGAATGATGGGAAACACAAGTGACCCATAGGTATAAGTTTAGTATTTTTGATTTGAGCAGTTCTTTAAAGAGCGTGTTTACATTTCTTTGGGGAAGTCTAGCAATGCAGAATCTGCTTCTGCTGTGAACTGAAGGTGTAGGAGGTTCAGAAGTACTTCAATACAATCTTACAGTATAAATATTGTGTAATTGGATCAACTCTGCTTTAACCTTTCCGTTCTCACCAACTGCCAGTGTGTGTTCTTCTTCGTGTCCCCTCACATGGCAAGGTGAAATATCTGTCCTCATTTGTAGCCTGCAGCCTGACCTCTGATCTAGACTGTTCACTCGGAATTCAGTTCAAATGACTAGTGTTCTGTCAGGCAAAATCTACATAATCTGCTGTCAAAGACTGTCAAACAAATGGTTGACTTCATACACCCCATTTCAGTAAAATGATCAAAACATCAGAAAGAAAAAAAATATATAATATCTTTCCTTGGGATGAAAATCTGGTGCAAATGAAAGAATCTTTGAAAAGGTAAAAATCAAATTCTTCCTGGGAGGATGTAAATAGGCACCCAAAATGGTGAATATATACTATTGATTTTTACCTCAGCTGTGGAATGTTTTCCTATTTCAGATTTGAATTCTGTAAATTTATTTGTTTTTGTATTTAAAAAAAAAAATTTATATTAAAAAAAAGACCCCAAAAACAATCAAGATAAGTTTGAGAAGAAGTATTAAATGGCAAGCAATTATATGTGGTCCAACAATTGTGCAGGAATAGTTCTTTCAAATCCCAAAGTCACTGTTTACAAATGTCATCAGACCGGTTGATTGCATATAAGCCACCATTAAAAATAAGCTTATGTATTAGTTTTCCCTCAGGGGAAAAGGGCAGTTCATACATCCATTTCTAAGTGTAATTAATTTTCAGTGCTACATATCTTTTATATTAGTAATCTTAGTAAATCATTTTCTTTTGTTCTTGCAACAAAGTTCCTTGTAAAGTTGAATGAAGAAGCTGCAGACATCCTCCATTTAATCCATGTCCATTAGAAACTACACATTTTGCTTTCTAAGAGCTGTGTGCGCTTTTCCTACCTGAGGCTGTTTTCTTTTTAGTGGCTTTTATGAATAAGTATACTAATTTCACTTTATTCTTTCTCTACATCTATCCTATTATTAAAGCTTCAGAGACGCTGTATTCTTGCCCTGAGAAACAGCAATTCACTCTGCTAAAGGTAATACGCTATTTTGCCTCATTATAATAAACACCAGTGTTTTTACAACTGCAACAGTTCTCCACCAGTATTAGCATATTTTGGCTGAGGTATTGTTTTACTGTGACCTGTATAATAAGTGTCACATTAGCAACACAACAAATCAAACGTTTGTTAATTTCCCTCGCTTTCCCACACAGCTGCTAGTGTTATCGTGTCACCAGATTTTAATTAATATGATAAGTAACACTTGCAAGGCAACAAGCTGATTTTTTCCCCCGTGTGCGTGTCTCTGTGTGCACACGTGTAGACCAGAAAAGCAGCAAATAAGAGACTTTTGTGGCAATTGCCTCACTCATGTTTAAAACAACTCAGTATTAAAAGATAAATCTCCTTCAGCTTGTGCTGAGAAGCCAGGATGTGAATCTCAAAATATGTTACATATGTACTTGATTTGCCCGTTCTACTATTTTTTTTATATATTATTAAGCTTTCACCACCTGAGATATACGTGCCAGACTATTTCAAATTGTCTCATTTCTTTTCCCCTATATAAGCAATAACAAATATATGCCTGACTTAGAAAACCTTAGAAAGTGTTTTTTCAGGTATTGCATCCTACCAGCTGAATTGCTTTAGTACAAGTCAAAAGTGCCATCTATTTGTAAAAGCAAGAAATGCACCAGCGGCCACTGCTGCACTTGAGTGTGTGAGACAACCACAAGCTTCCCTCGCATACTGCTTTGCTAGCCCACAGTGTGGGTCACCAAAAAGTCAGCAAATAGCTTGAGAGAATTTAGATTAAATTCCCCTTGGAAGATGTTAGCCATTCTATAACTGGACACTGCAAGAAATTTCCCACTTCTGCATTCAACTGGCTTTCTAGCCTCTGTTCCAGGAAGTATAGAAAAGAAATTACTTCCAACTGAGATGGAGAGCTTGCCATGTTTTATAGAGCTCAAAGATTTGATTATCAGGTCATTACAGCACATTTTTAACCTCAGTTGCATCATTAGACATAAACTTATATACATAAAATCATAATTTTTCAAATTACTGTACAATTATTGAATAGTCAAATGTGTTCTCATTACATTGACAATGGCAAGTTGCCATTTCCACCATTTTATTAGGCATAGGATGATGTTCTGAAGATTTTGCTTCCATCATGGCCAAGTCCTCCCAGTCAGCAGAATTCTTTTCAACATATATGAAAAGCAGGGCCACCTCTTAAAGAATTTTCATGTCAATAGTGTTCTCTATTTTAAGGGCAATATTGAGTTTCCTACAACCTTCAATTGGGAAGGTTGAAGAATATAACATATATCAAAATGAAAGGAAAAAACCCAGAGCAGCAGGGATCTGAAAGCAGAAAAGTGAGATGGGAATGGGTCTTGCAGAGAAAATTCCCCTGCTGACATCAAAGGAAATAAAAGTGCACACACACACACATAGAAAAAGAAAAAGAAAAAAAAAAAAAAAGACACAGAGCTACCTTTTCCAAGGCCCAGCTATAAACTACTGCTGATATTAGGCTGCTGAATTTTAATTCCCTTCTCCACTAAAATGCCTTTTTTTTTTTCTTTTAACCTGTTTCTCATTATAGCTTGCAAATGGAGAAATTACTTAGAATTTACTAAGAAGACCACTGGGAGAAAAAAAAATGCACTGATAAACTACCAGCATCTCTGCTCCAAATAGACACAGGTTAAATCACACACTTGTACCAGAAGGAAAGAATGGCTCTTGGAATTTCTGATCAGAGAGAAGAAAAACACTGTTGAGCATTTCAGAAAATATGAAATAGACAAAGGGAATGTGTTGATCCACCTAAAATACTTGTGGGTATTCTGACTTTAAAATTAGGATGGAGCTGTTTTAAAAGAAACATTGAAAGGCATATTTCTCAAAGTCTTGCAAAATGAATCTATGATATTCCCATTCAAATCAAGAATAAGATTGCAGTAGAATACATACAACAACCAGAATAAGGCATTTTCCTATCAGTCCGCTGTCTGGACAACACCTTGGCTAAAGAGTGCTGTTTATATGGCAGATATAACACCAGAATAGAAATGGGTATATTATAATAATAGCCGTGTCATAGGTATTTCACTAGGATCAATGAACATTTCTATTGTATGCCTAAACAGCTGCATAAAGATTGTCCCAGTGTGTTCCTGGCTGCTGGCTTCCAATCCCTCTGAACAAGAGGCCAGTATATTGCTGCTTCTTGGCTTATAAATTCAAACAAACAAGAATATGTACAAAAAAAAAAAAAAAAAAGGTTTGCATGCTTAAATCTTCTAGGGTTAAAAACAAACTATATGAATCGGTTCAAATATAACTGAGGGGGAATGTCTAGTGTCAGGTAAAATATAGAAGGGAACAGTGGCCAATCTGCTCTTTATCTAGAAACAGGTTACTTCTGTGACTAAGATATGGCTGTGAAAACTTTGAAACTCTGTGAGCCGTATCAGTAACCTATTGAAAACTAAGTGCCAACTTAATTTCCATAGCTATTTACATAAATCTACATGCAAATCATACATCCATACAGGCATAATACTGTCATTGTTTGCATTTTTATTCCCTTTGACTGACAAACAGAAACTGCTTCTCTTGTGAGTTCTCTAGTAATTAAGAAAAAAAACAAATCAACAACAAACAAGACCAGAATGGCCTAAACGATGGCCCTTTCCATGGATTTGGGGAGATACAGAAAGCATCTAGATGCAGTTCCAGTTCCAGTGAGGACACCCCACAGCCTAAGTTATGTTATGTGTTCAAAAAAATATAAGTCTTGGCTGTCAGTACAGATGGGGAGAGCTAAATTTGCACTTGGAACATCTCTGGGATCTGAGAAAGCAAAGACTCTGCAAAATAGCCCATGGAGCTAGAGGCTGGAAGCCACCTCCTTGCAGAGAGGTCTACACCATCCCCATGCAATATTTTTGAAAGGGAAACAGAATAATCTGTTCTTTACCGACCTGGGAATGCTTACAGACCACTCCAAGACAAGTTAATAATGACAAAGTCTGCCCTTGCTACAGCTGAAGAAATACCAGTAATCAGAAATTCCTGGAGAAAAAAGTTCAGAAAGTATTATTAAAGGAAACATTGGAAAAGGAGTTACAGCCTTTCTCTGAACAAAACTCTTCTAACATGCCAATCTTAGGGGCAATTTTGTAGCCTGTTTGGCATCTCGTTTGGCAAACTGAGATAGAAGACACTATCTCAGTTTATGACAAAAATTAGCAACATTCAGAGGAGAAAATGAGCTCAAGCAAAGTGTTAAATCTTCGATTTCCTAAACCACTAACCCCATGCTATTGAAAACAAAGAGTAGTATTTTCCTCTGTAAATTCATACGTTTGCATCAATTGCCAGTTGGTAAAAATCTCTGTAAAATTCTCAAGTGGATCTTGGTGGCTTTTTCCAGACTCTGAAAAGTCAAGGCAGCCTCAAAGAGGCATTTGTGACTGTCTAACAGGAGTAATGACCAGTTCATCCTGCACCATTGAACTCCTGCCTCACCTACATAGTCTGTGATAAATAACTAAAATAAATAGAAAATGATGTCTTGAGTAATAGTGAAGGGGTTGGTTTCACAAAATGTTAGGATTCACAAAAAGTTAGGAAACATTTAAATAAAGAATCTCCTTTGAATTTGGTGCATTTTTCTTTAAGAAGGTGACTAGCCTGCCTTATCTTATGTGGCATTGAAGAGGTCTGAGGAATGATGTGAGATAGTAAATGATGCAGGAAAATTGTGGTCTCGTGCTTTTTGTTAAATTCCTACAAAACTGTACTTGTAATGCAACAATCGCTTTGTCGTGAATAGGGCCCCTTGTCATTTGTTAGCTGACCCATCTCCGTTGTTACAAAAATCAAAAGGGAATTGATTTTGATGAACTGACATGAAACTGAAGGGTAACACAACCGCCAGATGAATAAAAAGCCAGCTTCACCACCAGTAGGTGGATCAATACTGTACCTATGTCAGGTATATGTGGTTATAACAAAAGAAGAAAAAACAAATAATCCCAAACTACATATCTCTTAAAATCTAAGGCCTCGTTGTTTCTTGTGTTTAATTTAGAGGTTTTTCATCCAGTAATTTTTGCATCTTAGATGAGGAAAACCCTGGCCTACAATGGTATATATTTATGTCCAATCAAGAAACCTTGAAGACACAGCCCTCTTATTTAATCTTGCAATGCTTTGCTGCTCCGTAAACAACACAGATGAATAAGTACTGCCTCTTTATTTAAACAGGCCTATGCTCATTAACAGTCATAGCATTGTTCCTTACACTAACCATTCAGGTCAGTACAGGAGAAGAAGTGGAAAAAGTAAAAGACCTTTACATTATATGATACCTCTTCCTTCTGCTAATTGCAGAACACAGTTCTGCAACAGATTAAAGTTTTTGAGGCTGGGATTGGAAGACTCTACATAGTCCATTCCCTTCTCTGACACACCATCTTCCAGGAAAAAGAAGACAGTCTCACCCTAATTCCCCACACTTTGTGTCCTTTGTGTATGTTACACAAGACGTTTTCTCAATGTGAAAATATAAGCTTTATTTCAATAAAATTTTTTAGAAAAAATATTGCTCCTGTGTATTTCGTTAACAAGATGTTAACAGTTTTTGTTTCACAAAACCAAAAGTGGATACATTCCTAATGAATTGATTCACTTTTGTTACTTTCCTTTACGTCATTTACCTATTTGTTCTTAGATACATGCATTTATGCCTCATGAATATTAAAGATATTCACATATTATTACGCCGACATGTGAAAAACTTTGATATATTGGTGTGTAAAAAACTTGATAGCACGCATGAGAATGAGCAGCTGTTAATTTTATTCATAATTTGTGAGAAAGTTTCCCAAAGACACCATGAAAGCTCTAAAACATTACTTCTGGTTATTTGCCAGGGGGAGCGTGTGCTTGTTGAAGGCATTTTTGAGTTGTACAGATCAGTCCTGACTCCTTGGGAATGCTTTACATATTTTACTATGTAAATTAACATCATTTAATGTAAATCATATAATCTAATTGTGTATTTATCTGAAAGACCAGAGTGACTCTGAAGTATTTGTTTTATTCTCTCAGAGCTATGTGATATGCCTTTAAAGAATTACCTTGTTATGGAGTATTTGCCAAAGAGACTGGACCCCAGTTCCTTTTCTTTTCATATCCAGCACTGAACTTCTTTTATGCTTCTATTAAAAATACTCTTGGGTAAATTAGACACAAAAAGCTGTGATTAAGTAATATTATAATGGTGACAGAAACAGAGAAATCAACAGATAAAGCTCCCACTAATGTATGCGCCTACTTCACAAAGGTGTACTTTATATAACAATGGAAAAAGGTGGCAAAGTAGGATATGTTTTTCTTGAATTTATTAACCTATAGATGTCTGAGATACTTACACAAGCAAATGGGTCATTCCACCCTCTGAAAATCAGCTGAATTCTAAGAGCAATAAAAGCTATACCCAATTCCATTCTGAACAGGTCAATTTGTAAAACAAAAAAAAAATTAATTTTTTGATGGTTTTCTTGGGGCACAATGCTTTAGATACAGTGGAACCTAAAATAAGGGCACATTTAGGTTTAGAATACAGGTGTTTTTACAGGGAGACCCCATATCAGATCTCTTCTATCTTGCCATTTCTTGAGAAGCCATGGTTATATACAAATAAATCTACTAGAATACTAAATGCAACTGCAGAAAATTGTCTCAGCAGATGTCAAGCTGAATGATGAATAGTGCCTAAGATTTGACAGTCTTCAGTACTGCCTCAGCATATTGTTGGATAGAGATACTTTGGCTTTCCTTTCTGTCAGTAATGTCTTCAGCAAGTGAGCAGACTTCTGTGCACTCTGATACAGCCCTGGAATACGAGAGTTGATGACATGTAAAGGATGTAAGAGTCAGTTTCATATCTTTCCAAACACTAAAAATAATAATAATAATAAAAACATTTAGACCAGCTGTTAAAATGTTAAAAGTGAGTGTTAGGTTTGTTGAAAGGATAAACCAATTAAATATGCTAATTTACTGATCACTGATAGACATCTTCTTACCTGAAGATGTTTCCATTAAATCCTTTACTTGATGTCATTACTCTGAAATGAAAGTTTTGTTGCAGGCTGATGACATATAACATACTTGGATGTAACCTGCCACCCTGTTACGCTTCGCTTCTGTTAAAGGAGCTTCCCCTTTTCAAATAAAAAGTGAGGAGATGGCATAAAACAAACCTGATGGTACTCTGCAGCTCTGAGGTAAGCAGAGAGCAGCTCTGAAAGGAACATCATCCAACTTTCCAAGACAAAGCAAACAGATGAAGGGGGGGGGGGGGGGTGAACAAAAGAAAGAAAAAAAAAAAGAAAAAAAAAAAGAAAAAAAAAAGAAAAAAAAAAGGCTTGTTGCAATCAATAAGCAATATTGAGCCAGAAGTTTTGGGGTTTTTTTTTTTGTTTTTTTTCCAAAATAAAAAGGCTGAGCAAGGCAAGTATCTAACAGCTGAATCCAAGTTAACTATCTGAATGGAAATCCACTCATCTGTTCAGAAAATTTCTCAGTCAAATAGGAGAGGCTGACACTGCTTTTGTATGATGTAATGTGAGCCTAAGCGCTGTAGAGAAGTTTTTTCACTTGTTCTGGCCCAGAGCAATGATTGACTGCTTTGAGTTCCAACCAATTGTATTCCCATTTGAAATATTCCCCACTTTGAAATTCATCTGTAACAAGTACTCTTGCCTTAAGTCTACTAAGTTTCCACTAAGTCTACGTTGTATTAACAATTTACAGAATATGTTTAGATCTTATTACAATGAGTGACAGCCTCCACTCAGGAAACTAAACTAAATAACTGAGAATGGGAATGAAACTCCTCTTTCTTCAGCAAAATCCTTTTTTCCCAATCAGATGAATTTTGTCTTTGTTTTAGTACAATACAGAAGTCTGAAAACATCCTGCCTTAATTTTGAGCACTTATCTGAGATAACTTCTAACAGACATTGTTTTCTAAGTTCATCATATCATATCATATCAAACATATCATTGTTTGATCAGAGATCATACAAAAACATTATCACATTTTTTACTTAAAAGGTCTGAGTTTTCTAAGAAAAACAAATTGTGTATAAAAGTTTATTGCGCCTTGGTATAATCATCTACAATTTATTTTCAGTAAGCACGGCATGTTTTATGCTGAAAAACTTCTTCTCCAAAAGAGAGGTCAGACACTAGAGACATGGTGGAGTCACTGTCCCTGAAGGTGATTGAAGGTGTTGAACTGAAGGTGTTCAAGAAATGTTTAGATGTTGTATTAAGAGACATGGTTTAGTGGGGAAATATTGGTGGTAGGTGGACAGTTGGACTGGATCATCTTGGAAGTATTTTCTAACCTTGGTGATTCTATGATTCTGTCTCTAGAACTGGACATAAAAAGCCAATCAACAACATACCACAGTGTTTTATATAGGATTAAGAAGTACAGCAAATATGGGGAGAGGAAGCATAGGAGAATGGAACTCAAAACCAATTCCCCAATACATACATGGTGATGCTGCTTTTCTGGGGTCAATGAGGAATCATTTGTTTCCCTTTTTTAGACTGGGAAACAGTAAAGTTTTGGGAGGATTTATAACTAATGCAAAACTGAGTACATTTTTTATTTTTTTTTTTAATCTGAAATATTTGTTAAATGTCTTTGGAATCTAACAGATTCCATCTAAAAGATATTTTTGGAAAACCTGTGGTATTTGTCAGTCCTGAATGACACACGAAGGGGAAAAAAAAAAAAACAAAAAACAATATCCTTCCAGAGAGAAAGTCTTGTAGGTTTATACTGGAGAACAATATTTGACTAATTGTATTATAGCTACCATAAAATTTTGCTTTGCTTCAGAGCACTTTGATTATGTTCAAGTTGGCTAGCAAAGGACTACAAAAGAAACCACTAGTTAAGTTTCCCTCAGTCAAAAGTGTTTTCTCAGTGAGATTTTGTAATTCTAATCCTTTCTGAAGGGCCTAGAAGATACACAGTACACAGCAGACCACACTCATAATCTGGAACTGCCTTTAAAATAATTGGAGGTATGCACATGCCACGGTAAAGAAATACCTCATTTAACCCTTTACATTGAAAGAAATGCAACACATGGAAGAAAACCCAAGTTTTTATTCAAAAATAGGCAAAATCATTTCTTGGAGACAGTATAGCCACCATAGCTTAAGACTTATGGCTTAAATACTACTACAGAAACTATTTGGTAAGATCTAAATTGAAATAGTCTGAATTAGTAGTCAGTGATATGATTTGATATAAAGTTTTCACAGAGTTCTCCAAAACACAACACTGGTGCTAAAGATTTAGTATGGTTAAATAGAATTTATGCCATCACATCATAGCACATTCATTTTGAACATTAGTTATTTATTAGTTTTTACAATAAAGACCAACAAAACTACAGAACTACCAGAGAAACAGAAGAACCTATAGATCAAGAGAGGCGATCTTTCCCCTCTATTCATGGTTCAGTTTGGGGCTCCCCATTACAAAAATGATATTGGGTATAATTGGAGTGAGTCCTGCACAGAGCCACAAAGACAAAGCACATGATGTACAAGGAAAGACTGAGAGGGCAGGCTTACTCTACTTTACAGATGAAAATTGACACCCAGGCTTTTCTCAGCAGAGGATAAAGCCCATGAAATCTAAGGTAATCACGCTGTGCATGTTAGTAAAGGTAGCTAGTAAGAAAAATAAATAGAAAAAGAAAATGAAAATGGAGAGAGAAGCATAAAAAGGGCGATGGTGCTTAAAAAGTCACTATTACTGCCATAGCAAGATAAAGGGAAGGAAATAACTACTTCCCTCTTTGTAAACAAACCTGGTGTGTCCAAGAGTAACATTACTTCAGAAGGCAGGAGGGAAGAGCCAAAGCTACAGACCATCATAGCACTGGGATGACTGTGCTGTGAAACAGAGATGCTGCTGCTCTCTCATGAACAAAGCAACAAGAGATGCACCCTGCCGCACTCCAGCATACCTTTCTTGCTACGTGTGTCTTTTCAAGTCACCAACACAGTCCTGAGTAGCACAAGGGGTCATGATCCCTTTGGAAAATAAATGAAAATATTTTAGTCTACTCTCCAACTTTTGCAGAAATATTTTCCCCATATATAATTATGTTATATGTATTTTTCTGCTTAGCAAGTGCACGTTTGATTTTTGTGCACGTTTGATTTTTTTGTCCTTTTCTCACTACAGTCACCCAGATACTGATTTTTTTTCTCCCTGCTGAGTTGAACAATGAGATTTTTTTACCATTATTTCAAATGTTTTTCACAAGCTTGATTCAAAAAGGGATAATTCCCCACTATATTTGCAGTCTGATTATCAGATGATGATGGACAATAGATTGATAAGAGTCACTCAAGAAGATGCAAGCTCTTGTGTATAACAGCCACTGCAATTATCAGACACTACTAAACTATTATTGATCCTTTTCACATTGGGTGATAACTGAGCATTTTCCACTTATTTAAAGAGCTGTTAGCCAGAAACTCCCATCAATGAAAAGCAGTAGACGAATTTCTTCAAACATGGTTCAATAAATAATAGCACATATAGAAGGTCCATAGTTCCTTAATCTCAGTGAAACAACTAACTGTGAGGCACAGATATACCATCTAGTTGTTGCTAAATGCTTGATTACAATAAAAAAGGAACCTCCACAAGGTCATTTAATATGTAACCCAGGTTATCACTGACAGAACCACTGTAACCATCCAGAAAATACGAAGAAAAAAGGCTGTTGCCTCACTGTGTCTTCAATCAACAGGGGGAAAAAAATAAAATAAAAATAAAAAATGCATGTCCAGAACAAAAACAAAAGTAGATTTCTCCCTATAACATCATGGGGCAGATCTCAGTATGGCAAGGTTTCTTACATATAATTGTATTATTTCAAAGATATGTAAATCTGTGCTTAATATTAGAATGGTGCATTTTGATAGAACCATAATGACAGCAAAAGTGGTCCTTATCAGTGAAATTCATATTACTTTCATTTTGTTCTCTTTAATACTGGGGACATACAGGATGTGATCTGATAATCAGTGTATTATATTTCTCAAGCAAGGCCAGTGGCAACATAGCAGTGGTCTACATGTAAAACTGGCTATTAAGGATATTAACTAGTAATTGCTTAGTGTAATCTCTCTAAATAATCAGTAATTAAAAAAAATAAATAAAAAGGCTGACCATTGTGATTTAAGTTCAGATTAAAATTGACCAAAAAAGTCAATTGGAATGGTTTTAATTATTTATGGTGTTGTATTTTCTTTCAACAGAAATGTTTTATATTTTAGCGAGGACAAAACAGATAATTTGTAGCAACAATGGCTTTTCTTTTATCAGCTGAAGAAGAACGCTCTAATACTCAGGATTTCAGGTAAAAAATATCCTCTTTTGTTTAAAACAAATGTTAACTTGTCCTGTTTCTTTGATCTTCTACCATTACATTAAGCCCCATCAGCAGTATGTGTAGAGTCTGAACAGTTTTGGTGAAACAGCCAGCTAGTTTATCAGTTGCTTTTAGAATTGAACCTTTCCAGTTTATGCACAAGAAGAGGGAAAGCTGTAAATTCAGTAGAATCAGAGAATATCATCTTGAGTTGGAAGGGACCCAGAAGGATCAAGTCCAGCTCCCAGCTCCACACAGGACCACCTAAAATCCAACCTCTATATCTGAAAGTTTTTTGAACTCTGGCAGGCTCGGTGGTGTAACCGCTGCATTCAGGGCCTAAATTTTTACAGGGCCTGACCACCCTCTGGCGAAGAGTCTTTTCTTAATCCCCAATTTGACCCTTCCCTGACACAGCTCCATGCCATTCCACTGGGTCCTATTGCTAGAGGGCCATACAAGAGCTCCATGGGCACACTCATTAGACAGAGTTCTTTACAGCTACACTGGTAGAAGGCCTCTGTTCTTCTGGGGCTGTCAGAAACAGGACAAATCCTTAGCCCAGCATCTTTTGACTCCCCAGACCTCTCCCTTCAGTCATGACATCAGACTTCTGAAGAAAAGATAAGAAGCTTTCTTAGTGAGCCTTGTGAAATGCTGCTCTTGCTCGAATTCATCTCTGAGCCATCAAGAGTATTACATTTAAAGTACTGCGCTCTCTTGAAATGTGTGCCTGTGTAAGTGAGCATCTGTGAAGGAGAGGACTTGGAAATTGGCTGTGTGATCTTTTAAGCACGTCCTTCACATGCAAGATGCTGGTTCTGGAAGGGGGTTGGTAGTTGAATGGGCTACAGCTCACGTCTGGTCTGAATAATAAACAGGAAACTTGCCAACTTGCCAGCGATAGGATAAGGGAGAGCAGTTTTAAATCAAAAGAGAATCGATTTAGATTAGATATAAGGAAGAAATTATTTACTCAGAAGGTGGTAAGGCACTGGAAAATGCTGCCCAGAGAAGCTGCCCCATTCTTGGCGATGTTCAAGGCCATGTTAGACAGGAACTTGAACATCCTGGTCTAGTGGGAGCTATCCCTGCCACCTATGGCAGAAGGGCTGAAAGTAGATGAGCTTTAATGGTCCCTTCTGACTCAAACCATTTCATGATTCCATGATTCTACAATATCTCTGTGCAACACTAAACTAGATACCATCCCAATCCTTACCCCCAAATAAATCAATCAATCCTTGGATCCCAGTACTTCTCAGCACAGAGTATGCCTCATGCAGAGTTCTCACAGCAGCTGAGTAGTCCAAACATAACTACTGCTATGCTCCAGGATAAGACCACACAACCATTAAAAAAAAAAAACAGTTGAAGATCCAGGTTTCAGTGACCATTCCCTCTCTGATCCTTAACCTGCTCTTTAGTAATGACCTGCAGAAATAGCTTCAAAAGACAACCATAAAATTACTTTCATTGCATTCCTGGATACAATAAATAATCAATTCCAGAGATATATTGTTTTTGAAACATACTCCTCCCTCCCTCTGCTCTACCTGTGTGTACATTATTCCCATCTCTTGGGAGATAATCACTGTTAACACCCTTCTACCACAAAAAGCAGCAACATTTTCTTTCAGACTAAATAAAATATATATAAACTAAATCCAGGGCAAACACCAATTTTTCTGTAGATTTGAGATGTTAATCTCTTTTTTCAGAAGAATAGATGTGTTTGTATGACCAAGAGCTTGCTGATTTTTTCTTTTTTTACAGTTATGCTAGTTCCAACTAAAAGATATTTTCTTTGTCTACAAGACTTCTCTTAAATAATTTCTTAGACAACTATAACAATAGTAATAGAAGAAAAAAGTATATCTACTTAATTTCAAATATTTTTATACTTGGCTTTGTGCACATTGTGGAAGACCATCTGTGAATTTTAAAGTCTAAAGATAAACTCTTGCCTGGAGACAGAACTAGGAATAGCAACTGGTTTCTTGGTCACTGGTTCATTTGTTAAATTGCACTGGCCAAGTCCTTAAAGAAATTCCCCTGCCAAAGGCAGTCACAATACAAATATAGCGTGAGCTACTCACTATCTTTCTCCAAATCCTACTATCCTGTCTTTCAAAAAGCCATGAACTCTGCATTATGGGGTCCTACTGTTTATATGTTTGTATGTCCACATATAATTCAAGATCTGGTAAAGATACGGGGAGAAAAAAGAAAAAAAAAAGCAATTGACTTGCTATTGAATGATACTGAAGGGAGAATTTGTCTGCTAATTTCTGAAGACACAGGCTCCTGTTCTGTGAGAACCAGCACAAAATTACCTTTACCTATAGACAACCTGAATCTGAAGAACAGTTGCTTTCCTGTCTTCTGTTACAAAGCTTCAAGCAGAACAGCAATTTGCTAATACTTCACTAACAGAAAAGGAATTCGTCAGCAGGAGGAGGGTATCACTCCAAACTCAGAGACATGAATAATACCTTCTAGAATAGCATGACTACTGGCTTGAAAACCAAAGCAAGAAATGCAAAACTATTTATACTGATGTCTTTGTAAGTAATATAATAGCTTCAGCATCTTTGAAAGTTCATTACAGTTCTATAGCTGCAAATGGTAAAGAATCAAGCCTAGAAAGATTAAAGGATCTTCTAGTTAAATCTAAGCATAGCAAATTACAGACTTTGATAAAGAATAAGTAGATTTGTAAAAAGAAATAATAGGTGTCAACATTTTGAATGCTGAATAACATTTTTGGAAGAGGCATAAAACCGAACAGAAAACTGACCTCTCATCTCACAAAGGAAATCACAGTCCAGTTTAAGATAAAAAGTTAGAATTGTAAGCATTTCCTAAGCAAACAAATAATAAATTTGGTTTTGATGGATTACTGTACTGTAGGAATTTTTTCCAAAGGAAATTATTATCAGTTTGAGTTTCAAGGTACATCAACCCTCTGAAGTCAAGGTTCAGAAAAAAGTCACTTTAGAAATCATTAGAATAATATATTGCAAATATATTAAATATCTTAAATACGTGCTTAGTCTTCAAAATTTAACATTCTTTGTTGTAAGAGTGTTCTTTGTTGTAAGCAGTATTTTTTTTTACTGGCCTCTGAACTTTGCTTATCTGGTCCAAATAGATCTCCCTGCACAACCAATTACTTAAGTAAAAATGAGTCAGTAGACAAACAGAAATGCTTTAATTACTCAGCACCCAGTTCACCCACTCTTGCTTATCTGGATAATCTCTGAGATGTATGCAGAAAAATGTCTTGAGGGAATCTCAGAAGGACAGCAGCTATAGGATCCTGAAGGACTTTATTTGCTGAAGTTCACTGCAGATGCCATACGTACATTCTACAGCAGAGCTGCAAAAGCAAAGTGATAAAATCCTACTAAAGTGCCCCATAAAAGTAATGAGTACAACAGACAAAGTTAGGCTTATAGAACTACAATAGCCTTAGCATTAATTACATTGCTTCTGATCGTCTAGCAGCATGTCACAGAAATGTGAAGCGAACAAAGAGTTCTGACATTCTTTCTCTCTTAATATAGGCACAGAGAAATCAACAAGAAGCTACAGTTCTGTATCATGCAATTATGAGCCTCATTCGTTAGTACCACATCATTGACTACACCATGAAAGAAGTGACAAATTAGCAATTTCACAGGAGTAGCATAATACTATCATTTGTATCACCAAGTCAGCAAAATCTAAACTCCAGTATTTCAGCTCACCATTCTAACCCTAGGCCGGACATCAATACAGTTTTATGTCCCTTGTACTAATCACTAAAGTCAGATAATATGCAAGGTTAATGGTTGCAGACAGTCTGGGGAAATATCCAAGATCTGATAAGGAAACCCCACATTATTGCTGTTCTATGTGTGTATATCCCAATCAAGAATAGGCAAAGGAAGGAAATCAATACTTCAGGCAGTTGTAATACATCTCTTGGTGTAACATATAAATTGGCCCTTCATTGCCCATTCACATTTCAGTTAATAAATAGTTCAGGCACAGGACACATGGATAGTGAAGAAGTGTAACTATTGTATGTTTGTCACCCATACTTTAGATTTATACTGTCTTAGTACAACAGGCTCTATCCAGTGCTTTTAAATTACTTCACTAGTCTTCTAAAGAAAATAAGAAGTGATGCTTAATCCTGATCTGTACTTTGTTATATATTCTACTACCTGAAAGGAACTTGATGCATTTTGCCTCATTTAAACAAACAGATAATCAACTAGGATATTCTCATTCTAATTATATGCCACCACTGCTTACATTCACAAATATACATCCCATCTTAATTGCTGATAAACTTCTTATTTCTACATTAATTATAGCTATCTGGACATTGAATTTCTTTTATATTTAACACTGAATTATCCAAAGATACCCTATAGTAATTGCAGAATCACAAGTCCAACCTCAACATGCTCATGCATGTTTTAATGTGGTATTGCTGGTTATAAACAAATCCACATTACTTAAATCTGTATCTGTCCAATGTTCCTAAAATAATAAAATCTGCACTTTGAAACTTTTTTTTTTTTTTTTAAAGTAAGCTCTTTTCTATCTCTACTATAATTACATCCATTTACACTCTTCCAGACCAAATACATGCAGGCACTGTGTTTAATTTGTAAATGCACCACTAAATGCAAATGTCAAATTGGCAGCTTTGATGTTGCAGCATTAAATATAGCTTATCTCACCAGTGACAGTGAGAAACAGACACTCTCTCAGGACTGTGAGTTATGACAGTCTCTCCAATGAGTGAAAAATCATCCCTGTACAGCTGTCACTGATGAGATTTTCCTTTTCTTTTTCTTATGCCTCATGAGTGTTTCAGCATAGCTGAAGCCACCACTCTGGTGGCAAAGATGGAGACTGCTTTAATGCAACTAAGTACACCCTTTTGCACTGCACAGTTTCCTTTGCCATTTTAAAAAAAATAATAATAACAATTTTTTCTTGGAAAAAAAAAAAAACATCGGAAATTGTGCTGGGCCCAGTAACCAGCTGATATTAACCTAATACACTATTTGAAGAGGAGATTAGAAAATGACATGACAGGCACACAGAGCCAAGGATTACAAGATGCCTCCAGTGCTCATGGGGTACAGAGCATGACTTCTTTCTGCAGATTTATAAAGGTGCACTTTTAGTCACTTTAACATAAGAAATTACCAAGGTTGTTCCTTAAAGATAACATCAGAGCACCAAGGAAATTCAGTCACAAATGAGAAAACCATTGTTCTGGGCATCATGTCAATCAGATCAGAAAGAAACGACTTTTCAGAAAGTTTGTAATCTGTAAAAAAGAGTTTGTAATCCACACGCTACTGCCAAGAACACAGCAGATCAGCATGAAGTGCTTATAGATACTGGTAAGAGAGACTTTTCATTCTGTAATTGTGGAACAGAGACATCTTTTAAAACACTCTTGGAAGTTTCAATCACAGCAGTGCTAGATAAACAGTGGGTGATAAATACTGATAAATGAGGGAGGTACCTAACATAGCATAAGTATCTTAATTTGCCTGTTTCTGACTACATGACATTAGATGGCTGTGATCCTTTTCAGTCTTTGTGTGAGCAACAGGCATTGCAGAAGGATTGCTGACCACAGTACAGAAGTGGGATGCCATGCTGCAGTCAATTCTTCCACAAAAGGAGCACAGGACCAAAAAGGGTAGCACCTTGATTAAAAGGAAACAGAAACAACTGCTAAGATTTCTGTGAGCTACTTTTGTACTAATTTATCTAATATTTATATTTGAGGGAATTGATTGTGAGTCATAACAGCATAACAGCTCACTTCAAAACAGATAATCTATCACAGAGGACTAGGTATTTCTACTTTAAAATATTTCATGTACTGGAGAAAATCTTCTTGAACTATACTTTCCTAAAAGTCTTTAGAAGAGAAGACTAACAATTCTCCTTTTTTCCTAGTAGAAGAGCAGGATATCTCAAAGCTACTTACTCAATTCCACTAAGAGAGGATGGGTACCAGTATCAAAGCTAGCCACTGCCAAACTTGGACAGTGTGGCCGTTCTCTGGAAACTACTGAACTCCTGCCTCATCAAAGTTGAGCTGTCAAAGCCTTTCCTTTCAGGAACTGAGGTTTTGCACTAACATAAACCAGCTCTCTGCTGAAAAAAATTCGCTGAGAATCACCCAGAGATCCAGTTCTGTTATTAAAGCAAGTAAGCTGGAATGAGATCTTAGACCTGCTATCATATTGAAAAAAAGTCAAATTTCAAAGGGTAAAACATAATAATGCAGTTGTTTTTTAAAATACAAGAGATAATTAACTAGAAATTTAAGTTATCCTTCTCTCACTAAGCATGAGAGCATTTCAATCTTCAATTAGCACTATCTAAAGAGAAACAGCATGCAAAGCATACAGTAAGGCCAGGAGACCTCAAACAAGATGGATTTGCTCTACAGCAGGAGCACTGAGAGACAGTAAGGTCGGAGGAAGCTGGGGTGGTGACTAGAAGAAATCTGAGCTAAAGAAGGTGACAAAATATTTTACATGGCTTTGAGATCCTGTTTCAAGACATTCTTGCATGTAATTCTGTCATACCTTGGCCACAATAACAGCTAAGAGAAATTCCCTGTTGATTACATAGAACTTTCAATCTAAGAGAACCCCAAAGATGTGGTCCAGTTTATAACAGAGTCCTAGAAACAGAATATAGACTGTACACGCAGGTGTCTAAATAGGCTAGACATTTCATTTGAATTAGAACGTTGCCTCTCCAGCATCACTACCTTTCAGTGCTATTTGTCTTTTGGAGGCAGCACTAGAGAAAAATGTGAGAATTATAAGAAGCTCCAGTTTTTGAAGTAAACCCAGTAAGATAGGAACCATAGCAGGACTTCTGCAAGTGAGCAAAACATTATTGTGCAAATTATTGACATCTTTAAGGAGAAATGAATAATACCTCTCTTCAAAATCCGGAAAACAAATGTTCTGCATTGTTCCTCTGAAAGCATAAAGTAAAGGATACAAAGGTTGAAAGAACAATTAAAAGATAAGGACAGAAAACTACCCTGCATGTTCACTGCAACCAATAATAGGGCTGCTCTCCAGTGGTCATTTCAGTTCTACTACTCATGGTAGCTTTTCTTCAACTCATAATAATGCAACAGCACTTCTTTTTCCTTGCCCTCAGAGATACAGTACTAGGTCATTATGTAGTTATGATCTATATTTCATAAAAAATGTTTTATCTTAAAAAAAAAAAGTCAGATTTCTAGCGTGCATTTCAATCAAGAATCTCATTTGATTGCTAAAACTTCCATTTCATTTCCTTCACCCCTTTTCCTGAAAAGCCTGAAATATGATGGTTGGTTGATGGTTGGTTTGGCATTTAGCACTTTTTACTTCATTTGCTTTTCAAACAGTGGTTAGGTTGCAGAGACAGTCCTTAAAACCCTACCCAAATACAACTCATCTGGAGATATCTGCCAGAGTCTGCTGAAAGCTTAAAACATGAGTTCTGAGATGCATGTAATCCCATTGACTTCAAGGGATGGTAACTGTGACTAATCACAGTGCTGTATCTGTCACTGTTGTTAATTACACCACTAATCATGACATAAAAAGAGAAGCATTCTCAGAACTGGTGCATAATTCTCAATGACACAAAAGGCCATCCAGAGGAAGACAGGCTTAAAATGCAGAAGAACAAGTTTTTTTTTTCCTGAGTTTTGCTGTATCTGGGAGTGCAGAATGGGGAAACAGAAAAAGAAGTAGTACAGAATTCATTTTATTTCCAAGTAATGGAAAGAACAACATTTAGGACTATAGTGAATGACTTAGGAGAACAACATTTACAAGAGTACGACACAGATTAGAACATGTCACATTGGAGGGAAGTAGATCTGTGATTGAGAAAGGATTAATGCCATTAATGCTCATGGCAAAATCCATAGCAATGTCAACATAATCAGCATTTTTGCTATTCTCATCTACGATGATAGCCGAAGTAGTGGCAGATGGGTGAAGTTGGAATGTCTTTATTTAAAAAGGAGTTTGCACGTGGCAACTCAATATTATTTCTCATTTTCCTGTCATATATTTCACATTTATTAGGTTTAAGTTGTTACAAATGTCAGTACAATGAAAAAGGTATCTAGAAATGATGTGCTACTCAGATATGTGGTAACAACTTTCAAGCTACAAGGGTTGAGCTTCCTTCCCATCTTCTTTAATTTGATAGTTATATTGCTGGAACAGTTTCTGATGGCAAAAAGAAAACAGAAATGAGATTATATCTGCCCAATCATGAGCTTCTCCCATCAGAATTTTTTTTCTTTCTCCCTTTTTTCCCCCTTTTTGCTTTTCCTTTCTGCCCCTCTTTCCTCTTTTCCTCCCTCTGTTCTACAAGTGTCATGCATTCACAAAATTTAACATATGATCTAGGGAACTCTGTATTTAATCTATTTAATCTAGCTGATTAAACATCTGTAAGAGAATTTGAAGTAATCCTGGATATCTTCAAGTCTCAACTTTGAATACAAAGATTAAGACATTTTGTCTTCTGAATGGACAATCTGAATTATGTAGTACCAATGTAAAACAACTTATATAAAAACATGTGATGCTTTCCAGCTCTCAGGTAAGTAATTATACTGAGGGAAAACCACTCATCATAGCATTAACCACTGAAGCATTGCTGTCAATACTTGGAGGGAATGGAGTAAGCTTTCAATTCAGCAGTTGAATTCAGGGATTAAATGAGTCTTTGGCAAAAGCTTAAGTTTGCTTTTGATGTTGTTGGATGGGTAACATTAATTTAATGACCTTTCTGGAAGCTATCACCAGCACCTCCTCTGTTCCTAATTTTCTGTGGAAGCAGTGGGGACCAAACATACCAGACTGTGAATTTTAAAATAATATCTATAAAATGGTTTTCGTAGGACATCCTATGAAAATTACACCTCCTTGTTCCAGGAAACTGAGAGGAGCAGCATAAAACAGTACCTTCCCTACTCAAGGTTGTATCATCATTCCCAAACCTCCTGTCATAAAGTGCAGAGTTTCTTCCCAGAAGGGAATATTTTGTCTGAAGCTACTAGAGTGCATGGAGTTTGCAGTTCAGCCTGGTAGCTAACCTGAGTCAAAGCTCACATATTCCTAGAGAATTATTCTTGATGCCTTATGTGTGGTCTGTCCATCCCAAATTACACTCCTAAAAAAGAAACTCAATTAGTAGTAAGCTTACCTATCACTTATCAGCTGACCATGTAAATAGCCTGCAAAATAGTAAAAAGGCAGGTGGTAATCCAATGGGATAATAGCTCACGGGAAAAAAATATGCTATTAGCCCTGCTGGGCTCCACATGGCAAACAGCCCTTTCCACTCATAAAATTGTGAATAGATCCGCTGCACAGCAAGAACACAGACACGTTCACTAGCATGTATTGAGGCAGGGAGGGAGTGAACCTGCTCTTGTGAGACAAAAGGCTACATTCTGTGAGATAAACAACCCTAAGGCAGCATGATCAAAGAATATTTAAAAATAACTGTAATAAAGAATTGCAAAGTGGAAGAAAATATTCAAACAAGATGAGCGGAACCTTACTGAAAAACAACATATTCCTCATGTCAAAAGACTAAGCTTTGTCTTGAAGTCACAGTTTGTATTCCTCCTCCAGCTCTTTCAAGGCCCTAAGAAAACCAATTTGGAAAATGAGGGACAGGAATTTTATACTAGCCATCTCACCACATGTTGATATCAAACACAAGGAAGCAGAGTATGGGCAATCGCTGCTGAGATTCACTCATCTCTAGCTCTGGAAGAGGGTGGTAGTCCTAAGTATTCAAGAAACATCGTATCTTACTAAATGAAGACTCCTTCAGCAAGAAAAAAAAAAAAAAAAAAATGGCTATAGTGTTTAGAAGCATAACTATTTTTGCAAGACAGCATGAGATTCTCCTTGGCTTTCCCCTCATTTTCCATTCACATCTTCCTGGAGTACACATCCAATGCAGACAGCCTCATCTTGAACCAAAAACTTTTTCTGTGGCCTTCAGTATATCATTTACCATATCTTTGCTTCCCTTGCCTGTCTCACGTGTAAAATGAAGATAACAGAACTTATCCACTGGCTACTCCGCAGCCGCATTAATAGCTGTGTGGTGACTTGTGATCATCAGGTAGCCTGGCACTGACATCGCAGTATGGATGATTAGAAAGCAATAGGCTGCCTGTGAGTCTTAGCACCAGGAGAAATGGTATAGGCAGACCAAAGCTGCAGGCAGCAGGTCACCCACAGAATGATTTAATCAGCAGTTGATTTGCAGTGAACCAGAGTATTTACTAGCATTCAAACCTCAATTTTATGTAAGGAACTGCTTAATGTGTTTCATCAAATGGCAAGGGATAGTACAGGTTGCTTTCTTAAAAGATTTGTTTTACTTATCTATGTTTTACATTTTTAGTTTTTCAAAGCTCATGTATGTGCTTACTGTAGCAAATATAAGACATGAATTTTACTTTCTCAGCTCTAGGAATGATATGTATTTAAATCACTAATTCCTTGCATCCTTGGAAAACATGCACCTAGTTTATCCGATTATGCACAGCTTGAAGTAGCTCAGCAAGTAGTATAAGATTGAACACCTGAAATAGCATTTTCAGGGGGTATAGAGTACATCCAAACATTTAAATATCCAACAGTAGCTGCAGAAGTTTAAAATTATAGAAAATCAGCCTCTTGTTTTCTTCTCCAGTGTAAACTGATCTAATGAAGGGAGAGAGAATGTAGAATTAAAAGATCACACTTTCAGGCAGATAGTGATCTCTAAGACTGAATGAAGGCTGGAAAATGGTGGTTGATGGAGAAACAAGAGCAGAAACTGGGAACAAACCTGAAAGAAAAAGCACCAGCTTTCTGTTTTCTCCTTCAAGCACAGTGGTATGTGTCTCTCCATACCTACACGTTATTACACCGCTGAAGGAATATGCTGGCTCTGTACCACTGGAGAAGCATCATACACAGGGGAAAGAGGTAGAACTTCAATAACGTAGTGCAGTTTCAGAAGATGAGGACAGCCTTTCAGAATGTCTGAAGACAGGAAAAAATCTGTTTATAGGACTATGCATTCACTATCTAGAATAAGTTCTCAATTATAAGAGGAAGGCCTACTATTTTCTGGGTTGCAGTAAAAGAGGAGTGTCCAGCAGGGAGAGGGAGGTGATTGTCCCTCTCTACTCAGCTCTTCCGAGGCTCCATCTGGAGTACTGCATCCAGGCCTGGAGCCCCCAGTACAAGAAAGACATGGAACTCTTGGAGGGGGTCCAGAGGAGGGCCACCAAGATGATCAGAGGGCTCGAGCACCTCTCCTATGAAGAAAGGTTGAGGGAACTGGGCTTGTTTAGCTTGGAGAAGAGAAGGCTTCAGGAAGACTTAATTGTGGCCTTCCAATATTTGAATACTCTAAATAGGAGTGAGTGCAACTGTTTATGAGGGTGGATAGTGACAGGACAAGGGGGAATGGTTTTAACTGAGACAGGGGAGGCTTAGGTTAGATATTAGGAGGAAGTTCTTCCACCTAGAGGGGGTGGTGACGCAGTGGAACAGGCTGCCCAAGGAGGTTGTGGATGCCCGATCTTAGGAGGCATTCAAGGCCAGGCTGGATGTGGCTCTGGGCAGCCTGGTCTGCTGGTTGGCAACCCTGCACAGATTAGAGGGGCTGAATCTGGCTGATCACTTGTGGTCCTTTTCAACCCAGGCTATTCTATGATTCTATGACTTAAGGACACCACTTCCAGGGATGTTGCTTCCACACTTCCTTCAGTTTGCCTACAGCCGTCTCCTGACTCTTTACCAGGACCTGCATCGGATTTTTCTATCAAATTGTATTTGCATATAAGCTCATAATTATTGAAGAAAAGAGTTGTGTTAACATTTATCACAAAAGAAAGAGGAAAGTATGTTAAGCATACATCAAACTTGAATGAAAAGCTGAGAATGGGAAGTAAATCAGAGTGAAATTATCCTACAATGCGTATTTGATAGTGGAACTCGGCCTGATTCTCTCTCCTCCACTCCTTTGCCTCTTATTGAAAGTAAATGCTCCTCGTTTAATAAAGTCTTCCATCAGACTCATCAGTACTAGATTTTCAAAGACAAGCCTGAAAAGCATCATGAATTATTAGTAAAACTCAAAAACAAACAAACAAACAAAAACAACAATTGGATAGAAAAATCTCACAAACCTACTGAAATTTTTACTATGAGTACTTAGTGAATATGTTCAAACAGGTACTCAGAGTAATGAGTGTGACGAAATTGCCCCAAACCTGTCTTTGCTTGGCTACCCCTTTCATTCAGCCTTCTCATGTAGTCTTCCAAATTCTTCAACAAACAAGCTTACAGATCTGAGATCCACCTGTTTCTTGAAGTGTCCTACACCAGTCACATCTTTCACTTCACCGTTTTTTCTTTCTGGAAAGTTTCCAGGCAAGAAATCTCTCACAAACAAAACTATCAGGGCTTTTTACAAAAATGTCATTATCTTATGATAGCTTTTAGACATCATGTTCATCTAAATTCATATTTGAACAAAAGATAATGTGTAACACTATGATTTTGAGGAGTATATTTCTGTCCAGCTACTCCAAAATCTTCTCTACAGTGTGTGGCCCAGAATACTGTTCCTTTTCCAAAAGAGATCACCAGCAAAATGTTATCTTCTCAATAATGATTTCCTCGATGTTATTGACAGAAGTATTAAACTGTATTGATATTCCTAAAAACGTAATGTGCAGGATGAATATTCACCACATTTAAGTGTCTGCAGTCATTTAAGGCCCAGGTACATGCTGAGAAGGACAAATTTTTTCAGCTGTTTTTCATTTTATCTTCAGTTAAGCATATATTGTCATACATGCTAAGTAGACGTGACAAATTAAGGAAGCAAATGATGTCCTACCATTCTGCTCTAGGAGCAAATATTTGTTTAACAATTCAAAAGGAAAAAACAACTTTTAATTTTATGGAATTTAATACAACAAAAGAAGTCAAAACAGGTGCAACCATCACAATGTCCATTCAAAATGAGATGAAAATCTGTACATGTCAACCAACTTGTTTTAGCTTTGAACCAACAAAATGGTTTGTGGCCATTCCCTCCTCTTTAACACCAACAACCTCTAAAAGATTTGAACTCTACTCACATGCTCCAAGAGCACATAACCACATTTTGAAGCACAATCTTTTTGCTTGATTGCCTAGTTATGGATGTTTTCAAAGGTATATTCAAGGGATGGAATGATTTTTAACCCTTATCAGTAGTAATCACACTAGGATGGCATGAGGTAGCTGTGGACATGGACATTCAACCCACAGTACTGCAGGACAAGATTACATCCTGTTCATGTCATACTCACCTACCATCGAAGATCACAGTGCATTCACAAGCAGCTACCCCCAAATCTTTGAATGTGCCTTACATTTTCTGGTAATAGCCATCCCCAGTGCCAGGACAAGTTCTCACAGTGAAAAGTCCCACCTAGGAAAGGATAGTCTCCAATCCTCCTTTGCATACAGTTAAGAAAGTGCTATGTTGAGCTATAGGACAATAGTGCACTGCAAGCACAAAAGTCATTCTGAATAAAATGGACCATATCTGTGACACCCTAGAAAATATTTTTGACCCTGTTGTAAAACTGGTCCGTGAAGCAAGAATGGAATTCTCAAAGGTTCATAGAAAGGCAAAACTAAGGCTGTGAGAAGCCAGAGAAAATATAAAGAGCAATATCTCATTTACACGCTAAATCCAATGTTCAAATCGGAAGTGCAAGAAACCAATAATCTACTATTTCCCTCACCTCAGTAGCAGACCGAAAATGAGACTGTCATAGATAACACCACTGATTACAAGCAGAGGGGGAAAAAAAGTTTAATTTCGAAAAATTTTGAAAAAGTTTAGTTTTGAAGTTAAACTGGTATTTATTCGTTTTAGAAAAGAGCAGAATATGCTAACACCCAGAAGGATAAAAGGGAATGTTAAAGGAATGTTCTCATTGTTTTGATCAGTGGGTAGGCTGGGATGCTGGATCAAATGAAATCAAATGAGTCTGTTTCACTGTCTCCCCTATTAACCTAACTGCTTTGTAATTACAGTTTGCTGTGTAAGTGCTTTTCACAACAAATACATTTTGCTTTTTCAAAATAGGCCAGGGTCAACTGCATTTCTAGTCAGAGACCAAAACACCTTCACTGCACTACACAGGTGCACTGTCAGTTGAACAGTAAGAGCCGAAAGTGAGATGGGAATATCACTTAGATAGGAAGAATTGAGGCTAACAGATACAAAACTGCCCTGGCAAGACTGCTGGACTGCGCACTTATGCCTCTTTTTCCAAAACTCCTTTGGTATGTCTGTATTACTCTTACCACAAAGACTGTGGTATTGAAAATGGAGTAAAAAATGTATGTCCCTAACCAAGATTCATCTAGAGGGAGGTAATACAGAAGAGCTTAATCACTGAAAACTCACTATCTTGTGAACCATGTACAGTCTTCCCTGTGTAGATAGACACTTTAAAATATCACACATTATTTCATGAAGGATTGCGGTCACAGCAACAGTGTTAAATCAGCACACTGAAGCTCAAATGGTCAGTCTTTTATATTTATGCAAAGCAGAAATAACAAGTGTTCAGATTTGGTAAACTTCATTTGGTTACACGATACAGTTTGTGGAAATGTAATGCAGAAGCTCTTTTGAAACACCTCAGATCTTCCACATTTTAGAAACTCAATGTAAAACCAAGAAGTCCCTGTCTGTATTACAAAATTAGTCTTCGTTTACTTCGTGAAGTAACTTTCTAATATGAATGCCTGTGATGCAATGGGAACAAATGTAGGAAGGGAACAGACTCTTTAGCAGAGTCTGTTGTGAAAGAACAAGGGGAAATGGTTTCAATCTTAGAAAGTGTAGATTTAGGTTAGATACAAGGAAAAAGTCTTCCTGATGACTATGAAGACAGTTTCAGATCAGCCTTTACTTAGTAAGAGAGCAATTTACTTTAAGGAGTGTGTATCTCTCCATAGTGGAAAATTCCTAAGGTCTTCACATTATTTCTTCCATCCTAAGAAATATTTCCTTAAACATACTTCTGCTTATTCTTAATGAGAACCTCTCTGATTATTATTTTTTTTTTTTAAAGAGATATCATCAACAAAACACACTGTACATCCAGGAAAATTATTTTAAGAAGAGGAAACACCTGAACTGCCAACAAGGATACAAATTTTTGTTATTATCACACCCTTGCAAATGTAGCATTACGAATTTTTTGCAGCCTCCAACACTGAGAGAACCAAAAGTATTTCCAACATTGGCCAAATTTCTTTAATGCAATAGATGCTTCATTTTTTCCATACATACATAAAGTATATAAATGAAATAAAAAATTGGTGGTGTCAGAAAGCAAGCTAGCCTGAAACCATTCAGTCTGTCCCTTATGGAAAAGGCACACAACCTCTTATTTCATTGTTTCTTGCTACCACATTTGCTTCACACTCCTTCCAAAGAGCAGCAAAAATAATCTGACCTCATGTGACAACCACATCTAGCACTTACTTTAGTTCACTAAATAGATCAGATGCACTTACGATGCCTTAAAATAGGATACTAACAAGTGAAGACCCTCACATAACAAGTTACTCTGTGCATACACAATTAAGAAGTTTTTGGGGTGAGTTTCTAGAGAACTTGCTTTGAGCAGGGCCGAATTTTATTTTATTTTTTTATTTTTTTTAGGGGGGGTGGGGGGGAAGGAGTTTGCTCCATTTTTTACTGCCAAAGGCTTGATTAAATATTGAAATTTAGGGTATTTTGAAATACTGATTACAGCTAAGATGCCTAACTTTGTGAGTAGCTTGGCTGTCCATTTTCTCCAGTTTTTATCATCTTTATCTAATTGTCCAGATGTCAGAACAATAGAACATTAAATTTTGACATAAGGAAGGCATCAAGAAAATGTATATTGCTTTTATTTTTATATACTAGTAAATGCTTATTTTGGTGAGTATTACCCCAAACGGTCTGCATTGTTACAGTTTAAAAAAAAGAAAAAGTTCTAACTGCTATTCTGAGGTTAAAACAAATTTAGATATCACAAGAATTAACCATTTTACATTTTAACAATTTGACTATCTTATTAATCCTATTGTTTAAGGCTATTCCTGTGTCAGCTGCATTGCATAACATATTTGCTCAGCTGAACAGCATGTATTGTTTCTGTTTACACTGATCCCACCTCCACTAGCATGTTTTTATTTACAGACACTTATATCATTGCTTGCTGGGCCTTATCTGCATCACTACCATCTACAGCAATCATGATACCCCTCATGTGCCTCACTGCAGCAGCTGCTACTGATCAAGATGGATCAAGATCCAACCCAATAACTTTGTGAATGACTATCACATGGAATCTTTTTCATTGAATACTTAAGGAGAAAACATGCATTTTTACCATCTCATGCTTTTATTTAAAGTCTGAAAATGCACTTGAGGCTATTCAGTCTCCTTTAAGGAGATCATGGAAGAAAAATATAAATAATACAAAAGCAGATTTTAAGGTATCTCAGTTTTGAAATAGCATGCAGTTGATTCTGTACTCAAGGTACAGTGCAGCTGTAGGGCTAGTTTGTGCAATCCTTCCATCCTTTATTTGCAGAACCCTAGTATGTCTTTCTCATATGAGCATTATTAGATTTAATGTGTATTTAATGTTTCTAGAGTTCCAAAAGAGAAAATGCAGATGAACAATGTATTGCTGTTAATATTCAGCTTATGATTTATTATATTGAAACATTTACAGACAATGTCTGTATTAGGCCCTATTATAAAGGAGGCTGATGACAGTATTCTCTTTGAGATCTCTTCAGAAATATAAATAGGGAAATTACTCTCTGCTCACTACAGTTTACTTCTATTTATACCTAGGCTATAATGCCTTATAAGGTTATAAGGCTGTAAGATATATATGCTGCCCAGTTGAAGTGCTTCTACACCAATGCACACAACTTGGGAGACAAACAGCAGGAGTTGGAAGCTGCCATGCTACTAGACAACCATGTTTTTGCTGACACTGAAACATAGTGGGATGATTCCCAGGACTGGAGGGCAGCTAGCTACATGCTACTCAGAAGAGACAGGCAAGGAAGTAGGGGAGAAAGGGTTGCCCTCAACATCAAGGTTCTTCAATAGTTCCAGGTATACCTGTCTCAGAAGAGAAGAACTACATTCCCCAGAGGACTTCTCATTTCCTTCTTCTATTCAGAGGAAAAGATAAAATTGTTCATAGGTCATGGGAGGTTTCCACCTGACTCATGGGTGGTTTATTCTGCTCTCCATCCAAAACAACCAGGTCAGAGAGTCAAGTACCTCAAGGATAATTGGTCTAACGCTTAAAGACAAATGTAAAGAAGTCATTGAGAACTTCAGCATTTTCCTTATCCTTAGCGGTCATGTTCCCTGCTGCATCCAGTAAAGGACAGAGATTCTCCTTAGCCCTCCTCTTACTGTTAATACATTCCCATAAAAAAGTTTTGTGTTCTCTTTCACTCCAATAGCCTCAGGAAAAGCTCCCTGTTCATCCACACTGGTCTTCTTCCCCATCAGCTCATCTTGCAGGACAGAGGGATAGCCTGCTCCTGCACCTTCAAGTCTTCCTTCTTGAGGAGCAGCCAGCCTTCCCAGACCCTCTTACCCTTCAGGACTGAATCCCAAGGAACTTTCCCTACCAGCATTCTGGACAGTTCAAAGTCCACCCTCCGGAAGTGTGAATGAGCAGTTTTTCTGCCTCAACTTCACCAAGAATTAAACACTCCACCATTTCATAGTCACTCTGTCCAAGACAGCTCTCAACATTCATGTCTCCCATCAGTCCTTCTCTGTTTGTGAATAGCAGGTCTAGCGGCGCAACTGCCACCTTCCAGTTTCTCCTGTTTGTTGCCCACACTGTGTGCATTGGTGTAGATGCACTTCAGCTGAGCGTCTTGCCTCACCCCCAGTCTCATTGTTCCTCTTGACTCATCTCTAGCAGGCCTCATTTTACCCGCTTCCCCCCTTCATATCTAGTTTAAAGCCCTCTCAATGAGCCCTGCCAGCTCCTAGGCTAGAATCTATTTCCCCCTCTGAGACAGCTGAGAACCATCCACAACCATCAGGCCAGGTGCTAAATAAACCCCACCCCATGGTCAAAAAAAAAAAAAAAAACCAAACCAAACAATTCTTGCATTTGCACCAATCTTTCAGTCATATCTATGAGATGGGATTTCCTGCTCCTTCCAGTGTTCTTCCCTGCTATAGAAGGGATAGAGAAAATACTACCTGTACACCTGCTCCATCCACTTAACCACCCTAGTCTCCTTCAGCCCTTTTTGACAGTCCTCAGGACTCTCTCAGTAACTTCATTGCTGCTGGTCTGAGCTATCAATAAAGGATAATACTCAGAGGGATGAATCAGGCTAGAAACATCCCAGGCCCCAGGGAAACAGTACACTTCCCTGCAGTTAGGGTTGGGCCAACTTAAAGGGCCATCCATTCCTCTTAGAAGGGAGCCACCTACAATCACCTTTTGCTCTTCCTAGTAGAAGCAGTTCTGAGACAGCCACCTCACCCTAGACAACCTAAAAGGTGGGCGTCCCACCACATCCTCATTTACCTCTCCCTCAAGTTCCAGAGCCTCAAAGCTATGTCACTGCTGCTCCTGTCTTCACCCCTGCAACGTCAGAATGCTGATGACAGTGGCACCCAGCAGCTGTTCCCTAGCAGAGCTTCCCCTCAATCAGGCGAGGCAGGCAATTCCCTGCTTCAGCACAAAGTGTGTCTGCTCCAGGCATGCAAAAAAAAAAAATAATAATAATAAAAAAAAAGGCTTCTATGGGTTCATCAACTGGAAAAGGAAAGTCCAGGAGCGTGTGCCCTTCCTAGCAAGCAATACAAGTACTAGTAACAACAGACAAGGAGAAAGTTGGAGGTATTCGAGAATATTTTTGCCTCAGTCTTTATTAATGACTGCTCTACACACAGCTGTTGAATAAATAGTTCAGAAGATGGGAACTAGGGGAGCAATGCCTCCCCTGCTGTAAGTGAAGATCAGGTTTGTGATCACCTGAAGAACCTGAACATCTGTAAGACTATGGGTCTTGATGTGATGCATCTAAATCTTAAGGAAACTGGCTAGTCTAGTTGCCCAAGCCATTCTCTGTGTTTGAACAGTCATGGTGGTCTTGTGAAGTCCCTGGTGACTAGAAAAAAGGCAGTATCACATCTATTTTTAGGAAGGGTAGAAAGGATAACCTAGCAAACTACCAACCTATCAACCTCACTCCCTGTGCTAGGTAAGATCATGGAGCAGATCCTCCTGGAAACTATACTATGCCATATGAAAGAGAGAGGTGATATGGGATAACCAGGGGTGACTTCACCAAGGGCAGGCCCTGCCTGACCAACCTTATTGCTTCTTATGATTGTGTTGGACAAGGGAAGAGACACTTATGTCATCTATCTGGACTTCAGTAAGGCTTTTGACACTGTCAAAAGATGCAAAATACAGAATACCTCTCCTACAAGGATAGACTGAGAGAGTTTGGGTTATTTGGCCTCCAGCAAGATCTGATAGCAGCCTTTCAGTAACTAAATAGAGGGTCTATAAGAAAATAGAGGAAAGACTCTGCAGCAGGATCTGTTGTGATACGACAAGGCGAAATGGTTTCAAACTAAAACAGGAAAGATTTAAACTAGATATAAGGAAAAAGTTTATGGGTTTGATTATTGTTTGATTTTACAATAAAGGTAGTGAAGCACTGAAACAGGTTGCCCAGAGAGGAAGAGGATGCCCTGTCCCTTGAGACATCAGGCTGGACTGGGCTGTGAGCCACCTGGTCTAACTGTGGATGTCCCTCTTCATTGCTAGATGACTTTTAAATGTCCCTCCCAACTCAAATAATTTTATGATTCTATATCCCACACTGTGGTGTCATTGCATAGGAGACAATTTGGGCAAATAGAGACCTCCTTTCTGAGGCTTAAGTCTCAATGACCAAATCAATTCCACTATATCTGAATGATTCTGCTGATAGTTGTGTTGTTTGCATTTCACTGGCACCCTCTACTCCAAAGACAGACTGAAGGGACAAGACAGAGAGGGTGAAGCATTCTAGAGACTACCAACGCTTTAATCATTTATTACGTTATAAGTACATTCATCACTTAGGACTGCAAAGCAGCAGTACAATTTTAGCCTCTGGTCTCCTTACTGCCTGGAACACATGTCGCCATCCTGAGCTGAAACTAGTTCAACACAGCTAATATAATCTAATTGGCCACCTCAGATTAAGAAATGATTAAGAGATGTCTACGTGATTATGGACATTGCCTTCAACAGCATGCCATGTTCATGATTTTCTTTATACGTAAACAGAGGCTTACGAAACAAGATAAAGAGCCCTAGATGTACCTCAACCCACAGTCAAGATAATTCAAAATCTCTTCAAAGCAAGTCTGGCAAGGAATTAGGTGCCCCACACCACACGAAGAGCCTGAACTGCAAAACCCTTTTCTCATCAGTTTTACTTGTAAATAACTTCACTAGAACCAACCTGACCAGGAAAGCTTTTCAGTCTTGATGAGTAAGGCATTTTTCCACCATGTAAACTATTTTTAATCTCCTTAATCTTTTCATCCAGCGATGCTCAAGAGCTATTATAAAGACTCTGTCTCTCAGCCCACTATTTACTTCCCACTAAGGTCAGAAGAAATCACTGAGCAGGTTCTTGGTTGTGTAACAGAAACCAGGCAAAAGGAGTAGGTCTCAGATCCCTATTTCTAGAATAACAACATGTTTTGGCACATTTTGCCATGACTACAAACACTGAACAGTGCACGTTGCCCAATTTAATTAAGTCTTATTTCAACCAAGGACGAGTAAAGATCCAGAGCGCAGAAGAACCAAAGGTAAATAGCTGGAGGAGTATAATACTCCATTAATATAGTTTTTGTTTTTCTCCTTAAAGTAAAATTAAAATTATCAAATTATGATTACTTAATCATTCAGAGATCAGAAAATGTCACTGAATCCATGGGCTTTCCATAGCTACTACTGTTTCCTAAGTACCTAGGTGCCGCAGATGTCCTCAAATGTCCTCTAGCAGCATCGGCATTAGTTTGTCTAGGCACACAGATACCTTTGTTCTCATCAAGGTTCTCAGCAGCCTGTGATAGAGGCAGTCACAGAAAGGGCAGCATCTGGCTACTCTGCATTCAGATGCAGAGTAATGCAAGGTTACAGCTCAGCACCCTGGAATACAGCCATTCACAACCTTTCCACATTGCATGACTTGATACCATCAAGATTCAAGTGACCACTTTTTTTTTACCCTTTTTTCTTTTTTTTTTTTAATCGTTTTTTCTCGAGTTAACTTTTTATATCAGGTAAATGCTATTATTGGGAAAAGAAGTAGTGAATGCCTGCTTCTGAGTTCAAGTGGCATAAGTTCAAGTGGCATGCAGTTTGAGACACTGGTTTATACTGGCTCAGTGTTAGAACTATTAGAATTTCATCCACAGCACTATTTTCTTTGTTTTCTACATAACTGAGAAGGACATCATTCCAGCTGGAATTACTTAAGCACAAGTCATATCCTAATGCATCAAGAATGAATCATTTACCTAATTAGAAATCTTTTTCTCTGTTCACATTCAGTTTTGCATATTAAAAAGACACATAGTAAATGTAATCTATTTTTTCCTCTCATTTACACTTTTAAATATTAGTTCTTGATAGGAATTCATAGAATAAAAGCTATAGCAACTAAAAATGTTGAACCTCATGCTTTTAGCTACTACACATTTTAAAAGAATATACTGCTGCTGATTTGCATTCTCTGTCATGTTGCTTCAACTTGATTTTTCTTGAAAGAAAGAGATGACACTAAAAACACTGAGGGAGAAACTGAAATTAAACAAAAAACCTTAACACAAAAGCATCTCTCACCTAAAGTAAATTTGTCTGTTCTTAACACTAGCTCTGTGCCTAAGTTTGCATCAGAAGAACAAAACAATAATCAGGCAGATAAAGGCAAGTTTCTTACCTAAATTCCAGACTAATGTTGATGTGCATTAAGAACTGATGACGAAAACAGGATGAAGGGATCAGATGGGACGAAGAGCTGCCTGAGAAATAAGCACTAAAGAATAAACACAAAGCCATGAATTGGAATTGAGAATACCCTATTTGACTCCAGTAGAAGCAAGCAATTAAAGGAATTCAGGAGATGAACAACACTGATTTAGCCACAGGACTTGAGGTCTTTAATGTCTGCTTCCTTCTGAACAAAAGCATAGAAAACAAAAGAACATCCGTATAAAAATATATAATGATGCTTATGGCCAAGAGGAAGGGCTGTTGACAATGGGCTTATGTTTAGTGGCTCCAGAGGTATGAAGTGCCTTGGATTCATTACTTCTGTGGACCTCTGTTCCTTTTGTCCCTCTGTTATTCAGCAGCATAATCCCTGGCTGAGCACAGATTGATCAGAGCCAAATTCATGAAAATTCTTACCATGTTCTTCAAAAACTGGTTTTTTGTTTTTAAGGTCAGAGCAACTTTTGTTCTGATCACTTGAGCTAAACTTACAGGCCAGTTCTGAACTTTCATGAACAAACTCACCGGAGAAACTGGACATGAGCTTATATTTTTTTCCATCTGTTATCTCCACACAACTGCTATTTAGGAACGTGCCAGTCTGGGATACGTTTTCAGAGAAGAAAGTCTTCAAAAAACGCTAAACCTCCCTTATTCAACTCAAATTCTGCAACTAATCTCAGAACAGATCTTATATTTGTCCTCTGTGTCTTTGCTAGCTCAACTTTCTGCGGCTGACTCCTATTTATCATTCGTGCTGCCGGGCAGCAGATTTATTTTACTTAGGGGTTTTAGCGACATCTGGTGGAACTACGAGAAAGCTCACCTCTGAGAAAGGCCACAATAAATCCCACAAAACACGCTTTGTGGTTGTTGGCAGATAGCAACTGTTAGTGGTCAGTTTGATCAGGGTAGACGCAATATATCTACCAAAGATCACATGAGGACGAGATAGAAAAAAATCCTCCGTTCTACTCTGGCCAAATTCATCACTGAAGGGAACTCTGACAAGAAGCTAGTCAACATAATTCCTCTGCACTATTTGTTCTGTCTTATAATGCAGCCTCAGGAAAACAGATCTGAACCTGGATCTGAACTCCAGATGCTACCAGCTAGCGGGTCGTCTCTCATCATAGTGAGCATCAAGAATGAAAAAAATCATTCAATGCAGAGAGAACATCTCAAAAAATACTCAGTACCTTTACTAAAAACATAAATTGCACACAAATGATAGACATCATATTTCAAAAAACACAAGCTTTTAGAAGTTTACAGACTTCTCTGGAAACTTGTTCAGCTTCTATACAAAAGTAAAACATGAAGTAATTTGGAGGAGACCTGAAGAAACAGTCATTAGTCAGTTGTCACCTCTGACTTGCAACCTACTTTTTTTCTACAGTTAAAAATGTGTGAATGATTTTGATTCTGCAAAAGAAATGTCAGCATAAGTCAGAGTTTTACCTGTCAAAACCAAGGAAAAAAAATCACAGGATTTCAGATTCTAAATCACGTATTGATATCAGAGGCAAAACCTCTACACAATTACTGGTCTGAAATGAGAAAAAATTTTTTACAAAAAAGAGGAACTTTCAGTGGCTATCAAAGTTGTTAAGATCCATACATTTACCTTGTAAGCATGGACTAGTTCCATTGAATCCTTTCTTTTCCCAATTATTTTACTGGATCAACTGGTCTTCACTGCCAAAGTTGAGAAAAATGGACATTCCTGACACAGATTTTTCAGTTCTAGATTTACATCCCATTAAAAGTACTGTCAAAATCACTATGCAGCAGCTGGTTATGAGCATTTCTACTTTCAATTCCCTAGAGGAACTTTTGGAAGAGCTGCAGTTAATTAATCATTAATCAGTGACATTTAGACAGTTCTCAGTTTCACCCATCATAGATATTCAAATTCACTTCTAGGCATCTGGATGTTCTAATTGAACCTGATACAGAGTCTATAAAAACTGCTGAAAATAAATCAGTGGTATTTGGAAGTTCTCTCTTCTGGTACATTCAGCCCTTCAACTCAAAACTAGAATCTCATGCAAATACAAAGAAGAAAAAGAGCAATTGTTACATAAACAGCATTTTAATTTGAGAAACTACCTAAAGGAGTGGACTACAACAAAGTTAGGGTAAAGGATATATTCTCTGTCTGAATCACAAAGATATTCTACTTTGGGAAATAAGATTAGGCTCCATCACTTCTCAAAACTGTAGACAGGGAAGGTTTTTCACTTTCTTTTTTTTAAATAGACATTCCCTTTTTTTAAAATCCTTTTTTTTTTAAAAAAAAAGGACATTCCTTTTTTTAAATAGAGTTACTTTATCACAGTTATCCATGCGTATCACTGAACCAGATGTGTAATGCTTCTCAGGAATATTAGACAACATACGAAGAGGTAAGTACAGTTGAAAACTCAGCAACTACGATTGGTATATTCTGCTCTTCACAGAAAGCAATAATAAGTCATCCTGAGATAATCATTACAGCCTTGACTCTGACTTACCAGCACGTCGTGAATAATCCATAGCTAGAGACGGAGGAGTACAGCATGCTTTTCTCTACTGCAGCAGGTGTATTGCTAGGAGAGGGTGAAAGGAGGGAACGTGAGAAGGACTCTCCTGTATCTCAGTGAGTCTTGACTGCTGGAGTGGCCTATTGACACTCCTAACAGTTGATACAGATTGAAGTACTTTGTGAGCCACTCTATCTTGCCTTGCAGGAACTTCAGCTCTACTCAGTACTAATAAGGCAACGGCAAGAATGTGATGTCTAGTTTTGGGCACCACACTTCAAGAAAGATGTGAATCAAACAGTGTGGAGAGGTAATGAGTCGAAAGAAGTGCAGAAAACAGTTGGGATAACAACAATCTTCTAGGAAAGAGAAAACAAAAGAGTTCATGAATTATCTATAAAGATTTAATAAGTTACTGAAGAAAGAGACTATATCCTTAGCAACAACAACAAAGAAAGAAACAGGTATAAAAGGCATCAAGGGTACAACATCTTTTTTTACAGTACTGTATGGTTAAGGTTTTGGTTTTTACATGAGTCACCGCATTTCTTAAAAGTTATCTTAAATAATTAAGTATTTTCCTAAGCTTATTAATCTCTGCTGCTTTGGAAAATAATACATACCCCAAAAACTGACAAAGATTTGTTTTCTGAAAGAAATGGTGTGAACGACAGTAATCAAAAGACAGTCAGGATGGATGAAAGTAGACAACAGCATCCAAGGAGTGCGTGTGTCTGAGAGAAAGGAGAGGGGTTGCTCACACTTACATTTAGAATTTCAACATCTTAATCACTGTACTATCCGAAAAAGAAAGAACGAATCCTACTGGAAAATGGAAAACTGAAGCAGAATGATAAAAGTTTATCACACTGAAAACTGGCTTGAAAGATCTCTTCTTTCTCATGCCTCCTGTTGCCATTCCCAAATGCACTTGTTCATTTTCAACATCTTAGAAGCAATAGTAGTTCAGTGTGATAATACACTGATTTAGGAGGTTCACGAATGGACGAAACCTAGAAGGGCATCAGGATGAATGACTATGAACAGCTGAACCTACTGTGCTAGTCCTCCTGGTAAAATATTTTAATATTATAAACATTATCTTAAAATAGTAATTAACTATTGTATTGAATTTATTATTTATGATATATTAATATATTTATTATTGTATGAGTTTTAGAATGTTGTGGTGTTCCAGAGGTACGGAGCCCAAACAATATCCAGACTGGGACTATGGAAGGTACCTGCATTATATATATTCTTGCAGTTACAGATGAAGTCATCCTCTCTAGAAAACAGTTTCAAAACTTTCTGCATTCCTCAGCATAGAGGCCAAAAATCTCTTCTTTTAAGGTTAATACGTTTACCAGGGTAAATATAAATTCTGCATACTTCAGTTTACCTGCTCAGATTTGCTGTGAGACTTATTCAAACATCTACTATACTTTCTGAAAGGCACGAAATTGAATAACATAAATAGCATACATAGATATTTATTAGCACTTCCATATATTAGCAGAAGTTACATAGAGATTAGACTCTAAACTGTGACCCTACTTTCATCAGAATTTTTTCAGTCTGGCTTCCCCCCTGCCCCTCACACAAGATTGAGGAAAAGGTAGTTCAAATGTATTTTAATAGCTCAGGAAAGTGCCAGGGTCAGCAGAGAGTTAGCATGTGGGCCTCTCAACAGACAAACATCAATAAGCCATTTTTCCTGGAGAGAAATGTAGTCAATAAAACATTAAAGAAACATGCTTAAAAAATTTAAAAGCCCTTTCAGATTCAGAGAGCCCATATTATGACAGCAACTGGCCACTCCAGGATGCACATTACCAAAGCACAAAAGCACTGCTGAGGCAACTGAAGTAATTCTGCCTCTGGTCTTCTGTCTCACAGCATACCCAGGACACACATTAATGGCTTAATGTCTTATTGCTTAATTAAATGATTAAATGTTTTGAATGCGAATGACAAACTGTTAAGTGGTAGGTTCTGGCACATCTCACCCTGAAAACACATTAAAATCTCTTGCCATCTGAAAACAGGAGATGAGAGGCTCAAGCATTTGGCTGTACACTACATAAAATGAATCCAGCCCAAACACACTGACAGTGACAATGAGTACATAAAAATGCACAAGTTTGCTTCCAGTCTCTGTTATGCAGGAATGAGAAAACAACATATGAACATGTGATTCATCATCAGCCAGCATTAGGAAAGCACCACAGCTCTGACTAAAACTCCCCTGCCAGGTCCACCTTTAATCCTAAAGAACCTGAGTTTGTACCATGCTGCAGGGGATTGCTGACAGAGTTATTGTTTATATGGGGTTTAATCACAAAAAGACAGACCAAGTGATTTAGTTTGTCCTTTGAGTCATGAGGTCTCTAGAACTGACCACTATGCAAAACCAGAATGGAAATGCTTAAAGAAGAGCACAGCCTTCAGGCTTGACAACTCTAGAGAAAGAAATTTGAGCAGCTATTCATTCATTGTAAACTTCAGAGATATACAAAAAGGCCAAAACAGAAGCCAAGAGACACCTGAATAAAGCCACTAAAAGTCATGAGCCCACAGAAAAATCAATCAGTGTTAAAAATTTGTCCTTGAAGTCAAGCAACAAAGAGACAGAGTCCAAGAGCATAACACATTCTTTAGGTCACATCCTTAAAGAACAGACAGATTTAAAAAAAAATTCTCTAAAGACAGAAGTCAAGTTATACAGGTGTACAGCTCTTGATAATGAAATCCAGTACAAAATGAAATAGATCCTACAGGATCCATACAGTAGGCATCTAGTCATGCAGTTCACAGTAGGCGCAGGCTAAGCAGGGCAATGAAAGACAGAAGCTAGTAACTCCCAAGGAAAAACTACATGTCCAAGCATGAGGACAAGTTTCACAGGCAGAAAATTGCTTCCTGCTTCTACAGACAAGTATATTAGATTTTTGCCTACATATATGTAGCAAGCTGCCAGTTCAAACATGAAGAGCAGGATATCTTTGTTCAATAGCTCTCTCAAGCAGAGGGAGTTCAAAACCAACATGTTGCACCTTGAGAAAACGCCCAAGTGCCCATCCAGAGATGGGGTTGGTAGAGGACACTCTTCTTTCCAAAATTTATTTCATTAACAATTTTAAAAGGGGCATCATGGTTGCTTTGCATTCTGTCTTAATTTTAAGATAACATGGCACAGAAAATGGATTGTTCATTGATAGAGAAGATGAGCATTACAAAATTCTGGTGTTCTAATGACAATCACAATTCTAAGTCACAAATTCAAACAATAAATCTTATATAAACAGTATCTCAAAGTTCAGATTTCGGGGGGTTATATAAAAAATATTTTTATAAATCCCTCTACCTCAAGATTTGTTAATTATTTCCTTCTGTGTTCCAAGCACCATTTCCAGCTTGATACTTCCCACAAGCGCAACAGCCTGCTCTCTCTTCCATCATTACTGGAAATAGATATTACCAGCTAGGCAGTATCGAGAGTTAGATATCCTTGTGTCTTCACAAACATATTCAGAAACTGAGTGCATTTCACTTTGGTCATTGAAAGTCTCAAGCATGATTTATCCATCCTCAGCTTCAATGATCTCCTTAGTTTTAATCTGTTGCTTTTAAAGTTTATCAAGTTTCAGTTATTCTTGTACAGGGGGTAGTACCAGTATTCTAGGTGGATGGATTGGTTCTTTTTATCATTCCAAAAAAGAAATTATTTTTCAGTATTAGTAAAAAGACTATCTCCTTAAATGACCTCCTGCAGAAAACAAGAACAGTGGTCTCTTTCCATAAAAGCAGCTCCAAAAGACTTATTTCTTGCATCATATTCAACCCCCTTGCTGACTTGGTACCATTTAGCTTTGTCTCTAGTATAATATTTAAAATAGATGATTGGACAACAGGCGTTTTCTAACAGCAAGTCAGCTATAATAAACTTAGACAAGTGGTACAAAGCAGATTGAATTTGATTTCTGTAATGTATGCTACTGGCACAATTTCATTTGGGGAAATCAGAAGTCTAGCAGATTGGTTGAGGCCATTGTTATAATGATGCTCTTCCTTCATGCCCCTGCTGTTGAAGGGATGCATGCTGAGATAATGAATCAGATTAAGTACCATGATGACACATTCAATTATGCTTTTTCTCCAGAAAGGTCACCAGATTTTGGCAGGTAGGTAACAACCAGCTTTGGAAAGGAAGCAAAGAGCTTCCCCTCTTTCCTAACATAGTGACCTAGGAACAGTGACATGCACATTTGAGGCCAGGAGGCTTGATTATTGTTATTCAGCTTCAGTTTGCAGAAGGTTCAGAAGCTTGTATGCACACCAGAGCAAACATGACATCCTTTATATGAACTATGAAATGGATTAATTTTCCTAAGCTAATACCTTCACATCAGTCAATGGAGTTCTTCCACAGTCAGTAACAAGTGGGTCTCCTTATGTGAATTGGAGTAGATGTTGGGAAGCAAAATCTTACAGTAGTAAATCATCCTTATTCCCACATATTCCTCTGCTAATCATTTTTTAGGTGATCAGTCACCAACATCATGGCAGTGACTTTTCCCACTCACTCAGTAACAACCAAACCATCAGTGTGCTATTAGCACTCTATGGGCTGAAACTAGGGCATGGGGAGGGCACAGCACAGCACTAACTCAAGTTATGGCAAATAATTTTATGCATTTTGATACATCCGCTAAATACAGTCCTGTGAACAGCAAAAAAAAAAAAAAAAATGCAGCCATGCTTACTGTTTTAATAAAGGAATTTGAGAATAGGTTTAATGATTTTATATCTTGAAACTTTTATAAGCTCTGTCTTAGAAATATCCCTCACTTCATAATCACATCTTGTTTGTGTCATTGCTGTTTGGCAGCATGTATACATGTGAACAACTGTTTTCAAGGATGAAGTATGGAAAGAATAAAGTTTCATCAAAAAAATGTAATGAACACTATGAGAACTCTTTAAGAACTGCAACCACTTCCACAGAACCAGCCTGATACAAAAACAAGGTCAAACATCCCACTAGTTGTCTGGTTTTGTTGCTCTCTCTCATGTTTTAATAAAAAAATACTAAAACAGTTTTGCTACTTGTGTACATTAGCTATGCTATGTATTTTATATGCAGCCCAAGACAACAACTCTTCACTCAGTGCAGCCCAGGCAAGCCAAAACACTGGATATTCATGACATAAGGTTTCAAATGTACATGTAATTTGTGGGGTTTGCAAACAAAGTTCCATCTTGCTTTAATCTGCCTTAGTTTGTTTATTCAGTTGCTTTAAATTATTACACAAAATAGAAACTTTGTACCTCTTATTTTAGGAATAGTTCTAACATACTTGCTGCTTAGTCAAAAGCCTGGCTTCACCCATCGCTTCATTTCCTTTTGTTACACCTTTTGCTCTTTGCACAGGAAAGACATTAGGAAGAAATGACACAGAAGCAGCTGAGACCTGAGGAAGCGTGTCAACTAACCATAATAGTAAATACAGAAAAGCTACCTTTGTAGACAGCAACCAGGTACATGCTTCATATAGACAGAGCAGATTCTGAGACATTCTAAAATATATTCCCCAACCCAGATGCACGCTTTCCATCGTGTTCAGGTGACACTGAATAATTTTGTAAACATTTTTAATCTACACTAAAGCACCAAGGACGACTCACATGCCTAGCAATATACAGGGCTCAAATAATTTGCCGAGTCGTGAATAAGTAGTTGGAGTATTTAGTTACATATTTTTCTTCTTAAACTATAATTGTGACATTGCCCATGGGCTTTACAAAGTTTATAAAGGAGAACACGTGCCATCCAATATGTATGTGAAAAACTTCTGTTATTCTGATATCTTTGGTTTAGGTTTGTTGTTGTTTCTGCTTGCTTTATTTTGTAATTAAGTTTATGGATTGACATTTTTACTTAAAACAGCACTCAGATGCTGTCATTTATATGAGAACTTGCTCAAGTATTGTAGCAAAAAAGCAGTCCACGTGGATAAACACCTTCAATCTAAGCCTCTGCTGTTCTTAGTTGAATTAAATGCCATGAAACATTCAAGAAACCCACAGTGGTTCGGGATGCCATCTAGCATGCTGGGGGAATATTGACACTGCTGGAAAGGATACAGAATTTCATTGCCGTTTAGTTCTGAGCAACATCTTCACCATCTCATCACTAGATGGCGGCGACCTTCACAAATCTCTAATCAATGAGAGCTTTATTCTCAACGGCACTTGCCAAATGCATGCTTCTCCCTTCTTAAAATCCATCAGCACCTCTTTGCTTTCTGTTTTGCACACTTTCCTGCAGAATGCTTTTGCAAACAGCATAGTAGATCTATTTTTAGATAAGGGCATTTTGGAGAGAAAAGGCTATGTCTAAGGCTGCAAATTAATCATTTCAGAAGTAGATCATTTCACGAGACTTCGACAGCCCTGTAATGTAGCAACTACCCCATGTTCAGTCTAAATGACAGTCAAAAATAAGCTAAATATATCTTTACTAGTAAATATAGCATTATATTATGCAAAGATTTATTTCAGTCATTTTTATAACTAAAGTGTACATTGATTAAAGACAGATTTTCTTCCTCAATGTCTGTCACTTAACATGCTCCCCTCCCCATATGGCCAATTTAAATATCCACATAAAGATCAGTCGTAAATATTTACTTATGTGAATGTCACAAATGCAAGACCAAGCCCATCTATGAATGGATGAGTTAGTGTGGGAGTAGAGAAGGAGTATATGGAGTAAAGAGTTCAAAAACCTGTGAAGTGATCTTTCCTCCCCCAGCTTGCAAGCTATAGATATAGTTCACATTTGAAGAGAGGAAAAACTTTCTAGTTTCTAACATACCAGCTTCTGGAAGTTCACATAGATCAATATAGTGTAGTGATGACATTTCATATCACAAATGCAAAATAGCCTTATGTGCAAACCTATGCATACATTTGGATGCAGAAACAGGTATTACTTACACATAACCAGCACTCTTCTAACATGTTTATCACCATGCTACTTATTAAGAATGAAACAGGAGAAATCAGACCCCGTATAGGTATGAGTCCACTGAGGTGGTTCTTATTTCACTCTCATTATTTCATTGTAACCTAGGAGACTTCCCCCTGTTTGGGGAAACACAATCACCTACTTAGTTGATGGAATAACTCTCACACTGAAGCATCCTCTTTTTTTTTTTTTTCTTTTTTAAACTACAGAAACTGCTTAGGGTTATCCATCTTCACATAGGTACTTCTCTGAAGAGCCTAAAGTTAGACAAGCTTGCTTGTGACCTTTCTGATAATGCAAGTTGCCTTCAGTCTCTGGGATGAAGCATGAATAGTTTATCTACTTTCTTGTACTGTAAAAAGAAGCCTAATGAATTTCAAGGAAAAATATCAGCTTACACCAAGCAGGAGTGCAGATAGAACTGCTATCTGTAAGTCTCCTGTACAGTAATGCAGTGCTAGCACTAGGTTCTCAATATATAAGAGGTTATAATAAAAATAGTGTCCAAAGTGAATAGGCCTTGAGTTTACAAGATAAGTGTATCAGTTATTCAGGCTATCACTTAATCAACACTGACCTCGTAAGACAGTTTCAGCTCCTTGGTACTCTGACCCTTGGTCCCCACACTTAAGAACCTACTTCAATTGCACAGAGTCACCTAGTTTCACATGATGATAAGTTCTGTGAGATTTGATAGTTAGGAAGCATGAGCAATTTTCTTTACAGTTAGTTGTAATCCATATAGTAATTAAGACTGAAGAATGTCTTCAACCACACACCTGAAGAGCAAAAATCTACTGATTAATAATTTAATTGAAATATGGAAGATTTTCTTTACCAATCTAATGTTTAGCCACTATTTTCTTCATTTTGATTAAAATTTCAACATCTGGTTTTTTTTTGTTTTTTTTTTTTTTTCCTATATTCTTCACAAGTCCAGACTATTTATACAGAACACTGCAGTGGAGCACTTCAGATAAAAGCGTAATGATTGGAATGGTGTTAACTCTCCCCCCCCCCATCTGACTATATAGGTATGAGAAGAAATCACCAAACTTTCTGTAGCAGAGACACACTGGCTGTTTGATCATCCCGTATTGTACAGATCAGATCAGAGTTCCAGTGTACTAGCGTATTTTTAAAGAACTTCAGTTGCTAAGAGTTAACGAACTGGGCAAACAGTTAATAATAGTCACTATTAGCTCCTCTAGAAAATAGAAGGTTTCCAGAGTCTCTTCAGACTGCATATATTGGAACAACCATTTTAGGAGAGTGCGTTCTTGTCCCAGCTAAGCAGGAAAGGGAAACTTAGAAATCTAGGCACTGAAATCTTACAAACAATATTAGATTTTCTAAATATTAGATTTTCTTTTTAAGTTCTTTATGGTGATAGTGGTGAGGTGCTAGCACAGAGTGCCCAGAGAGGCTGTGGGTGCCCTGTCCCTGTAGGTATTCAAGGCCTGGTTGAATGGGGCCCTGAGCAGTCTGCCTAATATTAAATGTTGGAGCTTCGTGATCCTTTAGGTCCCTTCCCTCCCAAGCCATTCTATGATTCTATGATGATTAAATAACAATAATAGAACTGTTGAATGAGCATTAAGGATAAAAACATCTCAAACTTATTACTTCCTTGCCAAGTTATTTGTAGGTATTAAAAGATAAGTATTCCAAATAGTATTGGACTAGCTACTGTGTCTGACAAGCATTTATAAACTTGCCACAACATAACCAGTCCATTTTACTTATCACTTCTATTTAATATGCCAGTTTTGCTCACTCTTGAGAAAGAAGTTAGAGATAAGGCAGCAGCTAAGAGAGCACCAAGAACTGAGAAGCATACTCAAATTAATTAGCAGCATGAACTATGCTGCTGCACGTAAAGATGTCAATCCCTTCTCACAAATAAAGTCTCTTTCCAGAAAGAGAAAGAACTGTACACAGAAAATCACTCCCTTGTCTAAGCAAGGTGCAGATCTTAAGCTTTGTCCCTTCTGAATATTCACAGTTCTCCCTTTAAAAAAAAAAAAAGTGAGCTAAAGTCTCTACCTTTGCTTTTGTGTGTGCACCACTGAGACCCTTGGCAACTAAGAGATGTTCATGCAAAGTTTTTATCCACTAAGAATCTCAGATACAAACATAATCTACACTCTAAACTATTTAGACACAGTAAGATTAAAAGCATTTGCATTAAGTAGCATCCCTTCAAGGTGCAGAAGTATTATTTTATTCAGTTTACAAACAGTGAAGTCAAAGCCCGTAAAAGGAATGAACATACGGTGCATATATGCAGAGGGAACATAGAGTCTGCCCAGACAGGACAAAAGAGCTTACAGCATACATATTCCTCCTGAACCTTTTTCACATACATCTTTCCCTCCTGCCCCCCCAGCCTTGAAGACTGTTGTTTCTGAGAAACAGATGCTTATCATTTGGACTTCAGTTATAAGCAGTGTATAGGCTGTAACTAGAAGGCTAAGCTTCTTGCCCTCTCCATTGCCTTTAAATCACTGAAAGACAGCAGTTCTCAATATTTCCAGTTTAGCTTTGTGATTTAAGGTTGATTTGTTACAAGGTAACTCAGAGCTGAAGACCTGGAAAGTCTTTGCCATCAAATGGAGCCAAGAAGAACTATCATATCATGTTGCTGTCATTGGTGATGTCATGCATTCAGCAACGGGACCTCTCCAAGCAGTCTACAACACCAAAAAGTGGAATCAGAAGGAGGTGGAAAGCAAAGTGGGATAAAGAATGAAAAAAAGATTAGATTTACTGTTCAAATCCACAGAAAGAATGAATTTTCTTGGAGTAGGAATAGTCGCTGTAGTGAGGTATCTAAGAGGTACCTTAGTTGTACATTTGTCTGGGGTTTAAGGTCCTTGTTAACTCCCCTCAACTCCCAGTACATTCATTGAACACATGTTGTTGTAAAAGAGTATGTTTTTGCCAAACATGAAATAAAAGCAAAATAAATTAGATTGCTAAGTGTTCTAGCAGTATTTTAAACCTTAAAATTGCACATTGTTACACACCCAGAAGAAATACTCATCCTTTAACATACTGGATCAAAGTACAGGCTTCAAAGTTTTTCTTATTTTCTCACACAAGTAAAATTCTGGAATTACAATCCTGAAGACCCCATAAACCACTGCATTGGCACAGCCCACAGGTTTGCAAAGGTGAGATTCTAACAAGGATGACAACAGTCAGATTGCTAGAGCTCTTTTGTAAATAATAAGAGGATGTATGCCAACAGAAATAAGACTGAAGACTCAAAACTAAGTCAAATACACATTACCTCTAAGGCTTGCAGGAAAAGCAATCTGCCCAGCCAACTGTTTACACACTAGATGGAAAACTCTTCTGCAAGATTTAACTCCTATTGCTTCTGAAACCAGCTGTTAAAACACTGCCAGTTCAATCTCCCTTCTTCTCTAATACCATTCCATTGAATAACACAGCAAACCAAATGTTCATTTTGCAACTAACACCATAAGTAAAAGCAAACAATAAAAAAAACTTAGTAAGTCTTTTGCAAAAGCTTCTTTACTTTTTCCTTACTGGACTTCATTTTTCCTGAATAGTCCTTATATCTTAGATTCTAATTACTTAAGTATATTTAGAAATCAGTTTCCCAAACTTAAGTTATAATATTACCAATGTATTTATCCATCCATATTTTGCAGAACACAGAAATATTAATGTTTGTAGATTAGTCATTGCCTAGTGAAAGTAGCTGTGTAGCTTTAGCCTTGTTCCGCTAACTCCATCTTCCATAGTACATTACAGACAGCTTTTCATGATTTATGACTTCTGTGAAAAAGTAAAATCCATGATGTATCAGATTATCTCTTAATTGGAAACTCTGTCCACAGGAAAAAAAAATGAAAGCAATGTGTGCTTGAACTACAATTTTGGGAAGCATAATACAGGATTCTTCAGCATGTTTCTTTATATTTTTAATTGAAGATTTTCTTATTGAAAGCATCTTCTGCCTGCCTTTAATGGTGCTCTCCCTCTGCCCCCCTCCCCCCAAAAAAAATCACTGATTTAAACTGATAGTTGCTTTGCTACTGCAGAAAAAGTTGTTATTTTCACCTGCTATCATAACAATATGTGGAGACACCAAGAAAACTCAAATTATATGATGAAGTTAAGAAAAACAAAAATAGATTTGTTCTTATTATTTCAAATCCATACTGGAAGCTTTAAATTTCCCTACATAGTTGCTTGTTTTCTCCTTCTAGCTGACAAGGATTTAGTCTAGAATTCTAAGAGATACTCAGATAGTTCTACAGACAGATGTAGCTGCTGACATGGACAGGGAATCCTACTACTGTCAAAGAAAGTAGGACCTGCATGAAAAAAGCTGCTTTGAACAGAGTTTTGCTTAGAAAGAAGCAAAATTGCTTCTGACAGGTTCTTGGTGACAACAGGCAAAGCATTCATGGGTAGGCTAATGGTCATATACAAAAAGAAGAATGGAACTCACCCAACTGGTGAAGGGGCTCTCTGGATCTGAAGCACTCCTTTCCAGGAAGCAGCCTAGGTCCAAGAAATGCTTGCCGTTCAGCGGCTGACCCTTATACGAGCGCAGGACAGCTGGAGCATCAGTCCACCCCATCTAGTCATGTGGGGATCACAGGTGCAAACAATTGGCCTGTGCTCCCTGGGCCAGCCACACTCCTTCACCAAGTGCTCAATCAAGAGTTCAAGCTCTGACCAAACAGTTTCCTTACAGACAGTAATGCAGATGGATATTTTTGTTCATTTATTTTGTATATTTAAACAAAAAATATATATAACAAGAAAAAGTGTGGTGTGGAAATCATGATTAAAAAAGACAACATTCTCAGTCGCTTTCAAGTTTTTGTATAGAAACTTTTACAAATCTTTAATTTTCATTTACTCAAAGTATCCAGAAGCATAGTGTCGATACATTTGCTCCCCACTGCACTACTTTTAAATATGAACAGGAAAGAAGTTCAACTGGTTTATAATTAATCCTTTTTTTTTTTTAACTTAGAGGTTTTTAAGTTGTTTTGCATGTATACATAAGACTGTTACCATACACTGTTTCTTTGTTTTTAAAAATCTGTACTAGTGAAATGAACCAGAAACAGTCAAATTTGTCTCGAATGCAATTTGCATTACTTTGGGTCTCTTAAAACTTCTGTAAGTGCAAAATTATAAAACTGTTAACTCAATAGAAGTATATAATTATTGCATTTTTTCATGTCATTCTGCAAATGCCCACACTGGATTATCAAAACATACCTTGCCTGTAGAAATACTTGTAAGTATCAGAGAATCAAGCATAGGCCAACGAGTTAATCAAGTATGTGCATGGCACAGGGCACCAAATCCCTTCATATTATACTAGATGATGTAGGAAAACAGAAGGTGAGTCAGAACTTCCCACATCTGCATGTCATATTTCTCTAGAAACATACTCAAGAGTTCCTAAAATATAATGAGTCACACCAAAGCATTTCTAGGGAGTATGAGTAGTTTAACAGAAAGGTAATTAGGTTTTAGCTAAGTATGTCTGAAAGCACCATTTTAATTATCTCCATTGCTTGAATTGAAAAAGCAGCACCATCCACATGCCCATGAATGGAAGCAAACTGTCTTCGTTTTTGCAGAACTACATCAAAAGAAATAAGGTCAGCTTCTTAATGTCAAACTGATATCTGGAGGATTTAGCTCTCTTACCTTCAGGCAATCTGACATTAGAAAAACATAATAAGTTCACATTGATTGCTGGGGAAGAAAAGAAAGGTGACCCCAAGATCTCACCTTTGTCTAACGTGGAATGCCTTTTCCATTCACACTGCAATACTGGTCTTTATTTTGCAGTCACTCCAGTGTGGGTTAACCTGGCAGCAGCTCAGCACCATAGAGTCCATCGCTCACTGTCCTCAAGGGATGAGGGAGAGAATTGAAAAAAATATATAGCTCATAGGTTGAGATAAAAATTGTTTACTATGATAGAAGAGGAAAATGGAAATAAAAGTACAATTATAACAACACATATAGCTACAACTCAATTACTCAGCACCTACTGACCCACCAGCAACACAAAGTGTCACCATCACCAAACTACACCTTAAGCAGGGGCCACTCTAGCCACCAACCCATGGCTCATTCCTATTGTAGCAGCATGTAGATCTACTGAGAGCAATGAGGTTAAAGGGCAAGCTCTCTGTTCTCAGAGCCTTTCTCAGCACTTGCTGCAGCCTGAGCACATTCTCCATTTTTGCTTCTCACCTTTGACAGTGCAACATAAAAAATAATCCACCACTTGTAAAATAGATTAGAGGGAAGCATGTTTTTTGTGTAAATTTCAGCTAAAGTCTTCAGAACTAATTGTGTGTATTGACTGGGGACAGTGGTGGTTTTTGCTGCAGGGATTTTTGTTCTGCAACAGTTCCTAAGTAACTACAGGCCTGTCAGCCTGATCTCAGTGCCTGGGGTCGTTATGATACAGATTATCTTGAGTAAGATCACATGCCATGTGTGGGACAAACAGGGAATCAGGCTTGACGGACTTGTATGATTAAGTGACCCGCCTGACAGGTGAGGGAAAGGCTGTTGATGTAGTCTACGCAGCCTATGACTGTCTCCCACAGTGTTGTCCTGGAGAAGCTGGCAGCCTATGGCTTAGACAGGTACACCCTTTGAATAAAGAACTGGCTGGAGGACTGGTAAGCTGGTGAACAAAGTTAAATCCAGTTGGCAACCAGTCACGAGTGGTGTTCCCCAGGGATCAGTACTGGGCCTGTCCTGTTTAATATCTTTACTGATGATTTGGATGAAGAGATTGAGTGTACCCTTGGTAAGTTTGAAGATGACACAAACCTGGTGTGAAGTTGATCTGCCTGAGGGTATGAAGGCCCTACAGAGGCTGGATTGATGGACTGAGGCTGATGGGATGAATTTTGACAAGACCAAGTGTCAGGTCCTGCTGTTTAGCCACAGCAACTCCAGGTGACAATACAAGCATTGGGCAGAGTGGCAGAAAGACTGCATGGAAGAAATAATCCTGGGGCATTGGTCAGTGCTCAGGTAGACATGAGCCAGCGGTGTGTCCAGGTACCCAAGAAGGACAACAGCATCCTGGCTTGCATCAGAAATAGTGTAGTCAGTAGAAGCAGGAAAGTGATTGTCCCTCTGCACTAGGCACTGGTGAGGATGCACATGAATACTGTGTTCAGTTCTGGGACCCTCATTACAAGAAAGACATTGAGGCCTTGGAGAGTGTCCAGAGAAGGGCAATGAAGCTGGTGAAGGGTCTGGAGCACAAATCTTATGAGGAGTGGCTGAGGGAGCTGGGATTGTTTAGTCTGAAGAAGAGGATTCTTAGTGGAGACCATATTGCCTTCTGCAACTACCTGAAAGGAGGTTGTGGAGAGGTGGGGGGTCAGCCTCTTCTCCCAGGTAACCAGCAATAGGACAAAAGGGAATGGCCTCAAGTTTTGTCAGGAAAGTTTCAGGTTGGATATTAGGAAAAAATTCTCTGAAGGAGTTGTCAGGCACTGGAATGTCCTGCCCAGGGATGTTGTTGAGACACTGTCTTGGAAAGTGTTCAAGAAATGTGGAGATGTGGTACTAGGAAACATAGTTTAATGAGCAATATGGATGACAGGTGGACAGTTGGACCAGATGATCTTGGAGGTCTTTTCCAACCTTAATGATTCTATGATTCTATGAATACAGAGACCCCTGAGTGCCTGGACTTAGTACACTGTTTTGCATATCAAGTAGATACAAAATTGTCAGCACTAAAAGAGTATGTAGTCCAGCTAGGTACACAATACGTTGTATGGCAGTTATATAGCACATACAGGTAAACACTTGTTTGAGATACTCATTCTTTCCAATGCACAAATAAGAAATCATCTTAAAATGAGGAAACCAAAGGACACTCCTTCAACTTTCTAAAGTCTTTTTTAAGATGTTGATAAATAAAGGGCAAGTTCTTTTAAGCAGCTTGCTATGAATGCACATTGAATGCTAGAAGTTACCTTTCTGCAGCACAGAATGTCATTATTACATCATTTAGATTTTTATGAGTGGCACAAAATGTCTCTATTGTGCCTGCAACAACATGCTGAGTGTAACCAGACTAAGAGCTCCAGGTTCACACTGTTTGGTTCTGTCTGATCAGAGCTGACACTTTCAGTAAAGATAAACAAAAATGCTATATAACACTTCTGTCACTTCTGCATTGTTGATCAATAGCTTTCTCTTTCTACTGTGGAGTAGCCTAATTCTTTTCTTGGTGTCTCTCTGTTGCTAGGTGCATCTCTGATGTCTCTTGCTAGTTATATCTCATTTTGTTCCTTTGGTACATCTGATGTTATCTTCACTTGCTTATGCTTTCTCCTTTTATACTTTCTTTTAAAATGAGACTCAGCCTGGACTGTGTGTTCCTTTATGCATAACAGAACTCAGAGTTCTCACTGTCTGAGTTTTTCAATGAATTTTCATCTTTTTTTCACTCCATCATGGCCCATCACAGCAACAATGTTTTAATTTTTTTTTTTTTGTATAGCCACTAAGTTTTAGTCAATGTCTTCCAGAAATCCTGACTTGGCCACAGTATTCTAACTGCCTCACTTATGTCTCAGATTCTACTAATTTTATCATAGAGTCATAAAATTGTTTGAGTTGGAAGGGACCTTTACATGCCATCTAGTCCAACTCCCCTGCAATGAACAGGGACATATACAGCTAGATCAGGCTGCTCGGAGCCCCATCCAGCCTGACGTACAGCATCTCCAAGGATGGGGCATCCACCACTTATCTGGGCAACATATTCCAGTGCCTCACCACCCTTACTGTAAAAAAAATTCTTCCTCATATCCAATCTAAATCTCCCCCATTCTAGTTTGAAACCATTTCCCCATGTCCTACCACAACAGTCCCTGCTAAAGAATCTGTTCTCTTCTTACAGACTCCGCTTTTCTTTAGCATTAGTATACTCAAAAATTTCTTAAAGTAAACTTGTTTTTATTCTTTGAACTAATCTTTTCATTACCTATAATTTAGTTTTTCTTTAGCTACACTGGGATCATGAGAAAACCAGGACTGTTCATTTGCTTTACTGGTAGGAAATACATTTCCTCATGTTGTTCTTTAATTCAGGCTATTGAGTCAGACCATCCTTCAGAAGTTCAATTTTTCAGGCTATATCTACTTTCATCTTTCATATTTCCAAATGCTATGTGTATTACATATCATTGGTACACAGTAACCAACCACCTAGACTGCCAGTGATTGAAGGGCTTACCTTTTTTTTCTTTTTTAGGTTTGTTGTGCAGGGATTGTAAATGTACTTTGGTGACGTGCAAGTTCAAAGGGTCCTTTGTAAGGACCATTCCACAGGGTATGGTTTTACACAGTTATATGAACGTATGAATCATCTACTCATACATTCTGCCCTTTGGAAGATCTGATCTTTAGAGGAGTCTGCAACTGCTAGACAAAACTGAGAGTGAACTAACACCTGACATATAACAGGTAACCTTATAACAAGAGGTAGTTAGAGGAACACTGGCTGACATGGTCCAACACAGTCCAGCTCCATACCACATCTTGTAACAACTGACCATAGTCAGACATCTGTGGAGCATATTGTCGTTACCTTTAAAGGATGTGTCACCTGGGAAATGCAGACATTCAACAGGTATTTCAGATTCTTACCAGATTCTGCACTGGATGGTTCAGTGCTGTCTTCATATCTCCTTATCCTTCCCTGGTAGCAGTCGCAGAGCTTGCACTGTGAATTCTCTGCTTGAAGCAAAGCTAACAATCTCTGAATCTGCTCATCCAATTATGTGATTGCTTAGCAACAACCTTGTCCCCAGGAACACTGAAAGCTGGAAGTGTACAGATAATGTAACTTATTCAAAGATTTATGCTGACCAATAATGTCCCTCCTCATTTCTTCTATCAACCATTCATATTAACACTGCTAACTACTTCAGCACTTAGTAGTCCTAAGTTCCTTCTAATGTAAACTGGGGGAGCTGACTTCTGTAAATACTGTCAATAAAATAAACTGCACATGGGCCCATGTCAAAGATGTCTATCACGTCTGTTTTTTGCATTCAGGAAGCTGTATTTGGTTTAACTCTGGAAGTAGCATATGGCACTGTAAAAAATATCAATCAGTAAATTAAGTCACACCCTGCATACCAAGACAAGAAGTTGTGTTTTTCATTTCATAGAAAAATGTAACTAGCTCTGTCCTATAGGGCACAGTCATGGAAGTGGAGGGATCTTATGGCACGCTACAGAAACAGTTTAAATGGGTGTCTCCTTCTTTGGGGACCAGGCTTTTAGGCAAAGTCAATAGAAGTTCTCATTAGAGAAATTGCAAAAAATTAAGGAGCAATTAAAATCATATGGCCTGTTTTGCAGGGCAATCTTGAAATATATGGGTTTTCAGAGAGAAAAGGAAGATAATGTGCTATCTGAAAACAAGATATTAAAGTTATTAGCTAAGGTCAAAAAATCTCAGCCTATAGTTTCATACTTTCATTTTCTTCCAGCTGCTTAATTATACTGTTTTCTTTCTTTTTTTTTTTTTTTCCCAGTGTATTTTAATGCATGCTAACATCTCTTTTTTTTTCTTTTTTTTTTCTGTATAAGTCAAGAAATATCATTTCAATGAAAGACTAAAAAAAATCATCCCCCCCAGAAATTCCAGAGAGTGAGAGGATAAGTATTTTGACAAACTGCTACTGTCACCTCCTTCTCTCTCTTCAAGAAAAATAGCAACGAATGAGGCTCTTAAAGAAAAATCCTATCTTCCTATCGCTTTTTATTTGATCTGTGAGATAAAATAAGCATTTTCAGTATGTAGTGGAGATTGGAATAAAAGTGTCAAGGCTAAGACTCAGGAGTTATTGAAAACGATGACTTATATCTGGGCAGTATACTATAAAGAAGCACACTTTTAAAACAGACATATTTTACATGTAGCACTGGCTGTATATAAGAATTATACATTAATCTAAAAGTTTTTCCAGTAAAGTATAATGAAATCATTTATTTTTCCATTTTGAGCAAAACCAAAAATTCATACAATGTACGTGTTGTGAACAGTGAAGAATGACTAAATGATATACAAGCTCTAAAGGGAAAAGTCCTTAACAAGATTTATACATGCCTCTCTTCTTGCTCTATTTAAATTAATTCTACTCAGTGTAACTTTAATATGGAAATAAAGAAAATGAACACCTGGAAAACACAGAAATGAAAGTTACAACAGGGACCAAAATGTAGATATTGGAGCAGAGACAAGCATCCTGGACTTTTCCTCAAGATGAGGTCTGTGGGGAAAAGGAGAAAGGAGCATCACCAAACTTTATGCACCTCATGACTTACAATTCTATCTTTACAACTTTGGTGAGACTTTTCTTATAAAGTCACTTTAGAATTGTAAAAATGTTAGAAGTGATTCAGGATGTTCCTTTTCAGGTAACACTCAGGTACGTTTTGCTTAATGATGAAATAATCATAGTGTATAATTACATTTTATGATCTTCAGATCACTCTCAGGATGCAATAGTAATTAAAATTCACTACATTCTGATTACTTAATGCTAGATCTGCAACACTTTACACTGATGGGAAAGATTTAACGCTCCATCATTCAGAGGTACTCACAAAGGTACACAGAATCATAGAATCATAGAATTGCTCAGGTTGGAAAAGACCTTAAAGATCATCGAGTCCAACCACAAACTAACCATACTACCCTAACTCTAACAACCCTCCTCTAAATCATGCCCCTGAGCACCACATCCAAATTGTTTTTAAACACATCCAGGAATGGTGACTCAACCACCTCCCTGGGGAGCCTATTCCAGTGCTTAACAACCCTTTCTGTAAAGAAATTTTTCCTGATATCCAAGCAAAACCTCCTCTGGTGCAACTTGAGGCCATTACTAAATCAAACTTTATTTGAGGGACATGGTTTAGTGGGCATGGCAGTGATGAGTTGATGATTTGAACTAGATGATCTTAGCATTCTTTTCCAGCCTTAATAATTCAATGATTTGATGATTGTATGAAAGGTTTGTGGATCTTGAACAGCCAAACACTGTTCTGAAAATGTGTTAATCACCACTAAAAAAACTCTGCAAAAAAGCAGTACATAGCATTTTAAACTCGTACACTTGCAGGTACAATATTTCTGCACACTTGCCTCATTTCATCCATGCCCACTAGCCTTTTCAGTGATTAGAAGACTCTTTAGTCAAAGATTGCAAATCCACAGTTTGATACATGGGGAAGCTCACCAGCTCACCCTATGGTTTTAACATCTACTTGACACTACCTTTGTAAATTAAGTAATGCCACTGTATTTGCAAAAGAAGAAAAGCACTCAGCGCCAAGCATGTGCAAAAAGAATCTCTGAATCATTAAGGATGGAAAAAGACCACTGAGATCATCTAGTCCATCTGTCAAGGTGCCTGAGTGCTTAAAGTCAGGGTTAAACTCTTCCTTACCTCAGGAACACCCAACCTTCAGAGATGGCTCATTTCTCAACCACAGCAATTTCACAGGTGCCTAACCACATGCAGAAAAATAACCTCCCATGTTAGAGATCTAAGCAAGGAGATGCTCATGGACTGTGAGCCTCCATGGGAAAGCTGGGCACAAGGGAAAGCGTTGACCCAGCCCTCCACTCTTTTTTGTACAAAAGCATTCTGATCCAATCAATCAACCATGAGGTGGACACTTGCCTGGAACTCACCATGGCCTCCTGAAGGTGCCACAGTGATTGCAGTGATGGTGAATAAATTGGGTGCCAGCAGCATCATCACCTTTCCTTTTGGAAGCTGTTCCACGTGCATGAGGGCACTAATGAGACACTGGTCTAGAGAAAAGAAGCACGAGAACCAGCACAATTCTGCAGCCAGCTGGGAAGGACACTGTGTGACAGGACAGGGAAGGGAGCCCCACTTATACATGAGAAAGGCCTGTGAGTGAATTTGGTGCTAAGACATGCTCCAGCAGTGTTGGGAAAGGTGCACAACTCTCACAGAGAGGCAGGGCCAAGGAAGGGTACAGGCACAGGCATGCTGCAAACTGGCCAGATCAAAGACATCATGAATAATGATTCTGTATTCTTGAGATAGTTGATCATCTTAATCAATTTGGAGAAAAGTGCTACTGCAAGGAGTTACCATGCCCTTACTCAGGCCAGCAGAACACTGACACTTTTCAGGTAATCCCCTCAGCTCCCATTTATAGTTGATGAAGAAAGGCAGGAATTTCTAGAAAATTATTCCTTTCATCCCAAAACTAATGGGTGATGCACACTGCTCTCTTGAGTTGCCCCTTTCCCTTCAGCAGTTCTGAATTCTGAGTGATAAGCACAGAGGTAGCTGTTTGAATTAGAAAAATTAGTGACCTCACTCTTGTTCCAGTGGGACCCAAAAGCCACAGGAGGAGGAACAAAAAGCTCCCACCAAACCTGTAGCACAAAATAATTTATTGTGGTATTGTTATGGCCTTGTATACCTCTTCATACTGACTGATGCTACTTTTGGAAGCTCTGCGGGGCAGCAAGGGAACAGTTCTGGTTCTGCCTTACCTCATTGTGTCAGTGCTCTTAATTTGTTTTCCTTTCCAGTAACTGTAGAATAGGGAGTACAGTGAACTTGAACTATTTCCTCTCCCCCATATAACACATGGCAAAAGGAAACTCACCCTACCTCATTTTCTGAATACAGAAAATAAAAGAAAAAGAGCATCTACACCCAATCTTCACAGGAAGTGACAGTGGCATCAAAGTCTTCGGTATGGCCCCATATATTTATTATTACTGCAATATCAAAATATGTGCTTTGTATCCAAGTGAAAACAGAATTTTATACTGGTCCTAAGGATAAGAAAGCAGTCATATATATATATTTTACTTATAGTCCATTGAATGTTTAACTTTGACTCTGAAGGCAGATGGAGTAACTTCTGGCAATTTGTTTTAGGATGAATAGTTTTCTCTTTGCCATAAACCAGTAGTGAATTATTCACTGTTATGCTGTAAAGCTACAGTATTTTATAGGAGGCAGTTAGATAAGCAACTAGAGTTTTAATTTAAAGTTTCAGTGTCTTGGCGTGATCTCCCATGTGCTTTTTTGACTGCCATAAACCAAAACAACATGAGAAATATACAACTTGGCATAGCTGAGCAGTTAAATTATATTCTGTGATGCTGTCTTCACAATTAACATTAAATCACTTCATTTAGAAATGATTAAAACATATTTTTTTAAATGCTATTTAATTATTCTGAACAATAACTGAGTCCTCCTTGATTTCATACAGTTAAAATTGAAGCTTATTTTAGGTTCAAAAGGGGAATAGACATGCAAAGATTTAATTTCCAAAAGTATCCTTTACCACAAAGTATAATCAGCTAAATAGTGAAAGACTATAGAGGCACAATTTATCTGATCACTAATTGTATGCAGAGGATAGAGTCTGGAAGTGCACTTGTTCTTATACTTTTGGAGGGCTTGCAGACAAGATGCAGAAGTATCTTCATCAGAGAAGTGTTTGTTTTATTACTAAAACTCTGAAAATCATGAAATGGTATTATGTTATTATTGTGGAGGTGTTCAAGTCCTGGTTGGATGCAGCCCTGGGCAGCCTGGTCTAGTATTAAATGTGGAGCTTGGTGGCCGTGCCTGTGGTGGGGGGTTGGAGATTCATGATCCTTGAGGTCCCTTCCAATCCAAGCCATTCGGTGATTCTGTGATTATAGTACCACAGTATGATTTCTTAGTATTATAAGCAATATTTACCTACTTCTCTTGAAGTATGTGGTATTCTATTTAAAGAAACATACTCTGAGTTCTAGTTTCCTGTTCAGAAATTCTCTTGGAAGATCTGTTTCCAGTAGTAGCAGCTCCATCTGGCATGAAAGACCATGTTAAAGACAACAGATAAATTGAAGAAAAGTGAAGTAATTTTATTTGATGACACAGAGAACGAACAATTCTTTTGTTCATCTCATGTTTTCTGGATTCATGGAACCAGAGGAGAAATAACATCTCCTAACTGCATTTCTTCAGTCAGAGTATCCACAATAGCCTGGTAGGAAACATAACTGTATACCATCACATTGACTGTACTGTGAATTTCACTGATAACAGCTTTCTGTGGAGGCTGCTGTATCATTTAATAAAATATTCAAATCATTCCCATTGATGCTCACTGTTTTTCACCTCTGGTAGCAAGAGCTATCAGACAAAACCAGACACTGTTGTAAATGAGAGTCTCCTGGCACCCTGAAATTAAATTTACTGAAACAATGAATTGTTTGTCATAATGCTTCTAGAATCATAAATTCCACAGGCAGTTGCTGGGCCAGATTGACAAGGGACAATACTTTCGCAAAACACCTTTGCAAATCTGATGCCTATTTCACCATCCCACAGGCAGAAATTTCAACAGGATGTGGGGGGATAATCACTGACATGACCTCTTCAGAAATGCCTTTTATCCATGGGCTTGCTGCATCACTCCCCCATGCCTGCAAAAGGGGGAGAGAGGGGCACAAGAGGCACACAGCAAGGAAGGAGCCCTAGAAAAATTTATCCACCTTATGTCTCCTGATTTGAAACGTTTTCCCTTCTGGCAACTCTGTGAACATTTCAGTGGTAGTTGTGGAAAGAGGAAAGACTGTACAAAGGCTTGGATGTAGGGGCCCATGTGTCACACAGATGCTCATGTTCCTCCTGCTGGTCTCCTTCCTTGTAACTGGGCACTGAGCAGCGAGTGGACTCTCTCACAGTAGTGTAAAGCAGTCAGCTTTGTTTGGATTATGCTCTAGTCTCTAAATATTTTGACCACACATAATTCCTTCTTCAGAATTAACCTGTGGTTATATAATACCACAGCTTACACCTCATCACCACTCTTCTGAGCACTCAATGAATGTTCACTGATTCCTACAAAGCAGTGATATTACTTATTGCAAAAGTATTCAGTCTTTGCTAAATTAATAGGTCCACATAATGCAGGCATATCTGATTGAATTTTATCTGTTTACTTGAATGGAGACAGAAGCTGCGATGTTCTCTGCCCAGCATCCACAATAAAACAAATTAATGTTAGTTACAAACATAACCTCTACTTTAACAAATATTTTTCTCTCCAGTAAGTGCCACTGCTTCCATAAGCACGTTATTATAGGCTGGCAACAGTCAAAAACATACTTATATATCATTGCAATGGAACTTATTCTATTACTGCTTAGTTTAAAAGTGGTATTCAAATGTGGATTATGTGTGAATTCTGTCATAATTGGGTAAGAAAATGGAATGATTAAAGTTCAATTGGATCTGCATTCTTCTCAAAACACAGTAAAATAGGCTGTCATAAATATGCTTGTGGAATAATATGAGAATGTTTTATAGTCAGCGTGCATTCAGCAGGAATATTGTATTCACATTAATTTAATTTTATTAATTTTAATATGGAAATCTGAGCTTCGCTATGGTGCAACAAGAAATACATAATAATATAAAATTTCAAAAGCACACAAATAAAATTAAGCCTTACCAGCTTTCATTTCCCCACAGAGCACTGCAAATAATGTAAACAGAAGTTGTACTTCAGGGTCGGTGTGGCAGAACAAATTTTGCTCAGGCAGAAAGCCAAGAAAACACAAGTTCAAATCCCTACCCTTGGGCTCTGCTTTCAGCAAGGCACTTATGTCCCTATATAACTTGCAGAAAAAGCAGTTTCAGTGAAGGCAATGAGCCTACTTCACCATTTGTGCTGTTACTTTCTTCTTGTGGGCATAATCCTTCACTGTATCATTGTGGTGCTCTGAGGTTTCTCACCTCTTTCTCTGATGAACTGATACAGTCCTGACACCATGCAGCATCAGTGATTCACAGTTTTAATACATTTATTTTTTGACATAAATGTCATTCCGCTGTCTTAATGCCTCCTAATTTTAAGCACTGCTGGGCACCTCTGCATCTCTTTCACATTACAGGCATACTGGAGTAATAATTAGAGGAGTGCAACTGAGTGCTCATCCCTCCCTGCTAGTCTTTAGTGAATTTGCCTGGATTCTGCTGTTGTCTTCTGCTGCTGTGTACACACAAGTACTTTCCTTTTCTTCTGCTTTTTTTTTTTTTTTTTGGGGGGGGGGGGGGAGGCTTGCCTGTCTATGTACACTCAGCACATTTTTAAAGTTGGACCTGCTTTCATTGTGTTCCTAACGTACTCTGTACTTGGCAACTATCTGCACCATCAAGACTCCTTCCTGTTGATATTAGCTCTTGTCTTGGTTCCAGGAATTCCCCCTTTCCTGCTCCAGGCTTTGAAGACCCCTTTAAACCTGCTCACACTTTTAGATCCTTCACCATCACCATTCCGACTGCTACCATCTGCTCCTCCAACTCCCTCTCTTCCATCACCTCAGTCACATGTCCTCACTTTCAATGCCTATTGCTATATGGGGTACACCAACACACCTCTGATCCTTGCCTTTCCCTGTCAGTAATATCAATGTCCATACAGTCTGCTTGCTTCTTTCTGAAGTGCTTTCGTCCTAGGTGCCCTAATTTTGTGGGATGTTTTTTCTGACAATACACAAAATCTCTCCCTATCTTTGACAAATTCATTCTTACAACCCTCCACTCATTTAATCACCCTCATTTAATCCTCCTATATGGTAATGTTTTTCTTTTAAGTCTAGTTCACTTTTTATAGGGAATAGGATCTATATCTTCTTGGTTGCTCATGACTATAGCAACATTCCCAACTGATCTCCAAACCAGAAGTGGCTTTTCTATACATTGGTGAAAACTCAATCAGAATTACTAAACTTCAGTCCAAACCACGTGCTTGCCTCATGTCTGTTTTTCTCCAAGTGGGCATTCTCTGTTACCAGGAAGCCTGCAGTTACCTGTGCTTTGCTGTGTGGAAATTGCATTTTCCAGCAATCTCAGAATTCAGTTTTTTACAAACACTGAGAAGGATCAGTAAGTCATTCCTCAGTATCACCTTGATATTGTCATATGCATATGGCTGCTGTGTATATTTTATTTTCATAAAACATAAAACCTTTCAGAGACTTTATGATCGCTAAATGAAAAGCCTGTAATGTTTACAAAGAATGAAATTGTTAATTCAAATACATTCTAACCGTGTCATCAGCAGGAGAGTACTGCCTCTCTTTTTTAAAAAGTTGGTTTTTTTCCTCTATGCTTTCAGAGATCAAAGCATTATAAAACTGCTTGCAAAATACTGGTCTTCATCATATGATTGTAGACTATATTAGTAGCATTTGCCAGTCTTGCAGTAGAAGTGGCAAAACACTGGCAGTAGAGTCAAGACCTGTTTTGCATATAAATGCTGGTTTTGTTTTACAGTTTCACAGTAGAATGATCCTGGTATACATTTGTCTGGAGATCATTTTCATTCAGACTTCTGGCCTTGTTATTGCAGCTGGAATGCTATATATGTTCTGGTGAATCAAAAACTGACTTTAGTGTTCTTCTGTTGAAGATAACTTTACAAGTATTTACGAGTGCTTAGATTTAATTTTGGAAAGACTCGTTATATCCCCTCAGTCCTACACAGATGGCAGCACTAATCGTAGGGGGATGTGCACAGGTCCAATTATGCTGTATGTTACAATGTGATTTGATTTATTAAAAGTTCCACCAAAATCCAATCAGCAAAGTAGAAATCCAATCAGCGTTGACTTCTCTGACACACATGGGACTCCAAGATAAAACAGAAGACGTAGCTACTGTGTGTTGACATGTCCTACATTCACGCCTTAATGTGCATCAAGATAGAAAGATACCTACCTTTCTACTTTTAATGCATTTAACTCTGCAAGCACACTACTTTTTTCTTATAACACCTCCATCTATCTTTAATAATAACCATTCTTACTGCTAATTGATTTATTTTTTTTTTAACTGTCCCTCAGTTGCCATTCCACATGCCCTGTGCCACATGAGATGACTGCTTGTTGGTAATCACTTTCCTACTGAAATTTTTGTTGCAGGGTCTTGCGTAGCACTATATGCACCTGGAGCAGCCCCAGATCACAAGAGCTTTTAAAGCATTACTTCACCAAAGCAGTGAAAATATGATATCTGCTGGCAGGTAATGGACAAGTGATTTGGGACAGCTGTTACTAATGGAAGTGAAAAAATAGTCACATCCTGGGCAGCATCAGGAAAATATTGGCAACAGTTAATGATCCCATCATTCCCCCCTACTTCACACTGTTGAAACTCACATGAAGTATTGGGTCCAGCAGTGTTCAAAAAAGACATGGACTTACTAGATAAAGTCCAGAGAAGGGATAAAAATGCAAAGGGCCTGGACCATCTACTGTACAAGAAGAGGCTGATCACATCACTGCATTTCTGTAACAGAGATATCTAAGGCATCTTATTTAGGAACAACCCCATCAACACATTGCTACATAAATTCCTCTCAGGAATACACAGATGGAATCAGAAATTAAAAAGATACAGGATCCCATCAACCTCTGACATTCTAAACAATCATGACAAACTTTATTGTTCCACTGTAAAGTTGTGCGTGGGGTGGAAGTAAGCCACAAATGTTCATGCTTTACAGGGCAAAGGGTGCCCTTCTACTAGCTTTCACCTGTAGCATTCCATGAGACTGGATTTTATTTCTATTTTCCTGAACTTTCCAGACTTTTTGAGTTCATGCTCACACAGATCAATCGAACACACTCTTACATGAGGACTTCTTGCACAGCTACTTACTTAGCTACTGTGGTGGCCTTCTCACCGTGTCACCTGCCTGCCACTTCCCTGAGGGCCCCACAGAGTGACTTGATAACCAACCTGCCTTTCAGCAACCCTCAACAGTAAACTTTCAATTCAAATATAACCAAAGAGCACAACGAGGGAGTTCTTGCTTCAAAGCACGAAGAAATTAATGTGGAAAAAAAGTGTTCTCCACACTCTTCCAGTTCTGGGAAAAAGTATGCTGGTAATTCAGCACAGTCCCGTATCCTTAGTTCTGTCTTTGATGCTACAGAAACAGAACAGTGATGGCTTGTTATTTTTATCTCTTTCCATACAACCTAATTTTGTACAATCAGCATCGCCCAGGATTGAATCACACAATCTCTGGCAAGTCTAGCAGGGAAGCAGAGAGCAAAGCAGCAAACATACAGGGAGGTCCTACGTAACTCAAGAGTTAAGCTTGAAATCTCAGTCATGGAGAGGACTTTTCACCCACAGTGGAAGAATAGACCAGATAAAATGGTATAGCCTTACTTCAGAATGGGAGCAGGTGCAACAGTCTTCCAACAATATAGAAAGCTGTGGAAAGCCAAAGGGAGTAATGTTTAACAGAGATGAAGACTAGGGAAATAGCTTTACAACAAAATATGATCCATTAAATTTCCTTCTTCATTACTATAAACCACTTTCAAGCTTCTTCTTTTTTTTTTTTTTTTTTTTTTTTTTTTTTTTTTTTTTTTTAATACTAAAGCCAAGCCCTAAAACTTGTTCTGTAATCACAGGCAAAAACAAGTAGTTTAAGCAGCTGGAGGTGGATGAAGGCCCGTAGAGCTTCATTTTCCACATACATCAGCAACTGACTGAATGGACTCTGTGATAATGGTATTACAAAGTTTTTATATGAACTCTACTAAAACCTGAATTCACAGAGTCGTGCAGATCTGTACTGAATGCAAAAATCGACTTTCATCAACTTTCAAACTTTCTCTATAAAACACAAAATGATTAACATACAAACTTATGAGTCATAACCGACAAAACAACAGCAATCATATGTATGACTATGATTTTTTATTACATTCTAAATATCCACAGTATTTGAAATCTATAAAGTTTGAGTCATAACTTTCAAGATTAGACCCATGACAGGAGCATCCCTTGGTTTTAAATGTCTGGCAGTTTCCATTTTTCTTACTGAAGAGTCTTGGGAAAGATTTCTTGCTCTATTTTTCAAAAATTCCGTCTGCACTGAACTACCCAATGCATTAGCCCCAACAAGGGGGGAATGCTCATGCTCATTTTAACTGAAGAGTTAAGATTTGAGAAATCCTCCACATCTGGAAACAGTGGTTTTGCTTCTAGGTGAACTTTGCTTTCTGCATTCAAACAGCTTCTGTGCTACCATATAATGGCAAGGATAACTATGACTGATGGAAAAATTTCTTATAAAAAAGTGAGTATTATCTGCAAGAAAACCAGAAATGTCTTATTAATCCTTACAACACACTGGATTTGAAGAAAAATTAAAAGAATGTGATGGAAAAGCAAGCTTCTTTTCAGCAGTCATCAGCAAATGAACTCTTTATTATCAGCTGAGGTACAAGAGCAAGTATTAAGTCCTCAGGTCTGCAAATAGGTTCCCATGCTGAACAATATGAAGTCACCACTCATCAGGACTCTTCATGGGCTGAAAACCAAGGAAAGTATTTGCAGACTTGAAGTCAAATATGTCTAATGAATTAATTCTCTCTGTTAATGAAAAAATAATTAAGACAAACAACTGAGCCATTCCCATTTTAAAATTAATACTGGTTGTAAATGGATGTTTTTCACAGATCATTTTCTAAATGTTTAGAACTGCTATTCATATAAATCAGAATGAAAAATGAATGAGATACTGTGCAAAGGTAGAGAGCAGATGTTACAAGCATTAATCTTTCTTATCAAAACCAGGATAAAACTGTACTTACAAGAGAAGAAAAACTGTAATAAAATGTACTGTTTGTGAGAAATTATTTTAAAATATGCCTACGACCATAAACCCAAGTTTTATAACAATTGTTGAACAGCAAAGTATACTACAGAATGTTTCAAACTGTTGAGATAAAAATATCTCAAATATCCATGTCCAAATGTCAAATATCCATATCCATATCCATGTTCAAATTTGAGTTTCAAATGTTCATGAAACAACCAAACATCACCATCAAAACAGCATATCTTCTTTAGTAGGTTCCACAGATTGTGGGGTACATACGCTTCCCCAAGCAGTACTTTTGTAGTAACATGTTACAATTACTAATTATTATAATAAACTGGCTATCACTAATTAGAACACCTATTAATCTATCATTGTTGGATCATGGTGTTTAGTTTCATTCTTTTAAATCTAATATTGACTTTGTAAGGAGATTTCAGGAATATTCTACTGTTAGCTGTAACACACCTCCATTTACAAGACGTAATATTTTCTAACTGATGCTGAGTTACATTATGTTTATTTCATACAGAAATTTGGAAAAGTTAGCCCTATCTAACTGATATGTGTGAAAATATACAATTCTGCTTAGCTTCATGGTACAAAGGAAAACAACAGGTCACCATACCCTAGAAAACATCCTCAGAATAAAGCTGGTGGATGCCATTTGCCCAAGTCCATCTCCCTGCCAACATAGAGGATCACCAGAGCATTCAGCCTCAATCACAAACAAGCAGTGAGATATCTGTGTTTGCCTGTTTGCATCAGATTTTTATTTAATTATTTATTTATTTATTTATTTATTTATTTATTTATTTATTTTGGCCTATATAAGCTTTGAGGTTCACCGGAGAAAACATATTTATTGCCAAACGCACACTAATCACTAAGAGGGATTAACAGGTTTTACTCGTCATTGAAGCAAAAAGGTACTTCCATAAAATGAAATATCTCCAAAATGTGATATTTCAGTTACAATGCTTCATTTACATACTTCAGTTAAGACAAATGGCAATGTTATTACCTGACAAACAACTGTAGAGATTTAATATTGTCTGTCAGAGGAAGGTATCTTAAGTTAGTTTCTCAGCTCTCAACACATTCTTCATTTTGGTCACAGAGTAAACATGCAGAGATGCTACACATATCACAAGGCAACATGGCACCTCAGGGTCAGGTCACAAAGAAGTGTCTGCCAGCAACCATGAATGAGCTTGATGGTTTTTCAGCGACAAGATATTGAGGACCAAGCCTATACCTTGAGCATGGCATGTATCTGCATATAGGAGCTGGAATCCAGTGATATCTTTTAGTCTTATTTGGAATCCCTTTTATGCTCAAGAGCTCCAATTTAGCACATTTTTACTAGCACTGTCAGCAAGTTTCCACCTTGACACTAAGTCATCCATATTTAATTCTTCACAGAGTTTAAAGAAGAACGTGTCTCTGTTACTAAGAAGTAAAAGTAGGCACATGGGGGAAAAAAGTTTCTTATTGGTTCTGTGGGCCATAAGGCATGCCTGCTGAGCAGTTTAGCAGAAATTCAGAGATACTTCTAATGCTTAGCCCCATCTTTTGTGAAAACCATACTAAAGAAAGAGCTGTGGGACTAGTGATTAAGGGTTTTTTCCACAAGTGCTTGATTTCTGATAGGCATCACAATTTTCTCTGTTAAACTTTCTCCAGATAACCCATTCAATTGCTTTGTTCATTCAGAAGGTATAAGTTGATTTGATACAGCATCTTTTTTATCTGAACTTACTTCAAAGCCCTGTGTGCTAGGAGATCTAGCAGATGCATCATCTGAAACAATATGTTTACTTGAAATACCCAGTTGTGCTTCAGCTTTAATCACCTATCAGTATGGGACTAAAATTGGTCTGCTTAGTTTGTGCCTGCTCTGAAACAAGGATCTCTGTATCAGGTCGGTAAGATAAACATCCTAAACCTGACGCCTCAAAGATTCATGACTCTTTACAACTTGGGAACCAACTTTTGCTGAGCTCCATCCTTCGTTACAGTATGAGTCAGTACCATGGAGAAGTTCTCTTCTTGCTATTAATGAACAGCTGAAGACACTCAAGAAACTTATGCCCACAAATGCATCAAAGAAGCTAAAGATGATCTGTCAGTGTGACTACAAAGCCCAAAATCACAGCAGATTAGAGATGATACAACATGAGTTCGGAGTGATATAAGATTTTTAACAGGCTAAGAGTTTAGAAGGATTTAAAGGAGAGAAAAGCAATGCAGAAATTTGTCTTCTTCCTTTTCAAAAAGCAAAAAGCTAGAGCATCAAAAGAAGCTCATCTCTGTGTAGCTGAAAGTATCACAAAAGTTCCTTGCCAAGAAATAGAGTAATGCCAGCAACGGGAAAAGAGGGTAAGGGAAAAGGAGGAAATTGTCATGATTCAGAGAGGCAATTGCTTCCTTTTTGTCAAATTTCCGTATGCTCGTTGACTTTTCCTATCCCCAGAATTGAGGTAGGCAGGAAAAGAGAAATACATTCTTTCCTCTTTTCACTCTCAGTGCTAAACTGAAGTAAGCTCTTACAGTATTTTCTTCTCTTTATGCATCCAGCACAAACTAAACTAGCAGTAGTTTCCCTCTTCTCCACAAGGCAGCTCTATAGGGAGGGTGCTACTGAGGAGGGGAGCTCTGTAGTGTTTGGTGCAACTCACGTGTTCTTCAGCTTTCTAGAGAATGTTCAATCATGCTCAGCCAGCCAGACTTCTGTACCTTAACACAAAAGATGATGCAGTGTCACTGCCCATGTGACCCTCTACCAAAATAGCTAGCAAGCCCTTTCTGCTGCTTTTGACACCCAGCTTCTATAGAGCCTTGGATGTTAGCTCCTCATTGACTTATAGAATCATTATTGTTTAGAGCTAGCAGTTATTTCTCCTTCTCTCAGAATGAAAATCATAAGAAAGGTAATGTTCCCGAGCCATTCAGAATAGAAGTGTAGTTTACAGATAACAGAATCACCAGAGCATGTGACTGGCTCTAGAGCTTAGTAACTGAACAAATATCTTTCTATCTTTAGGTTTCTAAGTCATATCCAGTCTGGAATGAGAGCAGCTTTAAATTATTACTACCTATGATTGTGCTTTGGCTATCCCTTATGAACAGTTAGTCTCATAGCATTTCTGTATGAAAACATTACCCAGGAAAGCAGTCACTGGTGACTGTCTTGGGCTGAAAAAAGGAAGAGCTCATAGGCTTCTGATTGACATATATTTTTACAACACAAAAGATACAATTAGATCCATCCTTCCAAACAACAGGCCCAATACTCTGTTCAGATATAAATCCACTAATGCAAGGATTTCATCCTCAGTCAGTACAGTGCAGCAGATAGCACTTTCTCTTAGTTATACAGCAAATGAATGCAGTTGATCTTTCACAGACAGAGTAGGCATATCCACTCTGTGTTGTAAAGCCTGAACAGTCCTTCACACACTACTCAGAAGTACTTGGAAATTTCCTTGTCTCTTTCAGTGTCAGGTCCAAGTTACAAACTGCTCAGTGATAATGTATCACTGGCTGTCTGAACTACGACACCATTTGTCTGTTTGTCTGATGAATAACATGATTCTGTGCTTGAACAACAGCCTTTAGAAACACATAGCATATTGACAGAGCCATGTGTAAGGCTTCAAGAAAATGCCAGGAAGTTCCTAAAAGTTCCCAGAGCCTATAATGTTCCCAATTTCTATAGTGACTTGTGGATGGAATTATCAGCAGCATTTCATCCTCATATTCTCTTCTGACTCGTGTTCTTTGCATGGAACTAGATCCCCATTTTCACACAGACAATTGCTTTGAAATCACCAACATGATTTGCAGCTTAAAGACCCTTTGCTTCTTTGAGCAGTATTTTACCTTTTGCTGAGCTGTCACACAAGACAGGGACAATGCGAATGCAATGTTCCAGACAGCAAGCTCCCTTACTAAATTAAAGACTGTTTTTAGCTTTAAAAATAACTACAAAGTTCATCTTTCTAAGCTCCACGTTCCATGCTGAGAAGCAGATTGAAAGAGGATCAATGCCCCTTTTCCTCCTACTCATACAAGTCTCCCTACAAATGCAAAATGAAACAGGATTTCTACGTACTAGCACTGCTCAGGAGTGGATCAGCTTCAAAGAGTTGACTCTCCAGCATAGTTTTCCAGTAGGATAAAAATTTGGACACTTTCAAAGCTGGGTGTTTCTTCTACATAGCAACACAGAAACATGATCTGTTCTGCATTGGATTGGTGTTGAGATATTAAGACAGAATCTTCAGCTAAATGTAACAAAAAACGACAGGAAAATACAGCACAACAAATTGTTCTCCAAAATCTAATCTTAAACAGCAAGGTTATCGCTAGTTTTGTAGTCTGCATCAAATGGACCTTTTTGTATACTCAGTCAATCCAGGACATCTGCACTCAGACTTCAAGACTAACAGTGATTTTGGCCTGCTACGTCAGTCTCTGATACACACATCTAAGTATAAGTAACTCGTAAATCACATTCTCATTCTGTTCCACTACCCAGACTATTAGCTGATTATAAGTGCTGCTATGCTTTATTTAGTATAATAGGCTGTAAACTCTCATTCAAAATATTGTTCTGGTTTAGAAATCTGTTAAACATATTGAATTACTTTTTAAAAGCTCTTCACAATAGGTCTTCTTAAGAAATTTGATTCTTCCTACAAATAAATTATTGCAATTATTTCAGTAGAGTTATGTCAGTTTATGAAATGAATTGCAGATCAATGGTCTATTATCCATTTTATGTGTTATCAACATGGCATAAAAAATCAAATATGAAATCAAATGCCATTTTATTCTTTAACATTTGTTGATATGTTTGTTTGTACTTTTTTTTTTTTTTTTTTTAATCTCAATTCAAGCAGCATAATGTCATGTTTCCAGCATGGTGAAAAAGTAATATATTTGTGTGTACTTTGGTTAAAAACTTCTAAGAGATCTTGATGAAAGATTAAAACCAACTCCAAAAAGACACTGTAGAGCAGTTCTCAAAAACAAGATATGCTTTGCTAGCTACTATACGATATGAAGTTTTTGACACACTTTATAAATGTCTTGCAGCTGGATGTTCCATCTCCCAGGGAGACTGAAATTACGTTTTTGTAACTCTGTATAATCCTTGCTGATTGGTAGAATTATAAGATGTAGTCTTGCTTCAGCGTAATCAGTACATGGAAAAGGGTTATACAAGTGTCTGAGGATGAGTATTTAATACTTCAGATGTGCTATCAAGCCTGGACCATGAAGGCAATTTTCCATAACATTTTAAAAAATGATAGGCCTTAAAAGTTTTCCTTTTGCTGCAACACTGTGTAGTGGATGCACCACTTACTTCTCATTCTAGTTATTCTGCTATTTCATTCCCTTCAGTGTGGTGGTGGGAACATACATTTTTATAGACTTTCTTAATGCTATCAAACATTATTATGGAGGAAATCAAAAAAAAAAAGTTTTTTCAATTCTGATGCTTTAACATTTGACAATAGGAAAAGTGATTTGAACAATTTTTAGAAACCTAGCATTTTTCTCTAAGAGAACAGACCTGATTCCCCAGTGTTTCCCATCACTTTCTCACTGGCATAGATCTGATTTCACATTCGTTACTGACATTTTTAAGTGATCAAATGCTCTAGGGAAATCAGACTGGTGCTTTTAGTCATGATAAACTAAAATTAAGAGAAGATGAAATTATTTTGCAGGAAAAAAAAAAAAAAAAACAGCGAGGCAAAAAAATCCATGGCAGGAAAAAGAAAAAAAAAAAAAAAAAAAAAAAAAGAAATTCTGTCTATCACAAAGACACAAGTAAGCCTACTTAAAAAACTGACTGTTTCATGTTGTCAAGGAGTCTTTTCCAAATTCCAAAGCACTGCCAATTTCTGTTGCTTCCCCCCAGTGCTGTACCTACTCAATATACCCAATAAGTATGGGTTTGATTTTGCACCATGTATTCTAATCAGAGGCGGTGCTGGAAACATTTTGAGAGACCATTTGATCTAGAATTTACTTACTTAAATGTGAACCTGATTTTTCACAGGTCTTCAATACCATTTTAAAACTCGTTATAGTCGCAGCAGGCCCTTTTTTTTGATGTAGTGGGTTTGCCCTAGGCCCCAGAAGATTGCTGTATCCATTTCCTTCACTCCCATTCCAATTTTATATTCTAACCTGCAGCATGTCCTGTCCTTTGGACTCCAATGCAGCTGCCATGTCAGCTTCCACTTCTAACCTACTTCATTGAAATCATCAAAAAAAGCACAAAGTGCCACGCCATGGAGAGGTAGGATATTGTATTCATAACAGGATCTCACTGTTCAGCTTATTTTCCTATGTTTATTTCAGTCCATTTTGAATCTCTAAAGGAAAGCTACCAAGATGAAATCCCTACTTTAAACTCCTGAAGCTCCTTAAGTAACTAGATTGCCAGCAAAAAGTTTTACTTTTACTGATTCATTTCTGTCTTAAGAGCCTTGGAGGAGATATGTGTAATTTCAGTGGTCCTAAAGAAAAAAAATCTTGGTAAAATGAGCTGAGTTATGCTGCAAAATAATACTTCTTTTATGATATCACAGGCACTGAGTAAACTGGAAGGACCACATCTCTTCATAAAGTAGATAATTCATATTTCAAAGCAAAATACAAGTATTCAAATATCAACATCAAACATGTTAAGGATCCGCTCTTTTGTCTGGACACATTTCAGACTGGGAAAGTAAGAGTGAGTTTATAACAGCTGACAATTCAAAGCTCAAGCAACTGAGAAGCAGAGCCTTGTTTACAGAGCCCTTTTTGGATGTCTTAATGAAAGTATTTGAAGCACTTCATTTTATATATTCCACATAGATTCAAGAACACTGATAAGGCAGAGAGTATTGAAAGCTGAGAAGGGAATAAAAATCGAAATCTAGTAATCTTATTCTAGCAGAAAACAAAATTTGCCCATAAACAAGCTATTCAATTTCAAGGACTGAAGGAGAGACAGACACGAATGTACTGAAGCTTTGTGATGCTCTGAACTTTATCTGTGCAATTTGCATAAATTTGCATAGCATTTTACTAGTATCTACAAAGTTTATCAAACATAAGAATCAGAAGAATACAACAGGAAGATATGAGAAGCAGCACTCTGCAAATACTCATCCACCTGAAGCGGGCAGTAGTTTGTGACCTTCATCATCATCATTATTGACAAGGATGTATTTCTTCTCAAATATTATTTTTACATAGTCATCTTTGAATCATCTTTTCTTCCAGTGTTAAGATGCATTTATCAGGTAAAATACATCAAACTTAAGTGTATTATTATTTCTTTTTTTTTTATTTAACAGAGAGTTGAGGGCTTTTAATTACTTAATTGTCAGCAATTTTATTGCAAAATAGTTTCAATTTACCTGTTTTGTCTTACACTTGTAGGGAAATACTTACTCAGTAAGAATTTGTTCTCTAGTATCAATCGATACCTAACATTTCAGGGCAAATGTTCAGCATGTCATTCAACCAATTTTGTCAACAGTGGACAACTTTAATTTGCATGTTAGAATAAGCACCATGAAATTGATGACTACGTAGACTGAATAAGTGTTATTTTGTGAACTTATAGATGTGAATTGCAATTGAAAATACCTACCTTTGTAAGTTACAGTGGAATATAAAGGTAACATTTGTAAACATCAAATATACTTGAATTATAGTGTATAGAGTCACAAAGAAATGAGTTTGAAGGTCATTGACCGATTCAGTGATGGTTAAATGTTCATAATAATCCCAAATAACAGAATAGCATTTAAGCATGAGATACAACAGTACATCTCTAGAAGAAAGATTATACTTCAGAAAACAATTGTCCCACTCTGGTGCTATTAAATGAGAACTATTTAATATTAGTGCAATTTGAAGAGTGAGTTAACTTTCCTTGGGGTTTATGCACATACCAGAGCTTCATCAAAGCACACAGCACCTAAGCACCTAAGTGAAGCCTCCTTTCTTCATGAGTCCCAGAACAAAGCTTGCATTTCCATGACAAAGGTGAAGCCAGCATACGAAACATTAGGAAACACACCCCACTTCAAACATGTTCACTAAATCCTACTTAAATATAGCAAAAAAAGCAAGACAGTTATTTTAAATCAGTGAACAAAGCGGATTCTTTGGAAAACTTGTTACACCTTTTTGATCTACTTGGTGCTAGGATTACGGCAATGTCCAACTGCTACCAAACTGTTTGCTCCTAAAGAACTCCAACAGCACCATGTACTGCAACTCCACTAAGCTTGTAATTAAAAAGCTAAAATCATCACCACATCTGTCAGTTCACCAATATCCCAAGGAAATAAATGCCAACAACACACTGCTAGATAGTTTGTTCTTCAACAAAACAAAAAGGATGCTTCAATTGAATAGACTCTGTTCTCATATTAGCAAGTACTAAAAATGCTCTATTATATGCTAAATACTTTCCATTCAAATGCACTCAGAAATTTCATTGCGTTATCATTCTTTTAAACAAAAGCAATATTATTTATCTCAATTCAAGTTTGAATGCAGTACAAAGCAGATTTTCCAGTGGGGAAGAAAATTGGAATTCAGTACATGCTACATTTTGTCTAACTAGCATTTACCCACAAAAACAATTTTTCATTTTAGAAATTTCTTCTAAACAGAGTTAATCCAATCAGTAACAAAGACATTAACAAATGTAATGTGCAAAAATATTATCTCCAACTCCAGCAATAAAACACGCACCAACATTAACACTCTTTGAGAAATAAAACACTGTATTTCTGAGAGCCAAACACAGAGGTATGTTAAGTGAATAATAAAAACACACTTGTGTGTACTAATTGGATAATGACATATATTGCTGTGACTGTCAGTTACCACTGTGCCTTTAAAAGTTCCTTTTGCTAAGCATATAATTTCACTGTTAAAAATGAATAAAAACCTATGTAACTACCAACACAGCTTTCCATATGGTACAGATTTAACTTCAATATTACTTAGAAAATAATACCCATTGTAAATCTTTGCATTTCGCATTCTTGTTTATATTTGCCAAGGGTATGTTTTGTTTTGTGTTTCTAAACTTTTCTGAGCCCTGGTGAAAGTTTATAGAGTGAACATTATAAACATTAATCCCTTCTTCATTGGAGTTAAAAAGAGTGGAGTCTGGATTACATAGGTGTTTCCTGTAAGAAGCCCTGGGGAAAGCTCTTTTTGCCACCGAGACATTGTCTGTCCTCCAGTCTTCCCATCCCATTGAAATCCTCAAATATGGCACAACTTTGATCACTTCTCAGGCTGCCTCTCTGCCCATGCACTCTGATGGGTGTTTTTAATGCTACTCTTGTCACCAAGGCAGGGACACTTGTCAAAATTAAGATAAATCCTGAAGCAATCCTCCACTTCAGTTCATACAGCAGGTAAGACTGAGGAATCCTGCTCTCATATGCAAACGCACCCCAAAACAAGCATTTCTGCAAGCCTGCGTCTGAATCCAATTTTATTTTTATTACCACTCAGAGCTCAAGACTATCAAAGCCATCAACCAGGTGAAAGCACACACCAGTACAGAACCCAGGGAGGTAATCTGAGGAATTCAGACCAAACTTTGCCCTCTGCTCCCCACAAGCTGAGGCAAAGAAAGAAGTCCCCCAGACAGGACACGCTCCCGGAGTTCTCTGCTAGCCCCTTTCCTTTGCCCACACAAGGAATTTGAAAGCATCCCGCAGCCATATCGAGACCCCTAGCATCGAGTCGCAAAGCACACTGCGACGGCAAGGTGCACCATAAAACACAGACGAGCACCAGCGCCGGATCGAACCCCGAAAGCGAGTTTTCCCAAAAGCACGCAGACGAGGCAACATTTCCAAGAGCACCCAGCAACAGAATGGGGAGCCCTGGCTCTGCCCCTCTCATCGTCCCTGAGCCCCGCTCAGCTCCCGAGTCTGAGCACACGCCGTCCATCCTCCGCGGGCTGGGGGATCGCTCCCAGCCAAGTTCGCCCACCGCCGTGCGCCTCTAACCTTACCCTGAGGAGAGGGGAGAGCCTTCCTCCCGCGCTCGGCAGTCCGGCTGCGCGCGGGGTGCAGCGATGGAGAGCGAGGACCTCTTCAGTGATAATCAGCGCTGAGAGGCTGCTCCTGTGAATAGTGTACATCCTGTAGCAGCAGGCTCTGCTTCTAGCAGCTGGCAGCAGCCTTCGCGGGAGCAGTGATGAGCACAGCTTGAGATCTTCCACAATTAACCAAATATTGTATAGCAGCAACAAATCAACAACTAAAGCCCGGCTCGCAAATAAAAGCAAAGTACAATTTCAGATGGGAGCTGAAAGCTTAAGTCACCGAATGCTACATTTCTTCTTCAAGATTATTCCAGCAAGCTCCTTCTGCTATTTTTACTGTACCATAATGCACTAGGTCTGGCTTTTACCCTATTGAAAGAACATGAATATATTATTATCCACACAAAAGAGCAGGTTATTGTTTATGAATTACCAGCCTTCCCAGCAACAAAGGCTATTTTCATAAGAAAACTCAATTTCATTTTAGCTCCAATTTGATTACCAGCTGAAGAAAAGCAGCCCTGCGCCTAAACCTCAAAGGATTTTTATTCATACCATTGAATGGGCTTTATTGCTTCCTTTTCAAAACTGATGTAGAAAGCTTTTAGAGTAAAACATTGACAAAAAATTATTGCGCTGCTATTTTGTGCAATAACAGAGCTGAAGAGGGGCAATGATTTCTCAGTCATCCTTCACTGTACTTCAGAACAGTAAAGGCTGGAATTAATGACAGACCATAGAGAGGAGCTAAGCCAAGGTCTCACAATGCATGTCAAATCTAAATGATCACTATACATTGAAAAGACCCAAAAAAGCCTGCAGCTGATTGATTCATGGCTTTCACAAGAAAGACAGGCTTGAAGAGTTTATTGCACCACAATTTACTCTGAATTATCATAAAAATGAATGTAGAGGCTGAATGTCACCCCGGCACACTCCAAAAACACACATCCAGGGACAAAGTTCACCCAGGAATTATAGCAGTGCCGTTCATGCTACTATAGTTAAGGGTCTGTCACTTTTCTCCTATTATAGGGGGTTTTAGCTCAGCTGTAAAGCTGTGCTCCAGAATGAAACTTGGCACAAAGGTCTCATTTGGAGGGAATATAATTTTTTTAAACAAATGTAAAAGGAAAAAAAAAAAAAAAAAAAAAAACCTGACTGTTTTGAAGTTAAACATTTCTGAAAGCTGCTTGCTGATGTCTGAGGCTTTTTAACAATTGTGTAACTCAAGATCGGGCTTAGGGTTTTTTTTTCTATAAGAAATAAAAATTACGCTGTCAGACCAAAAAGGGAACAAATCCATTTTGCTGTATCAGACAAAAAGATTTAAAACTTATTGATTTATTTTTTTTTCACGTGGCTTACAGAACATGTGATAGAAGAGTAGAACTGAATTGGAGCAGATGGACTTTGCCACAGACACCTGGATGCTGTACTACGAACGCAGCCTCTGTACCACCGCTGCGATCTGAACTGGTTTTGTCACTAAATTAAGGACCATCCCAAAAATTCATACACAGCACATCAGAATGACTCAAATGCTGCACATTATGAGACAATTTCCGTGTCTTTACACAGCTACAGCAAAAACGGAACTAATTCATTTCTATCTTCTAATGGTTTGATGTCAACTTTTGAAAAGCAAAAGAAGGAAATATACTGTAGTTATTACAAGTCCAAGTTGGGTTGTGCTGGTTGATGCGTTTGCCTGACATACAAATGGCAAGAACTAGAATTAATTTTACACGTAAACAATTACCATCTTGTGCTATGTTCCTTTTAATTCATTGTGTATTTTCAGAGTTAGTGGGCCTAAGCAGAGAGTCAGGATACTATCTTTGGGAACTGGTCTCTTAAAACTGCAGTGGATCTCAAATCAGGAATAGCAGAATGCTCTGGATTTCCTCTCTGGTTCTTTTTTTTTTAGCTTGAGAAAAGCTCACAATAAAGAAGAATCTTGCTAAAAGCAGAAGCTGCTCCTTTCAAAGGGTTTGGTCCTGATGCTCACCTCAGTGAGCTGAAGTTTCTCTACTGGGATAATGAGACTATTAATGTCCTTTGTGAAATAGAAATCAGAAATTAAATATGAACCTTATTTGTAAACGTTGGTCTTGTAGTGCTTTCACTGGAAATATATAGTTTATGAAGGTAACACAAGCCTGAAAACCTTTGCTTTGGCATCAGAGTCGGTGAGAGAAGGTATGTACTTCCAAAGAACCATATTTTAAGCTAAATTTTATAGTGTGATTTTATTGATTTTATTAGAGCTGTTTCACAAAGTCAGGTCATTACCTACAAAATACAGTGCACACGCAGACCACTGTTAGCTCAGAAAAGCCAGGTACCAAGAAGTGTACAGCTCAACTGGTGGCAGTCTCATCCCACTCACACCTCAAACACCTTCATTCTTTCATTTTATGTTTTACAGTGTTTGAAACTTCTCTGAAGAGTAGGTGGAAGTGGCTTGCATTCCCCTGAGGCATGATGCAGTGCTAGCAAAACCAATGTGGGAAAAACAGGAAAAAATCATGTCCAGACCAAGTAAAAAATAAAATAAAATAAAAACAAAGGAATGAAAAATTGCTCAAATAGCTTTCAAATAAAAACATTCTAATTTCTTAGTGTTTAAATACACTTAAAACATTGAGAATGTTGCATGATCAATCACTCAGGCCTGACCAGAGGGCTGGACCCTCACAGCACTACCCACACCCAGCACCTTCTCCCACTTGCTAACTATCTTTATTCAGGACAGGTGGTTCACAGGAGGTATAAAAAGCCCCACCACACAAGGTACCAAGCAAACCAATGGCAAACAGCCCTCTAACACGTGCTGTGAAGTTCATACTGAAGAAATTTGACAGTATTTTACACATTACTAAATCAGAAGTTAATTTACTTGTATAAAGGTATAACTGGAGCTGGAAACCCATGGCTAATTTCAGTTCCTCAACATGCACAAGAGACAGATGCTGTCAGCTGGAAAGATGCACTAGAATGGAGGAGTCATGGTTTTGTACTGAGTGCTCTGTCAGGACGATAAGAAGGAAAACAGCCCTAGGGCTTGTCCACACCATTTTGTTAGAGTATTACACAGGGCAAGCAAGAGAAGCTGCTGTTACCATTTAAAAACAAGATGCATGGACTTACTCCTACAAGATCTTTCTTACTAATCTTTCCATGAGACTGATGAAGAGTCATCCCTCCCATACCTTTGACAAAATAGGATGGGAGTGTACTTAATCACACAGAGAAGAGCAATACAGAGGGTTTCCAGCAGATGCTACTCTTCATTAGGCCTTTTCCTCCTCTCATTTTATCTTTCCATAGCCTCTGCCATAGACCCTTCTAGCGTGTCCCATCTCTTCAGGTTTAACTTCAGCAGCAGGCTTATGCTCACTCCCATCGCAATCTTCCATTTAAGAGAAGGTTGTTATTTGATATTTTACTTTCCCTGCAGGTCCTGACCATTCTTTTGCCTTCACTCACTCTCTGTTAAGAGACTGGAACGACCCAACACGAGAGAGAGATGAAATAGGCATTTCTGGGCTCAGATTTAGGACCTTTACCTCAGAACAAAAGTGCTGAAATGTCTGACCCATTCGACTAGTAAAATCACTACTTAGCCAACATACAAAAACTGTCCCTTTTCAAAAGAAATGACATAATCTACCTTAAAACTGTTTGAAGCAGTCAGCACCAGGCAATCCTCACCAGGCAATTTTATCGTTTCCATACAAGTGTAAGTCAAAGCACTATCAGCTATTTTCTGCTCTCCAAGTCCACAAGTCACCTTGCACTTCAGCATTCAACAGGTAAAGAAGGCCTTAGAAAGAGCTTAGATACAAGACCACAGGTGTCTCTAATGTGTGAAAGAGGAAGGCAAGGAATCACAGAACTTCAAACTAGAACTTCATCTATTCTTTTTATACTATTTGCACTTCTGCTAGAATTAGAGGAATTTAACTTTTTTAGCTTTTTATTGACTTTTTCGTTGTTCCCATGTTTTTTATTGTCTGCCCTCTAAGAAAGGCCCTAGACCTGAGCCTTCCAGCAGCCATCCCGCAGAGTTGCCCCTGACTCACCAGAGACAACAGGTTTGTTGTCTGTTGTCTGAAATAACATGTCCCTAATCACATTAATGCCTTTGTAAGTATTCCCAGAGACTGATTTCCAGCTAGAATGAGACAGCAGAGGGAACACAACCCACCGTGCCATTTTGTTAATATAGAGATGTTCAGACCACATGAGCTTAAAATCCAGTTTAGATCTCTGTAAGTATACAGGCTATTGTCTCTCCTTGGCAGAAATCATTTAGCTCTAATCAGAACAATAAGTATTCACATAAGAAAAGCAGATTCTATTTATTAGAAATGCTATTTAAAATCAGAAAGCAAAATTCCCTGAAAGAATTAGCTAGCAGAAGAACCCACACAAAGTAATATAAAAAAATGTAAGGAAAGACTAGTTGCTGGGAGGGATATTCTAAGACAGCACAGAAAAAAGCAAGCTCAGTTCAAAGATAGGCGATGAGAAACAACTCCCTGAAGCAGATTTGAATTGAAGAAGATAACTTGGAGACTACTACTGAGGACAACTTAACTAAGCTACAGCTTTGAAAGTAGTGAAGAGTAAGTAGGTGGGAACAGCTCCAAGCAACAGCAGCTGTGTGGGGCCAGTCCTAATTTCAGAAGGATCCCTGAAGAAAATAACTATTGATAACTAGTCTTATTTATAATACAAGGCAGGCAGCTACACCTTGTTTCTCTGGTCCTTTCCACTGTGTTCTCAGCTGAGAACAGGTATGTTTGAAAAAAACAACCAACTAACCTGTATGTATGGCGTTAGCACATTCTTTTATCTTCCTTCATTTTATCTTAGGAAGAACAGAACCAAGAATATCTTTTCTACTGATATTTCAAAATAAATATAGTTCTCTAAACTTCGCTGTTGTTGTTTGTGACAGGATATAGTTATATCTGGTGCAGTAATGTTGGAATAAATTAGCTTCATTTGCATTGTGGGGGGGGGATCTTTTTTGAAAATGAGCAAGGAGAATTAAAAAGAAATGGAAAAGGAAGCTGATAGCAAAGGTTGAGGAGAAACACAAAGGGTCTATTGGACAGCATTTCTGTTATTCTCTGTACGATGCATTAAGTGCATTACAGCAAAAAAAAAAAGGAGATTTCTTTCCTTCTCTTTAAAGTCCAGCATTATTGAACTTGAAACCTTTAACTGTGAGCAAAGCTGTGTTTTTTCTCTAATACAATTCTGCTATTGATTTCTTCATGCATTTCATCGGAATGATTCTGACAGTTTAAAAAAAAACACATTACCTTGATGAAAGATACAATTTTCCTCATGGAGAAAGGCACATGTGATGTATCAGGCATTCTTAAATGATGTTCTGAAGTACAAAAAAAAAGACAGAAATATAAAAATTTAAAGAAATTTGATCCAATTAACCTCATCTTTTCTAACAAAGACAGGAGCATTTTTAATGTGTCTTAATATCCTAGCACAGAAGAGAGCAGCTGTTGTTGTACCAGCCAGTAACCATTACAGAAATGTATCTTCCCATTTCTCATCTCAGTCTTCCCAATTGCACATCAACTAGCTTTGGGTTGTAGAATCGTATGATAGAATAATAGGATGGCTTGGGCTGAAAGGGACCTCAAAACCCTCCCAGCCCCACCCCGTGCTGCCCAGGGCCCCATCCAACCTGGCCTTGAGCACCTCCAGGGATGGGGCACCACAGCTTCTCTGGGCAGCTGTGCCAGGCCTCACTGCCTTCTGGATGCTTTACACTTTTAGCACACATTAACAAAACTCCTTTTTCTTGCAGACATGAACTACATGAAATTCACAGATTTGAAGGGCAAAAATAATTATCTAACCTAGCATTGTGCATTATGCACAGTATAAGATTTTCCCTGTATGTGTTATTTCAGGTTTAAAAGCTTTACTTGAACTGGAATGCATGCATAAATTCATATTGAGTTGAAATTCGTGCAGTGAAGGACATTGTTGTTTCCCCTGATAAATTATAACAACGTTTAATTTCCCACGCTGTCAGAATTTCCTTCCCTGTGTCTTTCCTTCTAGTTTTTCACCTTTTTTGAAGAGAGACTCCAATCCAGCATCCAGAGACAGAATGTGCTTTGGTTTTGGTCGCACTCTGGGAGCAAATTCATGTGAACCAACAATGCTGCCATTTTTTTTCAGTCCATATTTAACACATCCCCAGGCATACCTGAACCAACTGTTTAGTTGCCCAGCACGCTGGCAGCTTTAGGCCTCAAGTAGACATATAGTATGATATCAGAAAGATCAAGTTTTGAGAAGATATTGCATTTTTCATCTTGCAAAGCTGTCTCCATGTAGATACCATAGGAAAGAACTCCCCATGCAAATCTGCCAGCCCATAGTCCTTTTCTGAAGTGTAATGTAAGCAGTTCTACATGTCCAAGCACTGGGAACACTGAGAACATCATGATGCTCTTTTCTAGGAATGTTAAATGTGGTTGTAGCTGTCCGTGTTTGTTCTTAAGAGAAGAGCAGCTTTGTGAATGAATGGCATTCTGCTGGGGATTTGGAGCAAAAGTTTTCATTTTTAGTCATCGATTCCAACCTAGTCACACATGCCAGTGTCAGTGCTCTTTGCATCTGGTTGCTGGTTTGTATGGTCAGTTTTTTCACCTGATCAGTGTGGAATTCCCTTCTTAATAACTTCCTTTCTAACCCTCCTGGATGAGGGCTCTCCATTCTGTGTGCACAGGTGGGGATCTGAGTGCAGCAACCACAATGAGACCTTAGGCCACAGGGGCCTCTGTGCGGCAGCAGCTGCAGCAAGTGCAGGTGAGCAAGTGAGTGTGAGCTCTAGCAAAGATATCCATAAGTAGTGGTAGCCAAACTTGAGGAGACCTTCAGCCTGTTGTTCTGCAACCCTATCCATTTCTGTGTAAATATCTAGGAACAAGAAAGAAAAAGAAGCAAATCTTCAATTCATAATGTGAAATGCGCAGCACAGGATGTGGGTAACTTTGCTTCCTTTCAACACCCTTTCAAAACAAGAAACCAAAGGCTATGTGCTCTTTGAGAGGATATCCTTCTCAGGGCCTTTTATTTTAGTTTATAAGCCATAACAGGCAACAGCTTACTCTCCATGAAGCTGTTCCTTACTCAGTCACATCTTCAAGAATTAACGGTGTGAATTGAAATGTCACAGTGCTTCCATAGGATCGTCTCAGTTGGAAGGGATTCCCAAAGGTCACATAGTCTAACTCCCCTGCAATAAAAAAGGACATCTACAATTCAATCAGGCTGCTCAGTGCATCCACAACTTCTCTGGGCAACCTGTGCCAGTGCCTCACTATCTTTATTGTAAAAACCTTCTTCCTTACATCCAATTTAAATCTTCCTTCCTTTAATTTGAAACCACTTCCCCTTGTCCTGTCACAACTGACCCTGCTAAAGAGTGTGTCCCCCTTTTTATTTCCCACAAACTCTTCTTTAGATATTAAAAGTCCACCCTCAGGTCACCACAGAGCCTTTTCTCAGCCCCAGCTCTCTCAGCCTGTCATCATAGGAGGAGGTGTTTCATTCCTTGGATCTTTTTTGTAGCCCTCCTCTGGGCACATTCCAACAGGTTTGTATCTCTTCTGTATTGAGGACTCTACACCTGAACACAGCACTCCAGGTGAGGCCTCACCAACACAGAGTAGATGGGCAGGATCACCTCCCTCGACTCCGCTGGCCATGCTTCTTTTGATGCAGCCCAGGATACAGTTGGCTTTCTGGGCTGCGAGGGCATATTGCTGGCTCATATCCAGCTTCCCATTTACCAGTATCCCTGAATCCTTTCCAGCAGGGCTGTGCTCTATCCTTACATCCCCCAGCTTGTACTGATAGTGGGGATTGCCACGACCCAGGTGCAAGACATTGCACTTTGATATGTTGAACCTCATGAGGTTTTCCTGGGTCCACTGCTAGAGCCTGTTGACATCTTTTTGAATGGTATCCCATCCCTCAAGTGTTTCAATCTCACCACACAACTTGGTGTCATTTGCAAACATGCTGAGGGTGCATTCCATCCCACTGTTGATGTCACTGATGAGTCTGTTAAAGAGCCCAAGTCCCAGCACTGACCCCTGATGGACACCACTCTCACTGATTTCCATCTGGACACTGAGCCATTGACCAGCACTCTCTGGACATGATCTCAAAACCAGTTCCATGTCCATTGAACAGTCTACTCATCAAAACTATATTTTTCCAATTTGGAGTGAAGCATGTAATGCGGGACTATGTTAAAGGCCTTAACATTTTAACATCTAACCCAAATCTCCCCTTTTTTTGTTTAAAGCCATTCCCCCTTATCCTAACACTATTGGGCTGGTAAAAATTTGATTTCCCTTCTGTTTATAAGCCCCTTTAAAGATGTTATGGGGGACTGTGTCAAAGGCCTTACTGAAGTCCAGATAGACGACATCACATCAGTGGCTCTTCCCTTGTTCACTGATGCAATTACACCACCATAAGAAGTGATAAGGTTAGTCAGGCAGGACCTGCCCATGAAGGCATGCTGGCTATCCCATATCGTCTCTTTCTCTTCCATATAGCTTAGCATAACTTCCAAGAGGATCTGCTCCATTATCTTTCACAGCACAGGGGGTGAGGCTGACAGGTTGGTAGTTCCTTGGGTCATCCTTCCTACCTTTCTTAAAAATGGTTGTTATATTGCCTTTTTTTCCAATCACTTGGGACTTCATCTGACCACCATGACTTTTCAAATATCATTGAGAGAGGCTTAGTAACGACATCAGCCAATTCCCTCAGGACTCTGGGCTGCATCTGGATACACAGACTTATGGAGGTTCAGGTTTCTCAGGCAATCATGAACCTGATCTTCACTTACAGCAGGAGGGGGCTTCTCCTGTTCCTACTTTTCAAACCAATCCAGGGCCACGTGTAGAGCAAGCACTAGTAAAGTCTAAGGCAAAAAATGTTCTTGAATACCTCAGCCTTTTTGTCTGTTGTTACTAATACGCCTGTATTGCTCACTAGGAAGGGCATGCCCTCCTGGACTTTCCTTTTCCAGTTGATGTACCCATGGAAGCCTTTCTTATTCTTCTTTGCACCCCTTGCCATGTCCAATTCCAGTTGGGCCTTGGCCTTTCTGATTCCACCCCTACACAGCCCAGCAGCATCCCTATATTTCTCCCAGATTACCTATCTCTGGTCCACAGAAGGCTGCAAAATGACCCTTTCTGGACTACTTATTCACTCATGATAACATTGGCTAAAACAATTCCTGGCCCAGTCCCATGCCTTCCCTCTGGTTGCAGGAGAACATCAAGCCAGATGTGCTTTTGCTTTAGTGCATTGCCGCGAAAAGATGCAGAGCCTCAGCCAGGCCTGGCAAGGTGTGAAATACAAATTGCATTGCAGTGTACTGTCCACAGGACTGAGAGGTGTAGCTCGATCTAGACCAAATGGGGAATTTTCCGTGAAGAAAACTAACATGGGAGACCATGAAAGATGGAAAGTGTAAGGTGCACCAGAAACAGATGCTTCAGTCTTGGCTGAACGTGAACACAGAGTCACTAGCAACAAGACCTTACCAGGCTAAGATCACCAGCTAGTGATGTTCTGATTTTGGAATACCAAGTTCTTCCAAGTTAAGCTATTTAAACTCTATGTAAGAGGAAGGATTGACCTTCCTCTAAATAAAAATCCTGTATGTACAGCTCTTACCAAGAAATAAAAGGTACAGTTTTGAGGTTTTCTTCATCCTTAAAAGAGTTCTGTCCCCTTGGAAGAAAACTCCAGCAGAGGTTTTCATTAAAAAGCAGCATTTTCCCCTTCTCTGCTATACTTACCACATCAATAAACCCAAATGCTCTATCTGAAGCTAAAAAAAAAAAAAAAAAAAAAAAAAAAGGATTAGAGTGGCATTAGATTTTTATGTACACCTTAAAATCAAGAATAACTCTTGTTACTATTTTTTTCCAACTTAACTCACAGCACTCCCTTTAAATTCTGAGTAGGAGCCCCACTGAGTCTGTAAAATTAAGCTCCCTTAGGAAAACAAACTCAGAACTATCATACTGTGCCCCTTAAAACTATTCTGAGAAAGTATTCCTCCAACACAATGCTTGCAAAACTCTTGACAATGTTATAGTGTGCTGAGATTTCCCAGCATTACTGTAGTGTTACTTCAGTGATGCTCACTAGTCCTAGAGAGAGAAGACTAAGATAAAAACCCAAAAAGGAAGAGGGAAAAAGTCAATTCAGAATAACTTTCTGTTTCTGATTTTAGCAGATAAAGGAGTAAAGGAGGCTACTATTATGTTTATATTTCTCCCGCTATATCCTTCCAGTTTCATTGAGAAGCACAGGGATTTCCCAGGACATATAACTACCTTCAGTAAACCAGTGATAGTCTTATCCTTGAGCTTTTCTACATCCTTTTAAATATTTTATTTGTTTACTTTACCATATCCTACCATAAAGAGTTACATAATTTAATTACACACTAGGTTTTTGTTTTTGTTTTTTTTTTCAAAGACACAGTTTTGATTTATCTGCATGGTCTGTAGTCCTTCTTTTGTAAAGACAGTGGCTAACAATTGCTTTGTTGTCCTTCTGGATGTAATTTTATAGTCTTTTATCTGAATTCAATTGGAGATGTCCATTTATAAACCCATTACACATTAAACCTAGAGGATTAATTGGACTTAGACATTTTAATAGAATCAATTGAATTGAAAGGGGCTCTTAAAAGCTATCTAGTCCTACTGCCCTGCAAGAACAGGGACACCTACAGCTTGATCAGGTGCCCAGTGCCCCGTCCAGCCTGAAGTAATTCTATACACCTGCAAATGATGCTGTGCCTCCCCTTGTCAAGCTCAAGAGGGCAAATTATTGCTGGAGGAAAAGGAGAGTGTAATAGGAGAGTGGTTTCTTTCCAAAATCCATACCTAAATTAAACTCCCCTAATAGCTCAGCTTGGCTGGTGTAAGCCCATGAGGCTGGGCAAGTACTGCATCTCTTGGTGTCTTATCACCCCTCTGTACATGTACCCAATGCACAATTGATGTGGGGTGAAAGCAAGGACTTAATGAATTGAAGGAAGGAGCCTGTCTCTCTGGAGTTAGAAGCCTTTGTGCCTAGCTGCATTTTCAACTTGCATTCTGCCTCTTCAGAAGACTCAGCCATGAAGGGTTGTTTGGGATCAGCTCTCCCATCCACACTAAGATTTTGCTTGATATTACTAAGATTAAGTAAGATAATCTTATCTTTTATTATCCCAATAAATTTTTATCTGAATTTGTATGTCAGTAACATTTGATCACTCCATTCACTATCATAATTTTGGTGAGTTTCATCCAATGAATTATCCCATTTTGTTGTTCGGGGACACTGAAACTTAACATAGGATTCTATAGAGTTTCACCAGATCCACACAGGAAGTGTGACACCTACAAGCCACCCTGAGTTGGATTTACCACACAACTAGTATGTACAAATGTATGCACTCAGTACAATAACGTGAGCTTTTTTTCCTACCCATAATACCAGGAAGTACTAAAAAAAAAAAGAAAAACAACACACATACGTAGCCCTCTATTTTGCATTACAGAATTCTCATAACTAGCTTATAATGAAAGATATCCCTAAGGGAAAATCAAATTAAAGATTACGTTTCCTTTGCCATATACTTAAAAATATATAAAATATAAAAATGTTAGAACAAGCACTGCTGCATCTGCTGAAATAAGTGGAATGTTTTAGCTTCATGTCATCTTCACTCAATATAAGCATTCCATGTGTCAAGATTAATTCATTACTTGACAGGCTTTCCTGCAAAGCATAGGCATAGATTGCTATTTTTTTGGTTTGGGGGTTATTTTTTGTTGCTCAGCCATTATTGTTCAGAGGAATTGTGTTTTTTTTTAATGCGGAAAGTGAGAGCATTACATGTTTAATTGCCATTTCATGAGAATGCATGGTAGGGGTACCTGGCCTCTGAAGTGTGAAGCAGGATGCTTTGGTGCTTGATTCCCTTTGGAGAGCATAGATTGAGTGGGGTGCTTTTAAGCAGCGAGCTAAACAGCTCCAAACCAGCGTCCTGAGAATTTCTTGCGGTGCATTTTCATGCAGGGCTGAATTCTTCCAACACATGTTGAGGAGGCTTTCTCCTTGAAGATCCCTTCCTTTAAGGGCACATGCAGTGGCTGGTGGACCTTCAGCAACATTAGACACCAGCTAATCACCTTTTCTAATCAGAGAAATTCATGAGGAACTTGGGATTCGAGCTGGGTGGCACTAGGTACACCTCTAGGTTGAGATGTCAGTGCCTTAAATCTGCCTGCATTTCAGTTTGTGTGTCCCTACATGACCTTTTGGATCCCTCCCTTAGTTACGCAGGTTTAGATAATGTTTGTTGATCATCATTACCCATCCTTAAGGAGTGAGGAAGTATTCCATAGATGCAGAAACCTGAAGTGATTAATCATAGAATGATTAAGGTTGAAAAAAAGCACTAAGATCATCTAGTCCAACTATCTACCCATCATCTCTGTGTCCACTAAACCATGTCTTGAAATCCACCCATGAGAAAAGAGATTTGTAATAGAAATATTAAGATTGGTATGAATGGAGAGTGATTGGGCACATCTGGACGTGGAAGTGCCAAAAGAAAACTCAGAAGTAAGACTGTAAGCATGGCAGGTGGAGGTAGCACCTAGGTTAGCAGATCTGCAAGTTCCCTGCATTTGTGACACAGCGTCCCTAGACACCAGATGGAGCATACAACTTGTCAGTTGTCAACAGGGAAGCACAAGTGAAAAAGAAAAAAGTTTCACATTAAGATTTGCTACAGTATCTCCTGGATGTCAGCACAACGTTTAGATTGGACTTCAATTCCTCTCTCTCATGGAAGCTCTGAATGTACTGATGTCCCTGAGACACTTTAGTCTCTTATCATCTGTTTTGGTCCCACAGCCTTCCAAGGTAAATGATGAGATGGGGCATGAATCTTCACAAAGCCTGCCTTTTTCTCGTGAGAGGAAGCAGGAACCTCATCGAGGCACAAAGAATGGAAATTACTCTTGACCGACAAATGCACTGCCATCAAATCTCCCATTTTGGAGATCAGTTGCTGAGAATTTGATAGCTGTTTAGAGCACTCACAGCAGATCTGCCAGTGCTGTTAATGAATTTAGCAGAGATTTGGCACTTGAGATTATGAGAAATTATTCTTGGTCATCAAGGATTCTCCCCATGAGGTTCACCTCAGTCACACTTGCTCTAATGGAGACGAACTATTGGGATGCTGGTAGTGACTGCTGTTGCTGTGTAGGTGTTTACAAGCATTGCAGTCACAATTCCTCCTCCGCAGTTCCCCACGACGAAGTTAAATGCATTTGTATACCTAGGTTGTATTTCAGCTGACAAGTGCTACACGCACAGGCTAATAGGAAAATAGTCCCTGAGCCTTCAAGTATATTACCTGTGGTAAATTAATCATTTAATATAGGTATACATTTATGTAATACTTGCCTAAGTGTTGCTCTGAAATTCTCTTTGAATAAGATTTAAATGTTTTCCTCAGCTTTCCTTTCACAAACATATTTTCCAGATTTTTGCTTGTAATTCATTCCATAGCTACATTTCATCTGCTTTGTAAAATTTTACTACCTCAGAAGGATATAATTTGCATAGAAATGAAATACAAACAAAAATGCTGGAGAAAAGAGAAGGCGATTTAAACTGAGTATAGCGTCACAAACAATTTCTTTCATAGGTGCTTTCAAGTGCAGTTGGAAGTAGTTGTTTAGAAGAATACTATCAAAGAACATGCTGTACCAAGAAATGGTGTATTATAAACCTGATTCAAGCAGCCACATCTAAATTCCACATGCAAGTGGATTGAATGATTGACTGATTATTACTGGCATTTATTTCACAGAAAGAAGGGGGCTTGGTAAAAGTGTATTATTCAGTCAGTGGCGTGCTATGATGGATAGAGATGAAAATCACAAACATTTAAATCCAACAAAAGGAAGAAACCAAGAAAGCAGTGAAAAAGAGGAGAGAAAATTTATTGCTAAGTGATCATCTTTTAGTCTCATCTATTGATGATCTACTCTAGCAAACAGTCTCAGAAACAGAATCACAGCTTGTCTTTACAGCCCAAAACATGAGGAAAAGCTGTAATTAACAATAAGATATCACACTAGTCCTTGAGGAATCAATAGGTAGAAGCATCATTGTTTTTAATCTGTACTTTAAAGTCAAAAAAGAAATACATGGAAAACTATGCCTTGGCCAGACTTTATGAATTACTTTCAGGCAAAGGAGGAGCAACTACACTTTCTTTTCCTTTCTGTGGCACATGTACTCCCACTGATATCTGTTTTACTAGCAAGTCAGGTCTTTGTTGTTTAACTCTTGCACGCCAAAAAGCAAATAAAAATACAGCAAATGTTGGTCTCGTATGTCAGGGAGCCAGCGTGCACTACTTCAACATAATGTACCACATAAACCAGGCATGTCCAACTTGTGGCCTGCTTGCAGCCCAGCACAGCTCTCAGCGCAGTCACCTCTGGCCCTATGCCATCATGGCAGCTGCTCTGTTCTGCCAAGCCAAACCATCAGTGCTCTATTAGCACTGTCTGGGCTGAAAGCAGGGCACAGGGAGGGCACTGGGCAGTGCCAGCTCAAGAGATAGCTAGTAGTTTTGTAGATTTTGATACACTGACTAAACACAGTCCTGTGAACAGCAAAAATACGGAGCCATGCTTTCCGTTGTGATAAAGGAATTTGAGAACATTTCCAGATTGAAAAAAAAAAAAAAAAAAGTTTTGTTTTTTTGTTTACAATTCTATTTTCAGTTGACATAAGTAAATTACCTGCACATTTTCAAATGGAACGTATAAAGTTTCAATCTGAAATTCAACTCAAAGAAAAATTTTATTAGGTCTCTTTACCAGGTAGACATAATCCTTCTCTCACCAGAGAGAGATAACCTTAGCTTCACAGTTACACCTTATTCATACTATTGTTTTCATAGAATCAAAGAATTCCTCAGTTGGAAAAGACCTTAAAGATCACCAAGTCCAACCACAACCTAACCATACTACCCTAACTCTAACAGCCCTCCGCTAAATCATGTCCCTGAGCACCACATCCAAACAGCTTTTAAACACATCCAGGGATGGTGACTCAACCACCTCCTCCGTGGGGAGCCTATTCCAGTGCTTAACCACCCTTTCTGTAAAGAAGTTTTTCCTCATATCCAACCTAAACTTACTCTGGCACAAATTGAGGCCATTTCCCCTTGTCCTGTCACCTGTCACCAGTGAAAAACCCCACTCTCACTGTAAGCACTTTTTCTTCATACATTTGTGAACAAATATTCTCAATGATGAACCACAGGAACAGTAAAATTTCATCAAAAATCTCTTACTAATACCTGGAGAGCTCACTGAGAACTGCAACCACTGAACCTGACATTGACGTATTAGTGTCCCAAAAACAGGGTCACATATCCCACTTGTTTTAAGTTTTTGTTATTTTCTTAAAAAAATAATAATAATATTAACAGTTAAAATTAGTTTTGTTACTTATATATGTTAACTATGTTATACATTTCACAATGGCTTCTCCAAAAGAATTGTGTCCTATTTTATTATTATTATCTGCCTCATGACATCAGAGGCAGATGTCACTGGTATGGCAGTAGAGGATGGAACTTTCTCACCAATATTCCATCATATTTTGTTGCCCTGTGACAGATAGCAGCAGAGGGTCACTCTGACAGAATGGTGTCTGACATGGAAGTGTCGATGAAACAAAGGTGTGCAATGGGATTCCTGAATGCAAAAAAAAAAAAAAGTTGTATCCACTGATATTCATCAATGCTTGCAGAATGTTTATGGAGACCAAACAGTGAATGTGAGCACAGTGAGGCAATGGTGGTGCATTTCCACACCAGTGACAGTGATTGTGAGTCACTTCCACTGCACGTTTTGATGCTGAAGCGCTGAAATTCAAGTCCCTCCAAAGACCCACTACTCTTCTTCTCCTTCTACCTGTCCTTCCACCATGTCCTCAAGAAATCCTGAGCTGAAGCACACAAGACAGTGAGGAGACATGATCTGGAAATAACTCAACCCTCCACCGCTCTGTGTTGGTCTATATTTTCATAAACAAAAGCAGAGGGCATGCTATGCCAAAATACTTGCAAGTTTAAGATCCCTCCTGGTCTAAATAAATAAATAAATAAATAAATAAATAAATAAATAAATTAAATAAAATTTAAAAAAAGAGTCGTCTTGCTGGCTTTAAAATGCATTCTAGGAGATGCTTAGCATGAGAAAACATACAGTCAGCATCACAAAACTTTAAACTGAGACAGGGGAAATTTAGGTTAGATATTAGGAGGAAATTTTGCACACAGAGGGTGGTGACGCACTGGAACAGGCTGCCCAAGGAGGTTGTGGATGCCCCATCCCTGGAGGCATTCAAGGCCAGGCTGGATGTGGCTCTGGGCAGCCTGGTCTGGTGGTTCGCAACCCTGTACATAGCAGGGAGTTAAAACTAGATGATCATTGTGGTCCTTTTGAACCCAGGCCATTCTACGATTCTGTGAAAATCTACAGTGTTTCAGCATATATATTAAGCAGGGAAAAGGACTAGGTCAGTTTCTGAGACACGTCTTTGAGTAGAACTCATACTGTTTAGGTTTGATCTGTCCTTAAAACACAAAGAAAACAACCTACTTTTGTCTAGAATAACTATATACCCACACACATATATATGTAACTCTTTTTTTTATTATTTTTAACCTAGGAATTTCAGGTTAAAAAAATTCCCATTACACATACAAGGCAGTTTCTGAACTGCAATCACTGATCTCTTCCAAATTTGAAACTATACCGAATCTATGATGACAGATCAGCATAACTGGATAATCTGCTAAATGTGGTTCACATAAATTCTGGAGTTCTGTTCCTTTTTTTTTTAAAAAAAAAAAAAAAACAAGACAAGGGACAAGAATTTCTTGACTTACTACTTGCTCCTCCATGGCTTACTCACACATTGTTCAGACAAAGTGGGTTTGGAGAGCCCGTTACCTGAACAGTGCTATATAAATCCTTCTTAAAAATGTCATCTCAATAGTATAACATTCCATTTCTTCTCAGCAGACTTATTTTAATGTCAAAACAAAAAAGTTGCCGGAATTACCTGAGCTGGTAAAAGGTACTGTTCATCTGTATGCTCCCAGCTTCCCTAGTCTTTAGGTTCATACTAAATGAAAATAACAAAGCAGCTTATATGACATTTCTCATGGCACAAGAATGGAGCTGGGAGAGGTGAGGATGGTCGAAGCAGATACAGCTGGAAAATTCCTATTCTTAGTTTTGGGCCTTTAACACTAACATTCCCTAGCACTAGAAGAGATTCTTGTAAAAGCAAACCTAGCAAGGAAGCCTTGAAGTGCACTGAGAAATATCTGAAACTTTTAAATATTCCATTCTTTCAACATTTTCTAGATACAGGAGAAAAAATGTGATGTTTGCAAATAATTTTTTTCTGTGCTTTTTTATTTTTTCTGTCAGCCAGTTCTTGCAATAGAAATGGCTGTTGTATACTGATTTCTTTTGCTTAATGAATATTGACTGGAAAATCCGTGCTCTCTGTAAGTCTCCTTTGGGGTGAAAATTAGAAGTTGCACTTGTTTAGTCTGCACTGGAATAACAGCTGCACATCTCACTCTGCCCTCCTCCTGCAGAAGAGCAGTATTCAAACGGTTCTGCTCCTCACACTACCAGTTAAGCCCCTGAAAATCTTTTACACTTGCTTTTCATGGTAGCAAATGTCCCAGCAAACAGAAAAGTAATGAGGACTACATTATTTGGAGGTTTTTATTAATCGTAGCTGTCAGATGTGTAAACAAGGACACCTCTTTCTATCTCTTGCAAGTTTTCCATCAGGAGTCTGATACTAATAGCATACCTCATTTGTGTATCTCATGGCCATATTGTGAAGATGGACTCACAGAAAAATGTCAGCAAAGATTAATCATAATCTCTGTTCTCCATTCATGAAGAACCTAAGAACTTGGATTGACCCTTAAACAAAAATTGTGCAGGCAAGGATTAAGCAGAAGCTGGCCATCCAACTTAACAGAGAGAATACATGGCTGTAGATAGAGTAGCTATTGAAAAAGCCACACGTCAACTAAAACAAAAACCCACAACAGGACAGCCCTAGGAAAAGGTACAATGAGAATACAAAGCAACTGTGTTCTGTCAAACACAGAAGTTCTGGTGAACATACTTGAAAATAGGCTTAGATAGTCTTCAACTCAACAAGTATAAGTGAGCAAACAGACTGTGGTGAATTATTTGGATGTTCTTCGGATACAAGCACAGCTGCATCAAAGAAATATCTTACTTCATCACAGGTTTTGTTCCTGACACAGAAAACTTGCTAGAAGTCTGAAAATGGGACTCAGCAAGGACTCTGCACAGGGTCCAAAAGGAATAATGTTACACACTGTCTTCTTCCTACCTCCACTGCCCACCCCTTGCAGCTCACCATGCTCATTCATACAACAGTCTTGTTCTTCAAGTAAATCTACAATACCACTGTCACGGGACAAAGAAATCATAAGCTGTTTCCACAGATCCAGATGTACAGAAACTTTTACAACAATTAAATTAGATTCATAGTAGCAACTTGAAAGAAAAAGTGCAGTCTAGATCATGATAATCCATACAACTCAGGTAAGTCAAAGCATGCACTAAATTTTCTTTCTTAATGGAAGTTTTTTAACCATGTGAAGCTTATTCAGGATCCCTAGAAGACACATGCAATGTTCATATTCTCATTTTTCTTTTGCAATAGAATCTTGGAAGTTCACTTAGTTCAATTGTATATCAGGAAAAGCAAGGAAGGGAAGACATTTTGCAGCTTCAGAATGGTAAGTTCTTATGCATATGGATTTTTTCCAGATAACTTGATTGATAGGAAACAAAATTTTATTTCCTAACAATAACTGCCTGCAAAACAATCATTTGACATAACATTAGAATTAAAAGTCACATTAGAAAGAGGTACTATAGCCAGCATTTTTTCCTTCAGAAAAAAAAACAGGAAAAACTAAACATACCTGAAGCTTTTTCATGCCACCTGTAAACTCACAAAGTCCTCAGGAATCAGTTAGTGACAAACCTGTTATAGAGAGGGCCGCAAACATCCTCCAGAAGGGCTCTTGGCAGCAAGGGAAAAACTAGTCACTCTCAACTTTAGGCCTCAGGGGAGCAAATAGAAGAGCACAACGTTGTCCTTGCCCAAACGGAAGGCTCTCACCATAACTCTTCTGTCAGTGATACCCCTAAAGCCTTCCTGCAATTTCTACACTCCAGACTGTCTGGTTTGTTTAGAGAGCTGCAGTCTGCTGCTCTTGCATAATATTTCGTTAGTCAGTAGAAGCTCTCTGCATGGAGGATGTAATTGCTCCTGCTGATGATCTATCATCGGTGGCAACTTAATGTCATACTGCACATCTCTGAAGGTTTGCCTGTTTAAGTGTCTCAGAAATCCCCGTCTCAGACTTACAGACTTATAAAAGTATGTGAATAGGTATAAAATTGCCCATGTTAAACTATGAAGGTGTTAAAGTTGCCTACAGCACTTCTGTAAGGCCTCCTTGCATGCAAGCACTGGACCTTCCTTCCATCATCATGATCTAAGTATTGTAGGACCTAAGCATGTGTTGTACATACTCCACTGCCCTCCCGCATTTCCACATGGAACATCCTGAGATCTTTACCATAACACACCCTCATGCCAACCAGCTACTTCTGAGGTTTCCCTGCTACCTCAAAGCACACCTTTCATCTAACAGAAATATCTAAGCAGCATCCTCTTTCTGATTGACCTAGGACAACCTAAGCTTTCTATTAGAAGAAGAACAACGTAGCAGAAGTGGGCATGATTTCAAACTGATTATTTTAACCAAACTGGAGGTTGTGTACTTGTGCATTTGGAGATGAAACCTGTTGCTTACAGGCCTAGGAATCAGATGTTGAGATAGTATTCAGTACATTTTTTCCATCTCATCTTCTTCCAAGTAGTTTTACTCAGGCCTTGACAATGATGCCAGCTATGAACACTGGTCTTTACAATCTGTTCAACTCTGAATGAAGGTAGATCATGAGAAATGATGAACAGTCTTTACTGCCCACCCAAAGCACCCATAAATGGAACACAATCAGCTTCCAGAACTGTGACCAGTGCATCCTGCTTGTGACAAAGTGAGTAGAAAAAGCTACAGCTTCCTGAGAGAATAGATGCTTTGGTATACTTAGCGATAGAATTTTAAGCATGAGATCCTCTGCATAGCTAAGGGTCTCTTCCCCACACACACTTCCCAGGCAGTGAAGACTGGCACGCTCCACACCAGGGGTTTCTCTCTGCCATCCCTTCTCCAACACTCCACACCTGGACTGCCCCTTAATTGATAATGTAATTATCAGCATAGTCATATTACTTCACACTAAGCATTTTCAACCATTTATCACAATGTTGATCTTTATTTTAAATATAAATCAGGCAATCATTTATGTCTTTTATGTTCTTTGTATTTATTCAAGAATATTTAACTGTAGACAAAAGGTGACTTATTCATTATTCATCCTGAACAAGGCAAGTATGGCAATTTGAAAAGCCTGACATTTGAGCTTTTTGCCAACACTAGCAAAATTATATCCTTCCCATTGTAAATCAATGAAGTAGAATCATTGTGCACAAAAGAATTAAATTGCCTTGTCACTTTAATAAGGCCACCTTATATACAACCTTCAACCAATGCCATTGTGCAGAAAAAGGGTGCATCCTTTGCCTCAGCTGCCTCAGATCTCAGTAGGCTTTCCAATTAAATGAACATCCTCTTAGTCTTTCACTCCACTCTACTCTTTCTCTTTTTTGAGAAGCAATGTCAGAATGTCATAGGCATAACTTGCTATCAGTAACATGCACACATCAATGCGAATTAACTTCCTCCAACTACTGCTTTCTTTTGGCAGCCTTTTTAACTTGTTTGTCAATTCCAAAATGACGGAACTCCAAGAAAAGGGATTTATTTTTTTTTTAATTGTTTACTGTGCTTGAATAAAAGTTGGATGGAAATAGCTATCTGCAAAACAAGAATGCTATACAAATGTGAGAATCCTTTGCCGGCGACACAGATAATGTAAAATGGCAAAGAAACAACGTGTCCAATCAAGCAGAGCACAAGTGGCATGAGCCAGAAAGAGAACAACTTTGTGTATTCTCAATTCACAGACTAGGACCCTATTATTATAATCAGACCTGATTTTTCCCATCTAACACCCCTTGGATGCATTTCACCCTGAGAGCAGAAACCTTTAACCAGCCATTTCCAGGCTTTTAAATGGCCATCCAGAACAGCTATTTCATCATTCAACAACAGATGGCTGTCTGCAGTAGTCATTTGCCTGCTCCTTCTTTTCAATGGTGCACCATCGTGCAGAGGTAGAAAAAGGAAATTCAGCCTCGATGTTTCTCAGAATCAGAGAAACAGAAACAGTGAAACAAAGCTTTGTGTGCTAACAGCTGAAACTCGGGCACATGAGCAAATCTCCATATTTCAAAACATATTCAAAAGTTTGCTGTGTTACAATTGTTTTGGAGCATCAATATTTTGCCCTGTTTTGATAGCTAGCTGAAAGGTGCACCATAAAGAAAAGCACACGCAAGCATAGAAATGGTGACAACAATATCCCTGATGTTATTATCATTTTGAGTTTAGTCAGAAAATGTTAATAACAAATGACCTTTTTCTGAAGGGTATTTTAAGGAGACCAAGCAATTTTCTGTGATGTGGTTACCATAGTGATTGGCCTCTAAAAAGATCAGACAAAAAAAAAAAAAAAAAAAAGATGTACATCTGTAATCAAACAGCTACTGCAACAACAAATGGTCTGATAAAGCAACACTCTGAGTTTAATTCTAAGCCGGAAGGATTCTGTCTTTTGAAGTATAAAAGAAACTATTTATGGATGAAAAATAGCTCCTTCAGTAAATATTATAGAACATTTATGCTGACCCAGAAGGAATTTTCCTTGAAAAATACATTAGTGCATAATAGAGCATTTTTTTTTTCTTAGAAAATACATTAACTCTACTTCACTGAGTAATTCAGAAAAAAAGCCTAGCAAGTACACAATGATGACAAATAGGAACCTCTGCCTCCCCCACTCCCTGTCCCTTGTCTTTCTCAGTGCATCCCTCTAAAGAAAAAAAAGAAAAAGAAGAGAAAAAGTTAAAATAACTGCAACAGGTTTAAACATTTTGGCAGCTAGACTTACAAATTAGCACTGCAGCATTTTAGCCCATCATCTCATGTAAGGTCAGTGATCACCACATAGTAGTTAAGGGCAGGAAGTTCAAAGTGTTCACTAGAGAACATATAATTGGACATTTACACTCAAAATTAATGTTTTAATACTACAGCCACCTTCTGAGTTCTTTTCACTGCTATTTAACTCTGCACAAACATCAGAGCCATCCCATTTTCCATGATAAAGACCCCTGGAAACCTAATGTGATGAGCCTGCCCTTATCTGAGAAGTCCTTGCCATGGCAAAACGCTGCAGTCTGAAGAGTAGAGACAGATATCCCTCCCTTTGTAACCTCCAAGATTTAGGATATGTCTAAGAAACCCCTACGCAGCTGTGCCAACTATTATGTAACTTGTTGCTTTAATTTGAAGCATCTTTAAAAAAAACTTTTGAGATTAAAGAACAGCCATCTTCCAAATGTTGATAATAGAGAACAGAATAAGAAAATACAGCTTAGGAACTCACTTTCATGAATGGTGATAGACAAGTTCTCAGCTGGAGAATGCCTCAGAGTTAGGTGTAGAGCAAAGGTTCAACTTGGTAAAGAAATTAAACTCTTTCCTATGTTCTGTGATAGGCATTTCTGGGTCTGCTCTTTCCTAGAATTATAGAACCATAAAACGGTTTGAGTTTGTAGGGAACTTAAAGATTACCTAGTTCCAACTCACCATCCAACCTGGCCTTGAACACCTTCAGAGGTGGGGCATTCATAACCCCTCTGGCAACCTGTGCCAGAGCCTCGCCCTCATAGTGAAGAATTTCTTCCTCAGATCTAATTCTATTCTGTTAGTTTAAAGACATTACCCCCTGCCCTGTCTTTACACTCCTTGATGAAGAATTCTTCCCTATCTTTCGTAAGCCTCTTTAGGCATTGGAAGGATGCCATAAGGTCTCTCTATAGACTTCTCAGTGCTAAGTTACCCCAATTTTCTCAGCCTTTCTTCATAGGAGAGGTTCTACCAGCTCTTTAGAGTCATAGAATCGCTCAGGTTGGAAAAGACCTTAAAGATCATCAAGTCCAACCACCACCTCACCGTACTACCCTAACTCTAACAACCCTTTGCTAAATCATGTCCCTGAGCACCACATGCAAACAGTTTTTAAAAGCAATGTTCAATGGTCAAAGACTTCAACACAATAATAAAGGTTCTGCAGTAGACTATGACCAAGAATGAACACAGAACACATCATTTTATAGCCTCCCCTGGACTTGACTTTAATAGATCCATGTCCTTTTTGTTCTGGGGATCCTAGAACTGGATGCAGTACTCTAGCTGGGGCCTCATGAAAGCAGAGTAGAGGGCAAGGGTCACATTCTTTGACCTACTCTCTCCACTTTTGATGCAATTGAGAGTAAAGGTTACCTCTGGGGACTGCAAGCACACATTTCTGACTCATTTCAAGCTTTTCATCCACCAGTACCTCTAAGTTCTTCTCCACAGGGCTGCTCTCTCTATATATTCATGTTTAGGATTGCTCTGAACCAGGTTCAGGACTTGCACCTGCCCTTGTTCAATTACATGCTGCTCACACAGGCTACCTCTTGATCTTGCCATGGACCCTCTGTATGGCATTCTTTCTCTCCAGCAAGTCAACAGCACCACTCAGTTTTGTATCACCCATTAACTTGTTGAGGATACACTCAATCTCACTGTTCATGTCACCAATGGAGATGTTAAATAGCACTGATCTCAATACATACCCCCAAGGAACACCAATTGTCACTGGTTTCTACATTGAGTAGTCCCCGGTTTGAGTCTCTTTGACACACCATCAGATGGGCTATGCTGAAGAGGATTCTTCCCATTTGATCTCGAATACCTGCAAGCACCACGGTCAAATCTCTGCTAGTCACCTCCAGCTTCCTTTATAACCAATGGAGAGAGCAATTACAAGCAGAGCAATTCACTTGACTAAAATTTGCTTGTTGGGTTATACAATAGAAGTTCATCTGTGCACCCACAAAGGAATAAAAAAAAAAAAAAAAAGAAAGAAACAACAGCAATTGATGACACTCAAATAACACCTTCCCTGGCATCTCAGAGGTCCATTCTAGGAGACATCTGCCCACCACAGACCAACCTCCACAAGCTGTACCTAAATCTAGATAAACAATATCCACTCCTGCTTCATCTATCAGGCCAGATATGTAATTATAGGAATGTATCAGGTTCACAAAGCAACTTTTTGGCCAACCCATGCTGCCTCCTGAGGATTTTATTGCCATTCACATGCCTGAAAAAAATTTATTTCTGGTAGCCCTCAATCCTCAAATAGATCCCATCATCATAAAAACCCAGTTCTCTTTTATTATTACCAGCTACAGAATTAGAAGATTCATAAATACAGAGATCTCATTTAAGTTAGGACCACCATATAACTCCTAATCTTTCAGACCTGTTACCAGAAGAGCCATATTTCTCTTTTCAATTCTGTATTAGGGAACAGAAACATGTGTTCTCTCTTTCTATCCTACCACTGACCCTACCTTTACCATTATGAAGACGTCTTCTTAGGATTACTTGTCTACATAACAAATTACATCTCCTAGATATGATATAACTCTAGAGATGAGCATTCTAGGCAGATACTGTGCAACAGTTAGAATAGCAAGAAACAAAATTACAAAAATCTCCCTGATTTCTGGTAGCGATAAATAAATATCTGAAATTTTGGACATACTGACATGAGTCTCTCTGTTGATATATCACCACCTCTTTCAAGAGTTTCCTAAATAATTAAAAGAAAGAAACTCGGGACGTCATCAGGCAGGCAAGCAGTGTGATTGACATAGCTGTTAGCTCATGAATATAAGTCAGTGTTTTAACAGCAGTCACATTATTTTCTTTTCCAGCTATCATTTAAATGACTTTAAAAACAATTTACTTGGATAAACAGTTGAAGTCTCTATACATAATTTAATCAGGCATTAAGGACCACTTCATAATGAGAGCATTTCATGCTCCCAATGTTACTGTGTTAGTTTGATCTATTACAGCTTGAAGATTGTTTGGATTATTTGACTTTTTCAGTGTCAATGTATATTTGGTTAAAGCATATCATTGGAATGCTTGCTAATGCGTGCCACTGTGAAATGAATTTTGATTGTGAATTTATGGTCAACTATAAAAGAAGTTTCAGCAATTTAATTCCCATGCAAACTTTTTTAACCAAAATACTTCACCCCCATAAACCCACTGAGCATCACTTCATGGATATCTTTGTGCTGAAAGTAAAAGGAATAAGATTTTCGAAAGTAAAACTTTTGTCAGGAAGGACAAAGTTGAATTCAATCAATGCAAGTGGAACAGCTTCCTTAGAGTTCTTCTGAAGTGCCAAGAAACCCTTTCTAAAAATGCTTGAATTTACAACATCCACAACATACTAACTTGCACACATTAATGACCCTACGCAACCTTTGGTTCTCCAAGCCACTGGACAAATATTAGAAACTTGCAGCTTCTGATAAGAGTTTATTTTTAGGTTGATATCAATCGTCACCTGTTGTTTTACCTTCATAGTCTTCTGCACTGCCCCAAATCAGTCAGGCTCAGACAGAACAGTGGTAAAGTCAGGCTCACAGGTCCAGCCTTTCAGATTGCATAGGCTTCTAATAGCACTGCACTGCCTGCACACACCTGGAGATCTAATTCCATACCAAAATGGGTAAATTCAGGTATCTGTGTGTGCTGCATTTTTAAGATACTATTGCACACAACTGAGATCTAGTTAACACAGCACTAACTAGTTACCATGAAGTACTTGCCAAAGTATGGATAACTGATTAAGGCTCTAAGCGGAGCACAGTCAGTGTCAAACTGACCAGACATAGGTGCTCACAATCGGCAAAACAGTGGTACTGGGGTTCCTGAAATACTTGCAAACAAAACCAACTGTGACACAGCAAGACTGTCTAAATTGGTACCTCTGTAAGTCGTAGGACTTCACAGCATTTATGCTTAGTGATGTGTCTGGAAGACAAAGCATTCAGGTTGTTCATCTCCCCCAAAATGTAGTGCTGTTTGAAGCATCCACACAGAGCAGGCAGGTAGGACATGACCTGCAGGACGTGCATCCTGCTGCCTACTTTTGAACTGGTCAACAAGGATGTGGAAGGAACTGGGTTAAGCCTTTTGTTGACCACACCTCAGGAACTAGACCAGGAACTTAGATAATAGGCTTATGTGGAGAAACCTAGCTGAACATAGAGAGCTGTGCCCTTGAGCTCAGAAGGTACAGCTTACCAAGAGCCAGGATGCATTGTCAAGAGCAGGAAGGCATTAAATTCTCTAATAATAGACTGAAAGATGACAGATTAGATGAATTCCAGGTTTTTACATTGGAAAACAATAATTATAGAGTTTTTTTATTCTTTGAAATGTGAGGAATGGAATTTTAGGAAGTAAAGCCTGATGTTACCCTTCAGAATTATCATTTACGATCACACATAGACTGATCTACAAATGCAAAGAAATGTGTGACACCCTAGGTGAGGGGAAGGGAGGTCCCTTTGGGCTATAGACTGAGATTTCTGAACCTCACTTATCAGATGGATTTTTCTCCTTTAATGTCAGCACAAATATTTACACAGACCACAAGAACATCCTGAACTGGACCAAAAGAAGAAGAGGAACATTAAGGTTACAGAGCAAGGCGAGTTCCAGCCTTTTATCAACAGAAAATCCATGGATTTGCAGACAAGGGATTGTCAGGCACGAAGAGGCATCTCACATAGAAAGTGATTTACAAATCAGAAACGTGAAAAGTCAGTTTCTGCAGTGTTTCACAGAATGAAAATACACAAGAGGAATAAACATCTTGAACTGCTGATGTTTCAATAGCATGCTATGTAAAAATAATGGGAAATACAAGAGTCTTGAAAATGAGACTACGAACAAAAAGGGAACAAGAAGAAAGTGCCAACACAGGAGATGGTATGGAAGAAGACACCAAAAAGTTTGCCATACCCCATAACCACATCTGAGATTGGAAGAACCACAAAATTCCAGTTAGAAAGAAGAGTTCATGGTCTTCAAAAAGTGAATTCAAGAGGAACAGGAAAGGGGACTGATGTGCAACTGAGGCCTCTGTGATATTTCTCTCCCTAGGAAGCCTGAGATGTATTCAATGTCATAAAACCCCCATCTCAGTCTATGCAAGAGAGTGTTTAAACAGAGCAGATGTTCTTCAAGAAAACAGAACACACAAATCATGATCTAGAGGCTTTAGGGATATTGACAAATGTGGATTGTCCTCCCTCCTCTTCTACTATGTATTTTGTACTTCATCAAGGTAAGATTTGTGAAGAAATATATTACCTTTTAGGGCATCATCTGATGCATCTAAGGAAGAAACAGAAGAGATTTTAGGCACACAAATCTCACTCCAGGTCTGAAAAAGCATCACACTTGAGGCTAAGGTCAGAATGAGCAGAAGGCCTGGGAGCTGACATTAATTACGTTAATTAAACAGTCAGAAATACTTAGCTGGTACCTGTGCAGCAAAGGGAGGCAGTTAGTAAGAGCAAAAGCCTAGGGCACAGGGGGAGGTCAAATAGGTCACATGAGGTAAATACTGCCTACAGGAAACAGAGACTACAAGATCAGTATAGTGCAGCAAAATTACAATGCTGATAAACACAGAATCATGTCAGTATTTAGTCTAAGCTAAGAGCAGGAATAACTTCAGTCACCACTGAGCCACAACTCAACAGAACACCTGGTCTTTTCACAGCCCTGCAGCCCACACCTCCACGCTGTTTCAGTGCCAGCTGAAGACATAACCAAGTTCACAGCTTTTTCCCTTTCAAGAATACTCCAAAATATTTGCTGAAATAACTATCCATTTCACTCCGTATTTTTCGTAGATAGTATTACAGAAAACTTGAGCACTTATGAGCTCTCAAAGAGGTCCATAAAGTTGATATGTATTCCCACAAGCCCAATCATTAATACAAGTCCTCACAAAGCCCAGAAAATTCTATTCAATGGGATCTCTTAATAGTGGTGACCACTACCTTATAGCCAAATAACTTTTACAAATGAGTTGGGAAAATCGGAATGTTTTTAATAGATCATATTGGTGCCGGGGATACACTGAGAGCTCTGCAGACAGTAAGACTGTCAGAAGATTCAAAATACTGATGTACAGCTTTGTGCCCTATGGAAATATAAGATTTCATCCATGGTTGTTCATTTCTTCTTCTGATTCTCTCTACACTATGCTTCAGCTTTCTACAAACAAACAAACAAACAAACCAACCAACAAAACCAACAGCATTGTTAGAGAAGAAAAAGCCTCTTTGCTAACATTTATTTTAGAATATTGAATTCAATTTAGTAAATTGAAGTGGGCTAGGACGTCTGTCTTTGGGCAAGTCCTGGTCTGAAGACTGATTGTATCTGGGCCTTCCCCAGCTGCAATCAAAGGCCCAAGACAGACAGAAATACTCTCTACATCCACATGAGAAGAAATTGTAGGGCAGCAGCTACACCTGCTACCGTGAAAGTCTGGCTTCAAGAGCTGGTAACTCCATGCCCAGCTCTTGTGCAAGGATGTACTTGGACTGCCCTTGCTCTACCTATTGTTGAAATCTAATTCACAGTTTATGTAAACATGCACAAGTTAAGCCTATTATAATCTGCATGAAGAGCAGCAAGTCAAGCCACAGCATTGCTAGGTTACCGAGGAACGAGAGATAGACACTGGGAAAGGGAGTTTAGAAAGGATTCAGCCTTAGAATGAATCACCTAAATGAGGAACATGAGCTAGGTGCTTAAGATCCCATTACAGACCATACAGGGATAAGGTTTGTTTCAGTTGCTTATGTGTAAGTATCCAGTATGAGCTGAGTTTTCTGATCAAACTTCAGCAAGGCAGGAGTTCTATAAGACATCTACTGATGTTGACAGATATCTTAATACCATAGGGCACCAGATTTGGCAAGATATTTTGAATTCAGGCAACTGAATCAAGTCCAACTCATTGACAGCATATCTGGAGCCTAAAGTAAGTTCAGCTCATCCCCTAAAGCAGACAGCAAATGTCTGCATGCTTCTCTAAACTCCACAGAGTCTGTTGACATGATCCTTGGACAGCTTGGATACTTAGCTCACACAGAGATGATTTATACATCTTGATTGTAGTTGACCTTCACAACCAGGGCAGGATCCAGCCACCTAAGCAAGGATCCTGTCAAGCCCATTCAAAAAGACCCAGACAATTTTTCTAAAAACCTCTGTTCAGTGGAATAAAATTACAATCAGCCTGTCAGTCCTTTTCCATGGCTGAAAGAAGTTTGTCGCATCAAATCACCATCCACTCAAAATGGATTCGCTGTGCTTCACCACACAAATAATTCTCATCTCCTACCTTTACTTTGTATTCAATGAGCAGGCGAGCACAGATGTTCTCCGGAGAAAAAAAAAAAAAAGAAGAAAGGACAGAATTTCAATATCTGTGAAAGTCCCTCTATGCTCAAAACCAAGTTATGGAAAATATTAATTCAGATTTGTCAAAGCCAATGGAATTAAACTGCCTTAATAAAGTAAAAGCCCTCACCTGCTGCACATAAAGGCAATGAAGGCCACCAGCAGAAATATTATTAACCTGGAGAACACATTCACGTAGGCTGAAAAACAGTTGCACTTAGTCATCAACAGCTCCTCAGCATTATTTCTTCCTCCTCCTCTAAATAGTGACAGCAGCACTCAGACTGCATGCAAGAATGGCACAGACAGCAAAGCATACTTTGAGATGTGATGAATGTTAGGTATCACTCCCAGTGCTGGAAAAGATACTGGTAGAGCAGACCAGAAGCTGGGACTTCCTTTTAGTTTTCCTTAAAGGAGGAGAGTGGTCTCTACTTTTTATTTGAATCTGTAGGGCTATCAGTAACCAATTATAAATGGGAAAATGCAGAGAAGTAATTTTTATACCATGTGGAATAACAGAAAATGAAACTGAAGAAGGTGGACATGCATATGAGTGTTTCACACTTGTTTCACATAGAAAAAGGAGTTAGAGAGAGGAAAAAGGTTATGAGGAGTAGGTGAAGGAAGGGAAGCTTGCAACTCTGTAACCTGAACACAAAGACACGACCACTGTCCACTGTTCCTGAAATATCCTAAACCTTTTTTCCACTCTGGAATTAAAATCTGCTGAGCAAAGAGAGTTTTTCAGGCTACACAGGTATAAGTCAGTAATTTCCCCCACTTGGGGTTTCATTTATTCATTACCTACCCATTCACACACTGGTACTACAATTGGCTTTAAAACATTTTCTAAATTCTTCCTTATTATTTATACAGGCTTTTCACAACGATCTGGTTTAATTTTAGCCTGTTCAGTCAGTCTAGCTCACCATTTTATCTGAAAATCAGACCTTTTCAACCATAACATTTTTAAGAGGACAGCATTCCAGATATCACTTGCTTGCATCAATACAGATCCAATTTACACATGTACAACCAACGCAGAAAAAGTCAAAAGAAAATCACCCCTCTCATTTCTCACTGAGTATGCTCTTTCACAGATTTCTCTCTCCCCCATGACAAAGGTGCTTGCCTTACATTTATACAGGCTCCTTCCTTATTTTTCTGAGTGTATTCATTTCTACCCCATTATTCATAGAGATCCTGTTTTCTAATGCGTGAATGCAGTGAATTTTACCTTAGCTTTTCATTTAATTCCACTGAAAACAGTTGCATTATCTGAATAATCACTGAAAGTGAAATCTGTAATGCATATCCAGACTAAATTAAAGCTGGAAGCAAATAAAACAAAAGTAGAATTGACTATTCACAGCAACATAGTCCTCAAGTCATAACACACTTCAGTGGAAGACTTCTGGTGATGCCAGTCTTAGAGCTGAGGAGAACACAAGACAGATTGAATACAGTAGAAATGGTGAGACTCCATTAGTAATGTACAATTATTTCATATTCAAATATACGATGAGTCTAAATTATCCACATCAGAGGAATTCAGGATCTCAAGTCTGTTTAATGGAACAGAAATTTTTACTCCCAGTTTGACAGGAAGGAAGGACAATAATGAATATGTACTATAGAAAAGATTAAAGAAAAGTACCAATGCTGTGACTGACCATTTTCAATGCACTTACAATAAGTAAGCTCAACATTTTCATCAGCAAGGCTTTTTATAGTGTAAAGTGAAAATGGGAATGTAAAATGATTACAGCTAGAAAGAAAGCTAAAAATGGAGAGCAGGCTCAGTGCTGGCACACGGAGTGGCTCACACAGGACGCTGCCTGGAGCAGAAAAGAGGATGCTGAACTTACAGTAGGATGCTTCCCAGATGCAGAGCTGATTTCAATTGAGCACGAACATTAGAAAGGCAAAATTAAAAGAGCTGTTTCTCATCAGAAGTCCTTCAGCAGCTGCTCATTTGGATGTGTCTGTGGTGCAGAGCCACAGATGAGAGCTGCATACCTGCCACCCCTTCACTACTGTGAGTAAAGGGAGAGACTCAGCAACCAGTGGTACAGTCCAAGGGCTCCAGAGAGCGGTCTGGATTCACAGAGCACTTTTATGCTGCAGTACACAGTGTGGTGGCAGCGCAGAAGCACGCCATGGTACTCAGTGTGGGGCACAAGAAGAGCATGGCCAGCAGTTGGCTGCATAGAGTACCATTTAATTTTTTGGGCCAGGACTTGCAGCAGCTGCCCTGCAGCCTTGGAGACCTGCCCAGGCTGTCTCCAAACCAGCAGCAGCTCAAGCACACCTGTGTTCACTGGTTAGTTCTTCATCCCTGGGGTTTCCAAGACCTGAGCAACTCGATCTGAGCTCTAGAAGGACCCTGCTTGCATCAGGGGGTTAGACTTGACACCTCCCTACTTTCCCTCCAGCCTGAATGGTTTTAATCACATCAGTGTCAGTAGCCCACTCAGTCCACATCACTTTAGCTGATCCCTACCTTCAGTGCTCAGACTGAGATTATAAGATGATAAACTTCAGGTGTGTTTCTCTTTGCTACATCAAATCTCTAATTCCATATAGTAATATAAGCTCTGAAATGTATTAACTGTGGCAAAGCTGAGTAAATATCCATTCAGAAACAAAACAGATAAACAAAAACACATGCAACTGCTACACAGTATAAGTCAGTAATTTCCCCCACTTTGGGTTTCATTTATTCATTACCTACCCATTCACACACTGGTACTACCATTGGCTTTACAACATTTTCTAAATTCTTCCTTATTATTTATACAGGCTTTTCACAATGATCTGGTTTAATTTTAGCCTGTTCAGTCAGTCTAGCCCACCATTTTATCTGAAAATCAGACCTTTTCAACCACAACATTTTTAAGAGGACAGCATTCCAGAAATCACTGGCTTGCATAAATACAGATCCAGTTTACACATTACAACCAATGCAGAAAAAGTCAAAAGTTCTACCCAGGAAAGAACAGCCCACTTCATCCATCTTTTTCATCGTCAGATTGGAAGCTTTCCAAAGGTCCACAACAGGGTTCAGGTACTTAGATCTCCTTGAGCAGAAACAGCACCCTGAGCCCAAAGAACTTACTGTGGTTTTTTAGAATCATAGAATTATTTGAGTTGGAATGGACCCTTAAGGGCCATCTAGTCCAGCCCCTCTGCCATGAATAGGGACACCTACAGTCAATCAGAGTCCTCAGAGCCCCATCCAGCCTGACCTTGAGCATCTCCAGGAATGAGACATCGACCACCTCTACGGACAACCTGTGCCACCTCCTCACCACTCTTACAGTAAAAAAACTTCTTCCTTATATCCACTCTCAATCTCCAATCTTTTAGTTTGAAATCATATCCCTTTGTAGTGACACAACAGATCCTGCGGAAGGGCCTGCCCCCTTCATTCTTATAGCTCACAGCCAGACATCAGGCTCACAAGGCTTGATCTCATGCGAACAAACAGTTCCTCCCTGCCTGCAGAGTTTCATCGCTTTGTTAAAATAATAATAATAATAACAATAGAAAAAAAAAAATTAAAGGAGGGAGAGGGGTTGGGAAGGGTGGGGGAAAAAAAAGCAGGGGGAAAGACCCAACCGCACAACCAACCAAAGCCAAGTCTTGCCCGTGGGAAGCAGCGCGGCCGCCGGGGCGAAGGAGGAGCCAGCAGGAGGAGCTCCGCCACCGCTGATGGTGACCCCGCGGCTCCTCGGGACATCGCACCCAGCAACGCTATTCCGAAGTTACTGGGCAGCTGTTCTTAAAGCAGAATTTGGCAATTAAACAAGCAAAGCGCTGTTGGCTTTATAAAGGGGTTTGTAGCAAAACTGCAAACATACACGGGTGCCCACAAGCACGACCTCTGGCCATCAGGCTGCTGAGCTGTGATTGCTGCTGGGAGTCGTTTCTGCTTGCTGATATCCCCAGACAGCACTGCCCTGATAGGTGCTGCATTAAGTCTTGATTCATTGCTTCTTGGGGAAAAATGCTGCTTCAGAATGAAATGCCAGGGAAAGTGGCATTTTCAGTAAGATATGAAATGGTGACAAAAAGAACTCTTTCATACGTACAGTTGCCTTCTGCTCCATAAAACGGTTGTGTTTGATGTTGACCAGATCTGTCGTATTATTTTTAGTTGTTTCAAGAGCGATGAGCAATTACTCGCTCCATTCCAAGTCTGCATGCACCATTTTGACACTGCCTTCCTGTAGTACCAGGAGCCACAAAACCACTTGGCCAGTTCACCTGCTTCCCATACCCCCTTCCAACCTGAACAAGTTTTGAAAGTCCAGGTGAACTTCAACTACATTTGGCAAAGGGACTGAGTTCTTGAATTTCATGAACTAATATCAATTAGAAGTGAAAAGCTCTGTAGAGGGTGCTCTTTAAGGGAAGCCAAAAGCTGACTGCACATCATTATGATCAGTCATGAAGCCATTATAAATATTGCAAATATGGCAAAATGGGTGTACAAACAGAGTAAGATTTGTCACTGCGTTCCAACTATTTGGAATTATATATTCCAACATTACTATCTGAAAATCTTCCTTGTGGATAGGTTGAAGACATCCTCATCTGAACACACTAACCAAGTGCTTAGCATCTGTGCTGTTGCCTGACCTGGTGTAGTTCACATACTTGACTGGAAGGAAACATGCTATGAGGAAGAACAAACTAAAAGTAAATGCTTGCACGTGGAAAGCACCTTGCTGTTTTTTTCTGTTGGCAACACTAGATCTGCAAGCTTCTGGAAATCCACAGGTCCACCTGGACACTAATGGAAGCAGTGAAGGAGAAACCTAATGCTTCTGCATGAGAGAAAATACCAAAGCATTGAGTGCAGCTTGAGTCAGCAGCTGCTTCCAAGGTGCTCAGGACCTCATTCCCCACCTTCTTCCCACAGTGAAGTCACATGGTGTTCCAGTGTCATAGACACCATCAGGGGAGGCAAAACTCAGAGCAGAAACAGCAGAAAACAGCAGAAGGAGGAGCTTAACGCCCTGAGGATGTAATGTTTCCACCTCTGTTGGGATCATACTCGTGGATTGTATGGTATTTTCAGCCCTTTTCGTTCCTTTGCCTCAAACAAGGGCTGTGAGCATCCCTAAGCTTGTCTGTCACATCATGCAACAAGTTTTCACACTCATGTTCTTCACAGTGTACAAAGCATATGGGACATGCTGCCATGCTGAAGGACTGTGCCAGCATTTCCCCCATTGGGATAAAAAGAAAAGGGCATTAGCGCTGTCCTTTTCTTACCACAGAGCCCAGTCCTGTGTCACAGCTCCCAATTTCCTTGCCCACAGCACCCCAGTAGTGCCTCTCTGTATGAGGCCACCTAATTTAGCTGCATACAAACCAGCTGACTGCCATTCCCTTGCTGTGGAGCGCAACACAAAGGGCAACCATTGCTACACCATGGTTCAAATGCTCTGTTCAAGTCTCTGCTTCTTTTATATTGACAAGAGGAATCCTTCCAGCACACACACACACACACACACACACACAGCATCTTGGGTCTGTGCAGGACACTCCAGCCTCACATGCACACATCACTATTTAGGCAGAAACAACCTTTCCTCCCGTCCCATGTTGTTTCTGTTGCACGGATGCTTCTGAGCAGCTTGTCCTCTGCCTGGAAAAGGGTGTAGCTGATCACTCTGAGTATCCCATGGTGGATGCTGATGAGATCTGACACTCCATGAACAGGAGGCCATTGGGAACAGTGAGAGAAGCGCATGCTGCTCCTTTCAGGCAAATGTTTCCCCAGTCACTGCTTCTTCATCGAAATCTTATTTCACTTTGCTTCCTAACCTGGATCGTTTTAAAAGACATTTCTAATAGAATTTCAATAGGCTACAAACTGACAGAAGCAAAAATAACTGGAATACAATTTTTGCTATGCTGGAAGCCTTCACTGCCTTCAAAGTAACAGCAAAAAGAACAACCATTTCCAGGAGCAGATTCCACCATGCTTTGTACAATAGTGATGAGTGCTTTAGTTTAGTCCTGATGTTCCTTCAGAACAGCTTCCCCCTGTCACAGCCTGCAGCAGGCACATTATGCAGTGCTGATTCGTGCAGCCATCCATGGCAGCTCCTCAGGTACGATGGACTCCAATTTGATCATCGATGAATGTGCTTTGCAACCCAAAAACTGGGCACAGAAATATTTCCATGCACCATTCAACCAGAAACCAAACCTGTTCAATGAGAATAACTCAAGATTCTCAAATCCATTTCTTGTTACTTTCACAGAATAACACACAAATATAATCACTAAATTATGTAACTGTTAGTCATCTGCTTTCTTCTTCTCTTCCACAAGTAGGAAAAATTACTCTTGGTACCCAGGTCCACTTGTTGTCTAAGCATACAAAACCCCTCAAAATTGAAGGATGTTCTTCTCATGCAGTATTTGTAGACAAAGCTCATCTCCAGCCCTCACTGTGATGCAGGGGGCAAGATGCAGGGTAGGACACACTGCATGCCCCAGCTATCCCTGAAAAGCTGTATCCCAGACACAGGAGTCTTGCACTCAGTCTGTCATAGTAATTGAGATGCAACAGACCCTGTCAGAGAAGTCTGCTTTTGGGTAATGCCCATTTTGTTTCCTTTCCTTAGCAGACAATCTGCTCCTCCATACCAGCGCCGCTCCAGCCAGAGGTCCCACAGCAGCACTGCCTTTTGGGTGGGAGCTGGGAAATCCTTTACACCAGCACTGATCATACTTTTCACTTGTCATTAGCATTACACCATTGCTGATGCGCTGGTTAAACTCGGTACAACCCTTCTGCAGATTGTTTGGACAGACAGGAGCTATCAGGCTGCTGGTGCAGCTGGGAGCTCTGCCATCAGCCTCTGGCTACCAAGGGTGGTTCCACTGCAGATGTTTGATAAGGCACTATGGTAAAACCCATCATTCAGATGGACAAATTCTGATGAGGAAGCACCTGGCACTTTTGATCTTCCGGCATTATAGCCAGGTCAGGTAAGCTGAAGGGATCAGCTCTCAATGATTAATTGGAAAAAACAAATCAGAAAACTACTACATCCCCTGGCTATTCAAACATAAGGATATCTCAGCCTTGGGGACAGAGGTTGATGGATGAAACACCCAATTGGCTTGTTCAAATAAACACCAGAAAACAGTGTCAGAAGATATGATCAAAAAACAAGACTACATAGCAAGGATTAGCAATATACACTCAAATCTCATTTACTTTCTGTAACCAGGAAAACCGTATTTGAGGAGTCACTTAGAGAAGAACATCTATGCTTGGCTGAGGAATGCAGCTCTTTACAAACAGAAACCACATGATGAAACCTTTAAGGAAACATACAATCATAGAGTGTTCTGAGTTGGAAAGCACTCAAAAGAACCATCAAGTCCAACTCCTGGCTCCACACAGCACCACTCAAAATCCAAACACCGTGTCTGAGAGTGCTGCCCAAATGCTCCTTGAACTCCAGCACTTGGGGCTGTGCCCACTGCCCTGGCAGCCTGTTCCATGCCCATTGCCCTCTGGTGCAGAACCTTTCCCTAACCCCCAGCCCGAAAGGAGCTTGTATTTTCACACCCAGCTGCTCAATCTAGCACTGATGACAGTAAATATCCAATTTAATTATTTCCACCAAACAATGTGAGGTCACACTAAGGGCTGTACTGAAGAGATGAAGCTCATTGACCATCAAGACAACAAACTATTTTGTTGAAGCAAAGAAGCAACTTGCTTGCGATCATTTTTGCTGTTAATGAAGTAATAGACAAAAAGTACATGTTCTCTCACAACAAAATCCATCCATCTTTTAAGTCAAGAAACTGCGTGCACCAGGACTGAGATAGAATAGGGCCCTGGAAAACTTCATTCAAAGTTCACAAAGGAAGATAACGTCTTCCCATTTACTACACTGGTGAGAAACCCAGCAGAACCTCTGGAAACAAACAGGACAGGAAATGCACTGGGCAGGACCCAAGCTCCTCAGCAGCAAGTCCAGGACATCTTATTGGTACCTGCAAGAGGAGTCACCACATTCAAGATGTGAATCTGCACATCTTGCCCGCAGCTCAGCTACAACTTTAAGTACAGGACCTTGCACGTGGTCTTTTGGAACATGTTTGCACAGGCCTGCCTGTCCAAGTCCCTCTTGAAGGCATCCATTCCTTCTGTTGTGTCAACTGCACCACTCAGCTCGGTGTCATCCATAAACTTGCTGAGGATGCACTGGATCCCACTGTCTGCATCGCTAACAAAGACGCTGAGTAAGAATCTCAGCAAATACATGGAACCAGGTTTGAATGCTGAGGCACAAACCCTTGTGAAGTACTGGTGTTGCAATAGCCCGGCATCAGATTCCTGAACTTGTAGCTTCACGTCCTTGGTAAACAAGCTTCCCTCATGCTACTAGTTAAGACCACCATACAATGTTTTACCTAGCACAGGTAAGAGAGTTCTGTATCTTCAAGTACCAGCAGAAATATCACTTGATGAAGTAGATACCAATACCAACAAGAGAGAGTAGTGGATGGAGTAAACTGTGCAAGAGAGGACCTTGGGGAATGGATGAGACCTGTCTTATAGCAGTGAATATTTCTCAGTTTCTCTGAAATTCTGCCTGCCTCATAACAAGGTCTAAGATTAAATGAGCTGCTGATCACAGCACATTATCTCAACACTGCATTGTACTGAGATCCCTCATGACACCAGATATGTAGATGTTACAGTGATTCACGTGTGCCCCACAGAAATGGTAAAAACACAAAAAAACATTCATGGCTAGGTCAAATTTTAAGTAAACCCTTTCAGCCCGTGACTGGTAAATTTTGTCCAGAGGGACAGTAAGTTCAAAGAATCATAGAATTGTTTGGGTTGGAAAAGACTTTTAAGATCACCTAGTTCCAAGCCCCTGCTATAGGCAGGGATACCTCCCATTAGACCAGGTTGCTCAGAGCCCCATCCAGCCTGGCCTTGAATGCTTCCAGGGAGGAGGCATCCACAACCTCACTAGGGAACCTGTTCCAGTGTCTCACCACCCTCATAGTAAAGAATTTCTTCCTAACATCTAGTCTAAATCTATCCTCCTCCAGTTTAAAGCCATTTCCCCTCATCCTGTTGCTCCATGCCCTTATAAAAAGTCCCTCCCCAGCTTTCCTGTAGGCCCCTTCAGGTACTGGAAGGCTGCTATAAGGTCTCCTTGGACTCTTCTCCAGGCTGAAGAGCCCCAGCTTTCTCAGCCTGCCCTCATAGTGGAGGTTAATAGGTAGATATTATTTCCCTGGAGCTTCAAAAACATATTCCAAAAAAATATTCTAAGCAAAGCACATGTGTTAACATCTGCCATGCACAGAGCCTGTGCACATTCAAGCAAAGAAGGGAAGGAAATCAGTATCAACATAAGGGACTAATGGGCAAATTTTAGACTGCCACCATTTTTGCTATTTAAATAGCAATAAAATTGTCATTGTTCACAGTAACTCACTGAACTTTAGCTCTCATTTTCTTCTAACATAAGAATTTGGCCACATAAATTAATGAAGAGCTCAGAAGGCTGATTTAGCCCCAAGCCCAGGCTCAACTACCATCCCAAGATTATATTTGGTTCACACCAGGAGAAAGCTGGAACACAGAGCACACAGAGCACACCACGTGAAACACAGCAAGTCCACCTCCCTTCTCCCAGTTACAGAGCATGCCTTCCAGAGCAAATCCATCTCAAATTTTGTCTCAGCACTTCTCCTAAAAGCAATCTCCATAATTCCATGATGGCTCAGCATCAGCACATGCAAACACATACACATTTCATCTACATCTCCTATTTCACCCAACATATCCTCCGATGATTTTAGGCCTCTCACTCCTATAATTAACAGCAGTTTCACACTTCCTCTTTACCCATCCGTTGCTCTATCAGATAGAGCAAAAGAGTCTAAAACAATTGGGTTACACTGGGTTCTGTATCTAAATGTCTGAGCCTACTTCATGCAGCAGATCCAACAGGGCACAAATTAGATATCCCTTGGACAAATAGCAGCAGATTGGAGGCACAGCCTTAAATTAGAAATGCTAGCACAGCTGCAGTCATTTGTAGTGAAAAGCATCTCAAGATCTTTTTAGACCTTCCTCAGAAACCCATCACAATGTGAGCAGAAATAACTGTGCTGTGCTGGCAGCAGCCTATCTTCTATCTGCTGTATTTTCAATCTGCTGCTTCTGCCAGCGCAGCCTGCAGTATCATCTTCAGCTCCAGGTTCAGCGCTGCCTGAAGGAAGGGTGGCCAGCACAGCCAATGCATTTTCCCTCTCCATTTCAAAGCACTGCTGCAGCTCTCCCCTAACACCACTAACATTGCTGCTTTCTCAATCCTCACGCCCTCCCAAATGCTGAAGACCTTCCACTGACATACTCCCATAGCTGTCAAAGCATACAATGCCAAACATTTCTGATCTGTTCCTATCAGGCTATTTCCCACTCACATCTGCCATAAGGTGTACCTACCTACCAAACTTGCCAGTCGTTTTGGTGTACTATACACAGGTTCTGGGGACACTTCTCAATCCCAGTGAACCCACTCGCTCCCAGATGTTATTAAATGCAGTGGGTTTACGGCAAGTTGGTGGCACCGAGGCCTGCAGGGGTGATCTGTGTAAGAGGCCAGGGGCCATCCGTAATGGATACGGTCAGTTCTGGTCAGCTCCACAACGGCTCACCACAGGACACAATGAGACCATCAGCCAGGTGATAGCACCTCTGGCAGAAGATATTTAAGAGTGCAGCAGTGATGAAAAGACTGAGGAAACAACCCTGCAAAACATATAGATCAGAGGAGGGATAGGAAGAGGTGCTCCAAATGCCAGAGTGGAGATGGGCCCCGCAGGCTCTGAAGACCGCCATGGCAAAACAGGCTGCCTCCCTGCAGTCCATGAAGACATCAGGGCAGACCTCCATGCTGCAGTCCATGGAGGATCCCAAACTGAAGTAGGTAAAAGCATGAGAAAGGAGTGTGGGAGGAACTGCTATGGACAGATGGCAACTCCTAACTCCCTGTCCAATCTGTGCCACTAAGGACAGTGCAGGGAAGGTAGAAGAGCCAGGAGTGAAATAGAGACTGAGAAGAAGGGAGGGCTTGGGTAAAGGTGTTTTTAGTTCGTTCTTCTTCCTCACCACTCATCTCTATTTTCAACTGGCAATAAATTGATGTGCCTGAAGTGACTAGTAAATGATCCCACTGTCGTTATCTCAACCCATCAAGCTGCTCCATCTTACTCTCTCTCCCATCTCCTATTGAGGAATGTAGGAGTGACTGAGTGGAGATGTGGCAACAAAGTAAGGTCAACCCACGAAAATAAAAAGACACACAAAAAGGGGATGGTGGGAGGAACAACACAATAAGAAAAGTAAATGTGGATTTCAACTTGTGATTAAACAAACAACCTTCTTCTTCCTTCTCTCTACTTCTACAATGATGAACCAAGAGAAGAGCAGGAAAAAAAATTTCTTCAAAGAGAAGTTGTACAATGCTCCATTTCAAGTCCTCTTCTTATTCTCTAAGAATGCCTACTTGATAAACTGAGCTGAAATAGACGTTTTATTTCACAAATCTAAGCTCAGTTATTAACCCTTCAAATGTCTTTTTGAAAGACATTTTAAGCAAATGGCTCACACCCCTCTCAACAACTGTTGCTTGGTTTTGTTTTCAAGGCATTGATTTGCTGGTATAAAAGATGATGAAAAGGCCCTTTCAAGACAGTATTCCAGCTACTAAATAGTAGAGTTATTTCTTATGAAAAGTAATTTTAAAAGAACAAAACCAACAGGTATTCCTTCTTAACCACATCAGCCACGCATTAGATTAAATGTAACACTTCATTAGGTAGGGGAAAAACCATGGTTTAATTACAACAGTGTAGCATGAACACTTTAGTAGTCGATACCAGGATATTATCGTGATGTCTAAACTAAACTTCACTAGACTTCTCCACAGATACTGTAAACAGACACCCTAAATGCACTAAATAATTGGCATTAAGAAAGTTTATACAAAGGCAGTCAGTTGTTTAATCTTTAAGATGCCATGACATGGTGAGACAAACACGCATACATCAATAAGTACAGAGAAATGTTATGCTACATTTTGGACAGTTTAGAACTGAAAGTGCTTCACATCTACAGGATAAGAAATGGCTTCATCTCCTCATCCCTAAATGATGAGAGCAAAGAAATAACCCTTTAATAGGTTAAATAAACAGTGCCCCTTTTATCCATGCTTATATAAAGTTTCCAACAATTCAGAAGGTCCATGGTGAAATTTACACTCTATATACAGTATAACAAATTGTAAAAGAAAAAAGTTCAGATATTCCTTGGTTCCCAAAAGCCTGAATCTCACTCTCTGCACTAGAGCTAAGGACAAGAGCTACATATACTATTAGGTGGGTTTGGTGTTTTTGTTTTTTTTTTTTTAACCTTTTTTTTTCCTTTTTTTTTTTTGTAAAAATTCATCATCCCAATCCACCTCAAATAAAATCAGTCCCCAAGTCCTGGTCATATTTAACAACTGCTTGATCCCAGTGTTTAAGGCATATTCATTAGATATCAGTATAGGGGTACTGTCAGAAATTATTGTAATCACAGATACTACGTGTCAGCAAATTTACACAGCAATGCTACTCTTTACAATATGATGTAAAACAAAGTTGTGTTATGATCCAAGTTGTTCCTGAGTTAAAATTTACTAAATACTGCTAAGATTCATGTTCTCCTTTTATACTTCCTCTGAAATGTCCTTTCACGTATGCTCAATTGAAAGTTACAACTCAATCTGAGAACGGCCTTAATGTCAGAAGTAAAAGTGTTAGCAAAATTTTAATTATACTGTCATTCTTGACCCTAAATTTAGCCAATTAGCCATGAATTTGCAGGGCTTAATATCACTTAGCTTTTAGCAAGCTTATTTTCTAAAGATGAAGATCATTGTAAATGCCAGCACACATTTTTGTGCAACTGCTAAGATTTTGCTAGGAAAAGATTTTGCTATCAAGAATTGCCAAAAACCTAAAGTTCAGTGAGTATATTTAACCAGATATTGTAGACATTAAGTTTTCTATCCAGTCTGCTCCTTTAGAACTAAAGGAAGAAATCAGAAGAACACAGATGAAAATACTACAAATCTATTCAGCTTTTAAAATCAGACAACTAGTTCAAATTAAGTACCCATTCTCACTGAATTCTGCAATAATGTACTCATTAATGTTCTTTCCTATTATTAAAAGAAAAGAGAAAGCTATCCACATTTTTCTAGAAAGAACAGTTTTAAAAACATTTTTCATTAGATTCACAATGTGCATGATAATTTTTACCACCCTAATCATTTTGGCATCAATTCATTACAGTTTACATAAACATTTGCTTACATTTAAGGAGAATTAATGGGCAGCAGAAAATCAAGATGACAAAAGGTGCAACTTGGGTCTGTGCTATACCTGCACATCTGCTGTCAAGTGAAGAAAAACTCCTGAGAAAGTTGTACCACCTACAGTTTGACCCACAGGTTGCTGAAATCAAAGGGACTCTTACAATGAGCTTGAATGGGTATTTTAAGTGCTCCAAATGAAGCTCAACATTTGTGGTAATGTAGCATCTTCTACTTTAAAGAAAGAAAAGGATTGTGGTAATTGCACCTATCAGACTAGGGAATAAAAATTTTCAGGCATGTTCATGATATGTATTTTCCAATCTGTCAGTGATGCAAAAAAATGAATTACAGTATGATGAAAAAAAAATCATATTTCCAGATTGTTTCCATTTAACTCCTAGCAGGACAGAAACCAGCAGTATGCTGAGAAAACAGGGTGGGAAAGGAATGACTACTTCCACACTTTGGGAATTCCACAACCCAAATCTTAAACAGTGGTGAAAAAAAACAAAGCTCTGAGTGAAGTTTGCCCTGGCCCATGCATCTTATGCAAAAAAAAAACAAAAAAGAAAAAAAAAGTTAGCTAGAATTTAATTGTTGTGACCATAAAAAATAAATAGCAACAATTTATTCACAAAATTATGGATTAGATTGATTTTTTTTTTTTGCTTTAACAAACTGTATGATCCATTAAATTACCAGCCAGCTGTATGTTTAAGCACAACAACAAAAAAAATGTAGTACATAAACACCTAAAAATCACAGTCAAAAAGCAGGCAAGTACATCAGTCTTCTGGTGGCAAAGCACAACAGATTAGTCTGCCAAATAACAGTACATGAACATAAATTGTGGGCATTAGTATCGTTAAAATTTGTTTCCACCCTCAATAAACCATTTTCTGTAGTTTAATACTGTTTCTAAACAATTGTAAACTGTTTCAAATGTATGTGCAGACATAAATAACAGGAAAGGATTTAAATACACTGGTCAATAGGAAAAACAAGTTTTTAAATTTGCATGTGTGATGAGTGAGTAATTTGGAGCAAATCCATAATTAGCCACAAAGAACTCTGACCCTTCTTAGCTAAGACAGTACTGCCACCTTTCTAACACTTGTGACCGTTGTAAGAACAAGAGGAAAAAAACAACATATCAGCCCTGATATACCAACCACATATGCATTCAAAATTACAGATATTTACAAGAAAAATATATATATTTAATTAAAAAGCCACTGAAAAACATGGACTTTTAGTCAGATGCTGCACTTTCTGCAAAATGAGGTAATTTAGATGCAAACAAATTAAGTTTAGTAGAGTTCAGGATCCACAGTCTCCAATACCTAACGTACAGATTGCTTCAGTGAATGGCTTGACTGTTTCTATATGTTCAGAGCAAGAAATCACCAGATCCAGTTAAATCCTGTTTTGTAGTGCTCTTGATGCAACACTGACTAATGTCAGAAGGCTTCCCAGCTCAGTTTTACAACTGGTCTTTCAATAGAAAGAAAAAAAAATAGTTATAAATTGGTTTCATCCCAAGATGGATCATTCATGTTCTTTAGAACTTTTCTAACAAGCTTCTCCAAGTCCTTGCGAGCTCTTTGTTCTTCTTCTAATGATTTCTTCATCTTTTTGTTATCCTGTTTAACAGAGACAGAACTATTAGTTTTGGGTTGAGGGTTGGTTTTTCTTTGTTTTAAGAAAAGATCTTTTCTTAAGAAGAGATCACACACACTATCAATTACAAATTCAGAAGTAAGTGTGTTATTAGCTGTTCACAAGTACAGTCTTTTAATAAAATTTAACACGTGACAGTTGCTTCACATAGTAAAACTAAAAACAACAAAGATCGAACTATTTCCTATTTATTTGAAGGACCTGGAGGTCCTTCATAATGCAAGTGCCAGTAACAAATGGCCAGTAGTCTTGAATTCTTCTGCCCAAAGCTAATCAACAGCAGCAGAATCTCTCTTGTCAATGGAGAAGGGAAACAGAGCAACAATAGTAGAATAAGTATCCCTCTAAGAACTTCCTGTAATTATACCTAGCTTTAAAATCCTGGAATAGCATCTGGAAACTTAATGCATATTACCTTCCTTCAGTGAGTAAGCAAACAGTTGAAAGAAGTACCTCAAAAACCATTGTGTTCTCTGAGAAGTGTTTTGTGACCGAAGTTTAACACACACAAATACCAATTACCTAAGACAATTCTGAGTTTCACCAAACACCAGTATTGAGAATATACACTAATGCACCACTGGATGATACTGAAATACCACAAACAAGAAGACTGTAAGGATGCTTCTGACCGAACCATAGAAATTCTTGCATTTGTTAATCCAGAAAAGGCCAAGCTGATGCTGGCAACAGTGGGGAAGCAACCAGAAGATAAGACAAGGCCATCAAGATAGAGTCTATGGGTTTAACACAAACAGGTCTGCAATCCACGGGTCCCACTGGACTCCCATCAGTTGTCATTTACAGAAATTTCTAGAAACAGAACAAGATCAGCCGTTGCCTACATTCTCTCCTCAAATTTTTGAAAAACACAAGAAATTTCAATCTTTTCTTGTAAGTACAGACAATTTCACTTGTTGCCAATTCAGGAATGCACTACTAAGAACAAGTGATGAATAACTGATGGAAACCACTATGAGAAGGATCCTACTTTGTGGTTTACTCTTCGATCTACACCAACTAGTGCACCATGTACTCCCAGACAGCTTTTATGCATGAACTCTGGGGTCATTTAGGACCTTCCCAGCTCAGAGATTATTTTTGCCACTTCTCCACCTGGTAACATCAGAGCAGCAGATCAAAAATAGCCTTCTAAGCTAACATCCCTGATATTACAAGAAAACGAAGTTAGCCTTTAATAAGTCTTGGCCTTGGAAGATGCCAGATTACAAGAGAGGGTGACTTTTTTTTTTTAGGATCACAGAGACATCAGCAGGGCCTCAATGAGGCAGCACTTCTACCCTTTGTACAGAAGCAGCCAGGCCACAGAAATGTTAGTGAGTTATTATTATTACCTGTGCTTTATTTCTAAACAGACTGCAAAATTCACATCAAACCTAGAATACATATGTTTCAATGTAGACTGAAAACTGCAAAACCACATCAACTTGTCTTGTTTCAAGAAACAGGCATAACACCCTTAAAAATACTGGGCACAGAATTCAGATACATGTTTAGAGCTCAAAAATTGAAGTAATTTGAAAACAAACACATTTTAATTTAACACAGATTTTATCTGGCTTCAGTTAAAATCAGTTTGCAAATTCATGCATTGGAGAATGGGATAACTCAATTCTTTTTCACCTACGTTTTGAGAACTGAGTATGTAAAGTAGCATATAAATATGGTTTAAACAGGCTTTGTCCTGTCAATAAAAGATTTTCACAATAACTCATTTGGATATATAAAACATGCTTAGAATATCAGCTGCAACTTTCATACAAGCAACTGAAGTGTAATATACTGCAAGTTCCCACATGACAAACAAGCACACTAAGCTATCCCTAGGGTTAGACCTCATTAAAAAAGGCACATGATAGGCAGAGAACAGGATTCCAACTCCTGAAATGAGTATTTGTAGGAGCTGTTCAGGTTACTGGAAGACTGTAAATGAAGGCCTAAGTAAATCCAAATAATTATATTACTAAAAATCAAGAGCAAAAGCAATTTCAGTCTCTACGTACTTATTTTGCTTGCAATACACCAGAACTGAATTTAATGCTTTAAACATTTCAAAAGTTGTAACATCCGAAATCAATGAAACATAACTAAATCCCCTCAGACACAGGATACATCATGCTCTTCCCAAAGGCTACTAATGACAGCAACAAAAGATGGTGGCTATCTCTCAATTTTAAAAGTAAGCAACACCAATTTGAATCTCAGATATGAATTTAGTCCAAAAGCAGAGTTAATTCCTATCAAATTAAATCAACTTACAACCTGCATTTGTTTTAATAACAAGCCTTATCTTTCCATTCTCCATGTTGCTATATATGTAGCAAGTTACTAACCTGTCTTAACTCCTGTACTTCATCCTTTAATGCATATACTGTGTCAACAAGGCTTCTAAAATGAAAAAAAGATCATCTGTTACAATGGTTTTCATAATGATGTTTAAATCTATTATTAGACAAAACTGTTAAATGAAATCTGTTCAATTTCATGTTAAAAATTCTCTTATCCTGATTTATATTCTTTAACAGTAGCAAGGGCTTCTCTGAACAGGTTACACCCCTCAAACACATACTGACCTACAGTAGTGCCTACATTATAGCTTTCTTTAACAGAAAGATATTTGACTTCCAAAATGCACCTTAAGAAAACAGAATGACACCACACGTGAACTAGAAAGACAACATCAATTTAATAATGAAATCCTAAAGCACTTGGAAAAACTATTTACAAGTGAAGCATAACATTCCGGGGCATAAAAGGAATAAACTGAGTACCATTTGCAGAGAAGTCAGGCAACAAGCATTTAAATGAAGGCCAACTGCACTCACAAGGACTGGCAGCACACTTCAAGAACCTACATCCCCTTCTATTTATATACCATGCACATTGCAGTAAGAAATGGGAGGAGGAAGAGAAGTGCAAAGTTTACTGTTTTAATCCGTCATTCATTAAATGTTCTCTTACTTCTCTTCTATAACAGTCTGACCATTACTTTTAGTTTCTTCTACAATGATTTTCTCTTCTTCTGGAAGCAGGACTTGAGGAGCTGATTCTTTGCGGGAACCTGTTGTAAAAATAGATTACAAAATGAGAACCTAGCAAGCAGCACTGGGGAATTTTAAAGATCATTATTTCATTCATTGCATGACACACCTGCATGATCAAAGTATATCACTTTCAATTCCCCCCCCCTTCCCTTCATACACACAGATTACTGATTTTTTTTATTTTTTTTTTTATATTCGAAACCACAGCCTTACAACAAAAAGCTATAGTCTAACATTTCCATCCTGGTGATGATAACTCCTCTGCATTATTGATGGGGATGTTACACAGTTCAATGAATAGGGCACTGGTCAACTACCAGCAAGATCTATACAAATTCACCATAGCTGAGTCAGATAACTATGTTCAAGAAGTAGCAATTTAAGCCTCAAGGATAGATTCTGATCTCACACTGATACAAATCCAAAATGGTATAACGACAGAAAAGTTAAAAACCTTTTCCCCAAAACACCACAAACAACACAATTGCATATGTGCATAGACACATACATGCACATACGCTTTAAGACAATCTTTTAGTCACATAAATGAAATACAGCAACCATATTTTAAAATAAGTTTTTAGAAGTACTTAACGGCTTAACAAATACTCAAAACATTCTAACATCTTCAGAATACTTTCTATAATCATTACAGTTTTTAACATTAAGATAATTCATACAAATTCTAACAGTGTAGCTCATAATAGAAGAATCTAATTGCTATGCATCCATTCATAAAGTATGTACTCTAGAAACACTATTTAGACTGCAACAAATTTCTTTAAAGATGGGCTGTAAACAAACTGCTGCCCTAAATATTTGTCTAAAATTCAAATAAATACCACAGATAAGACATTAAAATTCTTGCATATTTTGACTAATATACAAGTATAACAACATATGCTTGCCTACCAATTCACTGTAATGAGTTTTTACTAATAAAGATTGTCTCCATTCCAGCACTGTTTGCACAGCTCAACAGGTACGGCAGGTTTTGTGCTAACAGTGTTTCTCTTTCAAAATTCATGATAAAACATATGACCTCAGCACACCATGTTAAAGAAATTCAAGCTCACTGGAAAATCCTGACTTTCTAACAGCTGCAGTCTTGTGTTTTAAACAATGAGTTTGTAGAGAACATAGTTTTGCAGTACACATTAAGCTCATTAGACTATTTAAACATCTGTAACATAGAAAATAGTTTCCTTAACCTGAAAGGAAAGATCAAACATATCAGTACATGATGGTCAAACTTCATGGAATAAAGACAACTGAGTATCTGAGAACAGAATCTCGTCCTTGAAAGCCATAAGTTCTTGATCTTGTGAAGCAAACAAATATTGGAATTAATAACCTCCCTCATCTTGCAGGGAAGGAGCAATCTACAAAACAAGCACAGCAAATCAGGCTCATGGATGTTTGTTTGCACTATCAATCTTTAACTGCAAAAAAGTCATCTTATGTTCATTTTAATTAATTGGTTACCTCTTTGCTTCATTTGCCCAAGGTGTAACATTTTACATTTAGTGAAATGTTATTTCAGGACCTCAGTTGGTACCAGCTACTGCTAAATGCTGAGTCTCTGTATCAATCCTTATAATCCCAATACAGTTATATATACACACATGCATGTAAAAGTCTACACTGGCATATCCTCATCCATGTACAATAAACAATACTACTGAGACAGAATACACTGCTTCATAAAAATGAAACGTTGACCAACATCATATATACAATGAGACCGCACAATACACATACACACAGTTACACAAGATAAACTGCTCATGCGAACACTGGCTTTCCTGTGCCACAGAATATCAACTACTGCAGAATTCAGGACATCACAAGTGTGACCCTCACCTTCACTGCTCTCATGTAAACAGAAAGTTGCTTTTTAAACCCCAGTTGCACATGCTAACTATCAAAAGTACAAACGCATAGGTCATGTATCCTGCAACGAAGGAGGATCTTGTTATCAACTGAGTACGTGCACAGAAGCGTCAGGTTTGATGTGTCAGGTCCCATTTGAGGTGTTAAGTTCAAAAGGCAAAATGAAGCTACATAATTGTCCTGCTTTTTTGTAACATTTATGCCCAAAGCCCTTATTTCTTTTCTGCATCTCAAATGAACTTCAAACAGCATTACTTGGTAACTAGTATTCAGCAATATTCCATAAACTAATCCTTCGGCCTCCACCAGCTTCTCAGGGACTATTCTCCACGTAACTATTTCTCTCCAGAAAGGATTACAAGCTGCAGCCTTAGGACTTGAAGAGGGAGCTGCATTCCAGTACAGTGGAGGCTGTGCACAGAGCTGTACTAAGAGGACAGGTCAGGAAGTTGTTGCAACTTAAGTAATCCTAGATACTGAGCACGAAAGAATCCAGAGTCCAAGCCAAACAGGCAAAAAGAGAAGGTTCGATTGACCACCAAAAACTCTGCTCCTAAATCTCCTGAGATGATTCAACCAGAAGTCCTAGGTTAAAAATAACTACAGTGGGAAAAAAAAATCTCAAGCTTTACTAGAGAGGTGTAGTTTTGTTTTATTTTTTGGTGGAGTTGTTAAATGAAGAGAAAAAAAGGGATGTGTGGCAAACTCAAATAATTGCTTGATGATCAGAGAAATATAAAAGCTGAGGAAGCTGCCATAACTTTTCACTAGGGAAACTAATAAGTCCAGAATCTTGGAAGAATGAGATATCCCATGTTGAGTGCTTTATAATTAAGACAAAGGCAAAATAAGAAACCACTATTACTGACATTCAACCTTCACTTAGATGCCATCAAGAAAGTAAAGGTTCAGCTTTAGCATTTCCCAGCTCTAGAGCAGTAAAGAAAGGGTTACAAGGCTTCTTATCAATACTGCACCCTAAATTGGAGATTGAGTTAGCTAAACCAATAGAATAAAGCAAACAGTAATACAGCCGACCAGGCCTCGAGGCCTTTGCAACACACACACGACACACAGAGCAGGCCTGTCAGTAGCAGACCACTGCTTTTAGTTTTCAGTGCCTGATCTCCATCTCAGCCTAACAAGCCACACTGGCAAGCAGTTCTCAGCTTGTCTAAAGGAAAAAAAAAAAAAAAAAAAAAAAAAAAAAGAACCCATTAAGCCAATAACAATATGGAGGCGGGTATTCATTTCACATTCTTTAAGCCGTTAAATTCAGGCCTCATTTCAAAGCGGGCTCCCCTCACAAGTCCGAGAACAGAGCTCCTTCCTCCATTTAGCCATTTTGAGTAGAAGGCACAACCCGGGTACTTTATATTCACAGTGGTGCTATGAGTTTGCCTTCTTCCCAGAGATTATGAGGTTCTAGTTTAAGCTAGAAAGTTAGATTCACAGTGATGGTGGTTTGTTTAAAACAAACCAACAAACAAACAAAAAAAAAAAACCCTGAGAATTTCAGACTTTTATACTTTTATACTTTATCATTTTATACTTTTTCACACCTTTAATATGATTAGGAAAGGAGGTGAATAATGCACAATAAAAGGTCAAAAATTAGAAATAGTGTTTACGAATGCATAGCTGTTTTCTATCAACTTTACTAGGCTCTCTTCATAAGCTACAAAGATCTAAATTATTTCAAGTTTCAGAGACAGAAGTCTGACTTGTCACTGAAAGACAAATACAAGGGCAGCCCCAAGAGTAATGCCTCCTATCTTATTTGTTGGTGATACAGCACTAGGGGTTGAACCTTCCCATCAATATCCCATTACACGTTGTTGCCCTGCAACAGATGGCAGCAGAGGGGCAGTGTGACACAACAGTGTCTGGCACAGAGGTGTGTAAGAGGCAAAGGAATTCCTCCATGCAGGAAAAAAACTGCCATTCATAGACACGTGTAGAACACTTATGAACAACAAATGGTGGATGTGAGCGCCCTGAGGCACTCAGCGGTGCGTTGCAGCAATGGTGATAGCAGCATGAAAGACAAGCCACGCTCCAGACGGTCATGCAGATCGTTAAATGCGTTGCCCAGAGGCTCCTGTTCATTGATGGCAAAAATGAATAGCTAATGATGGCGACAGTGTTGAAAAAGTGTTCTGTAGCTGAGAATTTGCTCTATCAAATAATAATATTTTGCTCTTTGTATCTGTTACAGCTTTCATGGAAATCAACAGGAGGCATTGCTTTCAGAGTGACCTATGCATGTTCATAGACAATTTTTAGACAAGTTAGCCACTGGTATATTCAGACACATTACTTCCCTGTGGAAGGAAATGTTTAACAGGAAAAAAGAATTCCTTATTTAGAATGCAGTTTTTCATTGTATTAGTTACATTCAAGATGCTGAAGTGGATAAGCAGACTTGCAAAATTCATCTTCTGTTTCTCACTGCATTTAATGTCAAAGCTCCCAAACTGTGTGTGTTGACATTAAAAGAATTGAGAGGAAAAGAAAGGCAATCCTTCACGTTATAGATCTGTCAGAAGGCAAAAGGGAGTCTGCCCTTAAATAACTTGTGCAAAAATACACAATTTCTTTGTGAAACCTTCAAGTAGCAAAAAATTCTAGCACAAAAATGTTACTTTTTTGTTTTGTTTTGTTTTACTAGCAGCAATTCGCAACTAGGAAAGAATCCCACAAGACTCAAATGACAGACCTAGGCAGCTTACAACAAAACATTTTGATGAATAAAAAGAAAATAATTAGATTAGACTTAAATAAACATACAACTCCACATCCAAGCTTTAGTCACTTAAGAACAGAATGAAGAGTTTGAAAGACAGGTACATTATTTGAAGAAGTGGCAAATTTTTCAAAGACAATAATTTGAAAGAGTTATCCCACAACATTTACTACATTTCACTAAGCAATACAAATAAAAATGCAACCAGAGGGCTGTAGGATAAAACCTAAATTTAAGTCATAGCAAAAAAAAAAAAAAAAAAAAAAATTATGACCTTTCAACAGAACTAGATTGTGTATTTTTTTTGTTTGATAGAACTATTTTGTTCTATTAGTACACATATTAAACGATTATTTTATTTTAAAACGCTCAAATATGACTTTTTTTTAAATAGAAACACAAGATGACTTGCTTTAAAGAAAAAATGTACGATATTAAATCCTGAAAATGAATAAGGTTGTAGAAACATTGCAGAAATCGATATATTCATAAACTGTATCTCTGGTAACAGGTTCTGCAGTAGCACATTTGAAATTGTTCCAATTATTCAACTGTGCTTTTACTGAAAATATACCAATTCAGAAAATGAAAAAAGATAATTAAGGAGGGAGGGAGACTACAAAAGCATTCTATGAGTGACAAAATTTCTGAACAGTTATTTGAAAATAAACACCAAGACACATACTTCACATTATACGGAATTTCCTGCAGTTGCCAATTACATTAAACAAAGATTATACACAACTCAAAAAAGCTTTTTCACTTCAGCATTTGATTCCTCTATGGAGAAGGGAGGGAAGAAAGGAGGTACTGGGAGAAAAGGGAGTCAAGTGTTAAGTTACCAGTTATGCTGTACTTTCCCCCTGTGTAATAATTAAATATTAAAGTCACAGTCTAGCAAATGCAAAATTTATTTCAACTGTACATAACAGATGTCCTTTTTTATATAAAACAAAACACTTAATTGATATATGCAACCACAAACAATATGCATACTGTACAGTACAATGCAACATTCAGATATACATCCATTTTGTATTTTCAAAAGGCAGTTACCTACTGAAAATGGCTTCTCCCATTCACGAATGAAGTGCACAATATATATTAATTTTTCTATGTTTTACGTCACTATATACACATTACTGTGTTTTGGCAAGATTATGCAAAACACGCTATTAATACTCGTTGGCTTCAATTTATAGCAAATACCAATTCATGGGAACACTGTGTAAGCCATGTGAAGAGGGGCTGACAATGGCTTGAACCTACCTTCTAACTCAGATTCTCCATCCTTCCAGTATATTAGTAACTGTACACATATATTTTACAGAATTGCATAAACAGAAGGTACTATTATTACCATGACTGAAGTTCCACAAAAATAGAAACACTGAACCTTTGGACCGAATACCACCATTTCCACTTTGCTTTTTTTCTTTTTTTTTTTTAAGCGTGTTGCAGTAATACTCCTGATCAATTCACAATAGTTAGTGGTCTGTAACACTGCATGATTTAAACACGTAATATAGTTTGAGATCATAATTATGAACTTTAACTAAAGTTAATGACTTAAGTGCTACAATAATTAATGGTGGTAAACTGTCAAAGCTTTGGTGCATAGAAAGTCAATAAAATCTTCAAATCTTGACAACAAAACATTCTGCGTGATATGGAAATTCAAGTGCAGCAACTGTATTTCCAACTTATTTTACACTGTAACATGAAACAGACATAAAAGAATTATCATTGATCTAATGCAGAAAACATTACTTAACTAGAACACCACAGCTTAACAGGGTAAAAAAAAAAAAACAATCCAAACTTTCCATATATGTAAAACAAAAACTCAAAGGAAAAGGGGAAGTGAAGTGGCTTACAGATGCACTGTGGAATGGTATGGAGCACACACACTTTTTTCATTTCTCTAAGCAACACTCCTCCTCTTAGGAAAAAGTTCAACATACACAAGTTCCTGGCCATTCAGTTAATATACGACTGCTAGTAAGATGTGCCCCTAAAAATTCAGTTTAGTAAGCATTACTGTTTTTGTTAGTCAAGCCTTCAAATACAAGCAACAGTGATAAAAGATAAAGCAGGTGATCAAACAATGCAAGATGAAATGCAAATCTACAAATATTAAGTGTTTTGAAATAGCTTCTCCATGTTGATCACCTCGTGGAATCATTCATATCTAGCAATTACCAACTTTCTGATCACGTAACCGGCAGGATGGTATTAATTACTTGTAAACTTTTAAACAGAGTGATCAAATCCCCAGGCAGCAGTTAATAGGCAGCAATTAACGACATCATAACTACTCTGAATTTGCTGTACATTGGATAACACTTAAAGGGATAGAGGAATTGCATTCAGAGATCCTGATGAAAATGAGAACTATTTCTGTCCTTTTATCATCTGCTTTTCTCTAATGCTAAAGAAGATTTGGAAAACACTTTATTTTTGTTTCAATCCCAATTGCATCATCCACAAGACAGAACACACACTTCACCCCAGCCATGCCCCAGATACAGGTTCAAGACCGCCAGCTGTGTATAAGGTGTCACAGTTCTCTGAAAAGCCAACATGATTGTAGGTGAAGAGCTGTTGCTGAAAACAAACCTGCTCGTGAGAAAAGTTACAAGACACAAAATCTGTCACGGACATGCTCCAAACAGTAAAACCAAAAGCCAAGCATTCTGTTTTCAAGAACTTTGTACAAGCCAGTTTGATTGCAGTTGTACCTAGAGTTTCAGGTGCTGAACACTTGAGCTTTCATCTGGGGAACCCGATTTTCATCTCGTCTTTTCAGGAAGAATGGTCATTTGAAAGCTGTGTATTTTAACAGGCAAGTAAACATCTAAACCCTGTTTTCTGCCACACTACTGCATACAGTAAAGTGACAATATGACCACGGGTAATATGAGATTATCAAAACACTGCATGTAATGAGCATGGACTGCTGGGTTTTCATGACAAGCGCCAGATTGAGGGTGAGGGGGAGAGCAGTGCAATCCTTCATATAGATGTCTAAGCAACAACGAAGAGACAGCAGTATAAAAACAAGTTTTCATGGATTAGCAAACGCTTTTCCAAACAAACGGGCCAGATATGTGAATCTGAATGATTTCATAGCTCTTGTACCGTTAATTTTTAAACCATATTTTTCTTACTACGAGCTCCAAGTTTTGTTAATAATATGTAGAAAATTCAACAGCTATCACTGAAGTATTTCCATATTGCTGGCATTCAGCTCATAAGCCAGTATGGTTTCAGTACAAAATACAAAAATGTGCTGTATTCAAAAGGAGAAAAAAAGAAAAAAGGACCTGTTGCTACACTGACCAAAACCAAAAGTAAAGACCATTCAGAGCTACAAATTAATATCTGTCACCTAAAAAGCCCTCAAGAAATATCATCCTTGGCAGGATATACACTTTTTAGAACGACTTATTTGTATGTGCATTGGCAATAGAGCCTTCCACCAGGTATAACTGAAGTTTCAGAAGCTCCCTCAGAAGTTGTTAAAATATCACATTAAAGAGACAAGGAACAGCAAGAAAACATCTAAGAAAAGCAGGCTGTGATACAACAAGCATTTGTTAAGAAAAAGCTCAGAAGTGCATTAGTTCTGGTGAGAGATATATGAGCAACAGCTCTTACGAGATGTAGACCCCATTCTGTAACTATGGGCTGTCCATATACTGTCATAGTCAGAGTCTTCTGAGAGGTCTGAAGGCTCCAAACGAGAAAGACTACTGCGACGACCCAAGGAGTCTAGACTTGATTGGTCATCATCAGCCAAGACGTGATTATGCATCAGGTCAGTGCCTTGCCATGCTAAGGATGTATAGGTGAAATGAAATGGTGGATGTGGATAGGCAGAGGTGGGATGAGGAGGAGAACGTAAGGAATAGCCACAACCAAACACATGAAATAAAAGCAAAAGGTGATGGGAAGAGAAGGAAAAGAGAAAATATTGTTAAAAAGGCACCAAAGCTTTTTCTTTTTTTCATTTTCTTTTTTTTGTTTGGGATTTAGGTACAAATTACACTCACTGTAATAATTTTTGAACTGTTACAATAAAATTTTTGAAGTGTTTCTTAAGCTTACAAGCAGTCTCAGTGGAGAATTTTGAGTAACCAAAATCTTGTTTGAGGGTAGATTTTTTGGATGAAGGAGTTCGGTTCTTTTCAAATAAAGAATCAGTTCTGGTCTGGGGGCAATCTGATTTGGGACAGAGCAATAAACACAGCAAGCCAGCATGACTCAGTGCTGATGTGAAAAGCAACAGCCCCTTCCCCATTACACATCCATACCTTCATCCTTTCCCTCCCTTGCAATGACACAGCCATTTGTACAGCTGCTTGGTGAACCAGGTCAGGGAACAGCTTCAAATGGTAATTAACCCTTTATTTTTATTTTTCAGGTAGACAAATAATTTCCCACCAGCTCACAATACAGCCACATAAGTGCTTGTGTCACTATTACAAAGAGGAAAATGCAGGGGGAAAAAAAGCAAGGTTCTCATGCAGAGCAGAGCTGCCAACTTTCTACATGTGCAGCACCATCTCATATCCACTCAAAGGGATTGCCAAGCTGAAGCTTCTTTGTGCTTGTAACCCTGTTATTTGTTTAACCAAGTAGAAACTGGATTGACAGAAAAACAAGGCCAAGAGACTAACAGCAATACAGTCTGGTGCCTCACATACCCTCACACACACCTCTTCTAGCTGGCCTCTATCTGAATCTGTCTTTGCATTTAGATACTTTAAATGCTTAGAATAGCAGATAAAGATGATTAAAGACACTTTCTCTCACCTATTTGCCCTTTTTGTTTTTTGTTGTTGTTGTGTTGCTATTTTGTTCTGTTTGTTTTTGTTTTTTTTTAATAAAAAAAAGCCTGGCAGTATCTGAAAACTATGTAACTGGCCACAGTCTGCATGACACTGCAAAAGATTTAAGCCTTCATTTGGAACAGAAATGTTAAGTAAACACAGTATTATAAGCAACAGAGGAAACTGGTTATTTTATTTGCATATATAACTAATCCCTACATCTTTCCCACCTTCAAAAAGAAAAAGTTGCCACTCCCATCCAATGTGCACTGGCGCCACAGCAACACTAAGCTGGCATTGCCAAGGGCAGCACCTCTGGGGCTTTGCATTAAGGTGCAGCTAGCAGAAATAGCAAATCAGTGATGGGAGGGCCAGGCAGAGAACTAACACAGAGGTAAGCCAGTGGTATGTAAAAGTGGAATATTTCACTGACGATAGGCAATTCTTTCATTCTGTTTTTCTACACTGACCAATGCTTCCACAGAAGGAATCCCAGCACCATTTTTCCCCCAATTTCCAATTCCCATCTACAAAGGGATCTTCAGAAACTTGAAGTCTTAGATGGCAACACTACTCTTTCCAAACAAAGCAGCAAAACACTTGTTTCTTGCTGCAATTACGAGCAAATAAAAGCTGCTGACTTCTGATGTATGAAATGATACCAACTGCACTATGTATATTTCTTAAATATACATAGAAAGGAAAAAAAAACAGCAAGCAAAATATCATATCCATTAGATGCCTGCACACACACACAACTGTGCAAGTGCAAATGTTTCCCCAACGATTTCTTGTCACAGTATCCTTGAATATAATCAACAAATCCAATTAAATGCATTTAACAGCAACGTCTCAATTAATTTTGTTGGAACAACAGCATATCTTCAGAATTTTGAACACATTAAATTTCTTTTATCCAATTCAACACACTACAGTAATGACTGTAGAGCCAGAAAACTGGTCAAACATTAATCAAAAATAATGTTATAGTAGCCAATTTGTGAAACTGATAATTATCACCTTGGAGATCTACAGTTCAAGATCAAAAATTAAAATGAAGGTTTTTGCTGTTACTTCAAATGTTTTAAAAGCCTGATACAAGGCTTATATTCCCATTTTTGAAGTACATACAAATACAAAATTTCTGCACTTTTCAAGGTGATAACAGTAAGTGAACATATATTATGTAAATATGTGATCTATGCCTGCAACTGCACTTTGAAACTTCTCACCTGTCTGCAGAAAGTGCTTCTGCTTGGACACAGTCACAGAGACCTGTGGCTAGCAGTAACAGTGTTTAACACTAATTTAAACAATGGACTAGGAGTAATTTGTAATATCTATCCTTCTAATTCCTGACAATAGCAAAAACAGCCAGGTACTCCAGCATCATTATACAGCATTTCAAGGACACCTCAATTAAATCCTTAATCATCAGTGTGAAAATGGTGCAAATTGGAACAAACCTAACAGCATTTTCTCCTTTCTTGTGTAAGCAGAACACATGCTGATGGACTCCCCTGCTTTGAGCAACATCTTACTTACAACACAGAGGGACTCCACATGGCAACCTTGATTTGGATTAAATGAAGGAGGACCCCAGAGGCATGTTACAAGTTTTCAATACGCTAGATATTGATCTGAGAAACTATAAATGGCTTTAAGCAACACAAAGATCTGAGAACAGTTTCTCCTGAAGTTACGACATAGGATTAAAGTTTGTAATTAATACTAAAAACAATGGCTGGCAATAAAAAAAAAAGAATTGTACAGGTTCATGTTACTTTTCTGTAAAAGAAGACTGTTGAACCAAATAAAATAGAAGTACACTTCTCCACAATTGTGACTTATTCTTCATTCCTCAATACTTACCAACAACTTCTTGAAATGTATCAAAAACCGCACTGGACAGCTGTCATATTCTAGCAAGACACCTCAAAACCTCTGATTCATTGGCAATTTTAAATCCAAGTAGCCACTTCTAATTTACTTTAAATAAGCATTGAAAGAACTATATATAAATATGAACCTTGGCTTCCAAACACATAATCACTCAAGCATTACTACTAAGCCAAAATCAGATTATTAACTTATTTAAGTTAATAGGTCCAGCTTGCTGTTTATAAAGAGACCACTTACACTACACTTCTCTTTTTTAAAAACAATCTGATACGTGGCTTAGTTAGTCGTATCAGTATTTTCTAACTTACTTGAATTTAGTGTTTGACGTGTTTTGGCACTTGTGCAATATGCTTCAATGACTTTAAGAATTTGAGCATCTTCTTCTAAAGCAGCTGTACCTAGAAACAATGGAAAACAACAAGATTTTAAATATGGGCACGTGTTTCTTACCACAGACAGGCCTTTGTAAACAATGTTTGTTTAAAGCTAAATTCTACATACTTGAATTGAGACTAAAGTTCAGTCTAATCAAACCTTTAGAATTCTTAATCATTTCAAAAATCAAGCTTCAATGACTGAATGACAGAAAGAGAAAGTACAAGCTTCAATGACTGAAAGGAACGACGGAAAGAGAAATTACTATAAAAATATAATGCTTTAAACATCACGATGTAATAGTATCACCTGTGAACCAGAGCATCCAGATTTGTTTTTTGTAATTTATTATTGTGACAGGAAAGTCAACTGTCCAATATTTTGTCAGGACTGCCTGACAAACTAACTGATGAAGTATGTTGACTAGGTCTGGTTTACCCACAGTTCGAGAGATGCAGGCATTCCAAAGTATACAAGTTCCCTCTCTTTCAAGGCAAGAAAAATAACTGGATTTTGTTGAAGTTAGAAAGCAGCACCATATCATTACCACAGCAAAACAAATATTTCACTTCTGAAATCGGTACTGAGAGGGTACTCAGCTGAAACGCCTTTCTTTCATTTGTCTGATATAAAACACAAACCTATTTATCAGAAAGCTTTAGTTTTGATAGAAATCCTTCAATGGAAAACTCTTACATGCCCACAGACTGGAACAGGCTGAAGAAGCACTACCATAGAACTTAAGCCTCTAATTACTGCCGCAAGGGTGGAGGAAAAAAATCTCATTTTAAAGGTGAAGCTTCTATTTATGCCTGATACTTAGGCTGATGAAAACAGCAACTCACCACATGCTATCTTCTACAGCGAGGAATAAGAATGAACTAGAAAAAAAATGCTCTTTCATTACAGAGAGTCATAACCATACTTAGCCACAAAGGTTTTTAAGAGTTTGGACAGATTTAAATAAGGATGCTTCTTATTTGGTCAATTCATAACAAATTTTTTAAAATTATGGAAGGGAATCATGTTTAAACAAAGTGTGAGCCGGATGACAAACAAATATTCAGACGTTTCTTTTAAACTATAAACTTTATCACTAAAGAAAAACATACCATACTCCATATTCATGGAGTAAATGAGGGCCATGGCTCACACGCATATATACCATCCAAGCCCACACACAGACATTTAGTTTCCAACTAATGCTGAGCATCAGAGCTTGTTACTACCTAGCTCTCACTGATACTTTAAAAACTCAGTTAACTTGGGTTTTTATAACCCAGATATATTTCTAATCTAATCTGAACAAACAGAAGCTGCTCCACATATTTACTAAAAGACTATACACATGCTGCACACAGAACGCAATAAGGCAGACCTAAAATACTGTAGCAAGTATCAGGGACATGACTAGAATGGACTGCATTACATAATGCAGGACAATAGACAACCAATTTACTATCATTTTGTAGTTAAATCTAATTTTCTTCCTTATGCCAGTAACAAGATGAAAACTAAGGAAATCCTGAGAAGCTGTCTGATAGGAGGAGAGACAGTGTTAACAATAACATACTTCATGTATTCAGCAGTCAAGGCACATAGACTTAAGAAGCTCACGAGCAAAGAGCAGACAAAAGCAGAAGTTGGAATAAAAGGTTCTGGCCTTCAAGTGTGAACATCAGCTATTTTGAACATCTTATCTTTTACTGACACAAGCAATAGGATCATTCATTCACACAAATTTACCAGGCACTTCAACACCCTATACCACCTGACCTAGTCTGCTTGTCTGCTTCAGGACCAAGCACCTTTCTCTGACCACATAGGAGCCTGCAATGATTAGATCTCATAGAACACATCTGATCAGAAGGTATGAGTGCAAAGGTATCAAAAACAGTAACAATGCAATAACATTATCCAAGTGGTAGAAGTTAAAAAAGAGTTTCTAAACATACTGAGATTAAGTTTGCAAGCTATTTAATAGCTAATTAGAAAAAGCAACACAGTACAAGTGCTGCTGAGAGACCCATAATTAGAAGTAAATAAATCTCTGTGCATCATCCTGCTATTTCTGCCTTCCTCCCCATATTTTTTTCCCCTATCTGCGTACAGACACTAACACAGGAAAGCAGGATGCCTCCCACCTAGCCTTGGATAAGCTCCTATATTCTGTAGTCAACTGCATGACTCTAGAAAGTTACTTATGCCAGCAAGACATAAGTGCCTAAGGTGAATAAAAGAAATTGTCCTCTGTAGATACCTACCCTCTCTCCCCTGCCAGGGGAGAGGAAACCAGACTGTCTAGACTGTACATCTAGCTTGCAAAGAATTTGAACTGATGTTAATTCCAGTCTTTGTACTATGCAGATATTTGTTCAAGTCTCTTACTTTTTCTCAGTGCAAATTCTTCATCTGATGGCTTCCGTTCTGGCTTGCGTTTGGGAAGCAGCTTTTTCATGGTTTTAGGGCTCTTACTTAGATCCTGTGTGGGGAGAATAAAAAAAAAAAAAGAGTAGAACTTCTCTAAAATATTTCAAAGGTTAGTTTCTAAGACGCAGAGTGCCATAATTCAGTTTACTAATATTCTTTGGCACATGAGATTTGCCTGACCCGGCTCATTTCCTTTCTATTCCTCCTCCAACCATACGCTAAGTTGGATATTTTATCTGTTCTGTGAACAGAAATATACAGAAAAGCTGCTGCAAAAGCATGCAGGCTGTTTGGGAACTGGAGCAAAAGAAACAAAAAAAAGCATATATTAGCACTTTTTTCCCTTAACCTTTGAAGAAACAACCCATTTAATTTGTCTACTTAGAAGCAGGTTAAAAAAGGCCCAAAAAAGGAAGCTTGGAAGGTAGTATACTTCTATTCTTTAAAGTCAGCATTTTTAAATGTTTGGAGCTTTATCAGAACAGACCTACAGCAAAAGAAATTCAGCTACAAACAGCATTTCTGCTCTAAATATAGTCATGCTAATTTAGAGAAACAATGCTAACTTTGAAAAACTGCTAATTTTACAGGAACAAAAAGGAATATTCTCATCTACCCCTTACCTTATAGGTATGAGCCATCCTCTATAAAAGTACAGAACAAGAAGGTAAAAAGGTGAATGAGCAGGACAGACTGGAGATGAAGACAGACTGAATACTGTCATAGGCTAAACACCTGATGAGTAAAACTTAACCATATTGGAGAATGCAGTGCCGTACATAAAAGCCAGGAAAACAATTTAACTTACAAAGAGTTGAATACGTAGTACAGCTAAACTGGAGAACCTCTTGTAGCAACCAAGCCCAAATACTAACCACCTAATTGAAGGCCACCTATCACTTACACCCTGCTGCTTAGCAGACGTACAAAGTGAGGAAAAAAGGAAGTCAAAACTGTCATAAATGCACACCCAGCACAAACTAACAAACAAAAACACCAACCGCACTGCACTGTGTTTAGGCTGTGTTTAAACTGCAAATTCACATGCCTGCAAAATAACATTGTTCTCTTAACATCATATGGTTAAAGAAAAAAAATACGTTCACAGGCATAACTTTAGGCAGCTTGATCTAGTGGAAGGTGTCCCTGCCTATGGCAGGGGTTTATAACTAAATAACTTTTAAGGTCCCTTCCAACTCAAACCATTTTGTAACTCTATGACTCCAAATTTACTACTCTTTTTGGGTCCTGTTGCTTTGTACTAAATTAGAATTATAAGAATGCATTACAGAAAAATACTAAACCTGAAGATATCACCATGACACACAACATTCAGTATTCTCCTTCTTATAGGCAGACTTACATACATAAATCTAATAGTTTCTCAGTATTTACAAAGCCACACACAGTGTAATGGAAAGACCAAATTAACCTACCCCCATCGTTGTATTTCTCTTAGAGCAGATTCCTGCTTCATACCATATGCTAATTAAAAACTACAACAGCATCTTAAAATCTAAGCTGTGAACCAAGAGCCCATTATACCCCCACAGCTGTTCAGAATGATTTCATACTGCACTTCCAAGAATCAGAAGATCCCTTATACTAGATGCTCCTCAGTATGCTTAGCAAGCAACTTTGCAGTAAGCTGGAATGATCAATTGCTAGTTTTTGTTGGATGGGTTTTAAAAAATAATAATAAAAAAAAAAGAACTTCTTAACAACACAAAGTAGGAAAATAAGTGGAAATACTTGGCAGGGAGGAAAAGGTGTCAACATACTCTCCGAGCAAACCTTTGAATCTTCTGAGCCATGAGAATAAACGTCTACATGAAATGAACAGCTTTCACTGTCCATTACCACTGATTCAGAGCTAACTCTTAACGCACACACATTCAAAATTAAAATGTTGGTATGTGAAAGAGTTACATTTCTCACCGTAGGCAGACTATGCAGTAATATTTTTTGTCTGCTGCAGCTCACCTCTTTGTAACAAAGTGCTGCTGAAGGCCGTAGTGGAGGTGCAGGCCGTAAACAGCTCAGACTCCAGGGCTTGGGTGTTTTAGGAGGTTCCAGAGGTCCCCAGTTTATCGTGGTATGCGGAGTCCCATGATGTGATGGATGAGGGAGAGTGTGATATGCAGGAGTCAGTGGTATCTGCTTGCTGTCCGAGTGCTTGCTGGAGGGTGTTACTGGATGGGAAGGAAGCTGTCAAAGACGATGGTTGTGGGAAGGGAAAGAAAGCATGGCATCATCATAAAGGCAAACTATCATAAAGAACCAGTGAAAATCTCTTATCTAGTCCTTTTGTCTGTTACTTAAGAGTTTTAAAATTTTAACACTGAACTATTATTTGGAAAAACTGAGCATAAAAACATTTTGTCTAACACAGAGAAAGCATGCATTAGAGAAAGAACAGCTACAAGCAGCCCGGCTCCCACTTCTTTCACCACAAAGGTCAGAGTTAAATTAAGATCCATTCACATCAACTCCAGAATACAAAAGATGCCAACAAAAGGAAATTGTTTCTCCACAGACTCAAGTACACCATCATCAGTTAAAACCTACTGTTCTAAGGATACTTAAAAAGATGATGACATACTACTTAGTCAAAACAGAATTATAATTGCTTTTTTTCTTTTAACCTTGTTAAACTATTATACCAGGAACTAAACATTCTACTCTTACCTCATGCAATTAAAAACAAAATGTTTTGAAGCAAACTGTAGTTGTAGCATATAGTTTTTGTTACTAATGGTCAAAAAAATGCTTAACATAGCAGCACATTTGCCAGATAACCTAGTTCTGTACACACTACTGATTCACTTCAATGCACAAAGTGTTTTTTCTTACTGTGTGAGATGGCACAGAATGAGGTTTAATGGCGGGATTCCCAACAGTTGTGACTTTGGTTTGTTTCTGCAGGTGATCGACCCACTCATGCAAGTCTTGTTGGTTGTTACATGACACTAGTATCCTTTCAATCATAGTTCCTAGGTGACATAAAAATAAGGTGTTGGAAACCAAGAAGAACAATTTAGTCAAACTGACACGATAACTCATTTCATGAAACATCATATTCATCTATTACTATGCAAAAAAATTAACCAGTATTTTTGAAAAAACAGCAACATTTTTCTATGTGATAACATTTCCTCCACATATTTATTCCTCTATGAAGCAAAAGAATTCTACCTGCTTTTCTATCTTTGATAATTAAACACAATTATTACAACTAATATATGTAATAGACAGGTCCACCCTTAGCTCCAAAGGGTGAACCCAGTAGCTTTATACTCTTCCATCTTTCTCAGGAAAGCTAACATATAGTCTACAATGTCACCCCGTTAGTCCGTAAGCTTCAGTATAGGAAAAATCATAAAGTATTGTTCAGAGAAGGTCGTAAGGTCAGGCCGAATCTAATATGAAAGATGAGGCAAGAGTCACTTGGGAACACCTCTGGAAGATTTTACCAAGGGTTACTTTAATTTCTACAGTTAACTCCATTTTAACCCATCACATTCCTCATCCGAGGTCAGCTTCATGGCTATTATCTCAGAAGAACAAGTACCATAACTGCTTTTTCCCTCCACCTCGAAGCACTGATGTGTTACACTAGCTGCCACTTCAGAGTCTCAATATTACTTCACTGAAACACAACCTGCTTAGAGGCAGAAATGATCCAGGAAACAAATGAAGGCGTAAGTCTCCACCGTGAGGATTTTGCTCCAAAAGTATATTCCTAAGATTCTGACTTTATTGGGCCCAGGGAATTAAGTTACATGCTAAAACAAATCACTTGATTAGACAGAAAGCATCCAAAACAAGCACTACTGCAATCGTGAATAGCAGAGCTACTGAAGGTCTCTCAGTGAAGAGACAGACCATTTCTAAAGGAAAGATTTTGATTAAAGCTCCTCCAGACTGTCTGAAATTCCCTTCCTTGCAGAGAGCAGCACAGTCTAGTAAACAGCAAATAAAAATATTTGTAACTAGTACCTGATATTTCAAATGCATTTTTATGGTTTTCAGTGTCTTCTAGCTTTGTGATAGTCATTCCAGTCATTGGTAGCTTCCCCTTAAAAAAAAAAAAAAAAAAAAAAAAAAGCAGTTAATGATAAAGTTAAAGCCAAAATAAAAAAAAAAAAAAAATTACCAAGTAAAATGTATACAACTTAAAGTTCTGAATGAACACAGCTGCAACAGAGTAAACTGGCAATCATGAAAACACATGCTGATGGGTTTAAAATATTTTCAAATCCACACAGACACCTTGTAACAAAAGTTTTCAAACCAAACACCTGCAAATAACACCTGTGACTTTAATGAGTCTATTTGATATACCTATGCAGGCTACAAATCCATACAAACATAACAGCAGTCATCCATCATAGTCTCAAGTTCTGGGAACGGAGACATTCAGGGTCATCCCTGTTACAAGATCAGAAGCAATGGAGACTGACCTGAAAGCATATATATCTGCAAACAAATTTTGTTTGTGGTATATTTAGAAAGGAAGATTTCATTAAACAAATCCATCAGTTATATACTGAAGACTTACATCTCCAATATCCACACTGCTATCAAACTCACTCTCAAATATATTAAGAAAACAAACCTACTCTCATTTTAAGCCCAACCAGTCTGGAAAAAAAAAGTCAGTTTGGGATAACTTTTTGCCCCTTTCAAAACACAGAAGAACAGGTAAAATGCAACACTGTCAGGATGAAAGACTTTACCAAAAATGCAACGTTATTAAGAAATTCTTTAGGACAGATTCTTTATTCTCTTACACAGAAGCACTATTCAGAACACGCTGGCAAAAGTGCAAATGCCATGTGTTGAGGAATTTTGGCTCCAAAGAAGGGAATTTTTATTATTATTATTTTCCTTTTTTTAAATGACTGCAGGATGGACAAAGGCTTCTTACAAGTTGAGCTGAAATCACTTGGCGTTCTCTATGCACGAAACATGCTCAATCACAAAGAAAAGACTTTTTGCTACAACTTTTCCAATGAAGGAAACACGGTAGTGCTGTACCTTACAATGCTGCCTAAAATCTGTTTTTCAGTTTTTTGCTGGTTCCTGAACAACACAGCACAGCCACACTGAAGTGAGGTGCAGGAATTGAAGACACAAACAAAAAGAGAATCTGGGAATGCACCAGGCAAGAGACTAACAACAGAATAATCATCACCCGAGCCACATGGAAACCAGAAGTATAAAGATACAGAGAGAGCTTGCATTCCCCTTCCTATCAACAGACAGTTGTGAGACCCTCTCATAAAACACTGCTTGCACTCCTGATAACTTCCACTTACTACCACTAAATACACTCCCCACTAACTCAAATGGCAAATATCAGCACTACGACCCAGAACACCTGACATCTGCTGACATCAAATACTCAGAACTACACAGAGAATATACTGTAAAGTCAGAGAAGCTGCAGCTTACACTTAAACGTCAAGGATCAGGAACTCTCTTCTTTTCTCAGTTTATAAACATGCACCAATCAGGAAAAGAGACATTAAGGCGTAAATCAGGTAAAGATGCTGACTTCAAGGACATTGTTTCTTTTGGAACAAATGAGGGAGTTGCATCTTTCATCTGCTCATGTCCTACTTAGAAGACAAGAACCTCAAAATAGAAATCTGGATGGCAAGTGCCATGCAATCCTGACACAGCTCCAAGCCACTGTCTCACTGTGTCACTCCCCAAGCAGTGTCTCAGAGTGATTAAACAATTTTTCCTTGCTATGAGAATGCAGACATTAGGATTTAAGGAGGGAGTTCTTAGTGTTGAGAAAAAAAATCACATTAGAACTTAAGAGAAATTAATAGTTTAGCATTCAACAGAGGATTGGGCAGTAAATACTAAGGAAGTGTCATGAACATACTGAACAGATGCTGAAAATAAGTGCACAGAAAATTGCTTATTTACTGAACAATGCTGTGCACCTGAAGGACAAAATAGGACAGAGAAGGAAGAAAGCTTATGCAATGCAAAATAGGAGGGCAGAATTAAGCCTGACAGATTCGCTGTTTAATTCTATATTGTTGTTTCTTAGCACAAAAATTTACAGTCAGTTGCTTCTGTAACCAGTGTACAAGCATCTTCCTTCATTGAGAATTCTGGTTGTCCTACTTGAGATCTAGCACTCACCTGCCTTTCTTAATATTTTTGTCCATCTACATCAGGACAAAACACCGACCAAAGGTTATCAGGAGCAGCACAAAGCTAACAAAAGCTTAATTATCTACCTGAACCACCTAACACAACACAGTCAGATAAATTCAGCTACTCCCATGAATACAAAAAGTGAACTTTACAACTTAATTGCTCCTAATAAAGTCAGAATTTGTGACTAGATGCATAGGAATCCCAAATGGCAAATGAATCACTACTATTGAAGAAACAGGTTTTTTTCCCTCGTTGTTTTAGGTTGTTTTCTTGGTGTTTATTGTTTTTGTTGTTTTTTAAATAAATGATCAGTTCTTGTTGCAGAAGCTACCTTTTCTACTTGTAAAAGAAGAAATTAAACAATCCAAGTTTTCTATGAAACATTTGGCAAAAATACACGCCAGCATTTACACAGATGTAAATGTATTACCTTACCTGATAGATGAACCCACTCATTCTTGGGCTGGCAGACAACATTAACAAAATGTTAGGGAAGAGAAGAAGATACCTTTCATTCTTTTCCTTATCAAAAAAAGAAAATGAAAAAGTAAATACAACATCACAAGACCCTTTCTCCCCTTTTTACGTTTTATATTATTTAAAATGATCAGCAAAATTACAACTCCACAGTTACACCACAAATACTTGCCCCTGGCAAAATTAAACTCCCATAAAGGTAGAATAAGTGAGAATTATTTCATTTTCTATTTGAAAGCTGCTATTGTCATGCCTATATTCCTTCTTGGAAAGCATAGCCTTCTCATTTAAATAATTAATTTTTACAGTTTGGATGAAATACTAGCCTTGTTTAATTTAGTAACACCCAATTTGCTGATTTCACTGAATGTAAGAACATTAAAAATATATATAAACAATATACAAAACTTGACTGGATACTGTTACTATAATGTCAAGACTTCTGTCTCTCAAATATAAAAATCAGATTTTTACAGAATATCAGATTAGTATCAGAATTAGAAAAAGATGATGAAAGTAATAATGCTTATATTCAGAATGGAAACAACATTGCTTTGTTCTCTTTTAATCTGAGGATGCACTTAAGATGAGCATTAACACTAAGTTTTGATTTTAATGACAAATATATTCATTTTCAAAGTGACTCTTTCAATTTCTAACGCCTTTGCTACACCATACAGGTTCTTTCCAAGTTTAAATGTTTCTATTTGTTTTTCAGTCTTTACAGATGCGTACATCATTTAAAAGAAAAAAGCAAATGCTTTGCACAAACTAATATGTTCTATATCTAGTCAAAAAGCAATTTCTATGCAGAAACTTCTAAGAGTCCATTACATTTGACATTTTAATTATAATGAGTTTGGTGTGGATTTTTTTTTCTTTAAAACAAGATGCAGCAGTAGAAGATGCATTATCTGCTCTACTGATAGATTTTTTTTTTAAACAGCTAACATAATACCTGGTAGCAAGTTATCTGGTGACGAACTTTAAAGAATTCAGTTGCAAAAGTGCTTTTGTCTTTCCTCATACATAAAGGAGGAAACTGATTGAATATGGTTGCAATACAAAAACTCCCAACAAGTTCAAAGCTTAATTGATTATACAGGACAATAGCTTATCGTTAAACCACGTCAGATCTATTTACAAGTGAGAACACCTATCTTCCAGTAGCTTATTTCCTATTTTATTATAAAAGCCTTAAGTCAGTGCAGAAAGATTTTATTCTAGATTAATATAACAAAGTATTTTTATTTCTGCTACAAAATGATTATCAATTTAACTGCAAAAGAGAAAGGAAGACTGACAGTAAAGATGAGAACTACATTACCTCACTTCCAGCACACTGAATCATGACCTGGGACATGTAGATCACATTGCCAAGTGTTTTAATATCTTCCCCCTCCCAACAACGGATTGCTTCTGTTAGTATTTGTAGTTCAAGTTCTTTCCGTTTCCGCACTTCTTGACACTGTGCCTAACAAACAGAGGCAAAAATATTCTCTAGTATCAACTCTATCAACATGGAACAGGTTGAAGGTAGAAATACCACTATATATGTACCATTGTCACTGTAGCACACAGAAGACAGTACCTAAATGCGAAGCATTTTTTTTTTATATTTCTATTACCAGTATAAAACTAATCTTGCTAACTTCAATATTATTTCTTTCTTTAATAGACCAACTTCAATTACAAATTCGTAGTCACATCCTCATTTTTTAAATTTCCCTTTCCTTTACATTTTACACTTCTGGACTTGTAAGAAAAAACAGCTAGGCTAAGCAGGAAGCAGTAACACAGCTGTCTTGAATACATATGGCTTACACAAAAAATGTACTTGAATTACAAGAGACTTGTCAATTGTGCAAACTGAATGCGTATAACCTTCTGCTCCTATTTCTATTACACTTCCTGCCAACCTATTTTCACTAACCATACTCCCAACTTATTTCACTTGAATTTTTCTCAAGAATTGTTTCCTCTCATTTGTGAAGCACTCAGAATCGGGGATCCTCAAACCTCTTCTGAACACAGTCAAGACAGTAAAATTTCTGCTTTAAAATGTAAAAAATAGGAAGTGCCATCAGGATGCACTGCTAACAGGAAACACAAAAGTTAAGTTTACTGTAATTGAGAATGCAAGAAATACATCTGTTGCAGTTATACTTCCTAAATTTAAGAGTTGAACTCTTCAAAATTTAAGATTTATTGTCCTTTAAATGACAATAACAACTCATCTGTTCAAAGCAGGCTTATTCTCTTCCTTACTTAAAGTTCCTATATTCCCATCCTCATTTGCACTATACCCATTATCACTTCTCCCTCAACTCCAACACTACACCCCTAGAATGAACGCACCTTTGTAAAATCTCAAAAATACAATCCTTAGGTCACAAGTGCACATAGAAAGGAAAATGGAGCACAAGAGAGCGGACAGATGCAAAATGCATGCGTGGCTCTTCTGTCAATAGTCTATTTGCTGTAGCTCCCCAACAATCTACAATTCTTAGCTCTGCCCACAAACTACATTAATCTCCAACATCCCAAAACTTTCACAAAATTTTCTTATACAGATGTGTACAAAAGTGTTTCACATTTTAAAAGCAACAGAGATTAAGCTGGAAAGCATGCTGCTGAAAATATACATGATCTGTTTTTCATTCCTCTTACAGAAAGGTTTTTGAAGGCTGTCATGGATTTTTGAATATCTGGACGATCTGGATGATAATCCTAAAAGCAAGGAGAAAAACATACAATAAAAATTTTAGTTTCAGTAAAAAATAATAGTAAAAATGCTTATAGGCTTACCTAAGAGCAAATAAACTATCCTATAAAATAAAAGCTTTTCAACCTTTCTGTTCTCTTTCCATAGCCTTCCCATTCAAAATACTGGTGATCTTCTTCTCAGTAAAAGCAAAATAGAAATGCTGTAGATGACTCTTATGCTTACAACAGAGTCAAGGAAATTTTACACGTCCTTCTGGACACAAAAAATCGCTTACCAACTTGAACTCCTAATAGGAAGTGTATATTTTTAAAAGTTTTATTTGGCTTGTTGCCTTTTATTGTAAATAAATCACATTTCCTTCAGAGTCATTGACTGACAAACCATGTGACTCAGAAACTAGTAATAGTTTTGCTTTCTCTCTCTCCTTCACAGATCACAAGTCTAGCCTATAAGATGAAAATGCTGATCATTTCTGGACAGCGTTCAGTAGAAGTCAAGATGTGTCCAACAGGTTGAAATCCTGAGATGAAAAGCAGCGCTCCTACAAGATAAAGTTGCCTCAAGTTGTGTACAGGAGAACAAAAAAAAAAAAAAAACAACCAACATCAAGTCAACTGCAGACCCTGCAAGACTACTCTAGGAGTGAAGGTTAGCTTCGCAGCCTAGTTTTACTGTAAACGTTTCACTTTCTCAGGAAGTCTTACTGCACCACCTTTTGAAATATGGCAGCCCATACTTTGGAAGGCTGAAGGAAGAGAAACAAAGGTCATTTGGGGTCCCATCATGTTTGACATGTACCTTTAAAATAATTGTTGTCAAATCATCATTAAGCTGGAACATAAATGCTGATAAGATATACCTCCATGTGCCTTTCAAGCTCTTTGAGTAACGTGGGGTATTTATCCAGACGCATGAAAGGTTTGCTGAGGCCTGTGGTCAGTACAAGGATCCCAGGACTGTTGGCACCTTTCACCTCCATGAACTCTCCTAGCTCCTCACTGCACACACAAGATATTTAAGCAAATTAATATCAAATTACCAAGAAAATTAAAATTAAATTAGATTCTTCTCTTCAGTCTTTCACACACAATTAATTCTGCAGATAAAACATTAATTCAAATAAATTAAAAAATTCAAGAACTCAAGTACAACTTAAGAGTTCTCATTTGATCAACTAACCAGCAGCCATACAAATAGTAAATAATCAGAAACTGGTGTGCAGTCCATCCTCATGAGCTAGAGTTTCAAGGTCTTTATAATTACATAAACTAACGCTGATGTCAGAAACGTGTTAAGAAACCAACACTCTCAAACATCATGAATTGGTATTTCCTCTACCCATAGTCTTCATATTTGGATCATTTCTCACAACTGACTTGCAGCACATCCCTTCCAGTTGTTACATTAATTCTCATGTCGCTTTGCTACCTTTTAATAGAATTAAAGTTCACTTTGCTACCAATGAAGCTCGTGTTATCTACATTCTCTGCTTCCTTACACAGCAGAAATTTCAGAGAAATAAGGTAGAGGACAAGTTGCTACTGGTCATCTAAAATTAAATAAATAAATAAATGAAAAAAATGAAGGAAAAAAAAAAAAATCAGCCTTTTCTTTAAGGAAAGGAAGGTACAGCAGCATCTGGGCTTATTTCCAGTCTTGAGAAAACACACGCTGCAGAAGTACATGCATATCTGAATATAAAATCTAGTTAAGAAAATTCAGAAAGCTACTTATAAAAAAGAAAATCCTTTCTGCATTCAAGCTATGCCATTCTAGTCATCTGCAGATGGAGCTGTTAGCATTTTGAGCAGTTGTTACTGTAAATTAACTAGTTCTCAAACAAACCCCTATACTATCATGTGATAATCATTAAAATCTTTTGTAAGCTATCCTGAAAATCATTACTTTCAGCTCATTAACAACACTACTTCCCTGTAAATCAAGGCTTAAAACACTTGTTTGCCTTTGTAGTCTTACTTTTCAAAGAAAGCCTTTGTCAGCTGTCAGATTAAATTCTTTTGAAAACAGTAAATAAATTAAGAAAATGTAACTGTTAAACAACTATTTGCAATAAAGGAGGAATACTTGCACATTAGGGTCTCATTAACAAAATTCTTTCACTTAAGCCTAGGTGACAATCTAGGAGGGGCAAGTTTCCCCAAACTTAGGGCACAGTGTTTTGATGTACTGAAAAGAAAGCAAATCTTGATCTGTTCAGCTTCCCTAAGGAAAAAAATAACACTGACAGGACATTGCTATAATACATAAAAATACATGGGTCCAAATAACAGTGAGCTGTCCATATAAAAACACAGATTAAGACAAAATTGACCCTGTCTACCCCTCCTCCCACACACACATCCCTTCCCATCTCAGAAGGACTGACACTTCTATTAGCATAATTTATCCAAGTAGATAACGAGAGCAAACCAAGAACAAAGGTCTTCTCATACGGATACATCTTCCCCAAAATCTCTCTCCTTCCAGCTATTATTTTCTTCAGGTTCAAAGAACAGAAAGTACTTTTCTTATTTGCCTTTAGTTAATTGCTATTTACTTATACTACCTTGTTTAAATACACCAATACTGCTTCTGTATTGCCGCCTGGTAGGGCACAACCTCACATAACCTCCTTCAGAGGACACCAAGCCCAAGCCCTGGCACTTCTCAGTGCATACCGGGTGTGTGTCTGCACTTCTGAAATAGAAAGTTAAGAAAGCAGACCAGGAAGTTTCCCAGCACCTTCTTTGTACTGTCAAGTTGTATAGGGAAGGGATCAGCAGAGCACCCAGGAGGTAGGCCTCCTTCCTCCATCACTTACAAGCAGAACACTTGTGTGACTCCAGGTCAGCCTGAGTCCTTACTCAGTGTAAAAAAAAAAAGTTATCAACTTATTCAGGTGGCACTCTCAAGGTGACTTAGGGACTACTACTCATACTTATGTTGGTTTACAGGGTTGCCAGCTACTCGTTCAACCCAGGATTTATGGCTGATTCCCTGGAACGTTACACTGACTGGCTGTGGTGTGGTCCCACATCCTCTGCCTCAGACAAGTGAATGTGCAAAGTGACATGGGGGGAGAGGACGATGACAAATCAGGGCACCACAGCTAGATTCTACACAAAGCTTTACCAAAGCTCACCTGTGAAAGCCCTTCTGTCACAAGATACAATGCTTTACGTTTCTGTTCACTCTGTATATAGAATCGATCTCAGGTATACCATTAGGTTGATCTATCTTGTTTTTAATTAATTCTCCCTGTGAGCACCCCATGTCCCCTTATCTATTATTGTTTTCTTGCCACAAGAACTAACAGAAAATAAACTCATTCTTTGCCTTTTCTTTACTTCAGGCAGATGCAGCCTCTGCTGCCTAACTTTACAAACTATTTCTATTCTCATGCCTCGTTACTCATCCCCACTTCAGATAGACGTACGTGTCCATACAAGCTTCTTTCATCTCAAAAATATTAGTACATTTCATAGTACAAGCCAACCATTGATTCCCTTCATTCAATATACCATTCTTTCATCTTTAGATTGCCAAGACACAAACATCCCTAATTATTTTTGGCTATCTCCATGCTGCTGTGTGCATACAAATCCATTATATAAATGGCATTTGCTGAGCTATCCCACAACACAATGCTTTTTAAAATAAATAAATATTTCATTATCTAATGCCTTTACAGTAGGAGGAAAACAGTGCCTACCAACTCAATTTCACCCACATTCATATTCCCTTTGTTTGTCACTGTGCCTTTTCTTCCTGATCTCAGCACTGTAACACAGACATGTCAGAAAATGGGGGGGGGGGGGGGGGGAAAAAGCTCACTGAAGCCTGACAGGTGACTACTTTGAAATCTGAAATAAAATATAAACAAAATCTTCTCTGCCTACTCTGCAACCCCTGGCTTTAAGTAAGCGATTCTACCCTTAAGCGAGGTTACAGCGGTTGCCATGCTAGCCACTGCTCTCTAGAACAGGACACTGTTGTTTACTGCCTCATTTTTAATCACAGTGCAAGAGCTTACAGAGCAAGTTGAAGTGAGCTGAGGTTTAAAATGTACACAGAGTCCTGAAAAACTCGCTTAACAATTGCATCACCAGGAAGCCTTTTACACAGAGCTGTGTTAAAAGGTGCAATTAAAACTGAATTACGCAGTTTCCCTCCCGACTTTCCCAAGAGGACAATGTTTTCTTTCATTCACTTCTATAGGTCGCTCTGACAAGTTTCGACATGCTCACTTGTTCAAAGTCTAAAAGGAACCTGCACGCACACCTAACAACAGGAGCCAAAGCTTTGTTCAAACGGTGTGCCGGTGCAGACCCTGGTACCTCTCTGGCTCAACCTAAACCAACCTCCTATCTCTACAGGTACAGGAACAAAAAGTACCTGGCAAAGAAGGAAATGATTTTAGCTCAAAGCGACCGTCCCTCATTTATTCACAAAGGACAAACTCAACTCTGAAACATAATGGAAAGACTTGCTTGCAATAAAATATGGGTGGGTTAAAACACTGTTTGAATACGACAACAGTTTCTTTAATTAATAGCAGCTTTAAAATATCCGTGTTGTTAGCTTAAGAGCACAGCTGCTTTGACAAAGACAATGGCTCTTTCATGTCACTGTTTCAACTGATGCTTATAAGTACCAACTTCCCAGTCAGTATATACTAAATCAAGCTCTAGCCCACAATTAAGCCATATGTTACTCTTGTAGTTTTGTGTTATTTTGTTGTTGTTGTCTGCTTTTTTAGTAAAGAATAAAAAATAAAAATCAATTTAGCTGAACAAGAAAAGCTTTTTAACTGTTAAATCATCAATGGACTCAAAACTGCCTACGTAAGTAACTTCTCGGAAAGAAGCGGTCAAGATTTCAATACACAGCCTGCATCACTTTACAGAATAAAAAACGCTGTGCTTCAAATCTCGAGCAGAAGAGTTCTCCCTCCTCTCCAGACTAAAGTTAGCTCACAGCAAAGGAACTTTTAGAAAAGTATCTTTAAGCCATATTAACATATTCAAATCTTTCTTAGCACAGCTGCAAATCAGACTGGGGGGAAGGAAGAAAACAAGTTCAGATGCGCGTACAGTAACAGAAAAACACATCCAGGAATTAAAATGCAGCTTTAAAATCACAACTCACGCTTCTGAAGTAGGTCTCTGTTTGTAATAGATGGAGCACGAGCTATCACTGCTCAGAGGTCTGAGGACTGCACACAGGCACCGCATTTTGAGAGCGCTGCGGCACAGCTCAGCTCAGCAACCCCTCAACCGCTGCTTTCAGTTCCCAACTTCTCAGCTGAGCTCCTCACTCAAGGACTGCTGATCAGCGTATGACATCAGCCTGCACACTTGCAAGCTCAGAGATGCACATAAATGGGGGAGGCACAAAGAGCTTTCTGAGTCAGGCTGATCTGTATTCCATGCTCCAGTTACACGGAGTAATTGTGATGTTTCAGCTTCAGAAGCTTTCTCCAGACTGCTAAGCCAGTGATGCAAACACAGAATATATGTGGGACTTGTTATCTAAAAAAACTGAAGGATCCAACAAAACTAATACTTGAACAAGTGGAGTTCTGCAAATAGCTCCCAGCTATTCTTCCAGCTGAAAACTGGCTCAGAACTTATTTTGCAATAAAAGCAACAGAGATTACTGATTTGAGGCTTCTTTTTGAGCAAAATATTTTTCTTTTAGAAACATTTTCCATCCGTATCGCTTAAACAATTCCATGTTTACTTTAAATGAAAGTCAAAAAGCTTAAAAAACCTGTCTTTCCCCAGTAATTACATATTTATTACTGATTAATTTTCTCCACATTTATTAAGAAGAGTTTCATTAAGAAGAGTTATAAGGTCCCACCGGACAAGTGAGGCTTTGAGAGTACCCCCACCCACACATTACATTATCCACCTTCCAGGTAGTTCTATACTTAAATATTTTTTCCTTTGTATGCTGTAAACGTTCCCATTCTAGCTACTGCCACCTCTTTTTCTTTGCTGGACTCTGCCTTTGCACTGAACTTTGTGGTTTCTGATCTTCCCCAGGGGTAGGTAACAGCTCAAGTTCCTGGGACTCCTCACTCCTCTGGAATTATTCATTACTGTACTTTGTATTCAACTGTTTTGGTTTTTTTTATTGGTTTCCGGGAAATTCTTTCACGTCTTAGGTTGCTCATCCTGTTTCTTTCACTTACTAGAAGGCAAGCCTATTTCCCCGATAAGAAGCACAAATGGCAAATAACACTATTTAATGCCCTTAAGGTGGGACAGCTTTGACCAATTTTCTCCAAAAAATAACATAGCATTATTACAGTTGACCACCCACCCCTGCGCTTGAACTGGGATCTTGAAGAAAAACTATGGGATAGTGAAACTGATATCTCATACAATGCTGCCAAAGAGGTATGACTGTTACGGAATGCAGTAAAGAAAATATAGGTTGTGTACAGTGGCACCACAGCTACTGTGAGAGCTGGTGGAGAAGGGAACGTGGACAACACACAGTGGTGGAAGCAGAACACTGATCTCAGCAGGGGTCACCACCTAGCTATGCCCGGCAAGCTCCATCTTTTAAGCTCTAGCCTGTGGCTTAAGACACAATTACAAAATCTGGTGACAAGCCTCAGAAAAAAATTACTCCATTCTTTAACATTCTTGAGTTTTTACACCAAACGAATCGTAATTCTGGAAAAAAATACGCCATGGCTCAGAAGCAAGTCCCCAAAAGGTACCTACAAAATTTCAAGACTGTATGAAAGGCTGGAAAAATTATTTTGACACTTGGATAATATAACTGAAACCAGAAACAAGAATCTGCTCATAATGCTCCAACCTTAACAGAAATGACACAGCAGAAGATTGCTGTTTTTGTTGTTGTTGTTGTCAGAGACAAATAACTTGAGAAACATTTAGCTGTTGAACACCTCTATGAACTGTATTGGGTTTCATTCCTACTTGTGTACTCACGCACACGTAAGTCTGTTTCATATTCATTTTAGTAGTTTAACTATTAATAATTAACTTAAGGAAATGAAAGATGTTTGTGGTTTTAAGGTCTGAAGATGAAAAAGCTCATACACAGTAATACGATTAATCCCTTTCTGTATTATACACATACATCTGAACATACATATATATATGCACAAACACCTTATTTTCTATGAAGGAAAAGACTACCCATGTTTGCTTTTAGATATGATAGAGAAGCACAGACGATAGAAACAGGAAACATCAGGCCGGCATCCACATGGAACAGCATGGGGGAAGAAATGTCACTTTCTCACTGACTGCCTCTTTTTAAATCTCAAGTAGAATTGTTTAAAATTATTACCATTTATTTATAAAATTGCTGTTCAAAAATATCTTTTCACTACAAGATCAAAACAACTCTGTATAATTTAGTATCAGTTTGCATACGTATACACGGATGTGCAGACTCTTTACCAGATGTCAACGACCCCTTAACAGGCACTACAATACTATTCAAAGAGAACACATGCAAGTCCAAAAAGTGATACAAGATCTTCAGAGGTGGTATATTTCATTAAGGCAGGTGACTGCTTACAGGAATTTTGATATTAGTGATCTAACTGGCTAAAGAAACAGCACAGTTAATACTTCAAAATGATAGCACCTAGAGCAACCACCCAGATTTAGGTTTGTTTTTGTGAGTTTAATAAATAAAATGAATTTAATCAACTGCAGACGTTACTAACTTTGTGATTTAAGAATCTGACTTAAAATTACCTACTAGTTTTTCTGTAGAGTGTGTTTCACAGTTAAGGCACACGGTCCCTTTATGAAGCAGACAGTGTTTATGGCAAGAAACAATCTGAAGTAGACAATAAGAATTTATATTCTGCATCAAACTGCTGTAGTCTGTTCCCTTTTCCTCACTCTAACATGCCACTGAAAAGCACAGCTGTTAGAAACATGATACTCAAATCCAAGAATTGAAACTTTTCTCTGCCACATTTTTCTTCGTATTAAAACACAAAGCCATACCACAGGAAGAGAAAACAAATCATCGTGTCTTTGAAGTCCAAACCTGCCTATGAGATCCCTGGAAGATCTCATTTTAATATTAATCAAGCATTAAATGCATGTATCTGTTTCATTACTATTACACTCACAACAAGCCTCAAATCTCACAGTAAGGATGTTCCTATACAATAAAGTCATTTCAACTAGTTAAACAAGGAGACAGTGCTCACTGCTTTCATTTTCTCCGTGCCTTCAATCAGGTTGGTTATTCCAGGCAAAAGTGTCTTCCTTGTCCCTACATTTAAAATTATGTAATTAAAAAGGTACCTCGTATTCTGAGAAGAAAGAAGTGCAAAACAGTTTAAAGCCATTTTCTAACTTCTTCAAAGCAACTGCCTCAAGCAGAAACTTTCATTGAGCTGTTTGCTACCTATAGCATTGGCAGTCAACAAAACTGAAAGCCTCAGAATAATAAAATAGAGGATTCACTTCTTTTGACTCATGCATTGGTACACAGTAGCATTAAATAAAACTGTTTATCAAAAATTCTTCCCCCTTGAGCTATCTCCTACAAACAACACAATTGCTGTGAGCTCATTCCCACACCTGATTTACTTAATTATCCCATAGTACCAACTCCATCAGGGCTTGACACGAAGCTGACTTCACAGATCAGGAGCTATTTTTTGCATGCCCATGCCCAAAGCAACGCAGAGGAGATTAAACACTTCTCTTCCCGATTTGGGAAACAATTCACTTACCTCCCCCACATTTTTATCACTTTCTCAAATACAACTTTTGGAAAACAAAGGAAACAGCTTTCTGAAAATTAAGATAATCCTTTACAAATGCCTCAAAATCTTAAATGCATGTGCTCACTTCACAATCACTTGCCACCTCCCACCTACAGATTAAAGCCCAGATCTCTGTATGAAAAGAGCATAAAGGCACAAACAACAACTCTAAACTTAAGATTATTTTAAAAGAACAAGCTTGAATCATCTAAACATTTTAGTATTTACTGATAATGGTACTGGAAATAAGCTATCTGAAAGAAAATACTAGTAGAATTTCATGACTATTTTATAAATTGTCTTAATTTTCATTGTGTCTGAAAAAAAAAATAAACTAAACACTAAAACTAAAAACAGCCTGGATTGCAATGTGAACTTGCAGTCCTATTTTTCAAAGCAAGGTAGAACAAAAGTTTTACTAATGTACATGATAACTCAGTCTTTGGTAACTGGGAGCTTTTGGACTGGTACTATTACAGGTGTCACAAATACAATACAAACTGCTGCTGTCAAAATAAAATGTGAGTTCTTGGAAGAACTTAGCAGCATAGAAAACAAGACCATTATACTACTCTCAATTTAGGTAGAGTTAAGAATATTAAAATATTTTTACTTTGGTCCAACACATCAAGACAAAAAAGAGAAAAAAAGGAAAAAAAAACCAGGGAAGATGCCAGAATGCGTCTGACCTTCAAGAGAAGGTCATGGTTCCATACTGCATCACAAGCAAACAAACAGCATCAAGTTAACAGCTGTTGCAGCATGTGCTCATCAGAATACACAGTGAAATTCTGTGAAAGTAGACTTAAAATCAAATTCTGGCCTCAACACTCCATCCTAGATGCGATTCTGCTATTTTCTATACAAATCCAAGGTCATTCCAAAACTGTGCAACTTCTACATTGTTAACTCAGCATCCTACATCTTACACACAAGAAATACAAATCATGTAAGCCTGAAAAGCTCACACTCCTCATGTTATTCAAAAGCAACCCAAGGGCATATCATTGGGCACCTCAGTACAGAAAGGATACTGATATGCTGGAGCAGGTCCAAAGAAGGGCAACAAGGCTGCTGAAGGGCTTGGAGAATATGGCCTACGAGGAGAGACTGAAGGAACTGGGGCTGTTCAGTCTGGGGAAAAGGAGGCTGAGGGGAGACCTTATTGCTCCCTTCCAATACCTGAAAGGTGCTTACAGCGAGAGCGGGGTTGGTCTCTTCTCACTGGTGACAGGTGACGAGGGGAAACGGCCTTAAGTTGCACCAGGGGAGGATTAGGTTGGATATGAGGAAAAACTTCTTTACAGAAAGGGTTAAGCAATGGGATAGGCTTCCTAGGGAGGTGGTTGAGTCACCATCCCTGGATGTGTTTAAAAACCATTTGGATGTGGTGCTCAGAGACATGATTTAGCAGAGGGTTGTTAGAGTTAGGGTAGTATGGTTAGGTTGTGGTTGGACTCGATGATCTTCAAGGTCTTTTCCAACCTGAGCTATTCTGTGATTCCATTATTCTATTACAAAGTTAAGTACATGCTAACAAAAGCACAGGCTAAGATAAGTTACAATTAGCCAACTGCATTAAAAGCCTACTAGTAGACATGTTAATTATGCCTACTTCAAACAACCTTTTTTTTTTTTTTTTTTTTTTTAAATCTTTACATCCTTAAAATGCAGATGACGACAATGAATACGGTTTGTTTTACATATCCAGAGTTCAGTATGTGCTTTGTAAATGGTAACGTTTTCTGAACCGATAAGAAGCTGCCAAAAGTTACAGGCTGGCCACGAGGACACAAACCAACTTCAAGCTATGAGTTTATTTTTTTTTTTTCCCCAAACAAGTTCTACTATACCAAATGCATGTCAACAAAAGACAAGCCTTTACAGCACGAGTGCCTGCTACCCACTTTTCCTGTACAACTCTTTGAAGACCACAAGGTAAACATACCTGTGTTCTGTGAGAACATTTACTGCTGATGGATGATTGGCACAGTAGGCAAGGTATAAGCTTTTCATTTGTGACATCAAATTTAGAAAACATCCTCCAACCCTCTGCTGAGCTTCAGGCAACCTAAAAATGGAGTAACAAAGAAATTACATTCATATTATATGAACCAAAGAAGAAAGTTAAACCCAGGCTAAACAGTATATTCTTGTGAGTCAAGTCCAGCCAGTTTATACGACGTTAATTCTTCATTATTATTTTAAATGAACATACGGGTTTCTCTGGGCATCAGCCAGCAAACAACAGCATCTTCTTTCTTCTTTACAACTTCAGTCCTGTATCTGCCAGGCTTGGTTACATCCTCAAAGCGTAGGCATAATATGACATATTTGTAAGGCATTCTCTCGGCTGGCCTTTTTCAAGAATTAATCAGCATATTTTTTAGGAGCTTGATTTTTACACAGTGCATCTATTGTTACTATCCATGTATACACCATGCCAAGTCTTGAAATGAATATTACAGCATTTCAGCAAAACTGGATCAAGTAAGCAATAGGATTCTCTCTCTATCCTCAACAACAAATATGACGTGCTTAAAATACTCATGAAAGTACCATATTAAGTTCTGATAGAACAAATAGCCAGTTCTGGAGCAACTACAGGTAGTTTTCACACAATCATCCCTCATCTTGCTTTCTAAGCATCACAAAACACCTTTATGGCTCATTTGCCACAAGGACAAAAATACTGCTTTACCACCAATACAGAAATACTTCCTGCAACTCATACTTTGTCTTCCATGCTAGAATGAGCCACATCTGCTAAGCAGCAAATTTTACCTTAGCCTTTTTGTGCAGAAAAATTCTTTTTGTTGAATAACATTGTAACAGTAGCATTAGTTACTTTAGAAGAAAAAAAATACTCTGCAAGTGAAATAGAATAATACACATTTTGGTGAACCTAATCAGTTTTGATAACGTTTGTCAGAAAGATACACATGCATTTTTTGCATGTAAGTGATGAGGTGGTGGGAACAGGAAAAAAGAATATGAATGTACAACATGTTTTTCAAAAGGTTGTAGCAGAAACTGTCATTTCAAATTGCAGTAAGAAAACATCTGGAGTGTAAATATACAAAGATGACTGAATCACAACAGCTTTGAACCTGAACAATTTGCAGAAAGCCTGAGCTCTGATTCTGATCAGTATAAGCAGCACAAACAAGACTGTGAGATTTGCTCTATTTTAGCATCTCCTTAAGCTGCATACCTCTTACATGGGGAAAAACACTCTCACACTTTTTAAAAATACAAAGAAATCTTTAAGTTGAACATACACCAACAGGAAGTATGAAGTCTGTCTAGTCTTGCTTCTTTACTGCTACCACACCACCATTCTCAGAACTGATCATTAAAATATCCATACTAGAAAGAATGAATCGGACTAACAAGCACAAGTAAGGATGGATGAAACTACTTTCTTATTTTAAAACAGGGAAACCTCCACTTGAAAGACTAAGCGTCTTCAAGAGCAGGATGTATATATATGGGTCATGACAACTGCCACCACCAGTACAAGCTGGGGGATGTAAGGATAAAGAACAAGTCTGCTGAAAAGGACAAGGGGAATACTGGTGGATGGCAAAATAGACACAAGCCAGCAATGTGAGGAGGAAGTTTTTCACCCAGAGGGTGGTGACGCACTGGAACAGGTTGCCCAAGGAGGTTGTGGATGCCCCATCCCTGGAGGCATTCAAGGCCAGGCTGGATGTGGCTCTGGGCAGCCTGGTCTGGTGGTTGGTGACCCTGCACATAGCAGGGGGGTTGAAACTTTGAGGCCTGTTTCAGCCCAGGCATTCTATGATTCTATGACATGAACCATAGTTGATTGCATAACCCACAATGAACTTACCTAGAAGACAGTGTAAAGTTTTCAGCAATCCTAGATTATAATGCTTGTCTGAGATCCTTTGTCTAAAATAGTGTTTTAATTTCCTTCATACATTTCCCTTTCTTGCATAAAGGCTGCATTTCCTAACATCAACATGCCAAGCCTTTGACACATCCTGCCAACCGGCTCAAGAAAACAGGAATTTTCGCTGTTGTTTTATCAATTTAACTACTCTTAAATCCAATATTTCACATTGCTCCGAAGCTAGATGAGTCCTCAGCAAACACCCAACAGACTACCATTAGCACAGTTTGGTGGTTTCATGCTGACATTAGTTCAGACAACTCTCTCAGGTAGAATATTGTTTTTCATTTCAAAATCAAAGATCTCATTGTTCTTAATATCTTCGTAATGTTTCTAAATATCAACAAAGTGTTTTCCTTCTGAAGAGAGATGCTGTCTACTCCCTTTGTACAGCAAAGGAAGACCAAGTCACTGAAAAATCAAAATTGACTGTGGAGATGTTCAGATGTGAGACAAGGGAAACCTTATCCGATAACACCATTCACTTGAAGACATCCAGAAAATGATGACTGAATTCCCCATTAGCACACCATGCTAGCTGCATTTTGATCACACTGTTTTGATGTAAGGTGCTCCTTACATCAAAAGCCAGGGCCCATATTTTTTAACTATTTCTCTTGAAATAAAATTTTAATTTTGACATTAACAGGGCAGCAGCTTCTGCAGGCGTTTGGGGGAAACCAGGAGCATTCCTCAGTAAACTGAGAGATGCTATTCATACAGCCATCCTTGCAGGATTTCCCTTCCAGCAGTCAGTCTCCTTCAATAAATCTAAGCATGAGCTAACAATACATTCTTCAAGCAATAGAAGCAGTGAGAATCTCAGACTCTGTAGACACACACAGGGAATACAGCTCAGCATTAAATAGTAAGAGGCCCCAATGAACAACTGCTAAAAATGGTAAAAATGGTCTCTTCATACTGTATTGCCTGGGGGAGAGGGAGGGGAGTGGTGGGAAGTGAATTACGGCCTCTCACATCAAGCAGACATTTGTGTCTCCTCAGCCTGCTGTTCTTTTAGCAGAAAGATCGGTATTATTCTCTCTCACATGCTGCACATGCACTGTAACTTCATACTACATATTCTTTGCTGAATTAAGATAATCAACAGACTTCACGAGGGGGTGGCCACTCATTCCCTTCAACTTTTCAACTACATACACTAATTGAGTGTTCTACTAATTTTACAAGAATAATTAATAAATTATCTCCATTTCTTTTAATTGCCAGAAAAACAACAATTTAATGCCTGTCACCAAATCATACAAACCTTCTGGTAATTATGTGTTCCAATTCAATAAAGAGCATAGTTTTATAATTTATTCTGATGTTGGCATCTAAATATTCTCTTATTTAATACCTCAACTAAAAAGGAATTGTAAGCATAACAGTATACATAATACAGGCACACATATATACATGTAGATATATTAAAAGAATGAAAAAAGCTTCAGTTATAAGAAAGCCAAGGACATGTTTAATTTCATTTACAGGATTAGAGAACATTAACAAGGCCTATGCAGGCACAACTGTTGTACAACAGCATCTAAATTACTGAGTAATTACCATTTTTTGTTGCTATATCTGATAGCTACCAGCTCTGTTCCCCAGATTTAAAGTGGGTTCCTATAGCAAAATAATTTGAGAGCAGTAAGAAAGACAATGACTTCTCATGATCAGTGATCATACCTGGACTGAAGCTTGACTGGCAGCCAACAGAGAAACAGCAACACTACAGAATTATATCCTGTGTATTCTGAAGTTTATCTTATTTTTTGCATTGTTGACCTTTACAACACCACAGTAAAGGTTGTTGTAAACTGATGAATCCAGACAAATTATAACAAGGTTAACAAAGGCAAATTTAAAGAAATACAGATAATGTAATCAGCATCTCATGCTGCCTGTAAGCTTTCTTTTTTGCTAGGATGAGATTACAACTCTAAATCTCACCTTGTTGTAAGGTTACCAGAAGACTGTCATGCACTGTCCCTGCACATACAATTAGATAGCCTGTCACAAACTGGAGACTAACCATTAAGGAATTTAGGGAGTCTGTTTTAGCAGGGATTGGACTCGATGGTCTCCTGAGTTCCCTTCCAATCCTTACAATTCTGTGTATTATCTCGGCAGCATTTTCTATTCCTCTCCATCTCCTTCCACAAGAAATTTCCTGTCTCTCTTCCCATCTCTATGTAAGGCCTTGAGCATCAATGGTAACTTCATTTGTTACAAGTGCAAGATTGAAAACAAGTGAAGGTCTACCAAGATGATTAAATGATGAAGGCAGCTAATAACTTCAAAGGTGCAGTTTGTGAAAGGAATGTGAAACAACTGCAAAGCCTGAGGAGATGACACAAACAGGGTTGCTGAAATAAGGAAAACTTTCACAGTCTCCCAAGCTATTATTTTCACAAATTGAGACACTATTCAATTTGTAATCAATCTACTTTTCAGTGCTCTCTTCAGTGTCATACCTTTCATTACATATTTACCTTACTTCTCTAACATCAGTGAAGTTGCATGTTTGCTTCACACAAGCTGAAGGTAACGTGTTCAAGTTCACTTAACATAGATAGCCTTATTTATTGATAGTCACAATAACCAAAAGCAAGAGGAGGTATCAGAACGAGCCTTTAACAGACATGACAGACAAACACTCAGAATCAATTCTGAAACACCCATTAGTCCTGGGTTACAGAGAAGCATTCTCTTGCTCACAACTAGACCCTTCCCCTCCACCCCACTCCCTGTTTTTAATCCCCACCATTCCAGGACCACCCCAGAACAAGGTGAAAAACATAGCTGTGATGAGCAAGAGTGAGGATGTGAGGGAAACAGAAGGTAAAACCCCACTATGGGTGTGATGGTGCAGGAAGATACGTTGCTACATAAAAAGCAGCTGGGACTTCAGTTTGCTACAGAGAAGATAATACATAGGCACTCTGGCTGATTTTGGCACACCTGTCCTAAGAACTGCAGCCACAGACTGACAGCTTGTACTCCTAGTTGAATGGATGAGGTTTTTTTTTTCCAGCAAGAGATATCTGATCAACCACTTGCTCCAAAAACATCTAAAGAGCAGCACTGCAGTGTAGGGATCACTTGGATCAGCCCAGATATAATCAAAATGAGATTCGTTCATTGAGACACTCCTCAGATTTGATACTGGATCACAGATCTGCAAAGAGCTTTAGAACAATGGACCACTCCTTCTTCAAGAGACTGGGGCACTCTTACTCTGTTTTGCCATCATAAATCCTTCTCTGTAAGCTGAAGACTCCAGCAGCACCTCTCTATCTTGGCCATTGCTGTGCTTTGCAATCCATCAAAACTAAGCACACTTGAAAAGAAGCGATCAGTCAGAAGATTCTCATTCAATGCTAGTTAGACTCATTTAAAACACTGTTTTTGTTTGCTAAACAATAAAAAGAAACTGCAAAAGCAGACGTAACCTCAAAGCATCTGCTACACGGTCCCTAGCATTCAGGCAGCCAGACAGAAAAACTCCCAAGACTGCAACAGATTGAGCAGTGCACAGGAGCACAGCAGCTGCATTGCAGTGAAGCCAACCTGGACAAGTTCAAAGAGGACAAACCTTCAGCAATGCACCAGCAAAGCTTTCAGATTTGGAAAAATCAGGCAGGGTAGGAAGGAAGTGGGACACACAATCAGAATCTGATTGTATCCAAATGCCTCTCTCCCCCAAATACACCAAAAAAACCCACTACAGCATGAAGTGTTGTGAAAGCAACCAATGTTTAGCAACATGAAGATGAGAAGAAGTCAACAAGGTGCAGGCAAAAAGAAAAATAGCACCAGGAAGTTCCACATTCAAGGATTTATTAAAGAGAACTAAAACAACAAATAGATGCAAGCAGAGTTCAGAACCCAACTCACATTCAAACTCACAAGCACAAGGGCAAGAATTTGTTGAGCTGTGTTGACTGGCAACACAACAAGTGGCAGAACATCTGTGTTTGGTCACTCTGACAAGTTTAAGATAAAAAAAAATAAACAGAACAACACACCGGATGCTGCAACTTGAAGTGCCTGAATGATGGCACTGTAAGTTCCCTGCCAAAAATAAAATAAAATGATAAATCTATTTTCAGCCTGGGAGTTTAGAGAACAGGTTTACCAGCCAAAAAAGCATGGCAAAATGACAAAAAACAGGGCAGCAGGGCAAGCACTCTTCTACATTACAAGAATTATGATGGATTAGATTCAAAACAGGAGGAAGTTGGATGCTCAAGTTGATACGCTATGATGAAAATTGAACTGAAAATATAACTTGGCATGATCAGCGTATTTATAAAAAGAAAATAATTAAAAACATTTGTAGTAACCCTCCAGTAATCCTGAAGCATCACTTCCTCTACCCACCTACTATGATCCATTATGTTTCCTAATTTATTACATGGTAATATTTCACTTACCCAGGAGAAAAACAAAGGACATTATGAAAGAGTGTGCTAATATTTAAATCACAGAAAGAACTCTAAAACATTGCTTTAAGCTTGAAGATAAAGCATTAATCTACATATCAAGTTAAAATGAAGCTAGCATTAATATTTGTTTGAAGGCAGTATTTTTCTTAAAAGCACTTTAATCAAAAGTTTTGGAAGACGACAGGCTGCTCATTTTCTTAACTTGTGATTTATAGAAGCAAGATAATAGTAAAAAATAATTCAACAATAGGAAGTGAAATGATAAGAGAAAAGACAACAAAATATCTAAGCACGTGGGCATACAGTCATCCTCAGGGCTTTGCGACTTGGTCAGCTATGTGTTTGAGTTGAACTTGCCAAAAAGAATACCCTTTTTACTCAAATGCAGCATGGAAGAAAGATCATTTTGAGAATGCCTCCCTTCCACTGCTAAATCATTAGCTCCTTTCCATTCTCTCCAGTATAAGCTGTCTAGAGAAAGAAGAGAGGGAGAGAAGCCAGATGGTAGGAGGACGTGAGATCCAAAGTCAGCAACGTGCCCAGACAGAAATTAACGTCTAGAGGAGACACAATTAACTCTTTGTCAAAGCTTCCTCTTAACACAGATCAGCTTAGAGAAACAGAGGAGGAAGAAGTCAAAATAAAATACACGGAGTACAATCAGTGCTGCCAAGATAGGTATTTTCTCCTCCGTCCAAGACATTCACTCCTACTCGCAGCCAAGTGCTTCCAGTATTTCCCCTGCACAGACTAAAACTTGTCTCAGCCTTTAGTAGCAATTTAAATGACTGACTTGGCAGGAAATTAGCAAATTTGGATTAGCAGTCACAGTAGCTCATCACGTGGTCAGACAAAACCAGAACACAAGCAAGGAAAAGGACTCAAGCAAGATTAAGAGGAGGAACTACACTTTCTGCGGAGTTTCAACAGCAGAAACCTGGGAAAACACAAATGTGATATCCATCTTTCTTACACCTTCACTGCAGGAATAGTGAAAAACATCCTGCTACAACTCATCTAACCCATAGAAGGAAAAGAGATGTTTCCATTCTTCATGCCACTTTTCCTTTCTGCTTCATGATTCTTAGATAATACAGTACAGGCATTAAGACTGATTTTTATTTTTTTTTTTTTTCAGATTATTCTTTCTGTCTATTCTATATACATATCCCAGCAAATGTTGATGACCTCCATTGATTGGGACAAAAATGTATCGACCAAAATTCTTTTCATGGAGTCCTTCATCCAACTCACTTCCCCCCTCGCCTCCACTGTTCCATCACAGCATAAGCTACCTTCATTTTCTTACACTCTTAAGAAGAGACCTAAAAAATCCTGCCTCTACAATAAAAAACACACTTTTTATCACCTCCTTGCTAGCACATAACTGCATTATGGAAATATATAAATTCTTTCCTAACTATTTTAAAATTCCTACCTCTGCATTTGCATCCCAGGGTCAATATTTACCTGTACCAGCAAAGAATGATTATCTACACATCTATTACTTTTTTTTTTTTTTTCTGTAGCAAATACCATTACAATGAGAGATACAAAATTTTATCTCAAACGTTAACTTACACAACAAATTAAGTAATAATAAAATATTTGCTTGTTAGAATTCTACACCATCCGGTATGCAAAGTACTTACTTGGTGCATTCTTCTAAAGACTGTACAAGCATCTGCTGGAAAGAACTTATTTCTTCCAGATTTCCCATTAAGTATGAAGTGTTTGTTGAGTTTAACCTGTTGCCAAGGTAAAACAAAACATGTTTATGTTTGTAGTTATCGAGTATTTGTTCTTTAAGAAAATCTAGAACATTAAAAAAAATGCTTACTGATTCTTTGATCAGGAGCCAGAAGCAACCTGTCCAAGTCAGCAAGCAAGAAGAATGACAGGAACTTGAGACAGAAACCCCTGCCTCAAGGATCTCAGTCCACACAAGAAAATGCACATTAACACTAGAACTAAAGTTTTAATGACATAATCCCTCCCCAGTACCCAAGTGGTCTGCAGCCTTATTTTAAAAGCTAAAACAAACTCACATACTTTTCACTGGCTTGTAATGGTCGCAGGTAGTTTGAAAGCATTGTCTGTAGCTCCTTAGAATATTCATTTTCTGTTTCTAATATATTTTGTAGCACCTACAATAAATGACAATGGCTAATGGGTATTTTTCAAAAACATTCAAACAAATACCAGTCTTAAAACGTATTTATTTAGCACTGGGAAAATTTAAAAGAACGCTCTTATATTAAGACATTTAGCATCAGCAGAAAAGCATTAAGTACTATATACTCACAGAACTCAAAGAGAAAAAACATACACAACCACACAAGCTACCCCTCAGCCACACACCAGGAGTGCTAACAATAATTACATTATGCTAACTAACTTTTACCGTAAAGAGAGTGCGTCCTTCCAGAGCTAGGAGTAATTATTCCTCCTGTGCACTTCAGAATGGTCACAGATCAGAAAATGGCAAAGCACATTAGAAGTTTTAAGAGAAACAAACAACGACTTGTTTTCTCAGTCTAAGTTACAGCAAAGAGTTTGCTTATTCAGATGCGCTGTTCTCGCTAAAAGGTCAGATTTATAAATATCAAATAACCGACGACTTCACTTTGCAATATGATTAGTATTGTTGCAAGGATCTTTTTAAATGAGGATGCTCAAGCTTCCATCAAGAGAGCAGTAAAATACAGTACCACAAGGAAATTAAAAAATATATATATATGTACAGTATACACTTGCTTTTTGGATGAACATGAATCAAACACTGGAATACTCCCAATTATGTACAAGAAAGCATTTTAATGGGTCATCTCTAAGGAGCTTGCTTTAAGAGAACCATGTCAAAATCTACAGTGCTTCTAGCACACAAATTATTTTTTGCCTTCAAAAAGCGAGTGATCTAGCAGGAGATTCATCAGAATTAAATGCCACACATAAAACACAGTAAGCTTTGAAAACTTTTTGAAAATTATTGCTGATAAGCCACACCACAAGCCTCTTTTTTGCTACATGCCATATTTGCCAGGCCTACAGCAATATCTCATTTATAGTAACGACTGTAATTGAGTGCATTATTCAGTGTTGTAGTCAATACTCTTTCTTAGGAAATAAAAAAAGCCATTCATTCCTAAACGCAAACCTGATGAAATAACTTTAAATAGTTCAGTATGTCAATGAAGAATTCACTGTTCCTTTCATTGGTGTCATTGATTCTGCTTATTCCTTGAATGGTTCTATTCATTTGGAGAAAGAGAGAGACCACTTTTGAGTTCATTCTTTTGTTGGAAATCTGAATCCTGAGCTGAAGATTAAAATGTCTCCATTCTCTGCTAAACATGATGACAGAAAAATGTCACAAGGAAAGCTGTAGCTATTAAATAGGAATCTACAGCATGAAATACAACGCAGGAGCAAAAATTACTCAAAAAAAAAAAAGAATCAAAATCTTTTTAGTCTTCTCTGGTCTAAGCAGTAAAAGAAAAACAAGAGAAAAATACACATCCATTGATCATAAAATAAATTAAAACTTGCTTTCTAGAACAAATATAATACAAAAGAAGTCAGCTGTTAACATGAGAGCATAAAAGTACTTGTGATCCATATGGTTCAAAGCCAAATGCAAGATCAGTGTTTTCAAATACAGCCTTTCCAACAAAAATCTTCCTGCTAAAGTCATTAGTTGGGAAAAGGAGACCAAGCCAAGGACAAGAAAACAGCAACTTGGTGAAACACTGAACATTTTCAGAAAACATGAAAAGACAAAAAGATCAACAAGTTTGCAGAGACATTGAAGGACTGTGCTCCATTTTCTCAGAGTATTTGCCACCCTTTGCTACAAACAGCTTTCTGAGAAGGCTGAAATAAAACTAGTTTCATGTCTAACAGCTCAATTATTTTCCTGTGCTCACTAGGATTTTTTATTTGAAGGCTCTCTGGAATATGTAGAAGTAGTTGGAGGAAAAAGATGTAAAGGATGAAGGGAAAAAAAATGGGAAAACTTCAGTAAAAGCATCATCCAGATAAGTTAATTGGAAAAAAAAAAAAAACTAAATAAAACAATACTTTGTACAGGTTTTGAAGTAGGTACCCTTATACTGCTTTACATTATTCTGCACAATAGTTCAGACATAAACACAGCTTTAAACATCTCTCAAAGTACATTCAGCCTATTTTCTTTTTTTCCATACAACATACTTCTAACCGAATATGTTTTGAAAGAGAACAGTCTTGCTCACATCACTCTAAAACATCCGTTCTGTAAAGTTCTGCATCCTTCCAGCTTGACTTACCAACCTCATGACGAAGCAACAAGGATAAAATCCTTGGCTATGCTTTGAAGCACTAAGTGCTCCGTATTGTAATTCCGTATTCTGGCACCAGAGCACCCTTATATTCCTCATATCCACATCTTGCCTGTAAACTCTGATAATCACCTTTCTTCCCTTTCCCGTTTTCCGCGTGTTCTGGCTGCTGCAAGACCCCATGAGACCTCGAAGACCTTGTTTCCACAGCTCCACCACAACATTTGCACAGATAAGTCTGGGTACCAAAAGAGCAGCATTGAAGTGGCAGCTTTTACAATCCGTAACACTGATGAATGGCAGGCACAGAAAACTGAGCTCACAGAGCACAAGCTCTCTCAATCACAAGGCATGGAAAATTCAAGCTTGGTTAACAATTCTGTCACACAAAACCTCAGTCATTTCCCTAAGGGGAAAGCTACCACCCAAAAATGGATTTAAATGACCTGCACAAAGCTGATCACCTTCCAACAGAGGAGAAAAAGGCGACACTTGGGCATGATCCTGCAGCACATTCTCATTTTATGCAAGCAGTAAAGCATTCAAGTGGAGTATCACATGTTCAGCAAAAGCAGTCAATGTCTAATGTTCCTGGATCATGAAACTCAGACTATATTCCCTAAAAGAGGTCTCAAGAGGAGCAGCGTAAAGCACCATAAAAGCATCCCATTATCTCCAGTGCCCTCTCAAACATCCATGAACTTTGATAAATACAAATACTTGCTCCAACTTGAAAAGCAGGGCCTCAAAAGGCACAGTTGTTTTCCAATCACTTATCAAAATACTCATACCGGAGAGAATGCCGTCCATTTCTTTACCAGCTTTTAGAAAAGCTGCTTAGACTCCACACAATTATCTTCTAAGCCAAGATAATTTTATGTGGGATGCCAAGTTTTAAGATCTCAAGGAATCAACAAGAAAAAATAAAACATAACCCATTCTGTACTGTGGGAATAACACGCAATAATGTGATCACTTTTTCAGCGGCAGGCTACTGAATTACTTCTACATGGTCAAGTTGGAAACACTCCCAACGAGTCTGCTTCATATTATACCCTGTTCAGACTTGTACCAACAAATGGAGAAGATGCTGCAGCACAGTCACTCCACTAACCCACAATCTCCAGCTAGGCAAAGTGTAACAATAAACCAAACGTATCCCATACTTTCAAGCAACCCCAACTGCAAGGCACCACTAATAAAGCACAGAGACCATCATGATCTGCGTTACGAACTTCAGCTGGAGTTCTGCAAATCCATAAACACGTTTACACGGAGATGAAGAACAGAAGAAAGCAGTCTCATCTTCATTTTAAGCACTTTCCTGAGCCTATGCAGTTGTTTTCCCAGAAGGGGAGATTAGCAAAGCCCCTCCTACCACTTCCTGAGTTTCCTCTAAACTGTCCTTTGATTCTTTTCCTCAGGCTGACCAACACACTCACAGGTGCTACCTGCAGCACAAATCCTTCCCTAGGAAAGATAGCAACAAATAATCATGAGGTTTACAGGGTCTCAGTATGTATGAAGGAATACAGTCACAACTCAACGGTAGCAAGGAATCCCAGCATGCCAGTCCCAGAACATGCTTGGCTGTCAACTGACAGCAACACAGTTTTTAATGCTTACTCTAACTCAGACTATGTTCTTTCATCTACAGTTCTTTAGGAGCTACTCTTTTTTGACCCTTAGTATGGGTTTCATGTGGATTGATGATGAAATGTTTATCGTAGGGAAGAACCATATCTGTAGCAATGACCAGCTATATAAAGCAGGAGTTGCAGCTTACGCAGCAAAACAGAACAAAAACTCAATTCACAGTTTAAACTGTTCGAATATTCATCTACCTATAAAAATCACTACATAGTAATGACTTAAAAATAATTATTTGGGTTATATTGCCATAGTAAGCACTTAGAATTTTTCAAGAAAATGTAAATGCTATCTATCCTAATTTAAGTTTTAAGAACAGCAATAAAGTCTTACCTCTTGGAAACAAAGTGCATGCTATAGCACAGCCTCTCATTCTTTAAACAAAAATAATAAGGATAAAAATGATAAGGAGATTAAAAATTGGAGGTATTTGTTACAGTGCGGAAAAAGGTAAAAACAAAACAATTATCTAATTCACTGCTGACAGACTTAAGAACAATATTCTAGGGCCAATGCTTTAATTTACCATCTTTATTATTATTATGGATAAGTCTGTTTTCCCCCTCAGGACACGACAGACCCTCATTAGTTAATAAACAGCTAGCAGTCAAAACAGAAGGAAACTTATCCCATCAGATGAATGCACCTGATCAAGGTGAAAAATAGCCTGGTTCTGAGTGTGTGATGTCACCAATGTCACTACATATCATTTACAACAGGAAGAAAGACAGCTGTAGAATGTAGCTATGGCTAGCTGCTTCCTAAAGCGAATAATAACTCAAATTTTTGTGATAATGGCAATATGTTATTCAGGAAACAATTATAAAAAGAAAACAAAGACATTACTTCAAAACTGTATGGCCTTTTGTAACTTAGTCTCCTTAACTATGGTTTTAGCCATTTGCTTTCAAACATTTACTTTATTTTTAATGAGGTACACTGTTACCCCTGAAACTGGCCTAAATTATTAACTCAAGTAGGCAAACATAATATTTAACTCGTTTTGGACACAGTCAAACAGGAGCTTTAACTAAACCCTGATTTAACACATGACATTTTATTATTACGTTATGTATATTTATTATGACTTTATGTAATATGTGGACCTATCAGAGAAACCTTAAGATTTAGCAGCCCTCTTTAGGCTTAAAAAAAAAAATAAAATGTCAATTTATTTTGACTAAAATGTCATAATGGACATATATTCAATTGAAGTAAGAGGCACTCTTTTACCCACTGAAACAATTAAACCTTATCTTTGCTGTATTTGTGCATTCATTCCAGTTTACTTGTAGGGAAAAAAACCATAGGTTTTAACATCAAAACAGCAATTAAAGAGAAACAACCATCACACTACAGCAACTTCAAAAAAAAAAAAAACAGTGAAATGGACTATGAAGATACACAGGGAAAAAGTAAAAAGGGAAGCAATCTGGTATTTTGTTGCTGCATGTAGTACAATGAGAGCATTACTTCTGCTATTCGAAGATATGTGCCTTCGTCAATCATTTTCATCAAAACTAGCAGGTGTGGAACGCAACAGCCAAAGCATCAGAGCCCATCATTTACCATGCAATTATGGCTGTTGACAGATGCATCATGCAAGTGAGTGGGGAGGAGCAGGAGGGTGCTTCAATATTTTCAGATAGGGGCCTATATGCAAAGCTGCTCCATTCTCCAGGTGGCTCACGTTATCCAGGCCACAATCACAAAAGATGAAAGCATGAAATGATGTTGATGGTCCTTCTAACCTTGACAAATAAGATGAAGAGAAAAGAAAACCAAAGACAGTGGTTCAAAGAAAAAGGAAAGAATGCTTGTGCTTTCTTCGTACACCAGCAGGGAGCAGTGGTTAACAAAAAGCATCATACAGTTTTTGCTTCCTAAAGTATCTCCTGTTAGTAAACAAAGGTTTCACAAAATGGTTACATCAGGTTTAAAGATTAAATTTCATGTTTATTATCTATTAAAGAGGTACGAATACTCAACTACAGAACCCCTGGGTGCGTATTAAAGGCGATCCATATTTTCTAGCTATGCAAATTCTGCCATGAAATCAATTCGTCAGTTATAAGGGAGAGGTTCTGGAAGTTAATAACCAAGTCGATGTATAAGCATGAATACAAAGAAGGTAAATCATTCCAGATGTTCAACGTCTTGTTCAACAAAAGAACAAAATATTCTTAATCATTTTCATACATCAGAATTCCATTAATTTATAGTGGCTGGAGAAGAGCGACTGCATATTAAGGTGAGAGAAATGAAATTAACAACTAGCCAAGCAAGTCAAATGAGCAGAATACATTACAGTAACGCATATTATTCACTTACTTTAGACTACAATTTTGAATCATGCTTAGAATCCATATGCATGATATTTCATTAAACTGAAATGATCTTGTTTGTGTGAGAACTCACTAAAATTCCTATCCGGTTTCAACAGTAGTGTTCTGACGAGGCTTAATTTCATTATAGTGACAAGAGCATTTAATTAAATGAGGTTCTACTATATATGCTCACAAGGAGAAGAAAGGTTCACTCACCACATTGTAATAACTTTTGTTGATTGCAGATGTATCAAAGCCTTTAGGTGGACTCTTCAATGTACCTGATTTGGGGGAGACCGGCTTTTCTGAAATAAAAGGTATTTTTGTGTCAATGGGGTGCAATTTCATAGCTTAACACTAGAGGTCAAACAAACCACTTTAAAACAGTAAGATGGAAAAAATAATGCTTCATTAGGAAATGTTCATATTTATGATGCTAGGGATTATTGGCAAGGAATCAAGATTGTTTATATGGTCATAATAAATGTAACACTAATCTCACTGAAGGCAAACAAAACCTCTCCATTCTTTCTCCTGGAACTAGATAGTCAGTTAATAAAATCAGCTTTTTCCAAATATATTTATTTAAAGGCAAAACATCATAGACTGCAATTAAAAATAAAAGTATTTTACACACTACTGGCACTTTCAAGCAAATTTTGGTATCAATTTAATGAACTCAGTAAAAACAATCGAGCAAATGAAGGTCAAACATACCAGAGGCAAGACATTTCAAACAGAATCACCACGTAGTACAATAAAGTGATTTACCACGCGCCTATCTCAGAAAACCATTTAGAGAAAGAAACAAGATAAGCTTCGTCAATGAAATATTAAAAAAAAAAATTCCCATGCTTATGTACTTGAGAACAGAATCTACTGTAGCAATAAATGTATGCCTTTATATAATAATCCCATAGGAAATCAACCCTCAGCTACACGTGCTCTTCTGGAAGGAGAGCCTGTGTCTTCAAGATCGGAGCTGTTGTCCTGAAAGCTGAGTGCTGGCTCCCAAAATGGAAAGACATAACACTAAAGTCTCCTCTTGCACTTTAACTATTCCCCTGACTCAGGTGAGGATCATGCTGCACGCTGGGAAAACACAAGTTAAAATCTATAGCACCTCATTTTGATCTCTCACATTTGACTTAGCACACCAGCAAGTGTGGATGCTCTGTGGTGTTTGTCAGGACATTGTGGTGTTTTGGTTTGTTTCAAATAAGCACGCTTGCCTAAACATGCAAACTTCAGATAAGCACTTCAAGTCGTATTAATGTAAACAATACAAAAAAAGCATCATCAGAGCACACCTACTCAAAGTTTTATGTTGATTTTAAAAGCAAGTTTCTATTTCAAAAACATTTTAATAAGCATATACAATTTAACTCTAGTTATCATGATACCACATGGTCATTAAGAATAAATTATGCAAGTCTCAGACCCAGAACTGTCTTTACAAGAAAAACCCAGTCAGCTCCATTGTAGGACAGCTATGGGGAAATCCCATGCCAGAAAAGATGGCCAGGAAGGCAACACCATCAGCAGAATGATCCATAAGGCACCAGCCTCCGTGGGCCTGTGCCCAGGGTGCAGTGACTCAGTGCTCTCGCAGGCTGCCCAGCAGGCCCCTCAGGCACACAGCCTGCAGGCCGTCCTCCTGCCTCCTGGCTATGCTGGCTAGTCAGAGGGGTTAGCCAGCAGGCCAATTAGTCCCCAGGGCCACTCGTGGCATCTTGAAGAGGGTTTTCTCTGAATTGCATTGGAATTCTTCTCAGAGAAGCTATTCTAAAAATACTGTACGGTCATAGAGCTACCAAACATGGGCAAAAACATTTCTCCATACCATACCCTGAGATGATATGAGAACCCTCTTGGTGAAGAACCCCCACCTCAAGTCAGCTGTAAGCTGAGAGAGCACAAAATCCCATTAGCTCCCAGCAGTGCAGCTGGAAATACTGATGCTCTCACTAGGTGCTCTACTATACAATCAAGTAATCCCAAATGATGGCTACTGCCACCAAAAACCCAAGCAGACTTGTGATCACACAGTCTATGCAAAAGAAACACCTAAGTTAACACTCTACACACAGTTACTTATTTACATATTTATGTAGAATGCTGCTCATTTATGGGACAATTACAACTTGCTTCATTGTACTCAATGATGAAAGTGTCATTTGCACATAAGTGATTTATTTTCATTCTCTGTGGGAGCTCTCATCTGATTCTACAATTTATCGTGACTTTCAGGCTCATTAAAAACCTGAAGGTTTTCCACTTCCCAAAAAACATGAAAGGAAGAGCTGACGAAACCGATATACTCAAGCAGAAAGGTAAGTACTTGTTACTGAACTATGTCACAATACAGATGCCTGACCCTTGCTATTCTGGAGCAAATTGACTGGTCACAGAATACTGGCTACTCTGTCATCTTAAAGGGTATAAAAATATATCTCTTCCCTAACATTAATCTTCTCCTAAACTGCTGAAGATAGGAAATTTTTGCTGAAATAAACAGTAATTTATGTTACCAGCTGCTCAGCAGACTCAGTTATCCACACACAAGATAAAATTCAGGTTTAAAGAGAAGACACAGAAAAAGAATCGTGCATTAGAATCCTTTTGCCTGAACAGCCATAATCAACATTCAGCTTGTAGAACACAAAGGCTGTTTCTATTGTAGAAACAGAATTAGGCACAGTAAATCAGTCCATCTATCACATCTGGTATCCTGCCTCTAAGCACTGCCTTGCTTCATAAGGAAGGATAAAAGTCTTGTTGCAATTAGCTCTATTACAGTGTGTTACAGAGAAGAAAATCCTGATCTTGCACGTAAGATATCACTTTCTCAGCATAAACAAAAATAACTGTCTGTTACTCTTTATGATAGAACATCAGAGTACTTTCACAAACATGCAGCGTAATCTAATAAATATTTCAAGCAGGTGTGACCCACATCCGACATACTGGGAACGTATAAAGGTCTTAAGCCACAAAATCCATATGTTTCAGCAACGTTAGTTAAACCCTAGCATCTTACCCATCCCAACACCTAAGTGCTGCTTCTCAAAGTACTGAAAGCCGTAATTTTTCAAGTGTGCCTTAATCAGGCTTCACCATACAAAAGGTTCTTTTCTTCTGCCTACTTGTCTTTTAGTCCCTACATAAACCTGTTACATTTAGCATTGAAAATGCAGTACGGACAGCACAGGACCAAATTCAAACCAAACAAGCACCCACTCAAGTATTACTCTAATCAGTTTTTGCTTGTAGAATTCCACTTGACAGAAGAAAATATCCCTTCAAGTATGCATGGGTGCGGAGAGGAAAACCAGCATTCCCGTTCTTTCTTTCACTAAGCTGAAAGTGTATTTGTCCATTCCCCATGCACCACAGGATGGGACCACCAGATGCACTTTGGTTTTCCATACTGACTTTTCCCACGACAGAAGAACTATTAACAGTGATTTGTACTGGGCCTGCTATCAACATTAACTGTCAAGAGAGCATAACAGAAGAGATGCTAGACAGTAATAACACATTAATTTCTTTGAAGAATTAGAAAAATGTTTGTGACACCAAATGTCATTTTTCAAAGCTATATTCCTGTTTGCATAATCATGCCATTAAATGGGTTACAGTGATAAAACCCAGAAAGCTACCATGTGAATTCTTTTATAAAACTGATTGGCTAATGACAGTTGCTAAGAGAAGTGCTTCGTGTTCTGGCTAAATACTATTCTTTCATCAGTAGGTAACCCTCAGCTCTCTAAATCTCCTAATCTTTCTCCTGTGCAAGACAGGACCAACAGTTTAAGACACAAGGCTCCACATAAGTCTTCACATTCTCTCCTGGCTTTGTGCAAGGAAAAAGCACAGTAAAGCCACAGTGTCAAATATCTAATAAACTCAGATGGTACGAATCTTTCATCCTGCCACGTGCAACATTACAGCAGCATGAAACTAGGTCCTCACATTTTAAAATATTTCTGACTAGCAATCAGAGAACATTAAAAAGGACAAGATGTGAGAGTTTGAGAAGTGGAAACTGAAAACATGCATAGAACAGAGGAAGAGAAAAAACAGACCATCTCTTCCTTACAGTGTAGGCATATATGTAGGCATATACCTGGAAAAAGAAAACCATACTACTTCAGTTTCTCTTTTACTTGTATGTTTGATGTGAAGTACCAAATTTCAAGGTTTTTTTTTTTCTCCATTCTGAAATTTAAAAAAGCAAGCTTTTAAATGTGATAGTGCCTTATTTGTAAAATAAAAATCCTTTCCTATCCCAATCAAATTTATTTCCTCAAAGTTTACGAAGTCATCATTTAGCATGAGAAAACAATGCTGTGTTTTGCTCAAAAATCTCATTATTTTTTCTACAACCATTCATTACAAGTATCATACGCATATCATATCAGCTAGCATACTGTGCTAGCACTATTACAAATAAGCACTTATTCCCTTCCAGAGAAGGGAATCAGCACAAAGCGCTCCAAGAATGCAAGCAGCCTTACAGAAGTAGAAAACCACACAGGAAACATTCCTACAGAGCACAGCAAAATGAAGATCTTAGCAGAGAACTCTTCCGTTTGTGAGAAGTGAATGTTTAAACCTGGAAGCAGTTCATTTTGGCCCTAGAAATCAGATATTAGGAAGGGCTGCAAGAACTGGCAAGAGCTGTACTTTGTACTAACCTCAGCTTCATAGCTTTCTGGCTTTCCTGCTTAGAAAAGTCACTTTACCCATGTCAAGTATTCTCAAAAGACTGTAACAACCTTCCTTCCAGTTGCTGGCAGCTTTTGGTTCTTATATGCTCAGTGTTAAAAGCTATTTCAATTCTGGAGCCTCCTGGCTAACCCAGGTTCCAATCTCCAGAGTCCGATGACGTCAGAACCGATGCAATTCAAACAAGATCTATGCAGCAATGTTTTACGTGAGTAACAATGCTAAGTCCATCATGGCTGAAAGACTGCCACAACACTACAGATGTTCTGAGTACATCTTAGAGAAATCTAGTTGAAAATAAAAACAGAGGTGCAGATATTTGAGACTCCAACATTCTGCAATTAGGAGGAAGAGGAAGAAAAATGTAAGAGGGTACAACTGGAAGAGAAAGAATACATTTTAAAATGGGGTTTTAACCTCACAGCCTGAGCAACTAAGCATCTGTCTCAGCTGCCTAATAAAGGGCCAGAAAAATTTGTTTTGGTTGGAGCTATGACAAGGTTACAGGTGGCAAAGCTACAGAGCTTCTTGGGGTAGAGCAAAAGGTTTGTTTCCAGTCAACAAAAGCAGGTAAAGACAGGGAAGAGACAAAAAGTACATCATGTCACCCACATCAATGTTCAAGTAGGTAAAAAAATTTGTTCTGATATTTAGTCATGAAGACGACATTCACAGAAGGCACCTTCACCACATGATTTTCAGCATCTAGGATTGGTGTAAGAGCACGGCTTGTATAAAGAAGAGAGGAAGACGTGGGAACAGTAAAGATAAAAATATCACAAATGTATTGCCTAACAAAAAGAAACTGTCTCTATGAAGTTTTTTGGTAGAACTAGGGATTTTTCCTCCAGGAACGACACACTTTTGTTTGCTTCGTGCCACGATTTTCCTTTTCTTTTTTCTTTCCTTTTTATTCTTTTTTTTTTTTTTTTTAATATTTGTAGGAAATCCCTTACTACTTAAACCCAAAGCATCAATTCAAAGCATATCAACATTAGAAGCAAAATCTAGTGTTCTAGGAAGTCAAAGCAATCCAACTCAAAAGAGAGACAGACAAAAGAATGTGGAAGTTTTCTCCATGCTTACTGTTAACTTAAACTCCTGGAGTGATCCACATAGCAAACTGGACAAGGAGTATGAGTTCCTAAGCACTAATGTGTTCTGTGACTGAACTTCAGTAAATACAGTCAAGCTGAAACTGAAAACAGTACAGTTTTGAATCAACTATCCACCTCAACCCAAAATAAAGAATCGTATAAATACAATCTACTTTAAAACTCACCATTTGATTTTATTTCTCGTACGTAGTTACTTGGAAACCACCCTGTTTTGCCATTTAGAGTTCCTTCCCACCAGCCTCCTTCTTCCACTCTTGTTACATGAATAATATCTCCTTTTGAAAAAGAAAGTTCATCTTCATTTGTCTGCTGAAAATTAAATTTTGCTCTCACCACCAACTGATGGTTGCTGTTATCTGTCATGTCCTAGTAGGAATACAGAAGGATAACTTTAGATATTTAAACAGTTATTTCATTAACAGAAGCATTTATACAAATAGTTCCTGCCCTCTTCCCCCAAAACACAAATCTGCATATTTTCATTCTAAGGATTCGCAAGGGATGATCTGCCATTTCTGAGGTGTCTCATTTTCATTTCTTGATATCTGCAAGTCCCCAGAGTATATCACTTTATTTCAGCCTCTTCAAATCAAAATGGGGAAACAGAACTAAAAAATGAGAGTAGTTCCTACTAAAACAAAAAACACAACTCTTTTCTCTATATAGCATAAACTGAAAATGCCTTTTGCAGCTACAAAGATGCAACAGTTTTATATCAGAGAGTTTTCTAACTCATTCCAGATCAGGAGTGGTGGTTCCTGAGTTGGGTTTGACTCAGAACCTTTACTGCTGGATAACAAATAGAGTTTGCAACTTAAAGCTTCCCCTCCCTAGAATGTGCAAGTCACAGTGGCCTGCCCACAGAGGAAGACTGTGTCCTTCCAGAAAGCCTAAGAATCAGTTATGCAATCTACATCAAATAAGTACTTACAAAATCAATTGCTGCAAGGTTAGAATAGGTACTAATTGGATGCACATTCAGCTTGCAGCTGAACGTACATCATATGCTTATCTCTCATAAAAATGAGGAGGTTTATTGTTCTGTAATAACTAAATGCTCACAGCTACTTTCAAACGAACAATGCTCAAACTTGGCATTTTCTTCTCGGCTACCCGTAGCAATGTAGAATTAGGACAAACTACTATGCTTTAAAAAAGCTAAAAAAGCTAAGTACCTGAACAGCTTTAAGTAATCCAAATACAAACCACTGCACTGTAACTGCGAGAATAAGATTACTAAACACACCCATCTTTACACAGTAATGCCAGCTACCTGTATAACCAAAAAATCTAACATATGTGAGAAAACCTCTGTGTGAGTGATCCTAGTCAGCTCTCCAGCTTAACAGAATTCCACTTACATATTAGGTATGCATTGAGGTGATTAAAATACTTCCCTTGTAGATTTCTTTTTCCATCGTTACATACAACGCCTCAGCTTAGTTCGTATTTGTAGCAACTATGTTACTGTATCACATCTCACTTTAACAATCAGACTTAATAACTCAGAAAATGTAGGAAGATGAGGGAAAATGCAACATGGAAAATATACAGAAAGCCTCACGATATTCTAAGCTGCAAAATGTCTGATGATTATATTGCCACAGATTCAAACAATTATCTTTGCCTTAGCCCTCTGCTTGTATGTCATGTGTTTTCACTTGGTAAAACTGCTTAGCAAGATTAGTAAACAGCAAGAAGTCACAAAATGAGCAGCAACACTGCATAGTTATATCAACTACAGCCAATTCACTTTAACAGAGTAGCTCCTCAGCAGAATCAAATGAGCAACATATTTGGTGAGAACAGTTCCAAACTGATCATCTACAGCAGCAAAACCAAATGATATATTTTCCTCATTTCTGTCACCAGCTCTCTTCTCCTCATTCTTGCGCTTCTCCATCCCTTTGCAACTGTCTGCACAGCTGTTCAGATCTGATACAAATTCTTAAAGCTTATTTCAGTAATCCAGCTAACAGCTAGTCCTACAAATGGTTTCATCAGCAAAACAGAGTGGGTGGTGAACAGCACAGTGGGAGCTGGAATTAGTGGCCTAGGGCGAGAACTTGCATAGGCTCTGCTATAGCAGAGAAAACACAGCAAGCCACACGTAGCACTGTGTTAAAGTTCCATACAACAATCATCACATAGTTCAAAATAGCCTCCTTTAAGCATGAAAAAAAAAAAAGCAGTTTACAGATTGGAACCTTCCTTACCAAGCTTTCAGTCGCTATAAGCACATTTTGTCACAATTAGTTTCAATGTCATACCCCACCCTGATTAAGGCTGCAGTGCAAAGCAACTGCCCGTGCCACTCCGTTACCTGAAAGCTGTTTGAAAGATTCATCTTGAAACATAACAGTAAATGGGAATAACTACCAGTATTGCCAACACTAGAAGTACCATCCTTGCTGAGGTCTGAATATCTTTCGTTAATTCTCCCAGAACTCAGAGTGAGTGCAACCAGTGACAAACACAGGATTAAAAAAGACCTTATACTTCAGAGTATGAAATAAATGCTGCAAAACACTACGTGCAAACATGGAATGGTAATCGAGAAAGGGAAAAAACAGAGGCAAAAAGCCACCAAGAAAAAAAACCACTACCCTAGAAGGTCACAGAAAGCTGCATAGTACTTTGGAACGTCGTAAGAAAAGCTGCAAAAACAGAACTTCACAGGCTTGAAATGCAGGGGTAAAAGAAGAAAAACAGTAATCAGTTGTTTGTTACACAACTGTTTATTTATAAATTAAGTAAAAAGGAAAAAAAATTAAAAAGCACATCTCAGCACATCTGAATTACAGAACTTACCAAACTCCGATACTGGCCCTGAAAGAGCTTTGAAGTTCTACTGTGTAAAGACTGAGATCCCAGAGAATCAAAAGATTTTATCCGATGAGATGAGGGACGTGCACATACAGAGTCACTGCCCAGCCCTATGTCTGGGGAAGGAACACAAAGCAACAATTAGAATTTGAGAAATCTGCATTTAACTTTCTGCCTACTTCTGAAAAACTCGCATGCTTAAAGCAGGCTTAAGGTATCCGTAGTTGCTCAATAACTCCAGTTTTAAAAAGTTAAAGCAACAGTATGATCTGAAATCCAGACACTCTCAGCTTCTTTCACGTACAGACAGGAAAATAATTTGAGCTGCTTAGGAAGAGGAGGGTTAGGATTGCATTTCTCCATTCCTACCCACTACCAGTCTTTTTAAAGGTAATTAACCAACATCATTTTAGCTGGTGGCTACGAAATTCAAATGCATAGAATCTGCTTGAAGTAAAGCCAGCCACATCTGTTTCTTAATTCTTCCCCACCACCACCATCTCCTTCTCAATTAAAGCATTCTTTCCACTGTCTTCCTACGTTCCTCTCCCATCCTTTTTGCCAGATCAGCTATTTCTTCTTCTTTGAGGGCAGAGGGAATAGCGGAATAGGAAGAAAGCTGCTTGCTTGAAGGAAAGAACACCAGCATTGCCCCCCAAAAAAATAAATAAATAAATAAATAAATAAAGCTAACTTTTCCACTCTTTCACTAGTCTCTCTCAAAAAAACAAACAAAAAAAGCCCTGTGATGTATCCTCTCCAAAGGACTGAGAGTGAGGGGCTGTCAGAACGAGCAGGGCTGGGCTCATTCTGCCAGCCTACTGGGTATCAGGGCAGCAGGAGGTGATCAGTCGAGCCCTCCCAACATCAGCCTACCCATGGTAGGGGTAGAGCTGTGTATTAGCAGGGCAGGGGCTCAGCTCAAGCAAGGCATTAGCTGTGCATTAGCATCTTCTCCATGCCAGGGTCCCACCACAGAGATCCACATGGAGCTCCATCCAGCATTACAAGGAGATGGGGCTGCTATCAGCTGCACTAGTTCTCAGCCAGCTCCCAGCCCTCACAGCCAGGCCTTGTGGATGGGGAATGCTCTTATGGCCCTTATACACAAGGCACGTTAAAGCAAGCAAACATTGCTCCTTTGCTTGTATACCACAAGTCACCCTTTTCCCTCATGTTTTCCATACATAAAGAAACTGAGCGAGCATCTGAGCTTCAAGGAGCCCTATAAGCCATGTGTCCCAACCTTGGACACCACGAGGCTGCACAAGTCTCCCATCCTACCTGCTCTGCCGATTTTTATGCCTGCTAATCCCTCCTAGTAGCTTGCTGTGCACCTCCAGCATTTGACCTACATTAGAGGTACACAGACAACCATATTCCCGTTTGGCTGCTTTCAGACTAAAACTGTGATTACACAATCCTAATTATTTTTGGTATAGCAAAGTGACACAAGCAGGTTCCGTTCCACACAGAGTTAGGTGAACAACGTACATCTGCTGTTTCGCATCAAATCCAATGGGACAACTCTATTAATCTCAAAGAGAACGCCTTTCAACCTCAGTACAGCATCTAACAGTAGCTGAAATGCAGGAAGACAAGGGTGAGACTGGCAATGAGCACAGGAGAAAAATGCTGGCAGAGGATGCCCTACGCCTACAATTATTACCTTGTTTGGGTATATCTTTTTAAATTAGTCATTACATTTATATACTTTTTGAAGCATAAACTTATTACTCAAATAGTGCAAGACTAAAACTATTCATTTTAATTTGAGTATTTTGTAAGGATATAATTGTGCACCGAAGTCGTAAAAACTTCCCCCTTTGAAGTTGCTTTCTTAAAAGCACCTGAGGCCACTGTATTAAAACTAACTATTAATACAAACAGTGGTGATTATAGTCCACTACAGAAAGAATATTCAAATTCGTTTTCATAAACTGCTTGGAGAAAAATGGGACAAGATCACGGACTTCATTTGGAAGTCATAACTTTATTGTTAATTCTATGCTTCCAAAAGGATTATTGTCCAGGAAGGTAAAAAAAAATAAAAATAAAAAAATTCAAGAATCTTCTCTAGTAACAGAGTCTGCATGTTAGATAAATATTTAATCTGTTAGTTTCACAGAATCTTCCATCTATCCAAAGATTTCCAGGGTTTGTAACACTTCTTCACAGTTATCTCAACTTCCCTGTACCAGTTCCTCTCCCCTTACCCATCTACAGAAGGTAACCCATCCCTTGAACTTATCCCTCCTGAAGTTAAAGAACTCAATGGAGTGTTCACACTTAGCCTTTCATCAGACAATCTTCAGGCTCATTACTCACACTCCTGTGTGCAAAGATCCATCTCAAGAATCTGTGTATCCATGTAATTTATGCAGACCCAGATCTGAAAGCCATCTTTCAATACTAGACTAGGGATATTTAGAGTCCAAAAGGCCTACAGTCACAAGAAAACTGTTAGGAGGAACAGCTGGTCAAGATGACTTACGCAGTTCTTTTGGTTTCTATAAAAGAGGCACAAACACAATTTGCACCTGGCTTTGATTTCTGATTTATGTATCAACACTACTACCTCCCTACTTCCATGAAATGAACCAGTCAAGGTCCCTTCTAAGACCACCTGCAATAGTGACTTTTTGATGAGAATGTTACTCAACTGATGTTTGGATCAGACACACTTTCCCCTCCTCATGAAGACTGCTACGGTCAGTGTGCAGTAGCAGCTTTAAAGATGCACTGAAAGTGATCAACATTTCCACTCAAAGTTAAGATAAGAAGCAGTAGTATAAGCAGCTTCAAAAGAACTGAATGATATTACTCCATGCCCATTCACTAGCCCTAATAATTTGCTTGCAGAAATCACACCTGACATAAGAAAATCAATAAACAAAAAAAAATAACTCTTCAGTAATGGACCAGAGATGTACCATAACAGGGACAAGATACTAATAGCACTATTAAACAAAGGTCCTTGATTTCTAAGAGCTATTGCTAGCTTAAAGGCTCAGTCTTAGATTCTCAGCAAAACTTCCTGCTGCAGAAGAAGAGACTACAGAACCCACAGGGCCAATGGTAAAGCTTTAACAACAAGATGCAACAACCAAAAAAAGAAACATACCTCTTAAAAGGCTGCAGACACTTATTTCATCCTAAGTATAGCAACAGGCATAAATATACATTGCTGCAAGTTGAACACAAGGCAAGAGAGCACCAAAAGAGTAAGCTGCACTTACCTGCAGTCACCTTATTTAAAGCAACCAGAGAGCTGAGAACTTTGCTGAAGTTCTGACCCTGATATAGGTCATTTGCATCAAAAGTCTGAAAACAAAAGAACATACATTAAGCACGGAACCATTTAAACGAAGCATTTAAACAAAGCATTTCTATCCTTATGCAAACCATAACTGGAGGAGCTATTTCCTGTTCAAGGTCATCAGTCTTCAGGTGGCTGTCACAGATCCGTCAAACTGTGGGGTTCTCTTCCCCTTTTTTTTTTAAAAAAACTTGCTTTTCAATAGAAATAAAACATAGGAACAGATGAATTCGAGTCAAAAAGAAAGGAAGAAAATATAAGCTAAAGATATCAAGTGTCATCCTGGCAAAAAAAAGTTTGGAGTGCTGCACTACCCTCTCAGCACACTCTTCTTATTCCGTAGGAGCTTGCAAGCACTGTACCCAATTGTTCATAACATACTTTTAAAATATTACAGCAGCATACACACTCCTTTATTCTACAAGACAGAGATGAAAATAGTGTTCCTTGAAGTCAATGAATTCTACATTGCTGGATAGGTTATATAATTAGAATGAGTTTTGGAAAGCTGAGGATGATTTTATTTTTTAACTGTGGGAAGTAGATTCAAACCTCAAACTATCTTGTAGAAAACGTGCTAGTAGCTTTCAAGCAAGCAGTGATGACATTAAACATCTGAATTTTCAAGGGGAGAAAAAGAAAAAATTCATAATATTTGCCTGAGGTAATGAAAACACTTATCCAAAATCTCATGAAAACAGCTCTCACAACTGATTCTGCATAGATTCAAAGGAATAACAGTATTCTCTTGTGTAAGATTAGAAAGATTAGAAAGAGGACAGCAAAAAGGCAGCTATCACTGTTGTGCCAACTAATTTCAGAAACAAAAAAAATTCAGTTTCCTGCAATGTCCCAACTGTTAACTAAAAAAGTCAGCAAGAACTTGGTTGTTTTCCTGATAACAGCCACATCCTACCAGCAGATCTGCACCTATCCTCCAGCAGCCTACAGGGTTAGAGAGGTTGCTGCCTCAGGAGAGAGAACGGAGCATTGGGAAGCAGCTGAAATGGAGCAGTGAAAGCTTTCGTGGAAGCTTTTAAAAGTAACCACATCACAGACTGACAAACCAAAGGATCATCTGCTGCCAGCATCTCCCAATTGGCGGACAGCCTGAGGATCCCACAGTCAGGGGCAGAGCTGACAGACACCAAGCAGTTCCCGCTTGAGTTAACTAAGATCACTTTCACCAAGTTTCACTGTGCTACAGGTAGTTCAAAAGGGTATTTGTAAAGAATATTTGAAACAGTGGCCCTGAGTCTAAGAAAGAATGGAAATAGACACAGGCACTTGCACGGGCGTTGAATCAGAAAGGTACTGGGGGAAGGGGTCAGGCAGAGGGGGAGAGAATTATTAAAATACTTTAAGATAAACAAGATAAAGATACTTTAAGAAAAACATTATGAACTGTAGCTAAAACTTACAGAAATGTAAGAAATAAGCATAATTACAACTACATTTTCAGCTCACCTTCATCCTGAGCTTGGTTTCAGCCAGGGCTCTGCCAGGCCAGCTACGCGGAGCACAGCGGGATGCGAGTGTGCCCCGTTTCCTGTTGTGCTGGGACTATGAGGGACCCAGAAGGAGCTGATTGGGCCTTAGAACATGTTTGAGGTCGTAAAAAATGCCTGTATCCAGGGTATGCATCCAATCTGCCTCACAGGAAGCAGCACAATGAGAGGATAAGAGAAACGTTTGCTTCCTTGTGGTTTTATATAGAGCCATTCCAACAGGAAGCCTCGGCACTGTCACAGCCAGTAGGTCGTTTGTTTTTTTTAATGAAAGGGCCACGACATCCTCACGCTGATTTCACAGTACACCCAAGAAGCCCCTCCAACTAAGTGAAATTATCTCAAGATGTTTCATGAGGAGCTTCGTGGGATTTCTAGAGAAAAGGTTTAATTGCAGGTTTTCGCAGTAAGTCGGGTGTGTGATGGACTGCCATCTCCGTCCTGCTATTTACATGCAGACCTAAGAGCTGACCCTTGAAACATCTCATCTGGATGGGAGAGTCCCTCAGCAGCTTCTCCCTTCAGCACGGCCAGAAGGACATCCATGCACACTTTGGTAACTGACAGAACCAAGGCTGAATTTTGAGATGCGAGTAATGAGCTCAGTTATTTTCATACTGCACACCGTTACCAAAAGAAAGTCTGCACATTAAATTACTTCCCATGACAGCAGTATAACCCACTTTTCAAACTGCAGAAGCATAGCATGAGTTCAGACTTGCACATCCTTGCCATAGCTCTTAGAACCTAAATATGCAAACAAAATATATTAGCTTGAGAATAACGCCACTGTCTTTTAAACACTGTGTGACAGGCTATACAGACACTAAGCAAATCCGCATGGAAAAATTCTTCCAGCGTATCCTTCCTTGCTGCACAGGCAAACAACTTTGAACTCTGCAGACACACCACCTGCAAGGAAGTTTTACCCTCCCATTCATCCACCTCCTACCTTCCCCCACGCCACTTAGGGAAAAACATCAGTCAGGATGTGACTGTACAACTGCATAAGTCACGCTGCACGAGGACACAGATAAGCCAAATCCTTCCAGCAAACGATTTCAAGCAAATAAATATCAGCCCTTTGATTTCAAATTCCACAGAAGTGACCACAAGCAGATATGCCTTTTAAGTATTAACATGAAGCATAGCTATTAAATAAAGGAAAGAGCAGGACTATGTTATGAAACTCCTTACAGTTCACTGGAAATCACTGAACTCCAGAAGGTGAGCAGACTGATTGCCTTACACCTCTTGTTCAGGAACAGGAAAACAGGCCAATAACATCATTCGCACGTTCTTCTCTCTCCTCTCCTGTGTTTCAACGTCTTACCTATCAATCTCCTGGACACATGCTATATTCTAAAGCAGACCTGACCAAACTGCCTTGCATTACTCACAGCACTACACACTCCCAGGAGCACAGCAGCCCTTTCGGTCACAGCCAGCAGATTTCCTGCAGCTAAAATTTCAACAGGAAGCAAATATTACTTTCAATTATATAATGGCTTCTCCTGCAATTAATGAAATGTTAAACAACATGAGCAGGTACCAATGCAGCAAATACCCTATAGGAAGATGTACCTTAGATGGTAATTCTTCACTTATAATTGTATTAGAGGCTATTAATTAGACAGTTCTTAAATTCATTTCATAGGAGCTATATTGATTTTCCCATTAGTGATGTTTCCTAAACATCAAGCTAAATGCCTCAGAGATCCATTTCACCCATGTAATGGTTTTCAGCTACCAAATCCATACTCTCATTTCACAGCACAACTGACTTCTGTATCCATCCACTTAAATCCCAATGCATGAAAAAGGGCCACAGTAATAAACTCAGGTCATTCTAAATCACTTGAGCTGTCAGCCCTCGGTGAGTGGAGAACTCTGTTCAAAAGGTGTTTATGACCTAATATTAGTGAAATAAAACCAACACAGGAATACTCATCCCTTATATCCCTGAGGAGCAGCATCCACTGAAGTCACAAACACACTGGCAGAGTGTTTGTGAAACATAGGTGAAAGAAAAAAAAGAAAATAAGGTCAAGTAAGAGCAAACTAAGCAATACCAAAAATGTGCAGCAATGACTTGTTTTCAAATTAACCATCTTCAAGGCCTGCTGATGATAAAGAGCTGAGAAGACTGGCTGATGCACCTGAAGACTGTGCTACCATTCAACAAAACCTGGACAGATCGGGAAGTTGGGCAGGGAGGAACTTGATGAGGTTTAACAAGTGCAAGTGTAGAATATTGCACCTGGGGAGGAATAACTACATGCACCAGCACAGGTTAGGGGATGATCTACTGGAAAGGAGCTCTGCAAAGAAGGACCTGGGGGTTCTGGTGAGCAACAGGTTGGCCATGAGCCAGCAGTGTGCCCTGGTTGTCAAGGTGGCCAACGGCATCCTAGGGTGTATTAAAAATACACGTGGCCAGCAGGTCAAGGGAGGTGATCCTCACCCTCCGCTCTGCAGAGGCCACATTTAGAATACTGTGTCCATTTTTAGGCTCCCCAGTTCAAAAAAGACACAGATCTCCTAGAAGGAGTCTAGAGGAGGGCTGCAAAGATAATTAAGGGCCTGGAGCATCTCCCGTATCAGGAAAGGCTGAGTTATCTGGGTCCGTTCAGCCTAAGGAGAAGGCAACTGAGAGGAGATCTGATAAACATTTATAAATATCCAAAGGGCAGTGGGACATAAATGGATGAGATCAGACTCTTCTCAGAGGTGCGTAGCCATAGGACAAGGAGCAATGGCCTAAAACCTGAACATAGGAAATTCCACTCAAACATGCAGAAGAACTTATTTACAGTAAGGGTGACAGAGCACTGGAACAGGCTGCCTAGAGAGGTTGTGGGGTCTCTTTCTATGCAGATATTCAAGGCCTGTTTGGACACCTACCTGTGCAACCTACTGTAGGGTACCTGCTTTAGCAAGGGGGCTGGACTGGATGATCTCCTGAGGCCCCTTCCAACCCCTGTGATTCTGTGAGATAAGAAAAACTAGGGGTGGTTGGACAAGCTTCCAGGCGCACACACACTTCCTTCAAGTAAGTTTTCTATCAATCTGAACTGGCTTAAATTATTGTGGTATTAGTAAAGCTGCATCTCACAGTAAGGTAAGTTCACATACTGGTGAAGATAAAAAGGTTGTTTTAAATATATATTTCCTTACTAGATTAATGCTTCAAACTTACTGCACAGGGTTCTCAGCAGATATTAACATTTCAAGCATCTGACGAAGATAGATGACAGCTTTCTTTACAGCCCAGCACTGTGAGCAACAGCAGCTAATTTAGGGACAGCCCCGCTATCTGTGAATCACAGATAGGCTGCCGCTGCTAACCTACCCCTACAACAAGCTGTGACCCTCAGGCTGTGTGTTCCAAACCAGCAGGACACTTCCTAGCTCAGCTCGGTGGCCTAGGGCCCCCTATGTAAAAGATTAAAAGAACATTGGCTTGCTCCCCCGGAGGAAATGGAAGGAAATGAGCAGGGTCTCTGCATCACCTGCAGGGTTTGGCAGCAAGCAGCATGACCACATGCAATGCGTCATCCCACCTGCTCCTGGCAGACAGACCACAGTGCTTTTGGCCATGGGAGCACAGAGAAGTGAACAGCAGGGAAAGAGGGAGGGGGGAAAAAAAAAAAAAAAAAAAAAAACAACAAACCTCTCAGTGAGGAAATAGTGACCTTCACAAACAAGAACCTCCAGCAACTCTTTTAGTTCCACCACTACTCCGGTGTGTTCCTGCCCACAGCAGCTGGTGAGGTGCCAGCTAAGGCCACCCGTGTGTTTCACCTCCTTGTGGTTCACCCTCACGCACCCAGAGCACATAGGTAAGCCTGCAGGCAAAGCACCGATGTCTTTGTTCATTCCAACGGTGGGTCAGCTGTGAGAGAGCTCAGCCTCACTCAGCTTTTATGCAGCAGCTGGTTGGGAGCAGGGAATTATCATCTGAAAGCTGCGGCAGTAAAAGGGGAGATAAGGAAAGCGGGGAGCTATGACAACAGAGAGGAGGGGAAGGGGGAAAAGGGAAGAAGATTACAGCATTCTGGAAATTTGTATGATGCATCCAGTCGTCCAAACTGTAATGCACAGCACAAGGGAAAGCTAAATAAATCAAGTCGTTTGACAAATTAAGAGCAAGACAAATAAGTGGGAGAACAGATCTGCAGTATGGGGTTTCTGGGCTATTTGTAACAGTTCACGAGGGAAATTAAAACTCAGTGGTAAAGAACATATAAAGATTCAGATCTGAAATAAAATTTATTGCTCATATAAATGTATTCCTCAAAACCAAAAGAGCTTAATTGCACTACGAGCACCACATCACATAAATAGCTTTAATCTCCACAATGAATAATACTTTAAAAACCTGTTATCTACTAAAGCAGGCACAGGCAGTAAAAGCATATAGAAGTCTGCAATATGCACACCTGTGTGTACAGATGCACGCATTCATCTGAATACACAAATCTGAAAAGGATAAAGGTTAAAGAAATCTTGTTTAGATTTCCTGAAGATGTACTAAAGCTTTCCATCTCCGTTTTGTCCCAAAGCCAGCTGCGAGGCACTAATGATTCACTTCAAACACCATACAACATTCCACCCAAGCCACTGCTTCAAAGGCAACGTCTAAACATCACCAGAACTAAGCATACACAAGTTTTCACAAACCTCAGAAAAAATTACATGGCAAACAATCTGCACAGATGAGCTATACAATTCCCGGGATTATCCGAATTTTGTATGTTTTTTAAACACAAAACATGGCAATTTAGCATCTTCAAATGAATTCCAAAAGGATTTTTTAATAAGAAAGTTACAGAACCTTGTACTTTAAAGTATAGGCTTTTAGCAGTTGCCAAAAATATGTGATTTAAAAATAAATACAGGAGGGTTAGCAACAGCTGCATGTGTTTTTTCATTTACAAGAAGAGCTTGCTCCATATTTCTACCTGCACAGGCAAACGAGAAGTACAGCTATCATAACCCATCCTAACTCACTTGCAAATCACAGAATGTCAGGGGTGGGAAGGGGTCTCGAAAGATCATCTGAGTCCAATCCCCCTGCTGGAGCAGGAGCACCTGAGTTATCCTGTTCATTTTGAATCTTAAAAGATATTACAGACTGATAAACCCTTGTCACCGGGGGACAGAGTGGAAAAGGAGAGTCATTTAGTGACATGTAATACTAGTAAATGATTGAGTCATGGGGATTTCAAGAAGCTCCCACTCTTGGATCTACAGATAGAAGTTGTTGGGATGAAACTAACAAAATTTCATCAGGACACCAAAACTGAGATTCCTTGGTGAATGCCAGCACAACGGATTAGAATGGATCCTTATGCAACTGCTTTGCTTCAGCTAAACAAGATGCAGTGTCCATGAAGAGAGCTATCTCAGCAGGGAAGGAAACTCAGACAGACATTCCTTAAGAAAGACTCAGCCTGGTAAAGCTCACCTTTATTTCTCATATATAGAGACAAGAACTATGTAAAGATCTTTCCTAAATAAGGAAACACAGCTGTGGACATCCAGGTCAAAATGCATGAGGAATGCACTCTAAACAACCTAACCAAAAAAGCCTATAAATTACATGCTTGGAAATATAGATAGCACTGCTATGAAGTTTCATTATTGCTTTCACAAGAGGAAGAGAAATTAACTCTCAATCCAGCACAGACTGCCAACATATCTGACACCGTCACATAGCTATACACACTGTGGGAAAACCACAAGAGAAAGGTAAAGGTTATTTTACTGAACTCTAAGTTGTTTTTCTTTCTGTAAGTGAGAACTAAGAAAATCCACTTTCTCCACCTCCCAGTTTCTAACAACAAAACCACTAAAGATATTTGAAGGAACTGAGGAGTAAAAACTGCAGCGCATGCCAAGTGAAGGGCTCGAGCATGTGTGTATGTAACAAAAAAACACTGTACAAAATAATAACATTTTCTGATGCCTCAGATCAGGTGCTCAGTATCTCAAGTTACATGATTTCCTCAGTTTGAGGATGTCAGTGAGCTCGCAGAACTCACAAGAATGCTGCAGGTTTTCTCTAGAATGTCAAAGAAATTTTCTTCTTGAAAAGCAATATCATCCAGCCCTATAAAAGCAGAATGCAAGTGTTTCTGAAGCCTCTATCAGCATAGCACTGGTGTAAACAAACTACAGTTTATCAGCAATATTTGGCTTAAAAAAAAAATAATAATAAAGGCTCCTAATCTCAGTGTTTTAGACACCACAGACGACAAACTAACGCAGCACGGAAGGATTTGAGAGGATCAGAAGCCAAAGCTGTAAATGGGACTGGATGTAGTGCCATAATTAAGAAGCCCAGGCCAAGTTTCAGAAACACGCAGACAAAGCAAACAATAAGGCACACAGAACTACCAGGAGACTGTCTCAAAATAAATAGGTTGCAGGAAAAGAAGGCAGTTTCTAGTTCCTGCTTTTCTGAGAACAATGCTGACATCTACTCGAGGACTGTTCCTGTCATTCTGAGAATAATAGCTGCTTATACTCAAAACCATTTTCTTCTCCCTCATATGAATGTATACGAATCAACGCAGCAGGATAAAGCCGGTCAAGTCAGTTGTGTTTTTAGGCCTTTGGATGTTTGAATCAGTTTGTAAATAACTAGCAATTGCTTAAAAAAATTAAATGGGAGAGTTTGGTCTTCTACATTCCTAGGATGCCTGTAGCAATAGTGACTGGAGCAACTCAGCAGTTGGATGGATGCAGGTCACTGGAGTGGCTGAGCTTTCTTCCTTTTTAAAAGTCAGAGTGGTAGATCAGCTTTGGGATGCTAATCCTTCTTTCCATATCCTCTATTTCAGATTCTTGTTGGGCACCTATTTCCACACCAATTCCATCCAACACCCCCATGAAGAAACAGCATGGAGAATGCAAGCACCCTTGAGATACAGTTTAGAGGAAATACGTCATGTCCTGAAGTATTATGTAAACCTTACAGGCAGATCAGATCTGCACCTTCTTGCCCGTGACAAGAAGAAAGCTTCATACTTTCAAGTAACTATAAAAAAAACCTTCAAACTCTTTCCTGCCTTGATATATAAACAAGTGAATGAATCTAGTGTTATTTAGCAATCCATGCATCACAGCTGCATATCATTTCATGGCTTTTTTTTTTTTTTACCATTTAAATATTAAGTTAGAAAGAAACAAGTTAGGAAAAAACTTCAAAGGAAAAAGAATGCAAGAAATGGCTCTTCACATTTAAACTCTGGGCCAACACGTCACACTAACTGAAAATATCAAGAGCAATGAAAGTGAAGACTGACCCCAGAGCAGGATCACATGCAATCAATGCAGGAGCTGAGATGATTGGACAGCAATAAATGAGAATCACTTAGGACTTCAGAAGCCAACTGTCCAATTGGGCTGAAGACTAGAGGAAACTCAGCCCTCTGAATAGGTTCTGAAGGCTAATCGTCAGCATAAATATTCCATAGAAAGAATTCAATTTTGAAGAGTCAAACTACCATTTGCCGATGCCTGAATTCCATAGCGACATCGAATCCTATCTTTGAAGGCTCCAAATCAACCGAGTATTAATGAAAAGGGAGACAATATAATCAAGAAACCTGAAGCTAAGGACTTCTAATATTAGGAACTGAGATGTTAATATTTGATTTACTTTCTAAAACAATGTACATATCAGCTAAATTGTAAACACTTCCATTCTCTTACTGAAAAACACAGGAAGGATGGCTTACCACAACTGATCTCAGATGCCTTCTGTTAGATACATATTCTGCCAACAATTCTCAAATGATTTCTTCAGTATCAACTCAATATCAAAAGCCATACTGTACAGAGTGGGAAGAGTGCTATGTAATGAAGCCAAGTACCTCATTTACATCATGAAAAATCTGCAGAAAAAGTAGGAAAAACAGTTTATTTTGATCCAAAACATGTAGCGTTACCTGTCCTATCAGTAATTGCTTGCAAAACAGAGATGACAGTAGCTAAATACCAGGTTAAGTCACTACCATAATACATAGTGAGACCACAGACTTCCAACACCAATGTTTAGACATAGCAGGGCAGAAGGTAAGAGCTGAAAGTGGAGGAGGGAGGTGTTACAGAAGAGTCATTTTACTGCAAAAGATTTTGTACTACATGAGGTTATCGCCTGCCCTCTTAAAATAGCCTGCTGGCTGTTTTACTACAGTACCACATGATTTAACCACAACTTAAAGGCTACCACGTGCTCACGTGTCATCTGGAGCAAATGCACACAGCCAAGCCACAAATGCACACAGCCAGCCAAGCCAGCCACAGTCAGACGATGCACAGATTCAGTATCAGTGGTGGAAGAGCCATAGACAAGGCATGAGCCACAACAACAGTCCCACTGACCTTAAACTAGCACCACCTTTGGCCTGCTGCTCATCAGCATGCAGAAGCACTTCACATACACACTTATTTTTTAAATAAAAGCATTAACTGTCAAAAAAGGAAAGTGCTTGTATAGTTAAATGTGTACTAAAAGCAAAAGGAGGCAGACTGAAGGAGAATGGATTTTGATATTTCTGGCATAGGTCAGAATTTGAGTAAACATGATAAGAATGCATAAGTTTGGGGGGGAAAAAAAATGTGGGAAGGAAAAGGAAAGGTTGCCTAAAAATTCAAGAACAACAAAAAACAAGGGAGTGTTACCATCCTTCAGCTCAGAGAATTTATCAGAAATCTCAATTGCTTCCTGAATATACCATGGAAAGCGGCAAAATAAAGAACAAAGGCTTACTGAATTTCCATAGGGCCTGTTGAAGCCTCCACTTATAATCAATGGAAGAAAAACAGTAAGTCTGCCACATTTAGCTGAAATGAGCTAGCCTGGAAAAAAAAAAAAAAAAGTTTAAGCTGGATCCAAGCCTACCCCTTTTGACACTTCCATTTCAAAATCCACTAACTGCTCAGAACCATGCACATGCTCTGAGCTACAGCTCCTCTGAAGTGAGCCCTTTTCTAGTCACAGCCTGCAATTCTGATTTCAGCAAGCACAAACACTGTTAACAAAGTCCAGGGCTGGATCTCTCCCTCTCTTCCAGCCACATGCAATAACATGATCCAGGATCACCCACCATTTCTAGGCTACAGGGTGACCTCGTTGCAGCTTTTCAGTACCTAAAGGGAGCCTACAAACAGGAGGGGAATCAACTCTTTGAAAGGGTAGATAACTGCAGGACAAGGGGAAATGGCTTTAAGTTGAGGGAGGGAAGATTTAGGTTGGATGTCAGGGGGAAATTCTTTAGAGAGAGAGTGGTGAGGTGCTGGAACAGGCTGCCCAGAGAGGCTGCAGATGCCCATCCCTGGAGGTGTTCAAGGCCAGCTTGGATGGGGCCCTGGGCAGCCTGGTCTCGTATTAAATGGGGAGGTTGGTGGCCCTGCCTGTGGCAGGCGGGTTTGAGATTAGCGATCCTCAAAGTCCCTTCCAATCCTGGCCATTCTGTGATTCTAAAGCACAGGACTTTATTTAGGAGTCAGGGACAAGTTCCACCATCCCCGCTCTGCGTCAGTCACCACTCCAGATGCAAAGCTGGGTTAGCTGCCTGAGCACAGCTGGGCAGCTAGAGGGCCCAACATCTTCATGCAAAGAACATCAAAAGCCAAAGCCTATTAACCACAACAGACTGCACCTTGAGGCTATTCAGCAGCAGCCAGGAAAGACCAATCATCCCTGCCAAGGGTGAGGCAGATCCCTAGGGGCAAGAAACACTGTACAGCCTCAAGTAAACCTTCTGACTCAGGTTCAAAAGCCCACAGATCAGTGCACAGTTTGAAACGGGGAATCTCCCTTACTCCCATCTCCCACGACCTCACACTCGTTTAACATGGGATTCATTAGACTCCCACAGCAATCTCATTCTAACAGCTGACATGGCAAAAAAAACAGAATGCATCCAGCAAGAAGTAGGAAGCTTGCTGCAACTTTCATGAGCTAAACCAGCCCAAAATAGGACCAAATTAGCACCCAAGCTAACACATGGGAGGGAAACATTAAACATTTTGTCTGTCAAAGGAAGAAGACTTACTTGAGGCAACAGGAAGCATCACAAGTCAGGTATTTTCCAACAGGGAAAACTAGTTACAGCCTTCCCTATTCTAATTATTCAACATCACACTGATGCTGGACAACAGATTTCTTTACGAAATTCACACTTGCAGTCTATGGAATTTGGAATTTTTTAACACGTATTTCTAAAACTCCATAAAAGATGGCCTATGGCAGACTGCAAACAACAACAAAAACAAAATCCACATCAATTCTGTTTATTCATAGTAATGCCTGGGGATGCAAGCTGAAGGAAATAAAGAGAACTTTTCCAAGAAACTAGCTATTGCAGGAGTTGTAAGGTTCTGACTCACTAGCCAATGGCCTTGGGTATCCCAGCTGAGAGAGAGAACTGAAGGCATTGCTGTGAGCAAACAGTCTCAGCAGTACGATCTCCCGTACTCCTTTTCTCCCAGTAACACAACCACAGGCATTCAGACCTTTACAAAACAGGGTCCTGAATCCAGCTGCCTACTTATGCACACCCTACCTCACCACCGTCTGGGCCCTGACCTGGCATCCTGAGCCACAAGGCAGCACTGGGCTTCCTCATCAAAACAGAGCAAGCTTTGGCCACCACCTGGTAACAGTTTGGTTACAGTGTGACAAAGCATTTGTCCCAACCCTGCCAGTTGCGGTTTACCCTGGCAGCAAGGCAGCAGTTTAGCACCACCCACTCATTCACTCACTGTCCCCACCTGGAATCGGGAAGAGAGAGACTTGGAAACTAAATGCAGTTTTCACGAGAATACACCAGCTATTTATCTAGACAGAAGAGGAAAACAGAAATAAAATCACAATGCTAACAATACATGCAGCCTCAACGCAATTACTCACCACCCCCAGGCCTGCCAGCAGCATGAGGTTTCACCACCCTGACCAACCCCAGAGAAGAGCCCAGTCACCTACCTGCAGCATTATGGCCATAAGTACCATGGTGCCAGGCAGTGCAGGGTAACCCCCTGCCTAATTTAGGAACCTGTGCAGGCCTCACCTCATGCCATCATGGCAGCAGCCCGGCCCCAGGTGCACTCCCACCACTCAGAAACAACCAACACCTCTGTGCAGGTGACACTGTTTCAGATACTCATCTCTTCTTTAAGTAGAAGGAAGAGTCAACACATCTGCTGGCAGTTCACATAGATTCCAACGCTTACTTTTTCTTGCAAAAATCAGTGTTAAGTCTTCAAATGGCTGACTGCTTCCTTTAAATACTTTTCTCCCAGGTATTACTACAAAGCTGGTTATCTCCATGCCAGAATTCACAGGAGAGTCAGTGAGACTGATCAAATGGATCTGTGACTTACCAGCCCCAAATGATACCTGTCAGCTTAAGAGAAGCCAGACACCAAATTGAAATGTTAAGGATAGAACACAATATTGTATTTGACACAGCCACAAAAGGAGGAATGGAAGGCAGCAAACACAGACAGGCTTTTAGAGATCTAGGAAAAGGGAGAAGGGAAGGAGTCAAGAGAAGTGCAGACCAATAAAGCCAGTGTCTACTAAGCCTGAGAAACTGACAAGAGCTCTAATAAAGAGCAGTCACAGATAGAATGGTTTGAGCTGGAAGGGACCTCGTAAAGGCCACAGAATGAGGTCCCTTCCAACCCTGGCCAAGGATCATGAATCCCCAACCCCCCTGCCACAGGCAGGGCCACCAACCTCCCCATTTAATACTAGACCAGGCTGCCCAGGGCCCCATCCAATCTGGCCTTGAACACCTCCAAGGACGGAGCATTGACAACCTCTCTGGGCAGCCTGTTCCAGCACCTCACCACTCTCTCTGTAAAGAACTTAAACTCTGTAAAGGCCATCTAAGTCCAACTCCCCTGCAAAAACAGGGACACCTACAGCCCAATCAAGGTGCTCAGAGCCCCATCCAACCTAGCCTTGAATGTATCCAAGAACCTCCCAGGCAACCTGTTTCAGTCCCTCACGACCCTTATCACAAAAAACTCTTTCTTTACATCTGATCTAAACATTGAGATTTAAAAAAAAAAAAAAAAAAAAAAATACTTCTTGCGAAAAGTCAGAAATACTCAAGAAGAAACAAAAGCTATTCACAAACAATTGGTTTTTGCTAGGAAGAGATCATCTAAGAAGTGTCCAAGAAGGATCCTATTTAGGACCCGCAGTACTCAACACACATCATTTCACAAAAAGCCTAGAGTGAACATTGCTGGAATATCTAATCACTCAAGTTAATCACTACCTTATTCATAACAAATAGCTACCATAGAATCTTAGAGGTGACCAAATATTACAATGGCAAGTGAAATCCAGTGCTAACAACTGGAGGACCTCACTGAAGGGAGGGTGGAGAAACCTTCACTATTAAAAACAAACGTTCTGTAATAGCTATTCCCATTGATAAATACAAGAGGACAGTCAGTTAATAACTCCAGATTTCATGACATTCTAAAGAAACAATGCTGGAAATAAATAGGAAAGATCGAAGCAACAAGTTAATGGCTTTTGTTATTTCCATACTATCTCCACAATTTAAAAACCATTCTGGTTCATCAACATATGGCAAAATGCAACAGGACACAGATGCAGTAAGGTTTGTTACTGTGCCATATGAAGTCACATACAGCATGGAGAAGGTCATCCATAACGTAAGAACAAGAGTAGCTGTTGGCATCAGCTGCAGCAGCTGAACAAACAAAAGGAAGTTTTTATAAAATGCATAAGCAATCCATGGAACTCATTGCCATGGGATGTTGAGGTAAAAAAAAAAAAAAAAAAAAAAAAAAAGCTCAAAATAGTTTCAGAAAGCTTTAAAAAAGCTACAGAAGTCCATCAAGCTATTAAGAACACTGATACATCCATCATCTCTGTCTACAATTGCCTCAACTAAAGGTCCAATCCTGACTCAGGGCACCCCATGGCTGTACTGTACCCCACGTGCCTCCACATTTTCTACATGATCAGCTCACTGAAACATTTAGATTTCAGTAATAAGAAGACAGGCAAGAAGAAACAAGTCCACCACGTGTATCACTGTGCCACTATGGTGAAACTATGGTAGAGAATAGCAACGATAGTTTGTTATTAAAAGGTGTCGTGTGGTATGTTAACACATTTTGGGTATTTTGCTCCCCTCCCCATTTAACCTTTGCTATTTAAATATCTCAGTCTGCACAGCCAACAGAGTTGAGTCGAAGCAATTGGTGCAAGTGAGACTTCTGCTGGTAGCTCACTAATTTCTTTGATACATCAATGTGAAATATGATGTATGATGAAGGATGTGGCTTCCAGAGCAACTGAAACACCTAGAGGGAAATACTTAAAACTGAAGTTGCCATCCACATAACACTTTGAGAAGAAAGGATACCAATTGAATTGCATAAAGCTACCGCATTCTGAGAAACACTCCATCAGAAGTCACTGTAAGGCCATAAACAGCTACAATACTCTGTCATTTAGCATGAATCAAAACCAGCCAAAATAAGAGAACTCATAATCCTTATTTAGACTATGATCTCCATTATAACATGGCCAAAAATCGTGTGAAGCTCACATTGAGGACATGGATGTGACCGACACCAGTCAGCCTTAAGACCTCCCCACCTTTTGGCTCTGAGATCACAGAAGGTCCTGGTGATCTCCAGAGAGCCACACTGCACTGCAAACAGAATCCAGCCTCACAGGAATTCAAGACAAAAATGAGCAAGATGCTCTGCACGTGGCAAAAGCAGGCATCACATCAAGCAATGCCCAAGGTGATGCCCTCTTGTGTTCCTTGTTTCTTAAGGCAAAGGTGGTATCAGCTGTTAATATCTAGCTTAGCTACAGAAGGGGCAAAAGCTTTTCTTTGTCTAAGCACACCCAAAAATACAGCCCATGACATAAAGATGTTACCAATACTGCAACCTATGCTGTGTTTGAAGCCTACTGCAGCTTGTGCCACAAACTGTCCAAACACAACAGAAAATGCTTCTCTGTTACCTATAACTGGGCAAACAGGGAAAGCAGGCTGAAGGCACAAAGCTGAGGCACTGTAGGGTTGCTCCTGGAGGAGGGGACAGTATTTACTTGCAGGAATTTTTAATCCTGATTCAAATTGAAACAACAAAGGGCAACAGAAAGCAATGACAGCACGACTTCAAATCCTTGGCACAGTCGGCAACTAAAAAGCCATCAGTAAGCATTCAGAAGCACAAAGTTTCCACATGCAGGGTGTCCTGTATGTACCTGGAACGGTGATGCTCACTTTCTGGGCAGTATCTTATTCAGCTGTGTTTAAATCCAAATCTCATTTCAACAGTCACCGCATATCTTCCTCTTTCCCAATCAAAAAGCAACAAATGTCTGCAAACTGACAACTTTCCCAAGTCCCATTATTTCCTCTCAAATGAATGAGAAGTGACACCAGATACTGCAAGCAGGATGAAAGGAAGCAATATGATAACACAACTGAATAAAACATGCAGTTCCAGGTTGAAGAACTAAGCAAATCTTTCCAATATGATGTTCCAGAAACATCAGAAAACAAGCAATTCTGCTTTGTTGGAACCACATCTTTAACAGTCTCCAGTAACTTTATCTCAAAAAGCTGTTGTCTCAGACATGTTATGCATACAAGACAACACTAAGAAGTTGACTCATATTCAGAGGAATACATTTAAGTTCTTTCAAAGGTGAGAATCTTTTCACTTACATTGCAAGAAACAGAATGCATGGCTAAACAGCCTAGGACAATGCTGAGTTCTCTAATACATCTCAACTCCTAGTGAACAATTTCAAGTGAATATACTGTTTTTATCCTCCTAGAAGTAACACCACATGTTCGAAAGCATACACCATTCAGAACAAATCTGACCCATAGTTATTAAAAAGCATTTTTCTTTCAGTTAAAGAACAGACTGAAAATGCTTATTCTGTCAAAGTCAGTCAAGCCACCTTGGTTTTAACACCAGCCTTTGCAAGGCTTTCAGAATAGCCTGCTTTATTTTGTACAAAATTGGCATGTTGTACAATACTGCGCACCTGATACAGTAATAGCATACAGTATATACTCCTTACATTCAGTGCTTTGGAGCGTAATTAGTTTCAGAGTGGCCAGACAACAAACCCAGCTGTGAAGATTGCTCTTAAAGCATGAAGCAATAGCTCCCATTATACCTTCTGGCAGCTGCGAAAGCAGTTTCTGCCAGAGACAGACATTCAAACTACAACCTATACTTTCTTTCTAAAATTTAATTACTACTTTCCGAGTCTGAGTTACTACAACACGCTTCAAAGGAAGCTGTAGCTGTGATGTGACTTCTGGATGGTACCAAAGCAATAGAAGTTCTACTTTGTGACAACGCATCACCCTAGCTACACAGTCATCCACCTACTGTTTTCTGAGCAATTTAATCCATTAAGTCCTACATAACACCTTAGTACCTTTCAACACAAGGCTGTCTCCCTCCCAATGCTATCCTGCTGCTTGCTGGCCAAAGAACTCAGTCCCAAACTTTTCCAACTCAGAAAGTAGGTGAGCAGCTGCGCTCTCTGCAAGCTGCTTGAGCAGAAAGTACTTCAACAATCAAAATAGCCAGCTCAACAACTCCAAATGCAGGCTGCATCTGCTTCCAGAAATCCCCTCGGAGAGACTGTTTCCAAAAGCCAGGAAAACAAAGGAGGAGTTTCACCTTCTAAGGGGGATTTCACATCTTTCATTAACATGCAGGGTGAGCACCTGAAGCTTCCTCTTTCAGACAAAAAGCTTCCATATTCTACTACAGCTGAGATACGTGCAAAGATGGAAAAAACTTGATATTAAAATCATGATTATTTCCAACAAAGCTCAGTGTACTTCAACTCAAGCATCGCCGCAGGTACCTAATGGTAGACATGACCACAAAGGTACACTTATTCCACTTGGGCAGTTTTATCTGGTGAAACTACTGGAATTCAGCTAGCAACAAGGCTGCTCTCTGATGAGACCTGCATTAACAACTATCAAGAACAAACCCAGACTCCAAGGCAATTACAGACAGCAATTAGGTGAAATTCAGTCTGGCTCCACAACTCTCAGTAGTGAAGCAAAAACACAAAGATCCTATTTGAAATGCTGAGCACTGTGGTACCAGTGCACTACCAGATGTCTGACAGGCCTCACTACAAATCAGCAACCTTTCTGCAATCAGCATATTTTGGTTATTCCGCTGCAATACATACTTTTTATACTATAACAAATTCAGATGGCTGATTTGGGCCAGTTCTGTGCTGCTAAAGCACAAATTCTCTCATTACGAGTCTGACTTAAGGCCAATTTAGCCTCTGCACAAGAGAAGTTTCAACTTCAAGTCACGTGCACCACATAAGGGTACAAAATCCTGCCATGAATACACAACTGAAGTGTCAAGGCCAGCAGTCTCAGCAATGCTAACGCTTCCCAGTATTAGATTTATTTTCTATTACACTGTCTTAAAGTTCAAACATTCCCAACATTCTTCACGTAGTGCATTTGCCTCATGCCTTACCTTATTAACAGTATTTTGTACAGAAGGTCCCAACCCCATCATTACTAGCAACGAGATCAAGAAAACAATGCTTGCCAGGACTCAGTTTGTAGAAATTCAAACTTTCAGCTACGCTTGCTTTGCAGCACGGTTTTAAAGGGCTCTCTATTCTGTCATTTTATTTCTAAAATGTACCAGAAACTGTTCCCAGACAGAAAAAGTAAAAATAAAAAAACCACCTAATTTTGATCAGCTCAAGACTCTCTGGCTTCACTTCATTTTTCTTTAAACCGGTCTATAAACATACACTGAAAAGATTGAGTCTGTTAAAGATTCACAGAGGACTCCACCTACAAAGAATGGGTCAGATGCTAATGCCAGCAGAGGGAGTCTCTACCAGAAAGCAAGTGCCCAACTCAAACATCAGCACACAAGTGCTAGATTCAGAACTAAGGAGGCACGGTAAAGAAGAACGACAAAGCCAAGACTGCACTTCACCTCATTTCAGGGAACAGATTTTCAGATGTCCGTGCCGTCTCCCTTTACGTCTACACCTAGAGGGACATGCATCCCATGCAGCTCATGGGAGGTGCTTCTTCTGTTGACTATCTAAGGAAGGTTCCATGACTAACTTCAGCTGCAGTCCAGCAGACGGAGCCGGAAGCAATGGAAGGACAGTATTATAGAAAGTAGTCTTAGCAAACCCCACGTCTCCCCAGATTGCTCTCAGCTACACAGTTGCCCAACAGTCTCTTGGACACTGCCAGACATGGAGCATCAGCCACACATTCAGGAAGCCTATTGTTTGACCATAGTCACAGTAGATAAGTGTTTCCGAACCACTCTGCTTTTGGCACTACTATTTTAGGTAGGTGTAGTTCTCCACTGCTTCAGGGAACTGACAAGTACCACGCCACTCTACAGTGAGCAGCAGAAAGAGATGGAAAAGTACCCTTCTCTTGAGCAGAGATGACACCGTCCCAGAGACCTGGAAAGCCAGGAATAAGACAGCTGATGCTAGGCTAACAATGACAGGAAAAAGAAAACAGCATGGTAAACCACTAGTGAGCACATGCAGAAGGAAGGATCAGGACTGTAAACCCCCTGACAAGTGGGACAACAAAGCCAACAAGAAAGGGAGAATGGAAAAGTTGAAACAGAAACAGCTGTCGAGAGCTTAATGTATAAACCAAGTCATGTTCATTCCTCTGCTTCAGTAACACAGCAGTTGAGCATGTGTGCACCTCTTCCAGCCCAGCGCACAGAAGAAACATGAGCTTTCCAACTGAAACTAGGACAGTTTCCTACAGAAAGCCAAGCAGTGACATATGATCACAAAGCACATACAGACGTATGCCAAACCTAAAAGCTTCTCTTCAGTTTTCTCAACGTCTCAGTAGCATTCACCACTACATTAGACTTGAGGGAAGCTTAATATGCAAAAATTGCGCTGTGGGCCTGAGATGCTTTTGTAATGAAAAGGTAAGCAGCCACCCCACCTACTTTAAAGCTTAAACCATCTTTTTTCTTTTCTTTTCTTTTAAACATCTGTGCAAAATAGCCCCAACTAAATGCTCCAGTGCTTCACTTCAGGAAAAAAAAAAAAAAAAAGTGACTGGATGAATGATGATAAATATTCCTGCTCACTTCTGTACCAAAGAGGATTTCCTGAGATCACAGATATCCCTAAAAGGCACATCTACATTTTCTTCCTCAGTCGCTGACAGCAGCTCTAAATAAAATCGCAATCATTCACTTAATTTTGAAAGACAGACTGACATTTGAAAATGGGATAGTTCTCCCTGTTAGGAGTAATAACAAAAACTTAAAACATAAACTATATTAACAAGCAAGTATAGGCAGGAAAGAAATGAACAAGCTGACAGCAAATCCAGAGAACCCTCTAAGGTAGTTAAATTAACTTAGGCCATAAATATTACCTAGATATGGTCAATTCAACTATCAGTAGTTTACAGTATCAAAGTCAGCTAATTACAACAACTGTATCTTAACAATGAAGAATTGCTCTCAGTTTCACTGTCAAGCACCAAAAATGCTTTAGCAGTATTTATAGACGAAAATTCCCTTTTGCAAAATGTTCCTGTGACACAAGATGTAGCCCATGGCAAAGGGTATGAAAATGCATTCTCTTGTAATTTCCTTTATACTCTACTCGCAAGCCTGTAGGGTGGATAGATTTGCATGGCTTACTCTAAAGATGATTATATTAGTATAGATTAATACCCTGTTCCATATTTGTAGTGTAAGCACTTTCCTAAATGTTGGGTATCAATCTTGAGGAAGAAGTGGGATATTATTCCATCTCCACACACTTAAAATGCTTCAATATACAGAACAAAGAACCTGATGAAGTGACAGGAAGTGATGAACTACAATGTTATTCCTGCACTTAAGCTGCTTTTAGACTGCACACAGCAATCAGTTAAGATGAACATTTTCAAAGACACTCTATGGAGCTAATAAACATATAGAACACGCAAGAAAAATGTTCCAACATGTTTTGCATGTAAAACCACTTAAATACTTCTACCTCTGTTTGTTGTTTCTGCTGATCTAAATAAAATTGCTTCTAGGCATTGCCTGCTGACAGACTTCTAGAATTAGGAGCTCTTTTTTTTTTTTTTTCTCCCCAAACCTCATTTCTATTCATTACTTGAGAGACTACGTGAGAGTATTGGAGGTAGGGGGCTGATGAATCTTCTTGCTTCACTGTCTCCCATCAACTGAGCAAACTGAGAATATCTGAAACACAAACTGACCCCAGCTGCAAAGTTATACTCACTTTTGGTTGGGGTTGTTTCCCTGTTCTTCACAAACTAGCCCAATAATTCTTATGCTGACACACTCAGTAAAGAAGAGGAATAAGCAACAGCAGTGTCTTAGGCTGGCAGTCCCCAGTACTTTTTGGTGTTATGCCAAAAAGTCAAGCCATGCCAAAAGCCTGCTGCTGCCAAAAGAGGAGGCCCCAGTCCACTTGTTTCTCTGTTGTGTCCTTTATGCCAGTCACTGAGCCACTCCACTCTGGTTCACTTTGGGGGGAGGGGGAGAAGGCAGTCATGATGGAAGAAATCGGATCCACCAGAGACCGGCAGGAAAGCACCAAACAGTTAACAGTGAGCCTGGCAGTTCATCTAAAAATAAAGCAAAGGGTGTTTCTGCTCACACTTCACAAGAAATAAACATGAAACACAGGCTAAACACAACTAAAAGTAAAAATAGCACTCGGGCAATGCATGCTTGCTGCCAGAGTTGTAAGGAAAGTCAAACCGGTGGATGCCTGCCTGGCCAAGGGTGTTTCCATAGCAGCTTGCACTCATCTAAACCAGGGTGCTGTCCTGGTGTGACACTCTCTTTCTCTCCAGCCTCCAATTACACAGACAGAGATTGCCCATCAATGAGATTACCAAAACTACTTTGTTTGAAGATTACAGCAGGACTCCAAATTTCACCCCGACAAATGCTGAAATACACAGCCTTAACCCACATCCCTAATTCCTCCAAACCTGGCACACAGACTCCACACTGAGGCAGCCAGGCTCATTGTATCAGCAACTGGGGGGTTGGGGGAAGCAGATTTTCTCTTGCTGGCAGTTCTGCTTCGTTTCCTTTTTAGGGTGTAGGGAGGGAACAGGTTGGATTTCTGTGGATTTACTAGGGCAGCTGGCTCCAGAAGGTATCTGGCACACACCAGAAGTAGCACAGGATGAAACAGCTAAGCAGAGATGGTCCCAGAAAACAAATGGACAGACCCCTCCATCGTGGCTGCAGTGACTCCTCAGATGGGCAGATCATGGAGATTCACCACCAGCGATGTCATACCAAGCCATACCAAATTGCATTACCAAATATTTTAGCTCTACTGCAACTGAACTTCCAGTTTCTGTTTGCAAAGGACGCAGCCTGGTGCACAGCCACAGGGAGGCATGTGGAAGCCCTGCTGTACTATGCTCCATCACTGCCAGAGCAGGCAGCATGTTTAGCAGCATGCAGACAGTATTGGGATGCCCTCGATCCCTGTCACTGGTGTTCTGTAAAGGTGCAAAAGAACAAAACAGAGTGATTGCCCTTTCAGCCCAGAGACTAGAGTGCTATTCAGACAAATTTCAGTACGCTTAAGTCACCTCACAAATTGAGGAGCATTTAATTTTTCTCCAGCACTGCAAACACCATTAAAGAAAAGATGTAATGATATCCCCCCTCACCCCTCCCATCCACCAGTTCAGCAATCTACACAAGGGAGTCCAACCAGTTAAGCCCCCTTTCTGAAGAAATGGGAGGAGATGGAAAGAGATCCAACCTAAATAGAACTAGGGCATTGGCTTGTTTTGCAGCCTTGACACCTATTCCAGACTATAACAGGATCTACTGCTTTCACTAGTACTTGCAGCTAATGATCCCTTAAATTGATCACGCAAAGCAGCCTAGAGTGGGCATCAGAGGGAGATGGCTTCACCAGGCAGAAATTTCACAGGATATTTAACAAGTACCTGCATAATAAAACTGTTAAGCACATCACTACCATGTCATCACTAACCACACCACTTGTTCTCCCTCTGATGACCACTGTAGTAGTGCCCCCTTCCCAAAGGAAAATAAGTGAAGGGCCGTAGAAAATAAGGGGTGGGAACGTAAAACTGTAAGTACATGAAAATCACTTAAAATCACCCAAAGCTACCAGGCCAGGATCTGTCCTTCACAAACAGTACACCAGCTAGTAATGCCTCCTATTTGTTTGCTTGTTTCCCTCTCTAGTTTTTCCTTTATTTGACCACCTGAAGCAGTTCCCTGCTATGTTGTGCTTTCTGTAGGGCTGGCAAAGCAAGTAGCACTGAGGATTTGTACTGAAGCAGGGGCTTGGCTCAGTTGTTGACGTTTTGTTTCTAAATCAGACTCAAACGCAACTGCAAGTTAATTGTTTCTAAATACTCCACTCAGAGAAGCTCAGCCAACTTGATGATGAATAGAGCAGTGGTCATATGCTACATGAAAACACAAGTCAAAAGAAATTGGAAGGGCTGGTGCTCTGGTGAGGTTTCAGGGTTTCGTTTTTGGTGATCTTTTTATTTTGTTATTTGTTTGTTGCTGTTGTTTTGTTTGTTTGTAAATCCAGCTACAGCTTACAGGGATAGAAGGATTAATCAGGATTAATCAAAAATATCACCCATTAGCTATGAGCCTAGGGGCTCCTGAAGAGCCCAACCTCTTCAGGAAACAACTTAGCATACCCTCACCCCAGTCTTCTGCTGACCCCATACGCCAGAGCGTAAGGGCAGCCTGCACGCTTCCCCCAGAGGCACAGCAGCTCACCACACTGAACCAGGGCACTGAAACAGACAGCTGTCGGGCTGCTCACTCTCGCCACAGCAAAGGTTGACGTGGGGGGGGCAGAAACACCTGAGGAAGCCACTCAGGTCATCCCCGAATAAGAAGGATTTATTTCCCCTCTTTGTTATGAATCGCCAGGCTCCGGCTTCGTGCCCGGCCCACAAGATGGCACTGACAGAAAGACGCAGCTCCCTCTTTCCCCCCTCTCCCCCACACCGGGCTGCACCAGCGCTCTGCAGCGATCCAGAGAAGACTGCCACCTACTGAAACATCGCCTCATCTTCCCACACCACTGACAGCCTCCGGACCTGCCATCAGAACGGTGAGGCTGGAGGAAGGAGGACACGGCACCTTACCGTCAGTAAGACGAGGCCGAGGTTATCAGCACTACAACTTGCTCCATTATCTAGAATTTTTTCAATGCTTCCTGATGTAAAGACCTAGGAAAAGTGAATAACATCAGAAAAATTATGCTTCCCACAGGCTAGCTCTCAGTAATAGTGCCACAAGCAGCACTGCAACTGGTGAAATGCCTACATACAGTCACTACAGTGAAATAGAAGGCACAAGCGAAAACATGTAAGAACTATTAACTAGCTGGATATTTAGCTCAACACAGTAAGATTAATTCCCCCCAAAGAAAGGGGAAAATCACCACATTCTAAGTATGCCTTCTCCTTTAAACTAGAGGAAGCAAGCAAGATACTTTCTCCTCTCATCAAGACAATCTTGTAAAATCAAGCCTGCAAAACCTCCTCTGCTCAACAGGGCGTACATCACCTTTCCCACACATGCCAAGAAATCTGCATGCGAGCAGAAATCAGGAATAGTAGCAACGCTGGAAGCATTTAAGAAATTACATCAAGTCATAAGATGACCTAGATTTGATATCTTGTCATTGTCACACGCAAGAATCAACATATAAGCTCCCAAACACAAATCAGAGAAATATTATGCTGAAACCAGCAAAAAATAGCAACAGCCCATTTCATGCATCCAGACTTTCTTCTGTGCAGTCCTCATCTCAAGTAACCTTCAAAGTAACCGTTCTCCTGGAATCGTTCTTCAGTTCTTCTTCAGCCTGGAGGAGCTGAGGGGAGGCCTGATGGCGGCTGCAGCTCCTCACAGGGAGCGGAGGGGCAGCGCAGAGCTCTGCTCTGTGTGACAGCGACAGGGCCCGAGGGAACGGCATGGAGCTGTCAGGGGAGGGGCAGCTGGGGGTTAGGGAAAGGGGCTGCACCACAGGGCGGTGGGCACGGAACAGGATGCCCAGGGCTGTGGGCACGGCCGTCAGTGCCGGAGTTCACAGGACATGAGGACACTGCTCTCAGACAAAGGGTTTGAATGTTGGGTGGCCCTGCACAGAGGCAGGGGTAGGACTCCATGATTCTTGCAGCTCCTTTTCAACTCAGGATATTCTATGGTAAAACTTTCCTCTGGTTGCATCCTATTTTTGATAGAAAAGTTTCCCAAAGACCAACCAATGCCACTTGCTATATACTGTAGGATGCACTACAGATGTAACTACTTTTTGGTAGCTTGAGTCCAAAAATACACCTTAAAGGCACATAATGCTACATAACTCAAGCTGCTGGTATTCAAGTTTTCAGAATATACTATCTATAACACATACTGTATGTAGGGAGGAAAAAAGATCTATCTGTGTCACACACAGGCTTAGGAAATATCTGACACCTAATAGCAAGGTGATTTGTGTTTAGTCCCTCCTGTCACCATGCCTGCTAGAGCTCACATCTCCTCTGCTCAGGAGCCGCCTTCACACCTTGTTCAGTACTAAGCAGAAGATAAGTCCCTCCTCCTCCTGCAGGGCAAACAGAGCAGCCCTTCCTTGCTGAAATTCACACCAAAGAGCTGGAAGGCAGGGGAGGGCTAAAGAAATCAGGGCAAGAACTCCTCCAGCAAGCCAGGAGAAGAGCAGAAGCCATCAAACTACCTTTGTATTCTCTTAACTCCTTTTTTTCCTTGGTGCCCTGATGCTCTGTGCAAAAGCTTCCCCTCCTCTGGCTCTCTATACCGACCCATTTCTCCTGATTCTCCTAGCTTCCACGCTCCTTCTGTCAGGAAGAAACACTGAAACCCTTTTGTGAAAACTGTTTGCTGTATTCAAGCATAAGAGTGCATTGCTGAAGTCTGCTGTGGATTCTAGATTAACTGTGCAATATATTTTTGTTTTAATTACTGTGCAAGGGTTTATTCAGATCTTCGAAATAAAATGAACCACACAAATTAAGCAGTAACACAGAAGCCTATCCTGAACCACAGAGCTACCCATTCAAGCTGTTGCAAAACCGCTCTGAGCAGATACATACTAGGTAACAGTTACAGCAAAGAAGCACAGCGTGCACACCTCCCCAACTCCCCCTGTATGCAGTGACAACTGAAATGCTCTAGGTGTATTTCGGCATGCCAGACACCCCTCGTACAACGTCCATGAAGTTAAGACAAACGGATCAATGTCCATGGCACATTCACCATGCCATACACACTCACTCCACATGCACACTAGTTTGTGTGTGTGCTTCAAGTATTAGGTCACCATGCAATACAAAAGAATTTGCAGGTATACAAACATTTAAAATCTAATTTTAATCTCCAATCTCTAATAAAAATCTCCAACAAAATCTGATCGTAATATTAGCCTAACACTCTTCTCTACTAGAACCTTAGGCATTCCTAATTCACTAGCAGACATCATGTAGCTCCCTTCATGACAGCAACTTAACTCGACACTTTCCTTGCACAAACAGATCTTCGAGTGTTGACTTGCAAAATACCTTTCCAAGGCCACAAAGGCAGCAGGACTGCAGCCATCATTATCTTGGGAAATATACAAGGCTCGGAGAGAAAAAGCAGCATCACCTTATAGATTAATTGCTATGGTTGTGGAAGGAGTGGGACAGGGAAGAAGAGAAAAAGGTGCGTAACCCTGCTCCCAAAAGATGAGCTGGTCTAACAGAACATCACTGACACCTCTTGCAAACTTCTCCCCAGGGCTACAGCTGTATCACAGACATATTTGCATATCTTGATATAAATCATAGCTCCCAAGATTTCATTTCCCAAATTTGCATGTAGCATTCAAAACCTTAAGGGCAAATTCTTGCACGAGAGATTTACTGATGAACAAAAGGGGATCTTAGATTCCATGGCATTGCCAGGTTTGCTTTATTTCTTCTTTAGTTATTTCACTGAGGAAGCAAAACTTTGATTTTGGCATTGCTTCCTCTGTAATAAACTGACTATCATGAATGCCAGAAGTAAGGAGGTCTCTTGACAGGTAGGGAAAAGATTCTCAAGTCCATGGCTCACCTGTACTTTTCTATTAGCCTGCTGTCATCTTTTCCATCACAGTAACAACCAGAAATACAAAGTATGTTTGAGATCAAGATACACTTGGCAAGATACTACTCTGGGAATTTGATCAAGTAGGACTTTACTACTTCGATAAAGTAGGTGGCATTCATGTGATACACCAAGTGTTCAGTGCTTTAAACAATGAGCACTATAATGTACTTCTATTTTTCTCTTAAGATATTACTTACTATTATCCTACATTTAATTGCTCCCTTAATAAACTCCTCCACTGCTGATGTTGACAAAGTTCTTCAGGGCTTCTTTTTGGCCCCACAGACTGTTACACATCTCTGGTCAAAGACAGACTTCAAATACCCAGGAAACTAAGATTTCTCAGAAAAAAAGAACAGTGATGGAGTAACCCAATGTAGGAACAAGACAATCATCACAGACAAACTCAGGGTGTCTCAGGAAGGAACAAACACTCTAGGACCATCACTTCTTCATTTCTGTCTCTCCTGCCAGCGTCCAGTGGAAGATACTGCATATCTGCAGCGAGTTCCATATCAAGTACATCTAACTAATAATCTTCTTCTAGAACAGAGTCTGCCATGCACAACCACTATGTTGCAGGCCTTTCCTGGGAACCTGTTTTGACAAAGAGGTCATTCTTCCAAAAATGGAGCGTCATTAAGCATCTTTTCACACAAAGGTGAAACTGTGTGGAAAAATAGCCCTTAAAGCAAAATTGGTAAGAACAATATATAGCAAATTGTCTCCTTACCTAAGGAAACTGCACACTACATTATGAACTTGCAAAGTAGCCAGCTGTTCCTACAGTCTGTTCCATCTATGCAGACATTTGTCAAACGCAGTGAAGCTTCAAAGCTTCAAACCACTTGACACTACGATTATTCTAAGCAAACACTAACAGCTTCCAGAAGGGAGAAATAATATAGAGTTGAAAATTCAGTCTTTCAACTCTAGTTGAGATCTCAGGAACATTTTTTGTGGTTAACAGGTCTAATATTTTTTAATCTATATATGAGAAATCAGTATTTTAAGAAGTGTTAAGAAAACACTTGTAGAACAATCTTACAGTTATTAATTGAAACTATTTCTGTTTTACCAACTCAGATTTCAACTTACAAAGGTTTATTTGCAAGCCCCAGATTAAGCACTCATTTTGTTTTGGAACACTTACACATCAAATACCGTGGAAGGAAGAAATGGATCCATTAGTTTCCCTTGAGGAACAGCAATACTTCTCATTAGAATTTGAACCATGCTTTCTGAACATCATATATAACAGTTTAAACTCATTGAGCAAAGGATGAAAATAAGGATAACTTCCAGACATCAGAATATTCCCAAACCAACAAAGATTCTCACCTCTGCCCTTATCTTTACAGGACAGAGAGCAGTCATCACATCCTTCAACAAACAGAAACCATAGAGGAAAACATCTGAAAGAAACTATCCACTGAGACACATCTTTCTGTTAACCATAGCAGTTCATCAAGTTCTCAGGCACACATCTAAGTTCCAAAGCTAGAATCATACAGCATAAAAAGCAAAGTGCTCTGACAATTTTGTAAAACCACAATTCTACTTTACTCATGATAACTTCAGATCTAAGAACAAGAAGAGATTGTGCACTGCTGAACCCAGGCTAAGCAAACCAGTGCTGTGTTCTTACCATGCTCCAAAAATCAAAGAGAGAAAGCACCCAACCTGACAACATACAACTAAATGCCAGTCTAAGTCAGCTCCGTGTAAAGCCATGCAAAACTGCAGGCAGAATACATATGTTACAAAAATCACCACATCCATGCACAGAAGGTGACATGTCCCCGCTCCAATCTAGTTTCCTGTTACCTGCACTATTCAAACATTTATTCTATTTAAAGATCACAATCACATCCACTGATTTGTCAAATATTTATACTCACCACTAACTCATTATCTAATCTGCTCTCCCGTGAAAAATCTCTGCCACTGTTTTCAGAGACACTCTTCACTCAATGCAAAAACAGAAGGCGGTCTTCAAAGCAAGCAGCCACCCTCTTTCCAAACCCAACCACAAGTAAGGAAGCATTACATCAATGCTGCATGGAGAAGCTATGGCACCTCCCCAGTTCCCACAGCAAGTGAGGCAGAGATCCACAAGGGCTGACTCACACCTTGTTACAGCAGAGAGGAGAAAGAGCCCAGGGTTAGCAGGCGGCCAAGAGGCCCCTGCCAGATACTCACTTGTTGAATCTGGGCTGCCCTTCCTCTCATCTCTGGCCACAGCCAGGGGGTTGGAAAAATTAATGAGAAAACAACAGGGAATGGACAACCTCCAAGCATAACCAAAGTTCCTAAGACAAACACAGAAGGCTCCATAAACCTAAGCATTTGTGCCCTTTCCTGCCAGGCTCTCACCTCTCCTGGTAGCTTGGGATAATTCCTGTTCCAACACGCTGGGCTGGAAGCTGCTGCAGCCAAGTGCCTCCACGTAAGAAAGGAGTTTCCGGCAACCTTGCTGAGAAGCCCCAGAAGCCATGCTAACAATTTGGTTATGCTCAAAAATATTCAGGCTCCAAGCATAAGACAAAAATTATCTTTTTTTAAAATCACTGTTCTTCGCTTTCTTACCACTCTGAGCAGAAGAGCTGACAAAAGCTTTCTGCAAACTACAACTGGAAAAGCTCCAAGCTCAGTGAGAGACCTACCAAGGGAATGAGTACAAAGAGATGGATACTCACTGTATCTTTTCCCACCTTTCGCTTTCGTATTTGCAATTTATTTCTGAATTGAGACTTGAAGCATCTCCCCTCACCAACTCCCTGTAGCTCACGTATCTCCACTACTTGAATTTTAGGTCAGTTCTCACACAGAGAGGTTATAAATATGGAAAACTTAACACAGACGTGAAATAAAAAATGAATGGGAAGTCAGCTATTGCAAGAGAAAACCAAACGTTACAGACAATGCAAAGCTCAGCCCAGAGCCCGGTTTCTGAATCCCATAGAAACTGTTCTTTCCTCCCTAGCAGATTTTCTTTGAAGGGGGAAGTCTAATTTCACAAGGGACAGCACTAAAAACTATTTTTTAATCTTCTCCCAGAACAGAACCTAGGATTAAGTGCAAGCCCTGCATCACTAATTTCAGTAATGATAGCTCACTGTGCGGAGCCTCAGGAAAGCTCAGTCTGCTTAAATGATATTCAGCCCCACAGCATTACAGGGAGGACCAGAGGCACTGCAAGAACCTGAGAATTCATTAAGGCAACACAGAGCCAATTCACATTCAGAAGCACCAGAAACCATCTTTTCCACCCCAAAAAAGCATCTAAGAACAGAGATTACAGTGCCTCTCCCTTTCCAATGCGGAGAAGTCGGGCAGTGCTTTGGATTACATCAGTTCTCTCTCCCACACACCCATCAAGGAAGCGAGGCAGCAGCACGTCCCTCTCACAGCTAAATATAAAAGGAACGTGGGACTCGCTAATGTGCAACCCTGCGAACACATGTTTGGGAAATATGGCAGTTCGCTGGGTTTTTATGTAACCCGAAGGATGCTCGGGAGAAACCACATCTACCATTTTCCCTCATTAGCGCTTCATTTCCACACGCCGACCCCAGCGCCGCTCAAAGCGGACGATCTGGCTGCGAAGAGCCCGCCGCACGAGAGGGGCAGAGCCGCACCGGCACCACCGCGCTGCCGCACTCCGAGCAGCGCTACGGGCACGGCGTGCAGTCCGGCGCGCCGCAGCCCGGCTCCTCCACCAGCCCCCCGCGCAGCTCCCCACGGCCGGGAGCCGAGCCGAAGCGCAGCGCTGCCCCCGACCCCGCAGCCCCCGACCCGCAGCACGGCGAGGGAGGGGCGGCCGCCACCATCTTTGTCCGCACAAAGGCACGAAGGCGGCAGCGCCGCTCCCCCGGGCACCGAGCCGGCCGGCCCCGCCGCCCCTTCCCTCGGCGCCCCACTCACCTCCAGGCGCAGCGAGGCACCGCAGCCCCGCAGGAACTCGCGGATGTTGCTCAGACACTCGCCCTCCGTGCGCGGCTCCGGGTACACCTGGAAGAGAAGAGGCGGCGGCTCAGCGCGGACCCGGCCCCGCGGGGCGCGGCCCGGCCCCCGCTCCCTCACCTCCCGCTCCCTCCGCTCCTGCCTGGGAAAGGGTTGAACCGGGAAGTAAACACGGAGCGCAGGAAATGGCGTGCGAGGGCGGAGGGCACAGCGCGCAGCCCGGCTGCCGCGGCCCCGGCGGCTCAGCGCGGAACGGGAGCGGGAACGGGAGCGAGAGGGGCGGGGCGCGGCCGCCGCCTGGCACCGGGCTGCTCTGAGAGCGGAATCCTGGGCGGGTTTTAGAAATAACTGAGAGAAAAGCCTGGGAAGAGCTCCGTGGGAAATGTGTCGGTACCCGGTTAATAATCCACTGGCTGCAGGGCCCAGTGCTGACTAGCTCTGTTTGTCCGTGGTTCGATAGTCAGCCTCAGCCCCTTCCTACCTCGGGAAAAGAGGAACCCCACAGTAGAAAGCCGTGGCTGGATCTCAGAAACCTCAGCCCAAGACGCCACGTTCACGCCTGGCACAGCTCAGCCTCTATGCAGAATCTGTACTGGAGCCTTGCTTAGCTCACCTAATGGCACACACGAGAACTGTTTCACCACCCCATCCCCCCCAAAAAAGAAAAAAATTGATTTTTTTTTTTTTTTTAAACAAATTAGTCCACCAAACAAAATATTGCTCAAACCAAGAGATAAACAGACCTCCAGCCCCGGGCACGTCCTTCTGTGTGAGCTGGAAAGCCAAAGTGCTCTGGAAGCCTCTGGGTGCTGTGCCCTTTGCCTGCACATTACACTAGAGAGGAAGGTTTGCTTTGCATACACACCGATGGAAATTAATCTACATGCATAATATCCACCTCCACAGCACGTGGAGCTCAGCATAAGGCTGAGTCCAAACATCAAGCTGCAACCAAGGCAGGGCTGTCCTGCGGAGTTTGTATCCAGTATTCTGACCTCACAGTACCACAAGCATCAGCAAACACACCTTAGAATAAAGAAATGTAAAACATGAGCTGCTATTGCTTTCTCAAGACAAAATTCAAATTAATTTTACACAAACACCACAGTTTTTCACAATACAAGTAATTTGGCAGCAATATGAATGGAAGAAGTTCCACTTTTCTCAAGCAAACATGCACACAAACACATCGATCGGTACTACGGTAAACTGCCATGGGTTGAGAACAACCCCTTGACTACACAAGAAGGTAAAGGCAGTGCCAAGGAAGTCCCACGTGCATACAACAGCCTGAGAAGCAATCACAGCGCATTCGGAAAGCACACAAATGGCAATGGACCCTGCAGGGAACATGGCGAGTATCATCCCTCCCGTGTTGGTTTTTTATGCTAGTTTTGCATTTACTGTGTGCTATACATTGTGATTCTTTGGATTCACTCACTAGAAGTAGGAATCCTCAAGCTTAGCCAACCATCCCAACACCCACTGTTACAAACACTTCTGGAGAGTGTTGCGAGTATTTCCACGTTTACCCTTCTAGGTTGCTCTACCTCATATTCCTATCTGACATGGGATACACAATAACTACACAGTTGCACTCTACAATTTTTTTTCTTAAACTATTTGCATAGCAGCTGCTTTTGATCACCCTGCAGGGTAAAGGCAGGTAAGTACTGAAAGGAAATGCATTCAGAAAGCAAGGATAAACAACAAAATATAAAACCTCAGTGATTGAAGTAGGGTCATACTTCAGAATTACTTAGCTTAACAGACTGCCTGTACGTAAAGGCAATGAAAAGGAGAGCTTATATAGTTTTCCTATCCAGTACTTGTTTCCTCCCCTGGCTGCCACGGACTCACGCTGCCAGTTCATTAGCAGGGGCTGCCCTCTTATTACAGGCCTGGAGCACCCGTAGCACAAAGGGGCCTCAGTGTTCAAGTGGAACTTCTGCGTGCTACAGTCATACAAATAAAAAGGAATACATGTAATTAGAAAAGACAGGACTTCCAGAGGAACCTGACAGATTCTTAATTAAGGATCAGAGCTCCACAGTGGAATTCAGAGAGACAAGGGAAGGTAATGCACAGAGCAGGAGCAACAGCCTACACCACTTCTGCGTGGTTCACGGACAGGCTCTGATAGAGGCTGAATCTCTCAGGGAGCAGTTCTAGAAATTAGGGACAGCTCAGCAAGGACGCGTATGCAATGTACCACAACTGCAAAAAAGTGGACTACATTTTTCTGCCACCCAGAAACAGTGTCTGATACAAATCGATGGCATCATCCAGCTGAAATTACATTTGTTTTGATCAAGTTGCCCAAGGAGGTTGTGGATGCCCCATCCCTGGAGGCATTCAAGGCCAGGCTGGATGTGGCTTTGAGCAGCCTGGTCTGGTGGTTGGCAACCCTGCACATAGCAGGGGGGTTGAAACTAGATGATCATTGTGGTCCTTTTCAACCCAGGCCATTCTATGATTCCAGGAAGTCTACGGCTTTAAGCAAAACAGCAAACGCACTTTAAAAAGGGCAAAGCAGAGACATAACAGGAGCAAAACCATAACTGGAGCTGCATTAAGAAAAAAAAATATGAAAAAGGCCACCTTTTGGGCAGGGAAAGTATACAAAGAAATTAAGTGAGGAATGTATAATGTAATAAATGAGTTTAAAAGACAGAAAGATAGCTGCTTGATTGTAAGGAGTAAACTATAAGTTAATAAGAAGGCGACATCATCAGCTATGTATATGGAAAACCAGCTGCCTGCTTGCATTTGTATGATGAGCAAAATGGGCCAAAATAACAGAAATCTTTTTTTTTTTTTTTTTTTTTTTTTTTTAAAAAAGGAATGAGGACAACAGCAAAATACTGATTTTTTTAAAACTTCTGTGTAGTAATTCTGTTGCCATTCATTCATTTATGTAGTGTGACCTAGTAGGTACAAAGTGGTTTAGCATGAAGGGAGAAGGGAGAAGGGAGACCACCCCAGTTATGAGAAAACAGAAACCACCAGCAAACAGAACAGGTACTGCCAACCAGCAACTGTGTCCAGCACAATCTTAATGGTGTTCTGTGTAGCTGTGAGTGTAGCTGCCTGAGTGTAGTTTAAAGATCCAGCCTTCAGGCAGGCACACCAGGAGAAAAACCCTACAAAGGGCCAGCCTTGTGCTTTAAAGAGCGTTACAAAAGAATAAAACCATAAGAGAATGTGTTTTTCTCCTGTAAGTATCACAAGAATACAGTCCCATGCCACAGTGTGTCACTGGATCATTTTTCCCATATATTAATTGTGATATGAGGTGGCAGTAGAGAAATGTGATAGTTAAACTAAAAATAAGGAGCAGGATTCTTAGAAAGGCATAGCCTGGGCTTTAGGCTCAATGGAGCAATGCATCCTACTGTTTCTGCTGTACTGTAGCTCTTTGATACTGACATTTCCCAACCTGTAATGCCTGATGCCACACCAGCTGCACTCCCTGCTCACCTGGCTTCTATTCCATCAGGGCACCCGGGATCAAGAACACTTCGGGTGATGGCTTCTCCAGCTCTGAGCTCTTCTTCTGCACGTGTCCCAGAACACTGCTGCATCTAACCAGCCTTCATCGACAGTGACCTGCACTGAAACACACTGATGTTCTGCTTTAGCTGCTCCTCTCCCTTACTGCAAATAGCCCCCAGCAGCCCTCAGCTAATATCGTCAAGTTTGGGAAGAAAATTTGCAGTGTTCTTAGAATGTCAACCTGTGGCAGCCTTAATAAGCTGTTTCTTTGAGTCCCACACTACACTTAGAGCCACTTTTTCTTTTCTAACCTGCCATTTGAAAATAACACTGTGGGCCTGATACAGCTGTTGGAGCTCATCCTGTCAGATCTGCACCTGTATTAAACAACATTCAGCAAAACAGTATGTTCTTTGCAGTGGAAGTACTGTGCTTTTGTTAATTCCCTTGGACCCTGATCAAATTCCCATCAGAGTTTATAAACTAGCTCCCACAAGACAGATATTTGATTAAGGCTAAGATATAAACATATCAAGTTAAGGGCATCATGGTATTCCAAATGATAGTTTTGTTTTCACATTACATTACATGTAGTTTTTCCATTACATTTTTATATCTCCAAGCACACTAAAAAAAAGAAAAACAACCCTATGTTAAGACAGCACAAAGAAACTGAGAATGTCAAGCATGGAAAACTGAGGATGAAAGCTGTTTTTTTTGTAGCTGCAGCTCTGAGCCACCTGTAGACCCACCCTGTGAACTGAACCAGGTGGGACTCTACTGATGCACAAAGCACCATGAATATGCACATAGAGGTCTGGTTACATCTGGATGAGTATTTTTTCCAGCATTTCCAGATATTTCTAAATCCTTTCTTTTGTTTTTTTTCTTTCTGTTTTAACATAAAAAGATGGTATCTGCATGCATGCGGATGTATATTACCAGCCCCACTGAACTGCAGGAACGAACACACAGTGCCCACAGGAAGAGGAGCATTTCCTCGGAGCTGCTCGGCGAAGAAACACGAAGAAATTCCGCTCCAGGATGAAGGCAGAGGCTGCTGGAAACCCACTGCAGCGGATAACTGGGGAGCACCCTGCAGGCAGGTGGGGGCTTCGCACCCTCCCACAGCCCCGGCAGCACCGCCTGCGCAGCACGAGCTGAGGCGGTGGGAGCCCAATCACTCAGGGTTTGTTTACACTGGGAGAGCTCTGCTGCTAGCGGTGCTGGCACCAGTCCTCCGTGTGGATGGAACATATGCCAGAGAGGGAATTCCTCTGCCAGCCGCACCGTACTTCCCCCGGTGACATCGATGGAGCCAACTAAAGCACAGCTCTGTCAGCACAGCTGTATCTGCCAGGGGTGTGGGATTTGATGGCTTTTTCACTTCGATGTGAGAAAATATTCCACAGGCCTACTAAAATCCCACAGCAGAGACCCTGCCCTGGGCACAGTGCCAGCATTTTCCAATCGCACTCACTGCAGAGCCAGAAAATGGAGACCTGAATGACATTCTCCTAGACCAGAATAGCCCTTCGTGCACCAGGAGAGTCTCTGCCTGCTGAGGTCCACAGGGAAGAACTGGGCTGCAGAAACTTCTCAGCTCATCACCTGCATCAGTGGTGGCTGACAGCTGCAACCTCACATCTACGATGCTGAGGGGAGAGAGCACTGCTTTGCTCCACATCAGGGGCTCACATGAGCCTTTCCATTTTAAGGCCACAGTTGCAGTTTTTCTAAGGCTTGAGTTACAACCATAGGCATCTTCACCCGAATGATGCAGAGCATTCTGCTCCCTAGCACACTGGGCACCCCAGAGCTCTTTCTCTTAGCCACAGATGTGGTTTGGAGGATGGTCTGGGTAACAGCAGGGCACCCAAGGGCTAAGGCAGTGCCGCTTCTGTTGTAGGCATTACACACAAACCTAGAGAGAATGTATCTTCTAGGAACTATGGAGAGGGCATTATTACAAGATCAGCAAAACTAAATTTCCTCTGAATTTTTTTCTCATTAAAACAATTCCCTCATCAATAGCTTCGTTAATTACCCTTTCTTCTGTAGGCCTGGCATATCAAAAGGTCTGTCTAGATCTTTCAGCATTAACAGGGTGTGATTTTTAAGGAAAAGGGACAGCAAATGCAGATACTGGTCCTCTGCTTCCTTGGCACACTGTCTTTCTCTGGACATCAGAGCCACCAGAATTAAAGAACCAGCAAATAAGTGCAAAAAGCAGCAGCACTCTCCACCAGTGCCCCTTCTGTATTCTGTACTTGCAAGTCAGTGTGGTCAATGATAACTCCATAAGTGGACCAAACAGTCCCATGAGGAAGCTCACAGGAACACTTTTGAGAATCAGACCTACATAGAAAAAGAAAAAAAAACCAAAACAGCATTTTAACAATCTCACTTGGGCTAGCTTTCCCCAGGAGCTGGACTCACCCTCCCTGCAGCAACATCAGTCTCCCTTTGCAGGCAGCCACAGCTGCCCAGCTGGGAATACTCTTACCAGAAGCGCAAATAATCTCCTTGGGAGTCTCTATGCAAGGATTGCTGCTAAGAGGAGAGAACACATGCACATCAAATGCAGGTTTTGCTTCTCCCTTCCTTGGCCTAGTCCTCAGACGACCTGCTGCTGCTTCAGTGCCTTCCCTTGGGTCTTGCTGAGCACTGACAGGGCAGTCTCTTGGTTCAGCCAGGTGTACCTTAGCAGCCCCACAAGTGCCAGAGCTACTTCCCAAATTCAGACTGCTTAGTCAGCTGGCACTACCACTTGATGGGTGGCACTGCTCACAGGGTGCTCATATTGCCTCACAAGCATCTGATTGCAGTCCCTGCAACCTTGGTTGCAGTTCATCTTGTGCTCTTGCAAAGGTCTCTGGCTGCAACATTCGCTGCTTCTGATCAGTGCTGGCTGCCCTTTCTTTGCAAAGTCTGAAACATTGCAGTTAGGTCACTCTTTGTCACCAAGAGAGAAGTACTTGGCTAAGTGGAATCAGTGAGAAGTGAGCAGGCTGCCCAGAGAAGATGTGGATGCCTCATCCCTGGAGGTGTTCAAGGCCAGGTTGGATGGGGCCCTGGGTAAGCTGACCAAATTACTGATTTAGTGGTTGACAAGCCCAGGGCAGAGAGTAGGAACTGGACAATCTTTAAGGTCTCTTCCAACCCAGATCATTCCATGATTCTATGAACACAGAGCTCATCTGGCCAAAGCAAAGGGCATTTACACTTACCATAAGGCAAGGCCGCTGAGATGGTCACCACACGTGGCAGCCTGGACACTCCTTCTGGGGACTCAGACTCCAAGCACTTGTGCTCATGAAGAGTATTCCATTCGTCTTTGGACTCTCACACAGCTCATTTCTTCCCAAATTAAAATTCAGAATGCCTCTTTTCTCCAGAGACCTCAACCATTAGGTCAAACCTCCCATTAGTCCCAACCCAGCACCGACAAATAACCACAAATGCTGACCCCAGTGCCCAGTCCTCTACAGGGAGAAACAAGATTTGCTTTGACCATATGCTGAGCCTCCGTCAGTGAGGAAACATATTACCCACCAGCTTCCCATGGCTGCTCTTGCACACCCACCATTGGAACATCCTCCAGGAGGCCAGGCCCCACAGGCATAGCAGTCAAGGCTGTTGCTGGTCCCTGGGATGTACCAATAGCAGAGGGGTCACAGACCCTCACAGAAGTTCCCAGTTGAGAGACAGTACTCCTTCCTCCCCAAAAGAACATCCTGTTTCCTCCAAAGCCAACGGAGCCGTCCTCAAAGTAATATGTTTCAGTCGAGCAACTGGCCAAAAATGAAAGTACAAACAGAACTTAATGGAGCGCGAAGCAACGGATGACAAGGAAAATTCTCGCTCCAGTTTTAATCTCTATTTACAACACCAAAAGTGGGTCAAATGGGCCTGCGATGGAGGGATTTGTCTGGAGAATGATCTCTGCAGCAAAAGACACGCAAGCAGTGAACAACTGCATGGCAGTACGGCTGCAGCAGCCTCTCCCTGACCCCAGGGCTGCTCAGCCTTAAAGAAGCTGTAACACAAAACCTTGGCTTCCCATTCGAATGACTTTTAGTACAGCTCTCCATCCACTAGCATAGATCCATAGACTGATGCAACGCAACGCAAGTCTGAGCTTTAAGGAGTTGAGGCATCGCTGGGTTTGGGCAAAGGAAGGTGGCAGTCATCGCCCTGTTGGTTGCAGGCAATTGTTCTGCCTTCTGCCCCTTTCCCATGTTACAAGACTGTTCATCAGGACCATTGCTCTACCCAAATCCTGCCTGGCTTTACCTCCTCGTGGCTACTCTTCAAAAGCAACGCAACTGCAGCACAGTGGCCAGCAGTAGCCCAAAAGCAAGAGATGCAATGCATGGTAATGCTGCCTTCCAATGCACTCTCATTCACAGTTCCTGGAATCAGATGAATTGAATACCTGTCTGCTGCTCAAGACAGGCAAACGCAGCCAATGCTCCCTGACAAGGAGTTACCCTGCACAAAGACAGCACACAAACACAATGCAATCTACAGGAAGAACACCGACCAGCCCTCAAACCCACCAATTCATTTTATCGACTGAAAAACAATCTGCTAGCTGACCTTCAGGTGCTTTGCTCTTTCTATGGGCAGACAACCCTTATTTACTAAAATTGTTCTAATTACTTGCAGGGTACCCAGAGGCTTTCAAAGCACAAAATGCCAAAAATACATTATTAAATTCCTATGAGTGTTGAGTCCTCTTACAAAACAGTTTTTGAAAGAAAGAAATGCTTTTAGAGCATTTGCTAGAAAACATCTTCAAGAAACTGATAAGCAATCCTTCTTTGTTGGTTTTAGTTGCTACTTTGTATTAACAGAAAGATAAGCTGAGGGAGTCTTCCAATTTCTTGCTTATGTCAGATATTCATAGAAAGTTGTGATGTTAAATGATACTGAGAGCTGAACCATCTGTGGCCCAAACCAGATACTGGTGAGAGCTCAGACAAGTCTGGTTTGAGCTGAAGTCTTTCAGGACAAATAGGGAATAAAGGGACTCATATTTAAAATGTGCTCAGTATAAAAAAAAATCTCTATAAATGAACAGTAGTAGTAAAAAAAAAAAAAAAGACATGGAGGAAAAAAAAATACCAGGATGCAAAGACATAGGGATATAAATGTTATATGTTTTATTGGCAAGCCACAGGAATTAAAAGAAAAAAAAGAGAACAGTATTATGCAAATAGTTCAGACATACTCCTTTCGTGCTCCCAGCTACCACTGTGGGGTACGCACTGAAACTACAGAGAAAGCATATGCACAAAGTTGGACTGAAACATGAGTTTGTGAGTCTTTCAAAGGCACCTATGGGCTAGAAAGCACAGTGTGAAAGACCAAAAACTACGTATAGTTCTGCTCACAAAACAAAGAAATCAGTGGGTACACAGAGCTCTAGCAGAGAGCTGGACACAGGCTGGCTGGGGTAGGTGGCAGGTCGAGAGGCCTTCTCTCCTCTGCCATCATCACTCTCTGCACATCCCTGCACCATTAGGCTCACCTCTGTATGGCAGAATGGACAGCAGCACCCCACTGACAGCTCCTGCGAGAAGCTGTGCCCCTGCACAGCCTCCTCCTGTGCCCCTGCACAGCCTCCTCTAAGTCTGGGGTTGGGAAGGGACCCCAGTATCAGAAGCGTTGTCTCCTTTGACATGACAACAAGAGCATGCCTCTCTTTCACATCAAAGCCACTCCTAGCTGCACCGTACACAGAAGCACGTGAAGTTGGAAAACACTTTCCTAGCACTTATTTCCATTGCATTCATATCTATTTCAGTGTGCCTGCAGCAGAACCTGTTCCCTACTCCATCTCAAGACCCCATCCTCCCAGGCTAACCAGGAGAGCAGGGATAGCCCTGTGCTGCCCCAGTGCTCAGCATCCAGTTCCGTGGGGCTCTGGAGACCAGAGGCAGGGAGGCACAGCAAGACAGATTGGGAAACCACTACGGCTGTCGTGCAGACAGAAGGATGTACCAACAAACTATTCCTGAGGGGGTCTGCACCCCAATGTGTGACTGCTGCCAAGGAGTGGACACGCATTATTTCCAGCTGCATCACAAACACAGAATAACAGAACCGTAGGGGTTGAAAGGGACCTCTGGAGATCCATCTAGCCCAACCCCCTGCTAAAGCAGGTTCCCCAGGGGAGGTCACACAGGACAGCACCAAGGTGGGTTCTGAGTCACTCCAGAGAAGGAGACTCCACATTTTCCATGGGCAGCTTGCTCCAGGCCACGGCAGACCCAGCCAGCTGTCTCTGCGCTGGACCCTGTGTTACTCATGCTCCTGTGTCATTTCCATAACACCTGTGGGCTCCAGTGTCATTTCCACATCCCCCATTTGTTTGCAGTCCATGAGGACAGCACCGAGCCACCAAACGTAGCAGGGTGAACATCAGCACAAAGCAGTGACAATCTGTGGGGAATTGAAGAGCCCGCTCCGAACCCAGCACCCTACAAAGGTTTCCAACTCTGAGGCTCAAGAAAGCCACACGCCAGGTGACCACAGCCACCTGCCAGGTGACCTTCAGTAGTCACCAACAAGATGGGGAAAGTTGGCTCCATGAGGTGTGCCAGCACACGGAGGCCCCCAAAAAGCCAAAATAAAGAAAGCAAGCAAGCAGGACAACAGCCCGCATTACACAGCGGCACAAGGAAATTAAATTGTGAAACGCGAATGTTAGGGGCGGCCACGGGGCTAAGGGAGCGCTTTTTGTTCCCTCCCGCCGGCTCCATCCTCCCCGGGAGGAACTCAGCACCGAACCTTCGGGGTCTCCGAGGCGGAGGCCGCCGTGCCGCCGTGCCCCCGCGCCGTGCCGCCGCCCCCGGCCTGACAAAGCCCGCTCCCCCCGACTCACTTTCTCGATGGATCCCGGCAGCAGGCGCTCGAGCAGGCGGCACAGCACCACGCCGTCCTTCAGGGAGGACTGCAGGAAGCCCTCGGGGTCGGCGATGCTCTTCTTGGGCGACTCCAGCACGCCCAGGGCGATCAGCCACGTAACGGTCTGCTCGGCCGAAGTCATGGCCGCGCGGAGCTGGGTTGGAGGGAAGGGGGGTTGGGGGGGGGGCGGCTTTATGGGATCGCTGTCTCCCCTCCCCGGGCGGGGGTTTCAGGCCGAGGCCCCCGCCTCCCCCATGTGAATGCGGATGACGACGCCCCGCCACACACACACACACATACACACACACACATGCAGCCGCAGAGCCGCCTCCTCCCCGCCCCGTGACGGCACGGGGCTTGCGCGCCCGCGGACCCCCCCCCCTCCCCGCGCCCGCGGAACCGGACCGGGCGGCGGCTGCCCCCCGGCGGCCCGAGCGGCGCGGAGCTTCCGCGGATGCGGAGCGCTGGGGGAGCCGCCCGCCTCCGCAAGCTGCTTGCGGCGGGGCCTGTGCGACACGGGGGCAGCGGGCTGCAGCGGGAGGGTGCTCGGGATCGATCCGTTACTGCGAGCGAGGTGAGGCGCTGGCACGGTTTGCCTAGAGAGGCTGTGCGCGCCCCATCCCTGGGATCCAAGGCCAGGTTGGACGGGGCTCTTATGGCTGTTACTACCTCGTCTGTCAGCCTCTGGAGCAGTGAGGAGGTGCTCTAGATAGATGTACAGTTCTCCCTGTGCCAAACCAAGGTCAGGATCTCAGTGGGGAGGAAACTGGTTGAACATCGGTCTGACCAGAAACCAAAGCTCCCAAGCAGCAGGTAACTATCACAGAGAGATTCACCCTATGGAAGTTTACATCCTCCTGAGAAAAAGTCTCATCCCTACAGAGCAGTACTTCACAATAAACACACAGATCACAGAATCTCAGGATGGCTTGGGTTGGAAGAGTCCTTAAAGATCACCTCATTCCAACCCCATGCCATGGGCAGGACTGTCCCTCACCAGTTCAGGCTGCCCAGGGCCCCATCCAACCCAGCCTTGAGCATCTCCACGGATGGGGCACCACAGCTTCTCTGGGCAACTGTGCCAGCACTTCACTGCCCTCAAAGTAAAGAATCCTCCCTCCCCCAAGCTCCTCCCCCCCACGTCCTGTCAATGTCAGAATGTGTAAAAAGGTCCCCCTCCTCTTTGTAAGGTCACTTCAAGTACTGGAAGGTCACAATGAGGTCTCCCAGTAGCCTCCTCCAGACTGAATAAGCTCTTCCATCTTCATGACCCTCCTCTGGACCCACTTCATCTATTTAAACAAGCAACCAACAAAACAAAACAAAACAAAACAAAACAAAACAAGATGTATCTCTAAAACATGCTTGCAGAAGGCAGAGATCCCTCCCCTCGCAGAGGAATACCACTGAAGGCAAAACCCCATGGCTGGTGCCACAAGTCACACCCAGCCAGCCAGACATACTCTGGGGATAGCGGGCACTCTCCTCCAAAATACTCAAACCTTCCCCAGCTACAATTTCATAGAATCATAGAATCACTGAAGTCAGAAAAGACCACTAGTCCAAACCCCAGTCCACCCCCACCATGCCCATGTCCCTCAGTGCCACATCACACGGTTCTTGAACACCTCCAGAGACAGTGACTCCACCCCTTCCCTGGGCAGTCTGTGCCAGTGCCTCACAACTCCTGAGGAGCTCCTTCTTTCCTAACACCCAACCTGAGCCTCCCCTGGCACTACTTAAAGCCCTCAAGCCTACAGCCCAGTCGCTGTGCTACCTCACGGCAGGTGCTATTAGAGCCATGCCGAAGCAGAAATGCTGTCACCGGGTCAGATCGCTTTTGAAAGTTCTGTTAACATCTGCTTCATTTTTCAGGTCAGTGAAGACAACTCTTAGCATTATATCCTTGGAGAGTTTGTAACTTCTACCCTGGCTGTGTTCTTTGGATGGAAGTGCCCTCAGAGCCCTCTGGCTATTTTGCCACAGCCCCAAATGTAGCCCTGCTTCTGTACTCCTGAGACCATCAGTGCAACAGCTGCACCACATTTGTCTTCTAAGTGCAGCTTGAGATAATGGCATTGATCTGTTGTGTTCTTTATTCTCTCAGAAACCAATAATGAGCATTCTGCTTGAGGCAGAGATGAATATAGAAGCACGGTCCTCGCCTGGTCTACATCACGTGTGATAGATGAAGGTTAGAGCTGGGGAAGGGAGAAATGGAGAAGGACAACAGAGTCACGCGGGGCTCCCTCTGCAGAAAGAAATCTATTTTGATTGGCATTTTTGAAGTATTTTATTCACACTTAATGAAGACCAGGAAAGAAATGAAGAATGAGAACAAGACGGCTAGGAATCAAAGCAGCTACAAATGATTGAAAAGGTCCTGAATTTCAATTAAACAGGATTCAAGATTCTCAGATTATTTTTCATGTGTATTTACTACCATTTACCCTGTGTTCTGTTAGCACGGGATGCAGTAAGCACCTTCATAATGCTGCAGACTGGGTGGCAGTGAATCGGTAGTTCCCCTGGGTAAGGTCCTGGGGGCAGGAAAGTTGGCAGCCTCCAGGTCCCAGCACGGTCTGCGTCCTATGAGCTGCAGGGGAAGATCTTGGCTGGGAGCAGCTGTCACTGCTCTATCGAGCTGATGAATCTGTGACATCGGTAAGGAACGAGCCCTAAAACTTTGGCTGCAAACATTGATCACAGAGCACTGATGTGACCATCCACAAAAAGAGGATTCTAAGATACGCCTGATGGGGAACTGGGGCAGAGGAAGGGTAAGTGTTTTGCAGAGTCATTGGTAAAATCTCATTTAGACTGCAGCATGGAGACTTGGACAGCTGTGTTCAGGAAAACTGAAATCACACTGGAACAGACTCCTTAGAAGCGTGGCAGTGATCTGAGAGCTTGGCTCATTCCATCTGGCAAAAGAAAGCCTGGAGAAGGGGATAGGACCACTGTGAGTAAATATTGCAGGTAGACAGGAGCCATGTGAGCTTAAGGACAGTGCTATCACAAAAATAAATGGATATAAGCAGATTCTGATTACATTAATGCTAGAATTCAGGGGAAAAAAAAAAATCCTTCTGTCTGTAAAATCCTTCAATGCTGTTAAGAAACAGTGGGGAAGGTAGCCCAGCTGTTTTTAGAAGGGCATACGATGAGTGGTTAAAGCAGATCTGTGACTTGGCTGCAGCAGGGATTGGGCTCACCCAGCCCTGTCTCTACCAGAATCAGACTGGGCCAAGTATTCGTCATGGTGGGTAGTGTTCTGTGCAAGTCAAACATGCAGAACCACACTCTAAGCCCTTCCTCCTCTCAGAGGGAATGCTAACGACATTCGTTCAGCACTGCATGGAGAATTCACTTAGTGAACTGGGTTAATGGAAGAAAATCTCTGAGCTATAGGACCTCTGGGCCAGAAGCTATGCACAGTGGCCCTTGCGTGTCTTTTGCAGGGTCCTTTTCTACAAATGCTTTTCAGTCTTATCTAAGATTGCCACAGACCTCTGCCAGCTTGTGCTTGTTCATGGTGTGGTAACCCTTCCACACTTTGAGTGCAGTGCAAACAGCAGGTAGAAAGAAGACGAAACCTGGTCATTTGGTGGGGTTGAATAGCTGTAGACTTTTGGAAGGGATCCTGATTTACAACTGTGTGATTCCTCAGCATACTGGGAATGTTTGATACAGTCATAAACCTGGATCAGTCCAGGTTTGCATGGTAAATCACCATCTCTATCTGGCAGTGCAAGTGTTACCCTCTGCTGATCCCTCACTGTTTTTGGGTGCAGGGGTTGTGCTGCTGGCCCCACGCAGCACAGCTCAGCACGAGCAGCTGTCGGCTTCACCAGGCATGTAAAACCTCCCTGGGCTATTTTTGCATCATACCACGTGAGTTTATAGGGTTTTTATTTTTAGTCCTACAGTATGATTTGTTGATGATGTGTATTTTGCATGCAGTTGGTATTGAAGCGCCAAGGTGATAGAGGCCATTTAATGATCTGCCAATATATGTTGCAGTCAATAAATGTTACAATCAATAAATGTCACCGTTTGCCTTACAGTCAGCATCTGCACCCTTTCAGCCCTCCTGATCACATATTTATATTATATCCATTTGGGCTGTAGGTTTCTGTATCACCGCTTTTCACCCCAGTTTTGCTCCTGCCACTCTCAGCCATCAGCATCAAGTTCCCCAAGTGCTCCTTTTGAAAGAAACCTCATGGAAAATGAACAATTCCTGCAAAATTCTTGCTGAAGATCTACCCACTTGGCTCAGTGAAGTTTCACCTACCCAGACTAAAAGGTTTGCTCTGATGCTGTTATCTGGCACCAGGAGAAGGGTGGAGGTCCACTTTTTTTGCAGATTAAAACTGCAGTTACCTGCTGGAGATGGGCTATGGAGATGGTTATTTGGCTCAGCACTTTGCCTTTCTCTCTGTGAGCTCCGATAAATTGTGCATTTTTCCTTAGCTTTTGTAGTCCTGTGTGCTGCCATTGCCATTCTCGGCGCTTTTCCTTTTAGCCAAGTAACTCTGCAAAGTATGCTCTGATGAACTGGCAGTCAGACAACAAGCAGATTAGCAAACAGGATCTTCTAGAGGCCTTGAATCCTGATGATGTATAAACATATAAAAGCCAAGGTATATACTCAGAGTCACACCACATCTGCTTGGAGAGGAGAAACAAGAGAGTCGCTGGCATGTTGGATTTCATAGAATTCTAGTGGTTGCATACTGCTGTCATTTAGCATCTTTTGGGTTAGACCTCTCTAAATTTCTCCTGCAGTTTTTTGGAGTCCAATGTGAAAATGACCCTCGTCAGCAGAGGCCAGACCTCTGTTAATGAGTGGCCTTGTGATAAATCCCTCGCTTCCAACAAAGCAATGGGATATTCTTGCTTTTAAGCATGGTAACTAGGTCAGAAAACATTATAAGGACTGTGGGCTGAGGATTGCCTGATTTCTCTGCTGATATTTCCTAAGCTCCCAATGGAGAGTTTCTGCATTTATGTCAAATATATTTTGAAAGACGGCACTACAATCATTGCTTCAGCATCATTCAGCAAGTTTCCAGCGGGCATATTCCATCTCCTTATCAGATACAGCTACAAAAGGGAAACAGCGTAGGTAAGATAAAATCTCTTTTTAAATTAAGCAAAATAAGCTTCTCGTTGTTTGGCTTGGATTTTGTAGGGCACTTCCAAAATACTGAAGATCTCTATTTATTTCCAACATATTACCTGCCATGACTGAACGTGAAGGTATTTATAAGCTTACATTGCATTAATCAGTGATTACTGCAATGGATTGGCTCTATATTTGCTTTCTGATCTGAAGAGTGTTCAGTCCCTTCTCTGCCTACAAAGCTGATCAGTGAAACAGGCCATGATAAAAGCTGTGTGAGAAAGCTTCCTTCTGTACTAATTGGATGAAACTTGGAAACCAGAGGCTTTACTGGGAGCGCTGCCTATTTTCCTCATAATTATTTGCATATTCAGTTTAACAGCAAAACAAGTCTATAATTGTTCAGTTCAGAAAGGAAAAGCTTCTCACCGCATACGGCGGTCAGAAGAAACATGTGCAGCTACTACATCAACACTAAATAGCGCTAAATCAGCACTACCTGCACTAATTTGGGATGGGGAAGTGTATCAAACAATAACTTCAGAAGCAAAGGATATTAAGGGAAGGAAGCCAGCAAGAGCCAGCTTTAATGCATGCTTGTTAGCACAAGGAAGAACTTCTCTGCTGCTCGGCACGTAAATTACATTCACCATCTAATCACACCGCAACGATCTGAGGTGGTTTAACATTCAGGTATGTTTTGTAAACAATTTACAGTTGATGCGTAACTCACAACAGCATTGCCACTGCCTTTAAATTTGATCATAAGGCTGAGGTGAGACCTAAATGTGAGCCTCCCGCTTTGATGTCTGACATAAATAATGTACGCAGAGATCCTCAAACGCTATTTGGCTCCACTGCTGTGGATTGAATGTCACAGCTTCATGCTGCTGTGAAGAAGTAACACCACCAAAATAACTTGGTCTAGCTATTTAACCTTGCAAATATATACTAGGAAATGAGACAAAGTCTGCAAAAATAAAAGGGGGGGGAGGAAGGGGCAGGGAGGGGAAAGCATTAAAAAAAAGGTTGAAATTGAATGTAGCCCTTGCAATTCAAACTCATATTTTTTTCTCATCCTTTTGTTCCATCCAAACCCATACAACTGTCTGAACCAGTAATGGTTACCATAACACCATTACACTTCAGCACATACATTTATATCTCCTGGTCATGTACTTCTCCAAAATAGGATTATTGAACCAGTTGGTATGGAGTCAAACACTGGAGTACATTCTCAAGCAAATTCTCACAAATGAGTTCTAAGTGTTACATGAGTAAGGACTGACAAAACATTCAAAAGCCACTCCGAATCTGACTGTTCTCCTACTTTCCAGTGCAAAGGAAAGGAAAAGTAATGTTTTAAACATAAAGTATGAAATTTCATATTATCTTTTTTTTTTTTTCTTCCCAAAAGACATCACTGCAGATCAATTTCATCTGTCGTAACTTCTGCCTGCAAATTCTCCTGACAAGAATAATCCCTTCCATCAAATTGAATAATAAGCTAAAGGTAGCATCATGTTTTCTTTGGTGCAACTTCCTAGGCTATATATATCATATAAATCTGCATAGCAAGAGGGCACACTCAGGGGACAGACAGACTTCCATCAAAAATGCTCCACCTGAGATTTCAAACTCAGAGAACTCTAGCAATAAAAAACAGATGAGACTGAGCCAGGAGAAGGCAGATCTTTCATGGATGGTGTCCCCTGCACCAATTCCAACTTGCTGTTCCTTACACTAAAGCTGCTCAGAAGTTTAGCTTAGAGTTTGGCTTGTTTTCCAAACCAGCTAGGAAAAAAATGCCATCAGCCACTCTGATGCCTCTATAACTGCACTCCATTTGCTCAAACCAGCTTAAAAATAAGTCTCTTGAACATCTTCCATCTTGAAATATTTCAAGAGTGAAAGGCAAGTATCGCTACTTCCTGTCATTAATAACTTTCTGAAATAACAAATGGAAACCTAGAGACACCATCCACTGCTGCTATTTCCTTAAAAGTGGAATTGGACCATTTACCAGCTCCAGCAAGGGAGCATCCTTTGGAATCTGTATCCTTCCAGAAATGATGTTTCTCTTTTGCTGCAGAAGATGGATCATACACCACCACGCACCATTGTATATTTAGAGAATGGATCCAACTGGTTATGGAGAAACTGTAAAACAACTGGAGGGGCACTGACACAAGAAGATCACATGCTTTCCAGGCTCCTTCCTTCTCTATGTAGAATACAAACTTCCTTTTTTTCCCCCCCAAATTATAAGTTCTCCAGGGGGAATTTTATAGGGATTTTTCTTCTTCGCTCTCTCTTCTTGATTTTAATGCATGAAGAAATAATTCATGTCCAGGGAAAATTGCTCTGAATCTCACAGGATTTTGAATATTGATTTAAACAAAGTTTGTTTTTTATACAGAAGCTGTAACAAGCTATATATTCAACAAATGCAACACTGTGTTTGGAACAGAGCTAAACAGTTTGCACAAATAAAAAATAAATGGAAATAATAAAGCAATGAGTTCTGCAGTTACTTGAGATCTTTATGTTCTTTCAGCTAGTAGCACAGTTATCAAAGGCTTAACTGGTGAGAATTATGGATCAAGTATTCAATACCATATAAGCATTACACAGAAACGTCTCGTGCATTTGGCTTCATAGTAGCTACAGTCCAACCCTACAATTTTTATTCAGACCCTACTAGCTAACACAGGATCTGTGCCTAAACAACTATAAGAGCAGATGTTCTATAGCCTTAATTAAACATAATTAAATATCGTGTGACAAAGTCTTATTTGCATGGAAGAGGCCCTAACTCCTCAAAAAGACACAGCAGGACTGCTTGAGGAAGAGCTTCTGATCCATACAATAAGAAGATAAAAGTTCATGCTCTGGGCATTTTTGCTTAAGACTCTGTTTGAACGCTTTAATTTGCAAAATATGAGACAGATTATTTGCTTTATTTTAAAATATGTTTTAGGGCTGTATTTATTAAATTGTATGGTTCTATGTAAAGTGTACATATTTGTATTTTACAGCAAAATAAAATAAGAGAGAAAGAAGTGATGGCATCTCATGCCTGCAGGACTACAAAGCTGGATATAATGCAGCTTCCTTTTCCAAACAGTGGAAAAAATAACTCTGAAGAACTTAAGCAAACAAACTTAGAAAGTATTCAATTCTTCTAGTCAAGTAAGACTCTCTTTTTGGGTTTGTAAACATTAGGATCTGTCTCTCATAAGCTAATTCAGCTTCAACAAAGGTATTTAATTGTTTACTGCAAATTACAGCTTTAAATAGGCATTTAAAACAAAAAAGAATCATGTTTCAAGTTAAAGAACCTAAAAAAAAAAAAGATGGCTGTCAAGAACTCTTGTCTTTTCGACCATGAACTCTGACACTGCCCTTTAGTCATAAGCCTAAGAATAAAAAAAATTTTAAAAAAAGAAGAACTATGTGCTACAACTGCATTTCCTGTAACATATGTTCATGATTGAGGTATTTAACCAGCACAGGATGTGCTCAGACAGAGCGGAAACTGTCCCTTTGCAGCAGCCAGCTGAGCTCCCAAAATAAAGCGTCGAGGAGTTTGCCAACCACAGTACGATGAAGGCTCCGCTTCCCACTCTAGCAGGGGGGTTTTAACATGGTGATGAGATGAATGAATGTTTGCTTAATAATACTGGTACATCTTACGGAAGAAAATGATAGAGATATTCCTTCAAAGGATCCAGATGATGCAAGCCTGCAAACAGATCAATTTTCAGCATGGCTTTCTGTTCCTATTTGTTTGAGGATGCGGGAAGCATGAGCACTAGTAACAGAAAGGAGTAAAAGAGGACTATGGAGAGAGGTGCTTGCAGTGATGCTGAACCCTAAGTAAAACCGCATGCATGGTGGCTACTGAGAAAATATTACTTCTTCTGAAGAAAACTTACAGAAACAGCCTGAAGCAAAAGGAGAAAAATAAAGCTGTTAAGTCAGCAGAGAAACTTCAGCTCTGCCATATTAATGTCCTGCTGCCTCATGTGTTCAGTGCTGGAGTGCAGCCAGCAAGGCAGAGGAAGGGATGGCTCCCAATTGTGGTGCCACATCTGAAGCACTGCATCCTGTTCTGGCCTCCCAGAACAAGAAGAGACTTTTCAGCAATCTGGAAACCTTCCAGCATGGGGCCACAAGGATGGATGAGGGGCTAGAGCCCATGAAATAAAAGGAGAGGCTGAGAAAGCTGGCCAAGTCAGCCCGGAAGGGAGCAGGGTGTGGAGGCATCAGCTTGTGGCCTCCACTAATCTGATGGGGGGCTGCAAAGGAGATGGGCCAGACACCCCTTGGAGGTACCCAGACTGAAGTTGAGGGGAAAAGGACATGTGTTACTGCAAGGAGCAGCATGAAAAGTAAAATGATGCAGAAGAGCAGCTAAGCGCTGGGGTGGGTCACCCAGAAGAAAGAGCTGAATATCTACCATCCTGGAATTATTCAGAACTGAACTGGAGAAAGCCCTGAGCAAGCTGACCTAGCTGCAGGTAGCTTGGCTTTGAGCAGGGACCCGGACTGGAGGGGTTTTGTGACCTCCACAAAAATCATCTGACCTGTCATCCTGAAACCAGAGGCAAAGAGGAGTGATCCACACCTGACTTTTAGGCAGAGGGTGTTTTTACATTGCAGAGCTGAAAAGTGAAACGAGTATTTGTATGAATACTGAAAGCAGTATTCAAATAAAATATTAGAATTTCAATGACTTAGCAAAAATATTGATGTAATGACTTTGGAAATCTTTATTTAGAACAATCCTACTAAAATATAACAAGTTTTGATGACTCACTATCAAGAAGTAATTCCCTGTAAAGGTTCTAACTGCAGGCATTTGATGCAAAAATAAAATTAAGAATAGCAAGAGGCACATATGCTAATGATGCTACTGATAACAGCAAGGGGAGTGTGAGAATGCATGGAAGAAGCAAGAGCAAAATACAGAAAATGTATAACCTATGCAAAAAGATGGAGGAAATCTTCAAACACATTAAAAGGCTATTGCAAAACAGATGGAAATAATGTGTTTTCCATTTCTGTGGTGCGTGAAATGAGAAGGAACAGGTTTAAATTGCAGCAAGGCAAATTCAGATTCAACACTGGGAAATGTCTTTACAGCTTTTTTGGCATGGTGCTGTAATCTTAACATTGTTTGCAACCTTTAAGAAAACACGAGACAAATATCTGTCAGAAGTGATCTATCTCTACATGTTCCTGCCTGGGAACGGGAAGATGCACTACGTGAACTTTGATACCCTTTCAAATGTGATGATTTCATACAGAAATTTCTATATATATCAAGCAAAAGGACAAAGAAACGCTTCTGGGTCTAAATTAGGGTCTAAAATACCATCTGAACTGAAATTACAGCTGTAAATGAAAGATCAGCAATCACGAATTTTTAGAGAAAAATGGCTAGCCTTTCTTTGTGGCAGTATTTGCTGAAGAGAATCCACAGTAATCACCTTGACATTAGGAAAATTGTATAGAAATAAGCTGAAGGCATTTTTTTACACAGCACTGAGCAAGCAGATGAGACAGCAGCCAGTTATCAAACGGATCCTCCGTATGGAGAACGTCTAACTATCCAATCACTTGTGCTTCTATTCTTGAAACGCGGACGAAAAACAGACTTTCTCTTTGGTCACTCAAGACCAGAAAGACTGAAATGATGACATGGATTGCTTTATGGCTTTCCAGGAGTAGAGGCTGTATTTAGGAAAGGGGTTCTGACTTACTCTTCAAGAATTTACAGGTAAAGAAAGCAGAATGGGACAACCCAAATTTCTCAGCTCATCTTTCAGGATATGGAAAATAGCAGCCCCAAATAAATTGCTGGGTCTGAGCAAGTGGCTCCTTGGCTTCTTTAGCAGCGTGACTTTAAGCAACACACATCTTTGCCTCTTTCCTTTCCTCTCAGCTATTTAAAAAAAGGTGACTTCATTCATGCATCTAATAAAATCACAAAGGCTCAAAAGCTTAGTATGCTGAGCTCAGTGACGTTCTTAGCTCTGTCTCTTAATAATTACTTTCACAGTGCTTCCCCCCACCAGTAAGATGAGCTCGATGAATTGGAGCTAACTTCATTACACGGCAGAGCCAAGAGCATCTTCTGCTTCCTGTCACATCCCCAGTGGTAAAAGCCTCCCTCCAACTTGCGCTGCAGAGTTCAGACCACAGCATACATACAGATTTTACTCAGGCAGTGTGATTTAATCAGTCCACACAGGCTGACACTACACGTGCTTGTGTGTAATAGCAGCTAAAAACAGCCCAAATTTTCTTAATGTCAGTACAAATATTCTGTAAAAAAAGCAAAGCCCACTGACTTGTAGCAAACTCACTGAAAGAAGCAAAAATGAATGGTGTCATCCCTAAGATGGTCCTGTCTTATGTATAGCTGTTGATTTCCCTTATTTAATTGACAGTTAAAGGGCTACATATTAACTCTCTTAGATGTTATTACATCTTCCTTCCCTCTTTGGATTCAGTAGCATGACATTTGCCTTTATTTCTTTCTGTTTTTCTTCATGTACTGGCTTTCGTCACCATGGCCTTCCCTCACCTCAGTAACTGTGAGAGATCTTATTCTTCTTGTGACCCAGGTGTGTTCTCATTGTATTTCATGTAGGGAGAATAAGTGTTTTCGGTTTTGCTCCTCATCAGTATTTTTTTTTTTTATCACTGAGAGGTTTTTTGACCCTTTATCCCTGACTTCCAGCTGTGTGTTTTCTGTCAGGGCTTGGTAACTACAATCACAGCATTTAACTGCTCTGTTACAGTGACTCAAACAATTTCCAAAATCTGAAGTCCTTCCACCACCTGAAGAAGCAAAATAAATAAATAAATAAAAATCGGAATGTAAATGTGTAAGGTGGTACTTTATTCTGCCCTATGGTGCTCCAGAAAGCAGTGTAATGGATGCAGGAATTAGGACCAGAGGTTGAATTTTCTGTATCCTGAAGCAATGACCAGCCAAAGAAGTGAGAACAGACAGCAACTGCAGTTTAAAAAAAGAAAGGTCTTGTGACTACTGGATATGAACTCCACACCCAGACACAGATGCCTTGGTTTGATTCATCTCTGAGTCTCTGGAGTGCCAGCATAAAATAATATATGATCAACAGAATCCAAACAGGCAATATGTATGCTCAACAAATACCTGCAAAAAATAACAAAAATGTGACAGTGTTGATAGCTGCCTATTTGACAGCTTGGAATAAAGCATGAATGGTTTTACAAACTGCTGCTCAGATACAGTAATAACGCTCAGCTGTCCAGGTCACTCAGTCAGACATTTAGCCCTATCTGCATGATGCTTCAAGAGGGTAACATGAACTCACTGCTAAGCCTTATCCTAAAGTGTCAGAAGTCACTAGTCAAGAATGCACTAATGCTTTGCTACACTTGAAAAGCTTCACATTTTACTGGCAATTTTATATAGATAAACATTATTTGCAAAGTGAAGATGGACAGACACGTGGTCACATAATCTGAAGCAACGTATAAATGAAGCTATACAACAAGCTTGTGCTTCCATTTCTCCATGCAAGCTCCAAGACCAAATGGCAAGATGTAAAACAGCACAGAACATATAACCTCAATTTAAAGTAGTGACCCTTTTTAAGTGGCATATTAAATTTTATACAATCTTATGACATCTATAGACCTGTTCAGAATTTTCTGAATTTACATATACACGTGTTCTAGTTTTCCAAACAAATGTATGAAATGTAGCATTTGTTCTTTCCAGGACAAAATGCTTTCGTAAAACCTCCCAAAGATAAATTTTACAAACTTCCAAAATGGTCTGGAAATAATACCAGCACCTCTCTGTACTGGCAGAGTTTAATCCATCTCTGACCTAGATTATAAGACTTAGCAATCAGGATGATATAACACTCGACTCCTCGTCAGCAGATAAAGAGTAATAAAAAACAGTTCCTCCAAGGAACAGGAGATAAGTAAATCCATATTATTCACCAGTCGTGCTTCAAATCTTCTTCAGAAATGAATCAAACTTGAAAAATAAATAAATCATGAGATTGGCTTTAAGATCGTGAGATTTGAAATATGAATAAATTTGGAGTTATTTATCTGCCATTGAGTTTTTAAGCCTCTAGAGTGTGCTCCAGTCATATTTTCAAACATTTTCTTACAAACTGAAATGTGTGGATACTTTATTTCTAATGAAAGCTGAGATTGGTTTGTAAAGCTAATAATTCAGAAGTCGAGTTTGCTGAGGAAACATGAAGTTCTAAAAAATATATATAAATATCCTAAAGTGACATGATTAACAAAACAGTACTGTACCAAATTAGGGGAAAACTGAGAGAAAATAACCAAAGTAACAGCAGACGGTCTGCAAATGCATATCTGAAAAGATTAAGAAAAAATGTCTGTGATGCCAAGGAACATGAACTCCAAACCTTTAGGAGATAACTTCGCCATCCACTTGGTGTAGCCATTCAGTCATCCTCCCAATAAGCATTGATAATAACCAACCGTAGAAAAAGGGACTTTTTGTTACATATTTTTTTATGTTTCACACACCATGTCTTTACAAATTCAAAATCAGTTCCTCAGATACAGAGAGGACTGCACTGCAAAAAGTCTCAGATTTGTTTTCCATTAATTCATTCCCAGCTCCATTTATTTGCCATCCAGGATTCTCATGTTCACTGTAACATTCCCAGACAATTCCCTCCAATATCTAGGGTTGGAAGCTTTATTTTTATTTAAAAGAAAAGAAAAGAAAATAGGTTATTAAAAAAGAGCTGAAGTTTTAGGGAAAACATGGAATGTCACAGTAGAACCAGGAAGGTCAGCAAGCCTGTATCTGCTTAATCTGAGGAACAACTCAAAACAACTTACATGAGGTGGTGGTGTCCACCCACTCTCTCAATTCACCCTGCATCCCAACAGTTCTCTCTACAAATGAGAAAGCAAAGCTCCAAATTATGCATCGTATGTGGCATACAAATTAACCACACCAGTGATCTCCTAATTCACCCAGCAGTTCTGCAGTAAGTGTGTAGAATTAACCATGGTAAAATGCATAAGCAAGTTCAATTAATAATCATTCACTGACAAGACACATTTACTAACCGAATGACTACTGGATAATTTAATAAGCTAGAAGCTTCTAAGTGGGGAAAACAGGCAGGATCCTGTGCAAAATGCATATTCAGACTCAGAGATGATCATTTTATTTTCTGTGCAGAAGGCAGGTAAATCTGAAGCCACACATTTTAAAAACTGTCATCCTCCAGACTGCTCAAGAGCTGAAGGTTTAGCCCTTCAGCCTCCTCAAGCTCCCTATGCCACAAAGTAGCTCAGCCTCAACACGAAAGATAAAATCCTTTATCCTTCCCCTGCCCCTTCAACCACAGCCCAGTGGCTAAGACACTCCTATGGTGGTTGATGTATGTCTGTGTTCTCAGCATGCAACTGGATCAGCAACTTGTGATGCATGCTCCTTTACTACCCAAAACCATTGCAGAGAGATTCACAATCAGATTTTTTTTTTTTCTGTAAACATATGAAATAATGTATTAATTGGGATCGTATTTAACTTGTGCCTATAAACAAGGATGAAACTACTTCCCTTCTTGAAAAATATGAAAAGTCCATGCCAGACCTGCTGGGAGAACATGTAGCTTCCACAATCTCTTGAGTAAGTACTTGGTTAGGCATTTTCACAGTGTTCACACACACACTTCTCTACTGTGTCCCCATTCCTTAACCCTTCTGCATGTGCATTAAATGTTAGAAAGACAAGGAGCCTGAAAACACCAAGCATCATAATTCAACACGGTTGTGAAGTTCATTATTTGTATAAGAAACTTCAAAAAAGCAAACTTCACATTGCTTATGAGTCTTCATGTCAGCTGGTATTTTATCATAGTAATGTTTAGGGCTGCAGAAATTTGGGCCAAAAAGAATGGAAAACAGGCTGGTAAATACCAGGAAGCTGGAACTGGGTTCACAGGGCACTGTATACTGGTACAGCATTTGAAAAGCTGAAAAAAAACATGCTTGTATGAACTAATGTGGATGCTGAATGCATGCTGCTGTCTCACTTACTGCCAGACTTCATAATCTCCATCAGCTATAGAAGCATATGCGTGAAGTCAAATAGCACATCCATACAAAATGAAATTATAAAAAACACAAATGATTTTGGATACTCTAAAAAATGCCAGAATTCATAATACTCAGAAATCACAGTGTAGTTGGGGAATCTACATGAAGCTGAATGAAGTTGGATCCAAAAAGTGAATGACAGTGTGATACATGACTTTTCAGCCCGTGATCATCAAAACAGGCTTGGTGGTGAATGAAAAAATCACTACCCAATACCTGTTTATTACTACTTGTAAATGAAACATCCTAATCATCTCTAGCCAGGTCACCACAGGGAAAGGTATACTCTTCCAAATTAGAGCTGCATGTGAGTAGTGTTTCTGCCAGAGCATGAACTACCTAGAAGTTGACTTCTCCTTTTCCTCAAGAAAGACAGTCTTCCAAAGCTGTCCCAATCCTCAAGTGATGCAGAGTGAAGATGGACTGTTGCCCCATTTTTGTACCAGTATGTGATCCACCTGTGCCATCCTTCTCAGGACACAGCAACAAACAAGGCAATTCTTTCAGTTTCTCATCTCACATGAAAATACTGTCTCACTCTCAGTTCATGAATCCTTACTTCTTTTCTCCTTCAAAGCTGAAGTCAGCTCCTCCGTTACAAATATGCAAAAACAAATTCTGCAGCTGAGGACGCATATAAATCTCCATCAGTTTCTTAATATCAGTCAGTAAATTTATTATTTGTCACGACATGCTATGGCTTTATCTAGCACACCATGAAACTGATTTAAACCTGCTTGATTTTTAGATTCAGATGTCGAAGGTACGAGCAAAGTGAGTAAAGTATAGGCTGCATTTTAGTAAGCATTTTCAGCTGTAAAAAAATTAAGGCAAAAATCTTGACCTAGTTATGTATCCTTGTTGCAAGATACATTTCCTTGCTCAGCTGCAGTAGCATACAACATAGGCTTTCTCCTATAAACTTGCTAAAAACTAATCAGGTTCTTCTGCATGATTATAAGCGTAATAAAAAGCCACACACCAAAACTGTTCTATTAATCCATGTTGTAACTTCTTTATTTTCTGAGGCAGATTTATGACAATAAAAACCGTTCTGATTTTTAAAGTTGCTGGTAAATATGACAGAGTGAAAGTCATAAGAGAACAAGTTCAATTTTCTATGAAAACAAATGTGAAATTCTGTTGTAAGGCTACATGTGTTTATCTGAGCAACTGCACTGCAGATTTCTTTGATTCCTTGAACTAACTTTGTGAAACTCAGCTACGCTGCTTACTTCTTGATCTTCCATCAGCAGCTCTAAACACCAAAGCAGCCATATGTTAATGTAGAATGTTCCTTTTTTAAAAAAACATGTCCTTTCATTTAGATTGACTGTGGGCACAGAAGCTCAGCCTCAAAAGCTGGTTCAACATTTGTGTCTAGACACGACCCTCTTAAGCATATTTCATGCCCATAGATGGGTATTTGGCTCCCTGCACTTCTGACCATCTGTTGGGAGGGCATGATGCCCACTTACAAGTTAGCCAGAACTTCTGTCGGTTGCCAGGGGAAGGGGATATGTAGTCCTGCAAGTGACATCTGTTCTACCAGTAGCCCTTTTATCTCTGAACAATGTACCCTTTTAATCACAGACACACTTGTGAAGAACAGTGTTAAAAAGACAAGCTGTTGAAAAACACTGGAAAATATAATATTGGAAGGAAGGGGAAACATAATAATGGTCACCACAGGGGTACATTTCAAACCTAAGGGGAATTCTTCTAGTATTAAAATACTGGGAATATTGGAAGAAAATTGAAGGTGCTCTGGATATAAAGGCAATCTCATGGCAGATGAAGTCACCAAGGGATACAGTGAACCACAAAGGACTCACTATAACTGAGCCCAAGACAACAGCTGTGCTCCTAAAGAGACTACAGGAGGAAAAGGCACATCTGAATGATTAATAAGGCAACACACAATGCCATTTCGCGCAGATGAGAGACAGAAAGAAGAGCAAGCCATCCCACAATCTTTAAAAATCTTATTGATCCAATGAGACACTTGGCAATTTGCGTGTGAGAGACTCCAAATTGTGAAAGTTGCCCCTCTGCTGTCTATAGTGTTGAGCCAAATTGCCACATCTCTAAGTTGAGTCTGTTGTGTAGAGCAAAAACTATTTAATCCACTAACATTCATGAGATTCCTACAGGAGTGCATGAAGAATCTGACAGTTACATCCCAAAGAGACTCAAGAAGTGTTACCAGAAGATAGGAAAGAGAAACATTGACCAAGAAAGAAAAGAGGTACAGCGTTCTTAATACTTTCAGAAATAAGTAGATGAATGTGAGTCATTAAGTTTTACTTATGGCATGGCCAATGAAGGAAGAGAATATAACCTAAAAATGATGTAAAGCGAGCCTCAAGGCTCCACTGACCATTGTCACTGAATCTTTTGTACATTGAACATGTTCCTCACCTATCTAAATTCACCTTATAGGCATTCAAACTTAATCTCGATCTGGATCTGACTCCTACTCCAAGAGTTCTGATTCACAATCAGAGATGAGTTATCTTGGTTGTGCTCCATCTGAATCTGAAGCTGGGTTAAGTCTAGGGCAATGTTCCTGAGTTTTGCAGCACAGTACACAGCATAACTTCCCCCATCCAACATCTCAGATCTTTGGGGTTATTGACAGAAGTTCTGTTCCCTTTTCCTCAGAGATATATTTTATATATATTTTATATATATTCCTCAGACTATATTTTGGATGGAGAACAGCTGGTGAAGAACTATTGTTGGCAGCCCAGTGTTTTATAGTAAGTCAAAAACTACTTTGGGTTACTTTAATATACTTAGCTACAAATTGCCAAACTACAGCAGCTGCTACATGAACAGCTGAGCCACCTCTGCAACTGGGGCTTGTAAAGGGCATGTCACGGGGTGGAATGGGCAGCTGGGAGCAGGAATCATTACAGCCATCACAAGCTGATCATCACCACTGGTGAGTCAGAGCACTCTGATCCAATTCTTAACTCACTGTTGTTATAGATACATAGACCTAAGTGATAGCTTTCTATTCACATTCCCTGCAGTACGTCAACTGTACAAATTAGCACAAACATTGTGTAAGAATTACGTCACAACTGCAAGAAAAAATCCTAAGGCATCATACCATATGAACCCCTGACTATTTGTTCTATTATGAGTTCTTTTCCATAGTATGAGATACAGGGGAAATTTGAACTGCATTCAGCTAAATTGCCTGGCAGTAAAACCATGGAAATTCTGGGGAAAAAAACAAAAAAACAAACAAACAAAAAAAAAACCACCCAGATCCAACAGATCTTGGAAATAGCCAAATACGTCCCAAATCTAGAGTGCTGGATTAAACTAGAATCATGGAACATCTTATGCAAGATTTGCCCTGGCAGAGCTCTCTCATGTTTGGTCAGAGCAGTCCAGGCAGGTGGCTAGAGGTGAGAAACAGAAAGTTAGACTCAAATAATCAGTAGGATTTTCCTTCCTGGCTCTCATTTCCAGAAGACATCCCATTAATTTGAGATTCTAGCTCATTCCTGAACTGTCTGCCAACTAAAGTTGCCTTCGGCAGTAGTACTGCAAACCTCATCCCCAATTATCCTTGAAGTTCCCTAGTGAATTTCCGAGTTCACTGTAGTTTGTAAAGCTTTTTACCCCAAAACTGAAAAGTTTAAATACACTTTATTTTTTTATATCAAGCTTTATATACTTTGGAAAGCATTCATATTCCAAAATAAGGTTTAAATACACAGAGTACATATGTAACTTTAACTTCTGAGGTCAGACATCTCAACAGTTTTATTCAAGAATCTTTAAAACCACCAACAGTAGTGCGCATCCATTTTGTTTTTTTTCTAGAATTTTAGAGAAAATGGAAGGTTGGACAGACATTGAAAATGAGTCATAATGATTTTATTCTTTGGTCAAGACTGAGACAGAGAAGCAAGGAAGTGACTCTAAACACTGTATTCCTGTTGCTGTCTTTGCCGTGTCTTTTGTTTTACAAAGAACTTCATTCTTCACTTTGGCACCATCAAGAAATCTGGATGTTTTTAAACCCAGAAGGTGCCTTGACACATATACAGAGCAGCTGGGGTTAGGGGGAATCCCCAGTCAGAATAAGCACTTAAAAATAGCTGACTTTCTCCTTGCCTGCCTCGAGAGTGGATAAGGGTTCACCTTTTCCATGGTAGTGCTAGCCAGACAAAAGAAAACAGAACATAGGGAAGAAGAGTGTCCACATAGTGAATCTGTTCAGACAGGAATCCAAAACTGCCAATATGTTCAGTTTGGACCATGTGAACTAGCCAACAGTAATACGAGGGGAAAAAGCACCATTCACACATATGCACTTGCAAAATTAATGGGCTGTAACCTGAGCTTCAGTGAGGTGAATGTTAATAATTACTTACCTTAATTATTCTCTACAAAATACAGCAGAAATGTTCTTTAGAACACGAAGAAAATAACAGTGTTGCTATTCTTTTGGAGAATAGTTACAGCAGTCATCTGGTGAGACAGTGGAAATCCACAAGTTTGAGGTTGGACATACAAAAAAAAGTCAGAATTATGTTTTTTTTTTTTTAAAGAAAAACTGCTCCAACTTGATTCTGACATGCAGGTGAACACGTATGTGTTCAGGTTTCAATCTATGAAACTTGAATACAAATCATAAATTGCATTAAGCTGAGAAAACAAGTTAATAAATGTTGCCTTATTTTGCCAAAATTTCATGTACTGTTACACTCATAGAAAGCAATGAACTATTACTTTCTACAACTATATGTATTACAATTGCCTGGAAACATGTAAACTTTTCTTTACACGTTTCCATACTCATAGCTTTTGTAGCAGTTGATTAATTCACATAAATAATATTTAGCCTTACAAACACTGGAAAACTATGGAACCCCAGCAGTCTTCCTCTTTATTTTGCCAATGGATATAGACCTAGTTCCAGACACAATAAAGTTTTTAAGAAACTTAACTGCTATTTGAAGAGGATTTCAGCTGCTCTCAATAGTAGCACGAAGCATTTTTTAATCTGGACGATAAATCTTATCCAGGATAACACAGAAAACCCATAAGAACAAATGAACCAAACCTGATACGTTACAATGTAAGCTGGTATCTTAATTACTTGGATATTCATCAGCTTCTCCAAAACTTGAAAGCTAAGGCTGTTTTGCAAGTGTGGTCATGCATCTGCATACTGTTATAGGCAAACAATTATTTCCCACACAGGGAAAAAAAAACTGTTTCAAAAAAGATAACTCATTTTAGACATTGAGCAGTACTATCTATCATTTTTAAACATGCTATCACTAAAGATTTCAGCATTAATCTTCATGCCATCATGTGATATCAGAAAGTCTCTTAGGCCTTGTCTGATTGCTTAAAATAACAAATTACCATTCCTTTTGGGTTACACAATTACTTAATGTTGGTATAAATAATGGCTGTGATTTAAGCTTCTGTGTAAGATGCTCCATAGAGCTTGCTAAGTCTAATTTCACAAACATCTTCAGAATGGCAACACATCTTCTTTTCCCCCTAAAATATCAGTGTATTTGTTAGAGAAAGTATGGTCAGTGAAAAGAATATCAGCATGTGAGGATACTGAATTTCACTGTAAGTATGTCACTATTACAGCTGGAAGGTGAGAGCATCTGCTAGAATAAATAGTATTACATGGGGATGCTTACAGGTAAACCTCCTGTTTTATACTGCCTAAAGGCTATAAGGCCAGTATTGGTAATTTCTGCTCAGAATTGTATTATTTCAGAAAGTATTCTAACATACCTCGCAGATACAGGAAGAATGTTCTGAAGTTGCACATAAGGCAAAGTTTTCACAGTAAAAGACCACATAGCTGAATTTGGGAAGTAGCCATTTCTTCAGTCCAGACAAGCAGTTATCACTGGTAAAGGTTTATCTAATAAAATTCCCAATCTAATAAACAAAGCAGGTATTTCAGTTTAGTTCTCTTTATTTTGGGTAGGTCAATGAAAGCACAACCCACTCTGATTAGATCAGAACCAGAACCCAGCTACTGTAGAAGAGACAACACTGGTGAAAAACAAGCTGATGTCTGCAAGAACTGAGGTTGATCAATAGGCTTCCAGTAGTGTTCAGCTGTTTCAAATGATGTCTACCATCTACAGAAAATAGTTTAAAAAATAAATAAAAAATGCCATGCTTCTTGAGATTAAGGTTTTATAAAAAGAAAGAACAAGTGAATACCCAAGTAAGTGACAGAAAGAGACAACAGGCATTTGGAGGTGAATTTGCAAGAAATATCACTGATTAAAATCCAGAAGACTCTCACACTTTATATTCAGTTCTACACATACTATGTCTGAAAGCTTCTTGGGGTACAAAAACAACAAATATTTTTGCACAGACGTATGAAATGTTCCTCCGTATCGTAGAATCATAGAATCACAGAATGGCCTGGGTTGAAAAGGACCACAATGATCACCTAGTTTCAACCCTGCTATGTTGCCAACCACCAGACCAGGCTGCCCAGAGCCACATCCAGCCTGGCCTTGAATGCCTCCAGGGATGGGGCATCCACAACCTCCTTGGGCAACCTGTTCCACTGTGTCACCAACCTCTGAGTGAAAAACTTCCTCCTAATATCTAACCTAAATCTCCTCTGTCTCAGTTTGAAACCATTCCCCCTTGTCCTATCTCTATCAACCCATGTAAACAGTCATACCCCCTCCTGTTTATATGCTCCCTTCAAGTACTGGAAGGCCACAATGAGGTCTCCCCAGAGCCTTCTCTTCTCCAAGCTAAGCTAGCCCAGTTCCCTCATCCTTTCTTCATAGGAGAAAGGAGAAGGTACCAAAAGGATTTCATTTCATTTTTAGTAGGCGAGTAGTTTACTATGGATGATGGAACTGCAATATTCTCCTCCAGATCCTTCTACTTCTTTCCTTGCCATTTGAATAAGATAATTTCTGGTTGTAGAATCAACGAAATCCCAACTAGCAGAAACAAAAACATGCATAAAATGTATGAAGATACCATTATGATTGATCTGCTGTAAGCCTCCTTAAGTAGTGGACAGAAGGGATTTTTTATACCCAAGGAAAATCTTACCCTACTTCTTGTTTATTGATGTGGAAATACTGACCTCTGTAGAAAAACTAAAACTAAAAATATATCTGATTACAAAATTCCCCAGCAACAAGAAATTTCTGGAAGTTGAATCCAAATAATTCTAATAAACTAAATTCAGTTCTTTTGTTAAATGAGGATACATTGATAAGTCTCAGGTTTTCACAGAGTTCAGACAGTAGAGAGAATATCATAAAAATACATGCTCTTCCAAGAGGTCCGTTCTCACATTTGATCCTGTTTTAAATTCATTATATTCCATGATTCTTGGAATGCGTATTTATTCTCCTCCACAACATACCATAATTGTAAAAGTTCTTGACTTTCATACTTCTTAATATCAAAGAAACTGTATAATTACGTCAGCCTGGTACTTAAGTCTGACTTCAGTTTCACTGAAGTAAATCCATATTATCATAGAAATGCATAAATAATAAATTTTCAAGTCCCACTCAAGTACGCAGAGACAGAGATCAGCCTGTGATCCTTGATCACTGCTGTGATTGTCTTCAGAAATACACAGAGGCTCACTTTATTAAAGGAGATCCAATCAACCAAGGGACGTCATTTGGTGCAGTATTTTTGAATGCCAGCAAAGCTTTCAACACTGTTTCTCACAGTATCCTGATGGACAACATGTCCAGCATACAGCTAGGCAAAAACATAACATGAGAGGTGAATAACTGGCTGATGGGTTGCGCTAGGTCTGTCAGTAGTGAGCTTCACACGGCTCCATTTTAAGTCCAATTCTATTCAATGTTTCTATTAATTACTTGGATATGTTTCTTGAAGGTATACTAAATAAGCTTGCAGATGACACCAAGAAGGAGCTGTTGACTCCCTTGAGGGCAGACAAGCCCTGCAGAGAGATCTTGGCATATTGGAGGGCTGGGCAATCACGAATTGCATGAAGTTCAACAAGAGCTAGTGCTGGATTCTGCATCTGGGATGGGACAACACTGGATCTATGTACAGACTAAAGACAAGAAGATGGAGAGTAGCCCCGTGGAAAGTGATATTGGGGTTGTGGCAAGTTGAATGTGAGCCAGCAGTGTGCCCTGGCAGGCAAAAGGATCCACAGTGCCCTGGCAGGCACCAGGCCCAGCGCTGCCACTGGGTGAGCGGAGGGGTTGTCTCACTGTGCTCTGTGGTGGATGGCCTCACTTCCAGCACTGGGGGCAGGTTTGGGTGCTACAACATAAGAAGGACATAAAATTATTAGTGTCCAAAAATTTGAATTTGACTTTTAATTTTACTATTATTAATTAATTAATTAAAATGATTCTAAAGAAATCAGATTTTTAACTTCAGGAGTTATGACTTAGGCTTGTTATTTATACATAACTTCTGAGTTGTCTAAGGGATTTTTAAAATAGATTTAATTAACCTAATACAAACATCAGTGAGCTAATCTATATGAAATAGACTTATCTATATCTGCTCAGGGTTGTGAAGATTAATCTAAGTGTCATTGTGTATTATCAAAGAGGCCAAGAAATCAGACTGTATCATTTATCAGACTGATTATCAAATGTTGTCTCCCCAAGTCAAATCTGAAGGTCAGTTTACTTCAGTTTTGCATCTGGAATACACAGAGTTCCCAAGGATCCAATTTCAATGGATATTATTTAAAAAAATAATAATAATTTGGCACTTATTTAGAAATCAGTTCTACTAGGAGAGTTGTATTTCAGAGATATGATTGACTGCAGCTTAAAGCAGAATTTAGAGTGCAAATTAAAGGATGTAAGAACTCAGAGGACTGGTAAATATTGGTGTGGGTTGACTAATAGAGGACATAGAATGAACATACAAAGTTTAATTCTGTTTGGTTAGATTGAATGTCTGGTAAAATAAGAAATCTGATAGAATGAAAAAGATTGAGTGAAAACAGTCTTACTCAAAATGCAACATTTCTAAACAAGTAGAAGAAAAATTGTCACAGAACTATAGAGGTAGTTTTATATATAATGTATAGAATTATAGAGGTAACTTCAGCTTTTCAAGGCAATGCTGTAGCAACATTTTATTTGCAAAATAGACAACCACAAGATGGCTCCTTTCATACTATGCTAGCTAGAGAAACCTTGTAATAACGTGAGCTGCTTCTGTCTTTTTTCTCTGTTTCATGAAGAAAAACACCAGACACCATCTTCTTTGACAAAAAGATGGAGCTACAATTGCTTGATTAAATCACAGTTAGGAGAGAAGCACGTTCTTTCTGAAATGAGGAGACTTAAACCCTCAAACATAGCATCTAATCTCAGGTTGAGGGTTTCAAGAATACTTGCCAGGCTTAGAAATAGACGTGTCATACTCTTCATCTTTCTCAAGACTTTTGTTTGTTTTCTTTGTAAGAGGATATGGCATTTTTCACTTCAATACATGTTTTTCTTTCCCCATGGAAAGATTTCCAGATTATGGAATTGGAAAATCAGATGATTTATTAATTCCACATCTGTGTAAATGCAGTCATGTCATGGATTTATTTGTTATTTCATTTAACATTCAAATAAATATTACCTAAATATATTTCTTCCATCCAAACGCAAAACAGAATATTACACAGTAATTGTTTGTAAAGAGATTCTTAATGTAGAAAGATTTGTTTGGTGTGATTTATCATGCTCAGTTGCATAGACTCTACATCTGCAGCCATGAATTTCAAGAGCTACAATATGCAGCACCCCACAGTATCCTTCTGGATGCAAGAGATGAAATTTTCACACAGTCATTAGCATTCCTTACATCTCAGCATAGCACAGAGCACAAAGTAACACGTACAGGTTGCTTCCTCCACCACTGCACAGCAGGGTGGAACATGGCAACTACTCACTAGTGCCTAACAAGGGAGGAAGACAGAATCTCTAATGAAGTATCAGGAGGAATACAGGGAGTCATCTTCTCTAATGAACAATCAGGAGGAATTCAGGGAGTTATCGTGTGAATTGCTTAAAGAGCAACTTGAGCAACACTCCTCCACGCACACATACATTTTCTTTTTTTTTTTTATTTTCTGATGGAAGTTTGTTAATGAATAAAAGTACTAGGGAATTCAGTTTTATATTCATTTTCGGTGTGGACATAAATGGAGAAATGAACTTTCAGTATTCAGGTACCGTTGCAGATAATTTATTTATTTATTTATTTATTGGAAGACAAGAACATTGAAGGACCTTTTTATTGCAAAGGTTTAGCCTCAGTATAAATGGAAATGGTTTGATATTGATTTCTTACAGGTTGCTGTGGTTCTTCTTGGATTTTTTGCTTGTTTGTTTTTAAAAGATATTTTCTCTCTCAAGAAATCTTAATTTTCAGTTAAACCTTGTAAGGAACGTTGAAAAGTAAATAAGTCACTTGTCAATAAGCCAAAAATCATAATCAACTCCTTTACTGTCGGGCAGTAGAACTCTGTTAAACATGGCCCAGATAAGTCCCATCATGAATCAGGAAAAGAATTAGTTGTGTGGAGGCAGAATTGGCAAAAACTCACAATGAATAAGGTCACCCTTCCCAGGCTCGTAAAAGACGGCAGCTTTACAACAGTAGAGTAACAAATTTGTTTTTATTTTTTACCCACAAAATCACATTGTTTCCTAAGCAGTGAAGATTATTTAAAAGGCTCCTTTCTGCGTAAGTAAATATTTTTCTAATGTAATCTTAATTTATCTTGCAAACCAATCCTAGTTTACTTAACAGCAAGATAGCTTTCTCCAGGGAAGGCAGGAAGAAATGGAGGATGGCAAAGGGAGAGTTTGGCTCCGGCTGCAATAAGCAGCTGCTCTTTGCTACTTGCCTGCAATGGAGTAATACGTCAGTAATTATTTGAAAGTCAGACAGATTCCCTGCTTTCCTTGCCAAACAAAATTCTGGGAACTGAAGGCTGGAAAGGAGGACAAAGAACTTTCAGTTTGCTCTTTTTCCACTCATGGTTTTCTTTCCATGTTAGCAGCTACTGCTGCTATTAATTTTCTGGTCTTTTTGCCCTGAGAAGCCTCACATACTATGCAAATTTAATTTCAGCACTTGGGCTTTAATGCTTCTATGTTTATTAAAATAACTTTTACAAAAAAATTCAGCTGTTTCTCCCAGTAACTTCCACCAGAAGGAATAATGTTGATTTGCCATGCTGTTTTAGGAGCAAACACAACAGAACAGTTAGTCTTCATGGAAGAAAGGTGAAGATAGAAAAAAATCCACAAAAGAACGAACAAAGTATGTTAAGTGGTACAATGCTTAGTCGTGGTCTTAAGTGTAAGAAAAACCAGGAAGTAAACCTAAACTTTGAACTCATCTCTGAAGATGATGAGTCAGATTCTATTTGCACTAAAGAAATTATAGAAAGTTTCTCACCGTTGCTAAAATAAATACATGGCATCTTAAGAGATGCTACATTTTCATCACAGTTCACAGATTTCCAAAATAAAATGAATAATGAATAATGTCAGAATTAGTTTGTCCTTTTGTACTTGGACAGCATGGAATTACACGACAAACTCCGACACATACAGGTTGTTTTAAGGGAATCAGTTCCAGATAAAATGTGAAGAAGTCCCTGTGTGACCAGGTTCATCAATGCAAATGATATTCAGGAAGGGCCTATTTGTCAGAATGTAGATTCTTAATGCAACCTAACAAGGCTGTTATTCAGAGATATGTAGCTCTGCACAGTGGCAGGGAACCTACGTAAGCTTGTACCATTTTCCTGCAGCAGTTGGCAACAGGCAAGAATACTCCTGGGCGTCTCAAATGGCACCAGACAAGTATGTATGGCAACTAAATAAAACTCTAAATGTTAACCAGTGCAAGCTCTACATAAGAAAGAAAGAGGGATTTGAACAAAGTATGTATTCAATTAAATTCCAAAGTTGGAGTGGTTGTGGTTTTGTTTTGTTTTTGTACAAAAATACCCAAGACCATTCTGTGTGATTTATCATAAAGTCCTCCATCTTCAACCTTCCTGCAAAGAAAAATCAGCAAATGTAATTAATTTGTACAAGAATGGCACATAGAAAATGCAGAGTACATTACAGAGTTGTGTAAATCATGGAATCATTAAGGCTGGAAAAGACCTCTAAGATTATCTAGCCCAACCATCCACCTACCACAAACGTTGCCCACTAAACCATGTTTCTTAGTACCACCTCTCAATGTTTCTTGTACATGTCCAGGAACAGTGATTCAACCACCTCCCTGGGCATCCTGTTCTATTGCCTGGCTGCTCTCCCAGGTAAGAAGCTTTTTGTAATATCAAACCCGAACCCTGGTGCAACTTGAGGCCATTCCCTCTCGTCCTGTTACCCAGGAAAAGAGGCTGATTCCCACCTTCTTTCAGCTAGTTGTAGAGGACACTGAGGTCTTCCCTGAGCCTCCTCTTCTCCAGACTAAACAATCCCAGTTCCCTCAGCTGCTCCCCATAAGACTTGTGCTCCAGACCCTTCACAGCTTCACTGCCCTTCTCTGAACATGTTCCAGGGCCTCAATGTCTTTCTTGTAGAGAGGGGCCAAAACTGAACACAGTACTCAAGATGCAGCCTTACCAGAGCTCAGGAGATACATTTTAACAAAACACTTTAAAATAATGTATTCAGTATCTAAATGTATACTTATTAGACTCTACCGAATATTCAAGAAGTCCTCGTTTACAGACTATTTCATTTCACACCCTTGAGGCAAAAGAGAACATAAAAGTAAAACCAGCTAAAATAAAACTGCATCTTTTTTGTTCCCTTGGGGGAAATGCTGTTCTGTTAAACTCCTGAGTAAGCAGAAGACCCACCTCCTTGAACTGACAGAGACAGAAAGCTTCTCACTTCCCTTAAAAGATCAGGAATAGAAAGAGGACAAAATTAATGCAAATAGGCCTGCAAATAACAATATTTTTTCCAAACACACATATATGTGGGCAACTAAACTTAGTGGTTGAACTCGTCTGAGTCATAAGAAATTAGGAATATATTTTGTTGTGTAAGTAATACAGTAAGAATAATATTTACTCTACTTCATTAAAGAATTGTATCTTATAAAATGCACACTAAATGCAGAAATCTGTCTTCATACAAACCAGAATCCAACATGTTGTTATATATTACTGCTTCCTTTTCTTAAGAGGGTGTAAGTTACAGTTTAAACCTAATGGTCAGTTTCCTGGATTACCGTATATACACACAGACCATAAAGGCAGCTATATTAGGGAAACAAATCCTATTGTCTAGAAGGAAGTTAGAACCACATAACAGATTTATATGCTCTTTACCTAAACTTTTACACATGAAGATTGTCAGAAATATATTTAAGCCTTGTACTGTTCAGTATAAAGTCTAACCAGGATAATGATAGAGAAGAGAATGAATTAGAATGTAAATGTAATGAAATGTAGAAAAAATGTTAAATCCAGAATTCCTGTGTTCCAGTTTCACAGCATATGACAGCAGTTAAAAAAAAACATTTTTAATTGCAGTTGAATTTAATTACAATTACAATTAATTAACCTACAAAACTCATTGCCAAGATATATTAAGGAAGTCAGTGGAAAAGCAGAATATTAAAAATGACATATTTATAAATTTTTATGGGCAGTTAATCACAACTGGAAAAAAAAAAAAAAACAGAGAAACAACTGTGATTCTCCAAATTATATGCTGACTACAAATTGAATAAGGAACCAGTATAATATCATTTCTGTGAAACTTTAGAATATTTGGTGTAGATAACCAGTAAGGAAATAAAAAAGGTTAACCTCACAACAAAAATTCTAGTCATAAAACTTAAGCCTGTAGACTCACTGGGAGGCTGAGGCTGGCAGGGCCCTCTGTGTCCCTTCGGCCCAACCCCTCATCATCAGGGCCACCAGAGAAAGGTGCCTAGGCCCACAGCCAGGCAGCTTTAGGAGGCCTCCAAGGAGGAGAATCTACAGCCTCTGGGCAGCCTGTGCCAGAAGTGTTGCACGCTGTTCAGAGGGAACTCTGAACTAAACTGTGTTTCAGTTTGTGCCTACTGCTGCTTGTTCTGGCACTTGGCACCCCTGAGAGGAGCCTGGATCCATGCTCTTGGCATCCTCTCTTCAGGTATTTACTTACATCGATGAGATCCCGAGTCTCCTCCAGGCTGAAGAGCTTCAACCCTCTCAGCCTCTCCTCACTCCAGTCTCCAGCCATCTTGGTGACCCTCCATTGCACTGTTTCCAGTATGTCCAGGTCTCTCTTATACGGGAGTCCCAGTAGTTCTCCAGATGCAACCTTAGCAGCACTGAGAAGAGGGCTGCCACAACCTCAGGTCCTTCTTTGCAGAGCTGGTTTCCAGCTGGGTGGTCCCAGCATGTCCTGGTTCCAGGAACTGTTCCTGTCTGGATACAGGATTCAGCTCTTCTACTTACTGAACTCCATGACATTTCTGTCATCCCTCTCCAGCCTGTCAAGGTCCCTGCGGATGACCACTTACTCTGGTGATTAATGATGCTATGATTCAGTTCCACAAGCAGAATTCCTGCATAATACAGTTAAACCACTTCCTTTCTTGGTATTTCACTTACTCATTTGTAATATGAGTACAACCGAACTCAGCTATCTTTCAGGAAGTGGGGAAGTTAGTGAGTTAATGAATTTCTATAAGGAAATTAGAAAGTCCACTGTCTACCTGTGTGGTAGTTTCCATATCCCAGCAAGAGATGAAAACCATATGCAAATCCTTAATATGAATCCTCAGTAAAGTACTGGTTAATTTCTGTTCATCATAATAAAGAAATATTTTTAATATTCATTACTTTTTATGATAATCATAAACAACACGAGTGACTACAAACATCAGTGCTTATATGCACTGTAAAAGCAGCTTGCCTGTTTTCAGTTGAAGAAGCTGTTTCATTTAATACCAGACATTCTGGTAATTACCATTTTTATAACATAAGCTATTGGTAGGGTTTTTTTTGTGTGTGTGTGTGTGTGGTTTTTTTTTTTTTTTTTCCTTCTTTCAACTATTCTATCATATGGTACCTTTAATTCCAAAGCAAGTCAAACAGCGAGCATCTGCCTAGGGTGGTTTGATGTGGGGAAAAAATACACATAACTCACAAAAGAGGAAGTGTGTATGGGATGATAAACTGTGAAAGCTAAGGCCAGATGCAGCCTTGGATGCCCCATCTCTGGAGATGTTCAAAGCCATTTTGGGATGATCAGTGGATTGGAGCATCTCCCCTGCAAAGACAGGCTGAGGGAGCTGGGCTTGTTCAGCCCTGGAGAAAAGAAGGCTGCGGGGTGACCTCATTGCAGCCTTTCAATACCTAAAGGGAGCCTACAGACAGGAGGGGAATCAACTCTTTGAAAGGGTAGATAACTGCAGGACAAGGGGAAATGGTTTTAAGTTGAGGGAGGGAAGATTTAGGTTGGATGTCAGGGGGAAGTTCTTTACAGAGACTGTGGTGAGGTGCTGGAACAGACTGCCCAGAGAGGTTGTGGATGCTCCGTCCCTGGAGGTGTTCAAGGCCAGGTTGGATGGGGCTCTGGGCAGCCCGGTCTAGTATTAAAGGAGGTTGGTGGCCCTGCCTGTGGCAGGGAGGTTGGGGTTTCATGATCCTTGAGGTCCCTTCCAAGCCTGGTCATTCTGTGATTCTGTGGGGCTGTGGGCAGCGCTCCCTCCCTTGGCCACAGTGCTCAGTTTCTTTGTGCTTCAGCGTCACCACCTATGGAAGGGCTCATTTGTAATTCATCCTCCCTCACACATCCTAAGATTTGTAACTATTATTTTATTTTGGCGAAAAAAAGGGGCCGATGAGGCAAGGTTTCAAACAAATCTTGTGCGTGTGATTCACACTGACAAGTATCCCTTCTACCGGGGCACTGATAGTCGCTAACACCACACGACGGCCGTCAGACGGACTCGCAGTGCTCCAAGCCGAGCTTGGGGCTCACCGTACCGACGGCTGTCCGCCTGGAGGCAGCGCTGCGTTTCCGGGCGAGCAGCGGGAACGCGAGCTCCCCCTCTCCCCGCCGCACTGCCCCCTCAGGCAGCTGCAACAGGTCCTCCGCCCCGGGCAACGGGAAAAAACGGTCCAGCCGCGCGCGCACCGCGAGCCAACTCTCCCCACCCCCCCACCTTCGTCCCCCCTCCCATCCCGGCGGAGCGCGAAGCGGATTGGAGGAGCCGGGATCGCGGGGGCCGCCGCGCGCTTCCCGCCGTGCCCTGCCTCGCGCCCGCCCCGCCCGCTCGGGGAGGCGCCGCCCCGCCCCGCCCGCTTCCTTTGTGCTCGGGCGGTAACGGCTGCCGCAGTCGCCGCCGCTCGCAGCCCGCTCCGCACGTCTCGGCCCGCCCGCTCCTTTTCTTCCCCTCCTTCCCGCTTTCCCCCCCCCCTCGCCCCGCTGCCATCCCTCTTGCCGCTTTCCCTCGCCCTGCCCGCCATGTCGCTGGGCGCCGGCCCCGAGGCGGGCTTCTCCAGCGAGGAGCTGCTGACCCTCCGCTTCCCCCTGCACCGCGCCTGCCGCGACGGCGACCTCCCCGCCCTGTGCGCGCTGCTCCAGAGCGCGCCCCGCTCCGACCTGGCCGCCGAGGACTCCTTTTACGGCTGGACGCCCATCCACTGGGCCGCGCACTTCGGCAAGGTGGGGCCCGGCGCGGCGGGAGGAGGGAGGCGAAGGGAAGGAGGAGAAGAAGGAGGGCGGCGGGCCGGCGCGCGGCGCCATCTTTACCCCTTCGCGCGCTGCCGGGAGGCGCCGACGCTGCCGCCTCAGAGAGAGGGGCTGGGGGCGGCGGCACCTGTCAACACCGGGCGTTCGTGCCTTCCTCGTCGGGAAGAGCCGCCCCTGCGGCCGGGCTGGGGAAAGGCACCCGTCGTCCCTGGGGGGGGGGCTCTTCCCTTCGCTGCGATGGCCCCGGCTCGGCCGTCGCCGTCAGGCTCCTCCGCACCTGGAGACGGTCGTGTTGTGCCGGCCGTGTTATCGCAACGGGCTGGCTGGGCGCCTGGGGAGATGAGCGTGTCTGAGTGTGCTTGAGTGTGCCTCCTGCGCGGCCCTCGGGCTGGGAGGCGAAGCGCTTCGGCTTCGTCGCCGTGCGGGTAGAGAATCAAAAGAAGCGGCAGCGTTGAGCTGAGGATGTTGTTTGTGGATCCGGCGGGCAGAACGCTATTTAGGTGAAGGGTAGCAGCGTTGGCTTGGCCTCGTTCCTCGGCCTCCGGTTCCTGAGAGCCCCTGAGCGATGGTGTGAAGTGGCGGCGGTGCGGGCAGCTCCGCGGAGTGGGAATTGTATTGCCGTACTAAAAGACGCTGAGCTCCTCGTTACCTGTGTTCGACTGACGAGCTCGAACGCGGGCGTTTATAATTCCTTACGAATGGAAAAAGATACGCAAAGCTTTCTAAAACGCCCTCCTTTCCTTGTGTTATCGCTAACCTCGAACCTGAAGAGGACTGGTGCCTTAATGTGTTTGTTTGAGCTGGGCGTTCCCTGTTTCTAAGCGTTCAGCCTACCCAGCGTTCAGGCCTAGGGGTGCGTATTTTTTTTTTCCTCAGTGATTTGTCTGCCTCCTGATTTTCAGGGACTTATGCTCTGTGCTCTCGCTCTCTCTTCTTTTCCCTTCTTTTCCTAATGCTGTGTATTGATGGTGTGCCAGGGAAGGAAGATCAATGTATTCATGCAGGTGTAATGATTTAGGCAAGTACATGAAGAGATGGGTTCTGTATGTTAAGTGATTTCATCTGCAGTGCTTAAAAAATATTTTAGAAGCAGAGCTAAGTAGTCCTACTGTCTCTCAGAAAAAAAAAAAAAGACAAAACAACAAAAACTCCAAGCCTATTTATCTATCCAGGAAGTAATCTTCTGTGTTCAGAAACAAAGTGGATCTAGTTTCAACCCCCTGCTATGTGCAGGGTCACCAACCACCAGCCCAGGCTGCCCAGAGCCACATCCAGCCTGGCCTTGAATGCCTCCAGAGATGGGGCCTCCATAACCTCCTTGGGCAACTGTGTTACCACCCTCTGAGTGAAAAACTTCCTCCTAATATCTAACCTAAACCTCCCCGTCTCAGTTCAACACCATTCCCCCTTAACCTATCACAATCCACCCTCATTATCAGCCGTTCCCCTTCCTGTTTATACACTCCCTTCAAGTACTGGAAGGCCTTAATGAGGTCTCCCCGGAACCTTCTCTTCTCCAAGGTAAGCTAGCCCAGTTCCCTCAACCTTTCTTCATAGGAGAGGTGCTCCAGCCCTCTGTTTCTTTTAGCATATCAAAGGAATCCTTTACTTGTGTGTTAGTCACATTAGTGTCCTTCAAGTATATGTTCAGTTCTGTTTTCCTTAAGCACCTTCAGTTTTCTGCTAGCTACCTGGAATAAGTAAATCGTGTGTACCTTCTTTCCTATTGGAGTGATTCTTGCATAGAAAGCTGTCAGAGAGAGCAAGTCAGTGTGCAAGCTACCCTGTTTGCTGTGTTCGCTCCTAGGTACCTCACCAAAAAGTAAAGATTTGTCTTAAAACTTCTTGCATTTAAATTAGAGAGAAAACATTTTATTTTTTTTCAAGTGAAGTGAAACTTTTTAAAAAGCTTTCTGGCAGATTAGGTAGACTTTGTGTGTGAAAGATGCCTGCATGCTTTGTAGCCTTGTTAAGTAATGTTTGAGTCAGACTGTGCAACAGAACTGCAGGGTGGCTGAGGTGGGAAGGGACCTGTGGGTCCTTCTGGTCCAACACCCTGGGCTGCAGCAGGGCTGCCAGAACAGGTTGATCGTGTCCAGGTGGTTTCTGAAGATTTCCAAGGAGGAAGACTGCACACCATTCCAGTTACCAGTCACCTCACAGTGGGAGAAGTATTTCCTGATGTTCTCCTGTGTTTCAGTGCTCTGGAGAAGTTACATTTCTGTAATTAGGTACAATGCTTGACTGACTTTACTTCTCACCAGCTAATAGATGATGGCCGAAAGTGAAACAGTAACTGTTTTTATATGCATGTCATATGTTATTTATGTTTTTTCTAAAATTTGGAATCATCATTATTGCAAATGGGAAGCTTCTCTGTATCTCAAAACACTGGGGCTTTAAAACTTCTATTTTTGAAACATTCACTAGGAGTTACTAAATGACATTCTTTTCCTTCTTCTGAGAGTTACTTGTTACATTGGATTTTGTGGGGTTTTCACTTGATTTTTCTTTGCCTGTAAGAGATTAAATGGCAACCGAACTTCATGGCCGTTCATCTGATACGGGACACTTCAGCAGCACAGTCCAGCAGGCACGATCGATTGTAAGTGCATTCCTGTGAGAGGCTGAAATGACAAAGCTGATTTAGTTCCTCTTTGCAAGAAGTCCTTGCGGAACAACTTGCTGTAAGCAGTAACATCTAAAACCCTTTCTGCACACATGCATGCATGCAGGCACAGCATTAGTCTGTGCACCAAAGGACAATGCAAAATCACTTTGGAATAAAGCTACATAGAACTGCCTTGCTACACATAGTTGTAGATGCACTGCAGTAGGGAAGGAACAAAAAAATTAACTTAGGAGTGAAGTTAGAAGTGAATGTGCAGAAGATGACAACTTTTTATTGGGAATTACTGATCTATTATTAGTATCAATAAAAATATAGTACCCTATGACTAAAACAAGAAAACATTATGTACTTTAAATACATAACTTACTCTGGAACGTGACTGTGGACCTTACACTTACCCAATAAGTGAAACAGCAGCAGAGTCATTTCTAAATGATAGATAAGCATTCCTAGTTGCAATATCTGGAATTTAATGACAGTATGGCCTGTTTTTTGATTCCAGAAGGCAGTACAGATTTAGATAGCAGCGTGTTCAAATTTACTTGCTGGTTTGAACATCTGTGATATCTTACACTTACCTTTGTTTTGTTCTTTGTAACCACTAGCATGTGCCTTTCTGTTTTCTTTAGTTTTATCTGCTTGCTTGTGCTCTCTTCCTCCTTCTATTTTTGTCATTTGACTGTTTACATTATAGGAAGTGAAACAGTAAGTACATTGTTTCTTCTGGAACAAAAGTGGTACAGATAAATAAAAACCACACATTGCTTCCTTGGCGTTTTGCCAATAGTATGGTTTATATTGAGGCCTGTCTTTCTTCTTTGTTAAATCAGTTTAGGTATAGCAGTACAGTGGAAAATATCTTCTAAAATGTTATTTAAAAATACAGACTGATATGTCCTGATCCAGAGCAGAAGTATTCCAGTGGGATATTGGTTTTTCTCTTCCTCTGCACAAGTAATTTACCATGCTCTTTTAATAGTGTCAGAAGTAGGAGCTTCTAACTGCTGTGCTGCAGAAGACCCTGCTTCAGGTTTTAATGGGATGAAACATTCTCTTTGTTGTTAAAATCCCAAAAAAGCTCCATGGAGAGGGAGAGTATGACTGTCAGGTAGATGATATTGCAAATGCATTTTCACTGCTATACTTACAAGAGTCCGAGGAAAAAGTATGTGGAAGTTATGCAAAAAGAATGTTTAAATATGAAGTTTAATTATAATTAATCATGTAGCATTTTTAGAAAGCAAATTTAAACAGTGAGGGATGACACTGGTGCACTGGTTTTAATGCTTTTCCCCTTTCAATTGCCAGGCTACAGTGTCTACGTAATTTGATTCAGCTATTTCTGTGCAGGAACTATTTCCTGAAGTCGTAATGTTTCTGATTGTTTTCAAATTATAATAAAAGCTTGGTGTTTTAAAAACTGCATGGATTTTATTTTTGTTTGAAGCAGAGGAGCCTCTTGGGGTAGCTGGTGCTTTTTCTATCGCATCACTTTCTAATGATTACAGCATTACAGTTCTTAGTCATTATTAAAGGTTGATTTAAGCAATATTGAGATTCTAGGTTGTAGACTCTAAGGGAAATCTTAAGGTTAACAAATATAAAATTTATTTGGGTAATTTAGCATTAGCAATACACAATTTTTGCACTTCTAAAAAATATATGATGAAACTTTTTTTTTTCCCTAGCAAATGTACTTGTTTGTTGTGGGGAAAGTGTTATCTTTTTCTTCAGTAGTATTGGGATTTCTGGAGGTGGAGCTGTTAGAATTGTAGTAGTTCAGTTAGTTTGTGGTAAGTTAATGGTACGGCTTTGTTAAACTGATAAGCTGGGGCTCTTCAGCCTGGAGGAGAGAAGGCTTGGGGGGGGACCTTATAGCAGCCTTCTAGAACCTGAAGGAACCTAAGGAAAGCTGGGGAGGGACTTTCTATAAGGGCAGGCAGTGACAGGATCAGGGAAAATGGCTTTAAACTGGAAGAGGATAGATTTAGATAGATATTAGGAAGGAATTCCTTACTGTGAGGGTGGTGAGACACTGGAACAGGTTGCCCAGTGTGAAGCTGTGGATGCCCCCTCCCTGGAAGTATTCAAGGCCAGGCTGGATGAGGCTTTGAGCAGCCTGGTCTAACAGGCAGGGACACCTCCTATAGCTGGGGATTGGAACTACGTGATCTTAAAGGTCCCTTCCAACCCAAACCATTCTGTGATGATCCTATGATTACCATCCAAAGGAATCTTGCTTGTAAAGAGTAAGCTTAGTATGTTTCTTTGAATTGTGTAGGGGGAAAAATAAAGTTGAAGTCTGCAGTACATCTGCAGATCTGTAGAAAATACTGTCAGGATTGATGTTTTTAATCACATGTAACTCATAATTACTGATAAAAATAGACATTGTACAGCACCAAAAAAAAAATTAGAATTGTAGTATTCACACTTCCATAGTTCATAATCAAGCTGCCATTTGACCATTGGATGCTTCTTCATCATTTCTTTATGAACAGCTTATTTTGTAGCTATTCTATAGCTAATAAATATTTTCTTTAACAGCAAAACACTGACCAGGAGGTTTTCATCGTATGTGAACCAATGACCACAGTCAATGTGATGTTTCTTTTGTTTTGTTGTTTTGGAGGGTTGTTTTTAACCCTAACAAATGGAAGCTTAGACTAAACTGTTTATTGTAGCAGCAGAACTTTCCTGTCTACAGCAAGGCAATGTTACTATTTGACAGGAAAGGAACTTTTTTTTTTTTAGGCTATTTGTAAAAGTTGAGGTCATCCTGGCTGTAGTTCGGGTAGCTTCTACAAATGTTATGTTGCAAACAGTTAAATATAGTAGCTGGATATTGGATACTTCTGGTATACCAGTGGAAAATAGAAGTCAGAATATAGCTTGGCAACACTGCATTTTTTTGTTGTTGTTGTTCAAAGCAAAGAGATCATTTTTTTTTTGGTGTTGCCATAAACATGCAGTATTGTTTTTAACATTTCTTCACCTGTCATAACAAGAAAACTGTGAGAATAATGGATTGCATGCATAGGTTTTTAGCATGGTATTAATGGTATTAGCTGCAATTAATTATCTGCTTCTCTCACTTCAGAAAAACATTAAAGAAGTGTAAAAACGTTCTTGCATTTTCATTTAAACTCTTCTGGAAATATCTGTGTATCTCCTAACAGTGCTTTGTTTTGCAAAACATCAGCTAATGTCTGTTTAATAGCAGATTTGCAGCTTTGCTAGATCAGAAACTTTTCACTGACAGAAGTGAACCAAATAGCTTTTGTGGTTAGCTCTGAGGTATTACTTGGGCTCTCTCCTATTTCAAAAAATAAATGCTGGAATTGAATTTTGGGGTTGAGAATTAAGTATTTTTCAGGTGTGCTGTGTGGCTGAAGGAGGGGGCAAATCCTAGTGTTCATGTCTTCCCTTGTTTTGCATCACTTGGTTTTGCTAGTAAGTTGAGTTTTTCTGGGCTTAACTTATGTATTTGGCAGGTGCCAACTGTGGTACATCTGTGTAACAGCTTTTGGATTTTCTTCCTTCATGTCTTTAAAGCTGGAGTGCCTAATGCAGTTAGTCAGAGCTGGAGCCTCTGTAAATGCCAGTACAACACGGTTTGCTCAAACACCAGCCCACATTGCTGCTTTTGGAGGACATCCACAATGCCTGAATTGGTTGATCCAAGTGGGGGCCAACATAAACAAACAGGTATGATTTAATGTGTGTTTCATGTCCGCATATGATTCTGTAAGGAGTGTCTTGGTCCCTTCTTGCTGTATGTGTGGTCCTTACATTCATGTACAGACAGGTTATTTTTAACATCTCTCCAAAAGACAAATAAAGCCCTTTATCTGACAATTAAGATGTCACTGTAGTAGAGAAGGGCTCATAAATGTTGTAGATCACTAAAGTCCTGGAGAACATTTGTTTTAGGAACTAATATCTTTCTCCTTCTCGAACAAAATGGTGTCATGCTGCTCTGGTGTTGGCAGCATTACCCAATGCTCTGATCTTGTAATGCACATGAGGGGAAAAGCAAAAAGGACTAGTGAGATACATCTTAATATGTAAGAGTTGGAAAGTTAGCCAGTTAATTCATCATTGCCTATGGAGCCATGAGACCTTTGGGGTCCTTGATGACTAGTCAGATATCTAACTAGTGACATCTTTCAAAGACATGACTTACTGTAAGATGTGTTTGGTTTCATCCTGATATCATCTTTTAAGTTATGTCTAAAGCTCTTCTAATAACTTCTGCAGGTAGATCAGAAACATGCTCTTTACTAACAAATAGTGAATACATGTGTAGTTTTTCTTAATTGATAATTTTCTATTACTGTTACCATGGTTATAGATATTGATTTATTTGATAGCAGAGTGCATTAATATCATAAAGTTCTTGTAAAGGGCTTTCATGCTCTGGTATGGTAACAGAATCAAGTGCTTAAAAATAGTATACTGTTGGAGAAAACGTTTCTAGTATTGAATGGATCTATTATGTATGCTATGCATACATAATGTGTTCCCTTACAGCAATACTCAAAATTATTTATGATTTTATATGAGAGCAATTATTCCTAGAGTTAAACTAAGATTGCTGGGGAACTTGAACTTTGCATTTCTGTAGTTGCTTTTTTTTTTTTTAAGTTATGCAAAAATAAGAAATGGGGAAGTTTGTGTTGAGTTTTCAGAAAAGAAGGCTGGTGCATTGAGAACAGCTGTGAGACACCAGGAGAATTGTAGAAACAATGAAGGTGACGGGATGCAGAGGCTATAGATGGCATCTTCTCCTTGATACCTGACAAAAGTAACTTATTGCATAAGTTATTGCTGCATAGTGGTAGAATCTTCAGAAGAGAAAATACAAGAACTAGAAATGCATCTGGAGTCCAGGTAAGAATGTAAAGAAACTGTGATTAGAGAGGAGACATGGCATGCACAGAGTAAAGATGTATACAGATATCTTCCAAATGAGAAGAAAAGAATGAATGAGAATGAATGAGAAGAATGAAAGTTTCCATCTGTGGATAAGGAGAAGAACTGACCAGTAAGGCTGAAATGGAGCTGAAGAACCACTGTTCTAGAACAATATCTTCTAGATGTTCTCCTGGAACATCTACAGTGTGAGGTTATTTAAAAAAAAAAAAAAAAAAGCAAGAGGAAAATAGCAGCTAGCTCTCAAGAAGAGAGGAATGCAGAGAGCTATCTGTGGACTGAGGGCAATGCACAGATGATTGTAAGGGAAGCAGAAGACAGTATGATGTGCAGTTTAAAAATAGACTGGTAATTCATCCCACCTAGAGGAGGCTAGTTCTGGTGACTAGCCAGTGACTCAGGAGTCTTTAAAAATTGGTAGCCAGTTACAAGAGCAAATCTAAACAGTAGAGGAGGAAGAAATAATGTGATTCTGAATTTTTCAAATGAAATAGTGCTGATAGTATCCTACAGACTTTGAAAGGCAAATTTAGGTGTTTACAGATAGAGGATACCAGCATGAACAGCACTTGAGAGTTGATATTGTGGGAAGCTGCGTATGTTGTTGATAATAGTAGGATCAAGTTATACTTCTGTAAAAACTCCTTTTTTGCTTCCACAAAATATTAATTGAACAATAGGAAGAAATTTTAGGTTTGATTTGATGATGGAGGGTGTCTCAGTAGTTAGAATGACAGTAGAAACAAAAATAGCTCTTTATTAAGATGCATCTGGTCAGTCACACTGGTTTCACATGCATGAGCACTCAAAGCTAGATAGTTTACTTTTGTGATACCTGCAGCAAAAGAAGCCCACGGATACTTGTGATGTTTCACACGAGTGTGTAAAGCATAGTGCATGCTTTGCTCTCCACAGTTCCTTCAAGATGTTTATAGAATTGCAGTCAAAAACCTGCTATTCTTGTTTGATTTGCACTGCTTAATATATGATTTTACTTAATTGCAAGCTCTTTGAGGTGATCATCTGGGGCTTCCACTCACACTTGAGGTTTTGGAGCGCTATTTCCTGATGTGTATTCTGTTTATTCCTTCCAGCTCGCTGACTGATGCTGTACTTCAAACAGACATAGTCACTGGCTAATGCTTGTGTGAGGACAAGTGTTCCATGGACACTGGATACAAAACACATGCTGAGAAAGATCGGGGAATACTTGATATTTAAACTAGTAAAACTTCCCTTCCAAACTGACTCCTGGTCACTGGCTACAGACTAACCAATCACGTCTGGAAAAAGAAAAGGATAGCTTCTGAAAAGGAATCCACTCGAGTCTCCCAGTCCTAATGTAAAGCTCTGGTACTCAGTAGAACTTGCGTGCATGTTTTCCTTTTATTTACCCTGAAGTATTGTAGCTCATACTGCCTGCCATGAAGTTTAGGAAAACATTAAAATGCATATCTTAATGCTGGTGGCAGTTGTCTGAGACAGGTCCTGGGCAGCAATGAAGGATAAATGCTGAAATCTGCTTGTCCCAACTCTACCTTGCTCTCCAAAGTAATTTCTGTGAGTATATCCCATGATGTCCAGCCCTCTTGTTTAACTGTATGTGCTGGCTAGAATCATTTTTTTTTTTTTTTTTCCCTCTCCTTGATTGGTGGGCAGTTATACCCTGCTGTCCCTTACCCACTAAGGGTCAGAGAAAGCCAAAGAGCCAAGCAGTGATCCTGCCTGTTTCTGCCTGCCACTGGACACAACAGGAAGTTATTTCTTTTTCTATTCAATGAGCAGTGCCTACTAATAGTTCTTAATATTGTGAGTCAAAACTTGCATTTAGCTTCCTGCCTGCTTTAGTTCACTCTAACAGTGCAAAGCAATTATGCTGCTACTTCCCTTTTTTTTGTTTGTTTTTATCCACGTCAGAATGCAGACTGATTCTGTGCTGTTGTGCAAGATAATGCAGCAGATATTCATAAGTTTTTTCTGATAAAAGCCTCTTATTTCATTCAAGTATATTTTCCCTCTGACCTCGGTATATCAAATGTTTCTTCTGTGTTACCTTCCATAATTGGCAAAAATAAACAGAAGAATGTCATGTGGCCTGCCTTAAGGGGAAGGGCTAAGAAATACTGCATCCTTACAGATGATGTTAACTTTTCGTCCCACTAGTTATCATAATTTGGTAGTGAGGGCAGACAGATAAAGGAAATGTAGACATCTATACTGGCAACAACTGTAAACATACTAATATCCTTGATGAGGAGGGAAAAAGTCATTTCTTATGTGTTTTAGCAGCTTTGTTAACCGTCTATGCCTGCTGGATTAAATCCAGATTAAAAAAAATCCATTATTTCTCGTCTGTACTGAAAATCCAGAAGGTAAAACAATCATGGATTCAAAGCAAATCTTATTGAAGAACGTGGGAAAAAGTTCAATCTTCCCAACTTTTGGTTTCTGGCTTCAGACAGGTTAGTTAGATTTCTAGGCCTAGCAAATCTGACCACGTTTGGGGAATGTGGTCAGATACAGGCTTTTGAAATTGAATCAATTGAATAAGGGATGGTATTGGTTTTCTTGTCAGGTAAAATAGTGCTTCTATGTCTTAAATGTGTACCAGAAGCATTATACAACTGCTTGTGTAGTTCGAAACCCTTCAGTATAAGTGTGCATGGGAGAGCTTTAAGAAAAAAAAATATATAGCAGGTAAGTAACTTTTAGAAGGAAGGGAAGTAAATGTATGAGAGGTGAAATTAACTGAATCATTCAGGAGCAAATTTTCCACTTTCTACTCCAAGTTCAACTGGAATGTTGTAACACCAACAAATTTGTATTCTAAAAAGACAGAACTGGGGGAAATTGAAGGGGAGGAAGTATTACAAAATGAACTGATGAACAAATAAAAACTTCTAGAAGTCTGGAGAAACTCAGAGTCTGAGGAGAGATTTATGAAGGATGTGTCTTTTGAGGCTAAGCAGCATTGTACCAAAAGGCAAACTGATTAACCAAGCTGAGATGAATTCACTGAAGGAAAAAATAATCAACAGAAACAAAAGTTTTCCTAGACACATTTATAAATGCAAAGTAAGGAATTAACCTGTATAGCTAGTCAGTAAAATGAAAAACATCAAATGTAATCTAGTATGTCTCCGAGCTGAATAAAGGAGAAAAGCTTTGTCTTTGCAAAATAAAAGTAGCACTCCTCCAAGGGGACGGAGGAGGATGTAGTGTGACAGTGAGTTGTGGAAAGTGTGTGGAAGTGTGTTTATGGTGCCTTGTGACACTTCCATCTGTTCAGAAGCACTGCACACAAAATATCATCTTCACAGAAGCAAACAAATTTGTATTATCTTGAATGCTGTGTTAATACTAGGAAACATTTTTTCCTGTACATCTGTTTGCTATGTGACTTCTGGATTATGAGAGAAGTCTGGTCAGTTGGTACAGTGCTACATAAGAAGGGTAAATGAGGACCCCAAAATTTAATTTTGACAGTGTTCTTAGAAAAACCTCTATCTTACTGCATTTTCTGTTCAGTGCCATCCACTCCAATTGTTCAGTCAACAAAGTTGCTTTCAGTCGTGTAGAGTGCTTCTTCCTCTTTTTTTTAATCTGTTAAAAAAAAAATACATAAACTACAGCTGTTTTGTAGTGGAAACCCTCTTTTTTTTTTTTTTTTTTTCCTCTCAGTATAGCTTATAACCCAAAGAGAATTCCTTTACAAAGCTATGTAGGAAACTATGTTAGACAATAGGGAGAGCAAATAGTTGTGGTTCCACAGGAGAACTTCAGAAGAAGATAATTAATGTTAGTAAATATAGAAAATAGGTGTTGTAATTTGAAGGAAAAAAAAAAAGCTATTACAATCTAAATCCATGCATTTTATTCTCAAATTATTTTCTCAATTCCTTAGCTTCAAGGAAGTGTGTGCTTTTTCTGGGCTAGTGATTGAAAGAAGTCCTTCTCAAGACATACATTCTGAGACACTGATGTTTTTTCTGGTTATTGGTGACAAGTTTAGAGCAACTAATAAACACAGCTTATTCTCATAATGTTGTGGTAAGGAGCATTTTGCAAAGGTCCTTTCTCATCCTTTTAACACTTCCCAGCAGCAGTACTTCATAATTTGGTTTAGCTTTTACTGTGGGCAACATATTAGATTTGTTGAACGAGTAGAGGTTTTTGTCATCTTCATCATATGCATTGGCAAGGTGAGCTGACTTGTCCTAAACTGAACTTTGTATTGATGAGTATCGTTTTAAATTAAAGGTGAGACTATAAATACTAATGCTGAGCAATGAAAAAGAAGTATAAAAAAGAAATTATTTTCTTTTAAATCTGTTTAACAGAAATGGGGAATGGAAACAATAACAAAGTGGTGCAATTGATGACAGGTGCCATGATGGGAAATTTTACTGCACCATAAAAAAAATCTTTCTGGATGCATTAATGCCAGATGAGTTTCCATATAGTTAATAAAATTGTCTTCCATTGGGATTATCAGTCTTCTGTAACTTCTAGAAAAGCTATAAATAAAATAAATGATACAAAGTTAGTTATAAAGCACAAAGCTTGCAAGTGGTCTTAAGGATCATCTATTTCCAACTGATATGCTGTGAGCGGTGTTGTCAGCCACCGGGTCAGGCTGCCCAGGGCCCCATCCAACCTGGCCTTGAATACCTCTAGGGATGGAGCATCCTGAGTTTCTTGGGCAGCCTGTCCCTGTGCCTCACCATCTTAAGCTGTCTTCGATTCATGAGATACAGCTGTTTTGGAAGAAGGAATTTATCACTCTTTCCTAATAACTAAGGACTACAAGAAGTTTTCTGTTCTTTTCTGTCTCTAAACTCTTTGCCAACCTCAGCAATTATCCTTAATTTAATAAGAAGGTAAACCTTTTCTTGTTCCATGACTGTTCCTTGCTGGGGCTGAATATGTGTCTTAAACAGTGATAAACTTGTTTATCTTCCATGAGTTTGTAATGTGTTAAAATAAATAAATAAAATTCATAATTAGCAAATTGAATATATGGAACATAATCCAAATTTCCTTCCTTCGTTCCAAGTTACATTTACATGGTCTAGAAAATGCGACTGAATTTCTCAGAAACTTGGTGGAAAATTTCCAGTGCTTAGTTCCTTACGTCAAGATGGTGGTGTGATCCTTTTTTGAATATACTCATGTCTCAGTATACTCATGTCTCAGAGCTGCCAGTGTAGCCAGTAGTGCAGAGCTAAGCATGGGCCACCATTCTGTGTATAGACTGCTGACTTAGTAAAGCTGGTATTGATGTTTCAGTAAAAGAAGAATAGTGGAAAAAAGGAAGAAGAACAAAAAACTTGCTATGCAATGGAAATGTTGAGGACTGTGATAAAATGTAACAAAACAGTAACTGAACATTTACTTGCTACCTCAAAGCTGTGTTTCATTTCACATTCTTCTGTTTCCTACTACTTAGTTACTATTAACGTTAAGTAAAATTATTAAGTTAATAATAAATTATTAATTTAATTGCAAGTACTGAATTTCACCTCTATCCTGTAGGTCACGATGCACGGAATTCACCTGCTACTTACCAATTGCATATATAAAATTGCGTAGATTTTTCCCTCTTACCTGTGAAGCTGGGTAGAGGACCTGTAAAGAATACTCTGTTCTTATTACATTTGCATTTAATATAAAAAGTTGAAGTGATTGAATGTATTAGTTAGCACTAATGGAATTTAAATGAGTAAAGGTTACACAGAAAGCAATGGTATGTAGAACACATAAGTCAAATGTGCCTATCTTAGGAGAGATCTGACCTGTCCTGTGAGCTCTGGGCATGCTTATGTTACTGCAGAGGTACGCATAGATAGCTCTCACCTGGTGAGTATTTATTGTGCCATACAGTACCAAGTGACAGCAGGATCTCAAAGTAGTAGCAGTCCCACATACCTTGCATCTTGCTTCTGAATTCAAGATGGCTTGCAAAGTGCAGGGTACTGGGGAATTAAAATGCTGGGAGATAAATGTTACTGTAACTTGTTACAGTATCACGTGTTGATCTTTTCTAACAAATTTTGCTGCATATGACTTCGATAATCTAGTTGTTCGATAAAGGCTCATCATGTGAGATTCATGCCTTTATAATTGTTTCTTGCTAAATACTTAAAGTATGTAAGAGCCTACTGCAGAAAACATTTCATAAAGTACCTGATATATTTGCTAGCTAATAAATGCTGCTTTTATTTTATCTGCTTTCTTAATTAAAATGAATAATGTAAAAAGACTGTCATTTTTAGAAAGATTATTATGCTTGACAAAATGTAGTTTGTCTTTGCAGGATTATGTTGGTGAAACTCCTATTCATAAAGCAGCACGGTCTGGTAGTGTGGATTCCATAAGTGCCCTTGTGGCTCACGGTGCGCAAATAGAGTAAGTGAGGTGGTTGGTTTTTTGTTGTTGTTGTTGATTGTTGTGCGTTTAGCTGACTAACTTAGACTGGTAAACATAGATACTAATATCAGAAAGAAAAATCAAAACAGCAGACACCTGATTAAAAGACGGCTAGACATGTTCAACTGTAGTAAAGCCCAAGATGTTTCGCATGTCTAGTAATAAAGTTTACTTTACTGAAGTGATACCAGTGTGCTATATTAGTATTGCATTTAAGTGATGTATTAAAAAATGTATCCCACTTCTGTGAGATGGCCCCGAACTGTACACTTTATTTAGTTTGTTGTTATTTTTTTTACTATAAATTGACACCTTGCACTGGTAAATAAATGCAGAAAACAATGCAAAAACGTGCAAAATAGCATCTCGCACACTTTTTGCAGTTAGTTTAATACTGTTTGCTAGTAAATCGTGTATATTTGCCCTTTTAACTTTTTTCTTTAAAGGTTTATGTACTGCAAAAACATTCAGAAAATCTCACAAACTTTTGCAACTTACAGCATGGACAATATGGATGCAGTTTTCACCTAGAAATGTTGAGTATAAGCTCTATGGCTTATAATGTAAATACTTTAGCAATTTGTTTTAATTAGAACTAGCCTTTTTATCTTAAATGGTAACTAATTGTTGTATTTTGACCTGCAATGTGAAACTATTGAGTTGAAAGTGAAGTAAGAATCATGTAGTTAACTCCTTGTTTTACCCTTTGGTTTCCATCTTACTGTTTTGTAATGCTGCCCTGATAAATCTACCATAAATTTTAACTTTTTCAGTGGAATCGTAGAGCGTTCAGGAAATAGAGAACCTTTTATGTTAATAGTAATCAACAAATAATTTTATATGAAAAGATGTTCTTCATAGACAATGACACTGAAATAACTCATGCAGCTGTCAGGTAAATTATAGTCCAGTTCATTAAATCATTAATAAATTAATAAATTCCCATTTTGTACTCACTTCCAGATGTTTTCTGATAAACTTGAATTTAAATTTACTGTGGAATTGAGCAAACCTTAATTATCATCATCAATTAGCATACGATCTTGTGGTTTTTAGAAAGTTTCCAGTCAAAGGAAGTTATGAAAGTGCATAAACAACATGAAATATGTGACTTGAGTCTGATGTAAATGAAGAGAAGCTGTTATATCCATAGGACCTTAAAAAATAGGAGATGAATGGTTGAGGTTGGATTTGTGGCTGCAGCTTAAATTTACGTAATTTGGATTTTGCTCGCTTAAACATCGTATCTGCAAGCCACAGTCAAAAACCTTGGAATGCGTTTCTTGCCTTTGACCAAAGCTCTTGGCAGCAGAAATGACATAGATTTTATAGCAGTTCTAGTGAATAAGAAATTATTTGAATTCACTGTTTTCTAACTTTGAATTCTATCTACTTTACAGTAGGATAAACTTCTCACAGGTTCTATAGGTAAATGAAGTATGAGATTCTATCCAGGAAATCATAAAATCAATGATGCCAATGCAATAGGCTTGTGGAGCAACCCATGTTTCTTTCTCATTTAGAGCAACAGGACTTGGATGAAATTCTGCTGCTGTCACCTAAGAGAGATAGCTAATTGACTGACTGGGTTGGAGCTTTATTCCATGGAATGCGGTTTTCAGTGTCAGTATGTTAAATTAGGCCAAATTGATGTGTGTTTCTCTGATGATTCAATTTTGGGTCACCTGGATTTGAAAACTGGACCCATATCTGTAATGATTATATTGATTTCCTGATTTTTGTAGCATCTGCAAAATGCTATTTTCTACTAATGAGCAATTATTGAAACACTGCTGTTACAATGAAGTTACTTGGACTAGTGTAATTTATGATATTGGTGTCTACCCTATTCCCATATACTTCACTTGTTTGGTTGTGTTGGAAGCCGAAGAATACTGATGATAGTCTAGTAAGGATAAAATAATTGTCTCACCTGAATTGCTCTAGTTTACGTCATTTCAGGCTTGTTAGTGTATTAGTTTTACAGAGAAATACTATATCCTACAGTCTCTAAATTTCATGAAGTTTTGCATTGTTTTTCTAATTGATGAGAGAGAATTTGGGACTCTATTCCTGTGTAAATTTTTTAGTAATATTAAAAAATAATAATTGTACCCTAGTGAAAATATTTTGATTTTTTTGTGGTATTTACCTTCTCATTTTAGCTGAAGCATATTCTGTGCACAGTATGTCCTACAGCCATAAAAATGGTTACTCCACTAACTATGGTATTCATGGACCCTTGAAGAGGGGGAAGCAGGTGGTCACAATGTCCTCATATGAGTGAAAAGGTTTGCTGTGTAAATGATTTTTAATGTGGATAGTATTTTTTTTTTTAAAGTATCCATAATAACTGCTGGATTTTCGCTGAAACAGCATAATTAATGCAATTTATGTATGGTTAACTGTGTATTTGCTATGGTGACAGATTAGTATCCACAGCTCTTTAAAGAGGAAAAGCCTTCTTGGTGCCATGTTTTGTTTTGCTCTTTTAAGTGATTTTTGAAATGCTGGGTTGTTAAATGGTTTCAAAGGTAGCGTCACAGCACATATATGTATATATATATATGTATAAAATGTAAATAAAATACAAAGATCAGCTATTAAAGCAGGACGCTATTAACTAAAAGAAAGTAGGCAAAGGCAGCTGTTAATTATACTAATTTGAACTTAATTGTTTCTCTCCATGTCTGTGTTTCCATACAGTTCACTTGTATGGCAAGTTTGAATATTTCTGAATAAAAGATCTTCTAGAACTGTAATTTGGACAGTTGTGCATTACAGAGTGAATTGGTTTGGAGCTAGGAGAGAAGTTTCAAATGCAATATTTCTTTGGGATAGAGAGATGTACCTTTTGGATTAGGACGGGCTCAGCTGTGCCTGTGCTGGGCCCATTGGAGCCATCTGGAGCAGGCCATGTTCGGCACAAAGCAGCCTCTTGCCTCCTCTTGCAGAAGCCGTCTCTACAAGCCCCTGTGCTACCAAGACTGGGAGTTGGCTCAGTGATCCTTGTCGGTCCCTTCTAACTTGGGATATTCTGTGATTCTGTGTGACTTGAGATGCATCCAATTGAACATGATTACTAGGTCATTCCAGGGTTTTGTTGATCAAGGTACTTGAATACTGAGGTAGGAATCTTCATATTTTCTTGCCAGAAATCTTAAAGGTTTTGGAAAAATCACTTTGCTGTACCATGACGGGATGCTGCAAGACCCTGAGAAATACTTCTCTGTTCTGATTTCCCATGCTCTGGTCATAGGACATTTTTCAAATCTTGATTGTGGCTACTCCTACAGTGTCTCAGCTTTTGTTCTTGTTAACTCTGAGACTTCTTTGCTTTCTGAAATTTCTTCAAAATCTCTTCTGCCTCTTTAGTAGACAGGCAGAAGAACTATGTAGATTTCAGGAGAATAAACAAAGTAGAAATCATCTATTACTTCGTTACTACTTCTATCAGTTTCCTTTTCAGGAAACTCTTATGGCCTGTTCTCAGGTTTTAGCCATCGGTTTTGGTTCATTTGTGCTTGTTGGAAAGTAAGGCTGCATATTTCTGGGTTTCTTCCGACTCTCTTAAAAATTTAGCAGAAACTTGTTACTTTTTTATCACGTGCTTGTTTTCCTAGCTAGTCAACGACCCAATTTTAAATATATGTCTGCAGTCTCTTTGTGGTGTTACAATATGTGTGATGTGAACAGTCATTATTATGTCACTGTTGTACATTCAGAGGTGTCCTATTGATTCAGTATAGAAAAAGCAACATCAACTTTCTTATGGTCTTGAACCCCATCTTGAAAATAATGCTTCTGCTTCTAACTGTTTAGGAATAAGAGTGAGGTGGTGTTTCAACAGACAGTTCTTATGGGTTAATTAGTATATTGATATTTATACAATCTGTTGGGTACTTTTCAAGCTCAGGCTACTTCGAACTGAAGCAAATTCAATAATTCATGTTCAGTTTCACAGTGGATTATTCTTAGTGGAAGCAGTTGTTGATGGAAGCTCAGGAATAGGGAGGAGTGCAAGAGGTTACACTTCTTATGAGTAAAGTTGAATCCTTCATTAAAGCAGTGATATTTTGTGACCCTTCTGAAATGTGAAGAAAGAACAGAGGGTTATAATCTAGCTTCATAGGAGAGCTTAGTCATTAGTAACAAGCCTCTGTGAGTTATGGTGGTTTTATTGACTTCAGTGCGAAAGAACTGGGTAAAGAAAAATAATGTGTTAATAAGAATTTTAAATCTCAGTAGCTTAGATTTCTGACAATGTTGTTAGTTTTTTGTTTGTTTTTGTTAGTGGAAGTGATTTTCCTTCCTGTGCAGCTTCCTTTCAGACAGGTCTTTTTTTCTGTAAAATAAACTATTACTGACAGCAAGTAGGTGAGAGGCCAGCGTTACAAAGAGGAGCTTGGGTAGGAGAGGTATTACACACAGTGGAAGAAACAAGGATACGGTATGTTCCCAAATACAACAGTCCTATCGGTTCTGTTGGTTAGTCTTGACACTGATGATGGGGATGAATGGCATGTTTGATCTGCTGATAAATTTTGATTGAGTTTGTGATTGGAGAATTGTTAGAGCAAGCAAGTTGCAGTTAATTAACTTTTGGTTGTAAATGTGTTGATACGGGTTTTGTTTGCTATTCAACTTTGGGTCTTTTCAGTTTGGTTGATCACAGTTCAGCAAGTCTCTTTGGACTTGGACAAAAAAAAAAAAAAACATAGACAATTGCAGCATGGCCCAAAACATGTTCAGGTTGGTCAGAAAGGATTTTCTACTGCTGTGTGACTTACGCTACAGGTTATGAGTTGTATCTCGTTGCATGGAGGGTTAGTGAGCCTTTTGAAGAGTTTTGGGAGCTATTACTTAGCTAGAATGTTACTCTTACATTTCATACAAATTCCTTCTATGTATTCTGCAAGATGTTGCTGGTGTGTGGTAGATAAGTTTTCCTTAGTGTGAAAGACAATGTAAATTGAACATTTGAACCTTTGAAGCTTCCATGTGCATGTTCCATGTGCATCAGTAGTTTCTTAATCCAAAAAAAATCTTCTGTGTGAGTGAGAGCGTCAAGTCACAAAAATTTAACATTTCATGTAGTTTGAAAAATTTTTCTCTCTTCATGTCTGTTATTGAAAAATAACAAGTCCATCTGATTAGTTTTTTCATTCCTGATATTTTCTTCCCTTTGGCACAAGAATATCTGTTTAAAAGGAGTTTCTCTCTCTTTAGTTTTCCCAAGCAAAAGTCCATGCTTTTTCTACTAAATCTCTTGAACTTTCTTCAGTATTTGGCACATTTCAAAGAAGCTTGCTTTCTTACTTTTTCAAATTTCAGGCTGTATTTGCCTTTCAATTTATATAAAGAGAAATAAGGTGATTGTATTTGCTACCAGAGGCACCTTTCAGAATCTGCATTACAAGACTTGATCTTTTCAAGTCAGAGTCTGATCTGAACTTTTCCTTAATGGTCTTCTATAATGCTTTCCTACTGCAAGCATTGGAGATCCTGGTTGTAGAGACATAATAGCAACATCAGTGTTAGATCTGATTTTCATGACTGTCTGGATGTATTGTCTTTTGACTTAGAGGCTACAGTATTAACAAGATGCTTATTTGAAATGTGTTGTTGCTAGTTACCTAGGAAGCCTTTATTTTCACTTCAGTAGTGGAGGTCTCTTCTGTTTTTTCTAAGCATGATATCATTTTAAGGGTTAACATATTCATTTGGTACCTTTTATGAGTTGTGTTAGGAATTCTCTCTTACATAGTAGAGTATAAATTAAAAACTACTGTTAATTGCTGCTAGCAGGCAAAGTCAGGCAGTGGTATATTCTTCAGGCAAAAATTTACGTGGAAATGATTCACATTTCCACAAGAGATACTGAAAATTGAAGTCCACTCTTTTAGGTCTTTCTTAAAGCACTTAAGCCAGAAACTGAGGCAGTAAATCACCGTCAGATGGTGATGACTGTAGTATTTCCAATGTGGTATACCATGGTTAGTTAGTTCTTTCTTGTGTCAGTAGGTGTAGCTACATAATCCTTTGTGAACCGTAAGACTAAGATGGGTAAAAAAAAAAAAAAAAGACTACACAAAGAGCTTCCTTCTTTCCAGGATACTCACCACATTACCATTTTGGAAGATGTTCTGAGAATCTCTACCATGATTTGAAAAGGTCTAAAATGATTTCAGCTGCCACATTTTGTTGTGAAATAAAAACTTGGCACCAACTTGTGCTTTTGTAGACGCCCAAGATGTAATTCTAGCATGGATTTTTAGAATTCTTATAGCTGTCCCCAGCAATGGCACACATCTGTTTGGTTAAGAATATTTTTATCTTGGTATCCGAAAAAAGTTTTAAAACTATTTTGCAACTTTTGTATTTGGACACCAAAGGGTTAAAACAGTTAAAGTTTAGTATTCTAAAATCACTTTGCTGTAGAAATTTTAGACTAGTATGCTGGTGTTTATAGGAAACTTTTTTCTCACTGTGGGCGTTTTCGTGTTCTGATCTTTTTTTTTCTTTCTCCTTTTGTTTTAATCCTTGTATCTGCTAATTTTTATATAGGAATAGTTACTAATTCTTTTGAGATACAGCCTACTAAATTTAAAGTGATTGAAGCCATGGGTTGACTGGTAATTTTAATTTATTCTATATAAATTTCAGTGAAGAACTGGCAAATGGGTTTCAGGATGCAAGTAATAATACTTTAAAGGCATAAAAGGCTTAGTATCTTGTTGTTAAGGTGGTCACATGATAATGGCTTACATAATGAATAATGTGCTACAGCACTTTATGTATGTTAATGTAACTTTTAATCATATTGTTGCCTGCAAATATGTGATCCCTTATGATTATAAGTTTCCTGTTTATGCACCATTGCCCGTTTAAATCAAACAGAAGATTCTGAAACTGTGAAAACTACACATGTCAATGTTTTACAGCTACGTAATTCGAATTGACTTGATTTTTTCAAGTAATCCTAGAAAGGGGGAGCATTCCATATAGAAACTGCTGAAACTGCCACAGGTGCTTCTCCGAAAACCTTACAGTTGTGGCATTGAATGTTCAGTATCGCTTCCTTTCTGCACACAAGGCATACTGTTGAGGTATTTGTTGCGGTGATTGGTTTTAATGCTAATCTAGGAATTCAGATATAGAATCTATAGATTTGCATGCTTTGCTTACCCTAATTTACGATTATCTACTTTATTTGTAAACTAACAATAGATAATTGAGATCAGTATTTTTAACAGATATTACATTGATATACAAAAACTGTGGTTTATTTCTTAGATTGTCGCATGGCATTAACAAAAACACAAGTAAGCTGGAGGTGATGTGATCACTATTTAAAAATTATACATTTAGCTTCTTCTACATTTATGAATGCTTTTCCAAAGAGATTTAATGTTGACTTTTATAGCAAAAATTTGTTTTGTTTTTCAAGGTATGTGACATTATAAGTGGAAGAGGGTGTATTTCAAGTAGTAAATATCAAAAATGCATAAAAATGTACTTGCTTTTTTCCTTCAATAAGCTTAACATGTTTATATAGAACAACTTAGAATCAAGTTCTTTTTATGTAACTTCAGTATGATTTATAATTCAGTTCAGCAAGAACAACAGGTCTTCATCTTTTCATTCTACAGATTCTTCTAAAAGCAAGTTTTTTTTTTTTAATTATCTTGAAGTAAATCTTTCTTACAAAAAGGTACACTTCAGCAATTCCAAGTTATTTTTTCTGTTTTTTCTGTAGCTCATGATGATGGAATTATTTTCCATATTTTCTGCTAGCTTGCCTCAGATTTTTCTCCTTCCTCTAGTGAGCTTCTCAAAACAACAACTGCATTTAAATTGTTAGTAAAAAATCTTCCTAAACTAAAGCTGAATTGAAAGTTAACTTTACATTTCTATATACCAGTCCTGTTTGGCCAGGATAGTTGTTCCCTTGCTTTTGAAGAATGAATTAGGCACGTGGTCAGCCTTTTTCTAAAAGCATTTCAGTTTCAATAGCATCTTCTTTATAGTTGGTTTGATATTGATTGTGATGTCAACTGGAGGGAGAAAAGCAGATTAAAATGAGAGTCCCCTTCATGCCAAAATTAGTCAGTTTTGAAGACTGCCTTGAGGACATCAATTGATGGATGACGAAGAATTGGTTTGTAAGAGTGTTTTCTTTTTTTAAGCACTGTGTAAGGTATGTGAACGAACGTATATACAAAAGTCAGAGCTTTAACTCTTAATTAATAGTGCATATTTTCAGCTCATTTATGAAACGCTTGTCACTACAGAGTAATTCAGTTGTTAAATTTAATCTGTCAAGGAACCTCAAGATCCCCTACTTCCCTGTATCCAGATTTCTTTCAACTTTTCTTGTGAATTTTTTCTATTTGTAATAACTTTATAGTATGAAAAACTATCTTTCCAATTGTATTTTCCTTACTTTGCTTTGGAGTTAGCATCTCATTCTGTGCTTTGAGGTAAATATTATGTCCTTATCATTTCCAGCGCCTGGCTTTCAGCCCATAAAGAAGGTTGAGGGTAAATAACACCATACTTCTAATTTATCTGCAGGAATATGAGTACGTAGATATAGTGAATGAACTGCAAAGCGAAATGAAATACTTCTAAGTAATCTTAACAGGATAACAGGACTCATTTGTTTATTCAAATTCATGAATTTCTTTGGAAATGGTAACATGCATGTACCTTCCAAGTGTACAATGCATCAACTGTGTAACAACCTACCAAAAACTGTATTTGATCCTCAGTAAGGTAAAGTCGTTTTTTTTCTCATGTTTGTCAGCGCTGCAACGGAATTGTGTCGGACACAGTTCTGTGTGGAGTAAGTGCCAATAAGTGGAATTATGTTTTCAGGACTGTAGTTTTCATTGTTACTTTTTTGGAACATATCTGTTTTGATAGAAATTCGACCAACCTTTAGAAAATACAGTACCAAGTCAGTGAATGCTATTTACTAGATGACTAATTGTGAAATGCACATAATGTGCACAAGGCTTAGCTTGATTTTCTTTTCTTTAATATTACTTCTTCCATCCTTTCATACTTTCATTGCTGGCAGCTGTTTTGTAAAATAGTTTTGAAAAATACCAATCTACCTAGCTAGTTATTTCCTTGATCTTATTTTAGCTAGGTAGCCTAGTTTAAAGAGACCTGAAACAAAACTGTCCTCAGGTGTCCTCAGGTGCAGTATCTTCTTTTTCTTCTTCAAAAAAAAGCCTTGCTAGGTTTTAAATTATGAGTAATAGTGAAATAGAGCTGTCACATTTGCAGCGTGATTAGAAGAAACAAAGGGATATCTTGCCTGAAGATTGAATATCAGATAGTATATTTTGAGTTTCTTTGAGCTTCAACCATTTCAAGATTAGGGATAGTCAGCTCAAAGCTAGAACTGAAGGGATTTTTAACTTATAAAAAATGGAGGATAGGTGGAAAAAAAGGTTTTTCAAGAAATAAAAAATTTTGAGGTATTCCATTTGTGCTGTCCAAAGCTGTTTTTTACTGCTTTTCTTTCACAGCCCATCTTCACTTTACTTTAATACTTTTTATGTATTCAAATTCTTTCCAGAAGCAGCTATGAGAAATGAAATATTTCTTTAGAGACCTTCTAATAACTGAGGTAGTTGAAAACTTACTCCAGTATGGTAATTACCTCTCTGAATATCCTTCTGATATTTTGACAGTGCAGTCCACATCACATACAGTATTCTTAATATCAAAGTTAATCTTTGATTACTTTGATTTCCTTCTAATAATTTACATTATTAGAGTTTATAATCAAGGACTGGTATAGAGATGGATTGCATATAAGAAATGGAGCTCCTTATTGTGTCTTGTGTAGTCAGTGCAGTGAACAATTTCTATTCTCGTTTCTATAATGAATTTTTTTTATAGTAAGAAACTGTTTCCTCTTACGTAGCAGTTGGCCAGCAAGTTTCTAGTCATCTAGATCCAGTAATATCTTTTTATTTGATTTGTTTGTATTTTTTTTTCAATCACTTTCCTGATTTCCTGACAAAGGAAGTTCTTTTGAAAATTATAGGTTAAATTCAGATTTTTAAGAGAAAAAGTTATAAGTTGTCAGAATCAAGAATGTTGCATCCAGTGTGCTTCAGCCCATTGTAAAGTATTCCAGTTTTTCTTTACCTATTAGGGACAAACTTTTTAGGATATGGGAAGGGGAGAGATCTGAAAAAAATCTTAGTAGGTTCATTACATTATAAAATAGGTGAAACTTCAGATCACATTTCCATTTCTTCTTTTTTTTTTTTTTTTTTCTGGGAAACAAACCTTTCTCAAAATTTGGTATATGCAGCCTTGCACACTTGCTCTTGTCTAAATTTATTTCAGTGCCTTACAGGGGCCAGCAAATATAAGGTGGATTAGAAATAACTGAGCTATTGTTTTTGTTCAGAATGGTTATTTTTCAAGTTTATGTTCCTGAAGTTTTTGTTGCATTGTGTTATGTTTGCTTGCAACATTTTAGGAAGAAAAGCTAAGCTTTGTTCTTTGTGCTCTTCACATGAGCTGGAATAAGTTGATTTCTGTTTCATATGAGTTTCAACAGGGGAATTAGGTCTTATCAGTCTCTCAATTCTTATTCTGTGGCTAGTCTGTTTCTGAATTTTCAAGTAATGAACTTGTCTGAACTACTGAAGCCCAGATACAAATCCAATTTTCTGATATATTGGAAAGGAGGAAGAAAAATTAGGAAAGACGTATTGGCATCTTTTGTCATTTTTAGCCCTCTTGTCACCACTTATTCACATTTCCTTATTACTCTGTATTCTGTGCACAGACATGTATGTTTGTTTAAATACGTGTGATAACTGCACTCTTTTTCAAATTAAACCTTCATAAGTCTGTGTATCTTACCTGTTCTCATTTATAATATTCTTGGTGCTCTAGAGTATTCAAATTCCAGTGTCATTTCTCTTGTACATGGAGAACAGTCTTGATACAAATAAGAAAGCAAGTCCCAACACTTATGATGTCACACACTTTGAAATAAGAAACAAACCAGAAAAAAAAAAAATCCTATAAGCAAAGCATAACTAAGTATAGCATCTTTGTCTTTTTTTTCTTTATGTGTGTATATTTTATTGTTACCTTAGAAACCAGAATGCCATGGACAATTGCCAAGTCATGTTAAGTTTGTTTCAAGTATTTGATCTTTTACTCAAGATATAGATTACAAAATAAACTGCAGAAGATCATAGATGGTTAATTTCAAGGCTTTAATTAGTCTGAAGTTTACATAAAGGCCAGGTACTTCAGACTATTTTAGATTAAAGCATTCTGAGAAGTTTAAATAGGAAGATGCTTTTTTTTTAAAGCACATAGTATATTGATTTTATTTTAAAGTGTATTGTCTCCCAAATTTTGCTTAGAAGACAGATGTATGTGAGAAAAGTTAAGTTAGTTATAAAACTATGATTGATAACTAATTTCTTAATGGAAATTTACTAAGTGTATGTTTTCTCTCATCGCCAGCAGATAGATAGTAAGGGCAGCAGCAGCAACGAGCTAGATTGATGAATGAGTGTAATTCAGTTTCTTTGTATTGTACAGCTTGAGAAATGCCAGTGGCCTGACAGCAGCAGACCTTGCACATACCCAGGGCTTCCAAGAATGTGCCCAGTTTCTCTTGAACCTCCAGAACTGTCATCTGAATTGTTACTATAGCAATGGCACCTTAAATGGGGGTCATCAGAATGCAGGTCCCAATCCATTCAGTGGTGGGACAAGTCGAAAGAGATCCTTTGAAGATGTGGAGTCTGCTGGAGTAAAGAAAGCTAGAACGGAAGGTGAGATCCTAGAGGTAAAAGGGATGGGGTGATACTGTTGCTGAGAGAGGAAAATAAACGTTTTAAAGCCTTTCAGAGTGGATGTCGAGTGTTATTCACGAACTCACCATCATATCTAAATTAAGTATTGATACAAGAAGCAGGTAAATACAGTTGTTCCATCCTTTGAAGAGTGTACACATGTCATATGATCTCAGTTCTCCCTGTCATCATCTTGACGTCTTCAGAAATTTCTATTCCCAGAGAGTACTGTAGTTACACAACACCAAGAATAACATATAGAAGAGCAGAAGCTGAAATTAGCTTCTGCTTTCCTCGCTTTCTTCTCATTTAGGAGAGCCACATAATTCACAAAGAAGCCCAGATGTTCCGATGGTAATTTTCCATTTTGGGATTCATTCTTCAGAAATGGTTTACTAAGCAAGATGGGTGAAATAAATTTGATGCAGAAAGGTTTCTGAATTGGTATGGATTGTGTCTGTAACATGAAGTGAGCATACACTAAATATCCAGGATCGTTTTCTAAGGGGAACTGTTAGATTATACAAGAATATCAGATGGGAATGAATCTGAGGGATTCATATTCAGCCCAGTGCGATGAAGATGCTGCTTCTTTCTCTGCCAGCAATGATAGGATAATACCTTGAAGATATTTTTGGTGGCTATATGAAGAAATCTTTTTCAAATCTTAAATACTGCATGAATAACGCGAGAGAATATCCTGTTGCCTTGTTGTGGACATCCTGTTAAACTCATACTGAAGACAAATTGAGCATTCTGTACTCAAACCTCCTTTGTTCCTGTACCAGCAATGGAATAGGGACTCTATAGACCATCACTGAAGACATCTTCATGAAACTGTGTTTTGTTCTAGTAAGTGTGGTTTACAGTGAGCCAAAAAAAGCTGGGCTTAACTGGTGCTTAACTGCAGGTAGTGAGAGTGGAAATGGACCAACATTTTAAAATCTGATATGAATAAAATAAATCACAACAACGTTGTCACTCTGTAGCATTTGCTTTAGTACTTACTATCCAGCCACCATTTCAGCTGTCCTGGGATTGGAGGATTGGATGTGTTTACTCTGAAGCTAAACATATCTAAGATATACCACTTTATCTAGTTGTTCCAAACTAAATAAATTCCTGATGGAGAAGAGCGTGTATTCAATTAAATGGAAGGTTATGTTTCAAGGAATAAAGTCTTTAAGTAGTTTCTTGGATTGAGAAAGTACAGTACACAGATGGACGTAACAACTGAGGAATGATGTTTTCAGTGCATTCATGTTCTGGTATGAGAAGACGTTGCTTGAAGTCAGAGATACACACCTTTAGTTTTGAAGAGTTATTCCTTCTGGATATTCATAACCAGCAAGCTCTTTGGTTTCAGAAAATTGTTCTAATGTAGTCAGTAGGTAGCATTCCCCCAGAATCTGCAGGAGTGGCACTGGGCCATCTGTGATATGTTGCCATGAAATAGCAATATCTGCGTTATCTTTCTACATAAGGAGTTGGAGTAATGGGTAAGTGAGATGAAGCAAACAAGTACAATATGTTCCAATGAACGAGGTCTCCTAGCCAATTACCAAGATAGTAGGGAAGCAATCAGAATAGATTTTTTTTTTTTGAGTTTTTTTTTTTTTTTTTTACCAGTATGACTTTTAACACCTTTGCAAACAAGGTAGAAACTCTGCTGCCTTTGCTTGAAGATTTTTAGAGTAATTAAGAGATGCACCCAAACTTGGAGTTTCTGATGCAGTGTCTGCCTTCAAAGACATCAACATCAGTAATATCATAGTAATGTAAAAAGCCTGTTGGGAATGAGAATGAGTCACCTTTCTTGAGGCACCTTGTAAACAACAAAGGTGAGTAATGAGGAGTCATCAGTACATCTTTGGGCTTAGCTAGCCTTTTTTAAAAAAATGAGCAAATTCAGGCAGATTTGCCTTTAGCATTGCCATTTATTTGCACATGGGAGTCAAGATATCCAGAGAGTGCAGGCAGTTATGACCAGATTACAGCAATTTAGAAAAGCCTACACAGTGCCTTGGCACGGTATACACAATTTACAATGAGATTGTAAGCAGTGGAGTAGGGAAAAAAAATACTGAAACAGGCTTCATCCTTTGATCTGGAATAGCTAAACTGGAGAGGAGATGAACTTTATGTACACGATTTTGTTTTTTTTGCACACAAGTCTGCTATTGGGCACATAGTATTAAAAAAGCCTTCAGCCTCAAGCTTCTGCAGTGCTGACACAAGATGCTCTGTGACTGATGGAAGCAAATGCAATACAAGAACAAGCTCCAGAAGCTAAACAAATGTACATTGATAGCTTCTGTTGCAACTCTGCATTCAGAATGCACACTGAATCATTTCCACTTTTAACTTAGAAACGTCAGCTGAATTTTATGTCAGTTCTTCAGAAGTAAGTTCCAGAAATCTCTCTTTGATTCCTGAGGCGGTTGGGTCACACAGTCAAGTGCAAAGATGATGTGTGCCAGGCCAGTTGATCATTTGTGTGTTTGTTGCACTCCTCCTCATCCATCTAGCCCACGGCCTTTGGCAAACTGGCTTTTGCACTGTGCTGTACAAGCTCAACACACTTAGTTTGCTGTGTGCAGGAGGTGACCTGCATGCATGTCATGGCATTCGACATAGCTGCTGTTGGGTTATGTTTGTGGGATGAAGATGGGGAGGATTGCTGAGTGGCTGTACCCTTGCATATGCCAGCATGAAACTGCACACCATATTCCTCTAGGTATCCAGAGAAAATGTCTCTTCCTGGTCTAGGGTGATATGAATCTCACTTCTCTAAGAACTCTGGTCTCCTTTAAGACCTATGTTAACTCTGGAGCCCTGAAGCCCTGGCAACTGCTTAAGGTTCATTAAAAGCAAGTAGTTTACTAAGATTTCCCATGTGCCAAAGGTAATGCAAAAGACTTGCAGCCTACTGAAGTAGCCCTCTATATTGTGGTGTGTGTGCAGAGTATAGAAAAGTGTGTCAGCAAAAAAAAAAAAACAAAACAGTGCAGGGTCCGTTGGGCTAATACTGAAGGGGTGCATTGGAGGGTGCTGATAAGAGAGAGTGCAGTCACACCCTTTTCACTTATTAAAGCATTTCCCATATCTCGACGCTTCTTGGCTCTTACCAGGAGAGATCTATGTTCAGTTCTTGGATGGTCCCTGGAACATCTCATGAGTAGGACATGAGTTAATAGGAGCTGGAACTTGGGAGCAAAGGGGGAAAATTCCTAACTGACACTGAATGCTCTCTGGGATGGAGTCTGCTTATATCCACAGGGCGTGCTACCTGGGCAACCTAAATTACTCTCTAGTCAACTTACACCTAGTGATACATAGGTGCAGTCTGATAAGTACGGTGGTAATTATGCATTTTTTAGAATAGTAATGAAGGTGCAGCTACTCACCTTTTGTTATTTCACACTTGTTATCCCAAAGGTCAGAAGCTTTCACACATGAACAATTTAGATTTGTATGTAAAAAGCTTTTGTTTTAATAGTGAAAGTACTCATCTGTTTGTTGGCTGAGTTTTCAAGTGTGCACCAGTGACTAAGCAAACCTCTTTTTTTAATCAGCTTACAGCTTTGATGGCTTAATACCAATGATGAATGGAGGAGTTGAGGACGATGCTGACAATATGCACGTTGACAGAGAGTTTGCTGTTGTATCAGGTGGGAGTGGACAGTTTCCTGTTAACTACAACAACATTCAAATGGTCGAAGACACCAAACAACAGGAGAGTAGTTCTGTTGGACCAAAAGAAATTGAAATATACACTGTTTCTGCAATGCAAACGCCTTGTCATTGCAAGAACCAATACGCATTTTATTTTTAAGACTTAATTCTTTACTTTTGCACATGATTGACTAGAGTCTTGAAAACTATTGTATTGTAACACCCAACATCATGGGGTTTTAGTAGGTGTCTAAAATTAGCTGTTTCATGCAATATATTGTAATGGTGAAAGAGAAGGTTTAATAGCAGTTCTCAGATGAACAGAAATCCACAGTGGCTGTTTCACTTCTAACCTGAGGCTTGTATTACGTTGTGCCTTGCTTTTAGTTGCTATGATTTCAGGTTAACGGAAACTCAGAAGTAATGTAAATGATTCACTTTGTTTCCATTAAATAGTTTTACTTGCTGATAAGACTTGATAGGGAAACATATCATAGTGCTTATATAGCTTTGAAAATAATATATGTTACAACTAAACTGTACGCAGCATAGTTTAACAAATGCTATAAAGAATAGTCTAGACTACATAATGTGTTCAAAATTTGTTCAGACAATATAAGCACAGGATCTTGCTATGAACAAATTTGTGAGTTTCAGTGGGGAAAAAAAAAAAAAAAAAAGACTGGATACTGATGTTCTTAAACTAATTTGGAACTAAATTTGGAACTGCCGTATCGGAAAGCTGTTTGGACTTTGTACATTGATTCTTCCTCACGGAACAGTCATAATATTAGAGGTATTAGTGGATATTAACGGTGTTTTTTTTCAGGGCTGCTCAATCCGATGCTTTTTGATAACCCCAGGGTGTGCATAGAGCTTTGATAAAACCTGTTTGGGGTCAGCTTTTCCATGCACTTTGTAGGTAAAGCATGGAGTTACTATGATAGTGCATTATTATAATGAGAAATGAATATCTTACCTTAATTTGTTCTGTGATTAAAATGTTTATGCTTTGTACCACAAATCAGATTTGCCAAAGGGAATGATAATGGACAGATATTTTAATATATTAGAAATAAATATATATACATATATATGCAGTCAGTTCTTAAAAAGTAGATTATGATATTTTCCAGTGATAATTACTAAGTGTTCTTATTTATGGAAAAATGATTGTCATTCATAAATATTCTCTATTACTATAGGTGCTAATTTTTAATGCGTAGTAACGTTCTATAATTATCACTAGAATTATTCATTACCTACTTTTGCATATTAACTATGGGTAGCGCCACTTCTATTAAATTTGACTTGGCAAAGCCAGCCTATAAGGATTTATTTTTAAGCAGTTAAAATTTCGCACTTTTCAGTTAATAAACACTATCTGAAATTCTTTCTGTGCGTTTTCATCACTGAAATATTAGCTTTGGTGTCTCGATGGGTTTGGGTGGGGTTTTTTTTTTCATTTTCAATCAGAATTTGTTGTTAGTGAGTTCTGTTGACGTCATGAAGGGATGAAACAGGAAACTCCGGTTAGTATACACAGTGAGGTACAAAATTAACACATTTCTTGGCTTTGTGTATTGGTGTATCCATATTTCAAAACATATCCATGCAATGGACTAATAACCAAAGCTTCTGATTCTTCCTTGTCAAACAGTGGTACTCGTGTCACTTAAACAGGAATCCAGTTGTTTTTAAATGTGGAAAATTACCAGCAGGCAGACGAACTTACTGGCTCGATTTGGAAATGCAACTTAAAAGCAGTCCTGTTTTGCACGTAGGTTTATGCATTTATGTATTCACAAACATACGTGCAGATATCCAAGAACAACAACGGGACATAAAATCTTTAAATGTAGCTGTGTAGACCTGTAGGTTTCTACATTGCCTCGCTATTCTTTACTAATACAGATATAAATTTTAGATGTCCTTTACCTGTGGGCATTTTAAGGCAGAGTGTATTCTGCTAGTTGTTGAGCTAGTACTTTTGAGTACCACTGCAAAAAAAAAAAAAAAATTGCATTTCAGACATGCTGATGAAATTCTGTTGATGGAAATAATAATGATTGTACTAACTACTAAATCCAACAGAAATTGCTTTAAAACAGTTGTCTGTTTTTTTGCATGCACATTTTTAGAATTTTGTTCCCTACTACTAATCCTTTTTTTAGTTTTCTGTGCACTCTGCTGTTGCTATTGTATGGCCTTTTGCATGTGGATTGTACAGATGTTATTATAAACTCATTAATATAAACCTCACTATCTCATCTAGCAAGCTGCTAGATGAGTTGAAGAACTTTCTAAATAAAAGAACATTGACACATTTTATATTAGCATCCCAGCATAACATTTCTTTATTCAACCTACTTCAGTGTATTCTGTGCTGTAAGAATGACCACTGAAAAGAAAGAAATGAGTCACAGACTAATTACTACAGAAAATAATATTTTAAAAAAGGCAACTCTTCACCCTGTCACAGATACTCTATTATTGTGTATTTACAACCTTAGAACCCAAGAGGGCATTACAGTTAAGAATGCAGTCTGCTACACTTATAGGAAATAATTTCTGAAAAACTCACGATGTCTTTGAAAGATTAATAGAAATATAATTGAATGTAGATAAGATAGTTGCATTTTTGACATTAAAATCCATGCCTCAATCCAGCTCCTACGAACATGAACTGCGTATATTGTTACTGATAAAGAAAGGGTAGGCTTATTTGCAAAGTTGTGTATGGAAACATTTTAAAAATCAGTGGAGTATAGTGGAGACGTTTTGTTGTATTTCGATTTATTCTTAATTTTTGGTGACAGGTGTATTTCTTAATGCAGATATGAATAGCAGTAGCTCCATATTGAATGCACTGACAAATGGATGTGCCATCAATGGACATTTGGATTTCACCGCCGCACAACAGCTCAGTGGGATGGATACCAGGCAAGAAGAATGTTTAACATTAACACCTACTGGAATAATTCCTGGAGTAACTTCTCCCGGTAGGCATCGAATTCATACCAGTAATGGCACCGAGGAGCCAGAAAAGGCCATGAATAATCCCACTGATATGTGTGGATCTCTCCATCTGAATGGAAGCCCAAGTAGCTGCGTTTCTAACCGCCCCTCGTGGGTGGAAGACCCCGGAGATACTTTGCACTATGGACACTACCACGGTTTTGGGGATACTGCTGAAAGCATCCCTGAACTTAGTAGTGTCGTTGAGCATTCCAATTCTGTTAAAGTTGAACAGAGGTATGACAATACTGTCTTAGGCACAATGTATTTGTACCATGGCTCCTAGGTCAACGACCTTTATATCACACGCATATTGAAATTGCTACCAAATGAATCTGGGGGCACAAAATCTTCACATAGCATTACATTTGAAAATTGCAACTTACTGCTATTTTTACACTTTGTTTATATAAAAAGTAAACCTTTCATTTGACAGCCTTATACAATAGTTTTAGTTTGTTGCATGTATGGGGCTTGTTTAGTGATAAAGTAGGTGCTGTTATGATGGAATGGTTATTTTCATTTTTTATGGAATGTTCCGGTTTTGTATTTTTTTATTTCTAAGCTTGTGAACACTATCTTTCTCTTTTTCTCTTTTTAGAGCTGTTTTCCCTTTTATTAAAACTATGTTTAAATGAATTTTGTGAAGAAAATGTTACATATGTGCATCACTTAGAAGTAAAGATTTTCCTTTTCCATATCTTCTGCCGAAGCTATGGTAGTAATATCAATGCCAACTATCACTATGCAAGGTTGAAAAGTGGCAATCTTATGGAGCTTCTCTGACTTTATAGTTTGTACATTTGTTCAGTATAATTAGATGTTCATCTTCACATTTTTGAGCAAGTTGTTTAAAAATGCAGAGGCAAAATTTGGAAAAGTTAATGTTTCACTTTACTATAGCATAGAAGTTGCTTTCTGTTGTTGGGCTCTTTGCATTATAGAGTGGGAAGGTGGGTTGCCTTTGTGCAGTCGCAGTCAGGTGTGCCTCAGGTTAGTTCTGAATTTGTGGCATTTTCCTTTTGCTTCTCTTCTTTATATGTATGCTTGATATTTTACCATAGCTCACAGACCGGAGGCATGTTGGCACTGTTCTGCTTTGTATGCAGTTTAAAATTACTGTTACTTGTTATAGAGTTTGGCAAGTCAGAATATTTGAGTTTGACCGTCTCGGATATACATTTATTGTCCTTTTTTTAACATATGCTTTGAAAATGTAATGTTGTGTATTCTGGGCTATGCTCATAGATATACGTTGTATTTAAAGCTTAATACATAAATCAAAACTCATATAAGTGCACTATATAAGCACTAATAATATAAGTTGCTGCTTTGTGATATGATAAATGAAGAGTGGGAAGAATATGGTAAATGAGATAAGCCCTCTGAATTGTGTTGATTATTTTTTCTGTTGTTTTGTTTAAAAAGGGACCTTTACCATTTGGATTCAAAAAATAAACATATTACATTGTATCTGAATGTTTTGTTTAGACATGATATTTTTACTGGATATTTGAACATGTCCTTAATAGCTTTTAAAACACATTTCTCCATAATCTTTCTCAGAGCGACTGTAGAACTTCATAATTTTGTCAGTATGTGGAAGCAGATGGGGCCAGCTGAGTCAGTTGTCCTTGACTGAATCAGAAAATCACATACTAGATATCCTGGGTTTAAAGTTTCTGTCAGCCCTGAACTCCAAAAACTGGTTGAAAATACTGTCTGATCATGCAAATTGTGCTCACCTTTGTGCTTAAAATGATACAGACTGCAAAGAAATCAGTATTTTAAATACGCCGTAAATGGTTTACTATCTACATATAAGATACCTGCAGTGTATTCAGATGGAGAGCTGCATTCTCACTGAGCTGCACTGGCAGCTGCACAGTCATTCTGCAAGTTGTTGGCCAACCCAGTGAAACTCCTCAGTGCCTTCTGGGGACAAACAAGACAATTAAGGATAGGTGACTCTCACCTGAGGCACTCTTTCTGGCATGCACATAACTTGCACGTGCTTGAATAACTGCATCCAGGCTCTGTTCTTACACAATTTGATTTGTTTATGTGGTGTCCAGAGGCACGTGCCATTACCATCATACTAACACAACAACAGTATTATTTTTTTGTATTTGCAGAGCTTGCCGCATGCATGTGCTTTCTTACGCTTTTCAAATAAATCAAAGCATCACTAAGTTACAATAAATATGTCATCAGAAGTACTTGGCTATAACTTGATCCCTAAAGGATTTTTTCTTTGGGTGTCAACAAAATTTGCATGTGTCCATTTACATTAAAATTTTAGGTACAGAATTCTAACATAGCAAGATTTATAGTCTGTAAAGGAAGATCTTAAAAAATGTATACACTCTGGTTTTATTCAATTGCTTTTCACGTCTCTTATCTAAGAATGCTTCAGAAGACACTGTATTTCAAATTCAAAGAGAAGTCTTAACATTTTATTTTAAAAAGCACTTCTTGTGATTTCATCTGAGTGTTCAGCCACACACTAGTAGAGATATCAAGGTGTTTATCTCTTATCAGGCACAATGGAAACAAAGTACTAAATTCTAATTCAGTGTAGAAGATCAGTGAAGGCATGACTTAGACATACTGTGTGAGTTTGCTAGGTACCTTCCATTATTGGTAACATGTCAAAGGGCAGAAGTCTGTGGTAGAAAATGTCTCAGACAAAAGCTGAGATGTGTAATCACAGAATCATAAAATGGCTTGAATTGGAAGGGAACTCAAAGCCCACCCAGCCCCAACCCCACCACCAGCTCAGGCTGCCCAGGGCCCCATCCAATCTGGCCTTGAGCACCTGAAGGGACAGTGCAACCTGCTTAGTGCCTCACCACCTTCCAAGTAAATAATTTCCTCCTAATATCTAACCTAAATCTCACCTCTTTTGATCTAAAACCACTCCGCCTTGTCCTATCACTATCACACAACGGCAATTCTTTATACATAAAAAATTACAAGAATTCTCAGACTGCCCTTATAGGTACTTTTGGAAACAACAGCAGAGGCCACCTAAAATCTTGTTTTTAAATTTTCACATAAATTTTCAGTAGAACTTGAGACACGGAGTTCTCAAATCACAACATGATTGAGACTGGCAGATACAATCCTTAAGCATAGGCCACTGTTAGGACCCATACCAGTGGCATGGGAGAAAAAGGTTTTCTTGCATTTAATTAGAATTTAACCTTTTTCAGTTTGTCCTGTAATTTCAGCTATGTACAAACAATGCAACTGCAAGAGTAATGAAGCTAACAGATCCAATTGCACCACTGATGGATTGACTTAAGGTGTTGACTTAACTACATTAAGAATTTATACTGTTCAACGTGGACCAAGTTCTACCAGGCATAGTCATGTCTCTCCATACATAACCACCAGTGACGGGAGGCATTTTTTTTTTTTTAAATATCTTGCTATTTGCGTCATTAGACTTGCTGAAAAGTTTTAAAAGCCCCACAAGCCCTCTTCAGACCTACAGAATAACATTTCGGACACTACAGAATCGCAGAATCACCGAGGTTGGAAAAGACCTTCAAGATCATCCAGTCCAACCATCCACCTACACCAGTAGTACTCACTAAACCAGGTCCCTCAACACAAAATCTAAACGTTCCTTGAACACCTCCAGGGTCGATGACTCCACCACCTCCCTGGGCAGCCCATTCCAGTGCCTGACCACTCTTTCAGAGAAATAGTATTTCCTAACATCCAGCCTAAATCTTCCCTGGCACTGCTTGAAGCCATTCCCTCTGGTTCTGTCACTAGTTACATGAGAGAAGAGGCCAACCCCCATAGCTCACTACAACCTCCCTTCAGGTAGCTATAGAGAGCAATAAGGTCTCCCCTGAGCCTCCTCTTCTCCAGAAGAGGAGACTAATTCTAACAGAATCTTAAAATCACTACTAACAGAATCTTAAAATCATGAAAGATCCTGAGTTGAAAGGGCCACAAGGACCACTGAGCACAACTCCTGGCCCCACACAGCACCACCCGGTGTTCAAACCCTGTGTCTGAGGGTGGTATCCTTGAACTCCGGAACTGGGGTCCGTGCCCACAGCCCTGTGGTGCAGCCCCTTTCCCTCACCCCCAGCTGCCCCTCCCCTGACAGCTCCATGCCGTTCCCTCGGGCCCTGTCGCTGTCACACAGAGCAGAGCTCAGCGCTGCCCCTCCGCTCCCTGTGAGGAGCTGCAGCCGCCATCAGGCCTCCCCTCAGCTCCTCTGCTCTGCGCTGACTATAAGTTGAAGCATATCAAAATCAGAAAATAATAGAAGCATTAGAGTTGGAAGGAACGCTTAAAGATCATCGGGTCCAATTCTGCTGCAGCAAACAGGGACACCTACAGCTTAATCAGGGTGCTCAGCCCCTTCCAGCCTGACCCGTCTCCAGGGATGGGAACCCCTTTGCAAGCGTGTACTTCTCCAAACACTGATCTTGCATCTGGCTGTGCTCACGTCTTGATCTGTGTTCAGATTCAGATTCATATTCCTTGAGAAAAGTTTCTCTGTGAGTCTTTTCTAATAAACTTCTGTAACAAGCTATCATCTTTGTGCGGTCTGAAGATGTACCCCAGGTTAATATTTATAATCAAGCTATAAATCACTAAGGAGTTTCTGCCATTTGGGTTACAAATGCACATGTTCAAAAGCACTACCTCGCAAAACATCAAAGTCCCGAGAACAAAAGAAAACTAGAATTAAAAAGTAATCTTTGCTGTCTTACATGCTAGTGCCTACCTGCAGTACAAGTCCGAATTGGTAACGCACACTTTCTGAAGTACAGCCTTGCATATTTCTATACTTACTTTGGGTCCAGCCTGTGCAAAACCACATACTTAAAAACAAACAAACAAACAAAATCAGAAAAACAAATTCATTTTTTCACCAGCCTGCCACTCATGGCAGCACATCTAATGCAACAAGTCCTCTAGGCCCCTCAACCCCTGCACAGTGGGGAATTGGCAGCAGGAGATGGGCAGCTGACTGCTCCTCCACATGCACAGACATAGAATGGCCTGGGTTGAAAAGGACCATCTAGTTTCAACCCCCCTGCTATGTGCAGGGTCACCAACCACTAGACCAGGCTGCCCAGGGCCACATCCAGCCTGGCCTTGATTGCCACCAGGAATTGGGCATCCACAACCTCGATGATGGGACACACACTGTAGCCTCCCACTGGGCCCTTCACATCTCGATAGTTTTGCTAAGGTGGTTATTACTTTGGTAGAGTATAAAAAATAACAGTCCCTGCCCAGACAAGTGCCAGTGGGAAGCTTTGTAAGCAGGTCAGTGTGGCGCTGAGCCCAAAATAAGGAGCTCAGTTTATTAGGTCTTTGGTACACTGCCTGAGGTTAAGCCTGTCATGGCCTCAATAGAAAAAGGCAGAGCGGCTGAGGGAGTAATCCTACAGAACCTAAAGACAGAGGAATGAGATTCATCATCATCAGACTAAACTTGCTTGGTGTGAGAACTAAGATACGCACAGGGGACCTCTTGCTCAGGACAACTGAGTAGTATGAGAATAAAGACAGCAAACATGAGCATGATCTCATGCTGAAAGACATCAAGAAAATGAGTGATGAACTCACCTTGCTGTAAAACAAAAGGAGACAAAGGTGGCCTCCTGGACAGGAGCTGTTCTTTGAGATTCTCAGGGATTCACCAGAATTTTCCCAGTATAGAAAGAATTCTTCTGAAAATCCAATAACGACTGAAGGCAGCATGGATGTCACAAAGCAGAGGAGGAGCACAGACCAAGCAGCAAAACAAAGTGATGAAAATACTGAGCGGGTTTTGTTGGCCTAGGGGCTTGTAGTAACCTCTTTGCCACAATTAGCACCACAGAATGAATGAATCACAGAGTGGGGGAGGTTGGAGGGGACCTCTGGAGATCACCTGGCCCAACCCCACTGCTCAAAAAGGGTTTGCTAGAGCACATTACCCAAGATCATGTCCAGATCATGTCCACTATCCACCCTCATTTTTACCTGATGCAGATTGAGTTTTCCTTTTACTGAAGCAGCAGATGAATTTGCCCAATCCAAGCCCAACATGGGCCTGAGGAACTGCAGAACACCGTTTCCTCATATTCAGGAGCAGAAGTTTGTGAGGGCTGATGGGCATCAGGGTGTCTCCAAAATTCCAAGCAATCAGCAAAGCCTTCTGCCATCATGTCGGCTTGTGCTGTCCTTCTCTTGATCACCCCATCCATCTGAGCAGATCCTTCTAGGAATAACAACAGCAGCACCAACAACACTAATCAATTAAAAATCTAATCTGGGCTCCATGGTGTGATGGAACCAAACGTCATAGCACACAGCAGAAATTCTAATGTCTGATGACAGTAATACTGTGATGCATTTTTTTTTCTTCTCTTTGTTTACACGTTCTCTGTAGAGATATATTTGAAAATATCAGTTAATGCAAATGTTATGGATTGTGTCTCATTGTGATTATTTGCAAGTAAAGGTTGATTTAGTTTGTATTTAAGAAAAGCTTCCTCCATATCCTACCTTTCTAGTGTGTCAGCCTCAAAATCTCCTTTTTTCACCTCATCTGAGGTCTCATTTTCAGATCTCCTTCTGGCTTTCTAGTCAACACAAATGGGCAGGGTTCTCCAGAGCGCACCTATTGATGTGCTATTTCTTGCCTGGCCAGGGCTCCAGCTCTGCTCTCAACCTCCTCCTGATTCTCCACAATGTCACCCCATGAGTGTGTGGTGCCCTAAAACTGAAGAGACACAGAGATACAAACAACAACAACAACAACAACAACAACAACAACAAAAACCCAAACAATATTCTACACCTGTTGAGGAGAAAGAAAGTGATAAAGAGGAAAAATAGCGCATAGGGAAAAAATACAAATGCCACATCAGAAGCACCAGTCACTCTCATGTTCTCCACTCCTGAGGCTTTCAAGGAGCTGCACCGGTAGAGTAAAATCAAAATGCCTTTGTAACAGCAGCCTCCATCAGCAAGTGGGTAGAATGAATGTTTGACACAGAAGCGAGAAGGGACAAAAGCAAAGTGTGGAAGGCATTTAATGAGCCCCCAGCAAATGTTTTGCTAGAGGAGAAAGATCGGTGAACTCCTACACACTGCCTTGTCTGCTCCAAAGGGTTAGAGGAGGGGTTTGGAGCACATTGATATCTTTGAAGGATTTTAATCATTGTGCATCGTGGGAAGGGGAGTGCTGTTCAGCATGTGCCTTGTGCATGTAGAAGGTGGGAGGCTTTGCCTTGCAGAACACTGCATGTGGTGTGCACTGGTTGAGTCGACCTCTAGTTGCACTGCCATTGCCACTGTGCACAGCAGCTCTGGAGCCCTTCTCCACGAGACTACTTTCTAGTGTCAGTGGGAATGGCATCAGTGCAAGGAGGACTGCAGAAAGATTTTTTAAACAGTAATTTACTGTGCTTTATAGCACATGGTCTGAGGGAACATACGGGCTTCTCTGCACAGTTTAGAAGGAAAGAGAACAACTGTTTGTAAGGAAAGAAATAGTATGGTATCAGCCGAGAGGCAGAGCAAATGCTGTGGTCAGATCCCAGAACAGAGTAATCGAATTAGGGATCTGCTGAATGATCTACAGCTACAGGGAAATGGGGAGAAAAAAAGGCATAATCTCATCTGATACAGACTAAGGAAATAAAAATGGCTGTTAGTGGGGTGCAAATAAAAGCCACATCCAAAAGGAAATGAACTGCAATTAGATGAGGAGAATGAAAATAGAGCTACTCTTCCTGTTTTAATGTCTAATTGAGAGTGAGTGTGGACATCCATTTCCCATGGCCACCAGGAGTCAGCAGTGGCTCTCCACCAAAGGCACTGCAACCAATCTGTCTGGCAGGGTGGGAAAGGAGAGGTGTGCATGCTCAGCCTGATCCCAGATGCAAGCAGCAATGATAAGGCAACTTCAGGCCGTCGCTTGCATCCCTAGAGGTGTTTAAGGCCAGATTGGATGGAGCCCTGGGCAGCCTGGTCTAGTATTAAATAGGGAGGTTGGCAGCCATGCCTGCAGCAGGGGGGTTGGAGATTCATGATCCTTGAGGTTCCTTCCAACCCGAGCCATTCCATGATTCTATGAAATGAACAAAACCAAAAGAAAGCTCTTTGGAGGGTCTTCATGGATTACTGGTTGCTCTATCCATCCGCTGACAGGTGGCTGTAGCATCAGAAACATACTGTTCCCTATTCATTGGGTAATGCAGCCGGCTTAATTTACACTGCCAGAATCCAACCACGTGTGTGGCATGCTAAGTGTGAACTACAAATCATGTATCTGTCTGAACCCCTTATTCTTATGTGGGCAGCTTAGATGAGGTCCCTATTATTATGAAGTTAAGTACATTTTTGCCAATATTTCAGTTTTTGAATATTCAATATGGCACATGTGGAAGGTACCCAAATGGACTTTGATTTGAAGCCCCATGTCCATTCACAGGTCAGACAGAGTGTGTGTACTGGCAGATTGCCCTGCCTCCTTATTTGGTGCCTTTAGTGAGTCCTGGAGCAACATTTTCTGGGGCTGTGCAAATCCTCACAGCCTCAGCAACAGGGCAGTCCTCAACCTCCATCTTCTTTGGTTGGCCATCTACTTCCCACATGCATTTACAGCCCTATCCTGCATGTCTGCTAATGCTCAGTGAAAATGCAAGGGAGACAAACATTGGACTGCAACAGCTAATGATGGAGCCTTCAGAGGGTTTCACTGCTGTGTCAGCTATTGCTGGAGGTTAAAATGAATGCATTTCCATCAGCATAAGGCTGGAGTTCCGACACACAGCGCTCTCATCACTCTTGCAGCTGGATTAAAGCAGCTACTGGGACTGAAGGAGATGGCCTGAACAGAAGTGGCATGCACAGCACTCCTACGAGTCACTTGGTCTGTGTACTCCTTGCTGAATTTGGGAAGAATTTTCAGTCAGTTCAGAGGTAACAGAGACAAAAAACACTTTCCAAAACCTCAATGTAAGGACAGAGCCTGGGAGGTATTTCTGCCACCTGATATATACATTTGTTGGAAAGAAAGTTGAATGTGAACTGAAGACTTAAAAGAAATTGGATTACTTGCGAGGGCACTGTAATTGAAAAGAAGAGAAACGCGTGTGCTTGAAACAAATTTATTTACTACCGTGGGAGAACTGTAATTGAAAAGAAGAGAAACTTGTAGAGCGGAGCATTTGAAATTGGCTGGAGAGGGAGAGAAAGTAGGGGCTCCCACTCTCTGAAATTAATTTCTTGCTTGATTTGTAGTACCAAACTTTAGAAACATCTATACCAATTAACTTGGAAGTGTAAGGCTTTCCTTAGGGAACCAGGCCATACTGCACAGGGATAGAGAAGTGAGATGCTTTAACCTTGATCCTCGGCTCCTACACGAAGTGGAACAAGGCACTGACTAAGACAGCACTTGATGGCAGCTGTGGGTCCAGGTTTCAGGAGCCTGATGAGTGCACTACAGACCCTGCGAGGCGCTGGAGGCCTTAACCAGCACCTCTGCAACCCTGGGCTAAAGCTATGGGCAGGTGGGACTGAGCGGCCCTATTTATAAGAACAATCAAATTAAGCAGCCAGGGATGCACACACTGTCGTGGGTGCCTCAAACAGCTTTCCGATCCTCGCCATGGCTCTGCAGGAATCCAGGAGCCAAGCACAGTAACAGTTTCATCTCATCACGAGTCCCAGGTCACCCAGAGGTTTTGGTGCTTCTTCTCATGTAATTGTGCTCTGAAGTCTCTGAAATACCTTTTTATCATTTTTCTTTTTCTTTTTTTTCTCCCTCTGTCTTTTTTTTTCTTTTTTTTTTTTTTTTCCTGCCTACATTTATTTCTTCGTAAGAACTCAATAAAAAAGAAACAGATGAACTGAGTCTGGCTCAGGGACAGTCTTATCCAATTTCATATTTTCCCTGATAAAACTTTCTGACCTCTGACAATCTCACGCTAAAGGAATTAGGGTTTCCACTTCTACAACATCCTTTGACAATGAGCTCCACCATTTCAGCACGCTCTGCGTGAAGAAGTGCTCATTTTTGTTTGTTTTAATCTTGTTCTCTGACTCTTTCATTCGGTGACCCCTGGTACTGTGAGAAACAGTGAATAAATTTTCTTATGCGGCACACAATTTTGTAGAGCTATCTCATATTTCTCCTCAATCATCTATTATCCAAGGAGAGGAATCATATTCTGTTTAGTACTTTATATGAAGCAGACCTATACAGCAAATCCTGATTATTTGTATCTGTTTTTCATTTCTACCACAACCTTTTGAGATGAGATGACAGCACATGAAAAGAGGACACATCATAAATTCACAGCATAATGATGTACCTTATTTTATTCTCTGTTCCTTTCCTAGTAATTACCAACAGTTTCTTTACTGCTTAGCATTACACCAGTGTTTGCAAAGAACTGCTCAAAAACACAATAACATCTTTCTTATATAGTGACAGAAAACGGAGAGCTCATTGTTATGTCTGCTTGTGTTGTTAAGATCATTTTCCCCGTGTGAATTACCCTGCCTGCTTCCACCCAAATTCATTTTCCAGTTCCCAGTACTGAGATCCTTCTGCCATTCTCAGCAGTTGAGTTTAGTTCAGATAACTTTGGATAGTTTTGCGTGACCAACAAATCCTCTCGCCTCATTATTTATGGTTTTATTTTTTTTTGCCCTACATCACTTACAAATATTTTGAACACCATAAGCCGCAACATGTTAGAGGCGTTAGAAGTGATGGTTCCACTGAGTAAAGATGATCCCACTGTATTTCCCATTGGTGCAGCCTCACCTTGAATATAGTATGAAGTCTCACACCTGAAATCCATCATTCTCCCTGACAGAGCCTTAGCTATTCTTAATAATTGTTCCTACCAATTAGGTCCAATTTTCTTTTGCTGGCATGTTCATTTGAGGCACATCCTTGGGCCTGTCATCTGCGAACGTTTCTTGAACACCTCCAGGGATAGTGACTCCACCACCTCCCTGGACAGCTCATTCCAGTGTCTCACCACTCTTTTGGAGAAGAAATTTTCCCTAATATCCAATCTGAACCTCCCCTGGAGCCATTCCTTCCTGTCCTATTAATGTTACATGTGACCCATCCCCATCTCGCCACACGCTCCCTTCAGGCAGTTGTGGAGAGCAGTAAGGTCTCTCTTGAGCCTCTTCTTCTCCAGACTGAACAATCCCATTTTCCTCAGCCACTCCCCATAAGACTTGTGTTCCAGACCCCTCACAGCTTTGTTGTCCTTCTCTGGGCATACTCTAGGGCCTTACTGTCTTTCTCGTAGGTAGATATGAAACTCATCTCCGCAGCAGTCCTGGCTGCCAGCTGAGACACTGCCACCTGGTTGCACTCTGAGATATTTCCTGATATTTCCAGCACCTGATGCATCCCCTACAAATTGTGCACATGGGCATTATCTGGCTGAGCAAACTGTTTCATGTGCATCCTTCAGGACGAAAAACAGCACCATTAAGCTAACAGCTGGAAATGGTACATGGAATGGGTGCTGAGATGAAGTTACTTTTTTTTCAATTTTTCTCTTTTTCTCTCTCTCTTTTTTTTTTTTTTTTAATTGCTGCTGAAATTGTTAATAATACAAGTGGTCTGTCACAATCTGCTCTGCAGTCTTCGTGGAGTGTACAGGATTCTAGACACATTCTAGTCAGGGAAAAAGAGGTACCGCTCCCTGCAGAGCAAAGCTGATTTCCTGCAGGATCTCTTGGGCAGCTGATGCTGAAATGCCCTTTCCACAATTGTGTTATTCTGAGCAGCTTGCCAGGTGTTTGGTTACTGGTGCGGTAGTCTGTCTGCACTGCAATGTGGGCAAAACCTCCTTCATAGGTACATCAGTACTCTTCAAAGTCTTTTCCATAGGCAATAGGTGCTACCTAGGGAAAAATCCTAAAAGCACAGGATGTCTGTCGGCCTGACCATCAGAAGATGGCTGATCCACAACAGAAGATGCCCATACTACGTCAGTTATTAGGTATAAAACTACATCAGTTATTAGAAAACGACACACTTTCTTTAAAACTGAAGGCTCTTAACAAATGCCTTGTGCCAGGTTGCATTTTTGGGGCCTTGGCAGCATGTGGTCCCTTGTGAGGAAAGAGAGGTGCTGGCTCACCGGATCTGCAAGGAGGAATGGTCTGAGCGTGTGGGAGGGAGGAGTGCTCCTGCTGCTTTGCAGACAGCAGGCTGTGCGATGCAGTGCTGACAGATGCTGTGGGAGCCTTATTGCCTTCCTCTCAAAACATACAGCTTCATTAGGGAAGAGAGAGGGCTACCCTTGGCTGCAGCAAGCCCAGCGTTTTCCTGTAACCTGCCTGAAATGAAGATGGATCTGGTGTAAACGTGACACTTGTGTGCCTTTTGCTGTAACGTTTGAGAAATTATTATATATGTGAGGAAACATATCATTTTAACAGGGAGAGGCTGCAGCTTTAATTTGAAAACCAGCAAAAAATCACTGAGGAAATCCCCTAAACCATACAGAGCAGTGGGTGGCTAGCTGTTATGAAACACATGGCTCCCACTCTGTGGATTCTCACTCTGCTGGGCAGTCCCTACTCACAGATACAGTGGGGCATAGGGAAGACCTGGTGGAGGGACACCGAAGGGCTGAGGACAGGCCTTGGGCTGGGAGGCCAGGCTGTGAGAGCCAGGATACCTCTCTGCTCCCAGGCCTGTTCACCCTGTCCTGCAAAGGCATCATTGCCTTCAGCAGCAACTTGGTGCTCGTCAGCTGTAAAACTAAAGGGCATGCAGCTTCTGCCTTCCTCTCTGCTGGTGTGTGCAGCTTGCTGGTGGCATTACACCTTGCACTGCTTGCTTGCCATGCAGGTTGGATGTGGCTCCCTGTGGCCTCCTCAAAAGCCTTGCAATAGCCTCATGGCCTTGTACACCAAGCCTCAGTGTTGCAATGGAGACTTTCCTCCAAATCATTGGCCTTCCCAACTCCTGCTCCAGCTTCGCTGGTGCGTACCCTGTCTCCTTCAGTGAAGGAGACTTCACTGTGAAGCAGTGAAACCCTCATGAGGTAGCTCATCTCTCCCAGGCCTGCTGGAGGCTGAAGTATGAAGCAGCTGAAGTATGAAGCAGCTCCATAGTGGCACCAGTGCACTCTGAACACTGATGTGCCATGGGAGTTCTCCGTCCTGCATGCAGGATATCACCCCAGAAATGTCTGCTGTTCGCTCCTCACCCCAGCAGTGGCCAAGAAAGGCCTGTGAGAGTCACTCTGCCAAAGCTGAGATGGCCCCTGAGAAATGTCTACCACAGCAGCATCACCAGTCCAAGGACAACCTCTTCTGAAGTGAGATTAAATGTGAGGGAGCATGTCACTCTGCTGGACACCTGCCACCTCACAACTGGACTCGGCTTCAAGCCCACCTGCCTCATATTTTCCCTGGGAAGCCAGAATGAAGGGAGGAGCAGGTGTTTCTTCATTCAGGACATGTGTTGGACACAGACACCAAAGGATCACAAGAATGGTCCTATTTCTCCAGCTTCTCACTCAACACAGGCCATGAAGGCCAACTCCTCTTTTAGCAGGAGATCCAGGTGCCTCCAGCCCAAAGCAAGTCTACCTTTCCTGTTTCACACACATCATGTGCTGCTTGCTCACTGCTCCTGAAGCTGGCTGGTGTGCATTTGCCAGCAGTGAAGGGAGCACTTAGAGCACAGGAGGTTTCTTGAGGTACTTTCCACTTGGATGAAGCTACTCAGAGAACACAGAAATTGCTTTTAGCCCTGTGCCTTCCATCCAATAGAGAGACCAGCTCATCTCCTCCTTTCCTTTCTTGCCTGTTGCTTCTCTCACAGCCTAATCCAAGGGCTACAAAACTTGACACCAAACTGAAGTCTTGGTATGACAGAGATCTGCTGCTTTATAAATTTTGATCCCTTAAGCAAGAATGATTCGTGTGCAAGAAAGACAAAAAAATCTTTAAATAAAAAAAAATAGTTTTCCTTTTTTTTGTTTACTCACCTTATATTATGTTAGCATTGAATTTTCGAGATGAAGGCTGGAGTAATACCACCTATGCCTTTGCTAGCCCATAATTACACTGATTTCAGAAGGAGAAATCTGTAAGAATTGCCAAGGGAGAGCAAGAGAAGGGAAAGGACAAAAAGCTGAAACAAAACCATGAGGCTAATTGCAATGGTGACTGTCTGACATTTCCCATTTCCTCCTGAAGCACACTTATCCCACAAAACTTTAATGCTGGTGTGCTGTGAGCGAGCCCCTCTGGCACATAGGCTGTGGGGTCAAGCACCTCTGTACCAGCAGTCATGTGCGTCCCTGAGATACTGAGGGCATCACATGGATGCTGGGAACAGAACCATATCAGAGGTCAGGCGTTTTAGAGTGTGCAAGTTGCACATTTTTATGCAGCTTGGAGTAAAGTTCCTGTTGCAAGCTATTGTCTCCAGAAAGAGAAATCAGAAAGTGCTGTCCCCGAGGGCTCTTTGTGTGTGTGTGCAATGATGATGGCTGCAAAGTGCTTGGCCCTTGAGAGAAGGGGTGAACAGATGAGCAAAAACTGGCATGTTAAGGTCTCCTTGCTCAAACAGCTCACATTTAAAAATACCTTATTAGCATTCTCCCACAGATGTAAAAGTGGTGCAGGGAATGGTTAAACATCAGCACGATACAGGGTGCTTACCTCCGTATAGCTATGTGCTTTGACATTTCAAGAGCAACCAGAACATTTTCCAGTGCAAATGGAACAAGAAAGGTGGCAACAGGATCCCTTGCTAAAAGTTATTAGAACTAGTACCCTGCAAAGCAGGGAGGACAGCTAAGAGAAGGAAAACACAGCTAAGACAGCCTGCTTTCTGCCTTTCTTTGTAAGCATGATAACACTTTGTACTTGCTTAATGCTTTGCTTTGATCAAATTAAACTGTTTTACTCTCATGTTGAGTCTGGTCTGATAATGAGCTGATCTTGCAGTGAGCTGGGAGGCGGTGGTGTTCTCTTCAGAAAGAGCAAACTGCAGGATGAGTGGCTTGAGGCACAGGAGCACTGTGTGACAGTCAGGATGGGTGTTGAAGACCATCAAGAGCAGCACACATGTTTTCATGGGGTTACTTTCTAAGTGTAAGAGCTAGTAATGCCAGGTAATGACCAGAGGAGAAATATTTCATCTGACAAAAACCTTTTTCTTTTTTCTTTGCTGATTTTCCATGGTTGAGAAGAATACACTTGATGCTCAAAGGGAAAATAAATGGGTGCCTCTGCTCCTAGCAGTGGGAGTCCGAGGGGATGCTCAACTTGTCCAAGTGCATGTGTGTGCACTGCCTTCATCTGTAAGGCTCTGTGCAGCTGCTGCTTGACTCTATCCAGCCAAGGGGGGCCGGAGGCAGCCTGCGACCCCTCCAGAAGTCTGATGGAGAGCGATGTACCAGGGACGGATCATTTATCCTCTCCTCAAATCTGAACAGGTTGGTTTTTATCACTGAAGGTTTTGGACCATGGACATGTCTGAGGAGTGTCTGTAACACTCTCTGATGCGATGATGGTTAATGGTCTGACCTCACTGACATAGATATCCAATATTGACTGTGATGCATTCAAGATATTTTCCTCAAACATTTTTCTTCATCCTTGTTTGTAGCTGTATTTGAAGTCCTGGAGACAGCTGAAATACCACAGCTTTGGATTTTCCTGCCTTATGCCAGATAGCTTTTGCATGCCAGTGCTAACAAACTACTGCACTGTGACTTCTGAACCTCAGCTTTAGAAATGTGACAAATCAGACTGTCGTGGTTTTGCCTGGGATAGAGTTAGGTTTGGGATTTCTGTTGAAAACAGTGGTACTAACATACCAGTGCTTTAGTTGTCGCAGAGAAGTGTTGCACAGACCAAGGACTTCTCTACTTCTTGTAGCAAGGCACCTTCCTTGCCAGCAAGGAGCTGAGGGTGCCAAGCAGCAGGCGACAAAGCCAGGGCAGCTGGCCCAGGCTGGCCAAGGAGATATTTCATACCATATTCTGTTATGCTTAGCAATAAAAAATGTAGGGAAAGAAGAAGGAAAGAAGGAAGCTGGGGATGTCAGCAGTGATGGTGAAGATACTGCTATTCGTGATGTACTGTTTCTTTAGCGGTGGCTGAAGCAGTGAATTAACTCCTCGTTTGGCTTTGTTTGCATTGCCCTGCTTTTGCTTTACTAGTAAACTGCCTTCCTCTCATCCCACAGGTTCTCATATTGCCTTTCTGTCTCTCTCCTCATCCCACCTGGGAGATGAGCGAGGAGCTGCTTGGAGCTGAGCGCTTGCAGACAAAACCCCAACTGTGTGGCTGCTCCTGGGGATGGACTCGTGTTACAATATTAGTGTCATGTAATTCTTTCTAGGTCAGCCTAGAATGGCATTTGTGCACTTGTAATGTAGGAATGGCTGACTGAAAATGAAGTCCTGGGCTTTTGCACGACTTGGCACAGCCTTCTGGGCCTGAATGTCAAGTCTGGCTAAATAAGTCTTCAGGGATCAGAGCTGAGCTTTCAGTCATCAGAAACTTGTTCTAGTGTCAACATCCTGTAGGATTTCATTTCCTAGGTATTTTTGAATGATTGTGCTTTGCTAACGTGATCATTCTCGTCCCAAAGGTTTCTGAAGAGGTAATTTCATCACAACCAATATTGTTGGGTTTTTTAGTTTGATGACCTTTGACTCTCAAGCTGAGCTGGTTCACAGGTATGGGCCACACCACAAAGTACTTCAGGATCCACTTAAAATCCGGCTCAAAAGCCAACCTCGTAACTCCATCCAGCCTATTCAGACTAGAAAATCTTATTAATTCCTTCTGGATTCCAAATTCTGAATACATTTGGATATATTATGGTATATGTGACCACTTCCTAGGGGACACTGGGCTGGATGGCATTATCTGATTTACTCACTGGGAATTGTGAACATATTCTGTCACATTCTTCCACGTCACTGTTCATTTCAAAACGCTCTGAACTAGTGGCACTAGGAAGAGTAATTGCTCTTCCGTGTTTCCAGGTGTGTTACATCAGTCTTAATAATTACATGCTTGATTTAAGATTAACATACTGTGAAACATGCTTGTATTAAGATACCATTTGCAGCAAATGAGCTATCAAATGTGACAACACTTCTCCCCACAATGTTGGAGGGCCAATCTTTTTTCTTCTCCAACAAGGTTTGCTATATATACCATCTTCACCACTGCAGCACATTTTGGGCAGGCCCCTGTGCAGCCAGGAGTTGGATGTGATTATCCTTATGGGTTCCTTCCAGTTTGGGAGATTCTGTGATTCTGTGATTCAACACTGAAGTTTTCTGACATTGTTGAAGGGTTGCATAAGGAAATGTGTAGGCTGAATGGAACAGATAGTAATGGGATGAGTAAAATCGGATAGAATGACTCTTCCTATATGAAGGGATATGCCAGTGCCTGCATAGGTTTAACTTGGATTAAAAATAAAATAGCTGGGTTGGTCTCTCTTTTTAATGGGATCCCCAAGCACAAAGTTATTTTACTTGTAAGAATAATTACATTTCAAAGATGGAGAACAGATTACTTTCTGCTTGGAGGAGAGTTTTCTATTTGCATGAGTGAACTTGCAGCATCCACAGAAGCCTGCCGATCCAAAGGTGCGACAGTTTTGCATGGGGAGAGATGAGTACCTGCAAAAAGCAGAGAGCTGAACTGGAGGCTCACACACAGCTGAGCCAGCAGAGCGACCCACAGCTGGTCCTGGCTGCTGGTCATGCTGGCCCACTGCTGGTCTTCCATGGCCAGTGCCTTTTGGACCCTCTCCTGTGACCATTTGCCTCCCGAAATAGCTCTCAGAGGAGCCCAACATGTGGTGTAGCCAGCAAAGGTGATGGAAGGAGATGGGGAGGGAGCTGGCCCTGCCTGGCAGCAACTGGCTGTTATGCTGGCTCATGCATCACATGAAACCTTACCCTAAGACAGCTGCAAGAGGAGGAACAGCACAAATGGGAACCTGGAAAGAAAAAGGCAAAGCAGCTCCTTCTGTCTCAGTATGACTTTTCTGATGTGGCAGTGGCAGAAGGAAGCCAGCTCTGGTGAGAGGAGAGCAGGAAGAACAGCAGCACCACGAGCTGGGTTGAGGCACAGAACAGACGAAGCAGCAAAGTGACAGCCCATGTGACATTTCTAGCAGTGTATCTTTTCAAAAAGAAGCTTCTTAAATGGAGAAGGAAGCACAAATATGTCCTCTGGGCCACCATACAACTCAGGAAAACAGCTCACGGGATATCACAGGAGTTCTGTGGCAGGTTCCCAGCTGCTCTGCAGGAAGTAATGTTGCTTGCAAGCAATGCATGGGAACAAGTTTTGGTAGAAAGGGGTGCCTTGAAGGTGCCCAAGGAAGAGGCACCTTTTACCTTACTAAATCATGTTTTTCATGGGAAGAGAGAAATAGGGCTCTCAAAGTAGCCTTTGACAAACTGCTTCACATCAGAAAGAGAACCACTTCACAGTTTCTTTTAAGCAAAACAAGTTAAGCCCTTCTGTCTCTCTCCTTATCCCACCTAGGAGGTGAGCGAGGAGCCGCTTGGAGCTGAGTGCTGGAAAAGGTGATGAAGAGAGAGAGTTTGGCTCTTGTTTAAAAGCACCTGTGCTGAGTACAGCAGCATAGAATTCACCAGGGAGTTGAGGGCTGGCCAGTGACACTGTTAGAGTTGGGTTAAGGGACATAACCTTGGTCAGATCCAGAAATTCCTGGCAGTTTGAGGCACAGTGATTCTCCACTGACTTCTTACACATTCAGTCCCATTCCCCATCTTCCTAGTTTTTCTTCAGCTGATATTGATCTTTTTAAGACGTATAAAGCAAATAATTGTATTTAACAGCCATGGTTGTGAGCATCCAATGAGCTCCTAAAAATCTCAGAATGTGAATCTACAATGTTTACCCTCAGGCAGGAATTCCATTAACAATTTAAGATGTCTGTATGCAACAGAATAGTGAGGGTAATTTTCATCTAGAAGGGATCAATCTAACGGTGTACTCTAGATCTCTGCACATTACAGAGCTGGTTTTCCTCTGAGTAAATTCCAATTTATATACAGGGAGCTATGAAAAATCTCAGCACTTTCTCTCTATGGCTCATTTAGAAAGTTTTCCTTAATCCTGGAAAGAGCCTTCATAACGTGACCCAGGCTTGCACACCTACCACTTACTGGCAGAACACTGTTGGCTTGCCACGTAGGCCTGGAGCTCCTCCAGTGTCAAAGGCCTCAGTGTATGGAAAATTCACCAGGTGTGGTTGGCATAAAACAACAAAAAGCAGCCTGACAGGTGAGGCTGATGGGGGAAAAAACACTTTTAACTGGATTTGTCTGAATGCAGCCTGCCTCAACAAAGATCATTATCGCTAAATAGGCAGAGCCCACTAAACAGTTCTCACACTTGGAAACATGGTTTCTCAATGAAAGGGGAAATTAAACTGGATGCCATCAGAGATCTTCAGATAAACAGAAAAGAGGGCAGTCCAAACCAGCAAATTATCATCAGAGAATAGATTAGTAGATTAGGTAATTTTATTATCTATTAATAGAACATTAATAAGTGTTACATAGTTCTGTAGTTTGCACTTCCATTAGAAGTGTCTGATGTACCTTTCTTGAGGACCTGGCTTTCCTCCTGCTTCCAGCTCTGTCTTCACATGGGCGATGAGGGTCTGCAACTACACCAAACCCTTCCAGCCACCAGAGCTCCCCAGGTGATGCTGAAACACATAAAACCTCCTCAGAAATGTGGGAAGAGCAGGAGGAGGGATGATAAGAAAGGACATGGGGGTCTTGTCGGCTGCAGTCCCTGTGGGAGGTGACAGTCTGGCCGGGCTCTCATGGGAGTTTATAGAATTGTAAGGTCACAGAATATCCTGAGTTGGAAGAGACCCACAGAGATCATCGAGTCCAACTCCTGGTTCAACTCAGAACAACCCAACATTCAAACACTGAGCCTGAGAGCAGAGTTCCTTGAACTCTGGCACTGGGGGCCGTGCCCACAGCCCTGGGCATCCTGTTCCATGCCCACCGCCCTGTGGTGCAGCCCCTTTCCCTAACCCCCAGCTGCCCCTCCCCTGACAGCTCCATGCCGTTCCCTCGGCCCCTGTTGCTGTCACACAGAGCAGGCACTGCATCTAGTGTCTAAAAACAACACTCAGAGCCCAGGATTTTAAAGCATGGCAAGGTGCTTGAGCACAGCAAACTTAAGAGCAAACCATGGAGAGGAGGTACAAGATGGATCTGGTGATCAGGCACAGCTAAGGCCCTTCTGGCTGTGGCATAGTTGTTGGCAGTCTCCAGCAACTTGGAGCCACCCTGGCAACAGAGAGAAACCTGAGCCAGCCCAGAGCTTTAGTCTTGTGCTGCTTGGTCACTGGTAGCTCCAGGAGCTATGGTTGTGCACATACTATCCTGTGACCATGGGGATGAAGGTCTTCTCACACAGTTCTTCTCTACATCATCCTGCTGTACAAAAACTGAGAAGTGTTTTAAAAAGGGCTATCTTGAGTGGATTGTACATTTTTATACCCCACTGTTGACAGGGCCCTCTGTAGAGATGTGAAGACAACCTTAGTAGAAGTGAGAATCAGACTACTTCAACAGCAGCAAGTGGCAATCAGTATTCACTTCATAGCCATGGGCTCCTGGGATGTCACAAACACTGAATGTCTGCCCATTGCTGCTACCACAGAAAGCAGGGGATTGAAAAAAAAAAGCTGCTGATTACAGGTAATGCTGGGAGGAATCCCTCAGGTCACGAATTCCGCATAGCTCAGCCTGACGGATTTTACCAGCAGTGCTTGCTTCAAGTGATCCCACACAAAATTACTGCACTCTTTCAGGCCACGCACCCAGCTCTGAACAACCTTTCAGGCAGTGACATTCTTTCTCCAACTGGATGAAGGAACAAAGCCGTAAACAGGTAGAGGAGAAAATTACTGCTCTGGCAATAGCCTCTCAAGTAACAAAGCTGGTGGGAAGAAGTGAGGCAAAAAAAAAAATCTACCTGTAGTTGGAGATAACAGCTGCCAATAAAAGCTTCAGGCTTCTTTCATTTCAAGGCCCAGGACATTGAGTCTGCATACTGAGAACGATGATATGGAATTGCAGAATGGTTTGAGTTGGAAGAACTTTAAGAATGACCTGGTCCGACCCTCCTATTATGGGCAGGGATACATTCCACCGTATCTGGCTGCACAGGACCCCATCCAACCTGGCCTTGAATGCCTTCAGTGGTGGGGCATCTGAGTAAATAATTTCTTCTTCATATCTAAACCTGTCCTCTTTTAGTGGTATGACCCCGTGTCACACCACTACATGCTCTGGTATGGTTATGGTCTCTCCCCATCTTACCTGTGGGGCCCCTTTATGCATCAGAAAACCTCTATAAAGTCTCCCTGAAGCCTCCTTTTCTCCCAGCTACAGAGTCCCACTTCTATCAGCCTGTCTTCGTAGGAGAGGTGCTCCAGCCATATGATCATCTTCATGGCCCTCCTCTGTACTTTTCCCAATAGCTCTACATCCTTCGTGTGCTGGGGGAATTTGCTCCATGATTTTCCAAGGCAGTAAATTGTGGCTGACCCACATGTAGTTTCCCAGATTGTCCTATTGGATTTTTAAAAATATTATTGTATGTTATTTCCAAACCATGCTACATACAAGTAATCATCTGCATACCTGGCATAGTCCATGTGTAGTCCTTCTACCTCTGTCCTATGGTCTCCTTCTTGATCATCCCAGTTCACCTAAAATTTGAGAGGCACGATGATAACTGCCTATATCTATGTGAAGGGCAATTCCCTTCAGATGTCTGGCTGCTGGGAATCCCAGTTCTTTGTACCTGTTGCAAAAATCAAGACCCGTTCCTGAAAACCTCTGTTGTTGTTCCAGCAACAGTGATCAAGAAAAAGCGACTCTGTAGTTACTGCTATTGCCTTCTCCTGAAAATAAGTATAGAATCTTTCAATCCTCAGTGTGAAAAAAATACTAATGGTTTTTTCATGGAAATTAATATTCATGATGTTTTTTGTAGAAATTCACATAGCTTTGGTTTCACAGTGGGTTGAAGTTGAATGTAATTTCATCTGCTTCTGCTCTGACACAGTGAATGCATCCCTGCCTTGCCTCTGGCTTATGAAGACAAGGTTCTACAGCTTCCCTGGACACCTCTGCAGACATGGATGGTATCACCCAGTCAGCAACATGTCCTGTAAAATACAGTCTGTAGGTGATATGACACCTTGGCAATCCACCTGTAGCAGTTCTTCAACACGCTCCTGCTTGGCATGCCATAGTTCTGGCTTTGCAGGGTATTGCTGCTGTCTGTAGATAATAGCCTCCAGACCTTTTATCAAAACCAGCAGAAGTGCAAAAGTCTCATGTATTTTGTATTTATCTTTTCAGGAAATGTGATGTTCTGTTTCTTTTGAACCTGTTTAGCTATAACTCCTTTAAATATTTTATGGCTCAGAAAGGATTACTTCTAATACAGAAGTCCAGCTGTTTACTTTGCTGTTGTGCTCCATCTCCCACCCCTCACAAGGCCCTCTCTTCCTTGGTAAAGGTTTCTTTGTGTTGATTCTAAAGGCTCAGCACAACAGAGTTCTCATGACATCTTCTGTATCTTGAGATATATGCACGTGTTTGTGTATGTATGACAAAGACTGAGAGTAGTATCAGTAACTCCAGTTTAAAATATACTGCTTTTGCCTTCTTGAAGCTGTCTCCAGTCCAAGCAAAAGAGGTTCAGCAGATAAAAAGCTGAGACAAATTACAAAATAAATCAAATCCTGATAGAGCGTGGAAATCACTGCATCTAAGCAATCATATTTCTGTCCTGTAGCGAAGTATGCCAAAAATGATATTATTGTGATCAAAGTTTTTAGGTAATTGTGACCACAGATTAGAATTGATTAAGGTTCAAGCTGTGCTACATTCATTTCCTTCCAATGGCCGTGTCCTCGGGGGGCACCTACAAACCAAAGCATTAGAACTCAGGGGACCTTTCTGAAAGAGTTACTCATTATCTTTCAGATGTTGAATAAAATCACCTTGTGGAACACGCATCTAACAACTCATCTTTCACTGATACAGCTCTCAATAAATTGTCTGCTCCCAGAGTTGTTGAGGAAGTTATTATGAGAACGGAGCATTTTATTTCAGATGAGACCATGCAAATCTCAAGGAGAGAGAAGGCCGGCAGAAGGATAAAGTCCCCTGATGTATATCTAATAATTAACACAGTGGAACATTCTTTCCCATACTCAGGTAAATCACTTATACACAGTTCACTTGGGTTTCTCATCCTTATCTCCAAGACCTTTTTTTTTTTTTTGCAAGTTTGATTTTTATTTTGGAAAAAAAAAAAAAAGAATCAGTGAAGTGTATGATGTGGGAGTGCAGGATGTATAGCACTGGAGGGACAACAGTCAGTGAAACTGCATTAATTTTCCCACAAAGTGAGAGTGCAAGAGATAATTCCATCTGTCTCCACCAAGTTCTACACTTGAAAGATCCAAGTTTATTTTAAGCATATATATGTGTTTACGTATGCTGAGTTAGCAGCCCCTAGATGTGTTATCTCTTTGGGCCCTACCAGCCAAATGGAGCTGTCTTTGTATCACAATCCCTTTCCCAAAGCAAAAGTGAGGAGCGGAGGTTCAGGCCCAGCTCATCCGGCACGCCTGTGGAGAGCAGACATCTCACCACCATGAAGCCAGCGGTGTCTGCATCTCCTGCAGCTCCAGGGGTCTCCTGCAAGCCTTCTACCCCAGCTGATGGCAGCATATGAAGGCTGAATTATTAAAGTCAGCTGTTGAAAATTAAAAGCAACATCTCTTCCAGCAGAGCTTCCGTAAGGCCCTGTAAAGCTGCCTATAGGGTGACCATGGTCATGGGCTCAAGGAGCAATGTGACACTCACCAACAAGCAGAAGCCCTCCTGCTCTAGCCACCAATTCAGCTCCTCTGGTTCCAATGGGTATGTCAGCTCTTTTTGACTACCACCACCAAAGAACGCTTACCAGGAAATCTAGCCACTCTGAGCTGATGAGAAAACCTCAGTCCTGCCTCTCAGCACTTCACAGAGATGCTTCATCTCTACTGTGCCATTCCTTTTGCTTGCTAGATCTGGGACTTCAGTAATACCTGGGAAAATAAACTAAGAAGCCATGTGTAGTATTATGAGCTCACTTAGTTTTGGTGTTGCACTGAATGCAAGAAATTCTTACCTCTTTCGGACTGTGGCCAGCACAAGCAGCGTTATTTCTAGAGACTGAACTGGCTATGAAGCAAGTGGATGCCCCATCCCTGGGGGCACTCAAGGCCAGGCTGGATGTGGCTCTGGGCAGCCTGGTCTAGTGACTGGTGACTATGCACACTGCAAGGTGGTTGAAACTTGATGATCTTTGAGGTCCTTTTCAACCCAGGCCATTCTATGAGTCTATGTTTCTAAGTCTAACTCAAGCAACAGAATGGATCCCCGTAATATTCACATTTGCTTTGAAACACTCCTGCTACTGTGAACTTCTTCATATCACGCACCATTTACAATATTTTGACAATTCTAAAAGATTAAGTAAAAATACTCTGAAAAGTAAGACCAGTGGAGTAGTCCAATTCAATTGTATTCATTCTGTATGAAGACACAGTTAATAAGCAGCTGTGCTCCATTAGTAAGAAACCTATTTAAACCTAATGATACGCATGGCCAGGGTTGGTGCTGCTTAATGGAGACAGTGCTTAATTGGGAGGCTTTCAGGTGACAGAACGGTTGGAAGTGACGCGTTGCTCTGCCTCATGTTTCAGCCTGACAGAGCCTGTATCTGTCCCACTAGGAGCATTCTGCAGCTGGCACTGTGCATGAAGTGCACCCTCGCTGCCCGCCTTCACCTTCCAGCTGTGCCTTCAGCACCAGCCCTCTCGCAGAACAAATCTGCTCCTCGAGGATGGAGACGACTCAAGTGTGAGGTCTGCTGCCAGCTCCCTCTGCCCAAGTGTTGAAGCTGTGGTTTTCATTAGTCAGAAGGATTTTATCACCAGCTCAAGTGCTCAGTAACACTATCTGGGCTTCCCTGAGACATCTATCCAGATCAGCAGTGGGTACAGCTGCCTGAATGCTTTCAGCGAGAAGTTTAAAAAGTTTAGGATTCCTATTGCTATGACTTCCCCTTCAACAAACAGCTGTGCTGTATTTTATATATTAGAAATTAATGCTGTAATACCGGTAATGCTGTAATACTCAGTTCCTAGAAGTGTGTGTCCCTCCTAATTGAGCCTTCTGCTGGCAGTCACAGTGAGAAATGGTCACCGAGAGCAGCCCCTGAATTGAACTACAGTAAGGAACTGTGCTCACAGATTGAAACCAGACCTCCAAATGGTACAGCGTGGGTCCTGCCAGCTATCAGGATCAAGGTTGTGGATGCCCCATCTCTGGAGGCATTCAAGACCAGGCTGGATGTGGCTCTGGGCAGCCTGGTCTGGTGTTTGGTGACCCTGAACATAGCAGGGTGACTGAAACTAGATGAACATTGTGGTCCTTTTCAACCCAGGCCATTCTATGGTTCTATTATTATGATTATGAAGGCAGCCTTTAATAAGGTCAGTCGTGGAGATGGAAAAGGAGAAGGTTATCAGCAGATAACAGCGATCCTAAAGTGCATTGGGAACAGGAGGTGGGCTGAGTGGTCATTTGAGCAATGCAAAGGTGACAGGGTCTGACAGCCTGTAGTGTCCTGAGCCACGTAGCGTACCTAGTGAGAAATACAACATGATTTTTGCTCATCACCGCGAGTCTGCCTGCCTGCTGGGGAGTATCCATGAGAGGTGAACCAGTGGTGTCTTTCCTGAACATCTTCAGAAAACACTCAGCCTCATCGAATCCTTTATGTCTGCCTGTGTCCAAAGCTCTTTCTCCTTCTTCCAATAGGAAGCTCAGCTCGAATACATAAGGGAAAAAAAGCATTACTTTAGGATTACGGTCTCAGCATCCAGGAAGCAAAACAATTACGGATTTTAAGAGAGCACCGTGTTCCCAAAATCCCAACCCCAGTCTCTCGCACTCTTACACAGCTGCATTCTGACCCCGGTGGATGTCCCAGCCTCTCCGTCCGCGTTTTGCTGCCAGCGCCTTTCCACCGTCGGTCCCTTCTGCACTTACAGCCAAGGCCCGCAGGGGGACGAAGAGCCGAGATCCTGCATAGAGGAAGCGGCGTGACAGCTCCGCCGCAAAGCTGCGGCACAGATCTGGGTACCCACAGCATCGCACCTTTATTACAGCTGATGGATTTTCACGAGAGGTGACCGTGAAAAATAAAAACACCTTCCCCGGCGCAGCTGCAACACTATTTTGAAAACGCTGTAATGCAAAAGAACTTTCTGCCAATAACACAAGCGTGGCATAATTTACATCTACCGTGGAAAGGCATGAAAACAACTGAGCAAGACCAGCTCCGTGCAATTGATTTTCAGATAAATGGCCAGGTCTGGGAGCGACTGCAAGCACAAGAAAGAGTAGCTGGGCAGAAGGTTAAGTGCTGCTTTGACTCTCCAGTGCTCTTGTTAGTCTGTAAAGATTGATTATCAGAACTGTAATTTGGTTACCACTACAATAGTTTCAGGTTTCCTAGCAGCAGCTTGCTGGAGCTGCTAAGGTTAAAGACAAATTATGTTTTTTTAATAAACTCTTGGAATGATCGTTAAACACAATTGGTAAGAAGCAAACTGTCAAAGTTGTTTCATTTATTTCTTAATATCACAGCTGTACAATTTTCATACATACAGCAGGAAATGCACATTAGTTACACAATGGCATTTGGCTGCATTTCCAAGTATAATACATTAAGTGCAATTAAAAATGTACATTTATACAACTTAAACAAATTAAGGATTGCTACACTACTATCGGTGACAGTATAAAGCTTCGTTTATGTTAAGTCATTACTAAACCACTTCCTGGTTAAATATAAAACATATTCAATCATTTTAAAATTGTTTTTGTGGTACTCGGCCAGAATATAAAATATTTGCCGTGTAAAATTTAACCACTGGCTTTTCTTTTCAATAATCCCCTAAGCCTATTAAAATGTTTGCTGTCGAACTGTTATACTGGCACTTTGTAGCAGGAACCAAATTGTACCCTCCTTCAGTTTGACCTTGCACTGCTCATCACTGAAAGAAATGACATGTGTAATATATTGCAGCTTTATTCAGAAACAACCAGAGGGCTCAACTATTTTAACAATTCTGCTCAAATGTAAGTAACATTCTTCCATAAGGAAAAAGAAATTACATTTCAGAAATATTCGTCGTCAACATTTTAATGGTTGCTGTGCTACAAGCACTGGGAGGAAAAAAAAAAAAAAAAAGTTATTTATTTATCTTTTAAGACCCACCTGGATATTTAGTTTGAACTCTTATAACTTTACTTTTGGAATACATTGGTCCACAGACCATATTCTTGTTACAGCTTACCAAATGAAAAACAAAACTGCTCTTATTGCCGTCCCTGTAACAGGAATGGTTCAGTTTTAAACCTCCTTTAAAAATATACATTTTACAATCCTTTCACCTCAACAAAGGTGACACTGACAATAAATACACTGGTTTGGTGGTTTTCTTTTTCTTTTCCACGAAAAGTCTAGAAACTACCTGTTGTAGGCCCTTTCTTTTTTAGATTTCTCCAACGCCTTGTCCATAGTTTTCTCATTTTCTCCTCTACATTTGGGGCAGTACCATTTGCCCTTCGGTTTGTGATTGAGTCCCACGCACGAAAAGTGAAACCACTCAATGGGGCACTCATCATTATCGCATCCTATCATTTCTCCATAAGAGACTTGGTTGCATAAGCAGTATGTTGGCTCGTTAGGATCAATGGGAAGGTCTGGGGGAGAAGCTTCCCGCTCTGCTTTAGCCTTGGATCGTTTCTTCTTCTTGGATGTTTTTGCTTTCTTCTCCTTTGGAGTTCCTGAAGTGATGTCATCGTGGTCGTGATTATTTGAAGCATTTTCTCGATTCTCATTATTTCTTTGCCTCCTTGACCTCTTATTGTTGGGCTTCTCAGATTGAGTGATTGTCTCATTCTTTGACTTATCTTGGCTGGCTTTCCCACTGTTTCCAGTGGTGTCATTAGTCTCTTGGCAAGTCTCAAACAGTTCCACATGGCTGTCCACTTGTCTGGATCTATTCTCAACCAGCTCCACCATTTGACTGACGATTTGGATCTTCTCATCTCCCAGCTCCTGACTCCGAATCAATGCCCTCTGAATGCAGTGCAGCATTCTTCTCTTCTGCACGGCGTCATTCTCTCGTTTGAATTTTTCATAGTAGTCATCCAGGTCCTTCAGAATCTCTGCAAAGAAAAAATAAAACCAGTAAGGATCTCAGATAAAGAGCATGATGAAACAAATCCTTCTTGTACTTTTCATCCCATGCAGCAACACCTTTTTGTAACACACAAAGCTGATCAGCTGAGAGCAGTCCTGCAGAGAAGGACCTGGGGGTCTTGATGGATTAAAAACTTAACATGAGCCAGCAGTGTGCTCTTGCAGCTTGGAAAACAAATGGTATCCTGGGCTCCTTCAGAAGAGGGGTGACCAGCAGAGACAGGGAGATGACTGTCCCTCTCTACTCTGCTCTTGTGAGGCCCCATCTGGAGTACTGTGTCCAAATCTGGAGTCCCCAGTACAAGAAAGACAGAGAGCTGTTGGAGAGGGTCCAGAGGAGAGCCACAAAGATGACCAGGAGACTGGAGTATCTCCCCTATGAAGACAGGCTGAGGGAACTGGGCTTGTTCAGCCTGGAGAAAAGAAGGACGTGGGGTGACCTCATTGCAGCCTTTCAGTACCTGAAGGGAGCCTACAAACAGGAGGAAAGTCAACTCTTTGAAAGCAGGACCAGGGGAAATGGTTTTAAGTTGAAGGAGGGAAGATTTAGGTTGGATGTCAGGGAGAAGTTCTTTACAGAGAGAGTGGTGAGGTGCTGGAACAGGCTGCCCAGAGAGGCTGTGGATGCCCTGTCCCTGGAGGTGTTCAAGGCCAGATTGGATGGGGCCCTGGGCAGCCTGGTCTCGTATTAAATGGGGAGGTTGGAGATTCATGATCCTTGAGGTCCCTTCCAACCCTGGCCATTCTGTGATTCTGTGATCAATGATGAATTCCCTGAAGCTGACATCTGCCCAGGGACTCATGACTCCGGTGGACTGCTTTTGTCCAGTAGGTCCCTCGGGAAGACAATGCAAGTGCCGATTTAAGGAAAAAAAGAAAAAAAGATGAAACAATCTCATGCACTTTGACAATTCTTTTCTTTAAACCCTTATCAATGATTTAAGAAAGTAATAATAATGACAGAAACTATGCACCAAAAGTTCTGACGTCAATTGCCGAATTGAAGGGGGAAGTAATAGAATACTTCCTAGGACATTTTCTGTATAATGACACAGATATTTGTAGCGAATGACTGAGAGTGGGAGAGAGAGAGAGCATAACCAGCACAGAAGTTAGCCAGTGAGTTACTTAATAATCGCTATCTCACTTGACAGCTGATGCAGAAGAACTCCAAATGCACCGAGCAAGGCATTCAGTTACAGCAAGTGCCATCTGATACTGCTCTGTTACTGCTGAGCATATGAGGCCAATTAGACCCCTGATGATGACACAACAACTACAATAACCAAGAAGTCTAGGCTGTTTCAGCCCTGCGTATTCTGCAAACCACCCACAACTTACTTTTCCAAATGCAGAAACATAATTTTCACTAAATATTTACTGTAAGAAAAGAGATAAGAGTTAGGAGGTAATTGTGACAATTTCTAGGGTATACCTACAAACTCACTTTAGGCAGAGCTTTTGGAGTTTTACTGTGGTACTCACACACACTCAGCCATCCTAACTCACGAGGACTTGGCTTCACAGACACCCCTGCCATCGTTCTGCTCACAGCTTTCCTTTTTCCCAGGTGAGTCCATTCTGGCTCGATGAGCAGGATGCACACAGATACGGAATCTGACCCCAACTCACCGAGTGCAAATTATCAACGCATACGCAAACGTCTTTGCTAAAGCTGCTTGGAATATATCCTAACGTGTTTTGTTGTTGCTGGGGGTGGTGTTTTGGTTTAAGAGATCTCGATGCTGTCCACTTCTGTGCTGGCACTGCGGTTTTGCCATCCCTGGGCAAATTGAACAAATCCATTCCGAAGATGCAGCGCTGACACGTGAAGCACACACAGGCTTTATACGGCCCTGTTAGTCACCGGCGTGACTAACGCCGGTACCTCACGCTGTTACCAGCTACCTCCAACAAGGAGCTCGGCTCTCACTACTCCAGCTAACGCTCCGCCCCTCCCGAGCTCAACAAGTCGGGACGTGCAGCACTCGGCAAGCGGCGGAACCCAGCGGCGCTAATTCCCAGCGGCTCAACTCCCCAACGCGTCCGTTCCCAGCGCCGGAGCCGCAGCGGCACTCCGGGATGCACGGCAGTGCCGGCCGCGCCCCGGATGTGACGGAGCAGCTATTGTTCTCCGGCAGGAAACCGGCGGCGGTCCCCCGGTTCGCAGCGCAACAGCCGGAGCAGAGGAAGCGGGGTAGGAGGGACCCGGAGAGGAGCGGAGGCGGCCCTCCCGCCATTCCGCCTATCAGAGTGGGCGACGAGGGAAGCCCGCCCCTGCTGGCGCCCCGTGCCCAATCGGAAGCCGGAAAAAGCAAAGAGTAAAAAAAGCAAAGAGCCAATCACAGCGCGCGGAGCTACGTCGCGCTCGCCCCTCCAGTGCCGCCGCGCCACTCACGAGCGGGAGGAGGCGGGTCCAGCCGCTTCCCCCCTCCCGCGACGCCGCCGGCCTCCGGACGCCCAAGGTTGGCCTGCCCGCTGCTGGCGCTGCAGCCAATCGGAGACCAGAGGCCGGGGCAGGTCGACATATTCAAATCAACGCCACAGAAAAGTTGCTTCTCGAAACGTCACACGGGGGCGGGGCGAAAGGCGGAACGACCCGTCCCGCGGCCCAATCAGCGAGAGGAGGCGAGCCGAGGACGGCCCGTGGGGAAGGCGTCCACCAATCAGCACGTCTGGGGGCGGGGCGAGCGGCGCTATGCTAACGAGGGGTGGTTATAAAAGCCACGCCGACGCCAAATCCCCACCACAGCGCGGAGGCACCCGCTGGTTGTAGGGTTTTGGAGCGCGGCACAACCGCGCCGATTGCCCTGCCCCGCCACTGCCGTCTCCCCACCCGCTGCCCAGCCCCCGCGGAAGTTTCCCCCGTCCCTTTCCCTCCCCAGGGGCCGCCTGGCGACATGCCCGCCGAGCACCGCAGGGCTCGCTCCCCACCTCCCCGGGAGCCGCGAGCAGGGGTCACGGGGGCTGAGCGAGTGGGGTGCTCCCCACCCCGCGCCCTGGCTGTCAGCGCTGCCGGCTACGGCCTCCCCTCCCCCTTCCCTTTCCGAGCGGACACCGGCGAGCGAGTGACAAAGCTACCCCCAGCCTAGCCCGGCCCGGCCCTGCCCTCCCTCCGCCCGTGGGGCAGGGGTACAGCGTGCCCCAAGGGGAGGAGAGGGGTACCCCGGCGCTGGGCACATCCGTGAGCGCGGCCGACCCCCACCCCCCGTACACACACACACACACACACACAGGCATACACACCACGCACCCGCCGGTCCCAGCCCCCCCCCGCCCCGCTCAGCGGGGCCGCCTCACCGGGCTCAGTGAAGAAAGCACACCCTGCCCCCCGCTCTGTTTAACCCCCCTCCGCTCCCGCCCGCCCGCCCCCCCATGGGCCGCCTCTCTCCCCTACTCCAGCCATCATGAATACTGTACATTCCTCTATGTTGTGCTGTAATCTCTCCCTTGCCGTCCGCGCGGCACTTTCCTCCGTAGCCCCGAAGCCTCCCCGCGGCGGCGTAGGGCCCCCCTTTGTGCCCCGCACGCCCCGCTCCCTGCCCCCGCCTTCTCGGCCGGCGATTCGCACGGCGAAGCGGAGTCCTCGCTCCGTACGAGGAGCCGGGGACCTTTTGTTCCGCCCCGTGACAAGAGGCAGCGTTGCGGCTCGGCCCCCCGGCACACGGCTGCCATCCCCGCAGCGCAGGGGGCACGAACAGCCGAGCCCCAGCTGCGGGGAGAAGAAAGGCAGAGACAACCCTCCCCCAGCCCCGCACCGCACACACGCACGCAGGGAGAGCGCTTACCTTGGTATTTGGCGTCGATTTCCCTCATCAAGGAGACATTTCTCTGCAGATCGAAGGGCAGAGACTCGATGGAGTCCAGATAATCCTCCACGTAGTTCACGAGGTGCAGCTGCTCTCCGTTTGCAGGACTCAACATTTTCATCCGGCAAAGAGGAGAGGGAAAAAAAAAAAAAAAAAAAAGGGGGAAAAAAAAAACCCTCCTCCTCCTCCTTCCCCACGCCTCTCTCCGCCGCCGTCCGTGCCCCGTTCCCCCGGCAGCTACATGGGAGCCCGCTGCCAGGCACAGCCGAGCTCGCAGCCCCCGCCGGTCCCTACAGCCCGAGCAGCTGACTGAATGGCTGTCGCGGTGGGGAACTCACGGAGGAGGTGGTAGGAACAATCAGCGGGATTTGTGCGTGCGGAGGGGGGGGGGGAGGAGGAGGAGAAGGAGGAGGGAGGGGGCTCGGGCCAGCCCCTCCGAAACAAGCCGCCAGCAGAATGTGCCCCGCCGGGCGCTGTCAGAGCCGGCCCGCCCCGGCCCGCGTTCCGCCGCCCGAACGCAGCCTCCCCGCCGCCGCACGCCGCGCTCGATCCAACGTGGAGGAGCCGAATCCCAGTTTCAAACACTTGGGAAACACTCAGCCCCGCCACGCACGGCGCATGCGCGGCCCTCCCCGCGCTGTGTACACACACGGACGGACGGACACACGGACGCGGGCACACACACCGCGCGCGCACGCTCCCCTCCCCCGCCCGGAACCGCGGCGGAGCCCGGCACCGCCCCGCGCTCCTCGTCCCTCCTCCTCCTCCGCCCCTTACTCACGTTTGGGGGGAGGAAGGCAGTGTGGGCGCGGGGAGAGGGAGGCGGAGGCTCCGGAGAAGTCGTGCCCGGAGGAGAGCGGCTCCGCCTGGGCGCTGAGGGCACGCGGGGCCGGGGGGGAGCGGGGTGCTTTGGGGCACGGGCGGCGAGGACGAGCCGAGAAGCGGCTCCGGCCGCTCGCCGCCGGGGCGCCGGGGACCACGCGGCGCCGCCGCCCCGCTCCGGGGGCAGGGCCGGGCCCGGCGGAGGGCAGCGCGGCCTCCCGCCTCTCAGCGGGCGGGCGCATCGATCACTCCCGCGGCCGCGCCGGCCAATCGCGCGCTCCCTCGTGGCCCGCCCCGCGGCTGCTCGGCCAATCGGAGCCGGGCGGGAGGGAGGGCGCAGCGGTGACAACACCGCCCTCCCGGGATACCGGAGGGGCGGGAACACGCGCCGAGGGGTGTGGAAGAGGGAAGGGGGAAAAAAAAAAAAAGAAAGGAAAAAAGAGGGGGGCGGAGTGCGCATGCGCAACGCTCGCCCCGCGAGCAGAAAATGGAGCCGCGTTCTGGCGGGGTAGGGCAGGACTATGTTTCCCGGCAGACTTAGTGGCGAGGGATGGGTCAGTGACTGGCGGCAGTATTCTGCTCCTCCCTGGGGCTGAGGTGCTGGCGTACCGCTGCCGTGTTCCACAGCCCTAACGGGCTGAAGCGGCGGAAAGAGCCGGGAGCGAAGCGTTCTCCGGACCGACGCGTCCCCGCCCTCCCCGGCCGAGGCAACTGAAAGAGCCGCGGGTGGCCGCGCGCATCCGGCGCCGCCCCTTCGGGGTGGTGCTCCGAGGTGCAGGGGCTGCACCTCAGTGCTCCCGCCCTGTGAAATGCAGCGGCGCGGGGCCGTGCACGTTGCTCTTCGCTAAATACAGGACGCAGCGCGCTCTTCTCACTGCGCGTGCCGCGGGAAGACGTCACCGCCGCTGCGGAGCGCCTTAATCTCCTTTTTATTTCAGTGGTCACGGCCCGTTGCCAGGACGACGGCCTCGCTGCCGGGAGGAGGGCTTCGGGCGGGCGGGCGCTGAAGGGATGGATGGGGGCGGCTGCGTCTCGGCTCGGAGGGAATGTGCTCCTGTTTACCTGGAATTTCCTCTCGCGGCGTGCCCGCGGTCGCCCGAAGATCTCCGGTTTCTGTTAGGAGAGGCGGGGAGAGTCTGGAAAAACTAACCTGTCTCTCGCGAAGCAAAACAAACGCTCGCCGTCTTATTTTCTTAAAAAGTCACCGGCAATCCCCTAATTGAGGGGACTGACTCATGGCTTCTAAGCCCAGACCTGCTGGTGCGGTTGTGCGTTAGGCGCTGCCGTTCTGCTGACTGTCGTATGGGGCACGGGAAGGGCCTCCGCGCCCGCCCGGCAGTTCTGCGGCTGAGGTCGGCGTAGTGCCCGAGGATTGTGTTTCTGAGGTGTCTGTGAGGACTGCAGCCCGCGTACCCCTTCCTGCTGGCAGCCCTGCCCCGGCAGAGGTCGGAGCTGGGTGGTCTTAAGGTCCCTCCCAACCCAAGCGCGCTATGATTCTATTATTTCACAGGGTGGCTTCTTGTTTCCTGAAGATACGTTTAAGTTCTCGGTTCTTCCCCTGGTTTTCTGTTTCTGTGGATTGCTGTGCTTGCTGAAGCAGACGTTGCTCATCTGAGCTCTTACGTAAGTTACTATGAGTACTACAGCATCCAGGCAGCGCTCCAAGCTGGCGTTCCTGGCCCCGCGCGTTCTGAGTTACAGCGGCATTGAGAGAGTTGTGCAGTGGCAGCAGCAGCCTGCAGGCACCACAACTGAATCGCTGGCTCCACCTGGGCAGTCGCAGACTCCTTCGCTCTTGCCTTGAAGAAGCTGACTGCTGTCAGCGATTAAAGATGGTTAACAGACCCCGGTAGCATGAGAACCAGAGCTGATAGCTGTAATGTGGTAGAAACCAGACGTTTAACAAAAATATAGGTGAATCCCAGGGAGAGCCATTCTTACAAGAAAGGCCACAGCCATCCTAGACACACAGGAGTAATTATACATAGGGAGCTCTGAAAGTAATGTCTCCTGTTTATTTCCATGGAAACTACAACAGGTGCAAAGAGCACAATAATGCTATTTGATAGAGCAAATACTCAGCTACAAATCACCATCTGATTTTTAACAATCACCACTGTTAGCTGTGCACTTTTGCCATACAAGTAAGAAATCAGTTCATAAAAGTACCTGTTAATTTGCTAAATGAGAAATTCTATTCCTTGTTATAGGGAGGTGTAACTTCCAAGTGTAGCTCTGGCCTGCCAAGCTTCAGTGATGTGCTCAAAAGCAGATGGGCGGTGGATGCATTGAGGATGGAGAACTGTCACCTGCTGCAGGGGTGCTGTTTGCTCAGTCTTCTTCCATTTGCCCTTTGGTGTGGGCCAGAAGAGTGACAGAAAAAGCATTGCTGAGCTTTGCGCCAGTCTTGCAGCAAGGGTAGGGCTGAGTTCTGAGTGTTTGGTAACTCCTTTCACAGTTCCTTATCTACATTTTACATTGGGCCTTTTCCCTCTGAACTGAAGTAGGAAGATGAGATGGAAGACTTTGGAGTTTCAGTTCGTTATTAGAGGCTCACTCCTTACAGTGACAGAGCAAACACAAGCGTGGGGAATAACTGCCGTGTGTCAGAGAAGTAAGGGAGTTGTGGGCTTTTGTGTTCTTCCTATTTTCTGTGCTTCATGGGAGGATGGTGTATCTAACGCTCCTCCTCCTGTTCCCAAGCTCCTCTGCTCTGATTGTACGAAGGCTTTTCCTATTTAGAAACCCAATTTTAAGTTTTTTTTGGAAGTTTATTGGAGCCGTGGAGCCTTGCTGAACTCTTTGCAAGGAGAATCAGAGGAACCTGTAACCACATCAACAGCTCATACAGCTACCGTGTAACATACTTTGTGTATATAATATATGATTCATGTAACATGAATATTCCAGAAATTGTCTCCAGCTCATCAGCATAGCATTCTGACTTCTTAATATAAGCAGCATAAAATTCCAAACATTCAAACATAAATGCAGATATTGAGGATATATAAGGACTTCTACTTTTTTTCTCTGCCTTAGTTGAGTATTACTGCATGAAATACTGTGCAATTGCTACAGCTGTGTCCCTATTTATTAGAAAACAGTGTCTTCTGATCATTGGTCATCATACTTCATAGGCACAGACAACTCAGATGAATTATTCCTTCTGATGAACTGCTGTTTTTTCTCCATTTAATAGCTTTATCTCTCTCTTCTACAGTTACATACAGGTAGTTTTTGTTGTTTCATTTCTCTTTGTCCATTTTTTTAGGAGACTGAATTCATACTCACATTGGAGATTATAATGGCATTTTACAACTCTATTACTTTTGCTTACAGCTGAAGGTTTGGAAACAAAACAGCAGAAGTTTAACATGCAAGATGAGCAGGGTTGAGTTTTGCAAGCACTAAGACCAACAGAGAAGTCACACTTCAGACTGTCATCCAATAGGCGCTGTCTGTGCACTGGGCAGCGTGCACCATTTACAGCTGTTTGGAACAGAGATATCTGCTTGTGTCAACAAGTGGTGTGGGATTAATGGAACTGTAACATTTGGGTCACTGAGTCAGTCTCTCTGCTGCTTCCCAGGAAGAACTGACCTAACCTAGGCCTTTTGTTCTTTAAAAAGTATTGTAATAGAAGAACAAGGATTAAGCCCTGCTTAAGAAGAAAGGTATTTCACTGGATACAGCTGCTCATCTCTTTGCTTGCCCTGGGACTGTCAGTCTCACTGCCTCACATGTGTTTTCTGGCTGCTGCCATTCACATCTGCTGTGCTTTGTGAGCTTAAACAGCACTGCATGAAGGGTGCCATGCAAATTCTGACTACAACCAGTGACAGTGTGCTGCAAGGCCAGGGCAGAAGAAAATTCAGATACAACATGGATCAAGGAGCTCCAGAATCCCACCATGATTTCCAGAGATGTACCTAAGCAGCTGGAAACATCAGACAGACACTGATCTGGCCTCTGGCTGAGCTGATACACGCTCTTGGGACATGGTGACCGCAGTTTACTACAGAGCTCTAAGAAGCTCAGCCCACTGCAGTGGATTTAACTCATCTTCCCCTATGGTTTGTAGTTTGTCTTCACAGCCTTTTTCCCCCCTTTATCTTTTCAGGATCAGTTTCCTCACCAGGTTCCTGGGCTAGAATCATTCTAGAAGGGCCACAGATATCAGCAATGTATTCCTGTGAACATGCCAGTGAAACACGCGTTATTTAGTATTGATTTGGCGGTCTGAAAGTGCTCGGCACTGTACTGAACAAAGCAGACAACGGAGTTAATGGCAACTCCTAACAAGATGTGCTGAACGGTGAAGACATCTAAACCAGCTTGCTATGGAAACTGAAATAACGGGCTTGTGAAGCTGCTTGTGAAACGTACTAAGCAAACATTTACAAGGTTCCTTCAAGCTTCATCCTCCAAGTTGCAAAACAGTAAGATAGCTTTCTTATTTGATTAAGAAGTTAGGATTGTTCAATGGGAAGTGTTACGGAAAGCAGCTGCGTATTAAGAAGAGAAAGCGTTTGTTCGTGGTAGAGCTCTATATCTGATGTTGTGTAACTAAGTGAGGTATAGGCAGACTGTATGAAGGGAGAAATTACTATGATAATAAAAAAATCATAGAATACTCTGAGTTGTAAGGAAGGTACAAGAATCGCTGTATCCAACTCCTGGCTCCACACAGGGCCACCCAGCAATCAGACCACATTGTGAGAGAGGTATCCATACACCCCTTGAATTCCAGCACTGGGGACCGTGTCCACAGCCCAGGGCATCCTGTTCCCTCGTGCCGTTCCCTCGGGAAAGCTGAATGCTGTTGTTAAACACGAGGAACGCCCATGAAAGAAGTCCCCGACAGATTCAAGAGGACACGATGTCTGTGAGGCAGGCAGCTCACCAGAGCCAGTGCCCAGCGTGTCCATCCTGGCGGGCCCCTCAGGACGCTTCAGCAGGCAGCACCGCGGGCTGCAGCAGGTGGGATAACCAGCTTCTAGGCTCAGCATAGACCGCCAGGACTCCTCCTGAAAGCGGCAGCAGCCTAAGCAGCTCAGAGGCTGGAGAGCGGCAGGCAAAATACGGCGAACAGTTGCGAAGTTCTCCCTTGTTTCCCTGGTACCTGCGCGGTTAAAACAAGCAGTAGCTTAAAAAGACTTCTAGCAACCGCGCGTGCGTTCCATCGAACTTTTATATACTCCGGTTCCACACTTCAGAACTTCCAGAGCGGATCCGGGCGGTGTAACCCCAGCTTCCTCTCAGCGCTCCGACCCAAGAAGGCCGACAGCGGGACCGCCCCGGGAGGCGCGGCGCCGCGGGCCCCTCCTCTTCCTGCGGCGCGGCTGTAGCTACCCCGCTCGCCGCCTGTCTCTCTGCACAAGCGGCGCGGCTGTGGCGGCTGGCTGTTTGTCTCCGTTTTCTCTCGTCCCCTCCCTCCTCTCGGAGAGGCGGGGCAGGCGGTGCGGCCATGCTGCTCGCCACGGCGGTCCGACGGTGCCGGGCCGGCGGCGTCGTGGCGCGGCGTTGGCGGAGCGGGGAGGCGCGGCGGAGGGAGTGGGTGCCGCCGGCGGGCCGGGCGTGCGGCGTGGTGGCGTACAACAGCCGGAGCCGCAGCAAAGAGCCGCTGGTGCTGGCCAAGGACGGCGTGGCCACCTGGTAACGGGGCGCCCGGGGGCTGCGGGGTGCCGCCTTCGGCCCGGCGCGGGGTGACGGGCGCGGTGTGTGCTCTCTCGGCAGGTACAGCTGCGGGCCCACCGTGTACGACCACGCGCACCTCGGGCACGCCTGGTGAGTGCGGGTATCGTGGGCGGGTAGTAGAGGAGACCCTCCCTTTGTGTCGGTGTGATTTTGGCGGAGTGGGTTGTTCCAAGTCTCGATATGGCAGCTGTTAGTTCTTTCATCTTTGTCTTACTCTCTTCTGCTAGTGCTGCTTGGGCGCGTGTGATGCTGCTTTAACGGGTGAATCACTAACGAAACTTTGTTCTGAAGAAGGAGAGCTTGCATAGCAGGACAATGGAGCAGCTAAGACTCATTGAATCACTCAGGTTGGAAAAGACCTTAAAGATCATCGAGTCCAACCACAACCTAACCATACTACCCTAACTCTAACAACCCTCTGCTAAATCATGTCCCTGAGCACCACATCCAAATGGATTTTAAACACATCCAGGGATGGTGACTCAACCACCTCCTTGGGGAGCCTATTCATTTAGCAGGGCAGAGGACTGCACCTTTTGGTCTCACATCATTCTGCATCTCTTGAGTGTTGATTTTGGTCGGCGGTTCTCCGTCTTATTCTGATTGAAAGGAAGCCCTGCACGCTCTGGTTGCTCTCATACCCATATCTTTTTATGCTGTGCCCAAACAACCACTTCCAAGCTTCAGTTAGTGTTGTATGAAAGAACAGCTGGGGCTGAGTGTCACACCCAGAGCAGTGTGTAATGCAGATAAGCAGCAGCATTACCATTCTGTTGCTGCTTCTTTAGTGCCTTCACAGGTTGTTTCCTATGATAGAGTGAGATGCCTGCACTGAAGATCATCCTCTTTTTTGATCAGGTGAACCATTCAGTGAGAGAGGCATTAACTGTTCCTTCCAGTGTCTGCAGTCATGTGTATGTCAGTTTTGGCGTTTTGTTGCTCAGCTGCTTTCTTCTGGATGACAGAACATACTTTATTATTATTACTATTATTATTGCTGCTATTGTTATTATCAGAGGGGCAGCTCTGCTCTCTGTGACAGCAACAGGGCACAAGGGAACAGCATGGAGCTGTCAGGGGATGGGCAGCTGGGGGTTAGGAAAGTGTTCTTCACCAGAGGATGGTGGGCATGGAACAGGCTGCCCAGGGCAGTGGGCACGATTCCAAGCTGCCAGAGTTCAAGGGGTGTTTGGACACTGCTCTCAGCCATGTGGTCTGATTGTTGGGTGGTTCTATGTGAAGCCAGACTTGATGATCCTTGTGGATTCCTTACAACTCAGAATATTCTATGATTCTATATTGTATTTTTAGGGTTACAGATAGGCTAGGCCCATCTGTAGAGCTGTAAAGATATTGCTTTGGTTGGCACAGCTGAGAGGAATGCTGCTGCTGGGAGTCTACAGGCCAGAAGCACACTGGGAATAAATATAAAGTCAAGTGGAGTGATATCTCTTGCTGTGGTGTCCTTCCTATAGAAGTCCCTCATTGTGCTGCATCTTTGCAGCATCTGATCTCAAGAATTCTAAAAGTGAAGGCATGATGTCATCTGGACTTCTGCAAGGCCTTTGACAAGGTCCCCTCCACATCCTTATTTCTAAATTGGAGAGAAATCGATTTGAAAAGTGAACTACTTGATGAATAAGGAATTGGTTGGAAGATTACAGCCAGGGGATTGTGGTCAATGGCTCTATTTCTGGGTTGAGACTGGTAACAAACAGTGTTCTCCAGGAGTCTGTCCTGGGTCTGATACTGTTTAACATCTCTATCAGTGACATAGATGATGGGATCAAGCGCACCATCGGCAAGTGTGCTGATCACACTGAGCTGAGCTGTGCAGTTGATACAGCAGAAGGAAGGGATGCCATCCAGAAGGAACTTGATAAACTCGAAAGATGGGCCCTTGTGAACCTAATGAGGTTTAACAAAGCAAAGTGCAAGGTTTTGCACTTGGGTCGAGGTAATCCCACATATGCATACAAGCTGGGAGAAGAACTCCTTAAGAGTAGCCCTGCTGAGGAGAACTTAAAGGTTGTGGTTGATGAAAAAGTGAACATGAGCCGGCAGTGTGTGCTTGCAGCCCAGAAGGCCAATGGTGTTCTGGGTTTTATCAGAAGAGGAGTGGCCAACAGGGACAGGGAGGTGATTGTCCTCATGAGGCCTCAGCTTTGGGAATACCCCAAGTCTGGGACCCCCAACACAGGAAAGATGTGGAGCTTTTGTAGAGGGTCCAGAGGAGGGTCACGAGGATGATCCAAGGGCTGGAGCACCTCTCCTGTGAAGGCAGGCTGAAGGAACTGGGCTTGTTCAGCCTGGAAAAGAGAAGGCTGAAGGGAGACCTCATTGTGACCTTCCAATTTTTAAAGGAAGTTTATGAACAAGAGGGAAATAAACTTTTTACACATGTAGACAGTGATAGGACAAGGGGGAATGGTTTTTAAACTAAAGGGAGATTTAGATTAGATGTCAGGAGGAAGTTCTTTACTGAGAGTGGTGAGGTGCTACAACAGGTTTTCCAGAGAGACTGTGGGTGCCCCATCCCTGGAAGTGTTTAAGGCCAGATTGGATGGAGGAGCCCTGGGCAATCTGATCTAGTACTTGGTCGAATGGCTGGCAGCCTTGCCTGTGGCAGGGGGTTGGAAGTCGATAATCCTTGAGGTGCCTTCCAACCATTGCCGTTGTATGATTCTATGATAAATCCTGCATGCACTGGTATGGCACCTCTAAAAAATTATAGGAAATTGAAAGGGGCCTGTAAGGTCGTTTAGTCCAATTGATCAGGGTGCTCAGAGCTCCCTTTGGCCTGACCTAGAGTGTCTCCAGGGATAGGGTATCCACTACATTTCTGGGCAACCAGTGCCTCACCGCCCTTACTGTGAAAAAACTTACTTATGTCCCCTCTTTTATTTTGAAACTGTTTCCTTATGTCCTGTCATAACAGATCCCACTAAAGAGTCTGTCCTTTACTTTCTTTTGCCTCCCTTTAGATACTGAAAGTCCACCATTACATCTTCCTGGAGCCTTTTCTTCCCCAGCTCTCTCAGCCTGTCCTCATAGGGAAGGTGTTCCATCCCTTGGATCATTTTTGTGGCCTTCCTCTGCACACACTCCAGCGGGTCTCCACATCTGTCCTGTATTGAACTTCACATCTGAATGCAGTATTCCAGGTGAAGTCTCACCAATGCAGAGTAGAGATGCAGGATCAACTCCCTCAACCTGCTCAGCATGCTGCTTCTGATGCAGCCCATGGTATAGTTAGCTTTCTGGGCTGCTGGAGCACCTACTTCACTTGAACTGCTTTCTTCTTTGCAGTTTGATGCTGAAGTTGTAGGGAGCCTGCTTTCTGAGATTTGCTTTGGCTATTGCAGTGCTTCTTCCATCGATTAAGTTAGAAGATCAGAGGGGAGAAAACAGCTCAGAGATTGCATATGCTCTGGAAATTAAATCTGCAGCACTGTTAAATCTGATTTTAAGCTTTTTGATGCTGCTATTGTCCCTTTGAAAGGGATCCAAAGAATAATTTAATATTCTTCTGGAACAGTGTCATGACATGAGATGAATATTGCTCCCAGTGAGCTGGTATTCATTAATACCAGCTGTCTCCCTGGTAGCATGTGGCACATTCCAAAAGGCCTTTTTCTGATATGGACACAGTGCATACAACATCAGAAATGTATTTTTCTTCTTTAAGATACTGCACACTGAAATCATCACAGAGTTGTTTGGCTTGGAAGGGACCTTAAAAGACCATCCAGTTCCAACCCCTTGCCATGAGCAGGGACACCTTGCCATCCAACTCTATGGCTTGAACACCTCTGGGGATGGAGCATCCACAGCTTCCCTGTATAGCCTGTTCTGTGCCTCATAACCCTAGCCTTAGAGAGTTTCTTCCTTGTATCTAATCTAAACCTACTCTGTTAATTTAAAGCTACTACTCCTTGTCCTATCATTACACTCCCTGATGCTCCTTCCCGTCTTTCCTGTAGGCCTTTCCTGGAAGGCTGCAGCGAAGTCTCCCTGGGGTCTTCTTCAGGCTGATCAACCCCAGCTCCCTCAACCTCTCTTTGTAGGAGAGGTGGTGCAGCCCTCTGATCATCTTTTTTGCCCTCCTCTGGACCCACTCCAAAAGCTCTGTTTCTCTTAGTGCTAACTGATATCTGCAGCTGAGGAAAAGGGTACAGATCCACTGATGGTGTTCTCCTACATGTATTTGCTTTGACAGATTCTGTGGGTGCATCCCGGCCAGGGCAGTGGGTACCATGGAGAGCTGCAGCTCTTGAGGTTTCCTTTACTCCGTCCTGCAGGTGCAGTGCACTCGGCCTTCTTCAAAGCCAGAGGAGGCTGAGATTTCTCCTGGTCTCGCAGAATGGACTGAGAGTCTGCAGTCACCTTTTCTTATTTCTCACAGAAGCTGGGCTTTACCCAGTTGAAGCGTGTTTTGAGAATTCAGAGTGCAGAGCCCATGACAACAGAAGGCACTTGTATGTGGGTCTGTCTGTCCACACTGAATGTTCAGTGTTGTCATGTAGAGCCTGGAAAAACAAAATAACCCCCCAGAGCAACTCTTCTTTGCTGTCAGAAAAAGATCTGTGGTGTTGTGTTAATGAAATGTAGCTGTGCTTGTATCTGTAGCTACTACTCATCTGTGAGCAATGTTGAAGTGAGTTGGTTTGTTTCTCCATGTTCTGGGCTGCGGGCTTTGAGAACTTGCTAGCATACGCACTAGGGTGGTTTTCTTTTTAGGATCAGCTCATATGTCACGTTGTGTTCTTTGGAAGAGTCTTTTGCTTAAGAGGCAGTTTCAAAAGTACCCTGTTGTTATCATAAAGAGATGCAAGAGAATGGGGAAAATTTGCTGTAATGTGTCACTAATGCCAGAAGAGGGTAGAGCAGTTCAACTGAAATTTACTTGACTTCTGTGCAGATCGGAACTAATTTTGGAAAAGCATTTTATGTGCTTGAGACCTTCTTTCCCAAGTATTTGGGTATTTGGGGTGTTTGTACAGCTGTCAGAGTTTTTTATTTTTGTCAGAGTTTTTTATTTTTGTCGGAGTTTTATTCACATTTACTGCATCTCTAAAAGCTCCTCTTTCTCTTTTCCAGCTCCTATGTTAGGTTTGATATAATCCGAAGGATATTGACTCGTTTTTTTGAAACTGAAGTTATCATGGTGATGGGGATTACAGACATAGATGACAAGATCATAAAAAGAGCCAGTGAGGTAGGTGTATAAAACTACAGCTTTAGACCCAAACGTTTGGTACGTCCTACTGCTAGTTATATAGGAAAATGTTCTACATTTGTTTGGTTGTTGTTTTAGTACTGTATATTTTTTTTAATTTAGAAAAGAAATTTTGAGATTTTTAGCCCTCTATCTGCACCTGAGACAGTAGTCCTCATAGCCTCATGCCTTGTCTGGAAGACGGTGGGAAATAAAAAGCCATGATGTCCTTTTATTAGAATTGAAACGAACTGAAACTTGCAGCCAGGAGAGTTGTGTTTTCTATGTCACTGATTGTTAAAGACTGCATGTAAATGACGATACTCAAGGTTGAGGGCAGTTCCTAAAAGGTGCCGAGCACCATCTAGCTGCAGAGTCAGCACCTTCAGAAGTCTCCTCAACCTTGTCTGAGGTCATGGCCTGCGTAAATGCTGACACAATGTATGGGTAAGTCTTGACAAGACTGGGGCTCGGTGACAAGATCGATGCAAAAATTGTGAATTAAAAAAATAATCAACACAATCCAACTTTTCACTGAATTCTCAGAGTTATTGGCCTAATTAAAAGCTTTATGGCTGTAAGTAGCCCCTAGTTGGTTTTTAATCAGACCTTTTGTAACAGCTTGTGAATGACTATTCCAATTTCTTTTTTTAATGTTTTTTTGGACTGTAAAATGCCACAAATGTATTCTGCTTTATAAACTTCTTTTAAATAAACATTGTATTGGTTTTTGAAATTTGGATTGTGAATAAAATGAACTGTAATTACAGTTGCAAGTCTTAAGCTTGAGCCAGATAATTTGACAGGTATAATTTTATTTAATCCTTACGTAAATGATTACTCTTGCAGTACTGCATTGAAAAGAATGCTAGCGCTGCTCTCTTTAAGAAATATATTTGTTCCCTTAGAAACTTCACTTGCAGGTTTTATTTTTAAGGCTCGTACTTTCTAACAACAACAAAAAGCCACAACCTTTTTAAATCTATATGCATGTATTTTACATTTTTTCTTTGTCAGAACCCTATGGGATTTTATTTTGAAGGTAATGTATTTAGTTATTCCATTCTTTGGCTCTGTGAGGAAATCTTCTGTGTGACATATTTTTTCTTTTTGAAATACTTGCCCTTCTGTGCACGTTTTATTGAGGACCTCTGTATCTGAAACACTACAAAACCAGAATCAATGTATCTGATTTTGTTGTCCATCCTCTGGTGGGACTCATCTATACAGAATCTGAAAGTTGGGCATCCACTCTGTGAGGAGAATGCTCTGTTCTCCCCATGGTCCTTTGAAGAAGAGATAAATTGGATGCCCATTTGGATGGGAGGGATTTCCTTGTCTCCTAGTGAATGTCTTTCTGTTGATCAAAGGAGCATCTGACTCGCTTGTTGAGATGAACCACATCACAGTAAGAGCTCTCTGTCTGGTCTGCAGGCAGAAGCATGGCTTTGTCTCAGTGCTGAGCATCCTCCTCCTTCCATTGCTGGATGAGCGTCATGTCTGTCTTTTACCACAACTCCCACCTAGACCAGCTTGTTCAGATGTGATACCCACCCCTTAAAGATCCTCTACTAAAAAAATTGGATTTCTTGTGTTAATGATTTGATTATGTGCAAGCTGGAGAGAGTGGCTGTTGGCTTCTTCTTGGTGGGTTTTTACTCAGAGAAGATGTAAAAGCTTGGATTTGAGATGGTCTCATGTAGAATCACAGAATGGTTTGGGTTGGAAGGGACCTTTAAGATCACCTAGTTCCAACCCCTGCTGTAGGCAGGGACACTTCCCACTAGAACAGGTTGCTCAAAGCCTCATCCAGCCTGGTCTTGAATGCTTCCAGGAAGGGGGAATCCACAACCTTGCTGTTCCAGTGTCTCACCACCCGCCCAGTAAAGAATTTCTTCCTAATATCTACTCTAAATCCACCCTCGTCCAGTTTAAAAACATTTTATTGTTTTTTTTTTACTACATGCCCTTACAAAAAGTCCCTCCCCAGCTTTCCTGTAGGCCCCTTCAGGTACTGGAAGTCTGCTGTAAAGTCCCCCCAGAGCCTTCTCATCTCCAGGCTGAAGAGCCCCAGCTCTCTTGGCCTGTCCTTGTAGGTGAGGTGCTCCAGCCCTCTGATCATCTTCATGGCTCTCCTCTGGACCAAGCTCCCTTTCTTTCTTGTGTTGGGGGTTCCAGAACTGGACGCAGGACTCCAGGTGGAGTCTCACAAGAGCATATATCCTATCACATCATGCTTTTGCTTGCTAGGACAGGATTTGCCATCACGTGTCTTTCAAGTCTTGGCCTATTCTGAATACTTGAGACAAGTATCTTGTCATGTTTAAATTGCCTCTTTCCTTTTGGATTGCATTTCTGTGAGTACTCCTGTTTCTGTCAGTCAGTCCGTGAATGAGAAATGTGGAGATGTTTGAGAAGTACTGCACCTGGAAAAATATGGAACTGGCTCACAGTTAATTTTCCTGATTGTACTGAAATATGTGAGTAATGATGAGCTGAAATATCTTATTTTTCTTAATCGCTGCAAATTAATATCTTGACTCATCCTACGAGTCTCTGGTCTGTCTTTCTGACATCTTGGTGGTATCGGTGTCCCTTGCCAGTAGGTGGAATGCATTTTATATCCATGTGCTGTAGTATATCTTGTCACTGGAAATGGAAGATGACCCTCTTAAGAGGAAAATAAAGGAGGAGGGAAAGAATTTATTATTTTAATATTTGGTTGCTTTCTCTTAAAAGATATCTTAATATTTTGGCAATTCAAAAACCTAGATGAAATACTGCTCTTAAGTTATAAATAGCTGGCATCGCCTCACCATGAGTGTTAGCTAGATTAATAAGCCTCTCTGCCTCGTTACCTTGGGGGCTCTGTAAGTCCTCCAATTAGCTGTTAACTGTCTGATAAAAGATTGTGGTACTTCATGTTGTTATTTTGATTTACTAATTTTTTTTTTTTCAGATGAATATATCGCCAGTAGCTCTTGCTCGTATGTATGAAGAAGACTTTAAACAAGATATGGCATCATTAAAGGTACAGACACTTGAGCTTCTGCATTTTAGAGTCTTTCCAAGCAGTTATATTGGTCAGGAATCTGAATTTGACAGTTTGATCTGAGGGGGAAAAAAACAACATGATTGGTTGCTTGTCTTATGAAGTGTTGTTCAGTGACTGGGTAGTGTTTTACTTTTTCATTCTTCTGAGAAGACAGAGGCTTTGTATTGCACGTCTTTTGTGTTAAGAGTGGGAAAGGAAGCAAACCTTGGCTATTCAGAGAGGGGGAATGAACAAGTTGAATTTGTAAAGGAGCACAGACTTTCTGCCCTATGTAATAAGGTCTTGATTCACAAATAATAATATGTCTTTAGTGTCATGCAGAAATATCCAGACCTGAAGTATATAAAGCATCTAATATTCATTCTTTGATTGCAGATGACTTTGCTTCTTGTCCAGAAGCAGGGAATAGGCCTCTGGTGAAAGCTAGTAGATTTATTTATTTATTATATCTGTCTCTTCCTCAGTTTCATTTTAATATTATCTGCATTTTAAGTACTGCTTGTGACCTTCTTACGATATATTCAGGTTGGTTTTCTTTTTTTTGCTAAGATAAGAATTGGGACAGATGTTCTTTGAAGTCAGTTTCTTAATTTGGAGTGGCTTGTCAGCAGTGCATTACGTGTGGGTTAATGAACTGTTACAATTTCTTCACTTAAGGTCCTTCCTCCGACAGTATATATGAGAGTGACTGAAAACATTCCTCAGATAATTTCCTTCATAAAGACAATAATTGCTAATGGACAGGCTTATGCAACTTCCCAAGGTAAGATTTGTAGCAAGGCAACTCCTTGTTATTGCATGCGTGGAAAACAAGCACTCAAAAGGGATCCTGTTTCGGGGTCAGATGAGATATGCTGTACCAGATTTTCTTTGTGTTGATTATCATGGTGTGAGCAACTTGCTTGTTACGATGCAACTGTGCAGAACAACTCTTGAGTCAATATCTAAACAAGAAGTAATTCAATACTGAACATAAATGTTTATTGTAATAAGCTGCTGTCTCAGCTCCTGTGGGGAAGTCCTGGCCTAGGTTTTGTGAGGGAGCTGGGGGTTAGCTCTGCTAGCTCTGAACAGGAGTTGGGCATCTCATATGTTCTGTAAAAGTAATGCCTGCAAACAGAGTGTGGGAAATTTTTAGTAGAGCTGATGCTTGTAGAAGAGTGTTAAGTGTATTGTAACTGGAACAGCATAGGTAATGCTTCAGTTGTGGGATGGATCACTTGTCCTGGGAAGAACCCAGGGAGATCTCCAGAAAACAACATTATCTTCAGTGCAAAATGAGTAAGTTAGGTTACTGGAAAGCTAGTAATGGGGAAATGTGGGCTGCTACTGCTGTAGCATTTCTGAATTTCAAATGGAAGTCCAAGGGTGTTTTGTTTTGCTTTTGTGGAAATGTTGTCTCCATTGTATATGGGTGAACGTTCCCCATCTTTACTGTGAAGCTAAATATTTCTTTTCTATTAGGCAATGTTTATTTTGATGTCCAGTCTTGGGGAGAAAGGTATGGAGTATTAACTGCTGTTTCTGCTGATACACAAAGTGAAGCAGGTAAGTTCCTGGTAGCAATTTGTGTTAATGCTTTGTCTGAACTCATGATGTATTGATATATAAATCTTCATTCAACAGTCTGAAGCAATTTTTTAACTTGTTGTATATAGACAGCTTTTTTAGTTAATTAGGGCATCATTGTTTTAGTAGTAACTTATTGAGGTGTTGCCAGTGCAAGAGGAAGCTTAGTGATGTCTTTTTAAAAAATGCTTGTTTTTCTCTCCACTTTTGTTCCAGTACCTTAGAACAATTGTGATTATTAATTTTATTTAAATCCTTGGAGCAGTATATACAGACTGAATAGTGAAGTGATGCTCTCAGCCCACACACTAGGCAGCAGTGAGGGTTGGCAGGAAGAAGCATTGCCTGCCTTGTTATAGTTGGGCAGTTGGACCCTACTGGTGTGCACTAACCAGATGCATTTACATCTTTCATTGGTTACCACCAGACTACTGTCAAGCAAAGTGGTCGTGTGAGCTCTTTTGGTGGTAACATGCAGGGGTACCCTTAGCTGTGTTCTATTTTCGCTGCAGTTTTGCTGAGCAGGATTGCTGATTTTCTCCATAGTTTCTGTAAATCAGCTATGGTCAAGTCTCTGTGTAGGAGAGTTTAAAACAGATCTCCTGCATCTTTTGTGTCCTGAAGTTCACTGTGTCTTCATTGAAAATGTTCTGTTTGCAATTCCTGAAAATGCCCAGGAGGTGATACTCAGGTGAGCTGCAGCCAGAAGCTTTTTACAGCTCTGCTCTGGAGTTGTATCATTAAAGTCCACAAAGGGAATGTGTTATAGAGGCAGTTCCTGACAGGCTGAAACCATCTTCCTGACTAGCTGCAGGCACCTAGTAGCATAGGGGTCCCCACTGAGTACGGCTAAGGATGTGCTGTGTTTCACTGTACTGTTAAACCTGCTGCCTTCACAGGGTTTCTGCATACAGTACTAAACAAGAATGTAGTTGGGCAGAGGATACTAGCACTAGGTTGTGAAGTCTTTTCCCTTGAGGGTGCTCACAGTTCCACAGGATGTGACCCTGAGCCTCCTGCACTGAGCCTCAACCACTCATGTTTTACCTTGTTTCCCTTCAATTCACTTGCTACTAAATTTACTCTAATCTCTGAAGATTCTGCGACAGTTATTGAGTTTATAACTGAGTAGACAAAGAGTGATTTTCTTTTTTTGATAGAAATATGCTGAAAAAAAATCAGGAGAGACATGGAATCAACAGGCACAAGTCAGCCAGGGCTTGGCAAAATAGCGAAAGAGCCAAAGTGAAGATTCAGTAGATAAAACTTGGGCTGTGTTTCTACCTTTTATTTCTTCTCAATTTTTGAATGATGAAGCAGGTGTAATGGATTTTTGTGAAGTGCTTTACTTAATATTGCATGACATTCTGAATTAAAACTGATTTTATATAATATCAATAAAGTACAATTAGAATAGATTGAGAAAAGTGACCATCTGAGCTCCAAAAATGTATTGATACTGGAAAGCTAGGGGGATGAGATTAGACCCAGTCGTGCACAGTGTTTTTGTTAGTGATCTGGTAGAAGCAGGGAAAAGAAGTAAATCTAACTTCTATCTGCTGATGAAACAGATGAACAATGTTGACTATTGAAGGATTTTTTTAAATTCTGCTGCTACAGTGCAACCTGTTTGTCCTAGGAAACTGGTTGATAAGTAAGCGAATGGATGATATAAGACCGGAGAAGGCCAAAAGGATTGGAAGGATATGATGTATTAAAGAATCTTAAATCCAGATGCTTATCCATCTCCTGAGCCTGCAGAAATCTGATTCAACATATATATAATTTTTTTTTAAAAAACAGAATGAGAAGACTGGAAAACCCAGTATAAGCAGAGAAAGAAAGATGGAGGAAAAGTTGGGCAAGGGGAATAAAATCTGAGTAGTTCACTAAGCATGCATTTCTACTTTCTTTCATTTGTTCACTTTGTCTTTCTGAGGCATGTTCCATTAACGACTCTCTTTTCTGTGGCAGTTGATACCGATAAGCGGCATGGTAGAGATTTTGCCCTGTGGAAAGCTGCCAAACCTCAAGAGTTATCGTGGGGTTCTCCCTGGGGAAAGGGAAGACCTGGGTGGCACATTGAATGCTCCACGATATCAAGGTCAGATTTCTTGTATTTTAAATCCATTGCTGTTTCTCATTCTCAGTCACGGTACAATGGTAGCAGCAGTGCTGCTTTTTTTTCTCATCAGTAGAAAGAACCAGTTTTAATCTATTTGCTGCAGTTTGGGGATTTTGAGTGTGGCACAAACTCCTCCTCCACCTTAAGGGAGCAGCATCTGGTTTTATTTTGTCACTTTTCTCTCAAAAGAGAGAAAACGTCACACAGAGAGAGAATAAGCCACACAGGATCACATTAAGGAGTCTTTTAGCTTCAACTGAATAGCCAGCATTTTCATAAAAGTTACAGTATGTCTTTCATCTGTCTTCCACTTTGTGCAACCCATAGTGAACCTGGTCAAGTCTATGGTGCAGTATGAGGAGGACAGGGCATGGAAATCCATCCCAGCTCCAGTGAACATAAAAGACTTTGCTGGCCTCGTCTTAGCAGCAGTTGTGGATGCGTGTGCTAATTACATCTCTCATTACACAGCTTTCTTTAAAAGTCAGCTGCAGTTTTACATATTCTGTTTTCTCTGTGGCAGTATATTCTGTGAGCATGATGCAAATTGTGCATGGTAGCAGTTTGTTTAGAGCTGGTTTAAATTAATTTGCTCTTAATTTGGAATTTTGTTTTATTTACTCCACAGAATAGTAGTACTTTGTTTTGTGCAGTTCTAATTTATGACCGATTAATTTGTGTTTAGAAAAGACTCTTTAACTCTTTTCATCCTGAAAGATTGATGATGGTACTTAGTTTTCATTAGTCTCAAGTCTTCTTTGGAAGCTAATAAGAAATTATTGAGACCTGAGCTGGTTTCTCTTGAGTGTTTGGAAATAAACTGAAAGCATGTGGAACAACTGCTTTAGTTTTGTTTTCCACAGGCTGTGCTGGTATATCTAAAGTTGGTAGTAATAACTACTTGATAGTGAAAAACGTTTAGAAAAAGAGATTTTATGTCACTAAACAATTTCTGCACTATGGAACAGTGCTTAAAGCAACTGAAGTACACAAAAGCTTGCTGCATTTGAAGTGCAGCCTATGACAGAAGTGCACTCCAGATAAGAAATAACAACCCTTTACAAAATTGCATATCTGCTATTGTGATGCTACTTAAAGTATCTGTCTCTTTCTGTAAAAACTTACTTTACTGTGTCTGGATGAGGCTCTTGCCGTGTAAATAGGTGTTGAGTCATGCAGAGAGTGTAAGTATAGTAATCTGGGACGGTGAAAAATGGGAAACTTAGACTTTTAAGTTATGTAAAGTGTTTTGCTGTCACAGTCAGCTGTCAGGTACCCATTTTAAGCAGTAACTACTTGTCTGTTTTGCCAAAGATCTCCAAGCACTTGGAGCTAGGTGAATTAATTTTGAAATATCTTTGAAGTGCATGTGTAGGAAGGTGACAGAGGAGCAGTGGTCACTGGTGTAGTCCTGCAGAAGGGAACCATCTGGTGTGACTTTGATCTGGTCTCCTTTTTGGGGCTTAACTTACAATGGGATGCACTGTGCTTCCACAGGCAAGATGAGGTCTCCAGAAATCCATGCTTAATCTGATTTTCGAGCAGGCAGAAAAGAAACAGAGGGGCACAGGCCTTCAAAATGGCCACAGAAACACTGTCTTCCTCTTCTGATTTTCTTCTGCCCCAACTGAGGTGGTTTAAAAACATATCAATCAGTACAGATTTATTTCTATAATTCCCTGAAAGAACAGTGCATGGAGGACACAGACAAGTTCCTTTCAGTGAGACCCAATGCCAGGACAAGAGGCCGTGGCCACAAACTGGAATGTAGAGGCTCTTTCTGAACACCAGGAGCACTTCTGCACTGTGCAGGTGATGGAGTGCTGCATAGGCTGCACAGAGGCTGTGGTGCCTTCTCCCTGGGGGTCTCCAGCAGCTGCCTGGCTGTGGCCTTGGGCATCCTGCTCTGGGTGGTTGTTGTCTGACAGGTTGTACAATCAATGAATATATAGATGGTACAGTATATCCAGGAGCTTGGCTGATTTAATTGTTATATTGGAGTAAGAAAAGAAAGACCCTCACCCTATCCTGGGCTCACAAAATAGAGTCCAGTGGAGCAGATCTCCAGAAGAGATCCTTCCCCACTGGCAGTCAGCTCTTAAATGGGTCTAGGAGAGGTGAAGCCAGGCTCCACCCTGTCCTGCAGCACAGGTGAATTGCCTTCACCTGTGCTCCGGTGGCTGACTCATTGCTCGCCTCAGGTGATCAATCAGAGGTTCAGGCCCTGATTCAGCAGCCCCATACACAGGTACAAAATAAAAGAATGGTAATACCAAATCTGAAGTTGTTTTGCCTGCAGATGAAGGCAGCTGTCTGATACTGTAGCAGGACAAGGAAAGGAGCTTACCATTCTTTAATCTAAATTAGAAAAAATAATCATTCATACCAAGGAAAATTCATTGTGGGCAGATATGGTCCTGCTCATACGTGTAGTTCTGCTGCAATTTTGATATCCAGGATCTGTGAAAAATTCTTTCTTGATGTTACGTTACAGTCATTAAATAATGTATTTATATTGCTTCATCTTTTTTTTTTTTTTTTTTCTTCTTTTTTACTGAAAGTTTTTGTAGTGTTCTACTTACCGATCAGGAAAATATTGTTACAGTGCAGTGTTTGGAAAGCAGCTGGATATCCATACCGGTGGAATAGATCTTGCGTTTCCTCATCATGAAAATGAAATTGCACAGTGCGAGGTGTATCATCAGTGTGAGCAGTGGGGGAATTATTTTTTGCATTCTGGTAAGTGAAATATTCATCACCTGATGATATGTAGATGAGGCATGTAGAGCTGTAGGGAATTTTATTTTATTTTATTTTATTTAGTTTTGCTATTTCTGTGGCATGAAATGTGAGGGAAACTTTACAAATAGATACTGTACTACAGTGGCCAGGTTCTTCCTCACTAAGTAAAGAAACAAAAATGAGAGTGAACCTTGAAATTGTACAATGAATGCCTTTATTTATGAAATGGTACAGTGAAATACTAGATATCATCCAAATCAATCTCCAAATAATAACAGTGTGTGCATTACCCACATACGGTATTTACTCCTAATGAAAAGTGTGGAAAGAGGAGTTCTTCCTGTAGTGTCTTTCTCTTTCATTTGAATTTCTCCAAAATTTTTATGCTTATGGTAGAGTTTCTTTTCAAATTTTATTTTGGTTATAACAGTCCTGCAGGAAGAGAGTGGAAATAATTGATCTTTTCTGTATGTTCTTCTGAAAGTAGAAATTCCTGCTGTCTTAAAGATAGAACCTTCAGTATCTGGAAATGGGTGAATGAAGGTGCCAGCTAGATAGGTAGCTGATCATAATAATTTAAAAGCTTTGAAACTGGAATAAACCACTGCAGTTCTCCAGTATATCTCAGTACCAGTTGCTTGTGGGCTTGAAAGGAAGTTTTAAGTCGAGTGCTGAGCTAAATAGTAAGTATGGTGAAAGCCTTTAATCATGGTAGGAAAAAGACATTGTACTACTGGAGGATAAGAATAGAGTGGATGCAAAGCTGCATGAACCAACGAACCAACCAAGCTCACAGCAGTGATCCTGCAGAGAAGCATCTCAGCTGAGATGTTTTGCATGGTTTGAAATGTGGGGAAAACCTAACAAACGTATTCTCTAGTGACTAATAACTGCAAGTTTTGAACATGTGATTCACGTATCTGTAACTATGTAAATTATCCTGAGAAGCTTTTATAAATATTCTTTTCCTTTAAATACTCCAGTAGCATTATATTGAGTGATGAGTAAGAGACACAGAATTAATACTGAGGACTGAGTGAGTCAGACACTTTGGTTGAGTCTGCTCAGGCACGATTAAAGAAGTTGCTGCTGGGAAGGTAGAAGGAGGTCTGTAACACCTATGGGCTACATCTAGACCAAGTTACTCACCCCTCCCAGAATCACAGAATGGCCCAGGTTAGAAGGGACCTCAAGGATCATGAATCTCCAACCCCGCCACCACAGGCAGAGCCACCAACCTCCATCCACATTTATTACTAGACCAGGCTGCCCAGGGCCCCATCCAACCCAACCCAACCCATCCAGCCCTCAGTGCTGTGGAAGAGCAGAGGCAGTGAGGCATGTCACCATAGTCCCTTAACCCCCTCAGCCCAACCTCAGTTTCTGCCTATCCTACAGAGAGTGATTGACTCAACTTGACCTTGGCCTTGGTATCCTCTACATATCTGTCTTCTTCCCCCAGAAGTGACTTTACTGCTCCCACCTGACTAAATTGTGCCAAATTGTCTTTTACTCACTCAATCTTTGGCGTTATATTGATTGGTGTTGTGTAAAACTGTTCTCTGCTGCCTCGTACGATGGTCCTTCAGTGAAGATTCTGCTGCAAAGTGCTCTGAACTACATCATTTTACGATCATACTGGTGGTGTTGTTCTGCTAGAAAGCTTGAAGTTCATACTTCCTACTGTAGTTGCAGTGGTTCTGGATGGTTTTCAAAGTACTGAAGGAAATAGAAAGTCAACTGCAGTCTGTTTTCTCTTCTTACTGAACAATACTTTGTGCATCATCTCTTGTTGAAGTCTTTGAGTTACTTGTCTGAGCAAGAGTTGTACAGCCTGTGGTACACCCTGGGAATTAGTCTGGCTTTTTTTTTTTTTTTTTTTTTTTTTTTGGTGTGTGTAAATATGCATCTGTTTGTACAGTTTGGGATGAATTTTAAATTCTAGTTTCAGTTCCCAATGCAGAGGCTGTTATAAGTCAACAGAAATTGTCCAGAGGCTGGTGCATCCTCCAGGGTGTGCTTTACTCCTGCAGTGCTGGGGATTTCTCTGTGCTTCTCCTGAGATGCACTGGTTACTGCCAGCTGAAGCCTTCTGCTAAATAAAACAGTCAGTCCGAGTTTTTGAGCTTGGACTCATAACTACAGGGGGAGTATTCTTTGAGACAAACTGAAGAGGATTAAAGATTTCTCGGAGAAGAAAACAAAAAACATTGATTGCAAGAGCAGTTTGGATGCTGAGGTTCTCTAGGAGTTGACAGATTGCATTAATTCAAAAAAATTTTGCTGGAGGACGATAGCATGAATTATTTAAGGCAAACGAATCAGCTTCAGAAACAATTTATTCTGGTAATAGACTTCAGAATTTTAGCAGGCTCAGAATTGGAGGAGCAATCCCCATTAGAGGAAGAAAATCCCCTGCACTGGGGATAAATCTTCTTATAAGGACTTTATTTTTAGACTGCTTGTACTCTGGGAAAAGTGCCAAGCCAAAGTTATGAAAATCCTTATATTTTGTGATTCTTTAATGAAATCATTCTCTTTAAGTACTGAAACTCTTGAAGAGGAGTATTATTTCAAATTCAGATGTTACTGATACTTTCCTAGGAAATCATGGCTAAGTTGTTAGAAATTTGGCTGCCAAAAGTTAAGTCAGTCAATATTTAGGCAGCTTTAGAAAAGAAAAAAAAAAAAAAAAAAAAATCACACCCAAGCTATTCTTTTTCCCTTCACAAAAGTGTCTGTTGATTTTACTGGAGTCATTACAGCTGCAGGTGTGCAGTATTCCTGGCAATCTGCATGTTTTTGCTTAGGGCACTAAATTTAACTATGTAATGAAAATGCCCTCACCTGGTAGCAGTCAGGGCAAACATGATGGAAATGAGGTTTTGATTGACTTGTGCATTTTTCCTGTAGCTGGTTCTGGATCTATGGATCCCCTGATCTTTTGCTACCCCTCCTTGACAGAGGGTATGTTTCTCTTCTATCTGATGAAACTCCCCAAGGCAGCAGACGAAGAGTTGGTTCTGATGGAAGTCCTTCGTGGGGGCTGGTCAGAGTCATGCCTACATGAAGGTGCTGTTGGTGAGCAGCATTAGCATGCAGCCCCTGTTGCCACGCAGACATGCTCCTTGTTGCCTGGAGTGCTCTGGAGATGCCAGACTTTGGAGGCTGTGGCTGACAGCCTTGTGTCCTTGGTGGGGCACAGCTAATAGCTGAACAGGGGAACACAATTTAAGGGTAGAAAATCTGGATGGCCACCTTGTGTTGCCCTGATGTTCCCCACATGTTCCTTCACTAGCTCCAATTTGAGCAGACTCCCAGATAACATCTATGACTTCATTTCCCAAATACAATATTCCTCACAGGCTTTTTTTGTATGTCTTCAAGCTCCTGTCAGATTTTTCGTTGCAAGTATTAGAATGAACACTTGTTTTTCACAAAGTAGCTTCTGAGAAGCAACTTGTAAAAACTACCCTTTGCTTTTCAAAAATCTTTTAAAATAGAACTTCAGGAAACGCAGATCTGAGTGTCTTCCTTATCCTGTCTAATCCATTCTGACGAACAGCTATTTCCACAGTTTTGGTAGATTAAGTTTTGGAATTGGCAATGTGCAGAAAATTTTACACATAATGTATTTTGTATCAATGCAATACAGTTTTGGAATTAAAAAAAAAAAATGTAGTGGGATAGCCACCAGCAATTGTTACATATTAGAAAAACGTCTGGGTCTTCAAGGTATCACTGGACTACCTTTGAAAATGTTAAAATATTTCTGGAAAGTCAAGGGAGGGCTATGTGCTTTTTAGGAAAGATCGGCTGGCTAGGCAGGGTGGTGGAGTTGCTCTTTATGTGAGAGAGCAGCTAGAATGTGTTGAACTTCACTTGGGGGAGAGTGATGTAGCAGTGGAGAGCTTATGGGTGAGAATCAAGGGGCAGGCTGGTAAGGGTGACACTGTTGTGGGTGTGTACTACAGGCCCCCTGATCAGGATGAGGGGGCTGATGAGGCCTTCCAAAAGCAACTGGATGTAGCGTCACGTTCCCAGGCACTGGTGCTTATGGGGGACTTCAATTATCCAGATATTTGCTGGACGACCAACATGGCCAGGCACGCACGGTCCAGACGGTTCTTGCAATGTGTTGAAGCCAACTTTCTGATGCAGGTGGTGGAGGAATCGACGCGGGGAGGGGTGTTACTGGACCTTATTCTCACCAACAGGGATGGACTTGTTAAGGAAGTAAAGGTTGGGGGCAGTTTGGGTTGTAGTGATCATGAGATGGTGGAGTTCAAGATCCTGAGTGGAAGAAGCAAAGCAATAAGTAGGATTGCTACCCTGAACTTCAGGAGAGCCAACTTCAATCTCTTCCAGGACCTTCTTGGAGCTATCCCGTGGGCTCGGGTGTTAGAAGGTAAGGGGGCCTCTGAGAGCTGGTCAGCATTTAAACAGCTCTTCTTCCAAGCTCAGGATCGGTGCGTCCCTGTGAGCAAGAAATCGGAAAAAGGTGGCAGGAGACCTGTGTGGATGAGCAAGGAGCTCATGCGCAAGCTCAAAGGAAAGAAGAAGGTCCATGAAATGTAGAAAAAGGATCTGACCACTTGGGAAGAATATAGGAATGTAGTCAGGGCCTGCAGGGATGCAATGAGGAAGGCTAAAGCCCGCCTGGAATTGAATCTGGCTAAAGTGATAAAGGATAATAAAAAAGGCTTCTTCAAGTATGTTAACAGCAAAAGGAAAACTAGGGAGAATGTGGGCCCCTTACTAAGTGAGGAGGGGGGGGAGTTCTGGTAACGGGGGATGCTGAGAAGGCAGAGATACTGAATGCCTTCTTTACTTCCGTCTTCAGTGAAAAGGCTCTCCCTCAGGTTTCCCACACCCTGGAGGTTAGTGAGAGGGTCTGGGGAATGGGAGACTTCCCTTTAGTCAGGAAAGAGGATGTGCGTGAGCGCCTAGGCAGTACTAAGGTCCACAAGTCCATGGGACCTGATGGGGTGCATCCACGTGTGCTGAGGGAGCTGGCGGAGGTCATTGCCGAACCGCTCTCCATCATTTTTGAGAGGTCTTGGACAACAGGGGAGGTTCCTGAAGACTGGAGGATAGCCAGTGTCACTCCGGTCTTCAAAAAGGGCAAGAAGGGAGATCTGGGTAATTATAGGCCTGTCAGCCTCACCTCCGTCCCTGGAAAGGTGATGGAACAGCTTGTGCTGGATACCATCTCCAGACAGCTGGGAGAGAAGGAGGTTATCAGGAGTAGTCAGCATGGGTTCACCAAGGGGAGGTCGTGCTCGACCAACTTGGTGGCCTTCTATGGTGCTGTCACATGCTGGGTGGATGGGGGAAGAGCGGTAGATGTACCTTGATTTTAGAAAGGCGTTTGATACTGTCTCCCACGACATCCTTATAACAAAGCTGAGGAAGTGTGGGATAGACGAGTGGACAGTGAGGTGGGTTGAGAACTGGCTGACTGGCAGAGCGCAGAGGGTCGTCGTTGGTGGTGCAGAGTCTGGCTGGAGACCTGTAACCAGTGGTGTCCCCCAGGGGTCTGTGCTGGGTCCGGTCTTGTTCAACATCTTCATCAATGACCTTGATGAGGGGATAGTGGCCACCCTCAGCAAGTTTGCTGATGATACGAAGTTGGGAGGATTGGCTGACACGCCTGAAGGCTGTGCTGCCATTCAGCGAGACCTGGACAGGCTGGAGAGCTGGGCAGTAAGAAACTGGATGAGGTTCAACAAAAGCAAGTGTAGGGTCATACACCTAGGGAGTAATAATTGCATGCACCAATACAGGCTGGGGGATGAGCTGCTGGAGAGGAGCTCTGCAGAGAGGGACCTGGGCATCCTGGTGGACAACAGGTTGGCCATGAGCCAGCAGTGTGCCCTCGTGGCCAAAAAGGCCAATGGCATTCTGGGGTGCATTAAGAAGAGCGTGTCCAGCAGGTCGAGGGAGGTGATCCTCCCCCTCTACTCTGCCCTGGTAAGGCCTCATCTGGAGTACTGTGTCCAGTTCTGGGCTCCCCAGTACAAAAAAGACAGGGATCTCTTGGAAAGAGTCCAGCGGAGGGCCACAAAGATGGTGAAGGGCCTGGAGCATCTCCCCTGTGAAGAAAGGCTAAGTGAACTGGGTCTGTTTAGCTTTGAGAAAAGAAGACTGAGAGGGGACCTGATCCAGGTTTATAAATATCTGAGGTGTGGCGGCCATAGTGGTGAGGCCAGTCTCTTTTCAGTGGTACGTGGAGACAGGACGAGGGGAAACGGACATAAGCTGCAGCATAGGAAGTTTCGCACGAATGTGCGTAAGAACTTCTTCACGGTGAGGTGACGGAGCACTGGAACAGGCTGCCCAGGGAGGTTGTGGAGTCTCCTTCTCTGGAGATATTCAAGTCTCGCCTGGACGCCTACCTGTGCGACCTGGTGTAGGGAACCTGCTTTGGCAGGGGGGTTGGTCTCGATGATCTCTAGAGGTCCCTTCCAACCCCTACAATTCTGTGATTCTGTGAAGGGTAAGGTACTTTTCAGTGAAGAATGAAGGATGCTTCCTTGTTTTTTTTTTTTTTTTTTTTTTTTAATTTTTAAAAAATCTATTATCAATATAGTTAATGGGGACTTTGTTATTTCTTTATTAATGTTTCTATCCATACCCTGGTTCTTCAATGAATAACATTTTCTTCTGTTTTACAATTCACCCAGCTAGAGCTGAGGGTGGGGAGGTGTGCAGGACTGCTAACAGTTATGAACAGTAACTTGTGCATTGCATTGAGATGGTTGGCATGCATCTGCTGCCTCCTGTGACTCCAGTGTCTCAGTGCAGAGCTTTTTCTTGTTCAGTGCCCATTCAGAAGCACACTAACTTATTGAATTTGTTTTGTTTTGTTATAGGGCATTTGCATGTTAAAGGAAGTCAAGAAAAAATGTCTAAGTCATTAAAAAACTACATAACGATCAAGGTAATCTATATCTGTGTGTTGAAGAAATGTGTATACATAATATGTAAATACTAACGACAGTCTTATTTTGAGAAAAAATGTGAGCATGTGCTTATACAGCAGGGAAAGTGAAGCAGAGTGTTCTTTTTCTAGTGCTAGTGTACCTGTTTGACTGCAGGAAGCCTGCTCTCACTCAGGGTTCCTAACTTAGGTCTGGCTGAGCTGAGAGCACATGTGGGACCATAAACACTGGTCTCCTGTCTTCTTTATTATATTTTTCTTATTGTCACTTTCTTGCTGATGCACAGAGAGCTTTAATTACCACCTGGCCGCATGACTATGTCCTCTTTTGGTGTGTCAGAGAGAGGGAACCCTTAACCAGAGAGAGTTCAGTGATTCAGCAGCTTCTGCATTATTTTTTTCCCCGTGAAGGTCCATGAAGAGGTTGAGCTCGAGTTTGTAGTGCAGCACAGAGCAGGGTTTCTGTGTCACCACATCTGTGATGCACTGTACGTAACACCAACATGATAGCTGGCACTTGTTGTTAGAAGCAGGTAATTTGCTTCCTTGAGACAAAGCTTTAGAGGCAGTTTCAGCACATATGTTCCCCTCCGCCCCTTGGAAAACTAGTTAAAATCCTTTTAAATCGGCATGAGCTGCTTTACTCTTAATTCTCCCCATCTTGTCTTGTCTGCATACAGTTAAGCCCTGTCTCCCCCAGGAATATTATCCATCGCTCACAGTTTTCACAGCAGTTTCCTGAGTCTGAGCAGATGTTGTAGGCAGGACAGAGAAGTGACCATTAATGCAACACGTGCAATGAAAAAAAAAAAAAAAAAGTATGGAAATATTCCCCTCTATTTTTGCAGTGGAGCTTCTTTGCATGGAGGAAAGTGCTGTGCAGGAGGCAATTGTAGCAATGTGCTTAACAACAAAAAATTCAAGACCAGCTCTCTTCCCATGCTGGTCTCGTCTTTTAATTTCACAATTAGACATGGTTAGCAAGTATTAATCCTCTCCTGCAAGTAACTTGCAGCCCAGCGAACCACATTTCTTCCCATGCGGCCTTCCTGCATCCTGGACATTAAGCCCTCTGTGGAACTTTGTGAGTGTGCTCTGAACAATTCACGGCCTCCGATGGTGCCGCCAGCTTTTCCTTTGTCTGGGGTGGCAGAGAAGCACAGAGCACATTCCTGGCAGGCACTGAGGCATGGCTCGCCTTTCCTGCTGCCTCGCTGGATGCTCTCTGTCCAGCTGCACTATTTTTCTTCCCCCTTCTTCCTTTCTCTGTGTTTCTTTCTTGTGTTTTAGTCTTGTTTTCTTTAATGGCTGTTAATTCTCACCTCCAAAATCAGCGGTGATGCACAGCCAAGCAACCAGCTTTGGAATATCTACGGTACTTTCTTTCTCCATGTTCTGTTTTTAATGAACTGATTTCTGGAAATTCCCTCCCAGATTCAAAGTTTTCCTCATTAGAATTCATTTCCTTGTTTTAGTATTATCACATATTAGCCTTAAGGACATTGAGGTGCTGGAGCAGGTCCAAAGAAGGGCAACAAGGCTGCTGAAGGGCTTGGAGAATATGGCCTACGAGGAGAGACTGAAGGAACTGGGACTGTTCAGTCTGCGGAAAAGGAGGCTGAGGGGAGACCTTATTGCTCCCTTCCAATACCTGAAAGGTGCTTACAGCGAGAGTGGGGTTGGTCTCTTCTCACTGGTGACAGGTGACAGGATGAGGGGAAATGGCCTCAAGTTGCACCAGGGGAGGTTTAGCTTGGATATCAGGAAGCACTTCTTTACAGAAAGGGTTGTGAAGCACTGGAATAGGCTCCCCAGGGAGGTGGTTGAGTCACCATCCCTGGATGTGTTTAAAATCCATTTGGATGTGGTGCTCAGGGACATGATTTAGTGCAGGGTTGTTAGGGTAGTATGGTTAGGTTGTGGTTGGACTCAATGATCTTTAAGGTGTTTTCCAACCTGAGCTGTTCTATGATTCTGTGATAAAGCTTCTGAGAGCGCCAAGCACATGAAGTTACACAGAGTTGATTTTAAAAACAGCCATTTAGTATTACAATCTGTTTCTTGATTTAGCTTGCCCCGATTGCCTCTGTTGCTTCTATTTCCACTTGAGAGACTGCACAGTGCTGATGTGTGCTGCCCTCCATGCTCAGGCTCTTCGATGTTCGGGCTGCTAGCAGAAGCTAAACTTCAAAAAGTACACCTTTAAGCAAATGACATTTCTACATTTTCTTACTTGCGCTGACTTCACCCTATGATTTTGTATTGGCAGTGGTGCTTTAGTGTTACAAACTTCCTGTCACTGATTTTCAAATTAAAAATCAGGAAAGCAGTGGCAGTTAATCGTCCACCTTGTCCAACCTTCTTGCTGAGAGCAGAGCTGCTGAGTGATTGAATGTTTTATCAGTGTACCTTCCACGCATTTAAATAGTTCTTTATAGGGGTAATAAATTATTTTTAAAGCTAGATAAGTAGTAGGGTGAAATTAATGAGGTTTTGCAGCCAGCATAGATAAATTCCAGCAATATATATATATATGTACATTAAAAAAAGAGTTATTTTTATTCACTCAGTTTTCTTTCACATGCTCCAGAAAAGTTGCCCTCTTGTTCCAGTCTTTCATAAGCTTTGCAAAACTTGGTAGCTGTCCTTTCCTGCGAGGTCACGTCCTAGTTTTGGTCTGATAGCTTTGGTTTGTTTATGCAAAAGTCTCTATTCAATGCACAGATAATAATTCCAAATTATTTACCAATGCCATGTATTCGTGATTGACGTTTCATGTATATTGATGTCTTCTATCTATATATACTCATCTATCTTATACGTACATGGCAGTAGACTTCAGTTTAGACGTTAGACCAGATCTCTAATTTAAAGTTTTAATCCTGTCTTCAAGTATGATTATGGGCTTTTTGTAAAATCTGTCTGCCTGAATGCTGTAAAATGTTGTAAAACTAGTGCGAGAGGATTGAACAGCAGATTGAGAAACGGTTTGATGTGATGCTAATGATATAATCTTTTTGTGGGTCGGGTTTAGGATTTTCTGAAGAAATTCTCCTCGGATCAGTTCAGGATGTTCTGTTTGCGCAGCAGGTACAGCTCAGGTAAGAAGAAGGTGCGTGTGGCTCATCGCGTTCCTCCCAGCCTGGATTTCCAGGGGTGCCTTGGAGCTCTCTCCTTGTGGGTGGAAATGTTCCCTGCCCAGAGAAGCTGTGGCAGCACCGTCCCTGGAAGTGTTCGAGGCCAGGTTGGGTGGGCCCCTGGGCAGCCTGGTCTTGTGCCTCATTTAGTGATTGGCTGCCCTGCCCAGGGCAGGGGATTGGAAGTGGATGATCTTTGATGTTCCTTCCAACCCAAGCTGTTCTCTGATTCCCTATAGGACTGCTCTTAAGCCAACATTTAGAAAAGCATCTTTATCAAGGGCAGTGCTTAACTGTTTGTCTGAATACCTTCCTTCCTTCCTCACGGGAGGAAATAAATTGTGCATGCTCCAGCGGTGCTGGGTTGCAGCTGGGGGCATGTGAGAATCTCATGTGAGTGTGTTACTGAAACAAAGGATGAAGGAAAAAGGCTTAGGACCTACAGAACTGTCATGCACATATTTATTCTGTAAGCAGGAATTGATGCTGGGTTGCCTCCAAGGTGAGGAATGATACTGAGCCCTACAAGTGCCTGCACATCCTTCTCTGCTGCTCCTGAACTGGTTGCATCTGGACACATATGAGAACGATGTGACAATTCTAAGCGGTTAAACGTCTTCCTGTGATAAAAGCAGAGGGCTACCTTGTAAATCCAGGCAGATTTGATAACAGGAAGTGGTGGTGGTGTATTGGAATACAGTGCCAGTATGCTGCTTGGTAGGTAAGAATTGCTGGAAGGTCTGCAGTGCTTGTCAGGATGTGATGCTGATGGCACGAACTATGTCAGATAAGCAGGCAGAGTCAGGTACTTGTTATGCAGTCCGTCAGCAAGTGTCCATGCCATCAGCTCAGTTCTGCTCAAAGATAAGTTTGCTTCATTCCTTCTTGTCTTGCTGTCTGCTTCCAAAGTGATTTTGTCAGAAATGAGATCCTAAGCGCCTCCTTTTTGTTCCTAAAAAGGTTTCTGTAGCCTAAACCTATTTGTGATGTTTCCTGCCATCCCAGACTTTGAAGGAGGTTGTGCTGGGGAGCTGGATGCTATTAAAGGTCTCATCAGGGTGAGCTCATGAAAGGCCTTTAGGAGCGCTCTGGTGAGGCCAGTGTCTGAGAGCGCTTCTCTGGAACGTGGAGGTGGTGTCCACCAGAATAAAGCTCCTCTGTGCAGATCAGGCTGTGTTCCCTGGGGCTGGGGGGTCACCTAGAGGGTGTCACTTCTGGCTGCAGACATTGGCATTACTGAGCAGTAGAAGCACACAGCTTAGAGACATGGCCAGTAAAATGGTTTGACATTGATGTGGCCTGTGGAAAGAGATGTGCTGCAATTTGGTATTGCAGCAGTGGGAGACTGGGGTTGGCTCCTCCTCTCAGGGAAACAGATGGAAAATGCTGGGTGGCTCTTCCACGTGTGCTTCTTCCACATGTGCTCCCTGCCTCCACCTCACCCTGTGTATCCATCTCCGCAGCGGGTCGGGGAGCAACAAGATGCTTACAGAAGAGCGAATGTGCTCAGCTGCCGATGCTGCTTTTGTCAATGATTTCTGGCCTCTGTGCTGTACTTAACGAATAAATCAGTGTGAGGGCATCAGTCGCACGCTCAGTACCCTGTGTTGTGGCAGCACGAAGCTGGATGCCTCACCTGTGCAGGAAAGCTGAAAAAGCCAGATGGAAAGGGCCTTGGTGCTAGACTGTGCTCTCCTCCTGGTACCTGTGGGTGTCCTCTTCTTGGCATAAATTGCAGCTGGGTCCATGTAGGGAAATGGTCTATCCTGAATGCAGCACAGTAAAAGCGTGTGGTGCCCTCTTGGCTGCTTCTGGGTGCAGCTGGTGGGGAGAGATGCTGTGCCTGCAACCCCGAGTCACTGGGTTTCCTCTTGCGTTCCATCACGTGTGGCTTTGCTCTCACTGTTGCACATGGGTGAAGCTGCTGTGGGCACTGGAGTTTGACCTCCAAAACCCTCTGCTGCTCTCTGGAACAGGCTTAAGAGATTTTCTGAGCTTGAATGGTGGTGTGCAGTGTGTGTGCAGTGCGTGGCGGTTCAGGAGAATGCCCTGAATCAGCGGAGAAGAATGGATTTAATCAAAGCTTCATCAGAATAAACTTCCATCAAGTATTCCCCTCAGAGCCCTGTAACCAGGGCGATGGGTTGAGTAATCATAGCAGATATCAACGATCTCTTTCAGTACCTCGCCGTTTTCTGAAAGTCAGTACCTCAGCCTTTTAAAAAGCTTCATAAAGCTTAATTTTAAGACCAGCGTTAGTGGGACAGTAATGTGGATTTTTAATTGCACACAAGTGGAAAATCTGACAAACACAGCCCAGGGTTATATGCCTCATCTCTCCTGGGCTGAATCCCACGGGAAGTCTGTTCAAACAGCTAGGTCTCCCCAGGTATGGAGAATTGAAGTGATGTTACACCAACTGTTTATGGCCCCTCAATGGAAGTGACTGACGCTGATGTGGTACTGTTGGAAGGAGCACACTTAGCAGACTCAGCTCCCACAAAGCCTGCTGAGCTGACTGGCCATCAGGCAGTGTGCTAGCAGTCCAGGTCAGCAGGGCTTAAGGGTCGGTGTGTGAGCTGGGTGTGATGGATCGCAGCACAGGTGGGCCCTCATGAGTGCCACCAGTCTGTATTTTCTTTGGGAGTCACTTTGGCAAATGGGTATGGCTGGCTCAGCTTTGGTACTGCAGTTGGATTCTGTACTAGATATATGATCCAGATTGCCAAGTCCTAGATTTGTTGGTGCTGGTGAAGCAGTCCTCTAACTGTGAGTGCCTGTATCCCTCACAGGGTCTGTGCCTTAGGGTTTGGTGCCCTTGGATATCTCCAAAGACAGGTCTTGCCTGCCTAAATTAGAACAGGAATGGAGTTCGGGGGGAAATCAAAGCTGTGTCCTCCTGGCTTAAATCTGGTGGGGACAATCAGAAATACATCCCATCCAACACTTCAGTACAGAAAAACCTGAGCTGTTGCCTCAGTGAGCTTCCAGACAGTCTTCAAAACAGCCTGATTCTTTTCCAGTAGGTTATACGTTGTCATATATAGGAATTGTCTTTTACGTTGATCTTCATAATTCACTTATTGCAACTTAAGGATGCTGTCTAATTAGAAGTGCAAGTAATTTTAAGAAAAATTTGCTGTGACAAAGAGTAACAAACATTTTTGCTGGAATGACTGTGTCAGAATACTGTGCCTAACTGTGACAGCCACATCCTCTGTATCATAATGCTCAGATATTTTGTTTTTCATTTCTTAGCTGTAGAATTTAGCGATGAGACCATGAATGATGCCAAGAACATTCTCCAGGCAATCTCCTCATTTATTAGAGATGCAAATGCTTATATAAAAGGACAGCTGGTGTGTGACCCTGTTAGAGAAGACGTACTGTGGGAAAGGTAAGTGTGCTTCCTCTATCTAAAGACTGTGATTATTTGCAATGATTTGCAAATTGCTGACAGGCTTAGAGGGCTGAACTCAGTAGCTTACTGAGTTCTATCGAAGAAGCAGGACAAGATGAAGGACTGAGAAGCAATCTTCCCTGCCACCCCTCATCTGGCTTTTTTCCTTCTTTTTCTTGCCAGCTGTTTTTGCTCATAGTTTGCTATGCTTGCTTTATTGTATCTGTTGTATCCTTGTTACTTCTCTACTATGCCTGACCTATTGTAGGTTTTTTTGCACCTCCTGACTGATGTAGAAGGAAAATCTGTGAAGTTGTAAGGCTACTCAGGATGTCAGAAGGAATGTGTGTTAGCGACTGGACAGCTGGGAAGTAATGTGCCTTGGGCACGTGAGCTTATAGTCAGATGTGCTGACAGCTTAGTGTGGGGCAGAGGGCAGAAGGATTGCTCAGAAACTGGCCAAGACAGATGTCATAAGGAAAGAAGTTATGGTTATTGGGACCCTGACAATGACAAGGAGAATATCTTTGGAGTCCCTTATGAAAACTGGACTATCTTCCAGGGTAGGGAGATGTGGTTTCTGCTGGGTGTGAAACTGAGGAGTGTGGTGCTCTGGAAGGAGAGAAGGAGAGGCAGTGAATGCTCTGAAGTGACACGCATACAGGCAGCTCTGAGGCATGTGGTGAGAGGGAAGGGTGGTCTTTGCTGTAGAAGGGAGAGAACTTCTTGGTGGTGCATGTGTGTAGTTATTGAAGAGCTTGTGGCTGCACTGTGGCTCACAGGAAGCACTGAAGCATGCTACAGGAAGGGGAGGCTGAATTAACTGCTTGTAGTGTTTGACAGCTTCAGCTGGAGGCTGTGGGACACTTGGTGGGGATAAGGCTTTGAGGTGTGAGGCATGTAAAGAAATCAAAATAGATTGTCAGTGGAAAATGTAAGAGGGCAACGCTTGTGTATTGTTAAATACAAAGACAACCAAGGTGGTACAAAGTTCATATTTTTGGTAAGAGGTAGGTACTGAGCAGAGAAGGGCAAAGTCACAGGGAAGAGCTTAGGGTGGGGATGGGTTTAGGGTAGCAGCAATCTGATAGAGAGGCAGGCACTCCAGGCAAAACCACCCTGCAACAGGCAAAACAGGGAAAAGAGGAGCCTCAGAAGAGCCGGAGTAGCTGGAGGTCCCCAGATAACCGTGCTCCTTGGGCATCATTGTGAAACGGCCCCTGGATCAGTGCCTATCAGTGTGCAGTTCATCTGGCTTCTGACCAGAGAAAGCTGCCAGCACTGTTTGCAGCCCTGGTTAAGCTCTCCTGTCAAGTACTGGGGCGATGCGTGGGACAGAGCTTTGGAAGAGAAATGTGCCGATAGCACAAAAAGTGGGCTACTGGGGGGAAAAAGGGCTTAGCAAATAGTTGATGTGCTTAATATCAAGTGAATTTTCCATGTGGTTTTAAATGATTAGGCAAGCATTGCTCTACTGTTGCTGGTTCCTTTGGTTAGTGATGTTTATTGAACAGGTTTAACGCTCTGGATTTTGACAGGCGTCTAATTTCTCCCTTTGCAGATGCAGAATGTGCTCTTTCCTGACCAGTGCAGCATCTCCCAGAGCAGCTAAGAAGGAAATGGCAGTGTCCTTTCAGTGACTCCATCTGGCTGAATAGCTGATGAATTCAGCATACTGCTGGCATCTTGTTTGTCTTATCTTCAGTGTTGCCTCTCCTCTTTGCAGGCTGGCCAGCACAAAGGTAAACGTGAAGGCTGCGTTTGCAGATGACTTTGACACCTCCAGGGCTGTTGCAGCAATTATGGACCTCATTCACCATGGCAACAGACAGCTTAAGGCTGTTACTAAGGTAACCCATTAGGATACAGAGATCAGAAAATGACAGCTGTCCACTGTCCCACTGTTTAACACAGACAGATTAGTTTATTGTTCACGTAAGAAAACGGCAGAAACAAAGCTCCATAAATTGTTGACCTTAATGGTACCCATTTGTCCTGACTGTGTAGCAGGAATTGTATATGGCTGTTGTTTATGCCTCGCTGTGGACAAAGTGTGTCTCTTTTGCTGCCCTCTATTATTTATACCTGAGGTTTTTGAAAGGCCTGAAGCCATGGTGCCACGCTGCTAATTGTAATGCAGGCTTTATGGCCTTACTGTGCTTCTTTGCCTACTGTCCGTGCATAGAAATTGACCTAAGGGGAAGCAGGAGGTGGCTGTTCTTGGGGGGCTGTGGCAGGCAGGCACAGCGAGCTGCAGGTGCATGCTGGTGCCTGAGCTCAGCTCTGAGCCCTCAGGAACGTGTCTGGGAGCAGCCCCACTCCTGAGGCTTCAACTCCTGGGCAAGAGGTGTGCACTTTTCCTCCTTAACGACTGTGAGTGAATTCATGTGAACGTGGCTCTCTCCTCTTTAATCTTCTCATAATCCTTATCTCAGTTGGTACATTCCTGTCCCTTTTCCTCAGTGCTTCACATCAGCTCCTTCCAGTTCAGATCCTTTGCAATTTTCAGTTTGTGGTTTATCTCAGATTCTACTGGAGATACTGGATAAAGCCCAGTATCAGCTACTAATTTGGTTGTTTGTGTCTTTATTCTTTTTCTAGGCAAGCTTTAGCACCTTAAATCTCTTCTCAATCTGTCACTTAATCTTGATTTTTTTTTTTTTTTTTTTTCTTTAAAACTGAAATAAATGTGGAGGAAATAAATAAAGGCCTCTGTTCTTAAATATACTGCTGGTGCTAGCAGGGTATGGCACAACACCACAAGCAATCTCAGAGCAGTCTTGTTTAGATCAGTAAGACACTCAGTGAAGGTGGTGTGGTTTTTTTTTTTTGGTCATTTATTTTAAGAATGCCCTTGAACCTGTAGTTCTGTCTTCATTTGGTTCTCATGCGTGGAGCCCCTTCCATGCACAGAGTGCAGTTTTCAGGCCTCATTCGCTGTGCACACACAACATGCTGTGGTTTCATGCATCTCTTCCTCAGTGTGCCTGCTGGTAACAGCCCCCCTCCATGCGTGTGCATCTTTCCCCTTGGTTTTATGAGGTGAGGTGGCTGAGGGTGCTTTCAGAGCCGTGTCATTCCCCATCTGGGTGGGTCTCACTGGTAAGGGTGGAACTGTGCCATTAGCAGTGGTTTCCCCTGTGGGCTTGGCTGTCGAGAGCTGAATTCTGTAATGAGTATTGACCAGACAATCTCTTCTGAGTGTTTCTTAACAGGATGTTGGATCTCCCAGGAGCTCGGTTGTATACGGGAGCATTACTTCCTATGTAGAAAGCTTCTTTAATGCCCTCGGGATGTCCTTTGAAGAAAGGCAGGTATGAAACTCCTCTTTGGGATGTGCTGGTGTGTAGTAACAGTGTCAGCGTTATGCTCTGTGGAGCACTTGCTAAAAGCATCAGAGGGAACAGAGCTGTTTATGGCTTCAGTAAACCTTCCTGCATTGCTTGTGGTTTCTGCTGCGGTGTGTTAGAAAAGCATCTGAGCAGGCAGAAAAGGATGAAGCCCTGTGGGAGCCTGTTTCTTCCTGTGGGTGTCCCTGTATGACTTCTGCAGCTGTCGTGTTGTAGTAACGCACACTTGAGGAATGAAATGAGAAAGTTGGCACTTGAAAGCCTTTACATTGGTACCCTTATGTATGTGTTATGTACTTGGCTCTTCCTCTTTTTCTGATAGTTGCATCCAGGACCTTTACCTCACGTATCTCCTAGTACTTGGAAGGGCAGGAATGGAGAGGGAGAACAGCTCATTCCTTCAGACTGAGCTGTCTGTAAGCAAGTGTCACTGGATATGTATTTTCACTGAACTCAAAGCACCTTAATTCTTTCCTTCTTTGTGTGCTGCACTGGTTACTCTGGGTATCAGGGTAAGCAGACAGTGTTGGTGTGAGGTCACCAGGTAGAAGAGAGGCTCCCTGAGCTGGCTGCTGCCATGCTGACAAATGAGAGAAGAGGCTGCTGGGAGCAGCACTTGGGTTGGGGTACTTGCATACAGCTTGGGGGTCTGTCCTGCTCTTAAGATGCAATTCATTGCAGCTGGTGAGCCATGTAGTCTAACATAACTCCCTGTACTTCTGCAGTAGTCCCATTTTGTACAGTCATCTGGGTGCAAGCTACCTTTCTCTATGGGTTAGAGAAGGAGCCTGGACAGCCACAGGCAGGTAGGGTGAATGCATTTTTGCACTTACGATGGATTTGACCAGACAGAAGTCTCAGTAGATGTTTCTCTTACACAGCCCTCCCAGTTACTGCTGGGGTTCTGGCCCACGCATGGAAGGCATCATTGCCTGTTTGGAGCTTTTGAGCAAAGAATCATAGAAGCACAGAGTATCCTGAGTTGAAAGAACCACAAGGATCTTTGAGTCCAATGCCTGGTTCCACGCAGGTCCACCCAAAAATCCAAGGTGAGGCCTAAGTTCTCCCATGGAGTTCAGTGTTCCAGGAGTAATCATCCTGGGGACAGGCAAGGACCACATTTCCTTAGAAAACTCCATATGGGCCCTTTGAATTGATTGTTACTACAGAAGAAGAAAATTAAGCTCAGCTCTCAGAGCCCATGTGGTGTTTTACATGGCATGTTATACTGATCTGATATTCAGAGCTGTCCTCCATGGGGAGGATCCTGCCTTTGTGCCATGGATCAGTGCTTCCATGAATGTTGGCAGTAGTGCCTGTAGAAGCATGCTGCTCAGCCCCATTCACCATTCATCTTTACTCTCCTTCCCTTCTGCATTCAAGCATTTACTATGCTCTTCTCCCTGCCTTAGGTTCGTGGCTCTTAGATTTATTACTTTCAGTCCCATAAACTACTTCTTCAGAATGTTTATCAGGAAGAAATTCTTTACTGTGAGAGTGGTGAGACACTGGAACAGGCTGCCCAGTGAGGCTGTGGATGCCCTCCCTGGAAGCATTCAAGGCCAGGCTGGAGGGGGCTTTGAGCAACCTGGTCTAGAGGGAGGTGTCCCTGCTTATAGCAGGGGGTTGGAACCAGGTGATCTTAAGGTCCCTTCCAACCCAAATCACTCTATGATTCTATGTTTATTTCTTTTGAAAGTTTGCTGTCTTTCACAACAGTGCAGAGCACTGAACATCTCAAGCTCCAAGCCCTCAAATAGCTCTCTTCTGTTCCTCCCCTCCAGTTGTTCCCAGCCTCTGCAGCACCTCCTCCTCATCCCATCCTGCTGCTCTGTGATGACATGCTGTCCCCTCTGGCTTTAATTACTCAGCTGCAGTCCTGCTCCCAGCCAAGTATCACTGCAGCCACCTTGCCCTCCAGCACTGCTGTGCTTTACTAAGAGTAGAAGTAAAATGTAATAAAAAAATGTGACAGCGAAAGAGGGGAGATTTAGATGGGTTATAAGGAAATTTCTTTACAATAAAGGTGTTGAGGCACTGGCACAGGTTGCCCAGAGAGATGGTGGATGCCTCATCATTGGACATTCACAGTCAGGCTGGACCAGCCCCTGAGCACCCTGATTGAGCTGTAGGTGTCCCTGTTCACCGTAGGGAGTAGGGCTGGATGGCCTTTAAGGGTCCCTTGCAACTCAAGTGATTCTATGATTCTTTGATTAAAAAATGCCTCATTTTCCTTGGTTGTATTCCTTGAAGAGGGCTGGGGTTCATACACAGGGTAGGAGGCTGGTGTGTGTGCTCACTCCTGGGGAGCTCATAGCTGTTGGGCTGGGCTTCTGTTGTGCTGAGAGTTGCTGCCAGGCCCTGCTGCTATTCATTTGTCCAATCTCCTGTAAGTGATGCATGCTTTGGGCAGCAAAAATTCCTGTGGTGATGAGTTTTACAGCTGGGTTATGCAGCATGCTACATTCACACGGGTACCCGTGCTCCAACATGCTCTTGAATGTTTGGAAACACATGGAGCTACTTGAAAGTATGACTGTGCCATAACTTTGGGTAGTGAGGTGGTGCCCCATCCCTGGAGGTGCTCAAGGCCAGGTTGAATGGGGCCCTGGGCAGCTGAGCTGGTGGGGGGCAGCCCTGCCCATAGCACAGGGTTGGGGTGGTGGGCTGTAGAAGTCCCTTCCAGCCCAAAGTGTTGGGTGACTCTGTGATTCTTTGCACTTCTGTCCAGTGTGAGGAATGGGCTGCGATGTTTCAGTTACATCACTGTAATGGAAGGCACGCATCCAAGAGAGGTGGCAAGGCTGCTGAATTGTGATTGACTTTGAAATCGTTCTCAGATGTTTTTAAAACGACGTGTTTGGTTCGTAGGTGGCAGTAGGAGGAGGAAATACAGCTCTGCTCTCAAATGTGATGGATGAGCTCGTGAGCTTCCGCACAAAGGTTCGGAACTATGCTCTTGTGCTGCCGGAAGCCACAGAGACTGTGCAAATGGAGGAAGGTGATGTGGGAGCAAAAGGACCAAAAGAAGAACAGAAAGAGAAGAGACGACAGTTGATGCAGGAGAGAAAACCCCTCCTGGAGGCCTGTGACAGCCTGCGTGGGGACCTGGCTGCCTTTGGAATCCACATCAAGGTAGAAGACAGCTGCTCCCCGTATGAGATGGGCTATGGTTTGTCAGGCAGCATCCGGTTGTGCCCTTTCACAGCTCCCATCACTGTGCCCTCTCCCTGTACAACAGCAGTAGCAGGAGGCAGCTAATGGCCTGTCCTTCTGATCCTCAGCCTTGTGTCCCCGTGCAAGCCGTAGCTCCTTCTGCAGCTGCCAGGGGAGTGTTGTTTTGCCACTGAAAATCCCATTGTGTTCAGAAATCCTGAAATTGTCCCAGTTCAATACAGCAGAAGGGCTAGGAGTGATATGCGTTGTTTTAAAAGACTGAAAAGGAACGGGAAAGTAAACTGAGGTGACTGGTGGAAATATTGCCTTCCCTCTACCTACACACCCGTATCGAAAGGGTAGGTCCTCACATGAGGGTCTGTTCCTCGCTCTTGAGTTGTTTCCCTGGTTCCTGTACCACTTCTCTCTCCATGGTGCGTTCTGCTTTTAGTCTGTTCCTAATACCAATCTTCTCCTTTTGCGTTACCCTGACTGTGCTCAAGAGAAGTCCCCTCCAGTCATCCTCTGGGTTGCTGTCTCCTCCTGGTTTCAAGATGCTGCATTGCTGCTTCAGGGGGTGCTGCAGCTTCCGGCTCTGCGTTCTCACCTCAGCTTTAGCCCTCAGTTCCATCTTGCTTTTTATATGCAGAATCATCCCTGCTTTGCTCAGCAGTTCGCGTTGCTCCTTGCACATGAGCCGTGCTCAGCGTCCTTGCATCGTTTTACCACTGGGCAGATACAAAACAGGATCACGTGAGGGGGTGACCACAGGCATCCCTGTTAATTGCTGAGTGTGAGAGGCGTTGTCAGTGCTGCCCTTAAAAGCTCAGGATCTCAGATGGAAGCCAGCGTGCTGCTAAGCATTGGGCTGAGGGACAGAGCACTGCGGTGCTGAACTGCAGCTGTGAAAGCGGAGGGAGCTGTGGGAAGCTGGAACGTTTGCTTCCCTGTGTGTACACATCTGCCTTCTGCCGAACCTCCGTTCTCTGGTGCTGTTCTGAGACTGCTGGAGCTGCAGCACAAGGGGTTCTTCTCTGTGCTGTGCTGAAACTGACCCAGCACCCCCTGAGGGGTTTGGGCAGGGAGGGCTCGGCTGCTGTAGGCTGTAGTAGCAGCTCAGGGGGTGCTTAGAAGTGAATTGAGTAAAAGTCAGATTTGAAGAAAGGGCAATTTCTTCAACTGATTGAGTTTATGACTTCTGCGTGCTGTCTTTCGTGTCGCTCAGTGCATGTGAGGTTTGTCTGAATTACAGAGCTTCGAGCAACCAGGTGGAAATATCCATCAACCTACTGCTACCAAAGGCGTTCCTGGGGGATGGCATCACCACCTCTGTTCCCCGTTTGATTAATGGCTTTGCTGCACAAGGGTGATGTAGTAAAATAAATAAGGAAATAAATTTGAACCCTCTCAGTACTGCACATAGTACATTATGGGGCACCCAGACCGAGTGTGAGGCAGATACAGACCCTTTGTGATCCCAGCTGCTAGGCCTGACCCACTGCTTGTTCTTGCAGGACAGAAGCACAGCTTCGACGTGGGAAATGGCAGAAGGCGGGCGAGCAGAGCAGCAGGCTGAGGAGAAGAGCTGAGCCTTCAGCGCTGGACTTCTGGTTTAACTGCTGCGTTGTAAATACTGCCACTATCCTAATAAAGTATAAGGTGTAATCTTTTCAGTTTGCTTTTGCAGAGTGTGATTTCAGGGGCTCAGGGTGCGTCTGTCAGTACTGGAAAGAGGGAGGTGGTGCATGCAGTGCACTACTGGTCCCATTACTGAGCCTCTACGGAGCAAGCAGCCAGCACACAGCACAGGGGTGAGTGGGAGGGGTTGTGCCAGCCTCACCCAGGGCTGCAGGGTGGCTCTGTATGGGGCAGCTTGAATCAGCATTCAGTACTGAAACCCAAGGGGCTGTCAGGTGTGGTTTGACGACAGCCATAAAGGCAATTACAGTGCAGGTGAGATCAAATGCCTCTTTGCTTTGGCTGCGTGTGCTTCAAAGATAGGGGTGAGGCCATGTGCTGTGCGTGTGCTGCTGCTGTAACTCTGTGCTGCCATGACCTGGAAGCAGCAGCGGTTTTCACGCAGCCCAGCTTTGGGGGGACAAAGGTGCTCAGAACACAGGGAAATACACAGTATTAAGTTGCTATATTTTTATTTCCTACTGAAAGGAATTGCTACATTTCCAGAATGTTTAAAAATTGTAACAATTATTATTTGAGTACATTGGTGAATAACAAAGTTACAGCTCTTGTGTAGACTTAACCAACATGGCAGGTTGAGGTCTGTACTGATGGAGATACATTGGCTTGGTCTACAAATTCCATTTTGATACCCTGCCACTGATGTTCTAGATACAAAACCTTTTGCTCAGTGTTTTGCAGGAGATCTAGTAGCTGTTTTAAATCAGTTTGCTGATTTTTTTTATTTTTTAAAGGAGTTGGGCTTCTCCAATGAAGAGGGAAAAATCATGGTACCTTGGTTTCCCCCAGCACATTGGGAGGGTAGAAAACTGCTTAAAGTAAACACCAGAAATCCATCTCTTCTGAGTAGACAGGCTCTAAGAAGTCTGTGAACCCTCATAGACCAAAAAGAGCGAACATTTAAAAACCCATTTTACAAAATAGGTAACTGGGTTAAAAAGAAAAACAAAACGCATTGGGGTGAGGTAGTAGTCACAGTGCATACAGAAGTAGTAATGCTAAGGGCCAGAGGGGCAATAGGCAGAGCAGCCAGGTGCTTTCTGTGGGAAGCTATTGCAAGCTATGAGGACACGATCTGCCTCCACTTCAGAGTTGGAAAACAGTGGTTGCAATGAATGTTTAACACCTGTTTTAATACAAGGCACACCACTGTGTGCTTGTTCCTGCGTTTCAATGAGTAAATAAGCGGGAGCTAGAGTGTAGGTTCAGTGGTAGCACCACTTACTGCCAGCTCTCTGAGAGTGCTCAGAATGAACATGCTCCTCTCTCCATGTTGGGTCAATCCTCGCAAGCTTTGACTGAATTTCTAAAAATATGAAAAATGATTGTTATGCAGAATCCCATTCAACTTCCCCTTTATATCCGACACTGAATACCTCAAATCGGAAGGAACCCACAGGGATCATCCAGTCCAACTCCTGGCGCCACACAGGAGGTTTCCAGCATTCAAACCCTATGTCAGAGTGGAGCTGTTCTGCCATTGAGCCAGCCTAACAAACAGGGGCAGACCTGTCTTGGTCATGTCTCTGCATAGCCGCTCCACAAAGAGCTTTGGCCCCTGCCAGCATTTTTCTGTTCCTGTGGCTCACAGTGCACACAGCTGCCTGCCTTAGCTCTGATGTACAGGTACATGCTGTTGTCTGCTGTTAGTTCCTCCAGTTTGTATTCCTGTTGGCTAACAGATACCGACCTACGTATGTAAGTGCTCACGTTCTCAGAGCTCCAGTTCAGCAGCACTTTGAGTTCTACAACACTTTGCCATTACACCCAAGAGCCTGAGCAGGTCGGTTCAGTGGCACTGGGTTCCTACCCTGCGTAGCACCTCTCTGAATGAGAACGTGACACAAGTCATCGTGCCCAGTTCCGGATGACTGAGACCAGCTAAAGGACTAGAAAACAGTTCTTCTCTCAGGTAAGCATAAATGCTGTTTAATACTAATATACCTACAGTATATCCTTACTGTGCAATGGGGGAATCTTCCCAAAGCCGAGACCTTGAAGGAAGGATGTCCGGTCAAAATGAATGCTGCCTCTGGGACTGGGAATGGAAAAGGCAACTAGTTACATTCAACATCTAAAGCAATGCTCATGCATTCCCTTTCCAAGGAGGCTGACTTTCTGCTTCTTAAAGTGACTATACTACATGGCAAAACATGAAGTGCAATCGTTAGATTCTAGACAGAGGGTCTAAGGATGAACTCAGGACAACCGTGGTGCAATCTAAGAAATTCGGTTGAGCTGGTGGAAGAATTTTATTCTTACCTAAGTCTCAAGTGCATTGTTTTGCTGTTCATATTTCAGTTATTGCTCAATAACTATCAAAAAGAACAGAGGAATACTTTCAGCTTAGTTTTATTATATTATAACAGATCTGCAACTACAGCTTATTTCAGCCAAAACATTTCTGTATTCCAAACTCTTAAAAAATATCTACATTAATCATATTTTTCTATTCTTAAAAATAAAAAAAAAATCTACCTAGCATACCGATGCTGCTACAGCACTTGAAGGGTGCATTACTTAAATTCTACTGTAAATGCAATGATTCTTGCAGTCGTCGGTCTTCCTTCTCTTCTCAGCTGCTCTGACTTCAGGTTTCAAAAAGTTTGCTAAAAGCTGTTCCAACTTCTGAAACCATGTCAGAGGCTGTCATTGAACGTCCGAATTTTTGGAAGGCCTGGTTGTTGCACTGCCTCGTCAGAGAGCAAGCTCCAAATGCAGCCACGAGGAAGGGATTTTGACTAAAAGGAAAAAAATAAAATTATAAACCATAGCTGAACGTTCTGCTTCTAAACAAGTCTTGTGTAAGACTGATCCAGCCAGTGCAAATAACCCTATAATGGACCAGGGAGCTCCTCAGTGATGGAGTTGGAGCACACCAAGCCCTTACGCAGCCACACTGGTGTAAAAAAGTGCTTAAAAATGGGATGGCAACCCAGCCCTCACCTTAGCTGGCCCCTAAAAAATACCATACTTTTATTTCTCGCCCTTGGGTGTAACACTGGAGTTCCTTTCCCCATAAGCAACAGAGGGGACTCTGCTCTCAAAGGCAGTGTTGGGGTCATGGACAACCAGGTGGCAGTCAGTGAGAAGATGTATGAACACCTCATGAACTGCACAGAAGGTCATTACGTATCGTTAAATCAGCTTAACAAGAGCACTGTAACACCTGAAAGCCACAACAGAAACTCTCTTGAAGCTCCCTACGTTGATAAACTACCTAACAGTGTATCTGTGCCTAGCATGAACGCTAGCACTGATCGTCCCCCAAAGAAGGCAGCATAGATATGAGGCCCAACAGCCTGCACACACTTCTTATGTTCCCTAGCACCAGGTTCATGCCTATGGTATTGCAAAGCCATCACCTCAGCATCCTGCTTGCTTACTAGAAGAACCCTGTGTGCTGTACCAGAGCGTCTGCAGAACATGTGCTGGGTATCCAGTGTACGCCACGCACACAAATGAACTCGCCCTTTTCATTATGTAAAATCAAGTTACTCTTTTACTGACAGCTGCAACTTCAGCTACACCAACAACCCTGGTTTCATTTTCCATTCTGGATATGTTACGATTTATGTGATGGAAACGAGGAGATGATGATATTTAGCACACTAACTAGAGAAAGATGAAAAGTGGAGCAGGGATCTGGCATTTGCTGCAGTCAGCCACACTCAGTGGGGCACCCAGCAAGGCAGAATTCAGCCTTAAGCTTCAAAACTGTGCTCAGCCCTGGATACCCTCTCTCCAAATATCCAAGACTGAAAAAAATACAGAAAGAATTGGAAAGAAACCTAGCAAATGAGAGAGACTGCCGTGTGAGGAAATGCTGAAAATACAATCTTTGGAAGAAACAATAAGATGGTAATACCAACATTTGCTCAGCAAATTAAATGAAACACTCCACATCTTTTTCTCATGCAAACTACCATTTCATATACTACCAAAGGGTATATTACTGCTACTGCTACAACACTAGATGGGATGTACAATCACATTAACGACATATTTGAGAAGTACTTGGGGAAATCTTTTTGCTTAGTGGATTAACAAACATAATAAATTATTGAAAATAAGGATGAACTAAATGTATTTTTTTTTAAATGAGTATTTAGACTAAGAAAAAGCCTGATGCTTCATTACTTCAGACTGCAGTCTACATTCTATATAGCTCACTACATTCTGGGAAGAAGCACTGTTGTTCTCTAACAACTGCTTGTCATCCTTTACATTTCACTTAAAGCAGCTTCTTTCACAGACCACAAAACTCTACAGAGCAAGCAGTCAGCTGGGAATTGATGTAACTCAGCAGAAGAGCCAGCAGCCAGCTGCAGGTGAATGTCTGCTTTATGTATGAGCAAACAGGGCAGCTGCTTGGCCTTAAAACTGTCACCCTCTTGGAACCTGTATTTTGAGTTTCAACCCACCTGCTCCTCTATATTACTTAGGTGAATGCAAGGTAATTCACCAAGTTACAAAAGCAAAACTGCACCAAGCTTGGCTCTGAGTTACACAGGTGTTACTGAGAGTGACCACCACCTGCTTACCCTTCACACTTCCTGCTTACATTCAGCTGTTTTGGAAACACACACTCCATACATAAGTGTCTGTGGGAACTGAGCCAAGATCACACTCTTCTTCTGCCTCAAACTTGGGAAGCGTTTGTCTTGTGATGCACCTTACCTCCAGAGCACACTTGCAAAACTGCATGGATCCTTCAGTCCCAGTGTCTCCTCCAATTTTATCTGGACATGTCTAGAGCAGGACTACAGCAGTCGCCACAGGGGAACACAGACTCACAGCAATTAAGAAATTATTAATAATATCCGTACCCGTTTGTTTTTTCTGCTCCAGCCAGAAATGCCCAGTGTGCTAAGACTCCAAGGGAACCAGAAAGGAGGTCTCCTTGTCCTCCACATCTCCGGCTGCTTCCTTCGTGACTGCATACAAGCACTGTGAACGAGCAAACCAAAACCAGTCAGGTGCATTTCTTCTTCTAGACACCGTGATATTGCTGCAGCTGTGGGAGTGAAGCTCTGAGGGAACTCACAGGCAGCAGCATATGCTGAAATACGCTATTTGTTAACAACAACAAAATTAAATTGTGTTAATATTAAAAAAAAAAAACAACAACACTCTTTCCAGTTACTTTTTAATCCTTTGTAGGTAACGTGGCACAACGCATGGACCTTGCTGTTTCCATTCCACTCAGCCTGCAGAGAACGCTGCCGCCCAGCAGTTCAGTGCTTCATGTTTCCATACACCACCAATGCTGCCTTATATGCACACACACCCCACAGAGGCCCAGATCTCCCCATTGCATGAGTGCAACTCTGCAGAGCCTCAGCACTTCAGGATTTACACCAATAAACCAAGGTGTTTTACAAGGAGCAAGTGCAAAACGGAACTCAATTCTGAAGCCGCCTGTGCACATCAGAAAGCAAGTTTACTGTAAACAGCCTTTTCTTTAGCCTTTGTAGAAATCAAAGGCAAAAAGAGATCTCTGCCAGTCAGCAGTGTCCTGAGAGTCCACGCATGTCTCTGTCAGCAGTGTCGCTGTGGGTAGGCTCTGTCACATAGCAGCTGCTGCCTTTCTGGTTTTGATACACCAAGGTCCTTGGTCAAACTGATCTCTGTGGAGCTTTAACTATGAGGGACATGCAGATGGTTTCACAGATTGTAAGACCCTTGCTCTCCACTCTCAGCAAGTCCAAAAGTAGGAAGCCAGTTATTAGCATACTCCTGGGCAAGCAAGGCACACAAGGCAGCACGAAGCAAGGCACTGCTTGTGCCAACAGCTTTTCCCTTGGGATTCTCCAAGGTGTGTGACAGAGCAGCTCAGTAGTTTTAAAGGGATTACCATTCGTATTTTTTAGAGTAACCGTGTTCTTTCAGATAATGGGAAAAATCTGTGCACAAATCGAAGGCCTTGCAGGTAAGCCTTAAATAACAAGATTAAAAAAAACCTACTTAACACAAGCAAACCCTTTCCAGTTCATTTGCATAGTTCATTTCTTTGTTACTCAGTGCAGCAGAGAATTGTACGTCGCTTCCACTGCCTCCCAACTCTTCCAGCAGTAATTGCTGGGCTCACAAGGCTGGGCAGCTGTGCGTTTTTGCTGCCACTGGGAGGGCAAAGATTCATTAGTCACCACCAACACGGCAGACAGCACTTAATTTTCCCAATTGCTCTTCTCCCTCCCTTCCCCCAGCCCCAAATTAAGATTCCGGAGGTGTTTCTCAGTGAGCAGTAGTTAATGTCAAATTTCACAAGTGCAATACTCTTCTGAGGGTGGTATTTGAAAAACGTATGCCCTCTTAGGTGGATTTTTTTTTTTTTTTTTTTAAATACAGTGCTTTGGAGAAATTACCTCTAATTCTGTTACTTTGAAGATGGTATCTCACAGGATTTTCACTTTGAGGTCTTGAACTCCTGGCAGGAGGCAGGATGGAAATCCTCTGTTCAAAAGCTTTGAGGCCTTCTGACTGACAGCTGAGCACAAGCCCCTGCTTATTAGCTGTATGTCACCATCTGCCACTATTCTGCAGCCCCACAACCTTACAGTCAGTTTTGAGCTGTGCAGGGAAGTAAGATCTCCTCAAACTAGGCCAATTATAATACCCCACTAGAAAAAAAAAAACGTGCTCTTTTGTTTGCAAGTCTCAAATATGTGCAGAGTACCTCACAGGCAGCAACAAAGGCAGACCTTTGTACTCTGCACAGAGATGGTGGAAAACAAATCCAAGCAATAGCTTCAAAGAAGCAGAATTACAGGAAATTCACTGAATGAGGGGGAAAGGTATAACGCCCGGCCAGTTCTCGCACAGAGGCTCCATTCCTCAAAGAACATCTCTAAATAAAAGGATGACGAACATTACAACAGGCAGTGTGAAAAGGAATGAAAAGCTCCTCCGAACAACAGTCGCTGTTGAGAGCTTTTAAAACAAAAGAAGGAATCCCACAGCAGCGTTGCGACAGCCTGGCGTGCTGCCCAACCCGCACAGGACAAAGTCTCCCAGATGCTTTTCCCAACCTTCTCCTACGACAATAAGAACACGCTGCTGCCTTCCCCACCCCTGCCAAGCCAACACCCCGACTGAACGTGCCCCACTGCCTGCACGGAGCAGCTCTTCAGCCACCACGCGGGTGCCCTCCTGACACCGCCGCCCCGAGCGGTGCCAACTGGTGGTGATACTACCTGAGCTCTGTTAGATCACAGCATCAAGGAGTGGTGTGGGTTGGAAGGGAGCTTTAAGATCACCTAGTTCCAACCCTGCTGCTGTAGGCAGGGACACCTCTCACTAGACGAGGCTGCTCAAAGCCCCATCCAGCCTGGACGGACACGAGTGGACGAGGTAAACAGAGAAACAAGACCTTCAGAGGCAAAAACAGGCAGCTGATGCCAGCTGGATCGAGGTGCCCCGCTCTGTTTTTTAACAGTTCCTGGCAACCAGATCTGATGTCACTATTTCACAGGGTGATGAACTGAAAAACTAACTCACTATAATTAATGGCAGACTTGTAATGAAAACCAATTTATGCCAGGCAACCTTCCGAAAAAAAAAAAATAATCCTATGGAGCACACAGACTTGTAGTAAGCAGCTGAAGTAAAAATGCTGTAACTGAAAAAATCGCTGAATGAAATAAGGCAAGAAAGATCTACTAAGGTCAGAACAACCACTGCCCTGTTACAACAATTTCAACACCATTTCAGCAATTAAACAGCACGTAAACATTGCCAGAGCTGTATGCAGCAAATACAACACCCTGGCACACAGAGTCACACACAGGTTTCTTGCTTACAGAAGTCCATTAAAACAATCTGTAACAACAGGAAGAAGAAATGAAGGCTGTCACACTGCCAGAATATTGGAAAGTAGAAATTCACAAGCTTTACATACTCAACAATTCAATATTGAGCCCCACATTTCCTGGATAACTATGGGCAAGTTTTTTAGTGGCTCTCTGCCCAACATATCAGGCCATAGAATAAGTTACCATCAGTCCCTTCTCAGCATGCCTTAAAGATAAGATAAACATTAGCATTTGGGGAAGCATTCAGACCATGACCTCACGCTACCCTTTATCTCTACCAGCAAGCGTTGAGCCAGAGGAACTCACAGCCCAAACTGCACAGACAGGTCAAAACCCAAAAGCATGACACATTTATTGCTATTCTATGTTTAATTCAAAACACAACAATGAACAAACAAACAAACAAACAGTCTGTGATGTAAATGAAAATAGCTGTCATGACAGTTTAAAAAAAAAACAACTAGAACTTAGCAGCTTTGCTGATATCAAGCACTGGGAGCTGACTAGGAAGCACGAATTTTGATAGAGCTATCTATAAACAGGCAGCTTCTAATTCCCTCCAGGGATGGGGCACCCACAGCATCTCCACAATGCCAGCACCTCACCACCCTCTGAGCAAAATATTTCTTCCTATCAGCTAAACTAAAACTCCCTTCTTCTAGTTCAAAGCCATTCCTCCTTATCCTATCACTATCAGACCATGCAAAAGTTGGTCCCCCCCCCTCCTGCTTGTAAGCTCCCTTAAACCCCTCAACTGATGTGGAAAAATGTAAGTTGGCTTTTATATAAAGGGTGCTTATACTTTTATATTCACTAATCACGCTTCTAAAACTTAGCTAGGTCCTTGAGTGTGAGATATTAGGTAATACAGGTAATGTAAGTTAAAAGAAAACAAATTTTGTATTTCTTTCCTTGGATGGGTGCAGGAGCCAGGGGATGGATGCTGTAATAGACGAGTAATGACAGGGAGACAACAGGCTGAGCTGTGCATGTAGTTGACAACAGAGTGGGACCGTGGATGGTAACCAAAAGCTCTGTTTTGCCTGGACTGCAGAAGCAGGAGTGGAGTTGAAGGCAGTGCCTTTCAGTTACAATCTAGGCAGAATCTACAGGACAGCTGGATACCATAACAGCTTTTAGCTAAGCAAGCCAGAGACTGACAGGCACCAAATAGCTTCTTTTCTAGCCATGTATGGAATAAATAGCAGAAACTCTTAAGTACTTTTTGGGGATTCGGGGCAAGAGATGTTTTTTACCCCGTATCAGTAAACCTTACTCCCTTTCACATGCTCTGCTCTTCTTGTCCATGCAGTTGGGCAACAGGAGAGAAATGTTTTGTTACTGGCTCCAGGTAGGAGAAGACAAGAAGCAGCAACTGGCTGGTTACCATGAGTTCTGCTTTGGGAAAGGAGGAGAGCACAAACACAGGTGCTGGCAAAAGTATAGGACAAACTCAGCATTAAATCAAAATGAAACAAAAACTAAAAACCCCAAACAATCAGCAAAATAAACTCTCTACTTCAAGGACCCAGCCAAATTTTAAACTTGCTAGGAACTAAGATGGGTATAACCACACTTTATTATTGACCAGTTCTCCAGTGAATAATAAAAAGAAAGCCTTAGAGAGCTGTGCCATAGTGAATAAAAGCTGACTTACCTTTTCCCCATAGGCTGAGTACTCATTCCTACCCTGGTCAGTGATGGCACTGATATCACCTACTAAGAGCATGGTGAAGCTCATCTTTGTAGAGCAGGGAATCAACAAGTGTAGACCAAGCTATAACGTGAAATTGCAAAAGGAAAGAGAAAAAGAGTATATAAAACTTAATTTAAAATCTTGCCAATTACGTTTACAGGGCAGTTGGCAGCTCATAACTGAAACTGAGACATTTTAGGAGAGCCTCATTTGTAGTGGAGGATCGTTACTGATTTCACAGAGGCCACGTATGTGATTCAGTTCTGATTTTAAGGCTTCAAAGAACCACTTGAATCATCTGATGGGATTTGTATAAAACAACCTTAAAGGTGTCCTGACATTTTACAGTTTGGGAATCTATCAGCATTCTTGGTATGTTATTCTCATAGCTAATTTCTTTGACTCTTAATAAAATCTGCCTTACTCGTGATGTGAGTTTGTTTAAACTTCAGCTTCCAATCAGAGCTTATTGTGCTGGTTTGTTCTGATTACAGTTATCTGCTAACAGCAACCCCTCACCAACAACGCCTGTACTTCCAGCCCACTATCAAAGCACTTTATGACACAAGTAAATTGTCAAATGTATTTCCTACAGGCACATGAATAAAAAGTACACTGAAAAAAACCCACTACAATCAGACCTAAGCTAAAAAGTATTCATCAAGCCATTGTTTTCCCTGCTGCAAAGCCCTGTATTCTCAAAAAGCTTTCTTTCCACACCAGCCAAGCACTGCACACCACACTACTTACCTACATGGCTAAGTTTGCAATTTCTACTTTTTCTGGAGAGCAGTGACACTTAACTCTTCAGAAAGTATGCATGCATTATCTGCTCAAAGGAGAACATTTAAAAGTGATGCTAGACGTCAGTATTGCTGCGCTAGGCACAGGAGCTCAAGCAGGAAAGGCCTAAAAACAGATAAGGCTAAAGCATGATAGACAGATGATGATATGAAAAATAAAAGGCAAAAGGAGAACACAGATGTTTTCATAATATTTGGTTGTGCTCAGGGGACACTGCCTGATCCAGTGATCTGCATTTCCCCCACGCTGGAAACATCAAGTATGTTGCCTCAGCTGAAAAATAACGACATCGGATCAAAAGGACAGACAGATGAAAAAAGCAGTAAGTTAAGAATGAAAAACCTGGGAGAGAATTGAAGGTCAGCGACACAACAGCATGCTCTGTGCTGCATTGGAGGAGCCCTTCAGAAGTTGACCAACGGTGTTTCTCAGACCCAGAGAACGTTATTGTTAAAAGGAAGCTGAAGCCTTTTCTGCAAAATTCTCAGGAGCTCTTTACCAGCAACACAAAACCTGAACACAGTGTTTGTAGTAGACACTATAATCTGTATTAAACTTGACAACTGCTTTCTCCTGGCTCAGTAATGCTACCTGTAATGTCTGCAATTCAGGAGAGAGAAAGCCATCAATCATATAACCAATGTAAGAACAGGAACACGGCCTATAGCTATATCAACAATTGCTACAAAGGCACAGAGTTGTTTTTATTTCCAATTAAAAAGCTGCTTTGCTAAAAGAAATAAAATCAGAATGTTAGACAAAGGAAAAGGCGGGGGGAAAAATAACAGTGAAAGCCCCAAAAACACATGAGGAAGACACCAGATTTGTGCCATCCTGACCATTCAAAATTGAAATTGCAGACTTTTAGTTGCTTCCTCCCTTGTTTGAACCTTGCACGACAAGAGACAACAGATACTGAGTGTCTCCTCTCTCCAGCAAGCACTGAGAACATACTTCTCTTGAGAAGAGCAACTCAAAAGAACAGAGATACACGAGGCAATGTGCTCAGTCAAAAGTGTCACCCAGTTTTCCCAACATTCCTCACAAAAGCAACAAGCCTGCACAAAAATAACATGGTTGACAGAAAAACCACAGGAAGAAGATTTGCTACAGTCCTCTAAAGGCCTCTAACTGACGTAAACTGGAGCCATGGTATTTCTTCCTCTGGCATGGATCATTCTCCCTTAAGGATGGACTGATACTCCAAGGTTGCAAATCAAGCCTGCCGTTGGTACAAATATGACAGCAGATCTTATGTAAGGCAATTTGGGTGCTGCATGACCCAAAGTCCTTCACCACGCAGCCGTAACTGCACCGTTTCCAATCTCAGCTTGCTTCAGTCTGCTACAGTAGCTGTACTAATGGAGCTACGTGGAAAGTGGCTCTGCACAAACCAACTGTGGTACTACACGTGTTTTTCTGTTATAAAAGACTCCCATTGCTCCTAACAATAAAAAAAGATATGCAAAAATATTCTGAAAACATCAGTACTTATCAGAGTTCAGCATTTCAAGTAATTAGGGGCAGGGCTGCTGCTTGTTATGTATGTGAAATAATGCCATGGAGTCAAAATGGGATGAAGACACTCATGAATTCATTTTATACTTATCACAGCAAACAATCTTAACACAAGACAAGCAGCTAATTTTGTTAAGTATACTTAAACTATATTAGTAAGTGACAGTTTTAAAAAGTTGTAATGATGATCTAGAGCTAAATTAAAGAAAAGTTGTCAGGGCTAATACATAAATCATATAGGTACATGCTAATCTACAACCCCATGGAGGACAATAACAAGCAACTAAGCAGTCCATGAACCTCAAGGCATCTTCTTTTCAGACACATCAATACATGGTGTAACAACAGCATTATTCTGCATGGATTTAGCAGTGACACCTGCACTTAGACCATCTCAGTGAAGGACTTTTAAACAGCTTACAAAAATAATGAATGGGGGGTTGAAACTTGGTGATCCTTGGGGTCCCTTCCAACCCAAGCCATTCTGTGATTCTGTGAATGAGTTTCTTAATACGCATTTAGTATTAGACATTGGTTACAGCCATTTACATTCAAAATAAAATCAGCAACTTTTTTTCAGCAAGAAAATTGCCCTTTTTTAAAATACCAACTTACATAAGGCACCTAATGGTGATCTGCAAAGACAGCCTTTCCTCCCCCTTCTCAATTGTCAGAATACAGCCAACCAGTTAGTATACAGTCAGCCACTGGACTTCAACTGAAAACAAACAAATCACATTGCTAAGAGCAAAAGATTTCACTTACCTTTCTCTCCATCTGAAATAAGATCTCGTTCTCCCTTTTGAACAACTGTCAAATTCCCCAAGGCTTGGCTGAGTCTTAAAACACATCCATGATGGTCACTACTGTCTACGGGGTCTCTAAGCTATAACACAAGAATTCCACACACAGTACGTATTTTATTACTAGAACAAAACATTCTAACACATGCTACTGTAGCATGTGGGGGGAAAAGAAAAAGCATCATCATCAGTCTTTCCAGGTATTTTTACTCTATACCCATTGCAGTGCCAGAAATACCTAAGAAAGGGTCTTCTGTAAAGGAGAGCTCTATTTAAGAATATGTATTGCTGAAGCAATTATGCCTCAGAATGAAAACCCAGACAATGCTTCTCTTGCATATAAGAGGCATCACGTGATGTTTAGCCCAGTAATAGGGCGTTTAAAGCCTACGAGACTAAACTTGTGTGTACTTAAGTATCAAAAAAGGGAAACAGCTCACCATGGCCTCATATAGTCTGCTAAACTCCATATAGTTTGGAGTAAGAATAGCTCGCTGGTACCCTTGAATAAGAGAAGGCTGCTGGGAAATTATCCACAGTCCATCCTGCAAGAAACAGGAAGAAAAACATTTTCTGAATAGATTCTTAAATCTCAAGCCACTGAATCAATCAAAAATATACTTACGGCATCGATAACGATAGGAATTCCTTTCAGTTTTGATTTTTCTATAATAGCCTGCAAAGAAAAATGCAGATAACTTTAAGGCACTTGCATTTTCTTCCTGTCTAAAAGGTAGGTGCTATACTGTAAGTCTGGCCACATAACATGCTTTTTCACAGTAAAATAAATTCTATTACGTTCTTTAAAGTAAAAGATGACATTTTCACATCCATTGGTAATTTTACAGTGGCATCATTCCCTCCCTAGTTCAAGCAGTGACAAGAAGGCTCCTACATACAATTGACACAGTGGTATTAATAAGCAAAGAAGAAAACAATGCCTAACTCACTCCTCTGATGTAGGAGACTCACGATGCCAACTTAAGTCACATATAGGAAATGTACATCTCCAAGTAACGAAGAAGAGAAAAATCCAAAGAAGTAACGTTAATTAATTAATTCCCAGGGTACTACATGTACCTCTGTTCTTACAGTCAAAATAAACACAGCCCACAATGCTTCCTGTAGATTACTGATGACGGAATGCACATATCCACATTCACTCCTACACGATTCTAATTTTTCCAGTTGCAGTAGCAATGTTTCCCTTCTGTTTTTAAATAGATGACCAGAACATAGCAGTGTGTTTCAAGCCAACATTACTTTTGCTCATTTGGGCACTGTTTTCATGTAAGCGTGAGACTGAAACACGACCCACTGCAACAAGCCTGAGGGCTTCTCTCAGTACACAGCTGCAGCTACATTAGGAGCCACTACAGATTATCAACCTCTCCATTACATGTACACACTTGCACAGTTCTCAGCTTGGGCTGCGTTTCACAGTCTACCACGTGTAATCCCCACCTGGGAAGCCACAGGTCCTCTTTTATATTCAGCTGCTTATATAACTCTGAATAGCAAATTTCATACAGCTCATACCATTCGGCTACTATAAAAATATTCAAATTTACAAATAAGTATATTCAGCAGCTGTGTGAGGAACATACTGAACACTAGGTAGCCTCTCTTTGAAAGATTTTAAAAAAAACCTATGAGATAAAAGAATCATGGAACGGCCTGGGCTGAAAAGGACCACAATGATCATCTAGTTTCAACCCCCCTGCCATGTGCAGAGTCTCCAACCACCAGACCAGGCTGCCCAGAGCCACATCCAGCCTGGCCTTGAATGCCTCCAGGAATGAGGCATCCACAACCTCCTTGGGCATTCAAGGTCAGGCTGGATTGGACTTTGAGCAACCTGGTCTAGTGGGTGGTGTCTCTGCCTATAGCAGGGGGCTGGAACTAGGTGATCTTTAAGATCTCTTCCAACTTAAACCATTCTATGATTCTATAATTCTTTATTCATTAAAATTATGTGCACACAGATGCGTACATTTCCATCACAGAAACTGTACTGCTTGGTGCCTGCTGTTTTAACTTAATTTAAATTACATTTGATTTGACTCAGTGGTTACAATAAGACAGTGCTGCGGATCTAGCACCCAGGTTCGTATTTTCTTCTGTATAAATGAATGTTACACATCCAGAAGTCCAATTACCTTTGAACTGTGCTAGGCTCTTCTTAGTAGATATCATATAGCACTGAACTCCAAGAAATTAACAAGATAATATGTAAGAAGAAACATCCCCCAGAATTTTTGATGATATGAATACCATTCACTGCAACCTCGTTTTATAATCAGTTTTAATTAGAAATAATATTTTTTGTTCATTAGCAGCTTCCTCAAATTCCTTCAGTACACTTAAAATGATTAGTGCCCCACTTCTAATTAAGATGAATCCTCAATTTATTCTGGTTTCAGTACACCAATCTATCATGGCACTTCTTTTTCGAGGACAGAATAAATATTTCTCGTAACCAAGTCTGATGCAAGACATCACACCTCAGAAGTCAATATCTTTCCAAACAATTCTTTTAACTTTATTTTAATCAATCCAGTGAATTAATTTTGCCAAAGTGTTTTCTGTTTCTGAAACAATTAAGGTTTGGCTGTTGCTGTTAGTGTCTGGTCCCCCAGCTACTAGCTAGAATTTCTCTTTACACATACATACAACAACAGGTTAAATCAATGAATTCTCAAGGTCCACTGTTCACCTCAAGAATTTATGCTTAAGGGAAAAAAAAGGTGGAATTTACAAGCACAGGAGGTACGGGTAAATAGCTTCTGGAAGGCTAGGTAACTGGCACACCCCAGAGAAATAAGACATTTCTTTCTAATAACATTTTGAACTCCCACTTCTCTAACACGCTTTCCACAATCTAAGTGAGGCATTTGACCTCTGCTCTGAAGAAAAATTCCATCTTGTTAAGTAAAATCTACTGGCCAAACAACTTTTGTTGTGTACTGAGTCTCTGAGGTATCAATTTCTAATCTAACATTGAAACGATCTTTGTTTTCTCTTTCTACCTTTATAAAACAATAAGGGGATACAAAGTCCATTCCCTTATTTAGAAAGCTTTTTTTAATTCAAAAAAATAAAATAAATCCAAAAGTAATTATTTTCCTTTCTTCCTGTTCCATAAATCCAGACAGAAGCTGTCTGTTGACAGACACGGAACCTCACAGAGGAAGTTGTGGGGAGAAAAGGGATAATGTGGTAACCATAAAAATCAGAAATAAGAGAGCCCTCACAACATAATCACCTCCTGAAGGGCACAATATTCATTGGAGAACCTCTGCCTCTTATCGATTGCGGACAGGATTCATCTCACCTGCTGCCATTTAAAGGTCAAAAGGCTCAGAACAGGAGTGCATCTGGCTTAGGCACTGCATTTAGGGTGGCATGGATCACCTGCAGATGTATCTGTCCCTCCTCAGTTCTCATAGAGAGAGCAGAGAAAACTTAACTACTGTATTTTCAGGAATCAAGAATTAGGTGAGATGAACCCCCACCCCTCCTTTTAAACACTCTACTACTGCAAATACAGCATACAAGAGTTATTTTAATAAGAGGTGCTTACAGCAACAATGGCTACATCCTCTATAGGGAATGTTTTACTTCTGGAAGCAGAAAAATGAATTTTCATCTGAAAATGCACCTCCATGTTCAGCATGAGCTTTCCTGTGTATTTAGAAGAACCTTCATTGTGATTGTATAATAAATACAGCTCAGGATAACTTCACTTTCACACCAAAATCTATTTAATGTTGTCTAGTAGGACTCCTCCTACGAGCAAGAACTAGCTGCTCACTACTGTCCCAAGCAATAATCACATGGGAAAGGACTTAGAATATTGCTAATTAAAACAACTAAGAAATTTTGCTAATAAAACACCCAAATTCCAAAGTTAAAGTAGGTTTGCACACAATTAAACGCCAGCACATACAGTTATCAATGATGAAACTAAACATTGCCTTTTGAAATGACCCGAGATTCACACACCCCCTGAAGGTGCTGTAAGGGACAACCTTCCACAAGGTTATCATTTGCTAGTGGCCAGAAATACCTGACATTTAGGAATGCCCAAAATAGTGTCCTTTGGTGAGTACAATTTTTAGTGGAGGTCCTAAAAGGAAGGGAACCAGAGAGGATAAAATTAACCTGAATTTACTCCCACTCTACTCCTGAAACACACAATTCCCTGAAAAATCTTTCTCCTGTGACTGGCCATCTGGGACCTGTATGCCAGCAACCTACTCAGTAAGAACTGAGAAACAAGCTGTATCACAGTAGGAGCCAGTGCTCTGTCTGGATAAAGGTAACCCTTCACTGTAATTGGGAAAAGTTACAGAGTAAGGGCAAAGAATCTCCATGTTTATTCCCTGAAATGCAATGCATTAATTTCAATAGAAATCTCTATTTTCTGTTCCAGCTTTCAAATGGCAATTATAAAATAGATTGCCAAAGCCAACTTTCAATTCTTTGTTGAAAGAAACAGAACAAGGGGAAACGGTTTTAGGCTGGAAGATGGTAGATTTAAACTAGATATTAGGAAGAAATTCTTTACTGTGAGGGTGGTAACACACTGGAACAGGTTGCCCAGAGAGGCTGTGGATGCCTCCACCTTGGAGGTGTTCAATGCCAGGCTGGATGGAGCTTTGAGCAACCTGGTCTAATGGGAGGTTTCCCTTGCCTATAGCAGGGGATTGGAACTAGGTGATCTTAAATGTCTCTTCCAACTCAAATCATTCCATGCTTCTATGAAAACCAGAACCAAAAATACATGAAATCAAGATCATCCATGCTGGAAAGGACCTGACGAGAAAGAAGTTTGGAGAAACAAATGGGCAGGATACTACTGAAAGAAGGTAAAAAATGCAAAAAACCCACCCCTCTGAATGGTTTATCCAGCCTACAGCCTGTGATCTTTGCCTTGAAACACGATGGTCACCAATGCCCCAGTAACAGAGACATGCAGGACTCTTGCACAGATTCACCATTCTAATCGAAAAAAGGGAGTGGACTGATATGAATGAGTATAAAACACTGTCTGCAAGAAACAAGAACTAGGAGCAGAATGGAGGGAACATTTCCATTCCCTCCATGGAGAAGGAATGGACTGCTGTGGAGCTCCTGGGTACAACTGGAGGATCAGACAACCAAGGAAGTCTTCACAGAGCATGAATCCTAAGGCGCAAGGAACAGACACCAGGCAGCATGCTCAAGGGAACATCCACAGCTTCTTAAAGCCAGTCAGAACTCCTCCCATCTATTGCATGGAACAGCAATTGCACACGTATTCTGTTTACTCTGCCTTTGTTCAACAGTATACAACCTGGCCCTCAATGGGATCTCAGAAAAGGCCATTGCGTAAAGTTCTGCCCACATCTGACTTAAGTGTACTTTTCAGCTTTTTAAATTAGATGTGCATGGGCAGAAAGAATATCTGCAATGATATTTGAAATATTATTAGTAGTAAACTTGTGGTTTTCCTGATGAACTGGTTTAACTACATAATAACCTCGGCATTCAGTATTTGAAAGGGAAAAATAAGGAAATTGGAGTCAATGATTTCAATAAAAGATTGAAACTTAATGAAACAAACAGAAAGCTACTGTAGCAGCATATGAAACAGCAACATTTATCTCACAATAGTAATTAATTTTCTCTAAAGATACATCACACTCTCATCGTTTTACCTTGCAAAGGAAAGATACTATGGGCAAGGTTTCCTTTACTGACATCAGCAATAAACAATGCATTTCCTAGGTCCCTTAAAAAGAGCCATGTCCCAGACCATTCTTGGCAAAATACCTTAACCTGTGTGTTTGAAGACAGTTCAAAACTCAGCATACCATAATACTGGATAGCACTGACCACAAAATCATTCCAACACCCCAGTAAGCAGTATAGCCTTGCTATAATCTCTATAAAAAGTGCCTTCTACCTCAATCTGAAAATGCCAAGTATGCAACTCAATTTTCTGCTAGATATTCCAAAGTAAAGACAAAATATCTTCAGTGGGCTACTGAGCAGGTGAGGTCCTTTAAACAACAGGTTGCATGTCTACAACTTGCCAGTAACCAGACTTCTGTGAATAATGTCTTCACTTATCCAAATAGGTAACTGCCAGTTTCCCTTGGCACCTGGGCACAATGTACCTTGTGACCGAGTCTATGTCCATGTACCTGGAACTCCAGTCAGCTGAGGCCTGAGAAATTCATCAGCATTACAGAATTATTTGAGTTGGATGGGACCTTTAAAGCTCATCTAATCCAACTCCCCTGCAATGAACAAGGGCATCTACACACCCACAGCTCAATCAGAGCCCTGCCCAGCCTGACCTTGGATGTCTCCAAGGATGGGGCATCCACATTTCTGGGCAACCTGTTCCAGTGCCTCACCAACCTTACTGTAATAAACCTTTTTCTCCAATCCAGTTTAAACATCCTTTCTTTTAGTTGGAAACCATTTTCTCTCGCCCTATCACCCTGCTAAAGAGTCCCCTCTTCTTATAGCCCCCTTCTAGATACTGAAAGGCAATTATCAGGTCTCCCTGGAGCCTTCTCCAGCCTGAGCAGCCCCAGCTCTCTCAGCCTGTCCTCGTAGGGGAGATGTTCCATTCCACAGATCATTTCTGTGGCCCTCCTCTGGATGTGCTCCAACAGGTCTGTGTCTTTCCTGTGCTGAGGACTCTGCATCCAGATGCAGTACTCCGGTGAGGCCTCATCAGCACGGAGTAGAGGAGGAGGATCACCTCCCTTATCCTGCTGCCTATGCTTCTTTTGTATATGGCTGGCTTTCTGGGCCGTGAGGGCACATTGCTGGCTTGTGTCCAGCTTGCCATCCACTAGTATCCCTAAGTCCTTTTCAGCAGGGCTGTGCTCTATCCTCACATCCCCCAGCTTGCACTGATTTGGGGAGTGGGGGTGAGTTCCCACAATCCAGGTGCAAGACCTTGCACTTGGATTTGTTGAACCTCATGAAGTTCTCCTCAGCCCACTGCTCAAGCCTGTGTAGGTCTCTCTGGATGGCATCCCATCCCTCAGGCATGTCGACTGCACCGCACAGCTTGGTGTCATCTAGGATCTTGCTGTACTCAATTCCCACTGTCGATGTCATTGATGAAAATATTAAAGAGCATTGGTCCCAGTACTGACCCGAGGGTCAGTTATCCTACCCTGCAGTCCTCTGGCAGGGTAATCAAAGAGGCTGACAGGATCGTTCTCTAAAAGCACAGATACTAGTTCAGAAATATTGGTGACACCGAGGTGACTGACATTACAGTTTAGCTCCAGCGTTCAGCACGTGCTACTAACCTAAAAACACTGGGCTGACCTGGACTTTCGTCTGACTAAGCTGGAGTAGCCAGACTCGAGGCAGCACACTCCCTAGCACACTGCATACCAGCTCCTACAGATGGCCACTAAAACCCCTAGGAAGTAGTTCGGTGTTCCTTGCTTTGAGCCTGCAAAAATGCAGAGTTAGCATGGACTCAGCTTCATAGAGGTCAGCAGGCAGCTCTGTGGCAGAGATGCTTGGAAAACGGGCTTAGCAAGCATAAGTTTGTCGTCTTGCACAGCTTGAGGCAGGCAAATATTCCAAGTCCAGGCTGTGCTCAAGGCTACAGCCACAGTTGCTGGGGATGGCGGGGTGGGCAGGGAAAGGAACATCCCTAAACAGCATAGCTTTGTTACAGAAGGTTTAAAAAAAATGTGAAAACTGGAGTTCCACTGCTAGAGATTCTTTGCATTAGAGCCATCTTCCAAGTTAACTGCTTTTTTAAGCTACTGGTGGAAACATGCAGTTAACATCAAAAGGTCCTGCTCTGGTCTCTGTTAGTTCCCACACAGTAATCCAAGAACTCGCCCTCCTTCCAAAATTCAGCAATGTCAAAAGTCTTGCTTTGTGGGCAAGATTTATATATATCACCTGCCCAACTGCCTCAGTTTTACTTATATACTCCTGTATGCATAACTACAACTAGCTCATTAATCACTCCAAGATCTCGAACCTTACATATGAGACGATTAACTACTGACCACCACTCATACTACCTGAATGAAAGAAACATTTAACAGAGAAAAATATCCCTTCCCTGATGCAAATAGCATCTTTATTTCATACTTTATGTGGTATTCAATGTAACTGGGTCTTTTGTCTTTTAACTCTAGTGTCATGTGCTGGGCCCTTCTATCCAAAACCTCAGGTACACAGGAAAATATTTCATTTAAATCAGGCAGATGGTGAAAACAACTTTCTTAAAGAGTTACCCTGCTACCTCATCAAGTGCTTTGGGAAATGTTAAAAGCTGTTGTTCAAACTGACAGGACTGAAAGTGCTATAGATGGTAGTTACCAAAACAGTTCTGTTCTACATAAAGAGGAAAATAAGAAAGAATGATCTACTTGTACATTCTGTTTAAATTCAGAGCAGATCATTTGCTGACTTGGAGGAGGAACGACAGCTTAACATTTGCCTCAGTCATATGCTAAATTTTAAAAGCAACGTAATTGAAAATAATATCTGAACAGGAGCAGCAACAGTTTCTTGCTGAATACTGCTCAGAAAGAGGTGAGAAGGCATTCAATGCCAACATTTTTCTTACGAACACCTCAAGCTTCAAAATCAAGTTAGACAACAGTATATGCCTGCACACAGAAAGCAAATAAACATCCCACTTAACCGTGAATGACTTTCATCAAGGCCCATTACATATATTAGAGAATAAATTCTGCTTGCAAACTGCATAAACCTGTATTTAAGGTTCTGTTAGCATATTTTCAAACACTGTTCTTCTAATCAAGACATCTGTGTGGAAGCCACTGAATACTAATAGTTCTGAGCATAAGCAGCAATACTGCTTAGCATAACCAACGGCATTTATCTGCCTAGTGCTGGTGTTCCCAAGTTGTACCTGCACCAGTATAGCTCCAACAGAAACACAACTCTATCATATCCCTGCATCTGCCTCATCCTAAGCGAAGATCTTCTCAGCTTAAATCCTGAAGATGTGGGGCCTGAAGGTGGGAAATGAATCCCAGCAACAAAACAGAAAGGCAGAAAGGCTGATACTTCATTTGATGTGGGACCGGGAATCCACTAAAAGAAAAATCTTCAAATGGGCTCTATGGAGGTGATCCATGACAATGGCCCAAACTTCAGTTACTCCCAACAAGAGGTATTTAAAGCCAAGAAAATTCCATGCAACCTTAACTAGAGATTCAAGAGAAAATGAGTTTTCTGAAGCGTATATCCCTGCAGATAGACATCTTCAGTAGAAAATGCTCTTTGAACAACTGGTGTGTGAGCTTCGGGAGGGTAGCATTGGGGAAAGAGAGAAGGCTGGTGTTATCTACCAACACCAGCGGTCAGAAATGGCAGCCAGGAAGGGCCTCAGTCAGGAGAAGAACCCCAGCTGGTATTTCACACATTTTATTGGAGCTAAAACAAAGCTTGAGAATTGAGTAAGAGGAATGAGCATGCAGTTTGAGAACCCAGTCGATTTTACCCTGTAACATGAGTTACACAGAGCTACTTTGCTATCAATCATTACCTCTCATACAGAATGAAAGTAAGCCTGCTCTGCTGAGAACAGCAATTTAGCTTTGCTGCTGTCAGACGAAACACAGAAAGGCTGAGTCCAGGATTCAGTGCTACTAGTTCAGGGAAAGAGACAGTGAGCCCAGTGACAACAGAAAATGATTTCAACATCAGACATGCTTCAATTAGGATAAGGCTCTTCATAAGGACGAATGCTTTTCTCTACCTGATACCAATAGATACCAATACTGCTATTCCAACAGCAATTCTGTATCAGTCCACTTGAGAACAGAGCCAGTAACGTACCCAATAAGAGACTCACCAAACTCAGAAGCACAAAATTTGTCAGGAATATCACACTCATGACAGGATGAGAAAGGGAGAGATACGAAAAGAGGCTGGAAAGTGATACAGGACACAGCGAAGCCCATAAACATGTAACTGCCAGGCAGAAGGCAGAATGCAGAACATCTGAAAGCATGAGGAATCATTGTTTGCTCTTCCCAACAACTACACAAGGAGGATAATACTCCTTTCCAAAGTTTTCTTAGGAGCTGCATTCATCATCCTGCAGGAGAGGAACTTGGTCTTCTCACAAACCTGAGGAACTGCTCTTCGGGTGGGAATTGCCCTGGTTCAATTCAACTCATGTTACAAGAAAACCTAGATCACTTTAAGACCAGAAGTGCAAACATTCCTGAAATGGTTGAATGAAAGTCCTTGTGGTGGGCAGACATGATAGGGGCACAGTACTTCCATGTGAAATAAAAGGAAAATAGCCAATAACTTTGGAAACATGCTGCCTTTAAGCTCTGACAGGCAACAACGTGAGCAACCTTGGGCTTGCTTGAATGACAGCTAAACTCTGTCTTAGGAGAGTCTAAACCAGCACCAGCTGCATACCAACAGCAGTGAACACAAGGAAGCAGTGGTACTTTTGTCTCAGACAATATCAGAGATATTGAAGGGGAAAAAGAAATAGCCTGATGTTGCCTACAAGGAAGTTGGTTGCAGAAGACAATCTCCACAAAGGATTTGGCAATGGCACTTTGGAGGATTGAAGCAGAACAGGGAACAGAGATAATTCAATCTGCATGGTCCAGAGCTGAGAAGTGGAGGAGAAATGATCCTTTGTTCCTTTCTCTTTCAGGAGAATAGCTTGGACTGCTTATTTGCTCCAGGAGTCAGAGGCTAAGTCTAGAGCTTCTATATCTGCATGGAATCCAGCTTGACAAGTATTAGAACCCAAAAAAACATTTCATTAGTACATTTTTTGTGAAACTGCAGATCCTGATCCTGCAAACCCATACCTAGGAAGCATCAGATCTCACCCAGGCATCTGAGGAGTAGTATATAAAGATTTTAGCACAGGCTCACACAAGAGAGTGGGATATAACTTTTTGAGTAGCTTCTTGTAGCATGTCTTGTAAATGGAACTACAACCAAAATCAGGAAACTTAAGAGTATGTCTTCAAAGAGTATCACTGCACTGAAGAAAAGCATAAAAGGAAACTGACAATAAAATGTTTCTTTTCCAACAGGTTGTTGAAAGGACCTGAAATACCATGCCCATTGAGGGCATTAAGACAGTAGCCTTTCTGTGTCTGAAGGGAGGCTATGAGAAAGAAGGGGACAGACTTGTTAGCAGTCTGTTGTGATAGGACAAGTAGAAATGGTTCCAAACTAAAGCAGGAGAAATTTAGACTGGATATAAGGACAAAAATTTTTACAATAAGTGTAGCGAAGCATTGGAACAGGTTGCCCAGAGACATGGTGAATGCACTCCACCTAGAGACATGTAAGATCAGGCTTGACCAGGCCCCGAGCAACCCGATCGAGCTGTAGGTGTCTCTGTTCATTGCAGGGGAGTTAGACTAGAAGACCTTTAAAGTCCCTTTAATCTCAAACAATTCCATGATTCTATAAGTGAGAAGGAAGTAAGTGTATCATAAAGATACAGAATCACAGAATGGCCAGGGTTGGAAGGGACCTCAAGGATCATGAATCTCCAACCTCCCCATTTAATACGAGACCAGGCTGCCCAGAGCCCCATCCAACCTGGCCTTGAACACCTCCAGGGATGGGGCATCCACAACCTCTCTGGGCAGCCTGTTCCAGCACCTCACCACTCTCTCTGTAAAGAACTTCCCCCTGACATCCAACCTAAATCTTTCCTCCCTCAACTTAAAACCATTTCTCCTTGTCCTGCTGTTATCTACTCTTTCAAAGAGTTGATTCCCCTCCTGTTTGTAGGCTCCCTTCAGGTACTGAAAGGCTGCAATGAGGTCACCCCACAGCCTTCTCTTCTCCAGGTTGAACAAGCCCAGCTCCCTCAGCCTGTCTTCGCAGGGGAGGTGCTCCAGCCCCCTCATCATCTTTGTGGCTCTCCTCTGGACCCTCTCCAACAGCTCTGTCTTTCTTGTACTGGGGGCTCCAGACCTGGACACAGTACTCCAGATGGGGCCTCACAAGAGCAGAGTAGAGAGGGACAATCACTTCCCTGTCCCTGCTGACCACCTCTCTTCTGATGGAGCCCGGGATACCATTTGCTTTCTGAGATGCAAGAGCACACTGCTGCCTCATGCTAAATTTTTCATCCATCAGGACCCCCAGCTCCTTCTCTGCAGGGCTGCTCTCAAGGACTGCTCCTTTCATTATGTATAAATGCCTGGGATTCCTCCAGCCCAAGTGCAAAACCTTGCACTTTGCTGTGCTGATCCTCATTAGGTTCACCTGGGCCCACCTTTCAAGTCTGTTGAGGTCAACCTGTGTCCAGGTCTGGGGCCCCCACAAAAGAAGGATGCAGAGCTGTTGGAGCAAGTCCAGAGAAGGGCCATTAATGTGATCAAAGGGCTCTCTTACAGCGAAAGGTTGTGGGAGTTGGGTTTGTTTAGCTTGAAGAAGAGAAGGCTCAAGTGAGACCCCATTGCAGCCTTTCAGTACTTAAAGGGACCTTATGAGCAGGAAGGGGAGCAACATTTCATAAGTCTAATAGTGACAGAACAAGGGGGAATGGCTTTAAACTAAAAGAGGGGAAAAATAGGTTAGCTATTAGGTGGAAATTCTTTATCAGAGGACAGTGAGGCACTGCCACAGCTGCCCAGAGAAGCTGTGGTGCCCCATCTCTGGAGGCACTCAAGGCCAGGTTTGATGGGGCCCTGGGCAGCCTGAGCTGGTGGGGAGCAGCTCTGTCCACAGTGGGGGGTTTGGAGCTTGTCAAGGAAGGCGATCCTCCCCTTCTAGTCTGCCGTGGTCAGGCTTCACCTGGAGTACTGTATCTATTTCTGGACTCCCCAGGACAAAAAAAGACAGGGATCTCCTGGAGAGAGTCCAGTAGAGGGCCACGAAGATGTTAAAGGGCCTGTAGCATCTCTGCTATGAGGAAAGGCTGAGCGACCTGGGTCCATTTAGCCTTTAGAAAAGACTCAGAGGTGACCTTACTAATGTTTATAAATATCTTAAGTGTGGGCATCAAAGGGACATGGCCAACCTCTTTTCAGCTGTCTGTGGGGACAGAACAAGGGGAAATGGCCATAAACTGGAGCACAGGAAGTTCCACACCACCATGCAAAGGAACTTTTTCACAGTGAGGGTAATGGAGCACTGGAACAACTGGGGGTTGTGGATTTTCCTCTCGAGATATTCAAGACCCACCTGGATGCCTACCTGTGCAGCCTCTGTAGGACACCTGCTTTGCAGGGGGGTTGGACTCGATGATATCTAGAGGCCCCTTCCAGCCTCTACAATTTTGTGATTCTGTGATCTTTAATTCATTCCAACAGAAACCATTCTATGATTCTATGACAACATGAAAGCAAAGTAATCTCTGGTTTCGAGTGACAAGATACATACTCTTGTCAACAAATATTACAGCTATTTCGCAGTAAGTCACTGTCCATTGTCCGATACCAGAAACTGCAGAATACTGAATTAGCATTTTGATTTCTCAAAGCTCAGAAGAGAGAAAAAAAGCAAACACATGCCTGCTTTGACAAATACATTTGCAGGCAATGTGCCTGTACAGTTCTGACAAGACCCAAATAGAAACAGCATCAGAGAGCCGATGGACCACTAAGCCTCACCACTTCAATGAGGAAAGAGGAACAGAGGAAACCTCTCATTGTCACTGCCACTCTGATACAAAACCCTGAAACAAAAGCAGACACTAATCTACATCTCAGCAATGTACTCAAATGACAGCATGCTTAAAGGGAACCGAGAGAATTACACATTCAGCCAGAATCTAGAAAAGTTTAATATAGCAATGCTATCATCACTTGCTTGGTTTTTGAAATGTGAAGAGTGATACAAAGCTTAAAATTCACTGCAGAAACAAGAGGGAGACAGCCTTTCCTCAGCACAGAGAAACACCAGCCTTTCTTAAGCACGCAACCAGTGTCCGCCCCCAGTTATATGGACTTATTTAAGCTTTTGGTTGAATGAAGAATTTAGGAGATAATGGTTGTGGGATTCAAACAAGCAAAAAAACCCGCATGTAACTGGATAACTAACTAACATTTACATAATTATAGCAAAGACAAAGAACTTGAGCTTTAATGTGGCTTGAAATTAACACGGTCAGACCTACAGCTCACATAAACATGGCCCTAGATTTTAGCATGAACTTCCAAATTGATGGTCTTCATTGGCTGTATTTGTTTTGTTAACTGCAAGTAAGCTCAACAACCATACTCATAAGCTGAAGTAAAAGCATGATTATAATTTACTAAGAAAGTAAAAAATATCTATACTTCTGTAATGCAGATAAGAACATGACAGATATCTTTAAAATCCAGATGAAATTTTTGTACTGAAGAAGCTTCAGTATTTTAGATATTCTAAACAAAGTGTTATTTACTTTTGTTTAAAGTCACTTTTCTTTAGAAAGAAAAGTAAAAATAAAAAATGAAAAAGCATCGCTCAAATCTTTTTGCTGGAGAAAGAATTCTTAATAAAGTTCTAAAAATCTTTGATAAAAATTTTCATATAGGATCAAATTTGCTTTACTATCAGCTGTACTAAATTCCTTTATTGCCACTCTGAATCCATGTTTTTTATTAGTTTTGTACTTCTATGTCATAAAAGACATTTTTTGAAAGGAGAAGGTTTAAAGGAGTGAAGAACTTTCAAAGGCAAGTTTCTCTAACAAAAATTTAGTAAAAATGACCTTCACTACTATCAAGGCATTCCACATGTCTTGGACAGCTTGGATGGTCTTTAATCTTTTGCTTCTTACGCTTTGTAAATCCACTGTTTAACTTCCAACATTTCTGTAAATTCTATTAATTCCACTTGTTAGTACCACTGATTAATTCAGTGTAACTTCTCAGACTTTTTAAAATTAATATCAACCTAATTTTGTTTGAACTGAAACATACACTCTGAACATGCAAAGATGTGTTGGGAGTAGCACAGAGCATCTGGAAGGCTGTGTGGGTGCCTATTGCTTAACGTACAGAGCTATCTAAGCTCCTGTTTTCAGTCAACATTAAGACTTGAGAGAAAATAGGATTACTTCTTTATCCAGAGTACAATTCTGCAACATTTTATAATTAAGACTATTATTTCTTATTGCAAGGGGACACAATCTCTGTTCTTTGGTACACCTCCTGGCACATGCTGCCAAATATAGCTCCTAAAATTAGGAACTCAAATTCATACTGAGGTTCTTACAGTAACAGGTGCTCAGCACCTAAGGAAACACAGAGCCCTTAACCTAGATATGCCAATATCTATTTCTAATTAGCAACTTTAACAATGAAAACAAAAGCAAATCAAAACAACCATCTGGGTCTCTTAACTTAAAATATCCCTCTGAATTTTAATAATGAAGACCATAATTAACAGCTGCAATTTTCCATCAACAATACCAGGTTAAACTCTTCCCTTTAAATTATAATTGCTACAATAAATACTAACCGTTCATTAACAAACAAACAAAAAACAACAACACAAAAATAAAAATCAAACAAAAAGAACCAATTTTATGTAGATTTCTTAAGAAAGTGGGTGAGAATGAACTGTGGAAAATATCACAGTTTCAATTATGGAAATATATTGCAACAATTTTATTTAATCTGTGAGTTGGTAACCTTAATCAGAAACATCGGTGTAATCAAGCAAAAGATACGAAATTGGTTAATAAAATTCAACATGAAGACAGGGAATAAAACCTCAATAAACACATTACCTTAGCATTCTCAAGTAGAGCTTCATCTCTGCCTAAGCCAGGTCCTATGACAACTGAGTGCAGTCGTGGTAACCACTTATCCACCTCATGGACAGCATTGGGACTATCACTAAACAGAATTAGGAAGGAAAAAAAAAGACGTTAAAAAAAAACCCTCCATTTTAATATTCTCAGAATCTGAATTCCAGGTGCAAGATAGAAAGAGAGATCTCTTGTCCTGAGCATCAAGCAACTGTATCCTCCAAACTACCAAACATTTGTTGCTCAGGAAATACTGAACGATTGTCCAATAGCTAAAATGAAACATTAGTTCCTTCTCAATTCATTCCTTAAGGGATACCACATAAAAATGAGGAAATAATTACAAGTATCCCCTATAGCTATTACAAAACAGAAAAAAAAAAAAAAAAGGCAGGAAACCAACATTTCCTACAGTCTGTCACAGTTTCATGCTTCCTACTTAACGCTTCTTCAAGGAGATTACACGTTGGAGAGAAGATCCATATTTCCAGATATATTCTGTAAATTGCTGGAAATTATGCAATTATTGATTATTCTGCATGGTAAAATGATGAAGCTACTCATAAGCTTTTTTGGTCAGTTGCTTTATGAGCATTTGTTCCAACTGAATGACAACCAAACTGTCCCAGAAGAAACAAGCTACTCACTGATGGTTGATACTTAGGGTTTCGGCAGCATTATGATTTTGTCTATGTATGAAAAAATGAAGAGAATACCCACTGCCAAATGTAACTGTTACAATACAGCATTCAGTATTTCACCAGAACCATCTATTTTGTTCTGATCCATTCTGTTGTGTAAATAGGTCAGAATATTATGAAAGCACAGCTTGGCAATGCCAGTTAACTCTTACCAGCAATACGGAGGGAAAGTTTAGCCTCCCCCTCCACCTCTGGCTAAGCAACCAATAATAGATGAACATTTTAACTGAAGCACGAGGGGCAAAAGCTTCCTGTAAGCTAAGCAAGGAGGTACTCCACGATAGCATTACTCCAACCATTTTGAGCTCACAATAATCTGACAAAGCTCAATTATTAGGGATAAAAGCCCTCGCATGTTTTCCGTAACCGGCAGCTGTACTGATGGGCCATACCACTTGGGAACAAGTGTTTAGCTCCGCTCTGGCAGAATCAGCAAATTCCACAGCGATTTCTGCAAGTGCCAGGCAGGAGCCCAGAGCGGCCGCAGCTGCGGCGGGCGAAGCGGCCCGCTCAAGGCCGTAGGGCTGTGGTGCCTCGCGCCTGGCCGCGGCCCAGCAGCCCCTTCACCAACAATAGCCGCCTCAGAAATCCCGGCCGTGCCGGCTCCCCAGAGGCACCCGGTGCTGACACTACAGAACAGCTCTGTCAAAACAATGCTGCTGGCTGGAACTGATGGCCCACCGCAGGGGCGACGGGGACGGCGGGGCACGTGATGACAGCCGTGTCCATGAAGCAGCTTCCCCGCTATGGGAGCTGAAGTTGGATTTCTGATGGAGCCACACAGCTCCTCCTTCTCCAAGGGCTGAGGGAACAGCAGCAATACAGCACATTCCTACAGCCACCTATTAGCTTATGATCTCAATCCGGGGTAGAAGTAACATTTTTCTATACGTGTTAGAGCATTAAAACCAAATTAAACCCAATTCTAATAAACTGTCACCATTTCTGAATGCAGACACGATTGTTCACATATTAAATACAGAAAATGATCATAGCTGTAGAAGAGCTTATCTGTGCCAAAACGCTGCTTCACTGATAAGGATGTTTGAAAGGATTGGATTCGAAATACATTTGGGTAGCAGAAGCCAAACACACCAAATAAATGTTATTTCAAACAGGGCCGAGATTGCACCAAAACTTTCTCTGCTCTTTCGCAGACCTCTCATGCAAATAATCTCAAGGTAGAAAGTTTGCTAATTTATTTATATTCCAACTTGAAATAAGATCATTCTGACTCCAGCCCAGTGGATTACATACGCTCTTCAAAACAAAGCCATCTCTTGGGAAATGAACAGTCCAAAATTAAGCTGCTCCTGCTCACTTTGCCTCGGGTAATAATAAAAATCTACTGTAGAGCTTTTCATCTTCAAAGCATTTTACAAACATTACGTTTCACATAACTCCTTTGCAATTTCACATCAAGAGGCAACCCACGGCATACAAAGGGCCAAAAGATTTAAAATGGTGATAATGACTATTACATTGCAAAATCAGCTATAAAAACATACTGAAAAACAGCTGATGAATTTCTATTCCTTATAAAAGAAAGCAGAACAAAAATTGCCTCTTAGTAGCATCACACCAACTTCACTTTAAGATCCAAGATGTTCACAACAGCTGCAATTATGCAGCTAAGGACACTGTACACTATCCTGTCTCTCTGGCTTTTCTCAAAGCAGAAGGGCTTATCATGCTAGCTTGTAGGAACTGCTTGTTCCTACACACAGATATCAAAGCAGCAACATTTTCAAGCTGATACAGTAAAAATGATCAGCATTCTTGATCATTTTTCTTTGGGAAGATAATGAAGAAGTATCCTCTCCAGCTTTCCTGACCATGGGATTTAGCACAAACAGAAACTCTTTTTGCCCTTAACAGCTACAATCTACATACAAAACTCAAACATGCACCAGTTGGTTTTCTGATACAGAAGTCAACTCGCCTCTGCACTGCAAGGCTTCAGAGCAATGTGAACATCCAAGCTGCCTACTACAGTGCCTGGACTGTATTAATTCCTCAGCAGTGCAAGAAGTTGTTTAGGAGAGGATGCTTGGCATAAGGCAGAATCTTGCCCAATATTGTTCGGATAATTTGACGGTACAGATAATAATTTTCAGGTCTCTGGGAATACATACGCCTTGGCTCTGCTCAGTTTACTACTGCAGACAAAGCCAACATGCACTCTTCAACGACAACAAAAAATCAAAAAACCATAATATTTCCAGAGATACCAGCACACAATACAAGTCAGGTTCTCAGCTGTTCTCTGCGTACTGTGCTCACACAACTAACTGTTTGCCTCCCTTGTCCCTTCATGCCAATTTCTCTGCCTGATTACTAACCCGATTTCAAACTGTTCTATTTAATTATCGCCTCCACTGCCAAAGATGTGCGCACACAACCTAAAAAAAAATATGGTGCTAATTTAAAGCGTCTAAAAAGGTACGAGGTATGAAGGTGATAACTTCTTGATCAAAAGAGATGTGATCTTCAAGCTTGGATGGACCAAAATCCAGTAAGCAAGAATCAGAGTTGTATTCAGAACCACAGAGCCATAAGATAAAGTAACCCAGCTTTCTTACAAAACAGGAATCACAAATGCAATACCTCTACTTTGAAGAACAAAGCTAATACTAATATAAAATGGACTCAGAAGATCTTTTACAAGGTCACAAGAAAATAGTATTTGCATTTCTGAAGAGTGTAAAAATCTTGGAAAAAGAGATGTTACCTTCCCAGATCAAGACTCTGATTCACTAGAAGTTAGGGATTTCAAAGAATCACAAAATGGTGGAGGTGGGAAGAGACCTAAGGAGGTCATTTAGTTCACCCCCTTGCTCCAGAAGGACTACCCTGAACAGGATGCCCATATCCAGGCACTTTCTGGAGACTGCTAAGGATCCCATGTTGGGAGATTCCACAAACTCTGTGGGCAATCAATGCCGGTCACTCACACAGCACAGAAGACTTTCCTGGTGTCTACACAGAACTACTTGTGTTCCAGTTTGTGCCCATTGCCTCCTGTGTCCTGTTTATTTTCCAGTTTTCTATTGCCTTTTATTTTCCTAAGTAAAGTAAGCTTTTTTTGGAAGGAGATGGAGTAGGAGATTGGGAAACAATCTGGCTTTCCCATGGTTTAAAAATATATTCTCACACCATGGATATACACAATGGGAATAATTTGTGAAGCTGAATGTAAGCAGTAACACTTGTAAACATGAGAAATGAACAACAGTAACATTGTGCAGATGTGAGCAATAAAGATTATGGTGAGAGACCACAGTTATAGATTTGGAGGCAATGACTACATCTTTAAAGAATTACTTAATTTGCAGCTAACCACTGTTAAGTGAAATACTATCAGACACCATTTTACAGGAAATCTAGATGATGACAGCTCATTGTTGCTCAACCAAGAAACTAACCAACGCCCTCCCAAAACCCATAAAGCTTCCTCAAATTTTTAGCTTGCATGGAGAGCAACTGATAAAGCTTTGCCTACATACAGAAAAGGACAACTACAGAATAAACAAGTAAATAACAACTGTAATCCAACAAAAGGACCTTGCTTAAGCCACCCAACTCCTTTGAAGTCTAGTAGGTAGGGAAGAGTCTAAAGTTAACGTCAAGTCCTGTCCCGTTTAATATCTTTATTGATGACATGGACTAAGGAAATGAGTGTACCCTCAGTAAGTTTGCAGATGACATCAAGTAGGCAGGAAGTGTTGATCTGCCTAGGGACAGGATGGTCCTACAGAGCAACGTGAACAGGCTGGATCAATGGGCTGAGGCCAATGGAATGAAGTTCAACAAGACCAAGTGCTGGCTCCTGCATTTTGGCCACAACAGCTCCAGACAAAGCTACAGGCTTGGGGTAGAGTAGCGTGAAAACTGTACAGAAGAAATGGACCTGGGGGTGTTGATCGATGCTTGGCTAAACATGAGCTAGCAGTGTGCCCAGATAGCCAAGAAAGCTAACAGCATCCTGGCTTGTACCAGAATTAGTGTAGTCAGCCAGAGAAGGGAAGTGATCATCCATCTGTACCTGGCACTGGTGAAGATGCACCTCAAGTACTGTCTTCAATTTTTGGCCTCTCATTACAAGAAAGACATTGAGGCCCTGGAGCATGTCCAGAGAAGAGCAATGAAGCTGGTGAGGGGGCTGGAGCACAAGTCTTTCAGGGAGTGGCTGAGGGAGCTGGGATTGTTTAGTCTGGAAAAGAGGATGCTCAGAGGAGACCTTATCGCTCTGCACAACTGCCTAAAACAAGGCTGAGGAGAGGTGGAGGTCAGCCTCTTCTGCCACATATCTAGCGACAGGACTAGAGGGAATGGCCTCAAGTTGTGCCAGGGGAGATTCAGGTCAGATATTAGGAAAAATTTCTTCTGCAAGACGTAGGTCAGGCACTGGAATGGGCTGCCCAGATAGATGTTTGAATCACTGTCCCTGGAGGTGTGTTCAAGTAATATCTGGATGTTGTACTAAGGGATGTGGTTTAGTGTGGAAATACTGGTGGTAGATGGATAGTTGGACCAGATGACCTTGGCAGTCTTTTCCAACCTCGGTGATTCTATGATTCTAAGTGTCAGAAAGAAAACCTCCTATCTAACAATCAACTTTACACTTTTGTCTGTTAGTCAAAGCAGAGGTAAAGAAGCAAATACGCAGTCTTACAGTGGAACACTGAAAAAGGACTTCAAACATGTTTCTCTGATCAAACTTCCCTTGCTATTACTGACAGGTAAGAGAGAGACAAAGCCTTGCTCGCTGCATGCTGAGAAGACTGCAGTCTCCTGCAAAGAGACAAAACAGCTTTATCCTTTGCCTTCCTTGAACTTTACATAGAGAGGTCCAAGGCACAGTTTTAAGAATATTATATGTTTACCCTCATATTATATGTTTCACTCATTTATCTGTCTTTTAGAACGTAATTTTAATGGAAAACTCTGAAAAAACAATAGTTTCTCTTCAAATTAAACAGTACCTAGTCTCTGAAGAAGCGAGGACAAATTTTCTTTGTGAATTATTGGTAACTTCAGATAACTTCTGTCAAACCAATATTAGCACATGCTGACAGAAATCCTCTTGGCTTTCCACACAAGCTATTTTTATGTACAAGAACAGTACTGGTTTAGTTGTTGTGCTTATGACAGTAATTGCTGGATTTGGTATTGCATAGTCTCAGTGTTACCTCCTATCTGCATGCACAGCCACACAGCCTTCTATACCTCTCAGTTTTGAACTCTAGTAAGCAGAACAACTGCTTTAAGTCAAGCTTTTTGCTCTTCAGAACTGTTCTATATTTCACTATCACACAATAAAAACTGATATAAGACAGTTTTATAGATCTTTATCTTGGTGAAACTTTGATGTAGACATTTCCAAAAAATACCCAGAGCTTGAAAATAGATGGTGGCTATAGCCCTAGGATTCCCCACAGTTTCTAAACATCTTCCACAGCAGTCTGTAACCAGTATTCAGTAGTCACCACCTATATGAAAGTCTGCTCTAAGCTGGTCACTGTCCAGAACTGAACACTTGACAGCTTGGGCCTGAAACATAACTCTGCTCTCCAGCTGCCAAAACAAACAAAATTCTGCTGTATGCCATATTTTACTCAAAGAGTGGCTTTCAGCAAATGATCAAAAGCCATCAAGGCAATAGCTTTAAATTATCACAGAAAGCTCTAAACACAGCAGCATTTCCTAACCAACAGGAATGACAGTTACTGTCATTGCTTTCTAGAAGTGGGAAAAGGAACAACATGAAAAGCTGCAGCCTTGTCAGATTTTACATAGAAACAAGAAACTGTGAAGCAAATTCAGCACAGGTGTAAGTGGGAGCTATGGAAATAATAGATAACTAGGAATGACAGCACAGACAGGAGACAGCAGGACCACAGCTCTTCACTTCTGTTTCAGGCAGGTGGAACCACCTCGTTAATCAGAGATCTGGTTCGGACTTCATAAAAACACCATCAGTAGGATCTCCTACTAGAGAAGGTCAAGGGATACAAGCAAAATTCCTGCAAACTCATCAATACAGCACCTTATTGGAGAACACATTTTTAAAAACCTTATCAGCACACAGCTATAGTGATTGAGGCCAACTCCAAATACATTAAAATGTATCACTGCAAAAGTCAGAAAGGTAAACTCAAAGACATTTTAAGTGGGCAGTTTCAAAAGCCAGTCTAGAATCTTATCTTCAAAGATGAGAACAAGTCTCTGATCTGAGGATGGAAATTTTTGGTTTTGTTTGTCCAACTACCACAGGTAATTATATTAATCTGAATCAAACACTAGACCTGCTGACATTTAGATCCTGTCATGTTATACAGCACATCAAAAGAGTGAAAGACAGGACATAATGTGTAGCTCTAGAATGTAGGCAGTTCTCTCAGAAAGCTAATTATTAACTATTGTGGTGAACTTTGAGTGAGGTGAGGACAGTATTGGAAAATGGGCAAATAAGACTGGGATAGAGATTATTCCACAAAGGTTAGGTAAAAGGAATTATAGGCAAAACCAAAGAGAGCATAAAATTAAATTAATAATATACTCATAGAGTATACGATCGTAAGTATTTGTCAATACTTAAATCATTATTGTAAATTTACTCCAAGTTCCCAGAAATCCAAACTTTACACGTAGCATCTCTTAGTCCCTTGAGCAGAGCTACAAATAACAGCTTATTCTAGAAAATCTTGTTGATCCATGGTCAACTCATAGCTTTCCCCCCAGGCACTTCAATGAGGTGGAGCAAATCTCAGTGATGACAGTATCGTGAAGTTGGCTGGATGCATTTTGAGACCAAAAAAAGAGATATTTAGTGAATTAAATACATTAAAATTCCAAAAAGAAACTTTAGAAGACAAAACTATCATTTTCACCTACCGGGCTGTTGAAGGATACTTACACAATATTTAATCTACAAATGTTCATAGACAGTAGTTATTCTCTTGCTACATTCTGACTAAAGGACAGGGAGCAAAATGGAAAAAAAAAAATTACCTCCTAGTGAAGGAGGGAATGAATCATAATAAAATTAATTATTCCTCTTCAGTCATCGGATAAACTAACTTAGACACCAAAATGTATATATGACAGGTTTCATTAGAACATCAACAACACAGCAGCAAGAATAGCAATCCAGCAGCTGAGCGCCTCCCACACTCATGGCAAAACACTGCTCTCAATCTGCATATTCCACAGCCTTGCTCCATGTTCCACCTTCAGGTAGAGAGAGTGTGGATGACCTATCAATGTACGTATTTGCAAAAAACGCCTAAGTTACCATATCATACCATTCTTATTGATAAAACCCCAAACATATTCCACAGCTGCTACTCAGATACCAAAGACTCTCATACAGGCATGAGATCTTCCATTTCACCAGGTATACTGTCAGTGCACTATAGGCAACAGACCCAACCACAGCCTCCTTTTTTATGAACCTCAACTCACTACACAAATGGGGTCACTTCTCTTATTCGGATCAGAGCATCTCATATCCTGTGAGAAAGAGCCCCGAAGGAGAAGAAGCTATCACTTAAATCTGCTTTTGGAGATTTCTCACACAGACATGGCAACAGCACTCAAGGGCAGCTCTTCCAGCCTTGTAAAGATACCACAATTATCTTACAGTCTTCTTTTAGATATATCCTAATCGTCAAAGCAGTTATAGTACATTCTGATCTAGATCACATTACCAATGTGTGATACAGCAGTTCCCCCCAAAAGTAAAATAACAATCAAATGTCTCGACTCAGCTGTTTTCACATTTTAGAGTTCACAGAAGCAGTCCTGACCTATTAATATTTCCTTTAACTGCCTTTGTAAGTAGAATCTGTCAAAATCTCTCCCAAATGGAATGACTGCAATCAAACCAAATCTGTAATTTTGTAAGTCACAGCATGAAGCTGAGTTGACAAGGTAACCTTCCTCAAAATGAAACAGCATTGCCCCTAGAAAAACAAATACACACTTTTTTTTCCTTTCCTTTCCTTTCCTTTTTTTTTTTTTTTTTAATTAATGTTGGCTGATGAAGTGCCAAGTTTCTATCACTTTGATATCACTCTTTAGTTTACACTTGAATTCAAAGGTACAGACTACAGTTGAACCAATACCTAGAAAGCTAGAGTACTTCAAATCAGCTGTGGACACACAAGAGAATAAGTCTCAGTCAAAACATGTTTTGGTAACTGTCAGCTAAAAAAAAGAGTAAGACCCTAAAAGCTTCCAATAATAAATAAAGAAAATACCAGGCATGCCTTCCTTCACTCAAACTCAAGAAAGATCGAATAACAAAGAAATGTAATGCTGATGTCAAATCACAGCAGCATGGCAAGCATTCAGAAGGATGATTGTATTCCAGGACCTAACTGGAATATAATGTGTCTACATATGTATGCTTCTCTTTTTTATGTATCAAGAAGAAGCAAGAATAGAGTCACCAGTGACACCACAAATCTTTAACTTCACCTCTAAGTTTTCACCTGGGATGAGAATCCTTGCAACAACAGGGAAGAAAGAGACAGAGCAGGAGATGAATGCATCTCCTTTCTTCTATTCACTTGGCAGCGTTCAGGAAAGAAGCAGCAGCTTTTCTTCCCAAGAACACTGGACACAGAACACAGGTCTGTAAACAAGTTTTGTCCACGGTGCTGCACGACATGATTAGAAGCAGCTTAAGTATACTCCTCTGAGTCAGCACTCATGCAAACTGACCTTTATCTCACCCTAAGTGCTTTGGAAAGAAAACCAACAAACAAACACAACTTTCTCATGTGACTCCTAGCCAGGCTGCTGTCTAAATGTGGTTTCAGATAAACATCACACAGTTTATGCATGCTTTTATCACTACAGGTATGTAAGGATCCAGCAACCAAGACATTCAGGAGGTGTCTCTTTGGTCAGACAGGTGCTCTCTCTCTGACTTGCTTCAGTAACAAAAATCCTTTCGCTTCTTCCAGCAGGTTACTCAAAATACAGTTTAGTCTCACTGTGTTTAATAGCTATTCTTAACTAACGAAACTAAAAGCTATGAGCCTCCTTCCACAAACTAACAACGTTTTTGAATCTCCTTTCCACATTTTGAATGAGAAAGGGCCAAAGAAAAACTCTGTACAATTACGAAAACGTTTTCCTAAGAGGCAATCTAACAGAACAGATTTATTTTGTCTTTTCAAATATAGCCAACTGGGTTCATATAGCTCATTCAGCTCTATGATCACTGGCCTATCAAGAGAGAGAAAGGTAACTCAAAACAGGTATTGAAGAAGTCTCCTCGACATGAACTAAGCCAAAGAACTGACATGCCTGCAATAAACCTTGGCTTTCACATTTCAGTATTATTTTATCTTTATTTGCGTAAAGTTAGTAGGAAGAGCGTGATTTAAAAAAAAAAAAAACACAAAACAAACAAACAAAAAAACACAGAAAAATGTAGCACAAAACAGGGGTGGTAGTAGGAAGAGCAAGGTAGATATGACTAAAACACAGTGCAGTCCATTCTCCAAAGGACCTTGACTTTTGTAATTTTCACTTCTCCACAGGTAAGCAAAAAGTCAGACAAAAATACTGAACTGGATAGCTGGTTAAATTATTATTGCTACTTTTATTACTACCAAGTCATCAATGATGCCTTTGATAGAATCCCTGAATAAGAAGGAAATATCGCTATAGATAATGTTGACAATTCATTGTTCCTAGAAACACGGTGAACATTATTCAACTCAGGCAGTGAGGACACACACAGCCAGGTGTTAAAGCTTTATCTTCCCAAATCCCAGGATACAAAGTGCAGTTCTGGCTCTTTTACCTTCACACACAGGAACACAGAATGAAGTCACAAGATAAATTACAAGAGAAACTTGCATCATAGGGTGTCTCTAGCACAAGACGTTACACTTTAAATGAATCTGGGATGATCCGCAGCCGTGGCCACAAGGAATTACCCTGGTAATTCTGCAAGAGGGATGGTTATTTTCATAACTCTCCTTCTACAATCCTACTCAATCCTTCACACATAATGTTCTTGACATCCTTGAAGCGACAGGCATTTGCCAAGGACCTGAAACAGACTAGCACAACGTCTAGCTCTCACACACCTCTGCTACTCCTGCCACCAAAGATCAGCTGCAGCAGCTCTGATGAGCCAGAAGAGCCTCTACATTCAGAGGGCAGCAACAAAAAGATGTTCCTTCCTTAAGTTGATCCCCCTTGAGGTGAAGGTTGTACAGAAAGGTAGCAGCAGCCGAGTTGCCGAGGAGATGATAAAATGTCAGACTTCTGGTTGTACAAAATGGCAGTTGAACCCTGGCAAAACGCCAAGCTGTTCAACCAGTGAACTGAGAAGTACACGGGGCCATAATTACGATTAGCATAATAAGAGAGTGGTACAACAGCTACCTAGTTACTCTGAAGGGTCACAGAGAAATTATAACAAAGCAAAGTTTTAGGGAAGGACACAAAAGAAAACAATGTCATAGCTCAGTGGTTTTTACCCGGAGTTTCTCCCATGCATGAAGCGTGGCTCAAGAGAAAGTACAAAGACTTGATTAGGTTCTGAATCAAGAGCGGCCAGCAATGCTAGCAGGACTCAAACTGCTTCACTACACTGAAAAGATCATATAAAAACGTGACATCAGAGACAAAGTCTTTTACAGGAAAAACAGGTTGTTACTGTAAATTTGACTAAAGCCTGGGCTCAGTACAGTCAGTCAAGATTTCTTCCTTTCTCACTGAAGAAGACTGCTTTCAGAAGAGACTAAAAAAAAAAGAGATGTTTTAACAAATAAATTCTGAACATTCTGATATTTGCCTGTTTTTTTCATTTTTAATGTCATATAAGCAATGTTTACAGAACCACAGATTCACACAATTAGCCAGATGCCTGGGTGAAATTAATCAGAATTGCAATAAAAGTAAAACACATTATCATTGATTTTCAGTCTTAATACAATACGGATATGAAAATTGCCAGATTCATCATACTTTGTACATCTACAGGAATTCACAGAAAAGCTGAAGTTTAACTCAGAAGTTCTCTTTGCAAATAGAAGGATTAAAGACTTCACTGGAATCTGAATTCCACAGACAACACAGAGAACCTACATAGTAAAAAATCTCCATTCAGTAGGCACAATTCAGTTCTCCATGAACAGAAATTTTGCTGTTCAGATATTTCTACTGTTCATGGTCACATCTGTTTTTGATTACGCTGCTTCTCTTCCTCATATAAAACTTTTCTATTATCACAGATATCAAGAACTCTAAAATTGCTCCCCTGAAGGAAAGGTCAACCCTTCCTAGAAGGCAGCCATATGCTGTACTCCAAGTGGAAGCACAGTTAGAAGCTAAGACTCCCATGGAGATTTTCTGTCTTTTTAGTTATCATACAGTATCAGACAAAACACCACGTTACTGTAACCACTGTAACACCTCACTGAAACAATTTATCCACCTCAAGTTCATCCATCCCTAAAGCATTTCAGAACTCAAAGTCAGGAAAGCACAAATGGATCTTCCCTATTAAGACAGTTGGTTATTAAACTTTTCACCTTCTGGTTAATAAATCTTTTCCTTCTATTCCCAGCAGCAGCTGTATATCTAATAAAGCAAGACACTTAAGAAGAAAAGTGAGAGTAAGTGTAAACTAATGTAAACTAATCAAGTGTCAGACTGAAATGTTCAAACCACTACTCCTGACCCACTCATTTAAACAAAACAGAGGTCACTTACAGAACTGGATGAACAATCAGCTCGGGACTATATGATTTGATCACTGTTGCTGCATCTTTGGTACAAAACACATGGGATAAATCTGCACCCTAAAAAGAAAAATTGCAAAAATAATTATCAATTAAACAGCAACAACTTCAGAATTCCAAAGCTTAGTCAGCAAATAATTCACCTCTTTTCCTATTTCTCAGTAGTTAAAGGGAACTTTTCTCATTTTTTTCTATTTTGACTTAGCATAACATGCAATATTTTAGAGAAAACTTATATTTGCATCTAAACTCCAAAATATTTTCTTCTGTTTCTCACCAGAAGGATGACTGATTTTGAATCTTTGCTCATCTGAACAATGGTTCTCATTTGCAGATTAGTAGATTAGTAAAGATTAAAACATCACACACATGACAAGAAAAAAAGGCAAGAGAACAGAGTTAAACAAGAGACAAGCTACACTAAGAAAGGAAAATAATAAGGTACTATACTTGCACAACACAGCTATGTGAATCTCTCAGTACTATTCCATCCCTATCATTTTCACTCAATGGGCCAAATCCATACTAGATAAAGTCTGGCACAATTTCAACAACTTCCCTTCAGCTAAACGAAGCCAAGGGGCTTAGTCTCAAGCTTCCATTAACAACTCAAAAAAAACACAAATACACTATAAAAATATGTAATATGTAGGAAACCTGATCTGCTATCTGTCTTCCATGTTGAAATTTCCCAAGGTTAATAAAGCATCTCCTCTGCTTTACTACCTGTACATTTAACATTTCAAACTACTAAGCAATTCATAAATATGATCCTGCGATTCCTTATGTAAAGCTGCAATGAGTTGAGACCGAGTTACTCAAAGAGGGGACTCCCATAATGTACTTCTGTATTTGCACACAGTGAATAGAAGGCTGAGTAGTTTGTAATATTTTACAGAAGATTAATAAATGATATAATTTCAGTTAAAATCCTTGAGAGACTGCAAGTCTTGGGGGGGGGGGGGTGTAGATTGTGGTGGGAGGAAATACTGAGTAAGTACTGAATTGGTGCTTATTCAAACAAACCTACAAAAGGAGCACAATGAATGGAAAGTACTGATCACAGAGCTCTGAAAAATATACATATTATGTAAGCATGTTTCGGGTACTTTTGAATAATCACCACAGTATTCATGTAGTGTGCACTAAGTTTATCCTTAGTCATTTAATTTGTCACTAAAATAAGAAAGTTGACACTTCTAGGGAAAAAAAAAAGCCTAAAAGCTAAAGATTATAATGTAAATTAAGTGTGCCACTATAAAGATACGTTGAATTCAACCAACAATGTTTAGAATTACAGCACCAAAGAATTTTACAAGCCTAAAGCTGCACATTGCCCCACCCCTGGAGGCATTTAAGGCCAGGCTGGATGTGGCTCTGGGCAGCCTGGTCTGGTGGTTGTGACCCTGCACATAGCAGAGGGTTGAAACTAGATGATCTCTGAGATTCTTTTCAACTCAGGCCATTCTATGATTCTCTGATTTCAAAAGAAGATTACTTCATTCAATTCTTACCAAGAGTTCTGACTGCAACACTGAAAATGCAACAGTAAACACTAATCTAAAGTTACTTGAGAAACTACTTCAGCAAGTTTTCAGATTTGCTATCCAAGCCTCTGGTAAAACAATTTTCTCTCTAAAACCTTCCATTTTCTGGAGTATCTCTACCTATACGTTATACAGAGAAAATATTTACAGGAAACAGCAAGTGACACATCCATACAAAGTACTTCTACAAATCCAAAACTGAGGATTTTCTTTGTTAAATAGAACACCTTTTAGAACTCCAATTTCAAGCACAGCACAGACCGAATGCTTTTATAAAATGGCACTTAGCCAACATAAATGATGAAAAAGTTCATTTTGGATTGATATAGAAGAAGAACACATACCACTTTGAGAGCTGTAATTGCAGCAAAATATGGTGCTCCTGTGTATCTAGAATGAAATGAAAAACAATTTAGATTAGGAAACACATTCATGAGGTTAGATAAACTGGAAATCAGTCTGCCTTAAAGAAGACTCAAATACGAGGGCAAATTAAAAAGCTTTCTCTTATGTTTGCTGTCAAAGACAGATAAAAATCCTGCTATGCCAAAGCCAATCTCAAACTTTGCTTTAATTTCAAAGAAGCGACTTTAGTCACCTGCTTTCTTCACGGGAATATTTATAAAGACCATGATGTAAAAAAGGAAATTCTTTTCAGACAATCAACTTTGGAAGTTTGAAAACAGACAAATAAAAGAGAACAATAATCGAGCATTGTTTGCAAGCCAAGCCTGAGATCCATGACCTAGATCACTCCCATCTGGTCTCAGATGCTTAACCAAATTGCCTAAATCGTGATTCCAGTTGCCCTGAATTCTCTTTACGAAGACTGAAGAGCAAGGTACAGGCAGACTCACTCTAAGAGGTGTCTGCTTGGGCCAAGAGGTAAGAACCCAAGCCTAGCAGACCAAAAGGAAAACTAATTCCATTTTAACCAATACAGCACATTTTGCTCTTTATATAATGGCAGATCTCCAAAGGCAGATCTCTTTCACAGAAGAAAGATGCCACCTCTATTTTGAAAGGGGAAAATTAACAACAGGAAGGTATAGTACCTTGTTCAAAGTATTGTACACGTTACTGAAAGTGGCCAAGAAACAGAACAGAGGCTTTATTTCTAGATCAATATAACTGATTTATATATTTTTCTTCTGAAGCATGCTATTTCTATTGCTCGAGAACATAAATCAGGATATTAATAAAATCTAGTAAACAACATAATTCATCAAAATAATAAGCATACAGTAAGATGATCTCAGCAACCTTCTATTCCTGACTTGAGAGATCTAGTTCCCAAGATACCAAAATACAACAAAGATCAACTGTCTTATTCTAGTCCATTTACTTCCATAACCTTGTCATGCAATGGGAAAAGACATTAATATTGAATGCAGAGTGTTACCATAGTCAAAAATGACTGAGAAGTAAAAACAGGTACAAACTGCACTCTAAGTTTCAGTCACATTCATGACTGGAAGTTTGTGTCATGACCTCTGGGCAACACGACCATTCATAAGAAAGATCACGATGGACTAGTAAAGCACTCTGAAAAATACTCGTGTTTTAAATGTAAGGCAAGCTTAAATGGCTTCTACAAGTAGTAATGACATCTTCAACCTCTTGGAAACAACACTCCAATTTCTGAATAACTTACTCTCGACATCCTCCAACAATGCCTATACGTCCATCTTGACCTTTATGCCTCTTCCCAGTTAGAGGAGGGATAACGTTGCGCACCAGTTGAAAAATATTCTCCATATCCTTTAGAGTGTGATTTCGGTGCAGTGAAAAAGATCTCTCTATAACTGAAAAAAGAAGTATTACTTTAAAATATGCTCTTTCTTACACATCAGCATTTAAGTACTCAGACAGTAACGAAGTCACTCAAAGATTCACAAACTGACGTCCTTGTAAAAACCCAAAGATTTACCACCTAAAGGCCTTTAAAACACCAAGCAGCTAGGGAAGGTGATCACTTTTTTACACGCATTTCAAGTCTGATGCAGTGAGTATTCCCACTGCTTACAGTCTTAGGGCTCATGAACAGAAAGAAACAACCCCCCCAGAATAGTTTAAGTTGCAAAACGTTCACAAGGCTACCTTCTTAGTTCAGTCTCAAATCATTTCCATAATTCAGCTCAACTAAAATACGTACACTTGGTGAGCACTTAACACACCTGGACATGAGACGAGTACTCAACAGCCAAACCCACATTCCATATAGATACCCTACTTTATTTCCATTTCCCCTCAGACTTCCACTTCTTGGCAGATTCGGGGCCTATCTCACTGCTTTATTCTGGCAGGTGGATACGGAGCATAACAGAAGCCATTCTGCAAAACTCTAATTCAACTGCACTAGCTGCAAGCATTACAAAACCCACCATTTTTAGCTAGAATGCAGCTATTGATCTCTGATGCAAAGTTAAGTGTGAAACTACATATTAAACCAACCATACACTCAGAATGCTGCGTATTCAAATTGCTGTTTCAGAAGACTGCAAAAATGTAGAAGAAAAACATATTTCAACAATTATACTACATAACTGAAGAGTATTAAACAGTTCACCCAATGCACGGCAAATTCGAACATCAGTACTTAAATGGACAATATATTAGCCATAAACTGAAAAAATAAAACTCTTGTATTTTGACACAACTCATCATATCTGCACGAAGCCTGTTCAGAATTGCAGTTTATATGATTGGAAAGCTACTCCTACACTTCAGTCAGGTTTCTTTTCTTACAGAACTTCTAAGAAGCTTTCAAGGAACTGCTAAATATTAACAGAGAATTAAGTAATAATAACTTGCACTATAGTCCACAGCTTCCAGCTGTGTAACATTTTGTAAGCCCAGCCCCAAAAACTGGAGAAGAAAAAACTGTACCAGAAAATGAAAGAAAAATGTACTAAGCAAGAAAAACTGCATCTGTGCACTATCAGCAGAAAGCATCTTTTTCTCCATCCTCTGGAGAATCTAAACCTAAACCAGACAGGCTAATCTTCAGTAATAGAATGCTTTAGTGTTCTATAACGATAAATACTCCTGGCTGATCTTTTGCTTCTAAAATCCTTCTATAATACAGGCATTCCTCTCCTATTGAGATAAAAAAAAAAAAAAAATTAAATCCACCCTGTTTTGGACCACGGCCAAAATAGCATTGCAGCAACCCAGAGTAAAACAAAACACTCATCTCCTCTGGAAATAGGGCAGATTATTTTCTTTGAATCACACTTCATACATTAACTGGCTTTCAACCACATGAGAAACATACCTATCTTCCACCTCAGGAGGACTTCAGAAAGTCCTCTGTTCGTTTGCTGCTGGATCTTGTAAATACAAGCAATTATGTAACAAACAGAAAGAAAACAGAATTGCCAGAAAGGAATTCTCAATAGAGTCCCGCTTACCAGTGCACACAGTGGGGCACACTTAGCTATAAACAACTGAAAACTAATTCCTTAAAGGATGTGCTGCCTGAAGAGCTTCATTTTTAGCACTTCACTGCAAACACTTTGTTACACCCTCAACATTTAAAAGATTCAAAGTTTCTCTTAATACAGTGGGATATATGCAATGCATTTTTGCACAGCGTAGTATAACTGTACACCTGCAGAAGGAAATCCAATAAGAGACACTAAATTGTAGCTTCAAGCCTTTACAGATAATAAAACTCTTCCAACTTCTGGCAAAAAACGTTTTTTAAAAACAGTGGTAAACCCCTGCAGGAACTGTCATACCAGTGTAGAATGTCCAATGATTTCCTCAGAGATTTTCTAAAGCACTTCAGGTTTCCTTTCACAGGAAACATTTACACACAGAATCCATATACTTGCTGTAATTTATCTAGAAAAGCCTTCAGACACTGAGGAATCCTGCAGACCAACTATCCAATCAGAAAACACCTATCCTAAGCCCCTAGCAGGCCTGAACATCCAGTTCCTGACCCATCTACAGGGACACCCAGCATATTTAACACAGAATGGTAAAGGTTCAAAGATCCTCTCAGGAATCAGTGTGCACCTTTTAGGATCCAAAGCGTGGGGTTATTATTCAATGCTGTGAGTTTGGGTGTTGTATTTTTTTTTCCTTTCGAACCAGAATTTCTCTTTCAAGCAGTGTGAAGTACAGAATTAAACCCAAAGAGACTTGTTTTCACACAGCAGGATACAACCACTGCGCCCAAAGCTCACTCTGGTTTCAGCACCAGCCAAATACCAGCCTTCCTCTTGCCCACACAGCATACCTCCACATAAGGAGACTACATAAATGACACAGAACCACGGCTCTAGAAAGTCTGGTAATAAATGCTAGGATCTGATTGTCAACTTCTGGCCCACACGTGTTACAGAAGAAAAGGTCTGTGCAATTAATTCAAGCGCATTTGCTTTGTCTTTCTCTATAAAATCAAATTCAGACCCCCAAAGAATTTATAAATGAACTGACAGAGAATAAAAGGCAATGCCAACGTTTCCATATCGTACCATATCTGCTGCAGTAACGTGATATTTACTGAGGAGACCGGTAATTTTTACATAATGAAATTAGTTTTCAAGAAGCTGGATTTTAACATTTGACTTTTTTGGAGCGCAGGCAAAATGCCACTCCCTTCCCAACGTGGAAAAAACGTATGCACATCCTTAACTTCACACACTGAGTCAGGCCTGTTAGCTTCAGCAACAGCAGAACTTCTGCTACAACATACTTCCTCTTCCCACCTGCCTTTTATATACAAAACTTCCTTAACTTCATTTCACGGAGATGTGATTGTGGAAAGAAGAGCCCAACGTTTATAGAGTTTGAAAAGCATTAATTCAGTCAAGGAAATTTGTTGTAACTAACATATCTATATTAAATAATCAGTACAATGGTACAAACGACGTTTTAATTCCATTTGACATCAGACAGACACCTTCACCACAATATTAAATTATTCCAACTACCTTTTATTTGCAAAAGCTACTTACTAACAGGGCTTTCACACAGAACTTTAAAAAAGACTCGCTTTTATTTATGCTATAGAAGGAAGTACCTATCGGTGGAGAAAGTGCTGCTGTCATAGCATTATAATTAAAGTTATCCCCATATGAACGATGGTTTGCTCTCTGAGGTGGACTCGTTGGTATAGACTGTGCCCTTTGTGCTACTGTCGAAGAAATTCCTGACAACATCTGTCCCAACATCTGCAGCATCTGGAGCTCTCGAGCGTGCTCAGCTTCACGTCGTTTGTCCTCAATTTTGAGCCTCTGCTCTTCGTATCTATAAAATTTTTCTTCTGTATCCACGCTCTGCTGCAGGAATTTCTCCATCATTTTATCCAACGTTAAATTTGCATGGCGCTTTTTTGATCTTTTGGGCTGACTGAGAGGCGGGGTAACCGTCGGAGCGCTCATTTCTTTAAAGCCTAAAACAAGAGGAGAGAGAATTATTTTTCTGAAGGACCGAGAAGAAAGCAGCAAAAAATCTCCCTACGAAACGTGGACCAAATGCGTCACAACGTTATTACTCTTTCAATGCTAACTGCCATTATTTCAGATCTAAGCAAAAATACCCACAGCCTTCTATAAAGTTATAAAGGCAGCACAAAAATCATGCAGACATCTTATAATTGTTGTAGTACTGAACTTCAACAATAGGAGCCTTTTTGATCTTCTAAAAAGGTTTAAGTGAAGGCTATTAAATAGTATAGGCTCGTTTGTGTATTGCAGGTAATTACATTAATCTAAATTGAGTTTCAGTCTGTTGGCATTCTGGATTTGCATTTCAAAAGCACACGAGTGTAAACAACTCTTTGATGGGGTTTATGTGTAAAAAGAAGGTTGGTTAAACGTCAACCAATTGGCTGATGCCTCAGTGATGTCAACTGCTGAAGACAGGTTCATGTTTGTATTAAAGCCCAGCGTTAATCTAGATTTAAAACAAACAAACAGCGCTGTCCCCCCCCCTCCCCCCACCCCCAACCCGGACACGGAGCTGCAGGGAAAGGACAAGGAGGAAGGGGAAGGGGGGAGGCACTGCGTGAAGGCTGATGGCTGCGCGCCTGCTGAAGTTGGAGCAGCGCTGATGGAAGAACTCAAGCAATTCGTTATGTAAAAGCTCCCCCCTCGCCTTCTGCCCCATCTGCAACAATAAGCAGATTTTTCAGCGGGATCTCCATCATCACCGTAACCCAAAGGGAACGGGAAAACCCTTGGGTGAGAAGGACAGCCGCGTCCTCGCACAGCGCTACCAGCAGCGTCCTCAGCTCTGCGCCAGCGTTCCCTCGGTTCCCCGCCGCTGAACACCAATAGAACCTCCCGGCGCTGCCTCCTTCCCCTCCCCTCCCCTCCCGCGGGGCCGAGGCTGCCGAGGACGCGCAAGGTGCAGGGCCGGGGCCGCACCGGCAGGGCTGAGGTGGGGGGGCCGCTCGCTACTCACCGTCTCCGGGAGGCACCGGGATGGCGAAGGGGGGGCACTCCACCTTGATGGGGCGCTCGGCGTACGAGGAGCATTCCCCGGAGTCCTCGGCGAAGTTGTCGCGGGGGGACTCGAGCCCGGCGTCCTCGTCCGCCTCGGGGTCGTTCTCGCGGCCGTTGTGCAGCGCGCCCGGGCTGGGCGGCCCTCCGAGGGGCTGCGGACCGTCGGGCAGCGGGGGCGGCGGCTCGGGTGCTCCGTCGGGCCCCCCCCGGCAGCTGAGGATTCGGTCCATCTCGTCGTAGTACTTGCAGATCTTGCGGGCGTGCCCGTTCTTCTTCAGCCCGTCCCGGGCCTGGTAGTACTGCCGTTTGAGGCCCTTGATGCGGATGCGGCACTGCTCCGGGGTGCGCTCGAAGCCCAGCTCGGCCAGGCGGCACGCCACGTCCCGGTACACATGGCTGTTCCGAAAGTTGCCGTCCAGCGCCGACTGCACGTCCGCCTCGCCCCAGATCTCCAGCAGCGCCCGCGTCTCCAGGTCCGACCACAAGAAGCCCCGCGTGTTCGTGATCATCCTCGGCCGGCCGGGGTCACTGCAATGGCCGCGCACCGGGAGAGGAGGAGGAGGAGGGAGGGACGGAGAGAGGAGGTGCCGGGGGGGCGGCGGGAGGGAGCGGGGGGGGAGGTTAATACCCGCGCTGCGCGCTACCAGGGGGCGCCTACGGCAGCCCCGGCCGCGGTGCGGCGGGAGGCGGCGGGGAGCCGGGCCCCGGGCCCCGCATCCCAGCGCGGGCCGCACGCCCGCCAAACTTTCCAGCGGGCACCTGCAGAAAGGGAGCGGAAAAACAAACAGAAAAAAAAAAAAAACACCAACTAACCGAGCCCGACACGCACAAAGCCTCCCCCGCAGCTCTCGCCCTGCCTCGGCGAGAAGACGGAGATGAGGGCACGACCCACCGCCCTCCGGGCACGACGCGCCGCCCCGCTCGGCGCTCAGCCCCACGCGGCCGCTCCCCCGCCGCGGGCAGCTCCGGGGGCGGCAGGACGGCGGCGCGGGCGGCACGCGGAGGCCCGGCTCATGGCAGCGCCCTCCTCCTTTCCTCCTTCCTCCCCCTCCTCCTCCCCTCCCTCCCGCCGCAGTGGAGCGCGATCCCTACACACACACACACACACACACGCGCGCACGGCGCTGCAGCTCGGCGGCCGGAGAGGCCCCGCAGAACGAGACAGCCCCTCGCTGGGGCTCGGCGCCTCTCGGGGCAGGTGCGAGCGCGGGGACACGCGGGGTCGACTCCGCTGCTCCTTTTCTGCCCGCTTCCCTGGCGCGCACCGGCGGAAGGCTCCGCTCCGCTCCCCCCCGGGCTCTCCCAGGCCCCGGCCCCCGCCTCACGGGCGGGTCCCACCCCCTCCTCGCTAGAGCTCCGCCGCGGAATTGTCTGTACCTTCGTCACACCGCAGCCAGAGGGCCGCGGCCAAAGCCAGCGCGGCCGCCGCGCCGACCGCGGCCCGTCCGCACATCCCGCCGTGAGAGGCCTCTCCGCTTACCTGGCCACGGCGCGAGGCTCACGCCACCCCCCGCCGAGCGCGCAGCCCAACGCCGCACCCAGCTCATCGGCGCGGCTTCCGGCTCCGCGCCGCGGCGGGGCCGGGCCGGACCGGGCAGGGCAGCGCGGGGCCGGCCTACGCGGGCGCGGCAGCCCGGCTCCGCTCCGCGCCTCCCCGCGGCGCCCCGCGGCCATGCTCCCCCTCCCCCCGGCGGCAGCCAATGGCGGCCGCGCTGAGGGACGGGGCTCCCCGCGCCGCCTGCGGCCTGCACCCCGCATCCCCGGCGCGGGGAAAGGGGCCCGGTGGTGCGCCCGGCTCGGCGGACCTCGGGTTGCCTCGCGGCCCTTGTAATTGAATTTAAAAGGTTTAGGAATTACCATTTGTATTTATTGCTCCCAGCTTTTAAAAGCACTTCTCATCCCTCATCTCACCGGGCTTTTTGGAGCAAACCTCTGATTTATGAGCGTGATTAATTTCTAGGTGCTATTTATATCTCAAATACATCACTTTAAAGCAGTATTCTTGTAGTATTTTTCTTTAAAACACACGAGAGGCAGTGGGAATGCCAGCTAGCGTTCATCAGTGGTCCTGCAGCACCTGCTTTATCTACACAGTAAATCAAAACACAAGAAAAACTGGTGGGATTATATGCATGAGACACCTGAAAGCTCAAAACAATTTTAATCTCTGTCTGACGGTTCTGGGTAACTTGAGCAAGACTTGTTAACAACTCAGGAAAGCTTCTAGCATTGTTAGAATTGTGGAATCATTGAATCATTAGGGTTGGAAAAGACCTCTCAGATCATCAAATTCAACCACTAACCCATCCCTGCCATGCCCACTAACCATGTTCCTTTGCTACACAGTTCTTCAACACCTCCAGGGATGGTGACTAGACTACCCACCTCCTTGAGCAGCCTGTGCCAATGCATCACCATTCATTCTGAGAAGAAATTCTTGATATCCAACATGAACCAATCATGGCTCAACTTAAGGTCCTTCCTTCTCATTCTATCGCTGTTTCCTGGGAGGAGAGACCAACCCCTATCTCACTACAATCTCCTTTCAGGTTGCTTTTTTTTTTTTTTTAATAAGCTGAAAACAGACAAGATTTCATAGAATTGTATCATATCACAGAATGACTTGGGCTGGAAGGGACCTCAAAGCCCACCAGAGCAGGCTGCCCAAACAACATTGTCCTTTGCATTATTATTTACACATATATGATGTGGCCAAACAGATCTGTCAGGTTTACTTGGACCAAACTTGAGCAGTAGTTATTTGTACCCTTCAATTTTGGAGGCATCACTTACAAAAGCCATGCTGTCTGCAAACTGCAAGATGGACAACCTGAGTTTTAGTTGCCCATACTGAACAGTAACTCGGGGACTATGGCAGCAGCATGGCTGCCTGACAAGTGCACTGTCAAGTATTAACTTGTCTGCTGAAAAGTTTCTCTTCATTAGGTCCTGGTTATCTGATATGATTTTGAAAGCAACACCAGGTCAGTGAAATTTGCCTTGTATGCAGTCAACACAAGTAGTACTTTTTACCCTTTGGTTATCTGGCTGTATGGCAACCCAGAAGATTTACTTTTAGCTTCTGCAAAAATTCTAGCCTAGAAAAGAATTACCAGATTGTAGAACACCACATTACTTACACTCATGTTTGGATTCCAGCTGGAAGGAGGAAGTCCATGTTGATTTCCAGTAACTCTAGCACTGATTTAAAGGCTGGGAGAATCCGAAATGAACAGTGCAGATGGGTTTTGATCCCACCAAGTATCAGAATTTCCATCAAAAATGTATTTTGTGCCCCACAAAAGAGAGAGAAAATGTAATGGTGCACTTTTTACTGAGCTTCCTGTTCTGACAGTTTTGTCCCTTTGTCTGCTTGTCTCCTCTCACATGGAGGGAAGGAATGACTATGCGGTTTCCTTTCATACATTGGACAAAATCATTGCTCTGCTACATGTTCCATTGCTGGTCCCTACCTGTTGTTGAGTATTGTGCCTTCTTCCCTAGGTCTTGATGTCAGCTTTCAGTTCTAGCATTTAACCCCTTTTCTAGCACACTGTCAACACAGCAGAGCCTCCTCCTTAATGGAATAATTACTGCAAAGAAAGGCTGCCTATCAATGGCTTACCTGAGAGTTTCCTGCTGCTGTCAAGGTAGGCAGACAATTGGAGGCTTGACTTGGTAGTAGATGGCTGCAATTACTGACAGCACATGCTTTCTGGGAACAGGATGTTCATACATAGAGGAGGTGAGGAGTGGGCTGTAATCTAGATGTAGAAACCCCAAAAGTGTGACCTCTCTGGATCACTGTTCTTTTTCATCTATGGGTTCCTGCTGAATCTTCACTCATTCACTCCTTTCTACTTCTGATCACTTTGTACACGCTCGGCGCTTATGTTTTGGTCTTTGCCATTCACTTGGATTGTGCAATCCTGCCTTTCCCAGCCATTCCAAGGGGAATGTGAACAGCAGGTGGCAACAGCAGAACTTGCTACATCCTTTTATTGCATTCTCCTTTCAAATAATTTTCAACCTTTACTGGAATCACCATTTTAGATCAGAAAACATATCCGCGTTAGTAACTGCTACAGAAGGTTTAAACATTCCTGTGGAGTGAGGGAATGGAAGAGCTCAGAAGTAGCTTGAAGCTGCCCGTAAAATATAGCCTGAGACATTTTTGTTGTTGTTGGAACGGGAATGTGGGAACACTTTTCACCATAAAAAGATGAAAAAGTCAGAAATCCTAATTTCATTTGAACGCTTACCTAGTTACAAGTAGGAGTTGGAATTGCTTGTAGTACTAGAGAAGATAGTAGTAGGGTAGGTGTTAAAATTAAAAAATAAAGGGTCAATCCTGCAGACGTTATGATCAGTACAACTTATTGCCATAAAAGTAAGTGGAATTAGAGTGTTTTACACCAAATATTGCATTTGTCTTACTACAGGACTAAACAAGTTTTTATACCATGCAAATTATTTAGTCTGTTATTTTTGATGTCTCTCTGAGCTGCAAAGAAACTACATGTTTTTGATTAGTAAGACAGCCTCGAGCTATAATAATTCTTCTTGTCATGACACTTCTGTGCATTATTATATTCAACAGAGATGACAGCAGCAATGAATGAATGACAAGCAGGTACAAAAAAAACCGAAACATCAGTATGCTTTGGCTTCCCTATAACATTTACTGAATAGGAAAGTCAAATGAAGAAGGGAAAGGAAATGGTAACAAGTACAACCACACCCAATCAAATCACATATATCACTCCTTTAATGTTCAATAGCCATGTGTGTTGTTTCATTTCAGTTGTATTAGAGCTGAGCATGGGAGCTTTGCCTCCTCTTATCAATTGTAGATACACGAAAGTCAGCCCCATCCACAAAACACAGCTTTCTGTGCATGTAAGAAAGATACAGACGCTCAAAATGATGGACAGATTTGTAAAGTATACATTGGTTTTACCATAACTGACACATTTCATGTCAGTCCAGGAAAAACACAGTATGTATTGGACATGACAGCTAGAAGAAGAACTACATGCTATATCCAGAAATGGATTTGAACAGTGAAAAATGCTTTGCTCAAATACTTTGCTTTCTTTCTTTTCATGTAATGTGTTGTTAGTCATCATGCAGATCCATCATGTCACCTATTTCAGTTGTGTCCGCAGGTGTTTCTAGAGACTTTGTAGTAGCTTTCCCCATAACCATCTAAACCTAGCATTTGTTTTCAGTCTCAGATTGCTGCATGCCATGGCTGGTGTCTTTGCCTCCAGCTACTTCTGGAGTTCTGCATAATTTTGTTGCTCAAAGGGGAAAGTTGCAGTTCTCCTTTCTCCCTCTGAGAGCTGTTTATGTTACTTTTTTTTTCTTTTTTTTTTTTTTCTTTTTTTTGTGAGATCTCATATATGGAAAATGCACTCTAGTCCTTAATGCGCTTGCTGTTCAGTATGCAGGTGTAATTTAGCACATGTACCTGAGTTTCATTTCAGTATCTTCTACCTGAAAGTCAGCATATAAGCATGTATATTATTTCTTTCTGTTGTTACTTCAGCTTATAAATGTATGAGTAGCAACAATTCATTTTCTTAATGTTGAGGCCAGCCCTACAAATTTTACTGGTGTAATTAATCGTACTTGGAGAAAAGAAATGTCATTTAAAAATAAAAGCCAAAATAGGGTAAGAGTTCTATGTTGCATGTAATTATGTCATTATAAAGATGAGACATCAGAATGATGATTTTCCTCACAATATGGAAATAGCTATCCCAGTATGAAGCACCTTTATGTAAGTATAACTATGGGCATATTAAGAAGTTGAGATGGCAGAGGAATTTTATTACTTTAGTCTATAATGACAATTAAAATGGTACCTATTTCTGACTGACAAATCCCAAATAACCTATGACAACTTTAAATTACTTCATTTGGCCAACGATTTTCCACAGAGAAGCTCATCCCTTCTGGATCGATAATGAGTTGAGAACTCAGATGCAGAGCTGGAATAAGTGGACAGTACTACCATATAAAAGTATCATCTTCAGTTTGCAGCGTCAGGTGAACTCCTACTATGTTCACACACCTCTTTAACCCCACACTCACTTCCTTAGAAAGGAAGAAGGTTAAAAACCCTTTTCAGGTACATCCACTCTGACATCTCACCCACTCTATTCTGTAATTACATGTCCCTCTTCTTCAGACTCTTCCCCTTTCTGCATTTTCTTCTGGAAATGAAGTGAATCTCAGTTGTATGTTGACTGCAAGAGAGCACATTGCTGTGGAGCAGGCAGCACAGCTGGGCTCATGCATTTGCAGCATTACTGTGCATTTTCATATAATATACCAAATGTGCCACAGGTGGGCAGTTTCTGCAGGCCACAACAGAGATGGAAAGAAATAGTCTGTGAGCTGCCTTAATCTCAACTGCCAGACAGCGAGTTACCTGCTGTAAAGAAGTCTTTAAAAACTGTCTTCCAAGTGGCTACAAAGGCTTCCACCTGCTATACAGAAAGCTTTTTTTTTTTTTTTTTTGGCTGAACTTATTTGATCCACTCCTAGGGAGGAATAAAAGCTACCTTTCTGTCAGTAAAAATTCCATTTGGTCTCTGAAATATAATGATATGTCAAATTCCCACCTTCCATTGTCACTCACAATCCCTATCTGGTCACTTATCAGCTCATCTGTCACAAGAAGCAGAAAGATTCCCCTTGCAAAAGAGGCAAAAAAATTACCTCCTGAGGCCTATAGTGACCAGTCCTGTGTCTATTCAGGCAACTGCAGTGGCACAAGTTTTTAAGGTCGCAGCAACCTGAAAGGATTTAACAAGCTGCCCATTCTGTTCAGACATTCAGAACTGTCTTTAATAAGAAGCTGTTTAATGGGGAGAGAAATCATTGGAAAGAAAATTTAATCACCTTTGGTTTTTCTCTGGGAGTGCTCTTTTGTAATGCTTCACTGCAGATGGGCTGGTTAGGAAAATCACCAAATGGAATGCCATTCTTTTGAGATAAAATTTGATGCCTTTCATTTGCAGCTGTGCACACACAGTCTTAATCCACCCTGTGTTTATCAGGCTCAGAAGTAGTTTTATGAAAATCAGTGAAGAAAAAGAAGTGCTACGACTCTGGACTTAACTGTACTTCTGATACCTGTAGGGCAAATTGGAGACCTTAGGTCTTCCTTCCCTCCCTGCGTTTATTAAAGCTGCTGACCGATTACTATTCATTATGGCGACGCAAGAAATAGCCAGCTTTTGAAAGTATCATGTAATTTCAAGATAAAAACATTGAAGAATACCATTACACCGCAAACAGAGAATTGCTAAGCCTGGCATCTGGCCCACCCCTTCTCCAGCAGGGCCACCCATGAGCAGGGTGCCCATGCCCACGGCCAAGCAGCTGGTAGAGATCCCCAAGGAATCCTGACAGCCTCTGAGGCAGCCTGTGCCAGTGCTCTGTCACCCACGCAGAGCAGAAAATTTTCCTCATATTCATATGGAACTCCCTGTTCTTCTGTTTCTGTCCAGTGCCTCTTATCCTGACACTGGGCACCACTGAAAAGAGCTTGGCCTCAATTATGGAAAACATTTGATGGAAAAAGAATAATTTATCAGGTTTAACAGGTGCTTCAGGTTGTTAGTTGTTCTGCCAAGCCTGTGTTCCTGCACGTGCTTCCTCAACCCTCTTCAGGGGCTCCCTGTCAGTGCCCTTCTCCATCTGTTTTGTTTTTTTTTTTTTGTCCTGTTGAGCCAGGATTCACTGGTATAGTCCTTTTCTTGAGGGCAAAAGGCTTCTCAGACTCTTTTATCAGCCATAAGATTAATGCTAACTACTCTGTAATGATTCTATGATCTCAAAGACCCAAAGGATACCTCCTGATGCATCAATCTACAAACATCTCATGTGTGCACAGGCTGGAGATAGTCTTTTTTTTCCTGGGCTTCCAAAGTGCCATGTCTGTTACTAAAAGGCTCTTAGCCTATTCAGTGTGAGTGAAAAGACTCAGAATTAGAGGTCAAAGTGACAAGGATGACCTAATTGTGGAGGTGTGTGAGAGCTGTTTCAAAGTAGTGGAAAAAAGTGGGAGTAAAGGAGGTCAAATTGTTTCAGAAGATGCTTCTGGCTGAGTATTTTTGCCAGGTCGTGAGAGCTGTGACAGGAAATATGGAGTGTAACTCAGCTCCAGACTGTAGACATCTAAATTTAGCTATTAAATGTAGGTAACTGCCTGTGATCCACATACCTCAACTTCCATTTCAAGGAATGGAGATCAAGTCCTTAGAGTTACTGGGGCCTGGAGAGCTACTGTCCTCATCTTAAATTAGATATCTACCAGGCCAGTCAGTCAAAGCCCCACTCCTGCTACCACTAAGGTACTGCTTTAACTTTAGCAAGTCTGCTTGGCACGTATCCAGGCGTCTAGAGTACCTGAGGATACTCTGGTTTCTCCAAAGACAAAGGAGCCACATGCATCTCTCTGGTAACTTTTTTTGGTAAGGGGGAATTATGTACCCTTTTGCCTACAAAGAAACACGCTAGATGGTTGGGACAGCTGAGTATAATACACCCTTCAGTGCAAGTCTTCTTGAACATCCCAAAAGGGCATGTCCCCAGAGCTGCTCATTTGCTTGCTTGTTTTAATGAGGTAGACACAAGAAGAAATACACACGGCATCAGCTGCCCCTGGGACCTTCCTCTGTTCAGAATCTCTCATCCAGGCTGGCTGATATGGGCACAGCCTTGATAATGTGGCTATGGACTAAGATGTAGGACTCGTGGCTGCATGACAAGGGTAACTAGATATGTAGCCACTCTTATCTACAGTAAACTGTATGAATTGAAAAGGTGTGGCATGAGAACCCTAGCACTGTATAGATATGGAGTATAAGTAGAATGTGTAGAGAAGGCTAGAAAGAAATATTATAGTGCCAGTGAGTGTATGTATAGCTCACTCCTGTAACAAGAGAAAGGGCACTTTCCTCATGTATTTCTCTTTTATCCTAACCTCTGATCAGCCTAGAAGTTAAAAAACAAATCAAAACAAAACAAAAAACAGACATCCCTAAGAAATCCACAATGACATTATCACAACTTATTCTTACCGCTTTCTTTGCTGACTTTACGAACAAGGTTATAAGCTGTCTTGGTATATTGCACAAGGGTGCAAGAATTTAAGGACTGATTAATTTTTACATAAGATGAGTACAGAGCATTTTTGGAAATACAGTATGATCATGCAGATCAGCATAAAATCTGTGCACATGAATCCATAACAGCAGCGACTAAGAGTAGATGCAATCAGCTAACAAAAGAGTATCTGTATGCACAGATAATTCTCTTGCCCTTCACAAGAAAGCATTTGGTCCCTCACTGCTCACTGCACGTTCCCTTCACAAGGTGTTGCTGGTGCACGCCCGCTTTAAAAGCATTATCAGCTTTGTGCTGCTGTTTATATACACAGTCATGTCCTTTTTGCTGCTGTTAGGCTTCTGTTTGCAACTAAAGGCTGTTATATCCATCTGTTCTGGGCAAAATTCTGCTTCTGAAAGACTCTCATTGTCCTTTGGCAGTATGCCATAGAAATGTTTCTTTACAAAAACACTAGCTGGATTACAGGGACTGCAGGATCACCTTCAGCTCACAACAGCACATCTTTCAATTAGTTACTACTAGATCCCTCCAGGAAGTGAATTTTCTGGGTCTGAACTTCTGGGCCACTTCTCCAGATGGAGAAAAAATTGCCATACAACTCACTGCTAATGCAGACATAGAGCAGCCCAGTTAAGTGTCAGTGCTGTGAATCTACTCCTTCTTTTTCTTGATTTCTTTCTTTTTAGGCAAGAATGCTGGAAAGAGAAGTGATTCCTCTCCTGTAACCCGTATATATCACTGTGCTCTGCTGTCCACCTGGCAAAAGATTTTCTCTCTCCTATGCCCTTTGTAATCATTACTGACAGCATAACTCTTCTGGTTGACTTATAACCTAGGCATCACTTTCAGGTTGAGTTCCTTGCATTCAAACTGTACTTAAATCTTGCAGATAATTTTTGCCCACGGTTGAAAGTGATCCTTCCTATCTACTTGCACAGCATAAAGCTGATATCAGGAGGACGGGAAGAACTACTGTGCTTTGTTAGAATCCTCATTCATAATTACTGTTGTGCTTAGAAGTCCTACATACTAATGAGGACAACATTGCACTGGAAACTGTGTAAAACAAGGAAAGAGAACAGGAACTTAGAATTTTCTAGCTTTTTATCTTCTGCACTGAGCTTCTCTAGGACCGAGCAGGTGATTTCAAGGAGTGTAAGGGAAGGTAAATATGAAAGAGAAGTCTTGCAGGCATTTGCACAGGGACATGTTTTGGAAATGTTGCTCTGAAAAACAGTGATCTCTTATTTTACCTAAATATACCTAATAACCAAAAGTAGGTCATGAATATAGATGCTATGCTTTTGCTGTCAGGACAGAAGATTGAAGGACATATAAGATGTAAGGTTACGCACCAGAAACAAGTATGTATATTGCTGTTACAAATTTCTTAGCTGTATTCAGCTGGCTAGACACAAACTATGAGGCCTGACTTTACTATCCAAACAAGTGTGATCAGTGCATAGTTCACATTAGGTAATTCCCGGGATAAAAAAGTGTCTCCTTTTTTTTTTTTTTTTTTTTTTTTGAGTTTTCCCTCAAACCACTTTTACCTTTTGCAATACAATCCTTTATCCCTAGAACATCTCTGCCTTCACAGCTACTCATCTCATCTCAATCCTTTTAGTCTGCTCATTGGTGCACCGCAGAATCACAGAATCGTTTGTTATCATTTGTGTTATAGCACAAGTTAGAAAGGGAGTTGACGAGGTCTTGGTATTTTTGCATGTTTAGAACTTTTTTTATCATGCTGAATAACCTCTTTTTATATTTCTTGTATAATAGTAGTTTGTTTTTTTGAGTTATCAGATATGATAGACAAATCTGAAACTATTTTACAAAGCAGGTCAGAAAATCCAGGAAGGGAAGGAAGTTAATATGATGGTACTCAAAGGCCTTTGGATGCCACTTCTCTCTAGTTTCTGTGTCTAATAATGATCTCTTGAAATCTTATGATGTTGCTTTCATACGTGTTTTTCCCTCTTATTTTTAGGGAATATTTATAGTACTAATAAGTTGCTTATGGCTCTGCGGCAAGTCTCAAGATTTTTCTCATTTTTTTTTAAATGCTCAGTAATACCGTTGTTTCAGAAAAAAATAAGTATGCACAATAATTCATAGGCACAGCAAACTTCAGAAATGCCATTCAAGTTTCTGAGCTCTCAGTTTTAGTGCTGTCTGTCCCTTTAATGTCAGCTGAACACTTAATACTGATGAGAAGACAGCTGGTTGCTCAGACATGGACGTACAACATCTGTGGGCTGCTGTATAAGCATGAGACTTGGAACAGCTTCCACTCACCGTGCACCTGACTTTTTTGAAAATGGTCCAGTTTTGTGTTTGTGAACTGATTTGGTATCTTTATTCATGATAGCACAACTCCTCATCCCTTCTTTATCCATTTTTGAACCCGTGCCACACCATCTGAAAATAAAAGATTGAAGGATAGCACTTGTTTTTTTTAGCTTTTATATGGTTCTTCCAACATTTCTTCCAGTTAGAACAAAAATACATAATTTTTGGAGAGCCTGGAAGTCTGTGAGACTCTTTGTCTCACAGGTGGCAGAAGTGAGAAAACAAAGCATCCAAATGCTCACAAGCTTGGAGCTACAGGAAGACAGCTGCTAAAGAATCTATGTAGGGGTGAAGTGTCTCTGGTTCTGAGCAGCTGAACTATGAAGTCTCAAATCATTAATAAGGGAAAGCCTGTGACTAGTAAGCGTGTCAGGGAGATGCATTAAAATATCAGCATTGAAATCCACTCTTAATAAATCTAAAGAGCATCTAGGTCTGTAGTGTAGTTCAGTGAGCATCCTGCAAGGAGAAAACTTGCCAGGGCTTTAACCAGAACTAAGAATAGTACCTGTCTTTCTTTAAGCATAAAGCCATAGGACAGTTTACGTAGTACTGAAAATGCAAATGTGCAGATGGTGGCTTTCTAATTCTGTAAATGCTTTCTTCCCAACACGTAATTCATGCATGTCATTTTGTGCTGGTGTGATTGTGCTTAGACAGTTTGCTAAAATCATCCTTTACACCAATAGGACAAGTGGGAATATGGGAACTCTATTTGCCATCAACACGAAAGTAAGAAGGAATGTATTCCATTGCCTCTTTCTGCTTTAGCTTGGTCACTTCTTCATAGCAAGACCTGCAAAAACACATGCATTCACCAGAGGGATGTTAGCTCCTGGAATAGGCTCCCCAGGTCAGTGGTCATGGCCCCAAGCTGCTGGAGTTCAAGAAGTATCTGGACTGTGCTCTCAGACATAGGGTTTGATTTTGGGGTGGTCTTGTGTGGAGCCAGGAGTTGGACTTAATGATCTTTATGGGACTTTTCCACCTCAGAATATTCTGTGATTCTGTGATCTGTTAACTTCAAGTGTGCAAACCAGTTTCCATGATGGGAGAGAAGATGTTGATAAGCTCAAAGTTGTGCCCATGGTTAAAATCTTGCAGACCCAAAGCTGTCCTCCTAGGCAGCTGGATATATACAGGATCACAGAATCACAGGGTTTGGAAGGGACCTCAAGGGATCATTGAGACTAACTCCTCTGCTAAAGCAGGTACCCTGCAAGTGGGCATCCAGTTGGGTCTTGAATATCTCTGTAGAAGGAGACTCCACAACTTCTCTGGGCAACCTGTTTCAGTGCTCCATCACCCTTACTGTATAGAAGTTCTGCATGTTAGCATGGAACTGGCCCGTAAACCAATGACACTATGTTCAAGTTTTAGGCCATTACTGCTTGTCCTATCACAACGCACTACCAAAAGGAGCCCGCCTCTTATTAAGGCACCCACCTCATTTAGTAGGGGACCCACACTTTCCCTCATCTTCCTTTTACTGCTGACATACTTAATAAAACCTTCATTGTTTTCCTTTACCTCCTTTGCAAGCTTTAATTTCAAAAGTCCCTTAGTCTTCCTTGTTGGATCCCTACAGGTCCTGAAAACATTCCTATATTATTCTCAGGTGGACAAGCCCTTTTTCTCTTGATCATGCTTGCTAAACAAGATAATACTTCATGCACATGTCTATATGCATTCTAGATTGAAGTTATCTCCCTCAACTGAAGGTGAAGGAGATTAATGGAATAATTATCAGGTGCTGTCCAGTGTTCAGTGCAGCTCTGGGTCTTACTCTGAACCTGTAGATAATATTGCCATAGAAGTAATATCTTTTTCCAGGTTTATCAAGATGTTAGAGGATTTGATACTTTTTAAAGAAAGGGAGAAATTCCTATTTAGTATTTCAAAGTTTTGTGCAAGTGAGATTTTTGGTCTTTGTTAAGTTCTACATTTTGACCCCTTACTTAACTATGTTCACTGGGTCATTGCAAAAGTTCTTTCCAAGAAAAGATTGTGAATTGTGCCAAGAAGTGTTGGCCTTCGAAATTCTCTGACTCACCTGCACTGGATCAAATAGCTGTGGTGATTTAACTCACACCTATTCAGCAGCTGTCTGCACCTTCTGTCTGCCAAAGAAAAGTGAATGTCTTCTTTTGTTCTGGCTACTGTAGTCATTAGGTTATGCTGGTAAACCCAGTCTGAATTGGAACACTTTAGTTCAAGTATGTGCTTGATCATGCTGTTATTATTCTGTGGGAGTGTGGGTGGACTTAGAAATTTATTTGGTGACTGTAGTGCCTTTGTCATGTTCTTTCTACACTAATGTCGTGTGAGGATGTAGGGACAAAATAACCTCTTTTTCGATTGTAGACAGAATCAGATCTGAAGTTACACCACTGCCCGTGAAAAGGTTCATGTGCCTTTACTTCTGCACATGTTCAAAGCCTCTTTGCATTTCTTGTGAAGGTTAAAGGTAAGAGTAGAATTCATTTGCTTTAATTTAGGTGTCAGAAAGTAAAGTATTTAGAAACACAGAATCACAGATTCAAAGGGGTTGGAAGAGACCTCTGGGGATCATCTAGTCCAATCCCCCTTGTTAAAACAGGTTCCCTGGAGTGAGCTACTTAGGAAAGCATTCAGGAGGATTTTGAACATCTCTGGAGAAGGAAACTCCACAGCCTCTCTATGGCAGCCTCTCTAGTGTTCCGTCACTGATAGGAAATAACTTCTCTATCATGTTCAGATGGAACTTCCTGTGTTCCAGTTTGTGCCCACCACCCCTTGTCCTGTCACTGGGCACCAATGAAGAGAGCCTGGCCCCATTCTCTTGACTGCTGCCTTTTCAACAATATCTAAATATATTTAGATATTTATAAGTGTTGATAACATCCCCTCTGTCTTCTCTTCTTTGGGCTGACTAGCCCCAGGTCTCCCAGCCTTTCCTTATACGAGAGATGTTCCAGGCCCTAAATCATCCTTGTAGATCTCCACTGGAGTCTCTAGAAGTTCCCTGTCTTTCTTGAACCAGTGGGCCAGAACTGGACACAGTTCTCTGGATGTGGCTTCACCAGGGGAGGGTAGAGGGGGAGGATTGCCTCTGTCGACCTGCTGACCATGCTTTTTTAATGCACCCCAAGATCCCACTGGCCTTCTTAGCCACAGTGTTACACTGATGGCTCATGTCCGTCCACCAGGACCCCAAGGGCCACCAAGACTCAGATTTTCATTGTAGGCTCCTTTTATAATCAATTACCAAGCAAATGCACCATAAAAGATATATGCCATCCTAAAAAGAAGGAATGTCCATAAAAAGTTAGGCAATCAATAACTCAGTGCTTGGTATCCCTTATTGCAGGTAACAAAAATAGAATGAGGTCATACTAATAAATGTTGGAAAGACCTGAGATAGACATTTACAGTAACCAACAGGACTGGATGGCTCACATTCAGGAGTGATAAAGAATGGAACAGCTGACTTGTTAAATATCTACAAGTGATCTTCTCACATTTATTAGGCAATACTGACATGAAACCTTAACCCTGACTAACTCTAGCCATTGACATACCAGCTAAGTTATAGATATTTTATTTTTGCATTATCCTGAATAATACAAACACTGTATTTGTGCTAAAGAAATTCAAATATGTTGACCAATCTTAATTACTGGAAGTAATAGTTAATAGAGAATGATAAAATCTTGAGATGCTTGTGATTTGAGGACAAATTAGCAGCTTTCTGACCAATTAAAGAAAGGAATAGAGAAAAACAGGATAACTGTTTACTGGCTGAACTTTCACACAATGGACTGTAAAAGAAATTTGATCTGCTGGTGAAAGGAAGCAAGAGGTAATATTATCAGTTTAGAACGAGTTTAAACTTGAATTGTTCTTGTGACCAGTACATGGAAAAGTTTCAAGTGTAGTATCATCAGCTAGAGTGAATTGAACTATCCAACTATCATAAAATGCACATACAATTATTTAACAAAATATTATAGATCTGAAAAAATGTATGAAGTTGAAGATAAGCAATGGTTGTTTTTCTTGTTTGTTTGTTCATTTGTTTCTGTTTTTAATTATATCTTACTCAACTATGCCTTAAAGTCTTTTGACAGTATTAATCAGTTCAACTGTCTCATGGAGTAAAGGATCAGTTTCTTCTTTGAAATCGCTGTAATACATCCACTTGCTAAGTTGCAGGTTCTGCATTTTTTCGTGTCTATGGTGTAGGATGGGAGTGCAGCTGGTCACAGTTGCTCATGCTTTATACCACTTGACATATAAGAGACTCGGTAAAAGCTATGAGCATGCCATCATGAGTATGTTGGCTTGAACACTTGGCCAGCGGCATACAAAATATAAACCCCAATGCAGAACTGCACAGGCTATCTTATTCACTGAACAGTTGCACTGGCCAGGTGGTCCACTGAGGTTGGCTGGGGACACAGATGCTTCATTTTACACTTTCTGCGAAGTGTCCGGATGCAATTAAATGAGCCAGGAACAAAATCTGTTCTTCATTCCTTGGAAAGCTGAGGTAGTATGGAATAAATGCTTTGGGTTTTTCAGAATACACTTCTGACATGATTTGGAGAAGAAGCATGTCTGACCAGATAAGCACAGAAAATGCAGTATTGCACCATCAGAGGGATGGGGTTGGGATGAGGGGAGCTCTTGTAATGTGGGCACAGACAAACCAGGGTTGTTCACTGTTGTCTTCTACACTTTGTGGTATCACAAATATGAGGAAGCTAAGGAATCTGTCATCAGTAATCCTTCCAGACCCTGCAGAGGCAGGTTTTTTTACCTGCCCACTGCCTCCAAACTGGCTACTGGTACTGTTTGGAGAAGGTCTCAGTGTGGGCCAATTCATAGTAGAACAGTTACGTTGCTTTCAAGAATGAGCGCAATTGATCTAATTTGGTTTTGACACCCCTTTAGCCCCTTTTGAATTGTGTTACAGACACAACTTCATTTTACGTGTTCTTTTTGCACGCTTCAGTTTTTCAGCACTAGGAAACAATGTTCACAGTTGAGTTAGTTCAAGGAGGACAAGTGCAGAGATTAATAGGTGAGGAGGAACAAACCCAGGCACCAGGATATACTGAGGCCAAGTATGTGGCCAAGCAGGAAAGCAGCTCTGCAGGAAAGGTCCTGGGTTCCTCGTGGACACCACGTTGAAAAGGAATCAGCAGAGCGCCCTTGCCATGAAGAAGCGTGAGGATGTTTAGGTTGGATGTCAGAGGGAAGTTCTTTACAGAGAGAGTGGTGAGGTGCTGGAACAGGCTGCCCAGAGAGCTTGTGGATGCCTCATTCCTGGAGGTGTTCAAGGCCAGGTTGGATGGGGCCCTGGGCAGCCTGATCTAGTATTAAATGGGGAGGTTGGTGGCCCTGCCTGTGGCAAAGGGGTTGGAGATTCACGATCCTTGAGGTCCCCTCCAACCTGGACCATTCTGTGATTCTGTGTGATTCTGTGATGTCCTGGGCTGCATTAGGAAAGTTATGGCCAGAAAGTGGAGGAAAATGATCCTTCCCCTCTATTCAGTACTGGTGAAAACACACCTGGAGCACTGCATCCAGTGCTGGGTGCCCAGTGCAAGAGAAACACACACATACTGGAGATATTCCAATGGAGGACCACCAAGATAATTTGGGACTGGAGGACCTGTCCTGTGAGGAGAGGCTGAGAGGGCTGGGACTGTTCAGACTGTAGAAGAGGAGGCTCAGAGGGATCTCATCAATGTATATGAATACCTGAGGGAAGGTTGGTAAGAGCATGGAGCCAGGCTCTTTTCAGAGATGTCCAGTGCCAGAACAAGCAGCTATAGCCACAGATTGGAGCACAGAGGTTCCCTCTGAACTCCAGGAAACACTGTTACTGTACTGCTGGTGGAGCACTGGCACAAGGTGCCCAGTGGCTGTGAGATCTCCTCCCTGGAGATCACCTGCCAGGCGTGGGGGCTGAGCACCCTGCTCTGGGTTGCCCTGCTGGAGAGCAATTGGGCCAAAGGGATGCAGGTATCCCTGCCAGCCTCAGCCAACCTGTTATGCTATGGTTCTGTGAATTGTTTCTGTAATAGAGTGAGGGGTAACCAGCAACGTGATTTGTATGCAAACATTCTAGAACCACGCTGAGTATCACTAGCACGTTGACAGGAACATGTACAATGCATACAAGTAAGATTTATGTAATATGATTCCCATGTGCTTGTTTCAAGTGCCTCTTAGAATGTGAAATAAAAATGTGAAGATCAGGACTGAATTATCCTTTTAATTGGAGGTGTGAACTGAGAGATGGAATAAGGAAGGAATGTGAATAATAAAAAAGAAAAGTTGCTCCCAAGGTTTTGGGCAGGCAGGTACATTCCCAAAAAGTTAATGAAGACTTTGCAATAACCTTTTTGTGTATGTATATGTATTTTTGCCTTCAGCTTAAAATGCCAACAGAATGAATCAAAATTAGGAGTGTTCAACAGAGCAAGGAATACAGCAGAGAACTGCTCCTGCTAGAAATAATAGAGATATTCTGGATCCTCTGCTCAGATGCATAAGCAGTCTGTTACCTCAGCTATCAGAAACTTGTTATATATGCAGCTTTGAGAGTTTTAACGAACAGTTTGAAAGACTGGTGACCATAGGAGAAATGAAAAACAAATCAAATATGTTAGCTACAGTATAATTACTTCATCTTGCCCTCAGAAGGTGATCTGTGTGACTTGACCAAACAGACATACGATAGCTTTTTTAGATCAATATGAACTACAATGCATTTTGCCTGCTGCAACTGTCTGTTACTTCTTGAACAGCTCAGGTTGCACATGGTTTGATTAATGTACATGGTTTACATCGGGGGCATTTTTTTCTGCCCGCTCTCATGATTACGTAAAAAGAGATTATCTGTCCTGGAGATTATCTATCCTGAATCACAACTCTCTTATTAGAGAAACACACATGCACCTTCTTTTTTTTTTTTTTTTTTCCCTCTGAAATTTTGTTCTACATCTTTAAGGAAAATAACTTCTGTAATTTCCCAGAAGCTCATGCAAAATTTAATGTTATCTGGACTTTGGAGATGTTTCAATTGTGAAATAGATATAAATCTACTGGCTCCAAAATGTTCCATTAAAAAGTTGCTTAATTTTTCAGAAAAGCAGTCATTGTTGCACTGAAGTTGTTCAGGTTGTTGCATTTACAGCACTGGAAATGGTGTCAAGCTGCAGCTCCTTAGCTTTTCAGCTGGTCACTTTATGTCTTCATTTCTAATTGCTTACACAAAATTTCCAGCCAGGATGATTTATAGTTGAGAATGAATCAACAGTTGAAGAGGGAAGGAGAGGAGAGGAAAAAAAAGATAAAGGAAGAAGAAAAATGAACCAATGGTTTTTGTTCATGAACCTGAAAATAACACATCTTGTTAGTAGTATTGAATCAAATTCTGCTCACTTGGTTCCCGGTGTGATGCAAACATACTCAGGATGCACAGCAAGCAGGAATCAAAGGTATTTTCTTTCAGTTTGAAAAGCACTGATTTTTCCTGTCACCTGCGTTTTAGTTCAGCAGAACTGAAAGTGGCACTTCTTTTGAATAACCCGTTGACATGCAGCATCACTGATAAACTGGGAAGAAGGCATTTTGCTGCTTGGAAGAGCATTTCTATCAGTTAGCTGCAGATAACAGAGTAACGCTTACAGTGCACTGCTGCTCCCATGCCCAGGGCTGGCAGAGCCCTGTAACAGCTATGCAAAATTTTTTATTCACCTGGAGCAACCTACACCATTAAAATACATTTGAGAAACCACACATTATCATTAAGCTTAATTAAAGATGAGGGGCAAAAACAAAGATCTAAAGCTAACAGCACCACAGCTGGCATCAAAGGACATACGGAGGTTTTTTTGCTCTCAGTTGCTCCTTCTTCATTTTGACTTTTGCAATGCAAACAAACACACAAACAAAAAAACTAAGCAGATTTGGATTAAGGATATTTCAACCACGGGTAACTCAGGAGTATTTATATACTTCCTTAACATATCAACAGCAGTATTTTTTCTTGTTATCAGAGTACTAGTCCATTTAGAAGGTAATTTCCAAGGTAGGTGAGGAAACAAAATGTTTAGTCATTCTTTTACTACAGATACACAGATAATGTGCATGAATATAGAGCACAATTTGGGAAGTAAGGGATGAAGAGGTGAAAAATGCTCCTTGACTGCTGATGGAGTATTTGAAAGCTCACTTGGTGCCTTCTGCTCCCAGCAGCCTAATTCCATATGCTTGCTCATTCCCATAGGCTATGTGCAGTGATGAGGGCTGAATTCCTCATCCCAAAGCCACAAACCAGTCCAGAAGTTATCCTCAGGTAATCTGAGCAAGGTGAGGGCTCCATAAGCCCTGCAGGTGAGGAGGCAGCCATCCAGCACTGCATACTCATCCAGGGGATGCACTGTGCTGTGCCAGCATAATGCAAGGAGTACTGAGCGTTCTTGAAAGGGAGTTATTTGTTTTCATGTCTTTAGGGGATGCTGTCAGTCCCTGTGCTTGTCAGAAACAAATAGTGAACAAGTTTTCCACAGAAATAAGTGTGATCTTAGCAGCATCGGTCTACATGTGAGCATTTTCTGGATGCAATTACATTTCTTTTGTTGTTTATGTAAACTATCTTTAGGAAGAGTACTTCATAACAGAAAACTTGCTGTAAAATCAAGGAAAAAAATGACTGAAGGTTAAAAATCTTACAATTCCAGTGATGTAAACATGGAAGTGGCTCTTTGCATCTGTGAGAAACTCAAGGAATCTTACACTCAGCACTCTTCACATGGCAACCATTTACAGCAGGTGTGAGGAGGGATCTCATGTTGGTCTGTAAGTCCCCTGTCAGTGCAGTCCCTGTACTGCTGTGACAAGCATGAAGTTGTACAGGATGCTCACCACACACCTGGTGGTGGGATACGTGATCAATCCTTTGCCATCGGTTGCCAGCAGCACTTACCAATACTTTGTCCAGTTCAGAGACTGTGAGAAATCATTTACACTGGGCTGGACATCCACATTGCTGCCTTAGTAGCACTTTTCTGATGAATGGTATCAGATTATTCTGGGAAATAACAAATCAAGTGATGATCTTATCAATGCTCTTTAAAATACTACACCCCCCTTCACCTCTTTCAGTTCAGCACTGGCCTCTAGATCTTTTCTTTCTAGGTTCACGGCCATTCTGGATTATTACAGTGTCAGATTCTGGCGTGTGACAAGGAATGCTCACAATATCCCATGCATGTTGACATCTCAGCGTTGTGTGACAGCAATACAAATGACTTGTGGGCTCCTGCCGTGACTATCTGGGGGAAGACGTTCTCCATCTCCACTACAGTACCTTCAAAGCTCTTATCAGCAGAGCTTTCCCACAGGGTAAGCTACGTGGGCAGTCTCTGACATTCTTCATCAAGTGCTTTGTGCTGTGATAAGCGTTCAGTTTAATTTGCGGATGAGATCACTCGTATTCAGAGCAGTGGTAGCTGAGCTGTATCCAAATAGGATAAATGCCAGTCCCTAACTGTCGCAGCATTCCGGCAGTTCCATGATGCTGTAGTTCATTGAGTTACGTCCATACTACCACCTTTCTTTTGGGGCTGGATTGTGATTAGGGGGCTTTCAGCAGAAAGATTTGCACCAGAGGTCTGTCTCACTTCTCCTCACCCACTTCTCTGCTGGCTCAGCAGTCCAAACGCACAGCCGTGCAGATGCAGCCCTTCAGCTTCCAGAGTCTCTTCCGTCCCGATGAAACACTTGCAAACACTGCCGTTGAGCAGATGGATGTTCAGTGAGCATCCCAGACCGTTCCTCTGGAGACCTCGAGGGAGCCTCGGCAGAGAAGTTGGAGCTCATTTTAATTAACGATTACTGGTAAGGAAAAAAACCCCGAAGCCACAGCGAACGGCGCTGAGGCGGAGCCGATAGAAGAAGGACTGCTGCCACCTGGCGGTGTAGAGCTAGAGCTGCAAGCAGGGCTTCTCGGCATTCAAACCCAGCGTCTGAGGGCACTGTACAAATGCCCCTTGAACTCCGGCACTGGGGGCCTTGCCCACAGCCCTGGGCATCCTGTTCCGTGCCCACTGCCCTTTCCCTAACCCCCAGCTGCCCCTCCCCTGACAGCTCCATGCCGTTCCCTCGGGCCCTGTCGCTATCACACAGAGCAGAGCTCAGCGCTGCCCCTCCGCTCCCTGTGAGGAGCTGCAGCCGCCATCTGGCCTCCCCTCAGCTCCTCTGCTCTGCAGAGCACACTCATGGGCCTCAGCTGCTCCTCACACACCTTACTCTCTAAAAGCAGACACCCAGATCTTCGGTTCATCACAGATGGTGGTTTTCCCTTCGCAAATTCTGCTTTCAAATTCCCCTTTGTAGCTGCCACTTGTTGCTCACCCTGTGGAAGGGGTGAGGTCAGCATAACCAGGACATCTTCTGCTCCTGTGCCCTCATGACCAGCAATACTCATCTCCAGAAATTGCCTTCTGTTTTTAAAACTCATCTGGGATCACACATATCCCAGGTATTCAGTCAGAAGATTTTATCCTACTTTGTAATATAAATACAAATAACACATGCTATGTGCATGTGATTTTTGAAATATTGAGTCTAGGAGAAATGGTAATCACTTCTTCCTTTGTAAGAGTCTGTTTCAGAAGTAATTCTGCCAGCACAGGCTGTGCCAATGCTGCTGGGGCATGTATGCTGCACAGTGTTGCCCGCTGTCTTGATTTCCCTACTTTGTCAGATAAAGTTTGCTGTAGTTCCTTCCTGCTTGAACATCAAGTTTTATTCTACTTGGAAAAAAGAACAGCAACAGGCTGCGTATGGTGTTCCAAGCATGAAATAAGAATTTTAAGCATCCAGATTTGGCAATTCATATTCTGAATGTCCATTTGTGCTCGGACCAGTTTGTGCTTTTTGACCTGGCAACATAAGTTCTTAAAACCTTCACATACTGTAGCACTGGACTATGCACCAACTCACATTGCAGATTATGCAAAGACCCATCACTACAAATCCCTTAGATGTGTAGAAAGTGACAATTCTTCTGACACGTCTTATGGTCATCATGATGTCCTTTTGCATCATGACAGAGGAGGCAAGGTGCACAGTCACTGGGCTCCCATGACTTTGGATGCAACCCTGAAAATTGTAAAGCATCTACACAGGGTGGTACGTGGGAGCAGAGAGCTCCCACTTTCAGCTTCTGATGAAAAATGTTCTTAGTCAGAGAGAGGAAGTTGATGCAACACATTAAAATCCTCACTTTCTTAGCCAAAACAGAAACACCCCAGTGGGTATACCTACACTGCAGCCAAATTCATGAATACAGCTCTAAGTAGCTCAAATTATCATAATTGCCACCCACAGGCTTCTGCTAGCAGTAGTATGGGGCAATGATATATTGACTTAGCTTTCCTCTCTCTGTCATAATTTGAGTCACATGGAAAGCAGGTTTTTTTCTTTCATCTTACTTACTGGAAAAGGTATCAAGGAGAGGACGTGGAGCATTCAATCATGTAACTACAGAATCATGTGCAAATTCTAATTCATTTCAAATTAACAATTTACTGTGTTACTGTGCGTGTTTAAATAAAAGCATCTGGAAGTTCAGATGGGAGACAAGAAGTCTCAAAGGAAAAAGTGTACAGTAGAAATTAGCAGAATGTTTACTACATTCTCCTGGATGATCCCTGACTTATTCAGTATTTGTGATAACCTCATGTAGCCAATCTTGTTAAAGCTTTTTAAAAGTCTGGGTAAACTGTGCTAGCTTTTTTCCTCCATGTAGGAACACTTTTAAAGAACCATACTTTGAGGGAGAAGAGAGAGATTCAATGTTCTAGAGTGACAGTACTTGATTAGGCATCCAACTGTGACAGCAAAACTACTTTTATGGAACAAAAATATAACTATCAAGTGGAAAACGTGCTAGAAATGCATACAGTCAATAAATGTAAGGAAATTCACCCTAGGAACATCTATAATCAGCAGACAGGATCTCCTAGAGAAGACCTTTGAAAACACCTGAAGTATATGTCTAAGCCATTCAATCTGGGAACAAAGACAAATAAATACGGCTAATAGATGGAAAGAACATCATGGATGCACCAGTGCAGAGGAACACTCCTGAGCACAGGATCTTGACTTCAGGACAAAGTATAGCACGTATCCATGGCTCAGTTCAGATGCAGTTGTGGAGAACAGAGATGACGTGTTTAGGCAGCCTGATTCATGAAGCTGCTGGCATGGTATCTACTTTGCCTTTGGGTACAGGTAGATAATATCCTTTGTGTTGTAGAAAGGACAACTTCCAGTTTCAGGATGCTTCCCACAGGATGCTTTCCATGGAGGGCTGAGCTTTTCAGATACCATCCATGACTTTAAGGAAAGCTAGAAAGCAGTTCTGCTAATTCAGATGAACTTTGTGAAAACTGAAGACCCACCAGTACATGCTGGTGCTCAGTTACTTCTACCACTGCATTTGTTACCATATTATATTAATGCACTTAACATGCACAAACAGTTGATGAATAATGAAGATGTAGATTTTTTTTCCCCTACAATCAAAAACATAACTTGTCAAGGACATGAGTCATTTTACCCCTAAGCAATAGCTGATCTCAGAATGTGACCATCCCAGCCTCCATTTACTGGTTAATAATTAACAGTTTATTTCAAGTGCTTGATAAACTCTGGGTCAGAAAACCTGAAAACATCTGAGGGCTCAGACTTAATGTTCATTTTAACAGAATGAAAATATGTGCCACTTATATCTGTAGCCTCTTGTGAGTTGATTTTATTTCCAGAGAGAAACATGCGGGGCACAAGCAGCTATATGCCTTACCAGGGAGACCAAGTAAAAGCTTGACAGAAAAACCTCTCAGAAATAGAAGACCAAATGGGAGGAAGCTGCAAAGACCCAAACAATAAGTCACCACTTCTATCAGATAGTAAGATACATTAGACTTACAGCATCAACTCAAATTCTACCATTCTAGGATTGGTCCCTACTGTTTTTGTTGTTGTTGTTTTTAATTTCTAGTTTTAAAGGAGATTTATAAGAGCTTAAGGTCTATCCAAACTGGAATTACACTCTATTGATATACTTACTGATCTTCCTGCTGAAAGACTGGGAGGCAGTTCCTTCAAACACTAACCTCATGCAAGGTTTGATCAAGCTACAAAGTTTTTGCAGGATCTTTTCAATTCTTTGATTTTAAATATGATTTCTACATTTCTTTGCTTAATTCCACTGTATACTTTACTACTTCCTAAAATCCACACTGCTTAATTTCTTCCTTCCTTTCAACTAGCTGTGTCATATTGTCACAAGTTTTATGACCTTTACAGCTGATAATAAGGAAGCAAGAGGGCACTTACATCTTATTATTTAAAAATGTAAAAAATAAAACCTTGGACAGCTGTTAGTCGTCATGTTGCACTAGTTTATATTAGAGATGAGTCGGTCCAGAATCCAGGAGACCTTTGCAGCCCCCTTCTACAGTCACCTCCTGCCCTGAGTGCACTACTAAACCTCAATGTCTCATAAATCATAGAATCACAGAATATCTCGAGTTAGAAGAGATCCATAAGGAGCATTTAATCCAACTCCTGGCTCTACACAGGATCACTCAAAATTCAAACCCTATGTCTAAAAGCATTGTCCAGACATCTCTTGAATGCCAGCAGCTTGGGGCCATGACACTGCCCTGGGGAACCCATGCTTAGCATCAACATAAATATATTGTGTAGTTGCTTGTGTTATCCATCCAAACCCAAAAAATGTTTTGATCTAACACTTGCCTGAAATTGATGGATTTTTTTCTTACCAGCTCAGAAGAATACAGCCAAGAAGTGTTATTTGTGATTTCTCCATTTGTATGCGGTTGTTTTTGAATTCCTTCTGTTTCGGTTCATTGTCTGCATGTCTAGAAGTTAGCTAATATATAACCCTAATAAAAACTTTGAAGTGTAAAAATCAAGGAGTTCCTTCTTCACTGAATAACTTTAGCATAACTTTAGCAAAGATTTTAATGTTTGTATATGTATGTTTTGTATATTAGATTTATTTTTAACTGTTAACAGTGCTCTTAAGAGCTGAGAAAATTCTACTGAGCAGCAGACCAGCAACAGGCTATGAAATCCCAATCTGCCATTTCACTGAGAAAGGAAATCCTTGCAGCCCTTGATGTCTTCCAAGCACTGTGCATATACCCAGTTATTTTTTTTCACCCATGTCTGTTCTTGTTTTCCATGAACACATTCTTAAAGAAGCTTTCATTTTACACTTTGTACCCTCTCTCTTCACTTTTGGACAAAAAATCTTTGTTTCACTTTTTAGTTTCGATTATTTCTGCCATTCAGTTTTGTTTGTTCATATTAAATGAGTTTTCTCCTTTCTCTTTCTTTTTCTGATTTTAGAATAGCAAATTTGATACGTTATTTTATAGTAATCTCCTCTGAGCTTTAGAGAATTACAAGCTTCTTTATTGGAATTAAATAGGAATGGGCTCATTCCAATAATAATATCTTACGTTAACATCTCCTGTATGTTCTAGAAGTGTTCTTTGCTCTTTGTTATTTTTGCTCTTTAAACAGAGCAGTTTAGACACCAGCAAGTGTTCGAAATCAATTAGATTATATCATATTAAATCTGGAATGGGTTTCACACAGAACTTCTGCTTAAATTAGGAATTTAGATTAAATTTCAACAAACATTTCTGTAACTTCCTTTCCCTTGCAGAAGGGAAGCTGTTTTCTCAGTGAGTTAAAAGGATCCATTCTATGAAAAAATACCTCCTAATAGAGTGGAACATTTTCCTCAGGCATTTTGCTTCTTGCTCTCTCCACTCCTTCCTTTCTCCCATCCTTTATGGACCCAGCTTCTCCCTCTGATTTAAGAGTTGCTTCCTCTGGGTGTGAAGGAAGGTTGGAATACTTTATGCTCCAAGCTGCTGGTACTGATCAGTGATGTCAGGCTGAATATAAAACTGATTTGCTCCCATGAGCAATTTAAGCAATGTTGCAGTGAAGTTTGCAGAAGTGTCAATCAGTACAGAACAGAGGGTTACACTTCTGCAATGCTCAGAAAATGAAAACGTCACAAAAATACGGAATATTACTGATAACTAAAGAGTCAAAGAAAAGCAAACTGCAATTATGCCTACCTCCTGGTTGGTAATTCAAGTCGAAAAAAAAGCAAGCAAGCAATTTTTCAAATAAGACTTTCAGAGCTGAAGCCAGAACAGGAAGTACCAAAGCAATTACTTCAGCAACTTGCTTTTATAGAGGAAATCAGCAGCTACGAGTTTCATTTCTAGGTAATTTCCCAGGCTCCCAAGAAACACAGCAGCATCTACAGTCTGGAAAGATGTCAAACAGTAGCACGCAACTCACAGCAACTCAGAAACAAAGTGCCAAAAAATACACAGCATGGGCGATTGCTATTTGTGTCAAATTTTCCCATAGCAGGATGATACAGAGGATAATTGTACTAGAGATGCAGGAAAAAAAAGTTTGGATTTCAGCTGCAAACAGTAAACATTGTCTGTCAGAGGAGATTTTGAAAGTTTTTTTTGCTCTTGAATTTAGAGCAGGAATAAGTCTGTGTAATTAGATGGGAGAATATTTCATTTGAGGTCGTGTAAGGTCAAATCACATCATGCTTATTTGTATCTTGGCTATTGAGAAGTTCATAGAAGTTCCAGTGATTTCAACAAGATTTCCAAGGTAACAGCGGAAAATGTAGTTGTTGAAAAGAAAGCAGAAAAGCCAAACATCATAGTTTTGTAGGATTCATCAACAGCAAATTCCTACATGCTGAAATTGAAACTCATCTAAGAACTGACATGCAAAGGAATTCCTTGAAACACTGCAAGGTAAAGGGGTGCATATATGTATATATGGTTAAAAACACAGAGAAGAATAGGAAATTCTAAACGTGGCATTCTATATGAATTCTCTACAGGTTGTCATAGTATTGCAAACCTTCAAAGGTAATGATGTTATGCATCAATAAATAAATAAAGTGCAGAGTTGTTTAGTAGGCCTTAGTGCACATATAGACAGTGTCCTGTAAAGTGGGTTTTTGTTTATTTGTTTGCTTTTTGGTCTCTTTACATTGGTCAGAGGAAGTCAGCCAGGAAGTCTTCTTTCCCACTGTGTTATTTTCTTTTACAAAAATAGCTGATACTAAGAAAACTACCATGGCACCTTTTTTTTTTTTTTTTTTTTTCTATTTGTAAACTGTGACTTGATGAGAAATACTGAATATTTTACACACAAAACATAATGACATCTGCATATTTGAAATCTCATTTTGATCATCCTTCCTTCTCCTCATCTCCAAATCCCATCTTCATACATACAATTGAATTGTTAACCTCTTTATCCTTTTCACTACATCAGTGTATCCTTTCTAAATAAATCTCATTATTCATCAATATCTGGTGAGTGCCTAACCCAAGGGCCAAGCCTAGGTGGTTGAAGTAAGAACTCATGATTGGCTTTCACATTTTTAGGAGAAATCATAGAACCACAGAATTGTTCAGGTTGGAAAAGACCTTAAAGATCATCAAGTCCAACCACAACCTAACCATACTACCCTAACTCTAACAACCCTCCACTAAATCATGTCCCTGAGCACCACATCCAAATGGTTTTTAAACACATCCAGGGATGGTGACTCAATCACCTCCCTGGGGAGCCTATTCCAGTGCTTCACAACCCTTTCTGTAAAGAAGTGTTTCCTGATATCCAACTTATTCAGTCATTGCTGTAAATGTCATTTCACATGATCGCTTTACACTTCAAATATTACAATGTTATCTTTCTATGTAAAGAGAGGACAGCTTCTCTTTACTGCCAAATTTAATCGAATTCTCATCTTTACCAAGTGCCCAGAGGAGAAGTCTGCACTCTGGGTGGGCAGCAGTTCAAAGGGGAAGGGAAAAAGTAATCACAGCTCATCCAGCCCAGAGGAAAAAATGTAGCAATGAGGATAGGGGTGGGAGGAAGCATAACTGCTGGTGGGACTTGGTTTTGCCCTCAAGTGGTGTCTGCAGCACTCCTCTGCGCCATTCAAGCAGCAGCACTGATGAGCTTGGCACCTTTTCTTCATGGAGAAGCATGGTGGCTATGGCTCAGAGCCTAAAGAAATGACTTAGAATTGAAGTATAATGATAATATGTATAATATGACAGTATTGCAAATGAAAAAAAAAGCTTTTCCAACTGCCAGAAAGTTTACATTTAAGGGTCACGGGTTGCATTCATTTAGGCTCATGTCATTATTGGTCTCTGGGCTTGTGCCATCTGATTCTGTCAGGCCTGCGCTCAGATTCATGCCAGCATGCTGCTGAGGTCTGTAGGTCTTCATGTAGGTCTTCATGTAGATCTTTCAAGCTTAAAGAGAGTAGATTAGAGTTAGAGATAAAGTCTTTTACAGTGACAATGGTGAGGCAGTGGAACAGATTGCCCAGAGATGTCGTTGATGCCCCATCCCTGGAGACTTTCAAGGGGAGACTGGATCAGGCCCTGGGCAACGTGATCTAGCTGTAGTTCCTGTTCATTGCAGGGGAGCTGGACTAGATGGCCTTTAAAGATCCCTCCCAACTCTAAGGATTCTATGATTCTGTGTAGATGTGGACCTGTTTGTCACAAACAGGATATAAGAATCTTGAAGATTTTATAAGAAGTAGATCAAAATCAGTTTTACTTCTATCAGCTAACTTCTTGCTTTCATGATGCTGGAAAGAGAAAAATCCTAAGAAATCGTTTCAAAGAATTACAGAATGGCCCGGGTTGGAAGGGACCTTAAGGATCATGAATCTCCAGCCCCCCTGCCACAGGCAGGGCTACTAACCTCCCCATTTAATACGAGACCAGGCTGCCCACAGCCCCATCCAATCTGGCCTTGAACACCTCCAGGGACAGGGCATCCACAACCTCTCTGGGCAGCCTGTTCCAGCACCTCACCACTCTCTCTGTAAAGAACTTCCCCCTGACATCCAACCTAAATCTTCCCTCCTTCAACTTAATACCATTTCCCCTTGTCCTGCTGTTATCTAGCCTTTCAAAGAGTTGACTCCCCTCCTGTTTGTGGGCTCCCTTTAGGTACTGAAAGGCTGAAGTTAGATCACCCTGCAGCCTTCTTTTTTTCAGACTAAACAAGCCCAGTTCCCTCAGCCTGTCTTCATTTAAAACGCCATACTTCTGTGACTTCTTGTGGGCATGTGAATTTCTTTTCCCTTACACACACAGTGCTCTCTTGAATTCTAGGATAATACAGTAGTAAGATAGACTTGGTTTATCCTATGTTAGTGGAGTTCATTGAGACCTTTAAATGCTGCAGTCAGAAACCAGAAGTGTATGTCAAACTCACATACTGCACACTTGCCAGAACTGCTGGCTGTGCAATCACTTTGAACCACAATTGATTACTTTCTGACTGAGGCAATAGGGAGGGAAGTTTCTTCTCAGTCCCTGGTCTTGTCTGCATCTCTATCATCTGAGCCCCAAGGCAGAGTGTACCTCTCAGTGACCATACAGCTGAAGTGGCCTTATGCTTCTCATGTAAGGATTTCTTAGTTAGCACAGACTAATTCTAATCATTCAATCAGGATCTTCCATGACAAGCTTGTTGACTCACAGGCCTTATTCCAATGTGCTGTGATTCAGACACTGCCAGGCAGCAGAAACACAGCCACATGCTCCTTCCACCTCTGACAGAAAGCGGCCCTGCAGCTGAGGAGCTTGGAGGGCGGGTGGCTGGAAGTGGGGCAGAGCTGGGACACCTCCTGAGAAACCAGGCTCACCAGGTCCACCTGGAGCTTGGTGGCCTCAAAAGAAGGAAAGGGGAGGGAAAAGGGGAGGGAGAAAAGAGGAAGAAAGCAGACTAACTATTCTTATGAAGTAATTTGCTTTGATGAGGGAGGGAAGGTAGGCTGTGGACTGATCCATGGAATGAAGAGCATGAATCTAGTCTATTTAAGGATAAATACGCAATGCAATGGATGGTTCTCTTGGGCTTTGCAACTTAAAAGAGAGTGTCTTGAGAGAGAGCTGTATTTAGAGCTGCTCAGGGGATGATGAGTGGGAATGCCTGTGTTTAATGAGCATGAACACTTATTTGCTCATTTCAAATAAAGAAGTCATAAAGGAAGACATTAAGCACAAACAAAGCCAGATATTGCCATGCTTCAAAAACTTCCAGCTGTTTCCAGGTCATGCGGTGACCTCATACTTCACCAAGGGGCAGCTCACAAAGCAGAATGCCACCACCATCTGACATTGAGGACTGGGCCTTCCTTGTCACTCTCCTCCTGACCTAGCATTCTTTGAATAACTGAGGCACACAGCCCTGCTGTATGGATTTGTCTGTGTTTAAAGAGCAGTGTGTTTCTGTCAGCACCACCTTTATCATTACAAACAGTCCCATTCAGCTCCCCTGCAATATTTCCATGCTGGTGGTGGGATTCAACATTCCAAGGACACAGAGGCACTATGAGAGGAAGTAAAACAGAGATAGACACAGGTATTTAACAAGGTCCCAGCACACTCATGACGTGCTGGGGCACTTGAGCTGTAGCTGGCGTAGCAAATACCTTCCACCACTTGCTCAATTTGTCCCCAAAACAAGGTCAGCTCAGCAAAAACCAAGCCTGTTTTGTGACAAACATTTCACCCCATGTGAACTTACAAAACACCTGTCGCCTTGAGACCAAATGGGGCCTGTGGGAAGGACGACATCCTGCCATAGGAACATACTCAGGGATATATGAACATACGTAGGGAAATGTAGCAAGGGAGCAAATAAACAGGCTCTAATTTTCTCCAGCAAAATTAGGCAGCTTTCAGACTGCAGGATACTAGAAAGTTGAACTGCTCTGGTGCCTCTACAGTGATTCTTGGCTCAGGTTTTTTGGCTGGCACACAGGCTGACCTTCCTGCTCTCAAAGGGATTTTACTTTAGCACAGAAATCAGACAGAGAATGCAGTGTGCCGCCCACCTCCGAAAGCTGTCCCAAGTGTCTGAATTCCAAACCATCTGGAGACCAAGCACGGTGGCCACGTCGCCACATTGCCAGGAAGGATAATGAGCAGCCTCGCTGTAATTACATGATGTCCTCAGGTGCTCTAAACCAAAACCAAAACAAAACAAAGCCCCAGACAACACCCACAGCCTGCCTAGGTGAGCTGCTATCCAAACAGGAACGTGTTCCACGTGATTTCCTGTCAAACAACTTTCTATGTTCTTCATGCCCATACTTATCACCATGGGGAGCTCCCAAGAAAACTCAAAGATTTGGGAAATTATCTTGCAACAAGCCTATACATCTGAAGGCTAGAGAGCAAATTACAGGCTCTTATTTTTTCTCCAAATATTGTCACCCAAGCTCTGTTATTATCTATATTGCATTACAGTGTATCATGAGCTATTTGACTTGAACAACATACGACTTGAATTCTTCACTGGAGACTGGAGAGCATTCTTATGGGGCACTGTGCTGGGCCTGGTGAACCTGTTCTCCCCAGGCTGGCAGGAGGATTTTACAACCTGACCTCAAGAACACTTCTGCATACTGGGAGCATGCCCACATTACCAGCTTTTTCTCCTAAATCCTCCTAGGGATCTGAAACAATGTGCAGTACTCTCTGACCCTATTGCAGCCTATTATTTGGGGCAAATTCCTATGAAACAGAGACGAACTTTGAAGTGAGCAGTGCATGGAAAGTCGATAGCAGTGTGGTGAGGTGCATCCCTGGCTCAGCCAGTCATATGCTGTGGTGCCTGGCCCATTGGGCTGCCTCAATCTGCAGTCTCCTTTATTAGGCTATGGTGAATGTACAAAAGTAACATTATCGCTGGGAGCTGCTGGTGACACTCACAGGAGTCCTCACTCTGACTGAATCCCGTTAGCCTGAAACACACAAGCTCAAAAGTGCAGAGACACAGGTCTCTGTTTCAAGACACTGCAGAAAACATCTGTTAAGGGCACCGTGTTCTCTTTTTATAGTACACACTATTTATTATTAACTAAAAAAATGTTGCTGCACCTGTTTTCTGCCCTAACTTTTCTGTATCACCGTAAGAAGCTACTGATATCTGTTCTCAGCACAACAAAGAGCTACATTTCAGCAGTGCATCAGTAGCAACTCAAGTACAACAGAACCTTGCTAAATACGGAGATGATTGCTTTAAGTGCTCCAAACGCCATGACTTAGTAGCGGAAGCAGAGCTGTAAATCAATAATCATACTTGAGTTTTAGGTCTTTTTTTTTTTTTTTTATTACGTGGACAGTAAATCAATGCATGAAGTAGGAGTTACAGCAAGGATCCCTCTGCTGGTACGGGCTCCCTGCTTTCTCTTTCTGCATGGATGCCTGCCATTCGAAAGAGCGGTACCAAAGGTGATCAGCAGCTGATCGATTAGTAACTCTGCTACGTACTCTGACAGTTGCTTCCCCTCCCCGTTCCCCCAGCCCCACCAAATCCTCTCAGGAAGTTTTCCCGAGCAGCCGGCAGGAGGTGGACCGGTTCAGGAGGGGCCGGCTGGCTCTGTGGGGATGCGGTGGCTGCAGCTGTGCCCCCGGGCTGGAGCGGGGCTGACTTACGGCACCCGGCCGAAAGCCTGCGGGACAACGCGATCTCCCGGCCGGGCCGAGCCTGAGGCCCGGAGCCACGCAGCTCCCGCCCGGGTCCCACCCCCTGGCGCCGGCCGGGGGAGGAGCGGGGCCGGGCCGGGCCGGGCCGGGCCGGGGGGAATGGGAGGAGCAGCGGGGGCGGCGGTGCAGTGGGGCCGGATCGCGGCGGCGGCTCCGGCGGAGCCCCGACTTAGTGCTGCCCGCGGCGGGGCCGCCTTCGTCCCGCCGCTTCCGGGGCCCGGCGGCGCGATGAAGAAGCCGGACGGGAAGGTGGTGCTGCTGGGGGACATGAACGTGGGTAAGACTTCACTGTTGCACCGCTACATGGAGCGGCGCTTCCAGGACACCGTCAGCACGGTCGGCGGCGCTTTCTACCTGAAGCAGTGGGGGCCGTACAACATCTCCATCTGGGACACGGCAGGTGGGCCGAGGGGCTGTGTGGGCGGGTTGGGCTTTCTGTCGTGCGAGACTAAGGCTTGGCGAGGCTGCAGGGGCAGGGGCTGAGCCCCGCTGCCCGCCCGGGACGGTTCCTCAGCGCCAACTGATGCGTTCCGCAGCCCCGCCGTGTTCCGTGTGCCTCTCGGGACGCCGGGGAGGGAAGTTCTCTCGCTGTGTCACTTCGTGTCACAATCTAATCCAACATGGCTTTTCCTGTGCCAGGAATTGAGAAGGAGGAAGAGGGGGAGCGAAACTGCTGAAGAGTTGCGTGGAGATTTCTTGGAGGGTGTGGAGGAGACGTGTAGGAGACCTGGTTACTTTGGCTTTACTTTTTGCATTTCTTAATCTAGTACTGTGGTGAAAACTCTATCAGTAGTTCCACTGAAGTCCTGTCTCACCAAGAGGATTTCTTATGCTGATCTGCCTTTCTATTTTTATATTTATTTCGCGTCTATAATTGCAATGTATTACTATACAACATAGCTGAGGCTGGAGCAGGAAGCTGGAGGAGCCCCAGAGCTGCATCTTAGCCAGTCAGATGAAGCAGCCAGGTGGCTCCTTCCTTGGAGTGCTAGGTCAGAGATGGTCGCTTCCTAGTGGTCTGGGTTCCCTCACACCCCATGCTGAGAGCTCCTGCTGTTTCCCGATCATCAGCAGGATTTCTGAATCTGCATAGGCAGAGCCAGTTGAAGAGCATCCAGCACTGGGAGCACCGTCATGCGTGGTCCCGCTCTCCTCTTTGGTTGGGAATTAGCGTTGAGCTTGGTGTCCTCTCCCTCGCCTCCCAAAGGTGCTGGCTCTTGGGTGGTCTCACTGTTGACTTGTGCTCCTGCAGAAGGGTCGAAGTTCCAGAAATAAAAGATCAGAGATTAGAAATGCTTTAGCACCACAATATGACAGAATTGCAGTTCAACATTTGCACCTGTCCTACTTTCTTGAATACTGAGTGCCAACGGCAGATGTCTGTCTTAGCCCTGCAGTGCCCCAGCGGTCCGTTATGCTTACTTGTACATGCAGCAGTTGAGAACATTAGGACTAGGAAGTGAGGGGGTGCTTGGCTGTAACTGCTGCATTAGCTCAGTGCTCCAGCAAAATGCAGTTATACAGGGTTAACTGTACTTGGATATACTTGTAATACGTTCCTTGTACTAAGGGACATGGTTTAGTGGGGAAATATTGGTGGTAGGTGGGCAGTTGGACTGGATGATCTTGGAGGTCTTTTCCAACCTTCGTGATTCTTTGAGTGCATGGTCTAATTTTTATACTCCGTGTTGTATTCTGTATGTGAATGTCATGGTTGTCTTTTGTTTAGTTATCTCTTATCAGTGTTATTTTGAGCACTGTTACCTCCGTGGAAGTCATCCGTATTTTATGTTCTCTTTGGACGGTTGTTATTCTGACATGGATTAGGCATTGGCTGTAACAAGGTAAACATTAATACAATATAATGTTTTTTTCTTTTTTTTAACCTCATGAGGTATTAGACCTCATAAAATAAAATCATAGAATCATTGAGGTTGGAAAAGACCACTTGAGTGATAGATGAGTTTATCCACAGTAGCAGTGATGGACTGTGGGTTAAGTGTATGTGGATATTAATATTACAACAGTTCAAGTGCTGATCTGAATTATTTAAAATATGTATCAGTTATACTCATCACTGTTGATCTTGCATTACTTCTTGATCTATTATTCAGAAATATCTCTCATTTTTTTTTTTCAGAAATGATTAAAACTGTAGGTTAAAAGGTTTAGAGTGTACGTTGCTAGATTGCTACTGCTCAGTAAGCCATGGAAATGTGCATGTTCTGCCAAGTTAAGTCTAAAAAGCAAATGAACTATTCTAGGTGGGAGTCTTCTCTTGGTTCTATGTTCACACCCATCCTTATCCTGGAAAGATCAGCTTCTTAGTCTAATCTAAATCTGTCATATTCTTATCCTCAAGCCTTGTAAAATGGGTATGCAGAAGTTGTCAGACTTGATTTTATTTTTTTTTAATGTAAATTCTAGCAGCAAGTAATTTGACATTTCCAGTTTTCCAATCTGATGATTAAGAAAAGTCATTTGGATATTGCATCCAACTCAAGGAGGCAAATAAGCTATACATGGAAGAATACCTGAGATAAGCATTGTTTGCTTTGTTCTTGACATTCTTTCCAGCCATCTGCTCTTGGCTGTTTTCTCCATTGTCAGAGGCTTGGCTAGATGGCCTTGTGTCTGACCTAGTGTGGCTGCTGTTGTTTTCTTGGAGCAGATGCTACAAATTATATTTTGAGTCAGTTAACTCAAAGGAATTTAGAAAGCAAAACCAAACAAAACGATGTGCTTAAACTATACAAAAACGAACCAAACAAAAAATAGAGAAACTGTGAACCTTTGATGCATTTTAGAGGACTATTCTCTAGATACAGACCTTGTCACTAAGGCACACAAGTGTATGCTTTGAGACTTTCCTAGTGGCCTGACTGAAGAAATAATTTTCATAACCAAGAAACTTCAGCAACAGCATCAGCCAGAATAACTTCCTCCTGCGAAAGAACTGGAGGTTGGAGACTCAAGGATGTGCAAGGATGTGCATATGTATGTATGTATGTGTATGTATATATGTTTATCTATAGCTATAACGATTTCTAGACAGTGCTGACAGCAGTTGTGTAGTAGCCCAAAACTTCCTGCTGGGCATCAGTGGCGTGCAGCACTGAGCTAGTATGTAGCCTTTTATCTCTGGTACTGCAAACACATCCTGAAGTTCTGGTGGTCTCAGCCCTGCTCCACTTTTAAAAGTGCATGGAATGTAGCAATAACAATTCTGTGGGAGTGTTTGGGATTTTCAGGTATATTTTCTGATGCCTTAATATTTCAAAAAGAACTCATTTGTATGTTAGTTTTCAGTCTCTTTAACTTGACGCTTGTTTATCTGATGTATTAGCGATGCTCCTGGAGGCAAGGTTTCTTAACTGTTAGTAATCAGTGTCTCCTGTTTTGGTCCCTTGGAATGAAGCAGCAGACCAGTAATTTAATCAGAAGTATGCCATAGAACTCACTTTGTGATTGAAATGATTGTGTTATAAGACAGAAGTCACCTTTTGAATTTACCAGCAGAGTCATGCAGTGTGATAATGAGGAAACATAAAGGTTAACTAGAAGAGCAAACTTCCTTTATTTTCCTCCTCTCATCTTAATCTAGCTGTCTGATTGGGAGAATTGATTTGACTTTTCTTCTGTCAGTATTCAGCTATCAGAGAGGTAGAGTTGAACTGTAGTGGTCTGATTCCTCCCTCACTCAGTTTTTGTGCCTCTTGACTTTGGTTTTTCTTTCTGTGTAGACGTACGCTTCCTTCTGCACGTTTTTCTCCCAGGGAGCAGGTGACTGGTGAAGTTCTCAGGAGGAACGTAGGTTGGCATATGACTCACTCATTTGGAGTACAGGGTTAGCCCAGATAGTTTGGTCTCATTTCTGCCCCAGAGGCTAAAGTTACTTGGTGTGAACAACTTGAAAATTGTCTGTAGGTAAGAAGGAAACGTGGTCCTCTGTCATGATGAAACAGAACAGTAGAATTAAAACATATCTTTTCTTTACAGGGAAGAAGATTGATAGTATCCACTCTGTTCAATATTCTGCTGTTTCTCAATTTTGGAAATGGAGGGCTATAGTGGGAGAGAAGAAACTACAGACGAGGTGGTTTATCGAAGCCTAAGATGACCTGAGGCAGAAGAAAGGCCTTTCTGTGCTGAGGGTAGGGTGACAGCAGCAGTTGAGATTGGATCTTGATCAATATGTGATGAGGTATGTTGGAGGAGGTTGTTTGTTGGAAGGATTTAGAAGATGGCACCTCAAAAAGTATCTTGAGCATCATGGGTCTTTTAGTGAGGAGTACTACTCTGTATCTAGAACCTGAGAAGCAGGTTCAGAAGCAGGAATAAAGGTTTAGCTTTCAGGACATCCATAGAAGCATAGTTTTGTTGTGAAACATTGCATTAAGGGATTTAGTAAAAATTTGGAAATGCCTTGTCACAAGGAACTGCGGGGGGAAAAAACGAAAACATCACAAAATGGGAGATAAAATTTGCACATTTTGTTTACTCAGATATGGCCATCTCACTTTATTGAAGGAGGAATTTTGCTTCTAGTGTTTATATTTAGTACAGACTCTTGAATGGCAAGTCTTTGGGGAGAGTAAACCATTTGTTTTGTTTACTGTGTTTGATACAGGCCAAGATGAATGCCATGTATGAACCTCTGTGGTAACTTCTGTATTCAGACTCCCACGTTAAATCCATGCTTTGCATGTGGTATTTAATAATAGCAGGCAATGTGACTCCACTGGTCTAGCCAAAGTGGGAAATGACTTTATGATTCAAGGAGACTCTTCAAATTGTATCAGTAACCTGAACTTTATTCCTGGCTAAAGCTGTAGGTTGGAGCAGTATGAGAATCTTCATAATGAAGAGCTTGTGTCTCTGGCATTGCATCCTTCCTTCCCTGCTTATTAAAGCAAGAAGTGCATTTTCCAGATATCTCTGCCAAAACTGACTTGATAGCTGAAAGGTTAGTTTAAGTGATGACTGCTTCATGACAATACCAACAAAATCTGTGAAAGCGGTGTAAGAGAATAATGGCTAGTCAGGCAATGGAAGTGAAATTGCAAATGTATGGAAATACATGTTCCTGGTGAATCAGAAGTACGGTGGGAAAAACTGGAGAAAATTTTGGAAGGATGGCCACAAACTGAATTATTTGCTTCAGTAAATTAGTCTGCTAGTTGGATATGTACAAAGGCTTAAATAGGTATTCTGTACAATAAAGCAAATTACTAACGCCCTATTATATTCTTCATTTTGAGCTTAATATCGGTCATCTGCATACCTGAGCTGCTTCTTTCAACAATTTTAGGGTGGAGGGAAGGACATGGGGATGAAACATTATGGGATGCTTTTTTTCTGCTTGCATTATTCTCTCTTCAGCTGGATAAACTGTAGTTTGTTGTAACATACAGGTGAACGTGCATCAGGGAGAGTTTCTTGTATAGCCCTGATTATTTCTGAGGTACTAGGCACCAGAATGAAAAACAAATATTTATTTAAAATTAGTATTGTATGTTTAGGTGCCTGAACTTAGGCAGTCTGGATTGTGTCATCGTCTATTGACTATGTAGGCTTCTGTTCTTTTCTTCAGAAGGAAGGAGACAGTGGGTTCTCAAAATAGTGGGTAGGCAACTTGTTAGTTCATAGCTTTCCAATTACTTTGAGCATGGTACAGGATAGGCAACTAGCTGTTAGTTCTGTAGCTTTCCAATTTGAGTGTTTGTTGAGTGTATGTTGAGTGGTCGTCTTGATTCACCTATGCTTAGGTACACCTTACGGTGCACAAATCTCAAAGCTAGGGAGACTCACAGTCAGTTCCACACTGCTTTGGTCGAGCTGCTCCTGGTAGTTGAACTAATTTGTGTATTTTTACTTCACACTTCAGTTACGTATCATAGTTTAGTTGTCTGGTGCACAACAGTTGTTTGGTATGGTCTTGTGTTGAAGCCTGTAGCCATGTGAGCTTCCAGGAGATTTTTCCTATGGCATTCTTTCACTGCTGAGCTGAAGGTGAACTTGGCCATTCTTTGTCTGGGTCATGCTGTAATGTTGCAAAACGTCTAAACAAGTAACCTTTGTTTGCGTTTCTGTAAGGAAAGTTACTGAGTTTGTGGTGGATACTTCTGGAGCTGTTAGAAATTATGGAATAAAAAGTCATTTTTGTCTCCCAAGTCTGACTGATTAGACTTCTTCCAGGGAACATTGTGTAGAACATCCTGAGATTAGATCATTAGGGTCAAACTTGTGATAAATTACTTTCTCTGCTTTGCTCGTGTTACACTGTGTAACTTCACATGCAGATGTAGGGTTCTAGAAAATGAGACTTGAAATTGGTGATTAAACTTAGTTTACCTGAGTGGTACTGCTGAGAGCAGAGGTGGTCAAAGAGTTAGAGGGTTCCCCTCTAAATTTGACCAAACTGTCAATGCAAGTAAATTGCCATGCTTCAGCACAGGAGATTGAAGACAATATCTCTTAGGACAGCCAACTCAATAAGCATATACAAGATTTTTCTAATGTTACTAAGCTATTTTGGTATGGAAAAAATCAATCCAGAAAAGAACGTCTTAATATTGTTTTTAAGGGGAGATAGATCATTAGATGTGAATGAATATTCAGCTGTATCTGTCCCATCTCTTGGGAAACAGAATAGACTTGAAGTGGGCTTTGCATGGGCCATCCAGGAGCTAGTTATGGAAGGACTCTTCTGACAGCGTAGAGACCTGTCTGAGCTCCAGTGTATTACTGTTTTATATATAAAATGCAAAAAGACAAAATGTCTATTTGAGCTTTTTCCTTTTCTGCAAGTTGGACTGGTTTGGTCGGGGTGATCCTGTGGGTCTTTTCCAATCTTGGTGATTCTATGATTCTAAGTTCATTAGAGCAAAAATACATTTCAAACTAGTTTGTAACATGGTGGAAATTCCATGTGCAGGATTCTGGGAGAATTGTTCATGACTTTCAATACTTAAACAGATTACATTCAGAAAATGTCTTCCTGTGAATTAAGGCTTCTGTGCTTTCAGGTTCTTTCTGTTTGTTAGCACTGAGATCCCACTTCTCCCCACCGTTTCAGCTCTTTCAAATTCTTCTTTTTTTCTATCATGAAAAAAACTCATCCTCAACTGCAAAGAATACCATTTTTCTTTTTTTCTGGTCTGCAGGTTAATGAGTTTCAGACTGGAATAATTTTGTTCAGTAGCAATTAAGTATCTGGTATAAATACTTTTCCCTGTTCTCTCAGCATCTCCTGTCCTCAGCTGATCTAATGGCATTTATTTCTGCAATTCATTATATGGTTTAATATTCCTAACCACGTTTTTTGTACTTAAGTACAAAAACAGAGAAAAGGTGTTTTCCAGCCATCCAGCTGCTCTTGTGTACTTTGTTTTAAAAGTAATGGTTTTCAGTACTGCTGAAATAGCAAGGACATATTTGTTTTACCATTTGCAGCTGATGACTGCTTAAGAGCTTTCAGTCATAAATTATTCATCTGTAGATGTTTAAATATTTGAGATTTTATTCTTCTCTTAATTATATTTGTAAAGCAAAGGATGACTTAGGCTTTCAGGCAAATGCTGTTCCTGTAAAAATGTTAAGTAGACATCTCAAAGAAAAAGCTTGTTAGGAGAGGCAAGGTAAATGGAGTGTAGTACACCTCATGAAGAAAAGTTATATGCATTGAAACAGCCTTTAAAAGCAAAGAAATGTCTAAAACGTGTATGAATTCCATTACATGGAATCAACCAACTCTGGATACCTGCTTACGGTCACGTTCTCAGTCCACTAAACGACAGCAATGTAAAAAACGTGCACACCTGGTGTTGTGCCCTTGTTGAATTGACCTTCATGGAGCTCTCCTCCCGTGTCCCCAGGGGTTTGGGCTGCCCGACTTCCCTGTCTGGCTGCACCTTACGACACTTTATGCTGTGGAAGTTCTCAAAGTTCACTTTCTGTTCTTTAAAGTGATGTCTGTCATCTGCGTGTACAAATCTGTTGTTACTCTCCCATTAACTGCCGAAGCTAGAAAGAAAGAAGGCTTTAGTTATATTTTAGGGTTTTTAGTTTGTTATTTGTTTCCATTTCTTCTGCTGCCTTTTGCTCTCAAAGAAAACATTTTGGTCCTTTAAAAAAAAAAACAAAAAACAACCAACAAAGACGTGACAGAATATATAGTGGTTTATAGAGTGAAAAAAAACAACCACAAAACAAGCAAAGAGAGCTCTACACCGTTGAGTCATCACCTTCTAAGCTTTGTAAAAGGGATTGTCAAATCTCTTGGGTCACTGCAGTGGGACACATTTTAAAAAAATAACTGGTAAAATGAGGCTTTTTTCTTTTTCTTTTCTTTCTCTTTTTTTTTTTTTTTTTCATCCTCTCTGAGAAGCTGTTTCAGGCTGTTGCTTACTAAAAAAAAATCTTTAGTGATACTGAAAACACCTTGGACTACTCACTCCTCTCTGGCCCCTGCCCATATCACAGAATCACAGAATGGCCAGGGTGGGAGGGGACCTTAAGGACCATGAATCTCCAACCCCCCTGCCACATGCAGGGCCACCAACTTTGCCATTTAATACTAGACCAGGCTGCTCAGGGCCCCATCCAATCTGGCCTTGAACACCTCCATATAATTACTTCTTATTTTTATGAGGAGGAACAAGCATTCTATCAGACTTTCTGTAGGCTGTCAGCTTTCCCTCCCACAGCAGATAGCTGTATGTATTATGCTCCTATTGTTCCCCTTATCTCCTTTCCTCTTTTAGCAATGAATGCCCTTCCCATGTCACCCTGCTCAATTTCTTGGTTTTTGTTAAACATTGGAGGTCCAGTGGCAGTGGACCAGATGTTGCCTTCTCTCTTTGACCTAGATATGCTGCCTCATCTTCTTTAAAGTGGAAAAAAAAGTTTTTAGTGTTAGTGTTACTCCCATTGTGCCAGGTTGGGTAACATTAATAAGGCAAAATCAATTTTTACTGTGCCTGTTTTAAACTTTTTGTTTCTTTAACTAATGTCTTCACACAGTGAGTACTAAATATGCTCTTAAGAATGCAGGCAGAGAAGCCTGAAGTGGAACTGGCAGGAAGAAGTGCTGGAAATGCAAAGCCACATCTTCATCTCCGCCAGCATGTGTTCTGAGAGCAGAAGCTCTGTGCCCTGTGATAAAGGTTATCTGAATGTGGTGAGCCTCTCCCGTAAGAGCCAGGAGGCAGCCCTCTGGTACAGTCCTGCTTTTGGTGCTTGCTGAGGACAGACTTTTGGGTCAATGGGACTTCTGCTTCTGATGAGAGCAGCTATCCAGAGACAGCCGGTGAGGAAGACTGCAGCTGAACTTAAGCTGGTTGTGATTGTGATGGGTAGGAGCAGTTGTAGTTTTCTTGAGGATACATTCTGCATGAATGAGTTGCGTATGGTCCTTGTTGAGAATCTGCCTATAAATGAATCGATATTGGAACAAATAATTAAAAACATGACTATTGAGTGAGACTAGGTTTATGTCCCTTGTTATTAATATGAGTTTATTATTATTTTTTTTAAAGTTGATTTTTATTTACTTTCCAGAATCTGTATCTTTCATTCTACTTCTACCCATCTAGCAAGGCTTTAGTGTTTTTTCAAATTGCTAGCAAAGGCTGGCTTAAAAATCATAGAATGGCTTGGGTTGGAAAAGACCTCAAAGATCATCTAGTTCCATCCTCCCGTGATGGGCAGGGTTGCCAACCACTGAGACAGTAAATAAAATCAATCTAAGTGTTAGAAAGCAGGAGCTAATCTACAGTTATCTACTACAGCAGGGTTTAATTTCACCTGAAATAAGAGGTAATATCAAGTATGTGCCCGGGCAGACCGTCTTTGGGTGCCTGCTGTTGATCTGATAAGCAGGGCTTCCTCTTGTGGCTCAGATGCTTGTCTTAATCATTATGCATGCAGGAATTATTTCTCAGTGTTATAACATGTGGTGCAGAGGGTCACCTCTGGCAAAAAGAAATGTCAGCCCCCAAATAAGATTTTTTTTAATGAATCCTGATATCGATTTTTTTGTTTTCAGAATTTTAATGATATATTTTATTTTTTTATTTTTTCCCCAGTGGCAAACAGTGGTAACTACTGGAATTCAGCTGCTGTCTTGCACTAAAGTTTGATTCTAAAAGCTTGTTCGTTTGGAAATATTTTAGCCCTCTTCTTCCTTTGTTACCTAATCCCCATGAATTTGGAAATGTATAGGTAGGATAAAAGGTTTATGGAAGTAATTTATGGAATTAATGCTTGAGGTATTGGTACCTCATATAGGTACTGTCCAGGTAAGATTTAGTAAGTAATTTCATCTCCAAAAGGAACCACAGCCAATGTATTCAGGGCAAAAGCATCCCTTTCCAAATGCTGCAGGGTGCCAGTGTCTGTCCCAAACAAAGCCATGCTGTCCTTAATTAAGATGTGTTTCTTAAGTTTATGGTATTTCCTCACTCAAAGAATGGTATGATGTATCATATTGTAGTGACTTGGTGTGTATGCAATTGCTCTCCAAAAAAAAACTCAACAACAATCAAAGAATTTTGAGAGGAATTTAAAAGATTAAAAAGCAGGTTGTAAAAAGAACTAAGGCAAAAGCAAAATATCTAATGAGGAGCTGAATAACCTAAGTAAACTTAAAACAGGAATAAAAATGAAGAAAAATAGGAAGCATTTCTCATTTGTGAGGGAATAAGCAAACACTCACTTGCTGTCTTCCCAGAGAACTTAATAGGGGGTCAGAGGGCTTTTTGATGTAATTTAGGGAGGGTGATCTCAATTAACCCCACCCATCTCTGATTTTTGTTTTAAATATCACACCTGTATCAATGTTTGCTCGAGTGAATTGGAAGCCAAGTTGACTTGCCAGCTCCTTGTTGAGCAACACAAAATACCCAACGTGTGTGGAGTGACCTCTGGGGCCCTGAGCTGTGCTAAAACAAACCCAGCCATGCATTCCTGCCTGAGCTAAGGACCAGCTCTCCTTCTGGAGAGCAAACACTGAGAGGGACTGTGGGTTCTGAAGATCTCCTGTCTGCAGGTAAGGAGTCGGTACCAAACTCTGCACGTAGAGGTGGGATTATCTGTAGTGATTATTCCTCTGCGGGAAGGAGCTGTAAGGAAAAAGGATCAATTTTTGGGTACTGGAAAGGAAACAAGCTGCTTTTGGAGTTAGTCCTGTGGCAAATGAATTGCTTTTCTGCAGGAGGGACGTTTCTCTGAGGTGACAGAGAGGTGCTTCAGAGGGTATTAAGGGGAAAGGGCTTCTTGCACAACCCAGGGCTGAGTCTCGCATGGCTGGGGTGGTTCCACACCCCCCTCACTGGCCTTATTTCCTTCACTGAGCAATAGCTGACCATGAAGCAGTTAAGGAGTCTATGCTATTGCTACCCACAGAGCTCTTCCAAAGTAAATCCTAAGTGTGTTGTGTGGTTTTTTTTTTTTTTTTTTTTTTTTCCTACTGATGGTTTGCTTTTAATCAAGCCTTTCATTAAGTAGGTCATCTGCCAAATGACCAATTCTTTTTTTTTTTTTTTTAGGTAGCAATTATAAATTGTCTTTTAAACATAAAGGAATGGTACACTGATGCTTACAGTTCACTTATTCGAAGTCAATTTTCTAGCTTCAACCTTGCTCTCTTCCTCACGCTTTAGTTTAGCTGCGCAGAAGCTTCATAATTTTCGTTCTCAAATGCTCTACCACAGCTTCAGCAGGGTGGAGCTGATGTTAGATTTCAGCTGGAGTTGGTATTCCCTTTTAAATGCAATGATAATGTTGCAAAAAATCTGGCATTGCCTCATTTCTTTTGCCAGATTTCCATGTTAAGCTGAAAAGTCTTCCTCTGAAGACTTCCTCCCATTTTTGTAGGGAAATAGAGAAATACCAGGGACATTTTTTTTTTTTTTCTTGTCTGTGTTGCAGATACAGTCAAGATATGTTTGCTGGGCCAACATGGCAAGGCCAATTCTATTTTTCATTTACAAGGCACTGCACTTCCAGACAGCTGAAAATACGTGAACTGCTCAAAGCTTCTGCAGTTCTTTCTTTCATTTTAAAACTAAATACATATCAAAAGAATTAAATCAAATGAGTGGCTTGAGGAAAAGTAAGTCTTGTCTAGCTAAATGAAAAAGTTACTTGCAGCGGTGTCAGTGGGATCTTTCACTGCAAATAGGGCTTTTTTTGCAGGGCTACCCAAAGTTATTTTTGGCAAAAAGCATGCTAGATACCATGGTTAAGAACGTTCTTCTATGTAATGTTTTGTGCTATAATAATATACGATTTAAATGTAAATCTTTGGATAGAAAGCATACATAAAATTGATCTGTCTGTGGGGACTTTGCTTTTGAAATTAAAATTCTTGTGAGATCAGAAGCTTGGACTTAGCTATGTTAATAGAAAGCTATGTTTTCATTTACTCTCACCAGCAAGAAAAAGAATTTTGTGCTTATGCAACAGAAGAGATTCCATTGTGCCGCAGAAAAGTTTAAGTTAATTCCTGGTCTAAATCTTATAGTGAATAGAGTTCTTCTCTCATAGTGTTTATCCTTCTTTTTATAGGAGCTGTGCAGTTCCTTTGGCTGGTGAAGGCATTCGTGATTCAGTATCACAAGCGTACACTTAGTCCAAAGACACTCAATTGTAAGCCTCTGTACAAAAATAGGCAACCTAAACAAATGCATATGGCTGCATGTGAAGGTAGACTGATTGCCAAGCTAGATTTTGTTCAGGCAACAGTATGTATTTGTTACAAGGTCCACTGACCTGGTAACAGATGGCAAACTGAACCCTTGATATTTTGTGGTGTCCTGGAGCCCGAGAACTATTCTGAGAAGTTTATGAAGTGTAGAGGGCAATGAAAACTGTGAAGGATTCAAGTGACTACATAGCCTTAGTGATGCTGTTCTGTGATCTTGGTTGTAGAGTAATACAGGAAGGTGCTTTATTTTTTTTTCTTTTTTTCTTTTTTTGGAACAGGGTATTTCCTGAACTTCTTATAAAAATTCAATCTGAAAGCTGAAATAAAGCAGATTAATTTGTGGATATTAACTTCTCTGGCTGGTTTATGAAATACAAATTCTTCCTCTATCACAAGGTGAGGGCTAAGTGAAATCTATCATCATTGTGCATATATCGTTATGCAGGAGACTTGAATGAGGATTACATTTGCTTATCTCTGACTTTACCCTGTGAATCCTTTTCTTTCCTCTCTTCTTTGTTAGCTCCATCTCCTCCTTCCTATAAACGTGTACAGCAGGTCTGTCTTTGAGAACCAGTAAATGGAAGTCTTCATTGCCAGTTACGGAGTGAAAATTTTCAAGGCTGAATTGGAAGAGTTCTGGGCTGAAACTGAGTAATATGACTAGTACAAGAATTGAAAAGATGACTGAGTGATGTTTATTGTACCTGAGGTGTGGATGAGAGGATTTGATCAGCTTTTTTAATACTTCTGGGACTCGGTGTGCTCTGAGGGATATAATAGTGGATTGAGCTGCACAGATGTCAGTGGCTAGGGACCTGGTTTTAGTTTAGCTGCCTTTAGATTAAGAAGCTTAAAATCACATTTCTTTCAAACTGTCACACTGTTAACTGTCAAAAAAAAAAAAAAAAAAAAAACCAAACCAAAAAGAAAAAAACCAACCCAAAAGAAAAAAACCAACAACAAAAAATAAGCAAACCAAAACAGAAAAACCCAGAAAACTTACCAACGACCCAAAGCAAAATTTTACCCATTATTTTCAGTTGTAGATTCTTCAAAGGCATGCTGTGAGTTAAGCTCACGTCTTTTGAGTCATTTCTTTAGCATAACAGAAAAACTGTTGTGACTAGGCATTCATTTTGTAGCTTCTACTAGTGAGTATCCAGAAAGATAACCTCAGGGGCTAGTAAATAAAACTAACCCTCTAGCAAAAGTTACCATTTCTTTTTCTTTATGATATTTTCATTAAATGGATTTTTGTGTGTGCCCTTTTGTTGCAACAAGACATCATCTTCAGCCAAAACTCAGATGATCTTGTAGATCATTAACTGATTCCTTAGGGCCCTTGGCATGTGACTCAGAGTGCACTATGCGGACGTGGTTCTTGAGTAACTTTCCACTGTGCTATTTGCCCTAACAATAAAAGGCCCATTTAAGTGAACTTCTTTGGAAGAATTGTTCTATGTGAATTGTGCTACAATACCACTTCTGAAATGCTAATCAAATTGATGCTTTAATAGCCATTAAGCAGTCGGTTGAAACTGCTTGACTGGTTGGGACATTCCAGTCATGAGGAGGAATGAAAGATTCTTCCATCAGAAAGATGGAGAAGGATGGTGACAGTTCCCTAGCTGGTGAGGGCTGTCATGGGAGGGACTGTGCTATTATCACTGTATGTGCATGCAGTAAAAAAGGAAACAAAGCCAAAATACAGTCATGAGCAGTTTTTCCTGATGGAAACTGTGAGAACAGAAACAAATAAATTACAGTTGCTGCTATTGTTTGTTTTAGCTTGCTTGTAAGGTGACTTTCCTGTTTAAAAGACTGGGAATAAACTTGAATTTCTAAAGGAATATAAGAAGCGCTAAAATTAGAAAATTATTAATCCTCTTAAGAGAAAATTATTAATCCTCTTAAGAGAAGGTTCCTATCTTAGAAGATAGGTGACATGGCTACAATTTTAGGGCAAAATCTTTTACCTGTTTCATATTTGACCACCTCTTCTGAAACGCCTGCAGCAGAACTTATTTATGGTGTACCAGTTATTTTTGGTTTAGCTATTATATTTAAAGAGGAGGAAGAAGTAGGCAAAGAAATCAGGTTATAGCTGTTTTTTATTAGATGAATTAATATTCTTTAGTTAGAGGATGTGCTGAACGGCCCCAGCTCTCTCAGCTTGTCCTCGTAGGAGGGGTGTTCCATCCCTTGAAATCATTTTGGTTACCATTACTGTAGCAATAAATAACACTTATTCAATTATTCTGTCTCCTTGTTAGTAATAGATGGAAGCAGTCACTACATCTCAACTGATCCTAACCTCTCTGCAGAATACTGAAAGTGTAATGTAAATAAGAGAAAAACAGAATGCAGTTGTACACCTATCATTTTCATACACTTTTTAATGTAAGAATTCATGAGTGAGTTCATCAGTATTTCAGCTGAGCATGGGCATCTCTGAAGCACAGAGGAATTGTTGCAATTTTCTTTTTATGTAACCTGCAAACAACAGGCAAATAGCAAACCAAAACTTACCGTTCATTTTCCTAACAGTTCTTTTGAATACAGTAAGCCAGTAAGAATTACTTTTGGTGTGTCCATGATGCCAAGTTAAGGAACACTACACCTGTAAGCTCCAAAGTGGCTGCACAAACCCTTCCCACTGCAACCAGGAGCCTTTCCTTGACAGCATCTCTATGCTGATTCTCTATGCGAGGGCAAGGTGCTGTGCTCTCAGGACTGTTCAGCCTCCTCTCTTGCAGCAGATCAACTAATAAGCCCCAGGTTACAGGGAGGGAGCCCGCCTCTGAGCTGTTGCTTAGACCCAGTCACACTTCGAACGTTCCTAACTTGCCATCTCTGAATGCCTCAGGATGACTGCAGCTTTAAACCCCCATGTGCTGACTGCGTGGTTTCTGATGCTGGACCTCATGTTCTAAGTTATTAAAGTGTGAAAAGAACTTTAGTAAAAACCAGATACCAAAAACAGTGCCTGGGCAGTTACTCTTTTGCAGAAAGTGAAGATGTTTTTTTGGTTGGTTTTCTTTTTTTCTTTTTTTTTTTTTTTTTTTTTTGTTAGTTGCAAACTAGAAAGGTGCATTTTAGAATTTACACAGCAGTCAATGGCTGCCGTGCAGAAAGATAGCTTTACAGGCCTAAAATGATTTGTGTTTATAGAGTGGGGATGTTTGCAGGATATTTGGAACCTCAGACTCCATCAGAATTGGACATGTTTGTTCTTTAAGTCAAAAACATAGAGCATAGAACCATAGAATATCCCAAGTTGGAAGGGACCAATAAGGATCAGTGAGTCCAGCCTAGATGGAGATTTATGGAATGAGGGTGACTCTTTTTGCCCTTTTAAGTCTTTCTTTAATATGAGACAGAAACTTGACTTAGCAATTAGAGTAAGTTACATTTGGAGATGCAGTAGACTTTTCCCAGCCACACACTGTGTTGAGATCTCTTCCTTGGCTGTTTGGTTTTGGTGGGTTTTCTTCAGAATTACTGAATTATTTTCCTTTGTCCTTTGTTCGCATAACCAATGCAGCTGTTATTTTCTTCTTCCCCGCACAACTCTTTCTACTTTACAAGATGAAAGTGAAACCCTTTGGGTATTAAGATCTGTACTTTCCAATGTTTAAATTATGTTCTTATTTGGCCAAGATATCCATAACTTAATAACTTAAATAGTAGCTCCTGAAGTAGGACGCAGTTCACACCTCGAACATTAATTAATTTCTGAGCAATGAGAGCTAATAAAATAAATGTGTCTTGATTTTCAGTAGAGCTTGAGGTCTGTTGTGTTCTGAAGCTTCCACATACACAATTATGTTCTATAATATAACACTGTGAATGTATTCTGCTAGGGAAAGGTGGAGCTTAAATGAATGTTCTGGTTACTCAAAGTTCAATGGCATCATGTTTTTGTTCTGCTTTTTTTTTTTTTCTTCCCCAAAGACTTTTATTCTGTTGGGAATTTTGTCTGGAAGCAAACCCAAATGTTGGCATTTCAAATGGATTGGGAAGTCATGTATTCAGACAGCTTCTGGGTATGTAAAAATTGAGCTATCTGGTGTTTTCAGACTTACTTGTTTCCAGTAATTCCTACTTATGTCCTCCATGTTAATCCTTTGTGATGGAGAGCTTTACTTTTATCCCCAGATAACCACAACCACAGTCCAGTTCGTCTTAATAAGGATCCTGACTTTAAGGGAGACATGATAAAACTGCCTAGAACGAATAAATTTCAGTATTGAACAAGAAGTGAAGAACTTTGACTTCATCAGTGTCAGAACTCTGTAGCCCAGGTCATTTGTGGGTGGGGGAATTTTCCTGAAACCTTCAAGGACATTATTGCTTGTTTTCTGATAGTCTGCACATAGCTTGGTGTACATGCACAAACACAGATCTCGGTTTCCCCTAATGTCATGTAAAGTGTCCTAACTTTATTGCTCTATCTGCAAACAGAAGGAAATGTGTTTCTTGAGAAGGATCTTCTTTGTCTAGACTTGCGATCACGCGGATGGTCCTGCTGAAGCAACTCAGTGGCAACAGGGTCACCCTTTGAACCTTCCTCTCACTGCAGCTGAATCCTCACTTCTTTCTGGTGCTGTTCTCTGAGCTGTCTTGTGGGTATCATACTTTCTCTTTTTTCTTCTTTTTTTCCTATCTTGGCTATTTCCTTAGGGCACAATTCCTGTTCCACTTTGTGCGTGCTCAGATTCACACCCTCCTTGAAAAAAGAATTAGAAATCAAAAGGGAAAGCGTAGCAGATACCTTATGTTTGTGTTATTTCTTCTTGACTTCTGCTTGGATTATAATCCTGCTCGAACAGCAGTGAAAAGCCTTGGGAGAGATCTGGTCCTATGGACTGTCTCCAAAACTGTCTTGACAATTGTGTTCTCTTGTTAATTTTAGATACAGTACTGATGTGCTTCTACCTTTCCACTCTATGTATTTACTTCAGAAACTTGGAAACTCCTTTCTGACTTTGACATCAGAATAACAACATCACTCTTTTCAGTGCTATCTGGAAGATCTTTTTTTAGCTCTTTAGTATTTGTGGTGTTTTATTCCCTCAAGAGGGAAAGGCTGCTTTGCATTCTTCTCTGTGCCCAATACTGAGAGATTTAAAACTCGTTCTTCCAGTGGAGGATTTCTTGGAACTATGCGTGGGAAGCTGCATTGCTTTAGAAGGTGCAGTTTAAACCTTTGAAGAGGTAGTAGGTGAGAAACGCGTTCAGATCTGTCTGGAGGATATCTTCTGCCCTACCAAACATCAACAGCACTTCAGAGACTGCTTGGGCTCTCACCCAAGGAACAGCAGGCAGGGTGCTGCAGGAGGCTAGCTGACCAAGCCTGGGCATCCACCGTTGCTCAAGCAGTCTTTAAATTGAGCCTTGCTCATTTCTCAGCCCCCTCTCTTTCAAGATCTGCTTTTCCCTTCTTTCTCCCACAGAATCCTTATGAACTTTGTGTTACTGAGTTTGGATTTTGAGCTCCTCGGCTGCACTGCTCCTGGGTGTGTGATGCCTCTACCACACGTAATTGTTGGAAGAGCCTCTGAAATACAAATGGTGCTGCAGATAATTATATGCCCACTGGGGTTGTTAAACTGATATAAATAAGACAAAATGTGAAAATGAAAAATGGAAATTAATTTTAGTTGCTTGGCTTTAAAATTTTCCCTAGTATTCCTTTGTGGTTGATTTGTACTTGGAATTCCTCTGACTGTAAATTATTTGATATAGTTCTGCCTTTCTTTTCTTTTGCTTTTCTTTTTCTGCAGTAGTGAAATTGCTTAATTCTTGGAGTCAGCGTTTACTGTTTAGGTGTTTAAAACAAAACAAAAAAAACACGTTGTTGGAGTGGGACCCATTGGTTCCAGACCAAAAAATAACTGACCTTAGGGAAGAGGTGGCTGACTGCTTCAGTAGGGGGTTTGGACTTCATGATTTCCAGAGGTCCCTTCCAACCTCGACAATTCTGTGACTGTGCATTAAGATAGTTCATGTTAATGTCTGATACTATTTTGGCTTTTATTATATTGGCTGGCACCTTGAGGAATAGCTAAGGCAGTAATTGAAATGCTTTGGGCAGTTCTGGGGACGTTCTGCCTATAGGGGTGTTCCAGCCTGAGTGCTACAAGTGATGTGTACAAGGAGATGGACTGCAGCAAAAGTGAGTTATGCATTTTTCTGCATGTTTATGTAGATTGTGTTGTGTGGGTGAGTGAGAAAGACTGCCCATAATTCCTCTGATATAATTAATCCCTTATGCAAAGCAAATTCTTCCTTTTGCTTTTTTTCCCCCTTTTCAACAATATGTTAGCTGTAGAAACAGTCAGTCTGTAGTTAAAGTGTAATTGTGTCATAGTTTATATTATGCTGTGCAAGATTAGATTAGCATACAAATTCTATAAAACAAGCAGTAGTATTGTTCTACTATTCAGTTGCTGCAGCAAATGATTTTGGGGGCTGGATTTTTAGCTTAGGCAATTCAAGTGGGAGAATAGGGAGAATATATGTTCCATTGTGGCTTCCAGACCACAATATAATCGGGATTTTGGGGAAAACTAAGTAGGTCATGGCACAAACTTCTGCTGAAAAATCGCAGGCTTCTAAAGACTGCTGTAGTGTGACTGAAAGCACAAAAGTGGACATAGGATTAGAGTGAAATGTGGGAGAGCAGTGATCTCTCCTACACCCCAATCTTCCTCTCCCTTACCAAGCAAGAACATCTCTTTTCTTTTTTGCCCTCTTCTTTCCATGTTCCTGGTTAAAGAATTTCTTCTTGCTGGAGGAAAACAAATCAGAAGTTACACAAAATTGCCCAGATGCAGTTCTTCATAAGCTTTGCCTAATGCTTTCCTGAAGGCCATTCATTGAACTTTTGACTGCTGAAATGTCATATGACAGTAATTTCCTATTATTCACCGTGTAAGGAAGTATTTCAAAGTATTTTAACTGTGTGCATGCTTTTTTGATGAGAGATCCCCATTTTTTATGTTATGAGAAAGGAGTGGAGACTACACATGAATCTATGGACGTCCATTTATACTCTTTTTCAGTCATTCACCAGCCTGAAAGATACCACTGTTTTTACTCACACAAAGGTTTTTGTATTTTTGAGCATCTTTAGCATCTTCCTTTACACCTCTGTTTTTCCTAATGTACGCTGACCTGTGTTTTTCAGCATGAATTTCTACCTTTCCCATTCAACAGTCACTTGCAATGATTTCGTGATACTGTTACTCTCAGTGATCAGTAGCTTCCTGCAAAAAAAGAAAAAAAAAAAAAAAAAAAGTAACCAGATAATTTCCAGACATTCTGTAAATGGAGGCCTTGTGCAAAGAGATTGTATGAAAAGAATTTATCAATTATGATGTTTGATGTTTGAAAGAGTGTAGTCGGAGCCACCTTCTTGGCTGTCTCCTTTTCTTTGTTCAGTCACAGTTTTGTTTGGTAGTGACTGAAGGTTGACCTTGATGGCTGTTTGAAATCTGACATATTTGATCTTCATCCAGTTTTGAGAAGAAAAGTGAAGGTGCTGGAGCAAAATTCCATATGCTGTAGATGTATAGGGAAAGTTGCAGTTTCTTGTAGGAAAGGAAAACATTTTCCTGTGTCTCATTTCGCTTAGTCCCTTTGTAACTACTGATAAACATTGATCACCTCCCAGTTTTGTCTTCCAAGAAACAGCTCTGAAGGAGACCAGAAAGGCTTAGCTGGAAGTGCTGTTAAGATACTCACTGAACGATGAAGAGGAAGAAAAATGTGGCTATTGATTGTTGGTTATTGAGTAATGAACAGGACAAGTAAATTGGAAAGTAAATTACTGTTAAAGTGAAATTAGTGTTCATTTATGTTGTGTTTAATGCATTAAAAAAGTACAAGTGGGACAGGTGTATACCATGCCATATTCTAAAGATCAGGAGTCTCTTCCTGTAAAGCCAATGTATGTAAGAACTGGGGATGAGTAGCACAGGACTAAACTGCTTGCAAAATCACAATCACAGAACCATAGGAGTTGGGAGGAACCTCTGGAGGTGCATCTAGTCCAGCCACTTGCTAAAGCTGGTTCCTTAGAGCAGGTCATGAAGGAAAGTGTCCAGGCGGGTTTTGAGTATTTCCAGAGAAGGAGACTCCACAGCCTCTCTATGGCAACCCGCTCCAGTGCTCAATCACTCTTATAGGAAATAAGTTCTCTGTCATATTCAGATGGAACTTCCCGTGTTCCAGTTTGTGCCCACCACCCCTCATCCTATCACTGGGCACCAATGAAGAGAGCCTGGCCCCATCCTCTTAACCACTGCCTTTTAGATATTTATAAATGTTGATAAGATCCCCCTGTCTTTTCTTCTCTGGGCTGATTAGCCCAGCCTTTCCTCATAAGGGAGATGCTCCAGGCCCTAAATCATCCTTGTAGATCTCCACTGGAGTCTCTAGAAGTTCCCTGTCTTTCTTGAACCAGGAAGCCCAGAACTGGACATAGTTCTCCAGATGTGGCTTCACCAAGGCAGAGCAGAGAGGATTGCCTGCCTTGACCTCCTAGCCATGCTCTTTTTAATGCACCCTAGGATGCATTGGCCTTCTTGATCTTGGGGCACGCTGCTGGCTCATCACCAACCTGTCAGCCACGAGGGCACTTGGGCCCTTCTTTGCAGAGTTCCTTTCCAGCAGATCAACACCTGACTTGTACAGTTTGTGCAGTTATTCCTCCCAGGCGTAGAACTCTACAATTGCCTTTATAGAAACTCTTGAGGTTCCTCTTTGCCCAACTATCTGGTCTGTCCAGATCTTGCTTCTGGCACACCAGAAGGCTGTGCTGCCATTCAGCCATGCCTCCCGGCTTTGTATCATCTGCAAACGTGCTGAGAGTATGCTCTGTCCCTTTATACAGGTCACTGATGAAGATATTAAACAGCGTCGCAAGAGCCTAAACTGTGCTATCTCATCATTGCTGCAGCCGAGGCTGCCACCAACTTTCAAAATCTGAGAAGTGAATTGCTAACTTTGATGCAAGTTTTTTGAACTGGATGTACTTAGAAAACATGTATCTAGTTATGAATTCTAGCAGAATTCAACACAATAGAACTTATTTTGTGTTTATAAATGACTAGATAGGTGAAATGGGACATATGTGGATGTGAGCAGGATGGTCATTCGTGGGGCATAAATTAATACTCAATTTTTTTTTTAATTTATTTTTTTCTTCTTGCAACTGTGTTTGCTTTTCCACTCTTGCATGGTTGCTCATCTTTACAGATTCTCTGCTCTGAATCAGCTTGCATTTTGCTGAGCTGCTCTGTGGCACTGTTGCGCTCTTAAAGAAAAGAAAGAAGGGGAAAAAAAAAACATCATGTGGAATTGGTTTGAATTTTCTGAAACTTTTTAACTCTGTTAGTAATGCAGCTTCCTGCACACTAACATTTAAACCTTTTCCAGGCCGGGAACAGTTTCATGGCTTGGGATCGATGTACTGCAGAGGAGCAGCCGCCGTCATCCTGACATATGACGTGAACAGCCTGCAGAGCCTGGCGGAGCTGGAGGACAGGTTCCTGGCACTGACAGACAGCGCCAGTGCTGACTGCATCTTTGCAATCGTTGGGAATAAAGTGGACCTCAGCGATGACTGTGCTTTGCCACCTGATGAAAACAGACCTGAGAAGGCCATTGCCAGCTGCAGCTCAAAGGTACGGAAACAAGTCCGCGTGGAGGATGCGATTGCGCTCTATAAGAAGATTCTGAAATACAAAATGCTGGATGAGAAGGATGTTCCAGCCGCTGAGAAAATGTGCTTTGAGACCAGTGCGAAAACGGGATATAAGGTGGACTACCTCTTTGAAACTGTGTTTGACATGGTCGTACCAATAATCGTACGGCAGAAAGCTGAGGGACCATCGCAGACTGTAGACATTACTGACTATAAACCGGCCAAAAGGACAAAATCTGGGTGTTGTGCCTGAAAGTTATGTGGCAAAAAAAGGGTGAGGGTCTGCCCACTGTGGCAAACAGAGGAGTGTTTGCAGCACTCCAGAGAGGAAAAAGCAAAGAATAAATAGACTGTA